>NC_136913.1:39822007-41304507 GCF_949752795.1 Hyperoodon ampullatus
TAACAAGTTCCCAGGTGATGGTGATGCTACTCCTAAGAATCCACTCTCACGGGGTTTTGTGAAGATAAAAAGACGTGCAATGCACTGAGCTTGGAACAAGTTAGTGCTCAAAAGCCTGAGTTGTCTTTGTTGTTGTTGGGAAAAGCTATACTTTTATACTCATAGACTTTGAACTGAACTTCTGTGCCTAAGAGAGTTTTAGGAATTGAGAAAAGCACAAAGGAACAATGATATCCAAGGAGCAGACGGTGGCAAACAAAGTCCATGGACCACACTGAACCAGAGATGGCCAATTATAAAAATACCACAAGAATGGTGAAAACCGACAAGCTGAAGGACATCCTCTCTCAATGGTGTAAACATAACACCAACTGCATCTCTGACTAGGCCCCCGGTCCTGTATAGTGCCATCAACACGCCTACCTTAAGTCACTCTTCTCCTTTTCAAATCCCAAACCTACCAAAGCAGGGCTTATGGAGGGAAGGTAGAGCATGGTCTAATTATTTCTGGCTCAACTGCTTTATCTCACTGTGAAAGACAAGCTTAATAAATCAAAATATTCTATGGGCTACATTTTTTCCATCATTACAAATACTACTTTTTACTCATGACAAGTTGCATAATTCCATTCATGCAATTAACTACATGCCAATTTAGAGGACCCCTCCCTCAAGTCCGCCTAAAAGGTGATTCCATGAAGTCTCTGCCCAAGGTCGTGAACAATATCTATTCACTGGCCACATCAGAAAACAGTAACTTGAAAAAGCAGGAATTAGCGAGGACTTTAGCTCTTCCTTACAACATTTCTCTGCAGGTCTGATCAAAGAAGACTTAGATTCACATCTAGCCAACATTTTCTGAGCACCTACTGTGTGTCAGGCCTTGTGCTAGGTACTCGTCTAAATGTATCTTGTGTAGTCCCCACAACAATATGCAAATCTAATGTTCTGTATTAAGCTGATAGAGGCTTAATATTGTAATATAGTGGAGTAAAATCTGCAGCAAATGTGGAAACATCAGAAATCTCCACTCATCGCTTATTTGCAGTGAGTAATTTGATCTTTATTTTAAAGAAAGATTAATTTGAATGTCAGAGTCTGCACACTTTCATTTTGGTCCTTTCTTTAATATATCTCAGTAGCTTGCAAACCTTTATGTTCATAACAATTAATATAAAGGACTGTACATTCAAAAGCAGATGTGTCATACCTTCTAGTGGATTTAAGGATATTTTAAGGATATTTTTGACTATAGGGGATTTTTTTTATCTTAAAAAGTTGACCTTCAAAACTCATTTCTACATAAAACAAGAATTTTAGGAACATTTTAAACCAAAAATTTCTGGCTATCTGAATCCTAAGCATGTCAATATGACATTTGCTTTCCTTTCATATAGTACAGGGATGGACCTCAATTAGGAATAAAACCTAGGGGGGTGGGTGGTCCTAAAGCTAGAGGGATAGCCCTAAAGAAATGGCACACACTGTACCCAGACTTGAAAAAAACCTTCAGGTTTATATTGGAGTTATTTTCATCAATTTGCTCAATGAATATTTATGTGGTATAGACTACATGGCAGGTACTGCTCTAGGAGCCAGGAATACAGCAGTAAATAATGCACAAATTGCTGCTTTCAGGGAGTTTACATTTTAGAATCAGAAGAGACAAATAACAAGTAAATACATATGTAATATGTCATGGTGTATTTCATGATGTGAAGTAATTTAAAGGCATAGAAGGCTACACTAGGGGATGTTATTTTATTTAACACCATCAGAGAAAAAGGAGAACCAAGAGAATGCTGGCCCAGAAACAAAGTGAAGAACGTAGTCTAAAAAGGAGAGAGTGATCAGCTGAGTTGTGTGCACAAAACAGATCCAATAGGTGAAAACCGAGAAATAATCACTGGATTTGGCAACACGAAGGTCACTGGTGACCCTGTAAGCAAACTTCGGTGGACTGGTGGAGATGGAAGCCTGATCAGATAGGGCTCAAGAGAAAATGAGAAGACAGAAATAAGAAACAGGTCTTCCCTGGTGGCGCAGTGGTTAAGAATCCGCTTGCCAGTGCAGGGGACATGGGTTCAAGCCCTGGTCCAGGAAGATGCCACATGCCACAGAGCAACTAAGCCCGTGCGCCACAACTACTGAGCCTGCGCTCTAGAGCCCGCGAGCCACAACTACTGAAGCCCGCGCACCTAGAGCCCGTGCTCCGCAACAAGAGAAGCCACCGTGATGAGAAGCCCACACACTGCAACAGAGTAGCCCCCGCTCAACGCAACTAGAGGAAGCCCGCGTGCAGCAATGAAGACCCAACGCAGAAAAAAAATTAATTAATTTTAAAAAAAAGAAAGAAGAAACAATGTTTGTTAAAACGGCAACAGAGAAATGGTACAGCAGTCAGAGGGAAATGTGAGGCGAAGGGAGAGAGACATTATTGTCTGTTTGCATGCTGAGAAGACTGATCCAGTGCTGAGGGAAAAAATAGTAAGAGAAAGAGGAGGACAAATCCTTGAGCAATGTCCTTGAGTAAGAAGTCAAGAATGGGATCTCATGCACAGGGGGAGGATTTGTCCTTGTGTAAGTGGATAAAGAGCTCATTTGTTGTGACACAAGGGGAGGTGCAGAAAACTGAAAACTGAAGATGACTTTGGTGGGAAGATATGAACCTTCCCTTTTGAATGTTCCTATTTTCTCAGAGAAATAAGAAACACCACCATCCGTTGACAATGAGAAAAGGAAGGAGGTACTGGTGGTTGTGGAAAGAGAAAAAGGCATGATAATAATTATCTAAAAGAATGGGAGAAGGATGGACTTGGAAAGAGTAAGGGAATTCCCCAGCAGCTCTAAAGGTCCACCCACCGTCCATACACGTGTGCACTGCATCTGGAGAGCTGGCTGGGTTAGAGGCCGTCTCTAGAATGGCAGGTAGGATGGAGGTCCTAGGATGCTGGACCTCTATCTGAGGGCATGCTGTGCCATTTCCTGCTTCATGTAACCATCTTCATAAATTTCTATGACCTTTGCCATTAAAAAAAGTTGACATCCTCTAGCAGTGACTGTTTGCATGTTTGGATCAATCATGCTGCTGTCCATTGTGACAAGCAAGCAGGGAGAGACTACCATAGCATTATTCTTCAGGCACCTTGCCAATACAATAAAGTCAGAGACCCTCCTTATTCATGCTCCAGGAATGAAATAAACAGTTCTGCCTGCTAGAAATGAAAAGCACTTTGCTTGAGCCTCAAAGCCAGTATGTCTAAACCCACACTGGATTTCCCCTGTTCCAATCAAGTTTTCCTCCTAATTCATGGCCTGACTATACACTTAGCTCCCTGAATATCATTAGATCCATTTAGGTAAGAAAAATATCACAACTTTGCCTCTAAACCTTTGATGGCTCCTCATTTCCTAAGTAAGTTTTAAACTCATTAGCCTCACATGGACAACGCTTCTCATGTGTCCCCACTCATCTCCACCCCTCCCCTTCTCACACTCTTTGCCTATCCGTCTTATACCCTAGACCTACTTTACTGGTTAAACACCTACCGCACCAAGACTGAATTAGAAGCACAAGACATTTACTGGGGGGAAATGCCTGTTAGATAAATGGGTAGGGAACAGGAGAGAGGAGAGACAAGGAGAGTCTTCAGACTGCAATGTAGGTCTGACAACTGTGAAATAAATTCTGCCACCCTTCAGTGTAAATACCAGTATAATATCAGACTGCAGCAGAACCTTGGCCAAGCCAATGGGAAGCCCTGGAGCAGACCGCCCATCAGAGAAGTTCCGTGTCAGGCAGAATTGTCCCGCTCTGGTGCTCCCCTGTGATCAGTCCTTGGTGGGAACAGCCTGGGGTGGGTGTGGCCTCGGTAGGAATGTTGCAGCAGACTCCAAAGGTGCAGCAGCTGGAGGCTGTCAGCTAATAGCACTCCTTCCAGAGTGTTCTCTCTTGCAAAACAATCTCTGTGTGCACCTCCATGGCTGCCACAATTATTTATCTCTATGTCTATTCCTAATTTTCTCTTTTTACAATCATTACCAACAGACAAAGTTACCACCTTCTGAATTTCTACAAATGCTTGTACATCAGGATCTTTACTGACACTGTTGCCTCTCTCTGCCTTTCCTTTTCTTCTCTGTCTCATTATCTTCTACTCAATCTTGAATCATTAGTCAAATAATCCTTCCTTTATGATGTCTTGCATACCCAAGCTTCCTTTATTTCCCCCATAGACCTTGGCAATACTTCAGTAAAGCATTTATAATATTTTCGTAAGTTGTTTACAATGCTAAATTTGAAAACTCCTTTAGAGAAGGAGCCGTATTTTATTTGTTTTTGTATCCCTAACTCCATGATTGCCAAACTGTATGCCCAGGTGTCTCAGAGTGCTTCATTAAGCATGATACAAGGAGTATCATGGGGGAATGTAAATTTTTGACAAAAACAGAATGACAGCATAAACTGTAACTATTAAACTGCTTGGGTCTAACTACTTAGTAAGTGGAACTGATAGGTATTTCTTCCGGCATAGGGTTTCTGTGAAAAATTCACGGAGACACTAAAGGTTCTGTGAACTGAGAAAGTTAGGGAAACTCTGTCTTAACTCCCAATAAGCACAGTACTTGGTACATAACATCTGTTAGGTAAATGACTCAATTACTGATTTTAGATCAGTTATCTTACCTGTGAACATTTAATCAGCACATACTCTCTCTGTGGCAGCCACTGTGCTAAGTACTTTATATGCCTTATGTCATTTATCCTTCCAACAGCCCTTTGAGGGAATTAATATTGTTATCTCCATTCTAAAGATTGGGAAACTGAGACACAGAATGATGAAGTAACTTTCCCAAGTTCACACAACTGAAAAGGTATGGAGCTGATATTCCAAAGCCCATTCTATTAACTACCACATTCTACATAAAAACTCCCCAAAGATTTTCAAAATAACAAGTGAAGTTGATGGAAAATAATAGAATCACATTCACTTTATTACATTATATAGAGAGTGACCTTTTGAGAGTTAAATAGATGAATTCATTATGGGATACCTCTTCAACAACTACTATTGAGTGTCTGCTGTGTGCAAAGTGCTATAAGGGATACAAAGATGAAAAAGAAATAGTTCTGAAACTGACAATTTTGAAACAAAGATAAAGTCATTTTCACAACAGTTTCACATTTTCAAGCTACTTTGCTATTCTGATCTCAGTCTGCCAGTGAACCTTTTGTCTTACATCTACATTTTTCAGAGAAGTTCCTAGGGATTAGTTTTATCCATTCAATTAGCTTCTTCATACTAGGGTTGAAATTTTTACTGTCAATACCAGCCACTAAACTTGCCCTATCTAGGTTTCAGCAGCTTTGGGCAACTGAAAGAGGATTTCCTATTCTCTATTTCTTCACCTTCCTAATTTAAGAGGGACTCCTAGTTGATTAACAGTAGCAGCGGGTATAGGGATCAATGCGTTTTAGAAGTAGGTTCAGCAGCAGGTAGCGGGTAGTGTTCTACTGCCCTCAGTTGGCAGGGATGGGAGTACCAGAAGAACAAGTCACCATACATAGGTGATTCTTCAGGTAACCAGCATCGGAATTACCAGGGGTTTTTTGACATGAAGTCTGGGACTCCACTACTGACTCCCCAAATCTGATTTTTGTAGAATCTTCCCTCCAAGTGAGTTTCACGCTCCCCAAAATTAAACTAGGCCAAATCCAGTATATTTGTACCAAAAATTCAGACTGACCTACACATTTATAGTCTGCCATTGGTTAAGGTGAAACTATGGACTACAAGTCTTAACACTGTTCTGACAGATGGGAGAGCTGGTATTTAGTTAGGATTCTGATGCTGACTCTGTGTATAACCTTTAGCAAGTCACTTAACCAGTCTGAGTCTGAGATTTTATTTGAGTTATATACACTGATCTCTTGTTTTACAGTCTTGAGAGTCCATGATTTTATTTTACTGAGCACAGTCACATAATAGTCTCACAGGCTATTACTAGACCCTTAAAAAACACAGGAAAAAAGTGTTATAGATGATGTATAAAAATAAATAAGATAAACATAAAACCCTAGAAATATAGAAGAAAACTTTTAGAAGGAACCATTTTTAGCTATGCACAAGCACACATCAAAAGCCTTCTGGAATTTTGTATGAATAAATGTAAAATAAGGGGTTTGCTTTTATCTTAATGATTACAATAGCAATAAAAGTGGACCAGACTGACTCAATATCTATGTGAAGAAATTGATGAATTTTACGTTGTCTTATATGATAGATGTGATGCTATTAATATCAGTGAAGACATAAGATAAATTGAGGAACACAGAAAATAACTTTATCATGTGTAATCATATTTCATTGCTTGATTATATTTTAAATACATTTAATTTTTTAGATGTAACCATGCAAGTTTAACTTCTTCCCACAAATATCAATGCAATATTGGTGATGAGTTGAGAAGATGCAAACGCTGGCTTTCCAAGTCTGAAATTCCTATCTTAGAACATTCAAACTATCAGGAAAAGTAAAGAACTAGCTAGAGAAGGGTAATGTATACTCCTGACTGAGAGTTCCACATGGAAACTAAGTTTTCTAATTTCCCGCCTACCTTCACGGTAGTATGGAAGGTTGAGATAGAAGCCAAGAGCTTGACCACATTAAGCTTTTTAGAATCTACCTTCTTAAAACAGAAGGCAATTTTTTGAGATGTGGCTATGGAGACACATCTCTGACAGTTTCTTGATACTTTAAAAATAGATATAGAAAACTACAGACAAAAATCTCTTGTGAACTTAGAAACAAAATTTCTCACAAATCTATAGGCAGAAATCCTCAACAACATACTAAAAAACTGAACCCACCAATACACAAAATTAATTATACACCACAAATAAGTGAGGTTTATTTCAGGAATGCAAGATTGGTTCACCATATGAAAATTAATAAATACAATCTACAATATCAACAGAGTAAAAAAGAAAATCACTCAGCCATAAAAAGAAACGAAATTGAGCTATTTGTAATGAGGTGGATGGACCTAGAGTCTGTCATACAGACTGAAGTAAGTCAGAAAGAGAAAGACAAATATCGTATGCTAACACATATATATATGGAATTTAAGGAAAAAAATGTCATGAAGAACCTAGGGGTAAGATGGGAATAAAGACACAGACCTACTGGAGAATGGACTTGAGGATATGGGGAGGGGGAGGGGTGGGCTGTGACAAAGTGAGAGAGTGGCATGAACATATATACACTACCAAACATAGAGTGGATAGCTGGTGGGAGGCAGCCACATGGCGCAGGGAGATCAGCTCGGTGCTCTGTGACCACCTAGAGGGGTGGCATGGGGAGGGTGGGAGGGAGGGAGACGCGGGAGGGAAGAGATATGGGAACATATGTATGTGTGTAGCTGATTCACTTTGTTATAAAGCAGAAACTAACACACCACTGTAAAGCAATTACACTCCAATAAGATGTAAAAAAAAAAAAAGAAAATCATATGATCAAATCAATCAATGGAGAAGAGTATCTGATAAAATTCAAAACTGATTCATGATAAAAACTCTCAGTAAATTAAGAATACAGGGAAACTTCCTAGGGTTGATAAGGCAAATCTACCAAAAAAGAAATCTATAGCTAATATTGTACTTAAAGGTGAAAGACAATGTTTTCCCCCAAGATTGGAAACAAGGCAAGGATGTCTACTCTCATCACTTGTATTCAATATAGTACAGAAAGATCTAGCCATTGCAATAGGGAAAGAAAGGTAAATGAAGGCATCCAGATTGGAAATAAAGAAATAGAACTATCGTTATTTTCAGATGACGCCATTGTCTATGTAGAAAACTGCAAGGAATCTACCAAAAAGCAGCTAGGACTAATAAGTGAGTTTACCAAAGTCATAAGGTACAGGATCAACACACAAAAGTAAATTATATTCTAAATATTAGCAATGAACACATGGAAGCTAAAATTAAAAATACAATACCATTTATAATTGTGAAAAAAAAGGAAATCTAACAAAACATAGAGAATCTGTATACAGAAAATCATAAAACACTAAGGAAAGAAAGCAATGAAGATCTAAATGAAAGGACAGACATATGTTCATGGATTGGAAGACTCACCATAGTAAAGATGTTAGTTTTATTCAAGGTTTTTTGCAGATATAGATAAGCATATTCTAAAATTTATATGTAAAGGCAAAGGAACTAGAATAGCTAAAACAATTTTGACAAAAAAGAATAAAATGAGATGAATCTGAGATTATAACTTACTATATAGCTATAGCAATCAAGACAGCTGGAGAAATAAGAGACTCATAGATCAATAGAACAGAATACAGAAACCAGAAATAGATCAATGCAAATATACACAATTGATTTTTGGTAAAGTGCAAAAGCAATTCAATGGAAGAAGCGTGAATTTTTTTCAATAAATTGTGCTAGAACAATTGGACATCCATAGGTTAAAAAAAGTAATTTTAATCTAATCCTCATACTGCATACAAAAATTAATTCAAAATGGATCATAAAGTTAAATGTAAAATATGAAAATATAAAAATTTTAGAGGAAAACATAGGACAATGTCTTTGGGACCTAGTTCTAGGCAATGACCTACTGTTTAGACAGAACCCCAAAAGCATGTCCCATTAAAAAAAAACTACAATAAATTGGACTTCATCAAAATTAAAAACTTTTACACTGCAAAAGACCCTATTATGAGGATGAAAAGACAACTACAGGCCAAAAGAAAATATTTGCAAACCATGTATCTGAAAATGGCCTTAGATCTAGAATTTATAAATCATTCTCAAAACTCAAGTTTTCTTTTTTACAAATAATTCAATTATAAAATGGGCAAAAAACATGAAAGTACATTCGTACAAAGAGAAGATAAAGATCGCAAGAAGCACAGGAAAATGTTCAAAATCATTACCCATTAAGGAAATGGATATTAAAACCACAATGGTATATCACTATACACCTTTTAAAAAGCTAAAATAAAAACTGCCAATAATGCCAAATGCTGGCACGTATGTGAAGGAACTGGATCTCTCATACGTTGCTGGTGGGAATGTCAAATGGTGCAAGCACTCTAGAAAATAGTTTGGCAATTTTTACAAAACTAAACATGCCCTTACAGGACCCAGCAACTGCCCTGTTGGGCATGATCTTAGAGAAATGAAAATGTACGTTCACCAAAAGAAACATGTACATGAATATTCATAGTGGCTTTGTTCATAATAGCAAAATACTAGAAGCAACCCAAATGCCCTTCAATAGGTGAATGGCTGAAAAACTCTGGTACCTCCATACAATGGAATACTGCTCAGCAATAAAAAGGAATGAACTAATGATACATACAGCAACTTGACTGGACTTCAAGGCATTGTGCTTAGTGAAAAATGTCTCAAAAGTTACACATGTATGATTCCATTTATATAACATCCTTGAAATGACAAAGCTATAGAAATGAAGGACAATTTAGTGGTTTCCAGGGGACAGTGACTGGAATACGGTGATGTGTGGGTATGAATTCTAAGAGGTAGTATAAGGGAGTTCTTTTGTGGTGATGGAACAGTTCTGTATCCTGATTATAGTGATAGTTATAACAATCTATTCATAAAATAAAATTATATAGAAATACACATGCACACACATACATGTAAATGTAGGTTAAAAAGATGGTGAAAATTGCAAAAGGTCCGTATTCTTGTTAACAGTAATGTACTGATGTTAATTTCCTGGTTTGATTTTATACTACCTGTAAGCTGTATAAAAATGCCATCATTAGGGAAAGCTGGGTGAAGGGTACATGGAACCTTTTGTAACTCTTTTTTCAACTTCTTACGAGTCTATAATTATTTCAAAAGAAGACTTTTAATGTAGATGTAACAAAATGGGAGTATTACTGCACAAATATGCATACCTGGTATGTTTCTGAGGCCCCAGGATTATTTACTCCCTAGAAAAACTGAAGAACAGGCTCAGGTCCCAGGTAGTATTGGATGATCAAAAGATTCTTCATTATAATAAGCAATTCTAGCTTCTGGGCAAAATCAGCAAGTCAATTTGGCAGAATTAGATAATGATTTAATATATTAAGGTCCTTCATAATCATTTCTCAGTCTATCTATCCAACCTCACCTCCATCCATCTACACATATGGCATGACATAGTAATTGCAGTGGACTACTTTTTTTTTTTCCCCTTAGACAGAATATATCATCACAGCTCTGAGTATTTTTCCTGCTCCCTTTTTCTAGGAAGTTCCTTCCCTCATTCTCCACTGGTGGAACTCACCTCTCAGATGCTCTTCCTTGTTATACGATTCCAACCTGGCCAGGCAAAATTATTTGCTTCCTCTTAACTGAAGAACTTACCACATTGTAATGTAGAGTTTTTGATCAGTTTAAATCTGCCCCGGAGATCATAAGTTACTAGTGAGAAGGAATCATATCTTACTTATCCCTAAAATACAGTGTCTGGCATCATGCTCAATAGATTTTTTGATGAAATTAATTTAATGTAATTAAAATGAAGATTGAGGAATCATTGACTTTACCAGCTAGCATGTGGGTATTCTATACAAATAAAAAGATTTAGAGATAATAAGTTTGGAAAAACAGATCCCTTCCCTCTATACAGATAAGCCAAAAATTAATAGAAGTCAAAGACCCATTAATGGCCTGGATTAGACAAGACTTGGCACAAAAATAAGAAAGGAAGAAGACCTTTGTAAAGAGAAAAGTGACGGTTACTATTATCCAATTTAAAGGGTTCATAATATATAGGTAGGAGGAAGATGGAATCCCCAAGACACTAAGACACATGATGTTATTTTCCCACTTGAAAAAAATGTTGATTCATTGTTGATTGTTGTTCCATAATAAACAGACCAGTTGTGTGCTTAACTTAGACTCTGAGACCACCAGTTGGACCAGTTGATTACTCAAATCCTCAGGTGTGACTAGTATTTTAAAGCATTAGAATACATGTTAGGGAAGAATAACAGAAGAGAAGATAACTATAACATTTTCAACTTATGTATCCCTACCTCTGAAATATATCCAGAATAAAGCCAATTCTCACTACCACCACTGCCACCATACTGGTCCAGCCCATCATTGTACCTCATCTGGACTATGGAAACTAGTCTCCCGGCATAACTGCTCAGTCTATTTTCAGCTCAGGGGTCAGAAATGATAAAATGTAGTCAACTCCTATAACTCCTCTGTTGAAAACCTTTCAAATGCTTCCCATGTTCCTCATAGAAAAAGTTAAAATTTTTCCATGGCTTTTGGAACTCTACAAGATCTGTCTCATCATACTATGACCTGCTAATCTTATCACCTACTACTCTCACCCCCTCACTCACTCTGCTCCAGCCATACTTATCTATGTCTCAAATATTCCAAGTACATTCCTTTCTCAGGGCCTTTGTCCTTTCTTTCCCCCTGCCTGGAATGTTATTCCCCCATACAGCTCTTCCACTAAACCCTGCCTTCTTGCAGTTTACTTAACAATCATTCTCATTCTAAAATTTCAACTTACTACCTTGCCAATTACTGATATACTTTTTCTCCCTAGCATATATCCCTACCTAACACATCATATATCCGTATTTTATTCATTTACCTTATTTTCTACTCTCAGTAAGACACACACTGCTATCTTCATCAAAATCCAAAATAAGGACTGCTGCTTCACTCTGTGCCAGGCACTGCAATGAGGCCCTTGTGTGTATTACCTCATTGGATTTCCACACTCACCCTGTAAGATAATACTATTTGCATTTTTCAAATTAGGAGAAAGGCTTAGATCAGTGGCATTCCTAGTGTATTTGAAATCTGCAGTGTCTCCTTTTTTCCTATCCTCTCCTCCATATGACACAATTATTTTCAGTAAAAGTCATATAATAGTCAACAATAATTATTATTTTCTTAATTCATCCTCTAGATTTAAAACAGAAACAAGTTAAAACAAAGAAATTTCAATTTTAAAGACCAAGTGAAGTAGCTCAAGTTCTTTGGTTTTTGGTTTTTGCATTTATGATCACTTTACCATCATTGTTTATTTCAAATCTACTATTTAAATACAGGAACATGGAATATGTAGTACCCCAGGGAATGGAGATATGAATGACACAAAAAGTGAATTCAAATGATTCTGAACCTTTACTTACTCTCTCCAAATTCTGTACAAACACATGTAGCCGAGTCTGTGTGTGTTAGAATAACAGAGGGTTTTCAAATGTAACTTCCATGTTAACTTGGAAACTTGGAAGTAACTTCCACGTTACTTTCTAATGTAACTTCCATGTTCAGTGCTTGTTAAAAGATAAGAAAAATGTGCTTACGTATCACAAATACAGATATAAAAGTCATGGAAGCTAGAAAAAAAAGCTCCCAGAGTTCAAAGACAGAGAGAGAGAGACAGAGAGACAGAGAGAGAGAGACAGAGAGAGGCAGGCAGAGAGAGAGAAAATGTCCCCATGAATGGATGTCATGACAGATAAAGAATTTGAGATAAGCCTTCAATTGTAAGTACGTCTGAGAGGTGGTGATGTGGGGAGGGCTTTTCCAGTGTAAGGTACCATAGGGGAAGAGGCAGGAAAGCCCAGCGTGTTTTAAGCTTATGGTGAGCACTCTGGTTTTACTGGTACCTTGGGTGGATACTGGAGTAGTGGAATAAGAGAAACAAGTCTTGCAGTATGTGAGTTGGAAGAGGCTTTACAAATTAAACCCAACCCTATCATTTTATACCTGAGCAAACTATTGTGCAGGTTGTTCACAAGTCTTCAATCTACTCCCTTCCCATAAAGGACAGTCTCTGTCATCCCTGGACAGACACTAATCAAAGGGTTATACCCTTTGAGATAGGGCTATAAGAGGCCCTGAAAAAGGGACCTTAAAATCACTACAATCCCCATTCAATGTATAATACTGCCCAAGGAGTATGTTTCCCTCACCATTTCCTCGTCGAGGGGAAGTAGCAGAAGTGAGGCAATGTGTAGCTAGCAACACTGATTTGTATGTGATCAGTGACTGGGTCTGGAGAAAAGAAGGTTTATTAAAAGGTTTATTAAAAAAAAAGAAGGTTTATTTAAAAGAAGGTATATTATCCCAGAATTTTTCACACACTCAGGTTTACATATTTACACTAAAGTCCTACAGTGCTGTCTCCTCCGGGAATCAAACTAGACTTGGCCGTACTGGCCGTACTGGCCCGTTTTATCACCAGTACTGTCCTCCCTGATGCTTCTTGACACAGGTTTATTTTCGTCCATGTATGCACAAGCTTTATTACGCTTCTCTGATGAATATTGTGAAAGGAACTAGACATTTACTTTCTATTTTACCTTGTAGTTGGCGTTACATTGACCTGTTTTTTCACTATCATTGTTCTTTGCCATTTGGGGAGAGACTAGTCCACAATAAAAACCAAAGCAAACACCACTTACTTCTAAAATTCTATTTGATTTTGAACATATTAATATATTTTGTGGTTAGTTTTATCCCGTATCGTTTACTCCCCAACACAGTAACAAATAATTTTGTCAGTTAAATATATTTTTAAAGTAGAGGCCACTGCTATTTGGACTCTGAATCAGGCTCCACCTGTGGCACCATTTTCATTTCTACCAGAAACCAGAAACGATGCTACTTCTCAGGGCAGCTCTGCCATATTAGCAGATCCCAGCAATCAGAGAAAGGGGAGATTTCAATAAACAAGCAAAGTTTTTATTTTTTATGATTATGGTGGAAATAACATCTTTAATAAATATATGCTTGACTTAAATATTTGAAGTCAGAATGTGAAAAACAATAAAGGGCATGCAAACATCAAGAATATTTCAATTATGAGACTTCAGTATCAAGTTATTTAAAAAAAAGAAAAAGAAAAAGCTAAATCATTGGATTCAGATATCTAGTCTCATATTGGTGGGACCAGTGCATCAGTTAACTTAATACTGACATTCTTTCTGCTGTTTTCCAGCATGTTTGGGGGATATTTTGTTATGTGTTATAAAATCTTTTGATATTAGTTTCCATGTTCTAACACATTTCATAGGTAAATATGAATAACATTTAGATTATTTTAAATGGCACAAGATTGGCAAAAAACAAATGTCTAAAAGGGTAAGATCAGTAAATTGTGACACTACCCACATAACTAAGATCTATGCAGATATTAAAAACAAACCAGCTACCTGAACTTTCCTTAGCAATGCTCTACTCATTCATTCATTCAAGAAATATTTACCTGTGATCCATTTTGTGCCCAAAGCTATGCTAGATGCTGGGAAACAATGTTGAGCAAAACAGACATGGCCCCTGTTCTTATGTAGCTTCCTCTTAATTGACCAATAAATCATATAAATATATACTAAAAATGTATGATAAAACAATACCACAGAATGAAATGATAGGTTGATTTGAGAGAATATAACAGGGGTACCTGATATCAAAAGCGATAAAGGTTTCCTCAGGTAACTTTTAGGCTATAATAATGTTAATGCACAGTATTCTAAAATTGTCAATATTTTAAACTTTTTTTTTAAAAATTGAGGTAGAGTTGATGTAAAATATTATATTAGTTGCAGGTGTTCAACATAGCAATTCAAAATTTTATAGATTATATTCCATTTAAAGTTATTATAAAATATTGGCTATATTCCCTATGCTGTACAATATATCCTTGTATCTTATGTATTTTATACATAGTAGCTTGTGCCTCTTAATCCCCTACCCCTCTTTTTCCCCTCCCCACTTCCCTCTTCCCACTGGTAACCACTAGTTTGTTCTCTATATCTGGTTGGGTCTGTTTCTGTTTTGCTATATTTCATTCGTTTGTTTTATTTCTTAGATTCCACATATAAGTGATGAGATACAGTATTTGTCTTTCTCTGTCTGATTTATTTCACTAAACATAATACCCTCTAGGTCCATCGATGTTGTTGCAAATGGCGGAATTTCCTTCTTTTTTATGGCTGAGTAATATTCCATTGTGTATATATACCACATCTTCTTCTTTATCCATTCATCTGCTGGTGGACACTTAAGTTGTTTCCATATCTTGGCTATTGTAAATAAAGCTGAAACGAACATTGGGGTGCATATGCCTTTTCAAAATAGTGTTTTCATTTTCTTTGGATATATACCGAGGAGTGGATTGCTGGGTCATATGGTAGTTCTATTTTCAGATTTCTGAGGAACCTCCATACTGTTTTCCACAGTAGCTGCACCAATTTACATTCTCACCAACAGTTCCCTAGGGTTCCCTTTTCTCCACTTCCTCACCAAAATTTGTTATTTGTAGACATTTTGATGATAGCCTTTCTGAAAGGTGTGAGGTGATGTCTAATTGTTTTAATTTGCATTTCTCTGATGATTAGTGATATTGAGCATCTTTTCATGTGCCTCTTGGCCATCTGTGTGTCTTCTTTGAAAAAATGTCTATTCAGGTCTTCTGCCCATTTTTTAATGTGTTGTTTGGGTTTTTTTGATATTGAGTTGTATGAGCTGTTTACATACGTTGAATATTAACCCCTTATCAGTCATATCATTTGCAAAAGTTTTCTCCAATTAAGTAGGCTGTCTTTTCGTTTTGTTGATGGTTTCCTTTGCTGTGCAAAAGCTCTTAAGTTTAAGCAGGTCCTATTTGTTTATTTTTGCTTTTGTTTCCTTTGCCTTAAGAAACAAATTCAAAAAAATATTGCTACGATTTATGTCAAAGAGTGTTTTGCCTATGTTTTCTTCTATCTTTTATCGTTTCCAGTCTTACATTTAGGTCTTTAATTCATTTTAAGGTTTTTTTTTTCTTTGTATATGGTGTGAGGAAATGTTCCAATTTCATTCTTAGTTAGCTGTTAGTTTTATTGATATTTTCTATGTTTTTTTAGTCTCCGTTTCATTTATTTCTGCTCTGATCTTTATTTCTTTCCTTCTACTGATTTTTTTTGTTATTTTTCTAGTTCTGTTAGGGATAAGTTTACGTTGTTTATTTGATATTTTTCTTGTTTCCTGAAGTAGGCTTTTATTTCTATAAATTTCCCTCTTAGAACTGCTTTTGCTGCATCTTACAGATTTTGGATCATTGTGTTTTTATTCTCATATTTCTCCAGGTATTTTTTTAACATCTGTATTGGAGTATAATTGCTTTACAATTGTGTGTTAGTTTCTGCTTTATAACAAAGTGAATCAGCTATACATATACATATATCCCCATATCTCCTCCCTCTTGCATCTCCCTCCCACCCTCCCTATCCCACCCCTCTAGGTGGTCACAAAGCACGGAGCTGATCTCCCTGTGCTATGTGGCTGCTTCCCACTAGCTATCTATTTTACATTTGGTAGTGTATATATGTCCATGAAACTCTCTCACTTTGTCCCAGCTTACCCTTCTCCCTCCCAGTGTCCTCAAGTCCATTCTCTACGTCTGCATCTTTATTCCTGTTCTCCTGTTTAAATTTCTTCTTTGATTTCTTCAGTGACCCATTGGTTGTTTAGTAGCAATTGTTTAGCCTCCCTGTGTTTGTTTTTCTGCAATTTTTTTCCCTTGTAGTTGACTTCTAGTCTTATAGTGTTGTGGTCAGAAAAGATGCTGATATGATTTCAGTTTTCTTAAATTTACTGAGGCTTGTTTTGTGGCCTGACATGTGATCTATCCTGAAGAATATTCCATGTGTACTTAAAAAGAATGTGTATTCTGCTGCTTTTGGATGGAATGCTCTCTCTATATATATCTATTAAGCCCATCAGGTTTAATGTGTCATTTAAGTCCAGTATCTCCTTATTAATTTTCTGTCTGGATGATTGGTCCATTGATGCAAGTGGGGTGTTGAATTCCCATACTGTTATTGTGTTGCTGTCAGTTTCCCCCTTTATGTCTATTAATATTTGCTTATGTATTTAGGTGCTCCTATGTTGAATGCATGTATATTTACAATTGTTGTATCTTCTTCTTGGAGTGATCCCTTCATCATTATGTAGTGTCCTTTTTTGTTTCCTGTTACAATCTTTGTTTAAAACTCTATTTTTTCTGATATAAATATTGCTACCTCAGCTTACTTTTTTTTTTTCGGTATGCAGGCCTCTCACTGTTGTGGTCTCTCCCTTTGCAGAGCACAGGCTCCGGATGTGCAGGCTCAGCGGCCATGGCTCACGGGCCCAGCCACTCCGTGGCATGTGGGATCCTCCCGGACCGGGGCACGAACCCGCGTCCCCTACATCGGCAGGCGGACTCTCAACCACTGCGCCACCAGGGAAACCCCTCAGCTTACTTTTGATTCCATTTGCATGGAATACCTCACTCCATCAACTCACTTTCAGTCTGTGTGTCTTTATATCTGAAGTGAGTCTCTTACAGCATATACATTGGGGAAGTGGCCTTTTATAGAAGACATCTGGTATGTCCCAGCAGCATACTCCCCTCTGGTCACCAGAACTGTAAGTTCTATGGGTGTCCCTTATATTGGTTATGTGGGTTTTTCTGTTGTGGCTGTCTGTCTACTGTGGGCAGTCTGGTAGGTGTGGCTGTCCCTCAGTCTGGTTGGTTGTCAAGCCCTGTCTTGTGTGGAGGCTACTGGCCACTGGTTGGCAGGGATGGGTCACTATGCAGCTGGCTGCTGGACTGCAGCAGTTCCTGGAGCTTGTGCTGTCTCACTGGTGGGAAGAGCCAGGTTTTGGGGTGGGTGGTTGCAGGGTCGGCATTCCTGGATCTAGTGTCAGCCTGCTGGTGGGTGGGGTCGGTTCCTGACATGGCTAGCTGCAGGTTCTTGGGTATCCCAAAGCTGGTACTAGCCCACTGATGAATGGAGTTGAATCCCAGGATGGCTGGCTGAGGAGTCCAAAGTATCTCAGAGATGGTGTTGGCCTGCTGGTGGGTGGGTGTGGTCAGGGTCCAGGGGATTCCAGGGCTACTTCCTGCACCTTGATGTGTGGGGCCAGATCCTGGGTCCTCTGGTAGACAGGGCCATGTCCAGGGCAGTGGTGGGCTCAAGCAATCTTAAAGCAACCTGTCTGCTGGTAGGTAGGGCTGTGTCACTGCCCAATTAGTTGTTGGGCCTGAGGCATCCCAGTACTGGAGCCTACAGAATGGGGAGTGGGGGTGGGGCTGGGTCCCGAAGCTAATAACATAGAGGGAGGATTCCAAAATGGCGCTTGCCAGCACCAGTGTCTACATGGTAGAACAAGCTCCCCAAGATAGCTGCCACCAGTGTCTATGTCCCCAGGGTGAGCTCCAGTTGCCTCCAGCCTGTCCAGTAGACTCTCCAAGATCAGTAGATGGGTATGAGCCAGGCTCCTTTCAAATTACTGCTCTTGCCCTGGGTCCTAGAACATGTGATGTTTTGTGTGCACCCTCTAAGAGTTGAGTCTCTATTTCCCACAGTCCTCTGGGTCTACTGAAAGTAAGCCCCACTGGCCTTCAAAGCCAAACGTTCTGGGGGCTCATCTTCCTGGTACAGGACCCCTGGGCCAGGGAGACGTACGTGAGGTTCACACCCCTCAGTCCTTGGGTAGAACATCTGCAATTGTAGTTATTCTCCCATTTGTGGGTTGCCCACCTGGGGGTATAGGTCTTGACTATACCCCAACTCTGCCCCCTCCTACCCATCTTGTTGTGGTTCCTTCTTTATATCTTTACTTGTAGAAGGTCTTTTCTGGTAGGTTCTGGTTTTTCTCATTAGTGGCTTCTCTGTAAATAGTTATAATTTTTGTGTGTCTATGAAAGGAGGTGAGCTCAGGGTCTTCCTACTCCACCATCTTGGGAACTCCTTGAGTCTGAAATTTTTTATATTTTCAAATTTCAAAGTACTTTATATTAGTCATTCTTTTTTGTTTTCACCACGTTATCTAAAATGTTCTGTGGAAACAAATAATGATACATGAACCAGAAAACTAGGGGAGATGTATTGTTATCTTTTACCTTAAATATTGCAAAACTGAGCCTTAAAGTTTATGAAATTGATTTTAGGATCTATACAACAGGTATGCAAATAACTACAGAATTTCTTCTGAACATTAAAAGCTTGATAAAAGTTAGGAGGTTTGAGATATTCCTTTAATGTTCAAAACTAGCACTTTAATAAGAGACATCAAATCCCACAGCCAAAAGTGCTCGATCTAGATTGCTCTGGACAATTTCTTCAAGAGATCATGTTATTTATCAGTAGTATGTATAATTCAGTGTATCACACACATCTGCAAAACAATAACAATTTACTATAGAGGAAGGGCATCAGCACCAGCTGAGAGTGTTTAGAAGACATACTAATTTATAACCATTGCACTTAACAGCTACTTGATAAACATGAAAACTACAAAGTTACCTTTCTTTTTAATTAAAAGGAAACATAGAGAAGTTAATTGACTATTCATTCATTCACTTAGTATTTACGGAGTAGGTATGGAAGGTACTGTACTAAATCATCAATGATCAACCCACATCCCACCTTTTTTGAAGAACAACCCTACCTACATTAGGAAGATATTACTGGGAAGCCACTGTGACATAGTCTGTTCTTCATATTCAGTGGCCCATTTTAAAGTTTTGTATTGTTACAGGTGCCAATAAATATAGGCATCTGGGACTCTCGGGGATGGGGATAGGGACTTTCAGGTAAAGTGGGAAGTCACTACTCTGAAACATTGTGAATTTAGAGGGAGCCATTGACAAACTATTTCATAACTGTTTGTGCTTCTAAGAGGAGGTATCATTAGGAAAAGCCACATAAAGCTGTTGCAGCTGTGTTATATAAAAAGTGGGGACAATTTAATAGAAAATGTCATCCTTTGCAGAATGTTGATTGCCTATTTTTTTTCCATAAAGCCTTCTCATCAGAGGGGCTCCAACAGCTGTGAGAAGGCATCCTGTTATTGATGTTCCCAGACATCCTGGTGTACAAAGCTCTCCATGTGCTGTTTGGCATCTAAAACATTCTGCTTTTTTTCCTTTTTTTTTCTTCATACTACACTATGGAATATGGAATATTTCCTTCTTCTGAGGATGGAGCAAGGAACTAGCTTTTTGACACTGGAATTTCAGTGTAAACAAGAAAAACATATGCTGAAGCCATGAGGTGCTATTTTTCTGCATTCTGGATCAAGGGACCCTAAAGCTACAACAATTCTATAATTCTGTAATGTTAAGGATTTCTCCTTAACAGATAGCAGTCATTACAAGTTACTTCAGGGCATAACTCTTCAGAGGCTAAGATGAAAATCTGTCCCATGGAAAAAAGAAAAGAGATTTGATGAAGAAGAGTCAGGGTCAAGGGCCTTTTTTAATCATGTTAGAATTCTACAACTTGAAAGTTCTATTTTCTTATCATTAGTTTTAGAAAGGTGACTTGGTCATAAATTTTACATCATAAAAATCACTGGGCTTCAGAAATTTAATAGCTACATGTCTTCACTGAGTTCAAAATAATCCCATAATTCTTGTCAAATGCTTTACATTCAACAATTTAGAGTTTATCATCACTAAAAGGATAATGGTTTATGCTATTTGGGTGTACAAAATACTGCAAACTAAATATATCATGCACTGTCACAGCCCGAAATAAATGTCAGTGCCATGCACGTAGTGGGTATTTATTTGTTCATTAATTTATTCCTTCCATAAATATCTATTGAGCAGCTCCTATGTCTTAGGTACTATTCTAGGTGCTGAAGATGCAACTGTGAACAAGGGAAACAAAGTTCTCTTTTCTCATGGAGCATACCTACCACCCCTTGAGACACACACACGCACGCACACACACACACACACACACACACACTCTGGTGTTAAATGAAGGAGTGACATACTTTATGGGCTGTACAGTGTGCTAGACAGACTTCAATGAGCTCCCGTGATTCCTATCTCCTGTTATTTACACTGAAGGGTGGCAGAATATGCCACCCCCAAAATATACTTTTTTGCCATAAGGATTATTTTAATTTGATTATTTTGAGCAACAGCAGACATACGAGAAGCTCTGAAAACAAATTTGAAATTACCCTTTTTTAAGGGATATTTTACATTTAAAAAGGAAATTTCCCATTTGTAAGGGTATCTTCCTCTCTGTACCAGAAAGAGAGGATGACTAAATCATAAGAAATTCTTATTAATGGAGAAGGCACTGACTTAAATCTTCATAACAAACCTTACTCTTGTTTACCATACTTTTCCAGATCACCTCCTCATAAATGGCTTCCCCCACATACCTCTTTCTTTTGTATTTAGTTGAATATAGCATTTAAGCCTGACTTCTAAGCCACCTCTGAGAGTTATTCATTTTTCTGAGTATCACTTATGTGTACATGAGGTGTACAAGTTAATAAACTGTTTGTTTTCTCTTATTGATCTGTGTTCTGTTACAGGAGCCCCAACTGAGAACTTAGAAGGGCAGAAGGAAAATAATTTTTTCTTTCCCTACAACACCTTTGTGTAATCCCTTCACATTGGGTGTGGGCAGGATCTGTGACTTGCTTTTAACCAGTCCAGTGTTGCAAAGGTGGTGGGATGTAGGTGATCATGTGTATACATGATTACATAAGCATGTAGCACTCGTTCTGCTAGCCTCTCTCTCTCTCTCTCTGAGTGTGTGTGTGTGTGTGTGTGTCTTTCTGCCACCAACTTTGAAGAATCACACTGCTGACTGGGTTCATGACAAGTTACTCCAAAATATGGCATCTTGGCTATTGAACAGTTTAAGGTGAAGGAGTTTGAAAACACAACAGAAGCAGGAGAGTCACTCTGACCTTCCCACCTACACTTCTCCCCTAAAGCAGGTTAGAAAATCCTTATGTGAGAGGTGCCCTCCCTATACCCAGAGAACGGGAGCATCCTTATCTACAAATACAAAGGGACACTGAGAAGAACCTGAACAAACAGGTCTTGCTAAGTTTCCCGCAGTTTCCTACACTTACCTCATACTCTCTGACCTCTCCTATTTCTCCACAACTGTCCACTCTTCATCAAACCTAGCATAAAAATACTAAGGTCTAACTATTTCTTTAGGCCTTCATTCCTTTATGAAGGCTTCCATGTCACATAAAAATTATATTAAATACATTTATATGCTTATCTCCCATTAATCTGTCTTAGTTTAATTTTCAGGCCCAGCCTGGGATCCTAAGAGTCAAGGAAAGCATTTTCCCCTCCTACACTGCCATGAATCCTACACCCACAAGGAAAATAATTCTGCCAATAACCTAAGGGAACGTTGGAACAGATCCTTTCCTAGCTGAGCCTCTGATGAGAACCCACTCCTGACTGACGTCTTGATTGCAGCTTTGTGAGACACTAAGCAGAGGATCTAGCTAAACTGTACCTGGACTCCTGAAACACAGAAACTGTGAGATAGTAAACGCACGTTGCTTTAAGTTGCTAAGTTTGTAGTATTTTGTTATATGGCAGAGAACATTAATACAGACAGAACTTCTTGTGATCTTGCTTTTAGGTCATAGAGATAACTATCACTCTAAAATACTTCAGTCATTTTGGATAATTATGTTATGTCTTTGAAAAAAATATTTTTAAAAGTATTGCATCATTGGATCAAATAACTGTTTTGTGTTAATATGTTTGTCATACAAATCCTTATGGCCTATACTCATCTGATGGAATGGGCCAACCACATAGGACCATCCTTATCTTTACTGAATGAACTAATTTACAAATAAACCCATGCTGGTCTCATTTCTGCTCCCCACTCAATGAGCCAGGACAATGGGACCATCTAAACAGCTTAACTATAAATAGCTTAATGTGTACAGACCAATTTACCAAGAGAGTTTACTAACCATCTCTGGTAGTCCTCATCCAAAGTCAGTGAGAGAGGAAATTTCCCCATGTTTACAATGAGGAGCCTGAGGCTGAGAGAACAAACTAAAATCATATCATCAGTAAGTGGCAAAGGTGGGACTCAAACCACCAAACAAATCAGGAAGACAATGCATTGTTCATTTTATTCCGTCACAGCTACCAGTAGAGGAAATCAAGTGCTCTGTCCCTGCATTTTCCCCTGAGCCAGCAAAGCCTTTCGAAGCAGACTCTGAGCTGAGGTAGCTCCCCTATTCATTCCTTCACAGGAAGTTCAAGCCAGCATCAATGCTCTCCTTTCAATTAGAAACAGCTACAAGCAACAGGCGTACAAAAGAGAATGAACACAAGGGAGTATCTCCTCCAAGTAAATGATTTAGTCAATTTCTCCAAAGAAGATATACAGACTGCCAACAAACACGTGAAAGAATGCTCAACATCATTAATCATTAGAGAAATGCAAATCCAAACTACAATGAGATATCATCTCACACCAGTCAGAATGGCCATCATCAAGAAGTCCAGAAACAATAAATGCTGGAGAGGGTGTGGAGAAAAGGGAACACTCTTGCACTGCTGGTGGGAATGTGAATTGGTACAGCCACTATGGAGAACAGTATGGAGGTTCCTTAAAAACTACAAATAGAACTACCATATGACCCAGCAATCCCACTACTGGGCATATACCCTGAGAAAACCATAATTCAAAAAGAGACATGTACCAAAATGTTCAATGCAGCTCTATTTACAATAGCCCGGAGATGGAAACAACCTAAGTGTCCATCATTGGATGAATGGATAAAGAAGATGTGGCACATATATACAATGGAATATTACTCAGCCATAAAAAGAAATGAAATTGAGCTATTTGTAATGAGGTGGATGGACCTAGAGTCTGTGCTACAGAGTGAAGTAAGTCAGAAAGAGAAAAATAAATACCGTATGCTAACACATATATATGGAATGTAAAAAAAATAAAATAAAAAGAAATGGTCATGAAGAACCTAGGGGCAAGATGGGAATAAAGACGCAGACCTACTAGAGAATGGACTTGAGGATATGGGGAAGGGGAAGGGTAAGCTGGGACGAAGTGAGAGAGAGGCATGGACATATATACACTACCAAACGTAAAATAGATAGCTAGTGGGAAGCAGCCGCATAGCACAGGGAGATCAGTTCAGTGCTTTGTGACCACCTAGAGGGGTGGGATAGGGAGGGTGGGAGGGAGGGAGACGCAAGAGGGAAGAGATATGGGAACATATGTATATGTATAACTGATTCACTTTGTTATAAAGCAGAAACTAACACACCACTATAAAGCAATTATACTCCAATAAAGATGTAAAAAAAAAAAAAAAAAAAAACCATTAGCAATGTTCCAAGCACTGTGCTGGATACTGGGAATAGCAAAATGAGGAAAAACTGTTCTTTCTACCCCCTTCCCCCACACACACACACCACTACCACCACCACCAGGAGTTTTTCATTTAGGAGACAGAGACTTACATTATTTCAATTTGATGCGCTGAGTCCTAAGACAAGGCACTAACTGTGAGGGTACTTTAGGACCACAGTGGACCAATGAAGCTACCCATGGCTTTCAGGGAAGTCTTCTGACAGAAGGAGCCTTAGTGGAGGTCTGCAAAGGCAAGTTAAGTTTCAATTATGTGTTCCAGGCAAAGGAAATCAGTAAGCAAGGTATGGAAGCAGGAAGCAACTTGCAGTGAACAGGAATGCTCAGAAGTTAAGGGTGAATAATAAGTGAAGCACGAGGCATGAAGTAGTCAGACAGTACACAATAAAAATCATAGCTTAAAATATTAAGCTAACCCCAACTCTAACCCTAAACTGCATGTGTATCTGCCATATACCAGGCTCTGTGGTAAGAGCCTTACCAACAGAAAATAATTTAATTCTAATAACACCTGACATAAGCACCATTAGCATCTTCATTTCTCAGATGAGGAAACTGAGGCTGGGAAATGTGGAGTAACTGGCACAAGTTCCCATGGCTAATAACTGGCAGAGTTGACATTTGAACCTATTTGATTCCAAACTCTTAGCCAAATCCCACACTGCTCTTCTAGGTAGGAGACAGGTCTGAAGAACATTGTACTTCATCTTAGCCAATAGCGAGGGTCATAAAGCTTTCTGAAATGAAGGACCAGATCATAAATATTTTAAGCTTTGTGGGCCATATGGTCTCTTGCAACTACTCAACTCTACTGTTGTAGCATGAAAACAGCCATAGACAATACAGAAATGAATGAGCATTGATTGTGTTGCTATAAAACTTTATTTACAAAAATAGGCATCAGAATGGGTTTAGCCCATGGGCCACAGTTTGCCAACTCCTGACATATAGGAAACCATTAAAGGGTTTTAAGGAAGGAATGGATGTGATCAGTTTTGGATAGTGCTGTTCTAACAGTCTGGTTCATGCCAGAAACACTCTCAGGCCATCCCAGTCTAGATGAAATGGCTGCTTCTAACAAGTGTCAGCAACTGGGACTCTGTGTCCTCATACTTTCACTTCTCATTCATTTTATCCCTTTATTCTACAAATATTTATTGAGGTCCCATCATGATCCAGCCACTGTTTAGGCACTAGGGATATAACAACAAACAAAAATAAAGTTGTTTCTCTCATGATGCTTATATTCTAGTGGGAGGAAGACACACACACACAAAAACACACACACACGCAAATAGATACAGTATGTGGGTTATAATAAGTGCTATGGAGAAAAGAAAATCAGAGCTAGACAACACCGGGAGGGCCAATTTTATATGAAGTAATTAGGAAAATCACTCTGATAATGGGATATTTAAACAAAGACTTGAAGGAAATGAGAGAATGAAATAAGTATATTAGCAAGTTTAAAACCATCATACCTGGACCATTTGAGAAATAGCAAGGGTGTTGATGTGGCTGAAGTTGAGTAAAGATGAGTGGAGTATGACAGGAGATGTGGTCAGACAGGTAGCCAAGGGTCAGATCAGAATAAGAAGGTCAAACAAGGGATATTTAAAGAGTTTTGGGGCCTAATTTAAGATGTGACTTTCAGTGGCGGCCAAATTGGGCTTGGGGAAATTTTGCGACATAATAGCTTAGTATTGGTGGACACAGCGTCTTGAAGAAAGCCTTGATAAGTACACTGTTGTTTGGTAAATGAATTATTTTCCAGGAGAGCAGACTGTTGTCTCAGATAAATTGACTTGCAGGAATTTCCTGAAGCAAAGAGTGAAGCTATTTATTGGCTTATAGTCCTTGGTTTATAGTCTTTTCTTTCCTGGGCAAGGTCTTCCTGTAGCAAATAACTAAGTCATGTTGACACAGGTGATCTCAGTTCTTAGTCCCAGCTGCTGTGTCCTGTTGATGTACGTAGACACGTCTCACATGTTTAAAAACATATTGCATCATGATATGTGTAATTATGTTTCAAAGTACAAGAAAGAGACTGCAATTTCTGAACACCTATGCTAGGTACTTCTCATGCATCATCCAATTTAGTTTTCTCAATAATCCTATGAGATAAGTACTACTTTCCAAAATTATAGATGAGAAAATTGAAGCTTGTGGAGTTCATGTGCCCACAGTCACATAACTAGAAAGCAACAGAGCCAGAATTAAAATTCAGGTCTTATTTTCCTCCAAAATTCATATTGCAAAACCACTGCAAAACATTACCTCCTATAAAACAAAACAAAAGGCAGCTCATTTCCAATTGTTAAGTTAATTAAACAAGGAGGCCATTAGACTGATGTGGCTCTGATGCCAAGGCGCCTACATAAGCAGACCAAAACCTCAGCCTGTAAATGCCTCAAGGTTACAGAATTGAAACCTAAGGACGACCAATCACAAACAGCCAACTACGCTTTAAGCTACAGCCAACCAATAATTTCCTTAGTTTGTTCTGTCTTTTCTCTATAAAAGTGTCTCCCCGGGCTTCTGTCAGTGGAACGCTCCTAGCCATTTCCGGTTTGGCAATGCCTGACTGGAATAGAATTTTTGCTCAACTAAACTCTTAAAATTTGTATGTGCCTCAGTTTATCTTTTATAATTTATGTATTTATTTAATTTTGGCTGCGTTGGGTCTTCGTTGCTGTGCGCAGACTTTCTCTCATTATGGCGAGTGGGGGCTACTCTTCGTTGCGGTGCGCAGGCTTCTCCCTGTGGTGGCTTCTCTTGTTGCAGAGCATGGTCTCTAGGCGCATGGGCTTCAGTAGTTGTGACGAACGGGCTCAGCAGTTGTGGCTCGTGGGCTCTAGAGCACAGGCTCAGTAGTTGTGGCGCACAGACTTAGTCTGTCCACAGCATGTGGGATCTTCCCAGGCCAGGGCTCGAACTCATGTCCCCTGAATTGGCAGGTGGATTCTTAACCCACTGCACCACCAGGGAAGTCCTCAGTTTATCTTTTAACACAATCTTTCAAGGAAACTAGTCTGTAATTATGTGAAACTTCTCAATCTAGGTCTAGAAATGCAAATTATCTAGTAGAAATGAGAGAAGTTCTGAGAGGAACCTAGTTAAAAAAGCTGGTCTCCCTCACAGAAGGAGTGAGTTGTTGCTATGTGGAAAGTGTAGGGAAGGAAAATATCTTTTCTCTCTCCACTGGGACCCCCCAACCCCGGAACAAAAGACAGATTAACAAGGGGAAAGCATACACATTTATTTAATATGTTTTACATGGCTCTGAAGCCTTCATAAGGAAATGAAGAAATGGTTAAAACTGAGTGTTTCTGTGCTAGGTTTGATGAAAATTGGACAGTCATGGGAAGATAGGATAAAGATTATGGGGAAAGTACAGTAAAATGGGCAAAATTTTGCAGGGCCTGTTCTTTTGGATTCCTCTCTGTTCCTCTCCATCTTTGGAGGTAAGGATACTCCTTTCCTCCAGGTAAAGGGAGGGCACCTTCCACATGAGGGTTTTACAACATGCTACAGGGGAAGATCGGAAAGTCCTTACCGCACCTGCCATTTCTCAAATTCCTTCAGCTTGAAACACCCAATATGCCAAGGTGACATATTGTGGGGTAGCATTCCTGAACCCTGTCAAATGAAAATATAAGGGGAGGTACAAAAATTGAGGAAGAAAATGGCATCTGTTGTTTGTTTCTGTAGATAATAGAGGGAGGGGTAGGGCCTAGCAGGTAAAAAAAAAAACCACAAGCTACGTAGTTCTTTATGGAGTAGGGGGGAGAGGACAATCAGAATGCAGTGTTAGATAACAGTAATAATTTTTTTAAAATAACAGTAATTTATAAAAAATAGTACATAATAAAATAATACAATATAAATGATAATGTATTATATCCTTACAGTGTGCTAAAATCTTCACATATTTGTCTCATTTAACCCTCACCTTCACCCAGTGAGGTAGAAATTACTGTGGTCCGTACTCCCCAGATGAGGAAGTTGAGGCACTGAGTTTCTGGTCCCTCACCCTGGTCACACAGCCACCAAAAAACCTCAAATAGAGGCCTGCCTAGGCTCAGTGCTATGCCTTCCAAACACTAGGTCAGGTATGCCCTAAGTCTAGACATGAGATCTGAATAGCATTGTCAGAAACGGAGGCTCTTCCCACAGTCAAGTTCAAATATGCAGCTGCATTGATGCATTTTAACCTCCAAAAGCATCAATCACCAGAGGAAGCACAGGGGTAGTCTGCAACCCTGCATTTCAAGTACAGTTGGAAGGTGATTTCAGCGAAGATTTTTAAATCTAAATCAAGTAAGACAAGGAAGCTGGGATAAGCCACAAAATTTAATGTAGAAAAAGGGCCACAAAAGGAGACCTTTGCATCTCTTTGGGGTTTCCTTGTGTGTGGCTGGAAATGGGGGAGAAGGAGACCCTAAAGGGAGCTCTCTGTGTGATATAAATGACCACAGCTCAATGCTTAGGAAGACATCTTAAAGGGATAAATTTCCTCCTTCAGGGCCAGAGGGGATAAGAATAGTATTACTATTACATTGAGTGCTTACTGCATGCCAGGCACTGACAGGGTTCTAAGTGCTTTGCATACATTATCTGATTTGATCCTCACAACACCTCTCTGATGAGGCACAAGTAAGAAAATCAGCCTTGCTTTAGAGAATCAATGGAGAAACACAGTGTAACTTAAAAATGAGTTACATGAGAGGAAAACTGCTGTATTTCCACAAAATAAAATTAGGAAAATAAAGACAAATGTCTGTTGCTTACTTATTTCTATACCTTTATATAATTGCTGGAGAAAGGGATTTTGAAATTTACCCATATTGAATTGCACCTATTATTTTTCAGTTATTTATTGAAATGAGAAACTATTGTATCACATGCTCCCCCCTCCCCCAAACTGAATGGCATTTCTATCAGAACAATGGTTAGGGATTTTTAAAATAAAAACAAAACAAAAGAGGGACAAAACAAAACAAACTAAAAACACCTCAAGGTCTCTAAACCGTTTCTGGATAAATGAGTGTTCTTTAAAATATCTAAGTAAATATTGAATAAAACTCAAGCAGAGAGAGAAAGAGAATATATATCTTTTTATAACTATAGAAGTGATCAGGGATATACTGCATATGTATAGAATGATCTTTTTATCTTATACTGAAAAACTAAGGCAAAGAGATATTTCTTCCCATATGAAATCAAATCCCACCCTTACCCCAAGGAAAGGAAATGTAAAGTGAAGAAAATTCCATTTTAAACAAAATCGAGAAACAGCCACAAAGCCAAATGCAGTGTAATTTGAACTTAAACAGGGGTAGATGCCAAGATAGACGTAAAATTCTACAGACATTAGGGAGTAATTGATAATAATTATCGAGCATGTACCACATGCCAAAAAATGTTCTAAGTGCTCACTAATTTAATCCTATCAACACGGAGGCAGGTACTATCACTATCCTCATTTAGAAGCAATGAAACAGAGGAACAGAGAACATAACATGCCCAAGATCACACAACTACTAATTATAAGAACTAGAGTTAAAAACTCTGGAATTTGAGTAGAGCACAAAGCTCGCCAAAAGCAAGTGGAATATATACAATGGAATATTACTCAGCCATAAAAAGGAATGAAATTGAGTTATTTGTAGTGAGGTGGATGGACCTAGAGTCTGTCATACAGTGTGAAGTAAGTCAGAAAGAGAAAAACAAATACCGTATGCTAACACACATATATGGAATATAAAAAAAAAGGTTCTGAAGAACCTAGGGGCAGGACAGGAATAAAGACGCAGACTTAGAGAATGGACTTGAGGACACGGGGAGGAGCAAGGGTAAGCTGGGACGAAGTGAGAGAGTGGCATGGACATATATACACTACCAAATGTAAAATAGATAGCTAGTGGGAAGCAGCTGCATAGCACAGGGAGATCAGTTCGGTGCTTTGTGTCCACCTAGAGGGGTGGGATAGGGAGGGTGGGAGGGAGATGCAAGAGGGAAGGGATATGGGGATATATGTATACGTACAGCTGATTCACTTTGCTATAAAGCAGAAGCTAACACACCACTGTAAAGCAATTATACTCCAATAAAGATGCTTTAAAAAAAAAAAAAAAGAAGAAGCCTGTAGCACAGAGGTTTTACTGTAAGACTCCCAGTCCAATCTTGTCAGCCTGAGCTGCACAATCCCTGTAAACCCATTCTGAGATTCTGGATTTAAATCCAAGCAGGCTAAAGCCTCGTGTGCCCTTCTCACACAGTTCTTCAGCAAACATACGGTCTATAACACAGGTCCTGCAGCATATTTTGAAGATAGCTTTTATACTGTTCAACCCAAGACAGATTGTTCACAATGGCGTTGGTTGGTCACTGGAAAATAATGTAGGGAGGTGGGTGGTGCAGGGATCCCTCCTTCACTCTTTCAGCCAAAGACATGAAATGTTTAAATATAGCAAAATGAAACGTTTAAAACCTGAAAAGAAACCATGAGAGACAGAGACAGAGAGAGAAAACAATTCCATCTTCCCTAATGTGAGGCCAGGCTCTGCATGAAATGAGGGATTCCCACTGAAGGACAGCAGAATATGCCACCCCCAAATATGCCTCTGTGGCATAAGGATTATCTTGAACTGATAACAACAACAACAACAACAAAACCAGCAGACACAGGAGAAGCTCTGAAAACTGAATAGAAGTTACCCTTTTGTAAGAGACGTTTACATTTACAAGGGAAATCTCCTTTGTAATCACGTCTTCCTCTCTGTACCAGGAAGAAGAGGATGACTAAATCTCTAGAAACTCATCAATGGGAAAGGACCTAAATCTGCGTAACAACCTTCCCCTTGTTTACCGTGCTTTTCCTGATAACCTACCATAACTGCCCACCCTCAACATCTTTTGTCTTTAGCTGAAGAAGGTATTTAAGGTGGTTTCTTGGGCCATTTTAGGGAATTACTCAATTTTTCTGGGTATCTCCCATGTACACAGGAGGTATATGGGTTATTAAACTTCTGTTTGTTTTCCTCCTGTTAATCTGTCTGTTACTGTGGGAAGCTTGGGGATCTCAGCCCAGAACCTAGAAAGGTAGAGGGAAAATTATTTTTTCTCCCCTACACCAACAATAGGAAGAGGATGAATGCTGAACAGCTGCAATAATGAAAACTGTCCACTACAGCATGTCTTAGCAGTCCATAGCAGCTGAGAGCATGGGCAACAGACTGAAGTCAAATACTGTCCAGCCTGTGACTTGACTTCTTAGTGGGGGATTCCACCAGAGAATTAAGCCCTAAAGCAATCAATGGACACAATGCATTAGTTTCTCTCCTTTGTACCTAGAATAGTGCTAGCTATGTGCCCTCCTTGGAAGAACTGAGAAAATAGTCACTCAAATCTTTTTTTTTTCCTAGGGCCTAATTCTCTCACTAAATCCCTTATGAGAGTGGTTACAGGCTGAATAAATCATTTACCCTTTCTAAGCCTGTCTTTTCATTTTAACTTCTAATGTGTGGGTAAAATTTTTACCTTGTTCATATTTTTTAAAGAGGACTGAATGAGCTAAGACATCTAAAGCCCATAAAACAACACAAGACACAATAAAAAATGTCACTGTTATCAATATCACATTCATATTTGTATTTTCTGCTTCTTCCTGTAATACAGGTGCTCAGTAAATAGTTGAGGAATGAACAGATGTATGCACGCATAGAGATGATCAGTCATGGACAGACAGGAGGCAGAAAAACTGTTTGGAACCTGATGTAATAATAAGAGAAAAAGATAAAGAGGTTTTTGAAACAGGGGGACAGTAGTGAAAGTGGAGAGGAAGCAGGTTTCTGAAACGTTGCTCAGATGGTTCCACAGGACTTGGAATCTGACAGGGGATGGGGAGTGGCAATAACTCAGAATTGTGAACTTCGATAACTGAATGAATGAATTGTGGTGTCATTCATGGAACGGGAAAAAATTCCAGGGGGAGGTGATGTACTGAGTTTAGGACATTTGGGTAATTAATCTGAAAAGGAATCTGAAAGAGTGGATATTTATTCAAAAAGATCTCTTGTTAAGCCCAAAGAATCTGCCAATCAGGATTGAATCAATTAGGATTTCAAGAAGGGTGCCACATATAGTGGTTTGGTTGTATGGTTGCAAGTCACAGAAACAATTCTAAGTACATTAGGAAGAAGAAGCAGGAGGGTACAGGAATTTATTTTTGTAATATAGGAAAATACTGTGGAATAAATTGGGAAGAATATAGCAGAGCCTCAGAAAGAGACTATAGTTCCAAAGGAAAGCCATCAGATATGCAGGAAGGACTGCCTCCTGGTCTTTTCCTTGTGTTGGCTCCTTATTCTTTACCTGAAGATCAGCCTTTTCTGCTACCCAAGCCACATGCTGGGAGGTGGCCATGCCACGTATAGCAGATGTCAGTGTTCTACCCAGCCTTCTCCAATCCCCTTTTGTCCTTTTTGTGGATCCCTTGGCTTTGGTATACTTTCCCTTCCAACAGTTAGCACCTGTGACTGTTTAGAGGACAGCCAAGGGGACACTGAAGTCCTGTCTGCTGGATGTAGCAGAAATGGAAGTGCCTGGAAATTTACATTCCCCCACCCCCAGCCCTTAGCCAATGATAATGGCTGAAGGCATTTGAATGTCATGCTTCCTTGCCTCAAACCAGGAAAACTCCATGACATAACATATTCCGGGGTTCTGCTGTGGGATTAGATTGGGTTGCTCTACCCTTTGTGGGACTTTCGCCTCCTCCTTTTTCCTACCCTATTTCCATCTGTCCCTTACTGATTTTTCCTGTGCGCACTTATTTCATGATTTATTTGCAGATGTATCCTCATTTCAGGGTCTGCTTCAGGGGAACCCAACTATTATGGTTTTAATTGTGTCCCCCCAAAAATATATGTTAGAAATAAGATCATTGCAGATGTAATTAGTTAAGATGAGGTCATTATGTTGGACCCTAATCCAATATGACTGGTGTCCTTATAAAAAGGGGAAATTTAGACATGAACATACATTCATAGAAGGAAGACACAAAGGGAAAGAATGGCCATGTGACTAAAGTGATGTGTCTACAAGCCAAGGAATGCCAAAGACTTCCAGCAAACACCAGAAGCTAGAAGAGGCAAGGAAGGAGTCTTCCCTAGAGCCATCGAAGAGAACACGGCCTTGATTTCAGACTTCTGGTCTCCAGAATGTAAGAGAACAAATTTATGTTGTTTTAAGCTATCTGGCTTTTGGTACTTTGATATGGCAACCCTAGGAAACCAATACACTAATCAACAACATCCCTGCTTCCAAATTTTTACAACTCTTCTCTTTAAGAGATCAGCATAGACTGACACTAGATTCTCTCAGCTCCTATTCTCAATTCCCAAGGTGTGGATTCTGATTGAATTACCCCATCCTTCAACTATATGTAGGGGATGGAGTAGCACTGTACAAACATCAGTGTTGTAACTAAGAGGAAAGAGTTCCCATAGAAAAGGGGGAGCATATTCTTTGTCCCATGGAATGGAGAGACATCCCCAAACTGACCACTACAAAGAGACTTCTCAGAATGGAATTTTCCAGTCCTTCATACAGTCCTAATGACAAATTGGCACATATCCAACAAGAACTGATGAAGAAGTTTGGTTATTTCTTCAAATTCAGAAGATGTTCCAAATTTACAGGGTTTCCAAAACAGGAGATTTGAAAAAGCCTCAGAGTTGATTAATTTTGCCATTTCGCTTCCCTGATTTGGCTTCTCAATGGCAACAATGCATGCTACAGAATAACATTAATTCAGAATGAACAACAAATCCTGCTGTGCAGTGAAACATGAAGTCAATTTATGTCAAATGTTGTTTCACAGAGTTTGAAGCATAGTAAACAGAAATCTTACCCATGTATCTATGACTTTACTTAGCAGAACAGTATTTTCTCTTTTAAACCTACTCTAAAAAGGAGAAGAAAAGAAACGGAGTTAGGGGAAGTTTGTTTTTTTCTTATGACTCAAACTGAAATCAGAACAGTTTGCACACTGGCTCAGAGGGTGAATTTCATTTCCACTATCTCAGAAGCAGCCAATTTGAACCTGATTCAAAGTTGATTGTTTTCAAGCACTTACTAGCATACATGTATTTATTAATGGACAGGCACCGAGTCTCATTTTTCTTCTACTTCTCTACTAATCTAGTTATGAAATATGATGTTCAGCAATCTGAACATATGTGCAATGAGATGAAGTATAATTTTCTTATTTCAATATCCATCCAACTTTTCTTTTAAAATAATATTTACTTTCACTTTTAGGGCAGAGGAATTTCAAACAAGGGAAACTGGCTACTCGCAGTCTCTTCTTGAGCAGAAAGAGGTAGTGGCTTTCAGATAAACAAAAGAAACAAACAGATCATTAGCCAAATACATAACCACCCTCCCATCCCAAATAGTAGGAAGAGGGAAAAAGCTTCAAAATTATACTTTATGTAAAAATATTGTCAGATGTAATCATCATAATAAAATTCAGGGTTCTTGGGCAAAACAACCTGAGTATAAACAGGGTCAGTCAAGAATTCAGACTCATTCTCTCACTAAAAACAATTTTAAAACCTAAATAAAGTTCAAAATTCTTAAAAGTATTAAATAACTGACAATTAGGAAATTGTCAAGCCAAATGTAAGTGTGACAGAAAACCAGAATCAGGCCTTTCATGATTTGCAACCTACATCACCTAGGTGGTCAGAAAAGCTTCAAGAATTTAGATTAAAGTGATTGAGAACTAATAATTTCCCCAAGCTCTATGTGGAAGTAGATGCAAATCCTTTGTGTATGAATCATATTCATGCTAGACATCAAAGAGTTCATGTAAATAATTTTCCAAAAAGTGAGCAGCTTGTAGTAAATAAATAGATAATAGGCAAGCACACAAAGAAACACATCACAGGGAAAAAGAATCAGTAGAAAAAAAACAGTCCACAGAAATGTATGCCCCTTCCCCTAGATTTCACATATTGCCATTATCAAAAGCAAATTCTTAACTACTACATAGAAGATGTTTAATAAAAGACAAGCTTGGAATAATCTGCAGTGTACAGAAACCTATACAAAATGGCCAAGTGTATTAAATGAAAATTTAATAATTGAATTTAAAGCACAGAGAGTCCCATACAAGATAAATCCAAGGAGAAACATGCCAAGACACATATTAATCAAACTATCAAAAATTAAATACAAAGAAAACATATTAAAAGCAGCAAGGAAAAAACAATAAATAACACACAAGGGAATCCCCATAAGGTTAACAGCTGATCTTTCAGCAGAAACTCTGCAAGACAAAAAGGAGTGGCAGGACATATTTAAAGTGATGAAAGGGAAAAACCTACAACCAAGATTACTCTACCCAGCTAGAATCTCATTCAGATTTGATGGAGAAATTAAAACCTTTACAGACAAGCAAAAGCTAAGAGAATTCAGCACCACCTAACCAGCTTTACAACAAATGCTAAAGGAACTTCTCTAGGCAGGAAACACAAGAGAAGGAAAAGACCTACAATAACAAACCCAAAACAATTAAGAAAATGGTAATAGGAACATACATATCGATAATTACCTTAAATGTAAATGGATTAAATGCTCCAACCAAAAGACATAGACTGGGTGAATGGATACAAACACAAGACCTGTATATATGCTGTCTACAAGAGACCCACTTCAGATCTAGGGACACATACAGACTGAAAGTGAGGGGACAGAAAAAGATACTCCATGCAAATGGAAATTAAAAGAAAGCTGGAGTAGCAATTCTCATATCAGACAAAATAGACTTTAAAATAAAGACTATTAAAAGAAACAAAGGAGGACACTACATAATGATCAAGGGATCAATCCAAGAAGAAGATATAACAATTGTAAATATTTATGCACCCAACAGAGGAGCACCTCAATACATAAGGCAAAGGCTAACAGCCATAAAAAGGGAAATCGACCGTAACACCATCATTGTAGGGGACTTTAACATGCCACTTTCACCAATGGACAGATCATCCAAAATGAAAATATATAAGGAAACACAAGCTTTAAATGATGCATTAAACAACATGGACTTAATTGATGTTTATAGGACATTCCATACAAAAACAACAGAATACACTTTCTTCTCAAGTGCTCATGGAACATTCTCCAGGATACATCATATCTTGGGTCACAAATCAAGCCTTGGTAAATTTAAGAAAATTGAAATCATATCAAGTATCTCTTCCGACCACAACGCTGTGAGACTAGATATCAATTACAGGAAAAAATCTGTAAGAAAAACAAACACGTGGAGGCTTAACAACACACTACTTAATAACGAAGAGATCACTGAAAAATCAGAGGAAATAAAAAAAATACCTAGAAATAAATGACTATGAAAACACGACAACCCAAAACCTATGGGATGCAGCAAAAGCAGTGCTAAGAGGGAAGTTTATAGCAGTACAATACTACCTTAAGAAACAAGAAACATCTCAAATAAACAACCTAACCTTACACCTAAAGCAATTAGAGAAAGAAGAACAAAAAAAACCCAAACTTAGTAGAAGCAAAGAAATCATAAAGATCAGATCAGAAATAAATGAAAAAGCAATGAAGGAAACGATAGCAAAGATCAATAAAACTAAAAGCTGGTTCTTTGAGAAGATAAACAAAATTGATAAACCATTAGCCAGACTCATCAAGAAAAAAAGGGAGAAGACTCAAATCAATAGAATTAGAAATGAAAAAGAAGTAACAACTGACACTGCAGAAATACAAAGGATCATGAGAGATTATTACAAGCAACTCTATACCAATAAAATGGACAACCTGGAAGAAAATGGACAAATTCATAGAAATGCACAACCTTCCGAGACTGAACCTGAAAGAAATAGAAAATGTGAACAGACTAATCACAAGAACTGAAATTGAAACTGTGATTAAAAATCTTCCAACAAACAAAAGCTCAGGGCCAGATGGCTTCACAGGCGAATTCTACCAAACATTTAGAGAAGAGCTAACACCTATCCTTCTCAAACTCTTCCAAAATATAGCAGATGGAGGAACACTCCCAAACTCATTCTACGAGGCCACCATCACCCTGATATCAAAACCAGACAAAGATGTCAGAAAAAAAGAAAACTACAGGCAAATATCACTGATGAACATAGATGCAAAAATCCTCAACAAAATACTAGCAAACAGAATCCAACAGCACATTAAAGGGATCATACACCACGATCATGTGGGGTTTATCCCAGGAATGGAAGGATTCTTCAATATACACAAATCAAACAATGTGATACACCATTTTAACAAACTGAAGGAGAAAAACTATATGATCATCTCAATAGATGCAGAGAAAGCTTCTGACAAAATTCAACACGAATTTATGATAAAAACCCACCAGAAAGTAGGCATAGAGGGAACTTTCCTCAACATAATAAAGGCCATATATGACAAACCCACAGCCAACATCGTCCTCAATGGTGAAAAACTGAAACCGTTTCCACTAAGGTCAGGAACAAGACAAGGTTGCCCACTCTCACCACTATTATTCAACATAGTTTTGGAAGTTTTAGCCACAGCAATCAGAGAAGAAAAGGAAATAAAAGGAATCCAAAATGGAAAAGAAGAAGTTAAGCTGTCACAGTTTGCAGATGACATGATACTATACATAGAGAATCCTAAAGATGCTAGCAGAAAACTACTAGAGCTAATCAATGAATTTGGTAAAGTAGCAGAATACAAAATTAATGCACAAAAGTCTCTGGCATTCCTATATACTAATGATAAAAAATCTGAAAGTGAAATTAAGAAAACACTCCCATTTACAATTGCAACAAAATGAATAAAATATCTAGGAATAAACCTACCTCAGGAGACAAAAGACCTGTATTCAGAAAATTATAAGACACTGATGAAAGTAATTAAAGTTGATACAAATAGATGGAAAGATATACCATGTTCTTGGATTGGAAGAATCAATATTGTGAAAATGACTCTAGTTCCCAAAGCAATCTACAGATTCAATGCAATCCCTATCAAACTACCACTGGCATTTTTCACACAACTAGAACAAAAAATTTCACAATTCGTATGGAAACACAAAAGACCCCAAATAGCCAAAGCAATCTAGAGAAAGAAAAACGGAGCTGGAGGAATCAGTCTCCCTGTTTTCAGACTATACTACAAAGCTACAGTAATCAAGACAGTATGGTACTGGCACAAAAACAGAAAGATAGATCAATGGAACAGGATAGAAAGCCCAGAGGTAAACCCACGCACATATGGTCACCTTATCTTTGATAAAGGAGGCAAGAATATACAGTGGAGAAAAGACAGCCTCTTCAATAAGTGGTGCTGGGAAAACTGGACAGGGACATGTAAAAGTATGAAATTAGAACACTCCCTAACACCATACACAAAAATAAACTCAAAATGGATTAAAGACCTAAATGTAAGGCCAGAGAGTATAAAACTCTTAAAGGAAAACATAGGCAGAACACTCTATGACATAAATCACAGCAAGATCCTTTTTGACCCAGCTCCTAGAGAAATGGAAATAAAAACAAAAATAAACAAATGGGACCTAATGAAACTTCAAAGCTTTTGCACAGCAAAGGAAACCATAAACAAGACCAAAAGACAACCCTCAGAATGGGAGAAAATATTTGCAAATGAAGCAACTGACAAAGGATTAATCTCCAAAATTTACAAGCAGCTCATGCAGCTCAATATCAAAAAAACAAACAACCCAATCCAAAAATGGGCAGAAGACCTAAATAGACATTTCTCCAAAGAAGACACACAGATTGCCAACAAACACATGAAAGAATGCTCAACATCATTAATCATTAGAGAAATGCAAATCAAAACTACAATGAGATATCATCTCACACCAGTCAGAATGGCCATCATCAAAAAATCTAGAAACAATAAATGCTGGAGAGGGTGTGGAGAAAAGGGAACTCTCTGGCACTGTTGGTAGGAATGTGAATGGATACAGCCACTATGGAGAACATATGGAGGTTCCTTAAAAAGCTAAAAATAGAACTACCATACGACCCAGCAATCCCACTACTGGGCATATACCCTGAGAAAACCGTAATTCAAAGAGTCATGTACCAAAATATTCACTGCAGCTCTATTTACAATAGCCAGGACATGGAAGCAACCTAAGTGTCCATCAACAGATGAATGGATAAAGAAGATGTGGCACATATATACAATGGAATATTATTCAGCCATAAAAAGAAACGAAATTGAGTTATTTGTCATGAGGTGGATGGACCTAGAGTCTGTCCTACAGAGTGAAGTAAGTCAGAAAGAGAAAAACAAATACCGTATGCTAACACATATATATGGAATGTAAAAAAAATAAAATAAAAAGAAATGGTCATGAAGAACCTAGGGGCAAGATGGGAATAAAGACGCAGACCTACTATAGAATGGACTTGAGGATATGGGGAGGGGGAAGGGTAAGCTGGGACGAAGTGAGAGAGTGGCATGGACATATATACACTACCAAACGTAAAATAGATAGCTAGTGGGAAGCAGGCGCATAGCACAGGGAGATCAGCTCGGTGCTTTGTGACCACCTAGAGGGGTGGGATAGGGAGGGTGGGAGGGAGTGAGACGGAAGAGGGAAAAGATATGGGGACATATGTATAAGTGATTCACTTTGTTATAAAGCAGAAACTAACACACCATTTTAAAGCAATTATACTCCAATAACGATGTTAAAAAAAAGAACAATATCACATGTTCCAAGAAAATAATCAGTACTAGATTTGTCAAAGTTTTTACTCAATTCTACATATTCAAACGTTATTCCACTGATATTGTTCAACTGTCTAGTTTCATAAAGTCATCTATTTCTGGAAAAAAACTGTCCTGGAAATGTTGCATCTTGAGTTCCATACAGGTTGAGTCTCCCAGGTATCAGACTATAGTGGTGACATCAGCATGTATCCATGAGTTTATTCCCTCAAACCTAACTACATTAAAATAGTCAAGAGTCTCTGTTACCAAGTCTTGTTATCTTGGATATTTTGTTCAGAAATATTTGCCAATCGGCAACTTTTGGCTTTGGTTTCAGATAAATGTGATGTGACAGCAGAAATCCCTGATTCATGAAACTATCACTTTATTCCTGAAACTCTATCAGAGTGAAGAAGAGTGAAATCTCTTACTAGGGCATAGTTCTGATGCATGTGGACCTCCCTGTAACATTTCATACTGACTTAGTTGATTATTATGAAGGTAAAAATATGTTATGGTAGTAGAGTAACTGCTGGATTTAGAACACCTTAGTATCTCTCCTATAAAATGTGTCATAAAAAATGTGTGTCATAATCACTAACATTTGATAAGAATTTTTAAAGTCTCTCTAAAATCTGGGAATATATTTTTTTGAGAAGTCAGTGTGTTGATAATATGTCACCCCTTGCACAGGAATAAAAGCGGGACTCTACACATATTAAAGGGATTAACCACTATTAAAACTATCTTTGTTTTACAGCACTTGTCTTGCACAAAATTAACCTGGGGGTGGTTGTTTCTTCTTTGATTTGATGGTTTTTCCGAATTTTGCACCCTAGTAAAGGACAACTCTTACCATTATGTTGAGCCAATTAAGAAGATAATAAGCATACCAAGCAAACCCAATTATTTCTAACACCCCTTCTTGCTCATGAGTGCCACTTTCTGGGTTACAAGATGAGCAGAAATCCTTTGGTGCTATCTAGCAGCTGTCTTGGGAGCAATGAATATGGTTAGAGTGCAATTAACACCTCTTCAATCATATTATTCTGAATTTGAGGTCTGAACTCAGAGGAAAGCAACATCTTAATAGTTTTCAGATGATAGTTCACTTGTTCAAGGACAAGAAAGGTCCAGAGAGTACCAATACCATATAAAAACCATAACAAAATTTTTTTCATAATAAACATTAGGAATTTAGTTCTTCATGTCAAGTTTTTACAGTTGTCTACAGTTACGGAATTCCCCAAAGCATAAATAGCATAAAAATTAACAGACTCTTTTGAGAATGCACAGCCAGGTTGGATGAGGCAAAAATCACCTGCCATCTGGGCAGAATACACTGAAAGCAAATAGTAACTTTTTATTGCTTCACATTCAGAACAGACAGTACTCTAATGAGATTTTATTTTGTCTTCTGAGCTACCAGTATAGGCATACCTCATTTTATTGCAATCCTCTTTACTGTGCTTCACAGATATTGCGTTTTTTACAAATTGAAGGTTTGTGGCAACCTTGCATTGAACAAGTCTATCAGTGCCATTTTCCCAACAGCATTTGCCCACTTCATGTCTCTATCATATTTTGGTAATTCTCACAATATTTTATTTATTTATTAACATATTTATTGGAATATAATTGCTTTACAATGGTGTTTTAGTTTCTGCTTTATAACGAAGTGAATCAGCTATACATATACATATATCCCCATATACCCTCCCTCTTGCGTCTCCTTCCCACCCTCCCTATCCCACCCCTCTAGGTGGTCACAAAGCACCGAGCTGATCTCCCTGTGCTATGTGGCTGCTTCCCACTAGCTATCTATTTACATTTGGTAGTATATATAAGTCCATGCCACTGTCTCACTTCGTCTCAGCTTACCCTTGCCCCTCCCCGTGTCCTCAAGTCCATTCTCTACATTTGTGTCTTTATTCCTGTCCTGCCCCTAGGTTCTTCAGAATGATTTTAGATTCCATATATATGTGTTAGCATACAATATTTGTTTTTCTCTTTCTGACTTACTTCACTCTGTATGACAGACTCTAGGTCCGCCCACCTCACTACAAATAACTCAATTTCCTTTCTTTTTATGGCTGAGTAATATTCCATTGTATATATGTGCCACATCTTCTTTATCCATACATCTGTGGATGGACACTTAGGTTGCTTCCATGTCCTGGCTATTGTAAATAGAGCTGCAATGAACATTGTCTCACAATATTTTAAACTTACTATATTTGTTATGGTGATATGATCAGTGAACTTTGATGTTATTATTGCAAAGATTTTGACTCCCCAAAGGCTCAGATGATGGTTAACATTTTTCAGCAATAAAGTATTTTTAAAGTAAAGTATGTACATTTTTTAGACATAATGCTATTGCACACTTAATCAACTACATAGTGTAAACATAACTTTTATATGCACTGGGAAACCAAACAATTAGTGTGACTCTATTGTGATATTCACTTTATTGCAGTGGTCTGGAAGGGAGCTATGCTAACCACTATACCACCAGTGCCTCAACTGCAGTGGTCTGGAACCAAATCTTCCAGATCTCCAAGGTATGCCTTCATTTCCTCTCACATAAACATAAATTTTTAAATAAATAAGTAAATAAAATAAACATGTATGTACAAAATCATACTAAAAAATGAAAGATTATCATTTTTTGAAAATTTAAACTTCAGCTTTTAACATTTGTAAACATATAAGAAAGCACTTTTTTATATGGGCAAATATGTTTACATATAGGTGAGAACATGTAAATTAAAACTATTATTTGGTGACCAATTACTTTGCTCTTTTTGTCTCTATTCACTTTGATTTCTTTAAAAATTTTCCAGGTAACCTAAGATTATTAATTAACTACACCATTATAATATTTATAGAAAGACTTAAGTTGCAATTGCAAGAGCCTTAATAAATTGTGAATTAATTAAATAATAATGCAATCACTGTTGATATTTTTAAAAATGACTTATCAAAAATTATAACACAATGAAATTTTATTCACCCAGTGCAAGTAGAGTAGTTCCAGGGTTTATGTATTTTGAAACATTGGCTGGAAGTCACAAGAACAAAAAAAATCAGACGGATATTAGTTAGTATAATTCAATTTAGTTGAGCATCTATGTTTATATGTTCCTAAAATTTTTCTGTCAGTAATGATCACTTTTCTGACCCATAAGATAAGTATAGGAAAGTCCCGCTCAGTCTATTTTGTAAGAAAATAAAATTAAACATTGTAGGGCTTCCCTGGCGGCACAGTGGTTAAGAATCCGCCAGCCAATGCAGGGGACACGGGTTCGAGCCCTGGTCCAGGAAGATCCCACATGCCGCAGAGCAACTAAGCCCATGCTCCACAACTACTGAGCCTGCGCTCTAGAGCCCGTGAGCCACAACTACTGTAAGCCCACGCCTAGAGCCCACGAGCCACAGCTACTGAGCCCACGTGCTACAACTACTGAAGCCCGTGCGCCTAGAGCCTGTGCCCCTCAACAAGAGAAGCCACTGCAATGAGAAGCCTGCACACCGCAACGAAGAGTAGCCCCCGCTCACCGCAACTACAGAAAGCCAGCGCACAGCAATGATGACCCAACGCAGCCAAAAATAAATAAATTAACTAAATAAATTTTTTATAAAAACAGTCTTTAAAAAAATTAAACGTATATACTTTTTTATATCATATTCTACACTGTAATAAAATCAGAAAAAACATCTGATTTTACCTTTTTAAAGTAATTAATTTTTTAAAATGAAGACATTATTTTTTAGAGCAGTTTAAGGTTCACAGCAAAACTAAGAGAGAGGAAAAATAGAGATTTCCCATATATCCTCTCTTCCCACACATGCGTAGCAGCCCCCATTATCAATGCCTCCCAACAAAGTGGTACATTTGTTACAGCTGATGAACTTACATTGACACATCATAATCACCCAAAGTCCATAATTTACATTACAGTTCACTCATGATGCTGTATATTCTATAGGTTTGGACAAATGTAAAATGATATGTATCAATCATTATGGTAACATACAGAGTATTTTCACTGCCATAAAAATCTACTACGCTTCCTCTCTTCATTCCCCCAGCTCTTGACAACCACTGACCCTTTTACTCTCTTCATAGTTTTGCCTATTTCATAATGTCATATAGTTGGAATCATACAGTACTTAGCATTTTCAAATTGACTTTTTTTACCTAGTAATATGCATTTAAGTGGCCGCCATGTCTTTTCATGGCTTGATAGCTCATTTCTTTTTAGTGCTGAATATTACATTGTCAGGATGTACTGCAGTTTATACAATCACTTACTGAAGGACATCTTGGTGGCTTACAAGTTTTGGCAAATATGAATGAAGCTGTTATAAAGATACATGTTCAGGTTTTTGTGTGGGCATAAGTTTTCAGATCCTTTGGGTAAATACCAAGGAGAGTGATTGCTGGATCATATGGTAAAAATATGTTCAGTTTTGTAAGAAACCTCCAAGCTGTCTCCCCAAGTGGCTGTACCATTTTGCAGTGCCACCAGCAATGCATAAAAATTCCTGTTGTTCCACTGACACTTGGTGTTCTCAGTGTTCTGGATTTTGGCCGTTCCAGTAAGTTTGTTTTAATTTGCATTTCCCTGATGACATATAATGTGGAGTACCTTTTCATATGCTTATTTTCCATCTGTACATCTTCTTTGGTGAGATGTCTGTTAAGATCTTTGACCGATTTTTAATCAGGTTTGTTTTCTTATTGTTGAGTTTTAAAGATTCTGTATGTATTTTGGAAAATAGCCCTTTATCACATGGGTCTTTTGCAAGTATTTTCTCTCAGTCTGTGACTCGTCTTCTCATTCTCTTGACATTGTCTTTCATGGAACAGAAATTTTTAATTTTAATGATGTCTAGCATATCAATTATTTCTTTCATGGATTGTGCCTTTGGTATTGTATCTAAAAAGTCATTACCATACCCAAGGTCATCTAGGGTTTCTCCTATGTTATCTTCTAGGAGCTTTATAGTTTTGTGTTTTACATTTAAGTCTGTGACCCATTTTGAGTTAATTCTTGTGAATGGTATAAGGTCTGTGTCTAGTTTTATTTTTTTGTATGTGGATATCCAGCTGTTCTGGCACTCTTTGCAGGAACACTATCTTTATTGTATTGCCTTTGCTCCTTTGTCAAAGATCAATTGACTATATTTATGTGGGTCTATTTCTGAGTTCTTTATTCTGTTCCATTGATCTATTTGTCCATCATTTTGCCAGTGTCCCACTGTCTTGATTCCTGTAGCTTTATAGTAAATCTTGAAGTCAGGTAGTGTCCAAATTTGTTCTCTTTCGATATTGTGTTGGCTATTCTAGGTCTTTTGTCTCTCCATGTAAACTTTAGAATTAGTTTATCGGTATCCACAAAATAACTTGCTGGGATTTTGACTGAGACTGCACTGAATCCATACATTATGCTGGGAAGAAGTGACATCCTAAAAATATTGAGGGGCTTCCCTGGTGGCGCAGTAGTTGAGAGTCCGCCTACCGATGCAGGGGACACGGGTTCGTGCCCCGGTCCGGGGGGGATCCCGCATGCCGCGGAGCGGCTGGGCCCGTGGGCCATGGCTGCTGGGCCTGCATGTCCGGAGCCTGTGCTCCGCAACGGGAGAGGCCACAGCGGTGAGAGGCCCGCGTACCGCAAAAAAAAAAAAAAAAAAAAAAAAAAATATTGAGTCTTCCTATCCTTGAATGTGGATTATCTCTCCATTTATTTAGTTCTTCTTTGATTTCATTCACCAGAGTTTTATAGTTTTCTTCATATAGACCTTGTACATATTTTGTTAGATTCATACCTAAGTATTTCATTTTTGGGGTGTCAATGTAAATGGTATTGTGTTTTTTTTTGTTTTTTTTTTGTGGTACGCGGGCCTCTCACTGTTGTGGCCTCTCCCATTGCGGAGCACAGGCTCCGGACGTGCAGGCTCAGCGGCCATTGCTCACGGGCCCAGCCGCTCCACGGCATGTGGGATCTTCCCGGACCGGGGCACGAACCCGTGTCCCCTGCATCGGCAGGCGGACTCTCAACCACTGCGCCACCAGGGAAGCCCGGTATTGTGTTTTTAATCTCAAATTCCACTAGTTCATTGCTGGCATATAGGAAAGTGATTAACTTTTGTGTATTAACCTTGTCTCCTGCAACCTTGCTAAAATCTCTTATTAGTTCCAGGAGTTTTTTGGTCAATTCTTTCGGGTTTTCCACATAGACAATCATATCATCTACAAACAAAAACAGTTTTATTTGTTTCTTTCTAATCTGTATACACTTTATTTCCTTTTCTTGTCTATTGCATTAGCTAGAACTTCCAGTATGATTTTGAAAAAGAGCAGTGAGAGGAAATATCCTTGCCTTGTACCTGATCTTAGTGAGATACTTCAAGTTTCTCACCATTAAGTACTATGTTAGTTGCAGGGTCTTTTTGTAGGTGTTCTTTTTTTTTTTTTTTTTTTTTTTTTTTGGTGGTACACGGGCCTCTCACTGCTGTGGCCTCTCCCATTGCGGGGCACAGGCTCTGGACGCGCAGGCTCAGCGGCCATGGCTCACGGGCCCAGCCGCTCCACGGCATGTGGGATCTTCCCGGACCGGGGCACAAACCCATGTCCCCTGCATCGGCAGGCGGACTCTCAACCACTGCGCCACCAGGGAAGCCCTCTTTTTTTTTTTAACATCTTTATTGGAGTATAATTGCTTTACAATGGTGTGTTAATTTCTGCTTTATAACAAAGTGAATCAGCTATGCATATACATATGTCCCCATATCTCCACCCTCTTGCATCTCCCTCCCACTCTCCCTATCCCACCCCGCTAGGTGGTCACAAAGAACCGAGCTGATCTCCCTGTGCTATGTGGCTGCTTCCCACTAGCTATCTATTTTACATTTGGTAGTACATATAAGTCCATGCCACTCCCTCACTTTGTTATAGGTGTTCTTTATCAAGTTTAGAATGTTGTAAATATCTTTTAAAACAAATGTAATAATGGTTTAATTTGTATATGACTTACTATAAGAGTACATTTATACTTCTCTAATATTTGTTTATTATGTAATATTAAAACTATTCCAATTTTGCTTAAAAGTCTTCATTTAGAACATTTTCTTGAAATTGGCCTGATACCAATGTTCATTCCATTGTTTCTTATCTTAGTAGCCTAAAGTTACCTAAAATTTAATTGCTCCCTTTTGAGCACACTTTTTTCTTTTTTATTTCTCCTTTTCTTGTGTATGAGTTCTTGAGACTATTCTAAATATGCATATTTAAATGTACATAAGCTAAGTCCCTAGACTAATTAAATATGTGCTCCATTAAATATGATAAATTTAACAATCTTGTTAATTTCCTTCCAGATTAAGTGATTTAGTTTCACAAAATTACATAACTAAGGAGATGGATCCCTTGATGTTCCACCCGGATCCCCTCTCATTGAAGGACTTGCCCCAGCTTCTGAGAGTGATACAAGCATGAAGCCCACAGCTGTCAAGGATATCTCAGCTGCAGGGAGCCACAAAGTTACTCCCACTACCCTGATCCATGTGGAGATATAAATGTGCATCAATCTTGGCCCAACAGGGAACAACATCTATTCTAACTCCTAAGTGCCCCACAGGGTTGCCCAAAGTATCAGTATTTGTAGGGACTGCATTACAGTTTGGACTTCTCCCTTGATCCTCCCTACCTCCCATAGGTGTTGATCCCTTCATAGCCATCCTGCCTACTAAACTCTATCTCTGGGTCTACTTCCAGGAGAACCAACTTGCAACAGTAAGTAAGTAAACAGTTTGCATTAGATAATATTATTTATATCTCCACAGGTAGTCCCATTTCTTAGTCTATTCCAGTCACTCCTCTCAGTCTTTATGCTCAGCACACAAAATAAACCCTGCCATTTTCTTTAACATCACAGAATAAGATAGTATATTTTCATGATATCAGCTGAACAGATTTTCTGTTCTTACTTCATCTCAAGATGGATCTCTCTGTTTGAACTAAATGTTCTCATGTTGCATACAAATGACCAATTCCTTCAATCAATTAAGTTTAATTTTTCAACGGTATTTAAAGCAAACAGCTCTATATCTAAAATCTCTCTGGCCACACACACAAAGAATTTCAAATGACCATTTACAGACAGAGATTAACATGTGAAAAATTGCTGGGAAAATTATACAATTTTAGCTAAAAGAAAAATGAAAACAAGACACAAAGTTTTTGCCAACAAAACACAGAATAACTTCCTGAAACCAAAAGAAATAAATGCGTACCTACCCACCCCATCTTTGCTAGGGTCTTTGGTCATCCCTTAGTAACATAATTTAATACACTGACCAAAAGCCTGTGGAATTAAACCCAACTTACCTTTTCTCCAGTCCTATGGAATCCTTCCAACATCAAATGACCTTTCCAGGCACTGACAGGAGTGGCAGGGGTAGGGGCATTCGATGTAATTGCCCAAACCACAGGGAAATTCAGTACTCTGGCTCCAAACTTCCTCTCCAAGTTTTCAGTGTCATACTTGATGTGGTATAACTTGATTCAGAGCTGTTCTTGCTTCACTCTGGTAGGCTGTCATGAGTTGAGCTATCTTGGTAGGGCCTCCAAATTCTTAAGGAAAACATATATGACAAATTCATTATGTCAGTGTTTTATTTTAAGTGTGATACAAGAGATTAGCCCTCTAAATTAGCCAAGTAAAAGATTTCACTTTTCGTAGATATACAGGAAAAAAGGCTGATTAGGAAATCATTGTTAGACCAGATACAAGATGAAAAAGAACGCTTACTTAGAGATGTTTAGACTGCTGCCTGATAGATAGCTAGCTAGGTTAGCAAATAACATTATCAATTTTTAAAATTTCATTTAGGTCTATCAGAACAGTCTCTAAACATATTATCAGGAATAATCATTACTTCCCTGAAAGAGTTTGGGAATCACATCACACTCAGTTTGAGTCTTTTTTTTCCTTACTCATCTCTAATCCAAATTCTCCTATCCATCAAGATACAATTCAATACTTCCTTTGGAGATGAAAATGGCATTCCAGGGAGGAGATGGAGGATAAGAGTGGAGAGATGTGGTTGAGAAGGGTGGGTATACAAAGATGTAGAAGAAAGAGGAGGCATGGCAATGCAGAAGTCAGGATGGGATCTGCCTAAGTCAGGTGGGCATTGCTTACTAGGGACACATGGGAACATGATTCCAACAATAAGGAAAAAGTTACGCAGAGCCTACACATTTTCTCAAGTGGGAAAACTACTGTTCATTTCTTCCCCATTCATGTTCACGCGGTTATTGACTATGCAAGAGCACTTTATTCATGTACCTTCTAGGCCAGGGTAAGCCAGGGAACCTATGACCTGGTGCTTTCCTGGTCTCATGTTTTTGTACCATAAAGGGGTAGCTATTTATGAGCTATTTACAGCTCTTTGATAGATTTGTGATTAAAGACTTTACCAAAATTCCACTGAAGTACACAGTAAGTTGACCTATTTTATCCTTTGCAGTTCCGTAGGGTGCACTTTTTGCACAATCTCTTGCTCCAAAGGGAGAAGTGAATGACGGAGTACTTTTAAAGGTTCCAATTGATTATGGAAAAAAAAACATTAATGACATTGGAAAAAAACCCAAACTAATGAACCCACTACTAAATTTTGTCTATCTTCTAGCTCTAACTTTGTGCTAATGAGATAATGATATGGTAACCACTAGTCAAGTGTGGCTACTTGAATTTAAATTTTAACTAGTTAAAATTTTTTAAAAATTGATCTCTCAGCCACACTAGCCACATTTCAAGTGCTTGGTAAACACACATGGTTAGTGTCTACCATATTGGACAGCACAGATTTACAGAATGGATATATCACTGCAGGAAGTTCTATTAGAAAGTGTTGCTATAAGTGATGAGAAAGCATCTCAAAAAAAATCCAGACTAATACGCCCACCACTAAATATCTTATGTCTATATATAGATCTATACATATAGAAGGTGTGTATATATACATATATATATATATATATATATATATATATATATATATGTACACATACACACAAAGTCTCTACAACAGGATATTTTAATTAAAAACAAATGGTCCCAGTTTGGGGACACCTTCAAGATGGCGGAGGAGTAAGAAGTGGAGATCACCTTCCTCCCCACAGATACACCAGAAATACATCTACACGTGGAACAACTCCTACAGAACACCTACTGAACACTGGCAGAAGACCTCAGACCTCCCAAATGGAAAGAAACTCCCCCACGTACCTGGGCAGGGCAAAAGAAAAAAGAATAAACAGAGACAAAAGGATAGGGACGGGACCTGCACCAGTGGGAGGGAGCTGTGAAGGAGGAAAGGTTTCCGCACACTAGGAAGCCCCTTCGCGGGCGGCGACTGCGGGTGGCGGAGGGGGAAAGCTTCAGAGTCGTGGAGGAGAGCGCAGCAACAGGGGTGCGGAGGGCAAAGCGGAGAGCAAAGCGGAGAGATTCCCGCACAGAGGATCGGGGCCGACCGGCACTCACCAGCCCGAGAGGCTTTTCTGCTTACCCGCCGGGACGGGCGGGGCTGGGACCTGAGGCTCGGGCTTCGGTCGGAGCGCAGGGAGAGGACTGGGGCTGGCGGCGTGAACACAGCCTGAAGGGGCTAATGCGCCACAGCTAGCCGGGAGGGAGCCCGGGAAAAAGTCTGGAGCTGCCGAAGAGGCAAGAGACCATTGTTTCGGGGTGTGTGAGGAGAGGGGATTCAGAGCAACGCCTAAACGAGCTCCAGAGACGGGCACGAGCCGCGGCTATCAGCGCGGACCCCAGAGACGGGCATGAGATGCTTCCAAGCCCTGGCTATTGTGAAAAAAAAATGGTTCTGAAGAACCTAGGGGCAGGACAGGAATAAAGACGCAGACGTAGAGAATGGACTTGAGGACACGGGGAGGGGGAAGGGGAAGCTGGGACGAAGTGAGAGAGTAGCATGGACATATATACACTACCAAATGTAAAATAGATAGCTAGTGGGAAGCAGCTGCATAGCACAGGGAGATCAGCGCGGTGCTTTGTGACCACCTAGAGGGGTGGGATAGGGAGGATGGGAGGGAGATGCAAGAGGGAGGAGATATGGGGATATATGTATACGTATAGCTGATTCACTCTGCTATAAAGTAGAAACTAACACACAATTGTAAAGCAATTATACTCCAATAAAGATGTTAAAAAAAAATTTTTTAAACCAAAAAACCCAAATGGTCCACTCCCAGTTATGGTAATCTACTGTTTTAATATATTCCCTTCAGCTCTCTCATATTTTTATATGCCACTTTGTATTCTCCTGGTTTTACTTAACATTATATTGAACATCTTGTTTATGTTTCTACATAATCTTAATTATCATTTTAATGCCTACATAATATTCCATCATTTTGATGTATCATAATTTATTAAACCACTTCTCTAATGTTAGACATTCTCTTGGTGCTTATTCCCTTTCTTTATTCTGATTACAGTTACAAGGCTTTTTTCTATGTGTAAATGTTTCTGTTCTTCTCTTATACTTCATAACTAACTCCTCTATTCACATATGCTTTATGACAGAGATTCTATTTATAGCCTTTATAGTGCCAGGAATATAAAGCTGTCTCTGACTAATCCAACAACACTCAAAACAAATAGGTTATGGAAGGCAGTAGATTTAATGGCTATTTAGAATGTGTGTCTTTGGCAGATGACCTTGACTTAATTTTGCAATTTTCATTATGCTGTAGCTTTTATTCCCTTATATTCTATAATGTTTTTGGCCCTAGAGACAGTCTCTAGAAGAACAGAAGTCATGTGAACCAGAAGAAACCGCTGTCAGACCCCATTTTAATTTCACCTGCAGGCTCAACCCCCCGCCAACCAGAGTTTTATTCCTGACAGAGGTGGGATCTGATGACCCAGTAATATCTATTCTATGCCTATGCTCCTCTTCAATTTCTCTCCACTTACATCTAGAACCAAGATCCAGGATTCCACAGACATCTTTATGGCCTCTTATCCAGGCCGTGAGTTTGCCTTAAAACTCAACAAAGATTGGGGCCCCTACTGCTTCATCAGTTTCTTTGCAATATTTGGTCTCCAGGACTAGGGCTTGCTTTACCTTTTAAGGTAAATTTTAGGAGGGGCCCAAAGTCTCAGCCTTGAGTCTAGGGTTCAAGGGTATAACAATCACACAGGGCCCGACAACTGAAAGGACTTAGAACATTTCACACCTAAGGCTTTAATAAAGATAAGTATAGCAGGAGAAAGAAAGTATAGTCAGTCATTGAGGGGTTTGTTATGTCCAGGAGCACCTCCTAGAGTTCTCTCAGTTACAGAAGATGTGCTTTGAATTCAAATTATGGACCACAAAGATATGTGCAAGGTATCTTGGTTTCAAGGAAGCCAAGATACTAGTTTACTGAGGGGTCTTTAACATACCACTGGTCACAACTAAAATGAGACTGTGTAAATGGCAAAACCAGGTACAAACCATCAATCTATAGATCCCTAACTGACACAGAAAAGCCAGTATAGAATGTCTCCAAGGGAATTTCGAACTTTAAGAAGCACATTATAAATCTTTAGCTAGTACATTTCATCCTTATCTTAACCAAGGGTCGGTACCAGACTTTCAGGCAACCCTGGAGACAAGCATAGAGCTATCCCAGTCCAGGTACAAGCTAACTCTATCCTCACCCAGAGACATGGGCTATATAGAGATCCTCAGCACTTTGGTTTCTTCCTTCTTTCTCCATTGTTTAAAGCAACAAATACTCCTGTGTAACATAAAGTTTGGTGAGGGACACGTGTCAAGTCTCACAAAAGTTGCGTGGGCTTATTGCCTTTCTTAAGGTTGAAGGTATTCAACTTAGGAAATCCTTTGAACTTCAACTGATTAATTTATTGAATAGACATAAGAGGTTAGAATAAGAAAAAACATCTGGGAGTTATATTATCAGAGGGACTCTCATTTGCCATTGGAAAAGGGCTGCAGGGCATACTATCTCAGATGGGTAAGTTGTTATTCAGTTCACAATCTTATCCAACTCTGAAAGAGAAAAACTACATAGAAATCTTTTCAGCAACTTCTCTGTGGCTTCTTTTTCTCAAATGACCACAGAAAACTAAATGTGCTGAACCACACTCCCATAATGGTATTTGGCTGGAAACCTACTGCTGTAGCTTTTGTGCTTTTTGGCACTGTATTAGTTTGCGAGGGCTGCTGGAAAAAAGTACCACAAATTGGCAGGCTTAAATAACAGAAATTCATTCTCTAACGGTTCTAGAAGCAAGTCTGAAATCAAAATTCTAGTGGGGTCGGTTCCTTCTGAGGGCTGTGAGGGAAGGATCTGTTCCAGGCCTCTCTCCTTGGCTTGTAGATGGCTGTCATCTCTCTGTGTCTTCACATTATCTTCCCTCTATGTACGTCTGTCTCTGTATCTAAATTTCTTCTTTTTATAAGGACACCAGTCATATTGGATTGCGGCCTACCCTAATGACATCTTTTTAACTTTATCTCTGTAAAGCCTCTATCTCCAAATAAGGTCACGTTCTGAGGTACTGGGGGTTAGGTTTTCAATATACGAATTTTGGGGGAACACAATTCAGCACACAAGAGGCACATATCAAAAAGCAGGCTGCTTCTCAAAGCCTCTGCAGCATCCTTTTTCTTTTTGTACTCCTCTTCTTCCTCTTGACATTAGTTGTTTTTAGGAAAGGTTGTGACTGATGTTGCCTTGTGTCATGAAGAAGTTATTTCCTGCTGGCCAAAATAACAAGGCATATATATAAGGAGGCAGACATAACAGATAGCCTTCTGGACAGGAATCAACTGTGACATAATTAGAGACTCATGTCTGTTTTCAAAACAGTAACCAAGACAGCTTGGTTGCTATGAGTGACTATTCAATGCCAAAATGGCACATGAAGCCCTTTATCTCCTAAAATGAACAGGAAGGCTGCTTATCTGTGCTTTGAGGAGGGCAATTAAACAATGTTTTACTGCAATTGACTGAGAATTGTTCACTAACAATTGTTTACTAATTGCTTACTAACAATTTAGTAAAAATTGTTTTATAATTTATTGGTATAATTACGAATAATAACATAACAATAGTTACTCTTGCAAATATACAGTTTTATAACATATATATTGGAGTCCATAAAAATGTTGTAACTATCCTCTTTAATTGTACAACAAAAATATATTATAAAAAATTAAATTCCTTTCACAAAAAGATGTTCAAGAAGGGTAGAACAGTGATATTCACAATCATATTCACTTTCCACTTTATGATTTTAAACAGTATTTGTACCCAGGTGGTAGTGATATACTACGGTCGGGGGCCTAGTTGGAAGCAAAGGCTATAGGCATTTTCTGTAAAGAGATCCTAGAGCTCAGTCTCTTGGCTCTATCATTTAATTAGAAATGTTCTCTTCCTTGGTTTCTAAGCATAATTTCTTTAAAGTAGCCAAATGTAACAGCATTACCATTGGAAAATGTTTTAAATAAAATTTGTTAGTTGCAGCAACATGGATGTACCTAGAGATTGTCCTACTGAGTGAAGTAAGTCACACAGAGAAAGACAAATATCATATAATATCGCTCATATGTGGAATCTAAAAAAATGGTACAAATGAACTTATCTACAAAACAGAAATAGAGTCACAGATGTAGAAAACAAACTTATGGTTACCAAAGGCAAAGTGGGGTGGTAAATTAGGAGACTGGGATTAACTACTAGATATAAAATAAATAACTAATAAGGACCTACTGTATAGCACAGGGAACTCTACTCAGTACTCTGTAATGACCTATATGGGAAAAGAATATAAAAAAGAGTGGATAAATGTTTATGTATAACTGACTCATTTTGCTGTATAGCAGAAACGAACACAACACTGTAAATCAATACTCAAATAAAAATTAATTAAAAAAATAAAAATAAAATGTATTAGTGTATGTCTAGAGTATGATTTGGTTACTTTCTTACATATCTTTAACTATTTCTTTTCCTTTAAGAGTTCATGTGGGGAAAGTACAGATGGAATATTCTCCAAGATCGATGAGATCCTGGGTGCTAAAACAAACCATAAAGCTTAAAAGATATGATATGATCTTAGCTCATAATGGAATTAAACTAGAAATCAATATGAAAAAGATAACAGGAAAATCTTTAAACACCTAAAAATTTTTTTTTAATGTAATAATCCATGGGTCAAACAGGAAGTCTCAAAAAAAATGAAACATATTTTTAACTGAATGGTAATATAAGATATCAAAACCTGTGGGATGCATCCAGAGCAGAGCTTAGAGGGAATTTTATAGCAACAGTGTTTACATTAGAAATGAAGAAGAAGTCTCAATAATATAAGTTGCTACCTCAGGAAACTAGGAAGAGAAGAGCAAAATAAACCCAAAGCAAGAAGAAGGCAAGAAATAATAAAGATAAGAGCAGAAGTCAAAGAAATGGAAACAGAACCAGCAAATGCCAATGGTTCTAGATAAAAGAAAAAACAAAAAATCCTACTCTCTCTAGCCTAAGGACTAGAAAAGAGGCAGTCTAGCAAGAGAGAAAACTTTTAGTAGCTGTTCTACTACAGCCAAACATCACTGGAAAAAAATCTGTGGCCTGACCTCTATCCATAGCAGCAGTGGCTAAGAGGGAGCCGAGCCTAGACATCAGACTGTAATGAGGCAACACAACCCCCTGCAGGTGTGGTGTCAGAAAAGGTCAAGAACAGAATTGGGACTTTCATCCACACTAAGCAGTACAAGTGACCACAACTCCAAGCCATGGAGTCAGTGGAAACCATACAGCAAGCATGGGCTTCCTCCATCACCTGGTAGCAATGAGGCACCCCTCCTCCACTCCACTTAGGTGGTATCAGAGGGGGCCTAGTGGATAGTTGGGATTTACAACACTGCCCAATGGTAAGACGGTGGCCCACCCACCCCACGGTGTCAGTGGAGATAATATGGGGAGTAGTAATAAGGCACTCCTACCAATCCTAGCCAGGGAGATATCAGTGGAGGCCTAGTGAGAAGTTTGCCCAGCAGTAACAATGAGCTCCCTCCTCCTCAAGTATCAGCCAAGGCTAACTGGGAAAACCGGACTTCTACCTGCAGCTGACAGTAATGAGGCAGTGTTCTCCCTTCCTCTCTGAAGTATCAGAAGAAGCTAGCTAAAACAACAGGCTTATATAAGATCCAGACTCTCACATAATATGCAAAATGTCTAGGTGACAATAGAAAAAAATCACTTACTCCAAGAACCAGGAAGATCTCAAACTGAATAAAAGAGACAACCAATAGATTTCAATGCAAAGATGACAGAGATATTAAAATTCTCTGACCAAGATTTTAAAGCAGCCATCATGAAACTGCTTCAACAAGCAATTATAAACATACCTGAAACACACCTATGAATATACTTAAAATGAAAAAATAGAAAGTCTCAGCAAAAGAATTGAAAATCTAAGTAAAGAAATAGAAAATATAAGGAAGAATCAATTAGAAATTTTAGAACTTAGAAATACAAAAACTCAGTACATGGGTTCAAGAGCAGAATGTAAGGCAAGCGGAGAAGAATTACTGAACTTGAAGAGAGAACAACAGAAATTACACAATCCAAACAGCAGACAGAAAACAGACTGAAAAAAAAAAGAACAGACTTTCAGAGACCTACTGGAAGATAAAATAAGATCTAACATTTATGCCGTCGAAGTCCCAGAAAAAGAGGAGAAAAGGGTGGGGCTAAAAAACTATGAAATAACGGTAAAATAATAGCTGAAAACTTCCCAAATTTGGCAAAATTCATAAATCTATAGGCTCAAGAAGCTGCACGAACCACAAAGAAATTCATGTAAAGGCATATCATAGTCAAACTTCTGAAAACCGAAGACAGAAAAACAATCTTGAAATCAGTGATACAGAAACAACTTCCCTATATTGGGACAACAATTCAAATGACAGAGGATTTCTCACTAGAAAACATGGAGGCCAGAAGGAATTGATACAACATTATTCCAGTGCTAAAAGAACTGTAAACCCACAATCCTATATCCAGTAAAAAATTCCTCCGGGAACAAAGGAAATATAAAGACATTCTCAGATGAAGGAAAACTAAGGGAATTTGTCACCAGCAGACCTACCCTAAAGGAATGGTTGAAGGAAATTTTATTAAGAGAAACAAAATCATTAAAGAAAGAATCTTGGATTACCAAGAAGGAAGAAAGAACACAAGAAGAAAAAATATAGGTAAATACATTAACTTTACTTCCCCTCTTGAGTCTTCTAGATTACATTTGGTGATTGAAGGAAAAATTATAACAATATCTGATATGGCTCTAGATGTCTGTGGAGGAAATATTTAAGGCAATCATATCATAAAAAGGAGACAAGGTTTCTATACTTCACTCATACTGGTAAAATGTCAACATCAGAAGACTAAGTTATGCAGAGCAGCCACTAAAGATGCTGTGCAAAAAGATACACTCAAAATCACTATAGATGAATCAAAATGGAATTATAAAACAGGTTCAAGTAATCCACAAGAAGGTAGGAAAAAGAAAATAGGAACAAAACACAGAATAAACAGAAAAAAACCCCCAGCAGATTTGAGCCCTAACATCTCAATAATTACATTAAATGTAGATGATCTAAATATGCCAATTAAAGACAGAAATTGGTGGAGTAGATTAAAAAATATGACTATATGCTCTCTACAGGAAACTCTCCAAATATAATGATATAGACAGATTGTTATATCATGCTAACATAAATCAAAACAAAGTGGAGTGGTTACATTAATTTCAGAAAAAAAGAACTTCAGAGTAAAGAAAATGACCAGAGACAAAAAGGGACACTATATAATTATAAAAAATTCAGTCCACCAAGAAGATAAAGTAAAATGTGTATGCACCGAACAACACAGCAGCAAAATACGTGAAGACAAAGGCTGAGAGAACTGAAAGGAGTAATAGGCACAGCCAAAAGATGAGAAGACATCACCATCCTTCTCTTAACAACTAATTGAACAATTAAACAGAAAATCAGCATGGGTATAAAATAACTCAAAGGCAGTATCAACTAAGAGAATCTATTTGGCATTGAACACTCCACCCAACAACAGCAGAATCCACATTCTTTTCAAGTGGCAATGGATAGCAAAACTAGATAGCCCCTTAAATAAATATGAACAAATTTAAAGAATTGAAATCATACAGTGTGTCTCTGACCACAATGAAATCAAACTATAAATCAATATCAGACAGATAACAGAAAAATTCCACACTAAAAACCATGCTCCTAAATAATTTGTTGGTCAATGATAAACCTCAGCAGAAATTTTTAAAAACACATTGTACTGAATGAAAATGAAAATACAACATATCAAAATTTGTGTGACAGCAAAAACAGTGCTAAGAGGGAAATTTATAGCACTGAACGTGTACATCAGAAAAGAGGAAACATCTCCAGCCAATAATCTAAGATTCCCACTTCAAGAACCTAAAAGACAAAGAGAAAAATAAATTCAAAATGAGCAGAAGGGGGCTCCCCTGGTGCCCATGAGCCATGGCCACTGAGCCTGCGCGTCCGGAGCCTGTGCTCCGCAACAGGAGAGGCCACAATAGTGAGAGGCCCGTGTACCACAAAAAAAAAAAAAAAAAAAAAAAAAAAAAATGAGCAAAGGAAGGAAAGAACGATAAAAACAAAAAGCAATGAAACTGAAAACAGAATAACAATAGAGAAAAATTAATAAAATACAGAGCTAGTCCTTTGAAAAGATCAATAAAATTGAAAAAAACTCTACCAAGACTTGACAAAGGAAAAATGAGAAAAGACACAAATAACTAAATCAGAAATGAAAGACTGCATATCATTACACACCCTGCAGACATCAAAATGATAAGGAAATACTTGAAACAACTCTATACCCATAAATTTGACAAACATGTACAGGATCTGTATGCTGACAGTTACAAAATGTTGATGAAGCTAATCAAAGAAGACCTAAATATGTGGAGAGACATACCATATTTATGAATTAGAAGGCTCAACATAGTAAAGATGTCAATTATTTCTTAATTTATATACTGGGCTAAGACAATTTCTATCAGAATCCAAGCAAGTTTTTTCTTAATAGAAATAGGCTTATTCTAAAATTCATAGGGAAAGGCACAGGTCCTAGAATAGTTAAAATAATCTTGATAAAGAAGAATAAAGTGTGAGAACTCACTTTACCCAATATTAAGGCTTACTTATATAGCTCCAGTAATCAAGACAGTATGGTATTGGTAGAGAGACACATTGATCAATGGATTAGAGTAGAGAACACAGATATAGCTTCTACACAAGTACAATCAACCAATTTTTTTTTCTTTTTGGCCATGCAGTGTGGCATGCAGGATCCTAGTTCCCCAACCAAGGATCGGGCCCACGCCCCCTGCATTGGAAACACAGACTCTTAACCACTGGACCGCCGGGGAAGTCCCACAATCAACCTATTTTTGACAAAGGTGCAAATGCAGTTTAATAGAGGAAGAATAACCTTTTCAACACACGTGGGAGCAGTTTGCCCTCCATAAGCAAAAAACGAACCTTGCCCTAACTTCATACCTCATGCAATGATTAACCTAAAATGGATAATGGACTTAAATGTAAAACTATAAAACTTTTAGAGAAAAAAAAAGGAGAAAGTCTTTGGTATCCAGTACTACACAAAGAATTTTTTAGACCTGATACCAAAGCATGATCCATAAAAGGAAAAATTAATAAACTAAAAACTTTTGCCCTGTGAAAGCCATATTAAGAGGATGAAATCCATGGACTGGGAGAAAATATTTGCAAACCACATGTCTGACAAAGGACTATTATGTAGAATATAAAGAACTACCCAAACTCAACAGTAAGAACACAAACAATCCAATTAGAAAATGGACAAAAGGCTTGAAGACACATTTCACTAAAGAGGTTACACAGATGGCAAAAAAGCACATGAAAAGATGTTCAACATCGTTAGCCAGGGAAATGTAAATTAATACCAAAATGAGATATCACTATACACCTACCAGAATAACAACAAAAACAACAAAATGATATAGTACAAAATGCTGGTGAGGATGTGGAGATACTGGATTACCTGAATTGCTGGTGGAAATGTCAAATGGTACAGGCACTCTGGGAAACAGTTTGACAGTTTCTTATACAACTGATCATGCAACTACCACATGACCCAGAAATTGTACTCTTTAGCATTTATCCCAAAATTATGAAAATATGGCCACACAAAAACCTGTACATGAATAGCACTTTTACTTGTAACAATCAGAGACTGGAATCATCCCAGATATCCGTCAGTGAGTGAATGGTTAAACAAACTGTGGTACATACATACTCAGCAATAAAAAAGAATGAACCATTGATACACAAAACAACTCAAATGAACATCTGGGAGATTACACTGAGCATAAGACAGCAATCCCAAAAGGTTATATACTGTACGATTCGATTTCTATAACATTTTGAAATGCTAAAATTTTAGAAGTGTAGGACATATTAGTGGTTGCCAGGGGTCGGGATTGAGGAAGGGGGTCACAAGAGGAAGGTGGGTGGGGTTATAAAAGGGCAATATGAGGGATCCTTGTGGTGACAGAACTGTTCAGTATCTTGACTGTGATGATGGATACACAAACCTATACAGGTGATAAAATTGTATAGAATTTAATACGTACACATACAAATTAGGATAAGTAAAACTGGACAAATCTAAATAAGATTGGTGGATTGTATCAATGTCAATATCCTGGTTGTGATATTATATTACACTTTTGTAAATTGTTACCATTGGGTAAAGGGTACAAAGGATCTCTCCACATAATTTTTTTACAACTACATGTGGGTATACAATTATCTCAATAAATTTTTTTAAGTTGCGAAGTACCAGAACATACACTTCACCAAAGATCATGTAAGGATGGCAAATAAGCAAGTGAAAAGATGTCTAACATCTTTATCCATTAGGTAAATGCAAATTAAAACCATGAGGAGACACTACTATATACCTATTACAATGGCTAAAAAAAAATACTGATAATATCAACTGCTGGCAAAGGTGTGGAGCAACTGGAATGCTCATACATTGCGAGTGGGAATACAAAATGGCACAGCCACTCTGGAAAATGGTTTGGCAGTTTCTTATAAAGTTAAACATACACTTAATTATATGATCCAGCTATCTTACTCCTTGATATTTACCCGAGAGAAATGAAAACTTATGCTCATACAAAAACTAGTATATGAATGTATTTGGCAGCTCTATTTGTAATTGCCCCAAAACAGAAAAACACACATGTTCCTCAAATGGTGAATGGATAAACAAACAGTGGCATATCTATGCAATGGAATGCTACTCAGCAATGAAAAGCAACAAGCTACTGAAACATGGAATGACATCAATGAATCCCAAAGGCATTATGCCAAGTGAATAAAGCAAGTCTGTAAAAGTTACATACTGCCTGATTCCAATTATAAGACATTCTGGAAAGACAAAGCAGATCAGTGGATGACAGAAGCTGGGAGGGGGAGGAGAGTGAGACTATAAAGGGATAGCATGAGGTCATTTTCGGGGGGGCAATGTGTTCTGATTGTGGTGGTGGATACACGAATCTATGAGAAATGTCTACCAAAAGAAAGGGCAGTAAAAAGAAATGGACATGGAATATTTGATAATCAATAGCCTTTTCCAGCAATTTGCACTCAGTCCTTTAGATGACTAAGAGTAGTGACTGAGAGACTTGAAGACTTAGTGACAAGTTACCTATACACTGTGTCTTAATCTCAAATCTCTATTCTGCCTGTCCAGGCTGTTTGAGAACAGGGATTAGAGATGAGGTTTCAGTTGCCTTTTCAAGATTCTGGTTCCTTTCTTCACACATGACATAGAAAGAAAATTATATGATACTCCTTTTATATAGTGCAAGCTCCATTTTTCATGACTTTTTCTTCTTATCTGAAAATTGCATGTTTCCAAGGAAGGCTTTTTAGTTTCCCTCTCACATAAACAGTTTGCCTTCTTTGAATGGAATTTTATGCCCCTTGAATTTTACAGAATGCTTATAACTAGCAAAGACTTAGAAAAATCTTATTGTTACAAGTAGTGACTTAAAGTCATATTTTAAGGTAGTCAAAATATTTTTTAAATAGCTCTTTTTCCTAAAAAGTTTGAATCCATAAACAAAATGAGATTTTTTTTTGGCCTACAATTTAGATTAATTTCATTAAAACACCAGCGTGGTTGTTTCCTCCCTATTTTTAAACCGTTTGCTTGTTATAGGTTTGATGTTTTATGTTCATTTTGAAATAAATTTGCACAGCAGGAATTGCCAAGGATTTAGGAGTATTACCAAGTTCATTCAATTTGTTGAAAAGGACATCAGAATTAAAGGATTCTCTTTCACTTTGGTCTTCTACCCACTTCCAAATTGAAATAGGAGTATCTTTGGAATAGTTTGCCCCCTCATAATTTAGAAGCCCTGTTCTGTGTGAACCTGCCACTCACTGGACCCTAAGAAACACTTTATTGAGCTAAAGAAGTCGAGCAGTCATTGTCATTTTCAGTTAAAAGCGCCATTTTGCCTCATCACATCACTGCCAAGTGTCATCACTGCTTTTAAAACCCCAAGTACTCGGGCCTCCCTGATGGCACAGTGGTTGAGAGTCCACCTGCCGATGCAGGGAACACGGGTTCGTGCCCCGGTCCGGGAAGATCCCACATGCTGCGGAGCGGCTGGGCCCGTGAGCCATGGCCACTGAGCCTGCGCGTCCAGAGCCTGTGCTCCGCAATGGGAGAGGCCACAACAGTAAGAGGCCCGCGTATCCCCCCCACCAGTAAAAAACCCCAAGTACTCAATAAAGCCTTCATGGATTAACTGCATGAGTAAACAACTTTTCCCATTATCATGTCCAAACATAAAATGTACCTCGACTTTTCATTCACTAATTCCCATATGAATTCAGTAACTATTTCTACATAATGGAAACACCTGAATATTATGCTTATTCATTCAGATAAATGTTTATTATTTGATTATCAGTGTGTGCCATAAAGATATCCCATCTATCATAGTGATGCACTGAAGGAAATTAACCACTTTCCAGAAGAAGTTATGATCTGCCTCTGTCTGCCAAGCTTGGCTCCATTCATAAATCAATACTTAATAAATGCTTTCAATGGCTGATGATAAAAATGACTTTGTATAACTGAAAAGGCAATAGGTTTTATCCACCTTTTATGGCTGTGACAAGAGATACAGAGAAAATAAGAAATTCCATCTCTAATAATACAGTGAACCATTATCAGATCTGAATATAATGATAATATCCAAATTTGCAGTCTTTAAGACATTTAAGATTCTGATAGAATAAAGCATCTTCATATGCTTCGATTATCCCAACAGCACAGTAGTTTCAGGACAGTAGTTGGTTTTAGGGAAAGGGCAGCACCAGGAAATGATAAGGGTCTTTGAGATAAGGTTTGCATGATTTCTGAATGTAATCTTTCCTTCCCAGAAAGAAATATAAAAAGCTATGAGAAACCAATTGCAACAGATCTTGATCAAACTTGGCATTTACTTCAAAACAGATAGTCTGTCCATAAACACCAACACCTACCTCATGTATTGAATGGAGCATAAAGCATTTTAATGAAAGACATTTTTGAAACAATAAGCAAGTGAGGGGATGAAAACAAATCAGACATAATTAAAACCTGTGGCCACATGTGAACTGAAGTATCTCTAACCCTTGGAGATAAGTTCTTCATTTGGAAGCAAGTGTCAGGCTTTGCATACTAGAGATTTGCAGAACAAGGGGGAGACAGTTTTCATAATTTTATCACATTTACAACAAAACATTTGCAGATGTTGGCTGTTATCTTTTCATTTGATTTTTCTCTGAACCTCCCTTACTTCAGTAAACACAGATTTTATAATAACAGTGTACTTTTTCTTAGCTGTCTCTCAAGCTTAGCAGAGGGGCCACATACCCATACATTACTCATTGTGCTTCAAAATCTCATAACCCAGGAAAGTAAATTTCTCTTTATTCTCCAGAACTAATTTCAGGCTTAGAGCACAGAAAATCCTCTGGGCCGCTACCATTTCTGAAAAGACAACTAAGGCAGTGATCACCTGGTAGGCATGTTTAAATAAATCACTTTGCTTTGCTTTTTGTTTTTGCAAGATTATCACATCTTCAAGAAGGAAGATTGATTGAAGGAAATGATGGAGACAGGTTCTTTATTCATTCAATGAAAGGGTCTCCAAAGGGTTTAATCTTTAACTTGGATTTGAGAAATGTTAAGAGGGAAAACAGATCTTTCACAGTCAGGTTATAACAGTGATTACCAGAAATGTGATTTTTGTGTATTTTCTACAACGCCAAATATTGATTCATAAGCTTTAAAAAAATCTTTAAAATTTTCTCAACCCTTAGAGCACTCATAGTTTCTACCTAAGAACTTGACATAGTTATTTTATCTTATTCTAACTTATTTCAAGTAAGAATGTAGAAATTGACACATGACCTAAATATGATTTGTCTTGCTTTGGTCTCCTTTCAAAGCAGACTCTGAGGTGAGGATGTGGGTGCAAATACTTTATTTGGGAGGTGAGCACAAGAAGCACAAGTGAGGAAGTGACAAAAGAAAAGAAGAAAGCTATGGATGGACCTAGAGATTGTCCTACTGAGTGAAGTAAGTCAGACAGAGAGAGACAAATATCAGATATCGCTTATATGTGGAATCTAAAAAAACGGTACAAATAAACTTATCTACAAAACAGAAATAGAGTCTGTAGAGATGTAGAAAACAAACTTACGGTTACTGAAGGGGCAGCAGGGGGAAGAGGGATAAATTGGGAGATTGGGATTGACACATACACACTACTATAAATAAAATAGATAACTAATAAGGACCTACTGTATAGCACAGAGAACTCTACTCAGTACTCTGTGATGACCTATATGGGAAAAGAATCTAAAAAAGAGTGGATATGTGTATAACTGATTCACTCTTCTGTACAGCAGAAATTAACACAACATTGTAAATCAACTATACTCTAATAAAAATTAATTATAAATAAAGAAGAAAGCTAATAAAGTATGTGTTCCTAAGTAGGTTTAACACTGTGGGCAACCAGAACTTAACCTTGCCAGGGAACCTCTGATAAACCATGTGGGATAGACATCCCAAGAACTGGGGGAGGGGAGGGGAGGGGCTGGGGCATTTATTCCCAGATCCCATCCCTCACTGGTTGAGTTCTTCTCAGGTGGCATGAACTCCCCCATATCTCCATGTTGTGACTGTGTATGGCAGACCAGGCTTCCATGCTGGAGAAAATCCTCAGCCAGGAAAGAAGACAGACACAGATGCTTAAGTTGGGAAGCTAACAGGGGCCGAGAACTCTGTTTATTTGCAGCCCCTGGTGAACTCAGGTAGGCCAAAGAAATCTGGGACAGGGTATGAATAGTGTCTGCTCCCTGCTTAGTTCTCTATCTGGAAGGTGCTTAGTAGAACTTACTAACAAAGAGAGGGAGTAACATAAATATGTATTTCAATCATTAAACCTGACCTATAAAGAAGCTGACTATTGATAAATGAGCCCTGGTCTTATTACAAAGCATGAATGTTTAAAGAGGTTGCTGGCGGATATTTGACCAGTGTTCTATCTTTATCAGTGAAGTTCCCTTTTTGATCAGGATCTGTGCTTAGTACTATTCCAGGTTGACTGTGCAGCTCTGACTGTCCTTCCAACGGCCTTCCTTTCCCTGATGACCAATGATACTATTTCGTGAGAGGAAGGTACTAACTGGAGGAACTTTGGTCCTTGTAAGATTGCTTCTTCAGGTTGGAACTTTTCCACTATTGCATTTAATATAGGTGTGATCTTGGAAAATTGTCACATCCATTGCTCAATACTCCTACTTAGAGACACATATGAAAAGGTTATTCATACCTACAAAGGTTTTTTTCTCCCCCTGACACCAAATATGCGGGGATTTTATAACACCAGTTCTCTGATTCTCTGATAACAACTAGTTATCCAACAATTCCATCTAATTCTGACACTAATTGCCCAGAGTTAGCACAGACCCCACAAGTTAACGGCTCAGTCCCACAAGATGGCCCCCACTTCAGATGCCACTTGCAGGTCCCAGGTTGCCACCCATACTTCTGACTATATTCTGTTTATAAATTTGATAGCCGAGTTCAGGTTCAATAATTTGCCAGAGTGACTCACAGAACTCAAGAAAGTGCTTTATTTGCTATTACCAGTTTATAATAAAGGATATAACTCAGAACAGCCAAATGGAACAGGTGTATAGGGCAAGGTATGGGGAGAGGAAGGATGCAAAGCTTCTATGCCAAGCTGCCTTCCCAGCACATCAGTATGTTCACCAACCTGGAAACTCCCCAGACCCTGTCATTTAGGGGTTTTTATGATGGTTTCATGACATAGGCATAATTGACTAAATCACTGGCCATTGGTGATGAACTCAATGTCTTGGCCTTCTCCCTTACCCAGAGGTGGGAGGCGAGGGGCCTGAAAGTTCTAACCCTCTAATCATGGCTTGGTCTTTCCGGTGACCAGCCCCCTGAAGCTATCTAGGGGCCCCCAGCCCCCAGTCATCTCATTAGCATATACAAGACACTCTTATCACTCAGGAGATTCCAAGGGTTTTAGGACCTTCATGCCAGGAAATGGGACAAGAATCAAATATTGATTTTGTATTATACCACAAAACCTTAATACCAGGAAAAATGTTGTTGCCCCAGAGTCACTGCAATTTCCCCTGCTTGTGGACAAGGCAACCTATGAAACTGAGGATGTTGCCATTTTTACTTTGGCCATTAAGAACCTTGGAGATAAATTTGTAGATCATATGGTCACCTTATTTATATTTTAAATCTCCATTTCTCCATAAATTTAATTTTTTAAAAATTCACTAGCTAAACACAAATATAATCTTATGATAATAGATTTATACAATGAGAGTTGTAGAGAATTAAATGTGACTACTCCCTTTACTTTGCCCCTAACATTCAACATAGTCTTTCCCACCGAAAAGTAATCAAACTTAACATTTGGATGTATGTCTCTCTGGTCCTTTTTCTATGTGCCTATAGAGAATGATATGCAGATATTCACATATATATTTATGAATGTGAATACGATCATGCTATGAATGTTCATCAATACGTATGTACATATAGGTGCATGTATTTCTGTATCTTGAATTGGTATACCTAAAGACTTATTAGATACTATTCTATACAGAATGCTCTCAATCTTTTCATTTTTACATAGTATACCAAACTAAGAATATTTCATAATTTAATTAACCATCTCTCTAATGATGGGTATTTAGGTTGTTTCTAATTATTTACTAATACAAATGATTTTGTAATTCTGCATGAAGCAGGAGTGAAGTTGCACATCTAAAGTGGTTATTTGACATGATTGCCCAGAACTTTTTGAGCACTTATGAAATGTCTAGAGAATTTGAGTCTCATCTCTGTACATCAGAACCCAGGTACCTCGCCTCCACTGGTTCCTTTCAGCTAGGGTACAATCACATAACTTACACATGCCCATGTTAAAGTTTGATTGGAGTGAGCAGCTTCCATGTCTAATCCACAATCCAAGGGAGGGTCATAGCAGAAGCATGTGAATTGTCAAGGGAGATAGTAGCAGGAAAATTGAGTTCTTGGTACAGAAGTTACTTTGGTGCTGACAGCAGTAGCTACCTCAATCAAGTCTAGTAGAGAGCAGCTGTTCAACCGGCAGCCTCCAGGGTTTGGTAGCAGCAGAAAGAGCAGTCTCAGGGTTTAAAAAATTCCCCTATCTCATGGGAAGTCCCTGGCAGTCCAGTGGTTAGGAATCAGTGCTTTCACTGCCGGGGCCCAGGTTCGATCCCTGGTCAGGAAACTAAGATCCCTCAAGTTGCGTGGCACGGCCAAAAAAAAAGTTTCTCTATCTCAATGTTTATTTCCTCTTTGTCACTTTTCATTTTGTATATTTGGGATTTTTCCTTTTTCTTTTTTTGGTTAGCATTTTTAGCAATAAAGTATTTTTTAATTAAAGTATGTACATTGCTTTTTAGTCATGATGCTATTGCACATTAATAGACTATATCTCAATGGTGAAAAACTGAAAGCATTTCCTCTAAGATTAGGAACAAGACAAGGATGTCCACTCTCACCACTATTATTCAACATAGTTTTGGAAGTCCTAACCATAGCAATCAGAGAAGAAAAAGAAATAAAAGGAATACAAATTGGAAAAGAAGAAGTAAAACTGTCACTGTTTGCAGATGACATGATACTGTACATAGAGAATCCTAAAGATGCCACCAGAAAACTACTAGAGCTAATCAATGAATTTGGTAAAGTTGCAGGATACAAAATTAATGCACAGAAATCTCTTGCACTCCTATACACTAATGATGAAAAATCTGAAAGAGAAATTGAGGATACACTCCCATTTACCACTGCAACAAAAAGAATAAAATACCTAGGAATAAACCTACCTAGGGAGACAAAAGACCTGTATGCAGAAAACAATAAGACACTGATGAAAGAAATTAAAGATCATACCAACAGATGGAGAGATATACCATGTTCTTGGATTGGAAGAATCAATATTGTGAAAATGACTCTACTTCCCAAAGCAATCTACAGATTCAATGCAATCCCTATCAAATTACCAATGGCATTTTTTATAGAACTAGAACAAAAAGTCTTAAAATTTGTATGGAGACACAAAAGACCCCTAATAGCCAAAGCAGTCTGGAGGGAAAAAAAACAGAGCTGGAGGAATCAGACTCCCTGACTTCTGACTATACTACAAAGCTACAGTAATCAAGACAATATGGTACTGGCACAAAAACAGAAATATAGATCAGTGGAACAGGACAGAAAGCCCAGAGATAAACCCACACACCTATGGACAACTAATCTATGACAAAGGAGGCAAGGATATACAATGGAGAAAAGACAGTCTCTTCAATAAATGGTGCTGGGAAAACTGGACAGCTATATGTAAAACAATGAAATTAGAACACTCCCTAGCACCATACACAAAAATAAACTCAAAATGGATTAGAGACCTAAATGTAGGACTACAAAACTCTTAGAGGAAAACATAGGAAGAACACTCTTTGACATAAATCACAGCAAGATCTTTTTTGATCCACTTCCTAGAGTAATAGAAATAAAAACAAAAACAAATGGGACCTGCTGAAACTTAAAAGCTTTCGCAAAGCAAAGGAAACTACAGACAAGACTAAAAGACAACCCTCAGAATGGGAGAAAATATTTGCAAATGAATCAATGGACAAATGATTAATCTCCAAAATATATAAACAGCTCATGCAATTCAATATTAAAAAAACAAACAACCTAATCCAAATATGGGCAGAAGACCTAAATAGAGATTTCTCCAAAGAAGACATACAGATATCCAAGAAGCACATGAAAAGCTGCTCAACATCACTAATTATTAGAGAAATGCAAATCAAAACTACAATGAAATATCACCTCACACCAGTTAGAATGGGCATCATCAGAAAATCTACAAACAACAAATGCTGGAGAGGGTGTGGACAAAAGGGAACCCTCTTGCACTTGTTGGTGGGAATGTAAATTGATACAGCCATTATGGAGAACAGTATGGAGGTTCCTTAAAAAACTAAAAATAGAACTACCATATGACCCAGCAATCCCTCTACTGGGCATATACCCTGAGAAAACCATAATTCAAAAGAGTCATGTACCAAATTGTTCATTGCCGCTCTATTTACAATAGCCAGGAGATAAAAACAACCTGAGTGTCCATCGACAGATGAATGGATAAAGAAGATGTGGCACACATATACAATGGAATATTACTCAGCCATAAAAATAAACGGAATTGAGCTATTTGTAATGAGGTGGATAGACCTAGAGTCTGTCATACAGAGTGAAGTAAGTCAGAAAGAGAAAGACAAATACCATATGCTAACACATATATATGGAATTTAAGAAAAAAAATGTCGGGGCTTCCCTGATGGTGCAGTGGTTGAGAGTCTGCCTGCCGATGCAGGGGACATGGGTTCGTGCCCTGGTCCGGGAAGATCCCACATGCCGCGGAGCGGCTGGGCCCGTGGGCCATGGCCTCTGAGCCCGCACGTCCGGAGCCTGTGCTCTGCAACGGGAGAGGCCACAGCAGTGAGAGGCCCGCGTACCGCAAAAAAAAAAAAAAAAAAAAAAAGAAAAAAAATGTCATGAAGAACCTAGGGGTAAAACAGGAATAAAGACACAGACCTACTTGAGAATGGACTTGAGGATATGGGGAGGGGGAAGGGTAAGCTGTGACAAAGCGAAAGAGAGGCATGGACATATATACAGTACCAAACGTAAGGTAGATAGATAGTGGGAAGCAGCCGCATAGCAGAGGGAGACCAGCTCGGTGCTTTGTGACCGCCTGGAGGGGTGGGATAGGGGGGGTGGGATAGGGAGGGTGGGAGGGAGGGAGACGCAAGAAGGGAAGGGATGTGGGAACAGATGTATATGTATGACTGATTCACTTTGTTATAAAGCAGAAACTAATAAAAAATAAATTTAAAAAATAAAGTGCAAAAAAAAGAAAATAAAAAAATAAAAATAAATTTAAAAATAAATAAATAAAAATAAAGAAAATAAAGTTCAAAAAAAGAGCAAAAAAATAGACAATAGCCTAGGATAAACATAACTTTTATAGTCACTGGGAAACCAAAAAATGTGTGTGACTTGCTTTACTGCAGTATTGTGATATTCACTTTATTGCAGTGCTCTGGAACTGAACTTCTTTTTTTCTTAACTAGGTTAGTTAGTGGTTTGTCTATTTTGTTGACCTTTGCAGAACAGCATTTTAATTTATTTACTATTTCTACTGTTTTTCTGTTTTCTACCTCATTCATACCTCCTGTCTTTACTGATTCCTTCAGTCTGTTTTCTTTTGGATTATGATGCTGTTAGCTTGATAGATTTGAGTTCATTTATATGCATTCTTTTTTTTAATTGTTCAGCATTTTAGTCTATAATTTTTAACTGATCACCATTTGGTTTCCAATATATTCTAAAACATAATGTTTTCATTATTATTACATTTGAGAAATTCTACAGTTTTTATTTATATGTCTCCTTTTACAAAAGAGTGCTTTACGGAGTTTTAAAATTCTCAAGTGAAAGGGCTTTTTTGTTAACTGATTTTGTTTTGCACTGTGAAAATTCTGTGATATTATTTCTACTTTGTGAAGCATATTGAGAGTTTTGTGACATAATTTATGATTTTTATGATTTTTCATGTGTGTTTGAAGAAGAGGCATATTCTCTAACATTTGAGTGTAAACTTCAAAATAAGTCCACATGACATACCTTACTGATGTTTTCTGGGTATTCTACATCATAACTGAATTTTTGTCCACTTGTCTTGGGCTGAAATTGGTATGTTAAATTTGTCTATTATTATTCTGTTTCAGTCTATTTCTCCCTGAACACTTTGGTATCAGGATTGCAACTCCTGCTTTTCTGACTTGTTTGTATTTTTTGTCATACTTTTACATTAGTTTAGTTTTGATCTTTATGAATCACTGTTTTATTATGTGTGTGTATGTAAGACAAGCAAAATATTTTTTGAGAGCCAATTTGAAAATCCTTTTCTTTGGAAAGCTGACGTAAGCTCATTTCCATTTATTGATATGACTAATATATATGACCTCAACTCTATTATTTTATATTTTCTGTGGTGTTATCCTATATTTACCATGTTTCTCTCTGTGGTCTGTTTCCTTTTATTATTTTTTTAATTCTTTTGATAGTTACCAAATTTGCATTTTTTTCTATTGGTTTTCATTTTACCATTTCCTTTGGTATTGCTGTTAGTCCCATTTTTCCTTACTTAGGCTTTAATATTTATTTTGTCAGGTTTGAATGATGTCCATTGACTACCACTTATTACATATATATAGTCAGTAAGTTTATCGTACTTTACCATTTCTCTCTTGCTTCTCTACTCATTTAGTGTTGTGTTGTTCCTATTTTGTCCAAATATGGGGTGGGTAAATTTGCACTTGCAAAAGGGCAATAAGAACCGAGATTATAAAATATTTCCCAGGGACTTCCCTGCTGGTGCAGTGGTTAAGAATCCGCCTGCCAATGCAGGGGACACAGGTTCCATCCCTGGTCCAGGAATATCCCACATGCCACGGAGCAACTAAGCCCACGTGCCACAACTGGTGAGCCTGCACTCTAGAGCCCACGAGCCACAATTACTGAGCCTGCACACCACAACTACTGAAGCCCACGCACCTAGAGCCCGTGCTCCACAAGAGAAGCCACCGCAATGAGAAGACCCAACGCAGCCAAAAATTAATTAATTAATTAATTTAAAAAATATATATTTCCCAGATGCTCCCCCTAGAATGTTCAAACTTTAAAGGACTTGCAATACTGAGTTTGGTGAGAATGTAGAGTAACAAGAAATCTCATACGTTTGCTGATGGGAGTGTAAAATTATACAACTACTTTGAAAGCTGTTTGGAAGTTTCTACTAAAGCTAAAAACATCCTATACCTGTTAAGTGAACAATTTCACAACTGAGTATATACCCAAGAGAAATGAGTGCTTCTGTCCACCAAAAGACATGTTCAAGAAAGTTCCATGAAGGGTTATTCATAACAGGTAAACACTGGAAACAACCCAAATGTCAATCAAGTAGAACTGATAGCTATTTGTATATTCATATAATGACTACACAACAATGAAAAAGATTAACCTTCTGCCACAAGCACCAACCTAGATCTCACAGTCAGATTATTAAACAAAAGAAGTCACAAAATTGTACATGCTGTATAATTCCACTTATAAAAACTTTAAAAACAAGCAAAATAATCAACAATGATGGCAGAATAATGGTCACTTTTATGGGATATTAGCTGGGAAAGGGCATGAGAGGGCTTTTTGGGCAGCCGGGAATGTTCTATATCTTAATATGGGGTGGTGTGGTGATTATATAGGTGTTTACATGTAAAATTTCATTGTGCATTTAAGATTTATGTACTTTACTGTATGTAGTTATACTTTAATACACACACACACACACACATTCTTCCCTGGCAGGAAATCACAATGAGGAGGGGAGGTACATGAGAGCAGTTCCTGAGGGGAAAGGAGATGTGGGAAGGCAGCCAGGGAGGGGAGGGGAGCACTAACGTTTCATTTTGCTTAGAGTCACTCCTGCCCAAACCAGTCTTCACTTCTGCTGCATCTACCCCATGAAATATGTATAATCCCAGGTGTTGCCTGGCTCTGCCCACTATGACTGTCAGGGTAATGGTAGGAAACGTGTTGTTTCCTTACAGTGGGTCACCCAGGGCTGTCACAAGAATGTGGAGGACAGGCTGTTGGTACTCTTTCAGCTGTCGCTGGCGGCACTTCCCAGAAAGACAACCCTTGTAAAGGACCCCCCACATTATACTTTCGGGTGAATCATGGGGACCAGAGCACTTTCATATCTGTCAGGCCAGTCTTTATACCCAGATAAGGATCTAAGTTCACTGAACACCTTGGGGAATTTATAACCCTTTTGTGGTCCCTTGATGTCTTCCCTCTTTACCGCCATCACCTACACACACACGAGGAAGCACTTTGCATTACTGTGTGCTCTTCAAGCCAATTGAAATTCACTGCCAAACCTGGTTGCAACCATACTTAGATATCTCAGGATTTGGGGTTTGCCAGATGAGCTGAGGAGGAAAAGGTCACATAATCAATGAAATAACCACATTCTACTTCTTCATTTAGGGGAAGGTAATGAAAGGCCCCCACAAAGTAGATAGTTGACTTTTTGGTGGTGACACAAGGTTGATTTCATCCCTCAAAGGTCTGACACTCTTGGTAGCTCAAACAAGTATTCACTGTCCTAAGTCCTGTGCTGAACTTCTCAAAAGAAGACTGGAAGTTTTCTTCCCTCTTCTGGTTTGCACCTCCTTTTTACAATTCTGTTATTTCTCCTCCTTTGCATCACTGAGGCCACCACCAACACAGCTACCCGGCCCATCCTGGTATTCACTTCCACCCTTTTCTATCATTTATTAATTTGACAAATGTTTGTTGAGGTTCTGGGATGTATGCTCAGTCACTATGTGTAAGAAGACATGAAAGACATTGTATCTATTGCAAGATAAATACAACACTCCCTCAAAACACTCCCCAAAAAAGGAGGCTTTCAGATGAAGATTAGCATGCAGGAACTTTATCAGGGACTAATTTTGGGATTAGAGCCTGTGAAAGATAAGAAGGAAGACAGATAGGGCAGCGGCAACGTTAGGCTCTGACGTAGTGACAAGAAAGGCCTCAGCCAAATTGATAGGGAGCTCAGAAGCAGGAAGAGCCCTATAGAGTCGTCCCCAGTTGGGGTGAGGGGGCTGGGCCTTTATACCCTGAAATCAACCAGCCACTGGATGCAGGCGATCCCCAGAAGGGAGGTATAATCTTGGGTGAGGCATCTCTCTTCAGCCAATGGCAACCCTGGGGAAGAAGGCTAATGGTTGAGGGTTGTGGGCTGGCAGTTCTCACAGCAGCTGGCGAAGTAAGTACTTCTATCCAGAAGGTGGCATCTGGGTAGGATGTCACAGCATCCACAACAGTCCTTTTCCTAAAGTCCTCACTGTCTGGGCCAGGGTGGTGGGGGTGGGGGTGACAGAGACTGAGAAATGGATAGAAAGTCTATTGTTGCCCAATATCTGGCCAAGGCCTCCTGAGCTGTTTTTCCTCACAACACTCCTGAAACTAAATGTGTGGGGTTTTTCTCACATCAAAAACCAGTTCTCCAACTCTGGACCCAAACTGGGGGTCCTCCAATTCAATTTCTATCATGACACCAACTACTCAGTTAGTGTCAGACTCCACAGGTTGAAGGGCACAGAGAGACTGCAGCTATCCCCAAGCCAGGAAGAGGGCTCTCGTGAGAAAATGACAGTGCTGGCACCCTGATCTTGGCCTTCCAGCCTCCAGAACTGAAAAGATAAATGTGTATTGTTTAATCAATCACCCAGTGTATGGTATTTTGTTATGGCAGCCTGAGCAGACTAAGTCATGTCCATAGGTAAAGTGTCATATAATTAAAAGAAGGAGCTCTGTTTTGTCCCTGTGAATGAGCCACCAGTCCCAAGTGGTGGGTTTTGTAGCTTTACCTCATCAGAACAGAGGCTAAGCTGTTGATGAAATGGTCATCAGCGTTACACTGTAAGCCTACATTTTGAAAATAGGATGTTCTTGACAGTATCTGAATGAACCTTCCTCTCCTATTTATGGTTCCAGAAATGAAGCTGATATTGAGCTGCAACAGGCCCAGTATTTTGCTAAATTTTACAGCAACTCCCCAGATGAGCTGGGTGCCTTAGAACACTATTTTCCTATAAGGCTTCCCTGGGACCAGGAGAGACATTTTCTCTATCCATGTTCATCCCTCATTTCCTTTAACACAAAATGACTTCAAATGACTGAGTTTAAACCATTTCATTTTGCTCTAAAACACGAAACAATATCTGTTTATTTCTTAGCTCCTCAGGCAAAGCGAGTCCTTTGTGCTTCTTGACTTTATATTAACTGGCAGTGTTACTCTCACATATGGACAATTAAGGATGGACAAAAGGAATGGAGAGCCCTGGCAACCTAAAGGAAGAGCTCTCAGTGGATATCTTTAACTCTTAATCTTGGCAAACTCAGTGTCTTCTAGAACTGGGTGTTGCAATTGTGGTTTAGGACCATTCCTCCTCAGCTGGACTTTGGACTCCCAGTGTTTGCCCTGGCCCCTTCTGTGTCAATTTCCTCCAATCTGATCATCTTCATGACTGAGCTAACCATGTGGTAGCCTACCAATGGTGGCTGTGTACCCACACTCTACCCCTCCTGCCTCAACACACATGTCACACAGAGTCATATTCACACATCAGTAAGGAAATGCCCTCATCCTTTCTCTCTTCTAAATGTAGCAAATAGGGCTTGACTTCTCCACTAGAACCAGTTTTTAAGTATCTCCAACTCTTTACCCTCAGCTGCCCTCCTCAACATCAGAATGGTTCATGAGTTGTGACAGTCATTTTCATAGAATTGCTTGTATTTTAATTACTTATGTGTCATAAATAAATGTAATAATAGAATCACATACTATTAGAAAAATTATATTTTATAACAGATAAAATGTGCCTCTGTTGCCTAGAAGAATGAACTCATGATGTTTCTAGTTGAAGAAACTAAGATCCACTGATATATCAAATTTCTTAATCTGGCAAGTTAGCATAGAACCATTGCTTTAAACTCACACAAATACTTGTAATGTTCAGTGGAGGGTCTCAAATCATTAGGAGAGAAACATACAACAGTTTTTTTTTTGCTGTTGCATTTTCTTCAGGATTATTGAGGTATAATTGACTAAATCATAATATTTAAAGTGTACAACTAAAATGAAGATTGATATACATATACATTGTGAAAGGATTCCCACCGTTGAGTTATTTAACACATCCACACCTCGCATATTCCTCCCCTCCCTTTTTTTTTTGGTGAGGACACTTAAGTTCTATTCTTTCAGCACATTTTAATCATAAAATACAATATTAACTAGTCACCATGGTATACCTTAGATTCTCAGACCTCATTCATTTCACAATGGAAAGTTTGTACCCTTTTATTAACCTCTCCCTATTTCCCCCATGCCACCTTTCTGTCTGGCTTATTTCACTTAGCATAATGCCTCCAGGTTTAAACATGCTGTTGCAAATGGTGATATATCCTTCTTTTTAAAGGCTGAATAATAATTGATTATATATACGTATATATGTATATATGTCACATTTTCTTTATCCATTCATCCATCAGTGGACACTTAGGTTGTTTCCATATCTTGGCTATTGCAGATAATGCTGCAATGGACATAGAAGTACACATATCTCTTTGAGACAATGATTTCATTTCCTTTGGATATATACCCAGAAGTGGAATTACTGGATCACATGGTAGTTCTATTTTTAATTTCTCGAGGACCCTCCATGCTGTTTTCCATAATTACTGTGCCATTTTATATTCCCACCAACAGTGTAAAAGAGTTCCCTTTTCTCCACATCTTCACCAACACTTTTTCTATCTTGTCTTTTTGATAATACGCATTCTAACAGGTGTGAGGTGATAGCTCATTGTGGTTTTGATTTGCATTTTCCTGATGATTAGTGACACTGAACAACTTTTCATGTACTTGTTGGCCATCTGTATGTCCTCTTTGGAAAAAAAAATCTGTTCAGGACCTTTGCCCATTTTTAAATTGGATTATTTGTTTTTGTTTTTTGCTATTGCATTGTATGAGTTCCTTGTATATTTTGGCTATTAACACTATCCAAACACTATATGTAGTTTGCATATATTTTCTCCCATTCCATGCATTGCTTTTTCATTTTGTTGATAGCTTCCTTTACCATACAGAAGTGTTTTAGTTTGATGTAGTCCCATTTGTTTATTTTTGCTTTTCTTGCCTTTGCTTTTGATGTTATACCAAAAATAAATAAATAAATCACTGCCAAGACCAATGTAAAGGAGCTTACTTCTTATGTTTTCTCTTAGGAGTTTTATGGCTTCATGTCTATGTTCAAGTCTTTAATCTAAATCTTTGATTTTTATGTATGGTGTAAGATAGGGATCCAGTTTCATTCTTTTGCATATGGATATCCAGTTTTCCCAAAAACACTACTGAAGAGACTATCTTATCCCCACTGTGTAATCTTGGCTCCTTTGTTAAAATTTAATTGACCATATCTGCAAGGAGTTATTTCTATTCCATTGATCTATGTGTCTGTTTCCATGCCAAATACCATACTGTTCTGATTACTACAGCTTTGTAATATAGTTTGGAACCAGGAGTTGCCTCTAGCTTTGTTCTTTCTCAAGACTATGCTGGCTCCTCAGGGTCTTTCGTGGTTCCATACGAATTAAAAAAAATTTTTTTTTAATTTCTGTGAGAAATGCCATTGGAATCTGATACAGATTGCACTGAATATGTAGATTGCTTTGGGTAATATGGACATTTTACCAATATTAATTCTTCCAGTGCATGAACATAGAATATATTTCCATTTATTTGTGTTTTCTTCAATTTCTTTTATCAATGTTTTATAGTTTTCAGTGTACAGATCTTTCACCTTGTTGGTTAAACTTATTCCTAAGTATTTTATTCTTTTTGGTGCTATTCGAAATGGAATTATTTTCTTAATTTCTCTTTCCAATAGTTTGCTGTTATGGTAGAGAACTGCAACAAAATTTGGTACATTGATTTTGTATCCTGCAACTTTGCTGAATTAGATGATCAGTTTCAACAGGATTTTTGTGTAATGTTTAGGGTTTGTATATATATAATATCTTGTCATCTGCAAAAAGAGACAATTTTACTTGCTCCTTTTGGATTTGGATGTCTTTTATTTGTTTTTCTTGCCTAATTGCTCTGGCTAGGACTTCTGGTACTACATTGAATAAAAGTGGCAAGAGTGGGCATCTTTATCTTTTTTCCTGAATTCAGAGAAAAAGCTTTAAGCTTTTCACCACTGAATATGATGTTAGCTGTGGCCTTGGTCTCCATTTTGTTGAAGTACATTCCTTCTATATCCAATTTATTGAGAATTTTTGTAATGAAAAGATGTTGAGTTTTGTCAATTGCTTTTTCTACATCAATTGAAAAAACTGTATGATTTTTATCCTTCATTTTGTTAATGTTGTATATAAACTTGATAGATTTGCATATGTTGAACCATCCTTGCATACCTGGAATAAATCCCACTTGATCATGGCATATGATCCTTTTAATGTACTGTTGAATTTGAGTGGCTAATATTTTGTTGAGGAGTTTTTTGAATAGATCTTTACTGGAGTATAATTGCTTCACAATACTGTTAGTTTCTGTTGCACAACAAAGTGAATCATCCATATGGATACACATGTCCCAATATCCCCTCCCTTTTGAGCCTCCCTCCCATCATCCCTATCCCACCCCTCTAGGTCATCACAAAGCACTGAGCCGATCTCCCTGTGCTATGCTGCTGCTTCCCACCAGCCAACTATTTTACATTCAGTAGTGTATATGTGTCGATGCTACTCTCACTTCGCCCCAGCTTCCCCCTCCCACCCCAAGTCCTCAAGTCCATTCTCTACGTCTACCTCTTTATTCCTGCCCTGCAACTAGGTTCATGAGTACCTTTTTTTTCTTTTTTATATTCCATATATATGTGTTAGCATACAGTATTTGTTTTTCTCTTTCTGACTTACTTCACTCTGTATGACAGACTCTAGGTCCATCCACCTCACTACAAATAACTCAGTTTCGTTTCTTTTTATGGCTGAGTAATATTCCATTGTATATATGTGCCACATCTTTAGCCATTCATCTGTCGATGGACATTTAGGTCGCTTCCATGTCCTGGCTATTGTAAATAGTGCTGCAATGAACATTGTGGTATATGCCTCTTTTTGAATTATGGTTTTCTCAGGGTATATGCCCAGTAGTGGGATTGCTGGGTCATATGGTAGTTCTATTTTTAGTTTTTTAAGGAACCTCCATACTGTTCTCCATAGTGGCTTTATCAATTTACATTCCCACCAACAGTGCAAGAGGGTTCCCTTTTCACCACACCCTTTCCAGCATTTATTGTTTCTAGATTTTTTGATAATGGCCATTCTGACTGGCGTGAGGTGATACCTCATTGTAGTTTTGATTTGCATTTCTCTAATAATTAGTGATGTTGAGCATCTTTTCATGTGCCTCTTGGCCATCTGTATGTCTTCCTTGGTGAAATGTCTAGTTAGGTCTTCCACCCATTTTTTAACTGGATTGTTTGTTTTTTTGATATTGAGCTGCATATGCTGCTTGTATATTTTGGAGGTTAATCTTTTGTCTGTTGTTTCATTTGCAAATATTTTCTTCCATTCTGAGGGTTGTCTTTTTGTCTCGTTTATGGTTTCCTTTGCTGTGCAAAAGTATTTGCATCTACGATCATCAAGGATATCAGCCTGTAATTTTCCTTTCTTGTTGTGTCCTTGTTAGGCTTTGATATCAAAGTAATGCTGTCCAGGTAAAATGAGTTTGGTAGTGTTCCCTCCTCTTCTGTTTTTGCGAAGAGTTTGAAAAGGATTGGTGTTAACTCTTCCTTAAATATCTGGTTGAATTTGCCAGTGAAGTCATTCGGTTCTGGACTTTTCTTTCTTAAAAGGTTTTTTAGTTATAGTTATTTTAATACTTTTGTCTTTTAACCTTTATAATGGAGTTATAAGTGATTTTCCCATCACCATTACTATTTTAGAGTATTCTGAATTTAACTATATGTTTACCTTTACCAGTGAATTTTATATTTTCATATATTTTCATGTTACTAATCAGTGTCCTTTAGTTTCAGCTTTAAGAACTCTCTTTAACATTTCTTGTAAGGCTGGTCTAGTGGTGATAAACACCTTCAGCTTTTGTTTTTCTGGGAAACTCTTCATCTCTCCTTCAGTTCTTTTTTTTGTTTGTTTTGGCTGTGTTGGGTCTTCGTTGCTGTGCATGGGCTTCCTCTAGTTGCGGTGAGGGGGGCCACTCTTTGTTGCAGTGTATGGGCTTCTCATTGTTGTGGCTTCTCTTGTTGCAGAGCATAGGCTCTAGGTGTGCAGGCTTCAGTAGTTGTGGCACGTGGGCTCAGCAGCTGTGGCTCACGGGCTCCAGAGCTCAGTCTCAGCAGTTGTGGCACATGGGCCGAGTTGCTCCACGGCATGTGGGATCTTCCCAGGCCAGGGCTCGAACCCATGTCCCCTGCATTGGCAGGCAGATTCTTAACCACTGGGCCACCAGAGAAGCCCCTCTCCTTCAGTTCTTTTTTTTTAATTTTTTAAAAAATTTTTATCCATTAATTACTTTAATGCAAAAGTCAAATTGATTTATTAATACATATTTTAAAACTCCACATGTATGCACATACACACATACAGAAATGTACTATATATAATATCATCGCAACATGTGCATTATTCTGTACTTAAAGCTTTAAACCAGTAATACATATATGTATATGTATGTATAGATGATGTATTTTTTTAAGTCATATTTTAACCTACTTACATTAAAAATATTGATGCTTAGCAGCTTTAGGTATTCGATAGCAGATATAGAATGTATCCACTAACATAGGAAGTTTTATTGGATAGTGCTAATTTTGATATTCTCTTTTTGCTGGGCAAGCATTTACACTGAGTAATTACTATGACAAAATAATAGTTGAAGAATCATCTTTGTACAAGAATTTGTACTCATGTATGAGCATTTCACCAGGATACATACCAAAGTAGAATTACAGATTTATAAAAGATTGATATTTGAAATTTTGAATAATATATATCAGCAGGTTGCCTTTCAAAGAAGGTATACAACCAAAAGTATATGTGATCACCCATTTAACCATAACTTCTCTGATATTTCAGTTTTAAAATATTTTCATGTATTAAATCTGATGCTCATGTAGTCTACTTTGTAAAATGCTTTCCACACTTAGCTTCTGCAATACTGTCCCTGATTCTCTTCCTACTTATCTATATTTCCCTTGTTTTCTACAGTACCCCTTTCTTCTGGATGTCTTTTAAATGTGATGTTTACCTCAAGGTTTTATCCGTGGTGATATTGTTGTACTACTCTGCACTCTGCATCGTGTCAATATCTTTAGGTATATAAAATCCTTTTTTTCCCCCAAGTTTCTACTGCTATCTCTAAATATCTCCTAATGAACAGTCCCAGCCTAGAATGCATGCTCCACATTAACGGGGGGAAGATTGTCTTTTTTCTCATCTTTTTCCTCAAAGCCTATCACTGTATCTGGCACACTGTAGCCTCAAAATATACACATATGATGGTTGACTAAATGAATAAACAGTGGAAGATAGAAAATTTAGTAAGAATAATTTTAAAAATCTATACTTGTTCATTGGTTTCTCAAAATAGGTATTAATCTTCATCCTTTGCCATTATCCTGATTTGATCAATTTTATACTGTAATGATTTTCTTTCTACAGTAAGAAGGAAGAAAATAACTTTTTCCTTCTTCTCTTCTGCTCTCTCTTCCCATCACAGCAAATCTCCTTGCAATTTTATTGCTCCTGTACTTTCTAGGCTTCTTTTGAACATATATTTGGGTATATAATATTTAGGTCAGATAAATAAGGGTAGGGTGAAATTTGACTTTTAACTGAGGCAATCAGATTTAACATTTTGCCACTGATGCATAACAAAGTTTGCGGTATTTCATATAGTGTGCTCTTAAAAACTGAAAACTTCAAATTTATGTTATAAAAGACTTGCAGTAACAAAAGCAGGAATTCTCCCATTTGCTTTTCTATATTTGAATTTAAAAAGAATAAAATCTTCTAAGTAATAAGAGAAGTTTTTAAGATGTCACAAAGATTAAAGATTTTATAATAGGAAGATTATACTGTATTATCGAGGGGGTCCCAATCTAGTTACATGCCCTTTTAAAAACAGAGAGATGTGACAGAAGTTAGTGAGAAGGCAAAATCAGCATGATTCCAAGTGTGAGAACTCAGCACACAATAATGGGCCCTTAGATGAAAAGGACAATGTGGAAAAAACAGACAGAGGCCTCAAGGAGCTAGGAGTGTCCCTCAGCTGACATTTAGTAAGGAAACAAGGACCTCAGCCCTACAACCACAAGGAGGAGATTCTGCTAACAATCTGAGTGAGTTTGGGATTGGGTTCAATCTCAAAGCCTCCATCTCCTTCAGTTCTGAAGGACAACTTTAACAGGTAGAATATTCTTCATTGGCAGTTTTTTTTTTCTTTCAGCACTGAGAATATATCATACTACTCCCCTCTGGCCTCCAAGATTTCTGCTGAAAAAAACACTGATTATTTCCTTGGGGAGTCCCCTTGTACATAAAAATTGGTTTTTCCGGGGCTTCCCTGGTGGCGCAGTGGTTGAGAGTCCGCCTGCCGATGCAGGGGACACGGGTTCGTGCCCCGGTCCGGGAAGATCCCACATGCCGCGGAGCAGCTGGGCCTGTGAGCCATGACCGCTGGGCCTGCGCGTCCGGAGCCTGTGCTCCGCAACGGGAGAGGCCACAGCAGTGAGAGGCCCGCGTACCGCAAAAAAAAAAAAAAAAAAAAAAAAAAAAAAAAAAAAATTGGTTTTTCCCTTCCTGCTTTTATTATTCTCTCTCTGTCTTTAACTTTTGACAATCTAATTATAATGTATCTCATGTGAGTGTTTGAATTCTTTTTTGAAATTCTCTGGGCTTCCGGGATCTGGATGTCTGTTTCTTTCCCAAGGTTAGCCATTATTTCTTTGAATAAGCATTCTTCCCCTTTGTTTCTTTCTTTGTTTTCTCTCTTTGCCTTCTGGGACTCTGGTACTGCATATGTTGGCTGTTTTATAGTGTCCCATAAATCCCTTAAGCTATACTCACTCTTTTTCATTCTTTTTTTCTTTTTGCTTTTCTGACTGGATGAATTCCACTGCCCAGTATTCAAGTTCACTAATCCTTTCCCCAGCTTGACCTGTTGTTGAACCCGTCTATTGAATTTTTCAGTTCAGTTATTTTATTGTTCAGCTATATGATTTCTGTTTGGTGTTTTTTAAATATTTTCTATCTTTTTTGTTGAAATCCTCACTTTATTCATGCATTGCTCTCCTGACCTCAGTGAGCATCTTTACAACTGTTAATTCGAACTCTCTTCTGGATAATTCACTTATCTCTGTTTTATTAAGATTGATTTCTGGGACTTACCTGGTGGCGCAGTTGTTAAGAATCCGCCTGTCAATGTAGGGGACACAGGTTCAAGCCCTGGTCCGGGAAGATCCCACACACCACAGAGCAACTAAGCCCATGTGCCACAACTATTGAGCCTGTGCTCTAGACCCTGCAAGCCACAAGTACTAAGACTGTGTTCCACAACTACTGAAGCCTGCACGCCTAGAGCCCATGCGCTGCAACAAGAGAAGCCACTGCAACAAGAAGCCCATGCAACACAAGGAAGAGTAGCCCCTGCTCGCCGCAACTAGAGAAAGCCTGTGCGCAGCAACAAAGACCCAATGCAGCCAAAAATAAATAAATAAATAAATTTTTTTAAGAAAGATTGATTTATGGAGATTTATCTTGTTCTTTTGTTTGAAATATAGTCCCCTTTTTCTTAATTTTTCTTGACTCTCTGTGTCAGTTTCCACAAATTAGATAAAACAACCACCTCTCCCAGTCTTAACAGATTGGTCTCATTTAGGAGATCAACCATGTCAATCAGTCTGGCCCAAGTTCCTGGTTGCCTCTCAAAACTTGGTGACTGTCAAAGTCATTGTCTTCATTCCTAGTGGATCTCAGTTTTTGAGTGTGTTGAGCCCCAGGAGTGTGCCAAAAGGGAGGATCACTATCAGTACCTAGATGCAGGTCATTTAGATGTGAGTATTTTCTGTTTCCCGATGTGTAGGAGTCACTCAACTAGCTTCTGGGATTCTGTTAGAAGGAATTTCTCCATGTGTAGCTGTATATTTGGTGCATCCATGGGAAGAGGGAAATTCAAGAGCCTCCAATGTTGACATCTCGGCCCAGAGTCTTTTGTTTTCAATTACTGTTTCCAACTGTGCTCTCAGTCACTCCTTTCTTGGTGAGGAGCTTCATATCTCACTCAATGGCTTTTTCAGTCACTTTCAGTAATTAAAGCAGTTTCATTCAAGTTTTCATGACTTAGTCCTATTCTTTTTACAAAGTCAATGTCATACTCAATCCAAAGCCTTTCTCTTTCCCCCAGAGGAAAAGCTAAACTTGTGTGTCTAGCAGCTTACATGTAGGGAACTTTAAGGGCCTGATGGCTGTGGTAGAGCACAAGGTCTGCTCTTTTAACCACTTTTACTCCATCTTCTTTGCAGTAAGGTGTAAAGAAAAGAGTAGGGAATGCCCAATGTGCTATTACACAATGGTTCATGGTGCGGTTGCTCTCCTTTCCTTACTTAGTGATAATTATTGCTCTGGCTTTTTGGCTTTGGGCTCTTTGGACAGGAGGTAATTCCCATAGGCCACATGATGAGAGGCCTTTTTTATGCTACTGCCCTAGGCATTGGTAAGCTGCTTCCCCACATTCTACTTGAACTTCAGAATTCTGCCACATGCCATGATAGTCCCTAACAATGTTGTAGTCTTTAATCTCTTCAGTGGCTCCAAAATCAGGGGCCACTGAGGGGAGGAAGACATATCTCAGATCACAAACTTAACAATCTGCCCAAAGGAGACTTTTCCTTTCTTTAAGTCTCCTTATTTGGAGTTATGGGGGAAGGGAGTGTGTAATTCTGTCCAATGGCAAATATTAGCAAGCCATACAGGGAGGCAGCAGCCTTGAACATCGGGTGGAGCAGTAGACTCTAAAGCTGGAACATAAGATACTTAACACCTCTTTTTCTCAAACACCTCTTTTTCTCAGTCACAAATTTCCATACTGCACAGTAACACTAACCTAATATACTCTCAATACATCCAATGTTATGTTAGGTACCTTGAATCAATCAATTTATCTATCCATCTAACTATCTATCTATATTTCTCAGATACCTATAATGTACATATATGTAATGTACACATATATAATGCATATATATTTTAGGTTTTTCTATATTATAGTATTGTATATATATTATGTGTATACATACACATATATGTATATATTCACACAATCATATGTACACACATGCATCATAAACACATGCGTATGTATACATGTATGTTTGTATTCAGTGAGTTGGGTGTGGGAACAGGAGAACCATGGAATACTGCTGGATTGTGTACATTATATGTCTCTCCTTTCTCCAGTTTCCTCTATTTATTTAACGTGGTTTTAACTTTCTTTAAGGAAGGGGGTTCTGAGATTAATTTTAATTAAAAGAAAATGTCAGATGAAATCTTGTTTTTAATAAGGAAAGAACTAGAGAGTATTAAAAGATAAACACAAAGCAAAGAAACCTTAATGTAGAAGTAAAAGGTAATGAATGGTAGCAATGAAGGAAAAATAAACACAGACAGACCTGAGTAGGATGAATGGTATGAATGAGCTACTAGAAAGAGGGGCTGGCTATAATAGGACAAATGTTTATAAGGCTTCTATACCAGTTCCTAAAAACTGTGGAGGTCAGAGGAAAATTAATATTTAATTGCATTATTTTCTTATATCTCACAATAATGGCAAAAATTAAGAATTTAACAACAAGTGAAAGAGAGGATGTGGATCAAAGGGAACTCTTATACATAGCTGGCATGTGTATGAACTGATACAACTTCTGTGGAAAATAGTTGGACATAATCTCACAAAGTTGAACATGTGCACATCTTATAGTTCAGCAACCACTTGTAAGTACATATAACTAAGAGAAACTCTCATAATTATGTTACAGAATATGTGCAATTCTTCATAGCAGCAATGTTTGTAATGGTAAGAAACAACCCCGCCCCCAAATTCAGAACAACCCAATTGTCCACTGACATAAAAGTAAATAAAATAGGTTGTGGTATATTCACAAAAGAGCTATCATATATCAGTAAAAATGAATGAGCTAAATTATGGCTGATACTGATTAGCTGATCACTGTACCTATTTTCTCTTATTCCTGGGAATACAGCTAGACTCTATTTTCCAGCCTCCCTTGAACTTATGTGTGACCATGTGTGTCATTTGGAATCCTCTGGGAAGCCAACACAAAGATGGAATTAGGAGTTTAAGAGTTTTATTGAGCTTGAGCCCTAAGAATAACAAAGGGCAGAGGGAGCAAGAGTATTCAGGGAGACTTCAAACCATGATGCAGGTCTCACCCATGTGAAAGGAGAGGAGAAGGAAGGATAAGTGGCTAAGAGAAACTTCAGACTGCAGTGCAGCTCTGAGAAAGTTTTGGCCAGTCCAATGTGAAGTCCCAACACAAAGACTGCCCACAGATAAATTCTGCACTGGGTAAAAATGTCTAGCCTCTTGTAAACTTGCCATGCTGTCATTGGTTGGAAACTGCCTGGGAAACTAGCCTCACCTTGAATGTTGTGATAGATCCTAAAGGTAATGCAGCTGGAGGCTGTCAGCTCACTGAATTCCTTCCAGGAGCTTCTGTGTTAAAGGGAGATCTGAGAAGCACACCTCCATGGTTGCCACACCATGTGACTGAGCTTTCATAAATGGGACACAAGAGGAAGTGATGTGTGCCCCTTCTGGAACTGACTTAAAGAAACATCTTACATGGATCCTCCATATTTTTCCTCTCTCTGTAGCTTGAGGGAAGATAAATATGGAAACTTAGGAAGCCATATGTTGAAGGCAGCAGAGGATAATGTGGAGAAATTCTAAGTTCCTGATTCACCAATTGGATGAGAGCCGTACACTATTAAAGCATGTGTATTTTAGACTTTATGCAGGAGAGAAATGAACTTATATTGTGTTGCAATATTGAAATTTGAGGGTTTGTCTATTATGACAGCTAATTATATCCTAAATCATGCTCTTAGTGACTCATTAAATCATAGATAATTCTTGGAAAACTAATTTTGAGAGAGGACAGCAGATCCCAGAAGACAAAATACAGTAAACTACAGTTTTATAGACTCAAAACAAGTAACTCTAATAATATATTGCTTAAGAATCATATTTTCAAAGCCATAAAAAATTTTTAAACATAATGATAGTGCATAATGATAGTGGTTAATTCTGAGGGGAGTCAGAGGGTGGGACTCGGAGGAATAAATAGGTAGATGAGAAAAGTGTGTAGTAAGATTAACCACAACCTCTCAGTTAACAATTCTATTGTCTTCTGTAATCCTTCTTTGCATGGAAACACTTATTAAAGGCAGAGGCTTCCTGTTAGATAGAGAATCATTGCTACAGTTTCTTAGGGACTGTCAAGTGTTCCTATCAAAGATCTCTTATTCCTTGGGGGAATAACTGACATTCTGAAATAAAATTTTTTTCTCTAAGAGGTATCAAGAAATCATCAAACTTGAGAGGTAACAAACTAAAAATTCAAAATATTTTTTATATGCTCAAATATCAGAAATTGAATATCAAATTAAATTTGAAAATGTGTTGAGTTAGAAATTCTATTAGCTGCAAGTACACAGACTAAAAAATAGTGGCTTAAACACACAAAGATTTAATATCTCACATTAAAGAAGTCTGAAATTTGGAAGTCCAGAGCTGGTATGGAAGTCCACAGTGTCCTCTGGAAACCACAATTCCTTCTTTCTGCTCCAACATCCTAGGATACGGTTTCCATCGTTAAAGGTCAAGATGGCTGCTGGATATTCACTGTCTAACTTGCATTTCAAGTAGCAGGAAGTACAAAGTGCAACCTCCCAGCAGTCAGCTTTCTTTACGCAGCCTTCCAGAAAGTCCCAACCAATATTCATGCTTTCATTTTAGCAAGGGAGCTGAGAATAAAGTCTCTATTCTGAATGATCATATGCCCAGCTGAAAATCAGAATTCCACTAAAGGAAGAAGGGGGGAATGTCAACTGGGAAGCAACAGGAATCCTCTGTCATTGAGTAGGAAAAATAAAAACGGGCCTAGAAACAAAAGGCACCTTGAGTAAAATTGACTGTACACAAATCCCATGACCCAGAAGTTCTACCAGTATATAAAAGTTTAGAGAAATTCTTGCAAATATATACCAGAAAGCATGTACAAGAACTTTCATAACAGCAATGCTAATAATATCAAGAAACTAGGAACAACCAAATATCATTAATAATAGAATAGATAAATAAATTGTGTAATAAACTCTTACACTGCAGTGGAAATCAATCATGTATCTCAAAGAATGGATAGAAGAAAGACCCAGTGGAATACAGTATTGGTCCCATTGATATAAAGTTCAAAAACTGGCAAAACTAAGTAATGTTTAAGTATATACCCATTGGTGGTTTTATAAACTGAGTGTTTGTGTCCCTCCAAATTCATATGTTAAAACCCTATGAATGGTATAAGGAAGTGGGGCCTTTGAGAGATGAGCTCATAAAGGTGGAGCCCCCATGAATGGGATTAATACCTTTATAAGTCACAAGAGAGTTTCCTTCCTCTGCTCTGCTCTCCACCATGTGAAAATACAACAAGAAAACAGCAGTCTACAAGCCAGAAGAGGGCTCTCATCAGAACCCAACCATGCTGGAACCCTGATCTCTGACTTACAGCCTCTAGAACTGTGAAAAATAAAGTTCTGTTGTCTATCAGCCACCCAGTATGTATTTTGTTATAGCAGCCTGAACTGACTAAGACAGGTGGTAAAAAATATACAGTATATCCATAAAGTAAAGCAAGGGTATTGTATTAGTCAGGGCTCTCCAGAGTAACAGAACCAATAGGATATGTAGCTATGTATAAGAGGAGATTTATTATAGGAACTGGCTCACAAGGTTGTGGAGGCTGAGAAGTCCCACAGTCTGCCATCTGCAAGCTGGAGAACAAGGAAAGATGCTGGCACGATTCAGTCTAAGTCCAAAGGCCTTATGGCATAAAAGTCCCAACTGAAGTCCAAAAGCCTGAGAACCAGGAGTGCCTGTGTCTGAGGACAGCATATGGGTGAGTCAGCTCAACCAGAGAGTGATTCATCTTTCCTCTACCTCTTTGTTCTATTCTGTCCCTCAACAGATTGGATAATGCCCACTCACAGTGGGAAAGGTAATCTGCTTTGCTCAGTTCATCAATTCAAATACTAATCTCTTCCAGAAACACCCCTGTAGACTCACCTAGAAAATATGTTTTATCAGCTATCCAGACATCCCTTAGCCCAGTCAGGTTAACACATAAAATTATCACAATCCCACCCCTTGTCAATTTAATATCTATATGCATCTCCTTAAACCAATAACAAGATTATAATTCTGCCTAACATGATACAACTATCCTGTGTACAACCCAAAATGTACTAGTCCCTTCCTCAGAAGAGGAAGTAAAGCCTTTGAATGATGTTTACTCTTCTTATATCCCATAACTTGAATACTATGATGTAAAATTAACACTACTTAAATGATGTAAAATTACTATGATGTAAAATTAACTGATATAAAGTTAATACATCTTATGTTATACGATAAGGAAATAAGGTAGGAAAGAAAACAAAGATATTTGCTTACTATATGTATATATATACACAAACATATTCATAACAAAATGAGGAAATAGTCATGATAATTACAGTCCCTATTTCTGTCACTGATCACACGGTCATAGCTGGTATTTATAACCACCTTCTTTACACGACTATCACATATTCCCTTTGCCTTCATCAAGCACCTCAGCTGGTTGTGGTTCTTTATCTGGTGGGGTGACCCAAACCTTCATTCCTGAGGGGTCTGAGCCCTTAGTAGTCCTGCCTGGATTGTGTTGTTGTAGTTTTCCACTGACTTAATCATAGGATATTGTAATACTAAGAAATGTCCTAAGAAATTTCCTGTATTCCAGACATATTCTTTCTTACCTTCAGTGTGGAATAGTAGTCAAATTTTCCCTGGGTAAGTAATCAGGATTAATCTGTGCCTATTGACTCGAAGGACTGAGGACCCCAAGTGGCCCATCTGTGTGGACTACTGCAATACCGAAGACTGGGTGGTTTATAAACAACAGAAATTTCTTTTGCAGTGTTAGAGGCTGGAAGTCTAAATCATGGCGTTGGAAGATATGGTGTCTGGTGAAGGCCTGCATCCTGGTTATAAGACAGAACCTCTTCACTGTGTTCTCACATGGTGGAAGGGGGCAAGTAAGCTTTCTTTGGCCACTTTTCAAAGGACACTAATCCACTTTCCAGAGGCCCTGCCTCTTAATCACCTCCCAGAGATTCTGCCTCATAATACCATCACCTTGGGGATTAAGTTTCAACATATGAATTTTGGGGGGACACAAACATTCAGACCACAGCAGACACGATTGATGCAAAAGTCAGTGTTATGGGCTGAATTGTGTCCCCTCAAATTTCATGTGTTGAAGCCCTAAGCCTCAGTACCTCAGAATATGACTATTTGGAGGGTCATTAAAGAGGTAATTAAGTTAAAATGGGGTCATTAGGGTGGGACCTAATCCTTATAGGAGGATATAAGAAGGTCCTTATGAGAAGAGGAGATTAGGACACAGAGAGACATCAGATATGTGTGTGCGAGGAGAGACCACCATGTGAACACACGGTGAGAAGATGACTGTCTACAAACCAAGGAGAGAGGTCTACAAAGAAACCAAACTTGCTGTCACCGTGACCTTCGACTCTAGCCTCCAGAGCTATGAGAGAATAAATTTCTCTTGCTTGAGTAACCCAGTCTTTGGTATTTTGTTATGGCAGCTGAAATTGACTAGTGCAGTCAGGATTGTGGATGTATCTGAGGGTGGGGCAGAAGGATGAAATCAGGGAGGGCCATAGATGATCTTCTAAGGTAATGATAATGTTCCATATTTTAACATGGATGATGGGCATGGGGGAGTTTTAGTATTATCATTATTTTAACTTTAAATATATTTTATATGTTATCTTGTATGTGTCGTCATTTAAACATGGAGAAAAAGGAAGAGAAGAGAAAGATGTGAAGATCATCATTTAAGTACAGGAAAATAATCATAATTAGAGGCACCTGAACAAAGAGAAAGATATAGTTTACATTCCGGACACCATCATTAAAAGTAAACTTAAGGGCCCCAATTCCCCTAAAGCTTAAAATGTATTTTACTCAAGGAGAAAGTTGAGTGTTTGAAGTGTCAATTTAATTGGTTAGTGAAAACTCTCTATCATTTGTTAGCAGTTTATTATACCTACTGCTGCTACTATCTTATTGAATAATAGTTAACATCTTAGAAGGATAAATTTAGAATAGGTAGAGACAAAGATAAAATTAGACTAGGTAGAGATTATTGGCATATGTGTACAGTACAGAAGAACGACTTTAAAAGCAAACTATTATTTTAGTCAAACTAGTTTATGTTCATGACTGCAGTATTATGATTATTGTGTCATGTGACATAGTCTAACAGAAGGTTGACTAGACCAGGAGTCAGAAAGATATGTTCTAATTCTGATCTTAAACTCTCTGAGACTTAATTCCTTCCTCTGTTCACATAGGGAATAGATAAACTTGCCTGCCTACCTGATGATTCATTGTGAAAATCATAGTAAGTTAGAGTTGGAAGGCAAGTTAAACATTTTATAGTTCAGCTTATTCCTTCTAAACATGATGCATCTGAAACTTAGAGAGAGACCAAGATAATAAGTGGAATATTGGGTCTAGAGCTCAAGTCTTTTGAGGTAATCGCTCAGAAATCAGAAGGAAAAAATTGTTAATTAGAAGTGAAAGAGGAAAATGTTGGCATACTGTCTAGAATTTCAAGAGCTAAATAAGAAGACTTACGGAACAATGATAAAGAGAAAGTGTAGGGGAGGAAATTGTCTACGAAATAATTCAACAAAATTGATCAGAACTGAAGGAAACACATTTCCAAATTGAAAGGGCACACCAAGTATCCACCACAATAGGTGAAAATATACCCTGGTATGGATACTTGATTGGGAAATTTAAGAAAGTTGGGAATGGAAAGAAGATTCTTCAAGCTTCCGAGGGTGGGGGGAACAAATAATATTGGAGAATCATGAAAAATAATTAAGATTAGCAACAGATGTTCCATTAGCAACATCGAAATCTAGATGTTTCATTAACAACACCTGTTTCATTAGCTACACTGAAATCTAGAAGAAAATGAACTGATATTTTCAAACTGCTAAAGGAAAATGATTTCCAACCTAGAATCCTATATTCAGTCAAACTATCAATGAAATGTGGAGATAAAATAAAGCCATAGATAAGAGTAAAGTATAAAGAAAAGCAAAGTCATAACATGGTTATCTCTAGGGATAGGGAGAGGGGGCTTCTAAAGCTGTGGTAATGATCATTTCTTAATCCAGGTAGGCTCTTTATTTTATTCTCTAATAAGACTAATAGTTTCATTATTATTTCTTAATAAGAATAAAAGAATAAATATAAAATATAAAAATAAAGAATAAATAAATGCCCAAACGGTAAATTGAAAAATGATTATCAATGAAGAGTTTACATGGCAGTGAGGTTAATGGGACTTGACTTGGAGTGATGTTTCTCATATGTAACTTTTTATATAATCTTAAATCAAGTGAATATATTGTCAAAATTTTACAATTAAAAATGTTTTAAAGGAAACAAAGTAGCCTAAGGGGTAGGAGCAGATGTGAACAATTAATCAAAACTTCATTTTCAAGGGCTTCCCTGGTGGTGCAGTGGTTGAGAGTCCACCTGCCGATGCAGGGGACACGGGTTTGTGCCCCGGTCCAGGAGGATCCCACATGCCGCGGAGCGGCTAGGCCCATGAGCCATGGCTGCTGAGCCTGCGTGTCCAGAGCCTGTGCTCCGCAATGGGAGAGGCCACAATAGTGAGAGGCCCGCGTACCGCAAAAAAAACAAAAAAAACAAAACAAACAAACAAACAAACAAACAAAAAAAACCTTCATTTTCAGGCTTCCCTGGTGGTGCAGTGGTTGAGAGTCCGCCTGAAAGCAGGGGACACGGGTTCGTGTCCTCGTCCGGGAAGATCCCACATGCCATCGAGCGGCTGGGCCCGTGAGCCATGGCCACTGAGCCTGTGCGTCCGGAGCCTGTGCTCCGCAACGGGAGAGGCCACAACAGTGAGAGGCCCGCGTACCGCAAAAAAAAAAAAAAAAAAAAAAAACCTTCATTTTCATTAAAATATAATATCTCTAAAATGGATGAAGAATTTAAATAAGCATTTCATCAAAAGGTCAATAAACATTTGAAAAAAATAATCAGCCTCACTAGTAATCAGAGAAATACTAATTGAAATAATAAAATATGGTTTTATATCTATTATTGATTTGACATTACCTAGGTTTGTCAAATTTTGTCTAGGTTGCAGAGAAATGAGGACTCATACTCATGGCAGAATGCAAATTGGTACAACTTGGCAATATCTAGAAAACAGATGATATGCATATCCTTTAATCTAAATATTTTGGGGGGGCTCTATCACAGAGAAATGCACACATTTGCATAAGGAGGCATACAGGAATATTTATGTCAGCATTCATTTTTTATTTATTTATTTTTTTTTGCGATACGTGGGCCTCTCACTGTTGTGGCCTCTCCCGTTGCGGAGCACAGGCTCCGGACCCGCAGCCCCAGCGGCCATGGCTCTCGGGACTAGTCACTCCGCGGCATGTGGGATCTTCCCGGACCGGGGCACGAACCTGTGTCCCCTGCATCGGCAGGCGGACTCTCAACCACTGCGCCACCAGGGAAGCCCAGCATTCATTTTTATTAGTGAAAAATTGTAAACAACATAAATGTCCATCAGTGGAGGAGTGGATAAATAAATGGTAGTGTATTCACACCATAGAATATTACACATCGGTAAAATGACTGAACCTGGTTAATCCATGTGGATTCACCTGGATAAATTTAAAAAGCAATACTGACTGGAGAAAAAGAAAGCAATGTGAAGAATATATTCAAATCATTAATAAGCAATGTGGAATTATCTAGGTATTTTTAAAGGGAGGCAGATTAGGCTGTTTACATCACATGTCCTCAGTAAACAACTTTAACTACATAAAAGAAATGTTTCACAAATTCTCTGGAGGTTTTTCTCTTTGTATTTCCAACACTTAATGCTTATCTTTGCTAATACCATTCTCAGACCTGGGCAAGAGGGACATCTGCCCTGGGGCTCATGCTTTAGAGAACACAATGCCACAAATGTGCACACATAAAAAATGTGTGAAAGAACATATGGGCACCTCTTGCACTCAGCTCTGGTGCTCAGTGCTAACACAGCACAACCCATAACCCGCTGTGCTAAGTGTCCACCTTTATGCCTGACGCCATTTGGATCCAACAGGAATGAAGTCCTCAAAACTAAGGCCAAACATATCTCAAGGCTGTGAAGATCTGTGATTTATGCCATTGGCAACATTGGAAATAAACACTTCTTTGGAGTTCTGAGAGAATTTGAATGGCAGAAGTACTAAAGTAAGAGAAAAGGTTCATTTTCAACTCTTTTTTTCTCAGACATCAGCAACACAATAAATTTTTGCATATTGAAATACTTCCTAGTAATGCTGAGGAGAAAGCATTTTCTTGCTTTTCTTTGTGCTCTCATTCTAAGTTAGAAGTAATTACAAATTAGCATGGTGCTTGCAACATGGCATCTAAAGGAAATTTTGCAATACTAAACCATTCATATCACTCTTAAATTTGATTACCTATAGGTCTACACAAAACAGAAGTAAACTGTGATACCAATTCTTCACACTGGCAGCTAAATGAACACTGAATGCCAAAACTGTTATTAGTTTTAATATTCATAAAAATATTTGGTAAGATTTCATTATATTTTTAAAAATTAAAATATTTTCAGGTTTACCTTAAAACGTTTTACCAAAAATTTGTTATTTATTAATTATAATTTTGTGTTTGGCTTTTAATCTTAATTGATAATTTGGGTTTCGATCAGTAGCATAAATAGCATAATTTTCACAGATTATGTGAAAATATTGACTATAATAATATAATTACGGATTTCATTGAGATGAAAGCAAGAAAAAATTTCATGAAATAAACATGTAATAATTAATAAATTATATTTGCCTTATTTTATTACTCACCTAAACATCACAACCCATCAACAGAACAACTAGACATGCACAATAATAATTAATTTTAGTAGTTTAGCTTTTAAATATATAGACTTTTAAATTTAGTCATTATGAAGATATATTTGCTAAGATAGGAGGATAGTATGTTTGAATGTATTGATATTTTAGGTTTACCAGTTTGTTAGCTTGATTTGTAATTTTTAACCATTCAGACATATGGTACATGGACCTCCATGATCCTCAGAGAAACAAAGGGAGCATCAGTTAACAAAAACTAGTCTCCTTAGAACAGACTAGTATGGTTTTTAGCTCTTGTACCTAAGAAAATTTTGTAGCAGGGAACAATCCTCTTTAGAGGGCCTATCAGGCATCACTGTGCCTTATTCTCCTACCTTCTTGCTCGCCCCCCCCCATTATTAGTCAGAGAATTGAGTATCTAATTCACATTCCCTAACATCTTTTCATGACTGAGTTTGAGACCCCAGCCAGCAGTATTTACATTTGAAAAAATGTCCACAACCATAGTGGAAGCTTAAATATTAGAACTCTCTAAGTTTGGGCTATCAGACATCACGGATTGGAGAAGAGATTTTTGAGCAGAGATGCCTCATTTTTAAACGTATATGTTACAAATTGTGGATTTTGTTGCCATTAGCAAAGGAGAAGAAGCAAGGAGAATATTTTTTTCAATGTATTTATTTCTTTTACCAAAAGAGATCCATATTCCTAATCCCAAGGCCATTCTTAGGAAGTCTTTGAAATGTATATTTACCTCTCTTCCATCTTCCAAGATTCTCTGGGCTTAAGAGAAATGGCTGCTCTAAATTTTCCTTAAAGTACTGATTCAACCTTTCAACCACTAAACGCCACTTATTTATTACTTCCTTCCCCCATGTACTTCCTGTTTTGAAAGTCAATGCCTAGAGAACAAACTGCACCTATTAAGTCATAATTTCCTTTTCTGTTTTTAATTAATCAGAAACATCTATAACTACCAAACACAGCTTCTGAACATCATTAAGTAGCTGGGATCCACTCTGAAATGATGTGATTACAACAGAAGCAAAGTAAGACATCTTTTTAATTATTCCGGACATATTTATTGAAATGAACGTGCTATTTCGGGTAGGCTTTTTAAAAATATTGAAAATAGCCTGCAGATCTGACTGGCTTTTACTGGTTATTACTTTCCTTCATTTCTTGAAAATCCTTTAATTGTTGACATAAAAATAATAAAAATTCTGACCCAAGGCCAGACTTCTGGTATGCTCAAGTGAGGACATGAGTAAATCCTCTCCTCAAATAGCTATAAAGCTATACAATTTTGTATACTATAAAGCTATACAAAATTGACCAAAAAAAATTTTAGTGCTCTGGAAATTAACCAAAGACACAATAATCTGAGGGGCATTTCTGCTTGAAAAAATGCTGAACTTCAGGTAAGAACCATGGGAGTCTATGGTGATCTTGTTTCTGGCTGCTCCTATAGACACCCCTTTACCCTGGTGGCATCTCCTTCCCAGCTCAGTAAATGCAGAAATTCTGCCAGCTTCTCTGCTGCAGTTGAAGGGAATTCACTCAATTTGGAGGGCTAGGTGATGTTTATGCCCATCCGTGTTGTCAAGGGAAGTGATGATGATCTCTGAGGCCCAACTCAGGGCTAAGACTAAAAATAAGGCAAGTGAGGCACTGACCTTGGGCACAAAATTTAAGGAGGCACCAAAAAACGCATTAATCGAGATAAATGATACTTAAATGCAATATTTTTAAAAATGAAAGTTAATACAAAAATCCATGATGAACAAAATATCAAAATTTTAAATAAGGACGAATCCCAGCCCTGGCAATGGAGCTACTGTAGTTGTGGATGGGGCAAGCATATTCTTGGGTGAGGTAGTTATCAGAGAAAAATGTATATCGGCTTTATTTGTATAAGTATTTAAAGATATAAAATTTCCTCTGATAAATGCTTTAGCTGTATCCACAGATTCTGATAGATCATGTTTTCGTTATTGTTATTTTCAAAAATTCTGCAATTTTTGGTCCATGTTTTTTCTTGGATTCAAATGTTGTTTACTAGTGTTTTTTTAAATTTCCAGGTAGAAAAAAATTTTTTAATTGTTGTTATTAATTTCTAGTTTTATTGCACTGTGATCAGTGAATACTTTTTGTAGTTTTTCTATTCTTGAATTTTACTGAAACTCTCTTTGTGGCCTAACATACAGTTAATTTTTTTGAATGACTTATGTACACTTGAAGAAAGTATGTTCTCTATTATATAGGTTCAAAGTATGCTATGATGTATACCTTGTTAATTGCTTTCTATATCCTTCTAATTTTTGTCCACTTATTCTGTCTTATATTGAGAAGTATGTAAATGTCTCCTTTTATTAGTGTGAATCTGTCATCCATTTTTCCTCACATTTACATATATACAAGCATATATATATACACATACATGTAGTTCTTTTGTATATGTATGTATACACATATGCATATATATAGTCTTTTACTAAAGTATGTTTTATTCTCTCTTTGTTATATCATTGATATCTAGAAAGATAATTTTCTATAAATGGTTACTTGTATATTAATATCATTATATATATGTGTACATATATATATATATACTTTCTTTTTTTTGATACTCTATTGCTTCCCTGCTATGATCTTAGAAGTATTATGTTTTCAATCCTAGTAACTACCTGTGGTAGACAGAATAATGCCTTCTGCAAAGATGTTCATGTCCTAATCCTCAAAACTTGTAAATATGTTACTTTACGTGGCAAAAGGGATTTTGCGTGTGTGATTAAGTTAAGGAGCTTGAAATGAAGTGATTTTCCTGGATTATCCAGGTGAGTCCAATGTAATCACAGGAGTCCTTATAAGTGGGAAGAGAGTCAGAGAAAGAGATTTGTACTGTAATGCTCCATCCTATATCTATCATTTAGACTTAACTCTACAGGAAATTTTATTTGATGGTTAAAACCAGTCCTTATGCCAATGCTTCTTCAGTCGTTGTGGATTTGTGAAGTTCATTCTCTAATAGATTCCTCACAAAGTGTTCATGGAAAAATATTCCCTGAATCCTTGCATGCTCATAACATGTCTGTAGCCTTTATACTTGAAAGTTAGCTTGGCTGGATATATAAATCCTTGACTTGTATTATCTTTCGCTATTTTAAATACGTTAACTCCACTGTCTTTTGGTGTAAGGCCTTCCTGTCAAAAAGTCTAATGGATATCTTATGTTTTTCTCTTAAAAAGGTCTTGGTCTTTTTATACAAGAATAAATTTCAAAGAGATCAGAAATTTAAATATAAAATATGAAATTATATAAACACTAAGTAAAATATGGGTGGATTTCCTTATAACATGGTAGTAGAAAAACTTCCTTAATTATAATTTAAAATTCAGAAGCAATGAAAGAAAGGATTGATAAATTTTATTACATTAAGCTTTTTTTTACGTGGCAAAAAGCACATTAATCAAAATCAAAAGACAAACTGGGAAAATATGTTTGTGATTTATATCACAGAAAAAAAAAGAAAACTAGCTCTAATATACAGAGATTCTCAAAATAGAGCATTAGAGGCCATCAATATGAAGAAAGAAATGGACCAAAAATATGAACCTTAAGCTCACCAAAGAAATAAAAAATGGATTCTAAATGTGAACATATACTCTGTCTTACTTATTATATAAGAATTGTTCATTAAAACTATAGTTAGATGGTATTTCTTGCCTACTAGTTGACAAAAATCCAAAAATCTAATAAGACACTGCATTGGCAAAGCTATAGAGAAACAATAATAATCATATATTACTGGTGGGGGATGCAAAATAATACAATTCCTATGGAGGTGAGTTTGACAAGATCCAAAAAAAAAAATTACACTGGCATGTACCTTATATCTCAGCAATGTCACTGCTATCCCAAAGATCCACTATCAAATACCTGTAACTATTTATACATATGGTTATTCTTTACAATGTTATTTGTGATAGAAAAACTGCAGACATAATCCACATTGCTATCATTAAGGAACTGATTTAATAACCAGAATACTATACAGCCATAAAATGAATGTGGAAGATCAATTTACACTGATATGGAGCGACTTTCCAGAGTGATTATTAGTTATGAACAGTATATCTAGTATGCTACATTTTGTGTATAGAAATATAAGTATACATATATGTTTATATTTCCAACCCTGCCCCCACAAAATGATTGTAAAGGTAAGCCAAAAACCAATAAAAATTGTTATCTGTAGTTAAAACACATGGTAAGTGGGAAAGTAAAGAAACTAACGCTCGACAAGAGTAGTGTTATTCTCCCCATTCCATCTGTGGATGAGACAACTGAAGCTTAGAAATCTGAAATAGAATGAACAAGGAAACAAAGCTAGTAAGTGACACAGTAGGATTTAAATCCAGTTCTGTTGATTTCAGAGATCATCTTCTTAACCACTACATTATGTATTGTCATTAAATACAAACTGACACCACCTCGCCTGTCTGAAATTGATGTGTTGGCATTCTGTAGTCTCTCCAGAATGCAGCTGAGAGCAGTAAGAAAAAAAATTAAAGGATGCAACATGCCACTTAAAACGTATGTACTTTACTCAGGAAATGTTCTTAAGTTCTCCTTCAATATACATTTACTTTACTTACTATGCTAACTTGCTTGGTTATCTGAACACCAAGTTTACAAAACAGGAGGTAATGAGAAGCATCTATGAAAGGTAATTGGCAGAGGCATGAGAACAGACAGCTTGAAAGTCCACAAGAAAACTAATAAAAATAATAGGTTAAAAAATGTTAACTCAAGTTCTAAGGACCTTTAGTATGCAGTAAAGGAGCTCTGATTATCATAAAACCATAGCATGCAATTATGGTTGATATGTAATGAAGCTCTTATGTCATCAAGAAAATGTATAATTATGTTCAACATATTTTATACAATAGTAGAGAAAGAGTGTTACCCTAAATTGATAAAGTAAAATAACATTTGGTGTTTAAAGCAAAAAAAAAAAAAAAAATTAACACTTTCCTGAATATGTCTTACTACGTAGTTTTGAATTTGGATTTGTACTTGTTTTACATGTTTAAATATAAAATTAAATACAAAGGGAAAATCAATATCTAAAATTTTTTAATAATTTAAAACAACTTAACCAAACTGCATATCAAGTTGGTGACAAAATAATACAGAAAACAATTATTTTAACTGACTTTAGAACCTGGTACTTTAATAGCACATACTTAGTGGAATATAGTCTCAAAAAAATAGAGCCACAAAGAAATCTCAAAATTAATTCATTAGAAAAATTGTTAGTAACAGTATCAGTGTTATTTTGAATCTATTTGGAGGGGGGAGGGGTTGTGTTTTTTTGTTTTTTGTTTTTTTTACTTTGGCCTCGAGGCTTGAGAGATCTCAGTTCCCCAAGCAGGGACTGAACCCGGGCCATGGCAGTGAAAGCGCTGAATCCTAACCACTAGACCACCAGGAGCTCCCTGAATTTATTTTTAATAGTGTAAGTAATGCAAATTATTAAGTATGGGAATATAGTTAGGAACCAATGTTTCCCATGTAAGAGAAAAGAGATTCAGGTATAAAATCAAATAATTTAAATTTAAAATATAATATTAAATTTGAATTAAAATTCTTAACGTGAAGTTATTATTTCTTTTCTTTTTTAAGATACATATGCCTTAGCATTTCTCTACTAGAAGCAGTGACAAGTCAATAGCAGTGAACACAACGACACCCAGATTGTGGTCTTTAAATATCATATTTCACCAAAAGAAATGAGCTCTCCTTAGAGTCTATTTCCAAGTTTGGGTCAAAAAACATACAAACATCTTGTTGTGCCATCAGAGGCTAAAAGGCTGTGACAAAAAGAGATCAGAGCCAACGTGTAGATAATATCTTTGGCCAAAGATGGGGTAATTTGAGCATCAAATTGACTAATGAATAATGAACACAACTGATAGAGCATGCTGAATTTATTAAATATTATAAATCTAATATTTTAAAATAAATAAAACAGAAAGAGAAAAATACCATGATTGAACAAAAACGAAAGAAACAAGGGCATAAACTTTTTTTTTTTTTTTTTTTTTTTTTTTTTTTTTTTTTTTTTTTTGCGTTATGCGGGCCTCTCACTGTTGTGGCCTCTCCCGTTGCGGAGCACAGGCTCCGGACGCGCAGGCTCAGCGGCCATGGCTCACCGGCCCAGCCGCTCCGCAGCATGTGGGATCCTCCCAGACCGGGGCACGAACCCGTGTCCCCTGCATCGGCAGGCGGACTCTCAACCACTGCGCCACCAGGGAAGCCCAAGGGCATAAACTTTTTATCAAAATTGACAAATAAGCATTTACCTTGCCTTTCCACTATGAACCATTTTTTAGAGTAACCAGTTAGAAAATAACCACTTGGCAATCCCTAATAAAACAATTGATTCTTGAATGAGTTATCACTGAATGAAACCATTAGATGAAAGTTTGAGTGGGAAATTGACAATGGAGGGAGATGGCTGTTGACAGCTAAACTCACTGACCAATTGTAGCCTCACTGATAGTAGAACAACCAACACTATGCATCTTCTGAGGTGATATGCTATGTCAAGCACATAGCCTCACCTATAAAAGTTTTACTAACAACATTGAAGCTGAACTAATCAAGCCTCTAGTACTAACCCCAACTTACCAAAAGTATAAGCAATATAGAGGAACAAGTTAAGTGACACTGTATGGACCAAACTGCCAAATTGATAATATGGACCCTTCTATATGAACATGAGACTGACTTCTGCAACCAGAACATGGTCAGGAAGAATTGGAAAAGGAAAAACAGAAGGGAGGACTCACTTACATTAAAGGAAACCTAAGGGAAATAGCAGCCTATGGTAATGTGTGAACATTGCTTAGATCCTGTTTCAAATGAGTCAATTGCAAAAGGATACATTGGGATCATTTGGATATGGACTGTGTATTAGTTGACACCAAAAATTATTTTCCTTGTTAATTTCGGTAGCTGTGTTAATGGTATTCTGGTTATTTAAGAAAATGTCCCTAATTTTTAAAGGTATATACTATAGTGCAGAAATAAAAATGACATATCTGGGATTTTTTTCAAACTACTTAAGAGAAGGCAAAAACAAACAAAAAATAATTAGATAAAGTGAATATGGCAAAATCTTGGTAACTGTTCAATCAAGGTAAAGGGAATATAGGGATTCATTGTGTTATTCTGTATACTTTTATGTATTCTTGAATTTTTTTATTTTAGACTTTAAAAATATTTAATTCCCCACAGGAAAGTAAGCAAAAGCAATATTTTTCAGGACTTTGATTATAATATTAAATCAGAGGAGGTTCAAAGCAGTCACAGAGGTCAAAGTTCCCTACTGTTTAAGCACCACTTATAAAGCAGGTGGCAGTTTAAGTAAAATTATATGGAATAGTTTTATGAAAAACAGTGATTTGTAGGATAATCTCCTTTCTATAAAATTATGTCTGTTCACCCACCTATCTGTCTGACTATTCACCTTTACACACTGAGGTTTTGATGATTTTCTGGCATTGGTTTAATATTAATTATGAAAATTTTTGTGTGGGATTTGGGGTGTTTTTTTCAGTTTTTTCTCAAATTCTGTACCATAGTCACAATGCTAGAGTCATTATTGTTTTTAAAATTGCTAGTTGTGAGCCACTAAGATAACTCTGAAATCCACTAATGAGGCACAATCCACAATTTGAAAAACACTGCCTTAGGGGACCTGAAAAGATACTTAATTCCTGAAATGATGAAGTAAATAATCTAATTGGAAAAAATAAATTATTGAATTTGGGATACACATTACAAGAGACACGTGGTTTAAGGTAAATGAATATTCCAGATTACTGTCACAAGAAGGGCAAAAATCACTATAAATAAGTGGTCAGCAATAGCTTAATGGTGTAGAAGAGTCAAGGATTATGGGTAACATATACATGAACAAAAAGAGATGGAGATTAATATTTCTGGTAGAGTTAGGAAGGGGAACTGCATGAACAGGGACATGAAGAAATGTAAATGATGTGTATTTGGATAGTGATATAAACCTGTTTGGTTTGGAGTCACACAAAAGATAATGAAGGACTTATCTTTTTTTTTTAATCACCTCATATTTGGACATATTATTCCTAGATTTGTCAAGTTCCTCCAATATGCTTGAATGAGGATTTTACTTAGTCCCCAAACTCAAACAATAATGATAGCCTTCTACTAATTTTTCTGGAATACATTTATGATGAAAAGAAAAGATCATCTTTACATATATGAAGGGCACTGGGACTTTTTCATTATTGGCTTCCTGGGAAGTTCAGATACATTCTGCAGTCCCATATCCTTAACAGAAAGTTTAAAGGTGACTGTACATTTTGCACACACTGCTCATAAACTGACTTGATTCATAGTGGTACTTATTAATAACTGTTACCCTAGGAGGATGACTCTGTGTCCCTAGTATGAACACTAGAGGCCTCAAGATTTCTTTCTAGTAATAATATCATAGCTGAGATTTCCATGCTTAGAAATACATCATGCATCTTAAGAAAAATACTCGCTTTACCCCCATTGACCTCCTGAAAGGAGCCAATATTGTTCTAATGTAAATAAAGCAAATTTAACACTTGCGTATTTTAAGAAGTATTAACAAAGGTAATCGATTTTTAAAAAATGAATCTGCTCTTTTTTCTTCCTTAATTGAATTAAACACTACACCTATGCAAATTTATTGATAGATCCCAGGAAGGATTTCAGGAGCCCTAGAGTACTTTATGGTCAATTATATCTATACATCCTTTAAACCTAGAGGATACATCATCTTCTGCAACATATGGAAATGGTAGAATGTTAGAGAAAACAGTTAAAATAATACATGGGCTGAGCGACTATACATATTTTAAAACAAATTCTCTACATAAAATTATGAAAATAAAATCCTTTTCTCCTATAATATTACATAAATGAAATGAATAAGATATTCTGATGATGGAGGCAGATAAAGATTTTAATGCTAGAAAGAAAATAATCAAAGCTAGTATTCTTACCTTGGTGATTTAAACAAAAATAATAAAAGAAAAATAATCAATGCAAATAAAATATTGTGTGGAAGTACACCAAAAAAGAAAAAGGTAATTTTCCCTTCCCTGAATGAAAAATGTTTTTACAGGTTATATTCTCTTCCTAACTTTTCACTGATCTGGCATTTCATCTCACTTCAGAGTAGAATATGCCAGATTTACTTTTATACAGTGATAAAAACATTCCCTTTTTACTTTATTGTGGAAAATGTTAGAAGAAAATATTAGGACATAGAAAAATCACAGCCACTTATTTTGTTCAACAGTAATTTACTAACCACCAACCTTCAAGGATCAAACAGCCTAGAGAAAGAGACCGAGTCATCAGGCCCACACAATCCCATGTGATAAGAGACCGAGTCATCAGGCCCACACAATCCCATGTGATATAAGTGCTACCAGGGTTTAAATACAGGTTATTCTCCAACATATGATCAAGACGTCTATCTAGTACACAAGGAAAACCGTAATTAGAAAAGATACATGCGGGCTTCCCTGGTGGCGCAGTGGTTGAGAGTCCGCCTGCTGATGCAGGAGACACGGGTTCGTGCCCCGGTCTGGGAAGATCCCACATGCCGCGGAGCGGCTGGGCCCGTGAGCCATGGCCGCTGAGCCTGCGCGTCCGGAGCCTGTGCTCCGCAACGGGAGAGGCCACAACAGTGAGAGGCCCACGTACCGCAAAAAAAAAAAAAAAAAAAAAAAAAAAAAAAAAAAAAAAAAAAGAAAAGATACATGCACCCCACTGTCCACAGCAGCACTATTTACAATAGCCAGGACATGGAAGCAACCTAAATGTCCATAGACAGAGGAATGGATAAAGAAGATGTAGTACATATATACAATGGAATATTGCTCAGCCATGAAAAAGAACGAAATAATGCCATCTGCAGCAATATGGATGGACCTAGAGATTGTCATACTGAGTGAAGTAAGTCAGACAGAGAAAGACAGCTATCATATGATATCACTCATAAGTGGAATCTAAAAAAATGGTACAAATGAACTTATTTATAAAACAGAAATAGAATCACAGATGTAAGAAACAATCTTATGGTCACCGAGGAGGAAAGGGAGAGAGGAATAAATTGGGAGATTGGGATTGACATATACACACTACTATATATAAAATAGATAACTAATAAGGACCTACTGTATAGTACAGGGAACTCTACTCAATACTCTGTGATGACATATATGGAAAAAAATCTAAAAAGAGTGGATATATGTATATGTATATCTGATTCACTCTGTTGTACAGCAGAAAGTAACACATTATAAATTAACTATACCCCAATTTAAAAAATCAAGAAGAATTCATGTATTACATATATTGTCTCTAATCCACATAGTGTATCTATTTTTTTTTCTCTCAGCGAAGTTTTCTAAATATCATAATACAAATCTTGAACATACTTTATTAAAATTATTCCTAAGTATTTATTTTTGATGCTATTATAAATTCATTTTAAAACATCATTTTGTGATTGTTCATTATTAGTATATAACTGATATTTGGAAATTGACCTTGTATTCTCTGATCTTGTTAAACTCATTTATTAATTCTAGTGTGTTATTTTGTAGATTATTTGGTATTTTATTTGTAGATGATCATGTCACATAAGAATAAGAGGAATTTTGTTTCTTTCTTTCCAACCTGTGTGCATTTCATTTCTTTTTCCTGCATTATTATACTGGCTAGATTCTCCAGCACAATATTGAATAATTGGAGTGAGAACAGACATTCTTGCCTCATTTCTAATCGGTAAGTGAAACTGTTCAGTCAATCACCACTATTATGTTAGGTGCGTTTTGCAGATGCTCTTCATCAGGTTGTGAGAAGTTCCCAGATATTTTTAGTTTGCAGAGATTTTTACTTTGAACAAATGTTGAATTTTTGTCAAATATTCTTTCTGCATCTAAGATAACTTTTTTTCTTTTTCCACTGTTAATATGGTGAATTACACTGATAGATTTTTTTTAATGTTAACAAATTTGCATTCCTAGGGTATGACCCAGTTGGTCATGATGCATTATCCTTTTAAAGTATTGATGATTTTATTCTATAATACCTTGCTAAAGATTTTTGGTTCTATGTTTATAAAGGACACGCATCTATAGTTTGTTTTGATTGTAATATCTTTGTGTTTGGTATCAGGTCAATGTCAGCCTTACAAAATTATCTGGGAAGTTTTCCTCCACTTCTATTTTCAAGACACCCTTGTATAGAGTTGGTATTATTTCATCTTTTAATGTTTGACAGAATTCAACAGAAGAGCCATTGAGGTCTGGCTTTTTTTTTTTTTTTGCTTTGCTTTTTTTTGGGGGGGAAAGCTATTTCACTGCAAATTCGATTTCCTTAATATATATATATATGGATATTTGAGTTAACTACTTCTTCCTAAGTGAGCTTTGATAGTGTGTGTTTTCTGAGGAATGTGTTTACTTCATCTAAATCATGCAATTTGTTAGCATAAAGTTATTAATAATACTCATTTACTGTTCATGTAATGTCTATAAGATCTATAGTGATGCCCATCTTGTTTCCTGATATTAGTAATTTGTGTATTATTTTCTTTTTTCTTGATACATCTGTCTAAACGTTTATCATATTGACATTTCCCCCCCCCAAAAAAAACACCTTTCGGTTTCATTGATTTCTCTGTTGTCTTTCTGTCTTCTCTTTTACTAATTTCTGCTCTTATAATTACTTCCTTCCTTCTGCTTGCTTTGGGCTTAATTTGCTCTTCCTTTTCTAGTTTCCTAAGACAGAAACTTACATGGCTTTAGCCATGAACCACAAATTTTGATACGTTGTTTTAAATTCTTTTCATTAAAATCTCCATCTATTCATGCATGTTGTCCCCCTTTTTGCACTAGATACTTTATTAATCAAGGTTATTTAAAATTTCCTATAAGTTCCAACATTGGTATCATCTCTAGGTCTGGTTCTTTTTACTGCTTTATTTCCTGACCATAGGTCAGTTTTACTCTCTTTTGTGTACATTTCCTAATTTTTGTTTGGATACTGGACACTGTGCAGAGACCGAGGTAAATGATACTTATAACTAGAAATGAGCTCACCTCTCCTCTGTCAGGCTGTTCGTGTGGAGTAGTTTGAATAAATCTAGTTAGTAACTGAGCTGGGTTTAGATTTTATTATAGTTATATTCAGTGCACCACAGAATTCAGATTCCTCCAGGAGTGGCTGCTGTTACTTTTACTTAATGTGGGCTCTTGGATACGAGGGTATTTTGTCCATGTTCTCCTGCTTCACCCTCGGCTTTTGAAAGGCCCTGCACACCTGTATCACATGAGTTCTCTCTACATGGTCTTGCCCCTCCTCCAGAGGAAAGTAGATTGCCATTACTTGTTACTTGATGTGAAGCTCATCATGGGAGGTAGGGGAGGAGGCAATTCTCAATTCTCCTCAGCCAGCCTCAGTCTTGGGCTACGTATACCTGGAAAATTGAAGTGGGGACTTCTCAGCATTCCGGCCTTTCCTACCCCTATAGCAACCAAACTGTTGTATCTATAGAGGACCTTGGATGCGAGAGGGTTCCTTGCCCAGGGTTAGGCTTTTGATTTTACTTTTCCCTCACCAAGAGCATATTTTTCTTGTATCAGTGGTGAGAGGGTTTCCCTTCCCTTCCCTAAGTGATAGATTGCTGTTCCTTGTTATTTGGTGCAAGGCTCTTGGTGTGGGTACCGTTATGGCAGGTTTCCTGCGCCTCTCACAATGGCAGTTTACTCTTGCTTGTAACTGGGGAAAGGAGGGTTTTCTACCTCTTTCCCAGGAACAAATGGTTTTTGCTTCTATCTCTCCCCCCAAAGCAATGGATCTTTCCCTGGACCTTGGGTAAAAGCTGATGCCCTGCCCTTCCACCAAAGTTTAAGGTGTTTGCTCCATATGAGAGAAGGGTCTAGGAGGCGGGTGGTGTTTCATGCCTGTGCTCTCAGGTCTCCTGCTCTCTCCCCAGTCTTTCTCATAGGTGCTTGGCAGAGGCCCATGGAAAAGAGATCAGGAAGGAACGGGGCTCTGAGACAGTCTATACTGTCCCACAGTTGCTCTTGAGGAATTTGTTAAAATTTTAGCTGTCTTCTCACTTGCTTTTTTGTAGGACACCTCTTCTTTTTATCCTCTGCCAGGGTGAAACAGTTTGTATGTATCTCTTTCCTTGGTGAGGCCTGTTACCCTTTGGAATTTATTTTACTTGCTCACTCATTGCATTGAGACGTTCAACTGTATGATAAGCACAGGGAAAGATAAGATTCTGTAGATTATCTTGTTATTGTTGTCTTTTTTTTCTATTACAGTGGGAGAGGCTTTCTAGATCCTTAGCACTGTCACAGCATCTTTAGATGAAACAAAAATGATAAAGTAAGGCTACTCCTTCATATACACTACTTGTCCTCAAATATCCCCCCAAAAGTCTCTCTGAATGGGGAGTAATCATTGAAGTTAAAACATGGAATGGAAATATCACTAAAATATCCGTGTCTTGGGAAGTAAAATACATTGATAGGAATTAGATATTTTTTAATGCAGAAAGCAAAACTCTGAGCAAATAGGACTTAGGAATATTAAAGTTTGCATATGGCAGGGTCAGAAGAGGTCAAATGGAAACTCCTTGGGTAGCCCTTAGTGCAGTGATGATCCAGAAAAGGATGGAATGTACTTTAAGGTAGAGCGAGGGAATGGGGCATTTTTCATCCTTCCTCTCCTCCTCCTTGTTCCCTAACCTCCATAACTCCCTCAACCACATAAGCAACTTGAATAAATATAGGAAGAAGGAATCACATACATTCATTGAAGTCTTGCCCTCAGAACATTCTTATGGCCACTGTGGAGTAAATCAGATCTCACTTTCAGAATCGATGTTCCCTATGAACAGAATATTGTGCTCTAAGCCAATGTATATCAGGTAGAGGGATTCTGCTCTATTCTAAGCTGTAGGATATTTATTCTTTTCTGACATCAATTTTTCTTACTGAACAGATGATTCTTTATATCCATTAAAATGTGTCTGTAAAATAGCCCTGTCTCAGCAGTTGAACTATTTGTCTAATGGTGCAATTGAGGAGGCATTGGAAGCAAGAATAGCTCCAAGGTGTTACTGAGGGAGCAGTGAAAGGAAAGCTTTTGATAATAGAAGTTCTGATAAATTAGACCAACCTTCTTACTGAAAAATACTAAAAACAAAGCAAAACAAAAAACTAGGCAGGGCTTCCCTGGTGGCACAGTGGTTGAGAGTCCGCCTGCCGATGCAGGGGACATGGGTTCATGCCCCGGTCCGGGAAGGTCCCACATGCCGTGGAGCGGCTGGGCCCGTGAGCCATGGCCGCTGAGCCTGCGCGTCTGGAGCCTGTGCTCCGCAACAGGAGAGGCCACAACAGTGAGAGGTCCGTGTACCACAAAAAAAAAAAAAAAAAAAAAAACTAGGCAAAATATAAGTAAACAAACAAGCAGACAACAAACATTTAAGAAGCATAAAACACTAACAAGATATGAAGGAGTTACTGAGCCAAGACAAGGAAAGGACTAGAGATCAGAGAGAGAGCCTGAACTGTGACCCAATAATTCCACTCCTAAGAGTACACCATACATGTATGTTTGCTTATTATGTGCCTCAGAACACATGTACAAGAAAGGTAATAGGTGAACAGTTTATGGTTGCAGAAAACTGGAAACAGCTCTACTGTCCATCAACAGAAGAATGGATAAATAAACTGTGGTCTAGTTATACAATGAAAGAAGGCACAGCAACTGAAATGGTATAACTACAGCTAAAATGCACTGCTGCACTGGTTAATGCTTAACAATGGACTCTCTGAAAGAAAAAGCTTTGATCTGTTGCATTTTCCAATTTTCATGGTGCAAATGCTCTTACCTTGGCTAAATTCACATTACCAATGTAATGTCATTGGGCACAGGATTGAGGAGAGATGCATACAATCAGCTCTCATGAGCTGGGAAGCACCAGCTCAAGTACACTACTGGCTAAATGCAACAATATGGATGAATTTGACACATTTTAATGTTGAGTGTAAAAATCAAGAAAGAAAAAAATACGTGTAGTATAATTCTACTAATATGAAAACAGGCAAAAACAGGCAAAACTAAAGAATAAATCTATTTTTTTAAAGTGAAAAGTATATATGGGTGATAAAACTCTAAAGGAAAGGAATAAAGAAACACTAAAAGAGACAGGCTATTAGTTCACCTGTGTGTAGGGCTGGGGTGGAAGAATAGATTATGATCTGGAAGCAGCACACAGGAAGCTTCTGGCAAGTTTCTATTTCTTGACCTGTGGAGTGTTTACACAGTGTTCGTTTTACAGCAAGTTGTTAAGCCGTATATTTAGGTTTTATGCAATCTTCTCTCTGTTATATTGTACAATCTTTTTAAATGATGAAAGGCATTCTTTCGTCAAAGAGGTACTATAAAGATTCAAGGAACTTTTCTAAATGCTATCAGGAGGGCTAGAACTGACTCTCATAATTTAAGTCACTTAAGGGATCCTCTCAGCTAAATTTCCTCAGATTCCCACAAGGTACATGAAAACTGCCAAAGTTAATGGTAAATTTCTTATAAAACAAAAAGAAACAGAAAAGTTAAAACATCATATTTATTTCCAGAGTTAGATGTTATAACATAGATACGTTTTTATTTTGTATTTTTGTCTCAACTATAGGGGGAAAAAAACCACCTCTTCTATCATTATTCAAAACTTATTTTTATTCTTTTTTTCGTAAGTAAAAGGAAAATTTTCTACAGGTAGCAAAAACAATTCAAATAATACAAAATATTCTAAAAATGAAAATTGAAATGTATCCCCTCAAGCCCTACTCCATCACTGTCTATCAGATTACTTAGCTTTTTAAGGAACTTAATACTATCTCAAATGATCGTATTGGTGTTCCCGTTTCCACTATCTTTCTCACCAGATATAAGTACTGTGAGGGATGGGGTTAGGCCAGCTCATTCACCACTGTATCGTTAGTGCTTAGAATAGAATACTGATAGATCACAGTTGATCTTCAATAAGCTCTTCTGGAAAGAAAATAGGGATGAGTGGAAAACTCATCTAAGAGATCATTTCATATCAGCACATACACATCTACCTCATTCTCTTAATGCTGTGAAATATTCCACCATGTGTTGTTTCCAGACTTTTTTCTTTAAGAGTTGATGCTGCAGTGGACGTGTTTAGGATATTTATGAGATTTTATGTAGAGTAAATCTGGTGCTGGGGTGCTGGAATTGTTCAATCAAAGGATAAGTGCATTTAAAATGTTGATAAACATGGTTAAACTGCCCTACAATAAGTTACACACATGTATACTACACCAGCAAATGATGAGAATGACTAATTCCCAACACTTCAAAAGGTTGAGAAAAATCCAACATTGACAACCTGATAAATGAAAAAGTTGTTTTGTTGTTCTTTTCAATTTATGACTGAGATTAAATATCTTTTAATATGTTGATTGGTCATTTGTATTTCTTTTACCATATATGCTTCTTTATATCATTTTCTCATTTTTCAATAGAACAATTCATATTTTTCCTATTGTTAGAACTTCTTATGTGTTAATGAAGTAGGTCCTTTAGCTAGTATACATACAACTCCCCCCCAGTTTTTATTTGCCTTTATTTTTTTCACATTTAAGTATTGTGACAAAATAATCAGAAATGCTAGCAAAGATTCATGCAGAAAGATAACAATCTTGAAATAAATTAGATTAAAAATCAACCAACAGTTGAGTGGTATATTTCTGGCATATCTGCGTAGATAATGCTATGAAACCACTAAGACATTTACATTCTTGAAGATTCAATGATAATTATTTGACTTTATTTTCCAGAGTATCAGTTTTTATGTGGTCAAGTTTATTAGTCTTTTACTTCGTCTTGTGTGTGTGTGTGTGTGTGTGTGTGTGTGTGACAGAGAGAGAGAGAGAGAGAGAGAGAGAGATCCTTAGAAAAGTATTCCCAAGATTATTTATATTTCTTTCTAGTGTTCTTTAAAATTTTATGTGTACAGAATGTGACAGATCAGAAAAGAATATTTTTCTAAGACATGACATAGGGAATCCAATTTTATGCTTTTGGAAATGGATAGCCAAATAAACCACCACTATCACTTGACTAATACAGTATTACCCCACAGACTTGAAGTGTCTTTGTCATCAGCTATTAATACTCATATTTATTTAGGTCTATTTTTAGGCTCTTTATTCTGTTCTTTTGAGTTGTTTATCTATTATTTTTGTGAGTTTTAATTATAGAACATTTATATCATGTTTTAACATTTGGTGCATCTTATCCTCTCTTTTTATTTCTCTTTATCCCTATTCTCTTGACTTATATCATGTGTTTATATTTCCAGACTATTAAGAGTTTCATTTTATAATACTGAAATTATAATTAGAATCACACTGAATTTATAGATTAATTTTATTTCCATTCAAGAATGATGCGTGCCTTTCCATCTGCACAAATGTTTATTTAAAATCCTTCTGTAGAATTTCTAAATTTTCTTTTTACAAATCTTATGCATTTTTTTGTTTGGCTTATTCTTGGGTAATATAATTGTTTTGTTGTATGTTGAATCTTTCCTTATATATTTTGCTTATTATTTTGTAGGTAAGAATATTGCTATTTTTAATAATTAATTTTGCATCTTCTGTTATGCAAAGTAAGAAGTACAAGAAACTAATGATTCAACATATGAAAATGGTGTGTAGAAACTAGATCATAAAGGTAATTACTAGATATTAACAAGCCACTCTGTTTAAAACAGTGAAGGAGCCTTACCACATTGGATCATAAAGACTATTTCCACCAGCATTCATGTCCTTCAATGTGAGTATGGTGATGAGGTTAGGACGAACAAAACAAAAACATAAAATAGGAAAGATTTTCTAGAAATGATCCAACCCTACCTCCCACCTATCAGAGGGATTTTGTCTGAAAAACTTCATCCTTAAAACAGACAGCCATCCCATTTATACCTACAGGCTTCCCAGGTAAACCTCCCCAGTTTCTTCATCTATGCCCCATATGACAGCATTTTCAGACCTTTTGAATTTTTTTTTATAAATAACTTATTTTTATTATTTATTTATCTTTGGCTGTGTTGTATCTTCGTTGCTGCGTGCGGGCTTTCTCTAGTTGCGGCGAGGGGAGGCTACTCTGTTGCAGCGCGCAGGCTTCTCATTGCAATGGCTTCTCCTGTTGTGGAGCATGGGCTCCAGGCGCACAGGCTTCAGTAGTTGTGGCGTGCGGGCTCAGTAGTTGTGGCTCGCAGGCTCTAGAGCACAGGCTCAGTAGCTGTGGTGCACGGGCTTAGCTGCTCCGTGGCATGTGGGATCCTCTCGGACCAAGGCTCGAACCCGTGTCCCCTGCATTGGCAAGCGGATTCCTAACCACTGGACCACCAGGGAAGTCCTGAGACCTTTTGGATTTTTTTTTTTTTTACCACTTCCAGGGAATCCCAAATTTACTCCATCTGGTAGAGAAGTTTTCCCAACATTACCTTTGTAGACACTAAAATAATAGCTTTTTTAGTATCCAGGGACTGCAAAAAACTTACATTTCCTTACTAATTCAAATCTTAAGGCTCCAATAACCTCTAATTTTGTAGTGAATATTCATGAACATTTGCTCTGTGTTCAGTGTAATGCAATGAGATTTTAAAATTCATTTTTATTCTCCAGTGGGAAGCAGCTTCACAAATTTAGGAACTAGTCCACCAGAGTGGACACGATTTTTGAGTAACAGTCCTAAATTGCTTGGACGTTTGTCATGTCTGAGTTGAAAAATACAAATGAACATGTTGCTTGTTCCATAAATCTGGTACAGGAATATCTTATATTTGCATTGAGAAAAGCATCTTTTACTTAAAAAAAAAAAAGTCAGCACAGAATTAAGACTAGATGCCTGCTCCAGGAGAAAACAAAGAAACAACAACAGCAAAAATAAAATCCCTCAGTCTACTATTCATATGTTCTTATTGGTAGTCAGATACTGAAAGTGAATAGATGTGACTGCTCATCTTCAGAAAGATCAAAGAAAATAGCTATTCTTTTTGTGTATACACCCATCTTTACATAAAATCTATGAAGTCACTAAAATATCATTACCAGCCTTTCAGTACTTACTGCACAGTGATTATGCAACAACCTTAAAATATGGGAAACCTTACATGCATTCCAAAGGAAACATAAAGTGATATATCTGAATTGTTTCCTCTAAAAATGTGTTAGTCAAAATATACAAATTAATGTACTGTCATCTATACCTGGAGGAAAAACAAAATCTAAATTCAATATTGGTAAGGAATGATGTTCAAACTAGTTTATAGGTAATGAACATATGGCAAAGAGGAGAGAAAATGCCCAAGTGCTCATTTTTTTATACTTGCAAATAATTTTCCTCACTAGTACAGCATAAACTGATCCAAATATAAAAATGACGCATCCTTTCTTGAATGGCAAAAATAGGTTCAATCTTTTCCATGTCATCATTAAATTAATCTGTATATTCACCTTTCTTCAGGATGCTTCCTTGTTTCTTTGTGTAACCACCAAGCTGACTGGACTACTAATTACAGACTCTGTGAACATTCTTGCTAAAACATTTGCCATTTTCACCTAAAACAGGATGTTAGAGCAAAGTATTTTAACTGTGTCATTAGGTCCACTAAATACGGATAACAATATTTTGGTTTTTTAACAGTTCTTTACAGTTTACCAATTATTTTCATTCACATTAAGAGGGAAGCATGGCAAGAAGAGTCTCCTATAAAGCATGAACACCGCCGGTGTCAGTCATGTGAAGAAGACTGCAATAGTAGCCTTATAAAGAGAGCAGAAGTGCCTCCTATTGCTTTTTCAGACTCTTTTGGGTCTTAGAGCAGCAGTCCCCAACATTCTTGGTACCAGGGACCAGTTTTGTGGAAGACAATTTTCCACAGACGGGGCAGGGTGCGGGGGGATGGTTCAGGCGGTAATGGGAGCGATGGGGAGCGATGGGGAGCAACGGGAAAACGGCAGATGAAATTTCACTCGCTCGCCCACCACTTACCTCCTGCTGTGCGGTACTGGTCCACAGCCCAGGGGTTGGGGACCCCTGCCTTAGAGGATGCTCCAAAGCAGAAGGAAAAAGATGGCACCTGACACGTTAAGTAACTTGCCCAAGTAGGGGAAGCAAAGATTAAGATAAGTAAGCCTCACTGTATAAGCAATTTGTCCATTGTATGTTTCTCCTAGGGATTCTTTGCTCTCTATAGATCTGAATGAAGTCTTGGATCAGGATAGAGCTGTACTTACAAAGATCTTGAAGTCACACTGACTGGGCTGGGAACCTGGCTTGGCACTTTGTAGCTGGGTAAACTTATGCAAGTCACTTCACCATTCTGGGCCTCAGTTCCTCCATAATTACAGTACCTACTCCACAGGTTTCGGTGAGGATTCAATAAGTTAACCTGCATAAAGTGCTTATATAGTATCTACCATGAGCCTGGCATTGTAAGTGCAATTAAATGTTTCCTCTTAATCTCAAGTGTGATTTGCACCATTTTGGGAAGATGTATGAGTTCACTTTGGGGTGAATAACACCTCCTTATGTCAGCACATTTGCAATAGGAGTTAGTGAGACCTCAATGGGAAGATGAATATTAGAGGGAAATGTTGGTGCTATAAAGTTCGTCTTTTCCTTTATAGGGTGAGATTCTCTCTCCATTGCTAAAGTTAGAAGTACAGGGCTTTAATTATATTAGGGAGACACTGGATTTCCCTATAAGCTCTTAATTTAGTAAATATGTATCAAATATCTGTTATGTGATGGACAGTATGCCATGTGCTAGAGATACATACATTATGCTAATTGTGTACATTTAATAATGTTGCAACCTTCTGCAAGGCAGGATCTGTTTTATTCTTTTTTGTGTGCTGCACGATGCTTTACTCATAAAAGGAGAATAATAAATATCTTGAAAGTTTAACACATCATTTAAGTAGAAATTGACAAATGTATGAGCATTTTGTTTATAAAGCATTAATTATTCATACTGACATTCTAGAAATATATGTGCCTGCAACTCAACTGGAAAAATAAGATGACTGAATAAATCCAGTTCTTCAAAGATGTCAAGAGTCTGTTTAGCTGACAAATATGAAGCTCTGCCAGACCTCTATATTTTGGCAAACCTACTCCCCCACCCCCCTGCACTACCAACTGACACCCACCTGCAGGCTTAGATCAATTCTTACATGAGTTTGGAACTGGCTGAGTTGCTCTAGTCCCACATCCAATGGAGTTCACTATCAGGCAAAATTCAATAACCACAGATTCCTGCAGTGTCCCCTTGGTCCATGAGCTATAATTCTCTGCCCTGTCTTCCAGTTTAGAGAATGGGGTTCTTCACTGGTTTCATTCCAGCAATCTCTTGAGCCTGAGACCCTGCTTTATGCTTGCAGTTCCCCTTTTCCAGGCAGGGGAAAATTGAATTTTAACACAGAAACTTCTGGCCCCCGATTTCTAATGGTCATCTCGCCTCTCTGCCTGATCGTACAGAACTGCCAAGACTCTTTGACATGCTGTTCTCCCTACTTGTCATTGAACCACTCATTCTCACCACAGCCTTCCGCTCAGGCTCCAACACCTCACACCCACCACAACCAGCCACGTGTTGGAAATAGAGATCACCATTGCCCTTGAACATCATACTTGCCACCAGGTCTGAGCCTGTGCTGTCAATTCCAGCCCCTGCCTAGAGTAACAGTTTTGATGAATAACCCACAATGCCTCCAGGAAATACCAACATATGACAACATACATGATTTTTCCTTTGTAAATGGATTATCACTGTGTCTTGCAAGAATTTTTAATTTCTTTAGGCGAAAACAATGCAAAGCAAATATTTACCGACGCACAATGAAAAATCATGGATAAATGCGTTAGCATGCCCATCCTCTGGGAGCATGAATTCTGAAACATGTTCCATACAGTTTCTCAGAGGGCTCCCCAGTAAGTCTGAAGCTCTAGTTGCTCACAAATATGATTTCCTCAATAATGCACTCTTATTTTGTGCTTCTAGGGATCAACTCCCAAATAAACTGTCTGTACCCAAGTCCTTGTCTCAGAATCTGTTTAAACTAAGACACCTCTCAAATTATGTCAAACCCAAATTATCTTGTTTCCTTTCAGTTAGGGTAACATATCTGAAAGTACCTTCCTAATGACAAAGTTTCTTGGCATAGCACAAACAAATCCTCTTTCAGGATGACTGGAATGCTCAAATTTCAATACATTTCACACCAGCCATATTCTTTATTACAAATAGGAAAAATGGACTCCTTTTTTTTCCATCTTTAGCAGAAAATGAATTTATTGAAAGAGTACCAAGAGATTACATAACTGATAAGAATGTTAGAGAATTGGGCTCAGCCAATACACAGGAACTCAAAGATGCTGTCATAGAAATGTTCTACTTAGATTTTCACCACTGGTGCCAGTGGTACTGGACAGGCATCATCGTACTGATGCAATGTCACAGGTTGGGTTCACCAGAGGAATTCACCGAGATGGAGTTTGGGGTAAAAGATGTTTATTAGCAGTTAAAAACTGTGAAGAGAAGGGAAAGAAAGCAGGACTGGGCAGGGCAAGAATTGTGATACAGAGCCAGCAGAGCCTCTGCCAACCCAGCAGGGAGCTCAGGAGCAGGTTATGTCCATAAGATGGTCCTGCATTAGGGTGAAATGGCTGTCTTTATATAATCACTTTGCTCAGTCACCAGATGCAGACTGCCCAGGAAAGGGCGTGACCCTCACCAAAGTGGCTTTCTGCAGCTGCAATAGATCCTAAAGTTGCTGACAGCTGGAGGCTAGCTGCTGACCACACTCCCTACAGCTGGGCAGCAAGTCTTTTCTCAAATGGGGAATCCAAGTAGCTTATCTCTATGTATATCACATGGACTCTTATTTGGCCAACCCTCCAATATAATTTAAAACTGGCCTGTACCAGTGTATCACCCTTCAAGATTCACAGTCTTAGGTGAGAACAGTTGATTGGCCACGCTTCTATAATGGACCCACAGTAGATAGGGAAGAGAACTCCTTTCCCTTCCCAGGTTTCAACAGTGGGAGCTGGACTCCTATCCACCTATCTCTTTTGGATTCATCCTAAATAGGAAGAGAGTTCAGAACTGAGGCCATCAAAATTACAGCAGCCTGCTTTAGTCCCCACTTTTGGCTATCCAATATCTCTATCCCTATACACCTTTTCCCTCCCTCCTTCCTTCTTCCCTTCCTTCCTCCTTCTTTCCTTTCTTCCTCCCTTCCTCCCTCCTTCCCTTCCTCCCCTCCTTCCTTTCTTCCCCATATTTTTTATTGTCAAGGAAAAAAATTCCTCACCTAACACAAGGTATCCCTCTCTTTTCCAGCTGACAGTGCCTCCACTTGTTATTGCTTCCAACTCCTCACCCAGATCTTTAATGATATGCATGTTTTGGTATTCTTCAACTATAAACTAAATTCCAAAATTAACTACCAACAAACACTCTATAACAGAGAAGAAGGTGAGTAAATAAAAGTGAATTTACTTAAAACACTTAAATTTATACAACAAGGAAAGAAAGATGAGTAAATGTTATATAATCCTTTCTTTTGCAAGTCATCATGAGGTCATGGTTGATATTTATGACTTATTTGCTCCACTGTTTTTGGTGTCCTTTGTCTTCAGCCACACTAGCTACTCTTTCCCAATGGGTGATCGTATTCAAGCCCATGGTCTCAAATAACACTAAGTATCAATACTGCTAAATTTCAGTCTCCAACCTAAGCCTCTCTCTTTTTCCCCTGGCTCATATTTGTATTTCCTTGCTAGAGAACATCACCCGAAGGCTCTACATTCACCAGACACCTAAAACTCAGCTTGCCCCAAATTAGTCATACCCTTCTCCAAGCCACAAGCAAAAAATATTCTTCCAGTATTCTCTAAGACATTTGACCTTGAAGTCTTCCTGACACTCCCTTTCTACCAGTTTTCCACTTAAATATCCTACTGGTGACAGATCTGTAAATTCTACTTTTTAGGTATTTTCCCAGCATCCCCTACCCTTTATTATCCCCTCCACAATTATTTTAGATCAGCTCTCCACCTTTCTCAGTAGAGCAGTTATAATAGCTTTGGAAGGAATTATTCTGCTCAGTAATCAATCTCTTTTAGCATATTCTCAACTTCTCTGTCAGGGTAACTTTGTAAAATGGAAACTAGCATGCTTCCAGTGGCTCCCTATTGCCCTCAGGATTAGGTCCAAGGTCTCCTTCTCTTCTGATTCCTACTACATGCTTAGGAGTCCCACAGAACTTTGACACCCTCATTCTTCTCTCCTATAAGGAGTTAGGGACTTCTTGGTGTTGTACAACTGGGGCAGGAGAGGATGTGGGGCGGAGGGAGGCAGTTATCATAGAATATAATGTGAATGGTACCCCTTGGAGTACAACATTGTACTCTATGGGAATGGTGCCCCTGAGCTTATGCAAGGGCAAGAAAATGGGTTTTACCTCCATGATTCCCACTGCTTTTAATTCCTGAAATTATCCTCATTCTATACTCCCATTTTAGGCTGAGTCTCCCTTCTCTTGAAGTTGTCTGTTGTTGTTTTTTTGTTTTGGTTTGGTTTGGTTTGGTTTTGGACACGCCATGCAGCATGCAGGATCTTAGTTCCCCAACCAGGGGTCGAACCTGTGCCCCCTGCATTGACAGCGTGGAGTTTTAACCACTGGACTGCCAGGGAAGTCCCTGAAGTTGTCTGTCTTTATTCTGCTTTCCCTAGTCTAATTAGCCTGGTTCAAGCTAATATTTTTCCTCCTCAAAATATTTACCTCTACATTTTTCATAACTTATTACACTGTTTTGCAAATATCTTAAAACTCTCAAAGCCACAACTTCTCTAGTAACTTTTTAATTTGTCGGAATCATGGTAATTCTGGGTATTTTTTTCTAAAATCTGCATGCCTTCATTTTATTGACATCTAGCTCGTACTGGAGTTTACAACAGTAAATGAAATGTTTTTTAACACAAAATAGAGCATGAAATGTATCCTATGAATTATTTATTGGATATACAACATGCGTCCAAGAATAGCTTATATTATCTGCAGTTTCAGTAAATGTAGTAACCAAAAGACAGAGTATTTTTTAAAAGGCTAAATTCAAAGTACCAGAAACTTGCCTTTATATTTGATGAGCTAGAAGTCAAGGCAGGGCAGGACCAAACCACAGTTTTGGGCTCCTGAGCCACCTTTGAAGTGGATTAATCAATTGTGCTCTAAGCATAATGGTACAACAGGGAACTCAAGGAATAAACACACAAACACACACATGCACGCATAGCACACATGGATGCACACACAAGTGTCTGCATATACATGTAACTCTTTTTAAAGGAGAGCTTTGGTCTGCTTCCCAAGTAAGAGTGCAAGGCTCGGGCTTCCCTGGTGGCGCAGTGGTTGAGAGTCCGCCTGCCGATGCAGGGGACACGGGTTCGTGCCCCGGTCTGGGAGGATCCCACATGCCGCGGAGTGGCTGGGCCCCTGAGCCATGGCTGCTGGGCCTGCGCGTCCGGAGCCTGTGCTCCGCAACGGGAGAGGCCACAGCAGTGAGAAGCCCACGTAATGCAAAAAAAAAAAAAAAAAAAAAAAAAAAGAGTGCAAGGCTCAGAGATACAGTTTTCTTCCCCCAACACGACTCTATTTTCACATGATTTCTACATGACATTTCCTATTTCTCCATTTTTGTGGCCTTACCAACTACTATTGACCTTGAAACAAGCTCCAAGGTGGCTCAGAGGGAAACAAGAAGAAATGGATCCTCAGAGTTGAGAATGATCACTGGTCTTTCCCTCCAGTCTATTAGTTCCTGGTACCTAATTATTTACGCTTTTGCTCTCCCCAGGCTCTCTCAGGATACTGGCCTTTCCAGCTTCTCTCTCCCAGAGAATATTTGTGCTTCAGATTACTTTACCTGGGAAAGTAGAAAGCAGCTTCTACTTTCCCCTGGTTGAATTTAATTTTATTTCCTGCCCTGACTTTAACCTTCCTAAGTCCAAAACAATGATTTCTCAGTCTTTGCTGGTCAAGGCAACACCTCCCAATTTAGTATCTTCTGTGCATTTAAATATCTCTCTGTTTACACGGCAAGATATGTCTTCAATTCAATAAGCTGTTTGTCATTCCCTTTTTGTTAGCTTTTTCTCCCTGCCCTTTACATTCATTTTAGTCTGTATAACAGGATTTAATTAACTTTTCAAGGACTATTTCTCGATGCAGTATCCATAACTGTGATTAGCAGGGAGTTGGACTGTGATGGCATTTGTGAAAGTTACAGACTCACAGCTAATTCCGCTTCACTTTGACAGTTTTGCACACCACTGATGGATAATAAGATTGCTTATGCAAAAACCTTGGAAGTCTAGGACAGTAAATGGAAAACCTTGATGAAAGAAAGAACACAATGCAAGTCAAACCACAATATCTAATTGGCCTCATAACCTCAAAAGAAATGTAGTACAAAATATCACTCCCACGTTATACTAGAAAGAAATTAAACAACAGTAAACAAAAACAAAAATAATAACAGTAATGATAATAAAACGTAGGGCAAATTAAGTTAACCTTTATCTCAGCATAGCCTGCTGGTGATTATTTTAGTCTTTTTTTAACTTTTTATTGAAGTACAATCTGCATATAGAAAAAGCACACATAAACATGCTGCTCAATGAATATCCCAAACTATATCTGTCCATGTAATTAGCACCAAGATCAAGAAACAAAACTAACCAGTACACCAGAAGCTCCCCATTCATGATCTCTTCCATTCACTCTCCTACCTAAGGGAAACCACTATGCTGACTTCTAATAATAAGATTAGTTTTACCTGTCTTGGCATTTTATACAAATGCAATCATACAGTATATATTTTACATCTGATTTCTTTCATGTAACATTATGTCTGTGAAATTCATCCATGCTGTTACATGAAGTTGTAAATTTTTCATTCTTATGACTGCACAGAATTCAATTCAATTCATTTGACTGACTATACCACAATTTATTCATTCATTACACTATTGATGGGCATATGTGTAGTTTCCATTGTTTGGCTATTCTTAATAGTGTTGTTATGAGAATCCTGGAATGGGTCTTTGGTAAACATATGTGTGCATCTCTGTTGGGTATACAACTAGGAGTTGAATTGCTGGCTTATAGGGTATATGTATACTTAGATTTACTAGATACAGCCAAACAGAATTTCCAAGTGATAGTACCAATTTATTCTCCCACCAACAATGTAGTGTCTTATTTATATATCTTTTAAATATCCTCCTCACCCTGCCAATGTTTTTTGAAAAAGAAAGCATGCCATTCAGTTCTGTTCTTTAACCAGTGGATCCAATGACAGTTATAAAATATCAGCTGGAAATATTCTCTCTGTTTATACAATTGTCTTCCGCTGCTCAAGGGAATGTGATCTGTTCTTTAGATCACAAAGCAACATGTGACAGCATCTCTCATGCAATAGGTACTTAGAAACATTTGTTGAATCAATTAAGTCAGAAGAGAAGAATCAGGAGGACTATTCATTTTATGACTCAACTGTTTTATTTAAATATACAGGTAAATCTAATAAAAATGAACATAGGAAGAAATAATTTATACACGTTTGTGTGTTTTTTTAAGAGCCAATCAATCATTTGTGGGGAAGGAGGTTGTAATGCTGGAATGAACTTGTTAATACAGTCAGAGGAGAAAAAGATTCAGACTAAAAATGACTCATTTGATGTTGATATCATTAAAGACAATAAGATAATAATGTTACAAATAATTTTTAAAAGATGACCAGTGGGTGAATATGAATCTCTGTAAGACAGGTCTGTGCCATACTCAATTTTTTTAGCCTTTATAGTGTTTAGCATAAGTAGTAGATACAATGTGATGATTTGTGAAATAAATGACTGAAAAATAAAACAAAACAAACAAGCAGGAAACTCTCAGTAGTCTATTGCATCTAATTAGTTCCTGTATTTAAAGCACTGAAAGTGACTGTCATGGGAATGAATAGCATGTTTACAGAGCAAACAGGAGATGAGAAAAGAGCTGGTTATATGATGAGAAGAAAACCTGTTTGCGGGCTATGCTTAGAGTAATATTTTACTTTTAACCCTTCTGGCACTGCCATTCTCAAAATAGTTCCCTGGTCATCAACAATTAAACTAAATAGAATATTGTGACTTCTAATCATTTCTCCAGTGAGAAATTATGAACTTTTACACATGCAGGCACAACATTTTATTTTAAAATGTTTTCCAAGAGCTTTTACTGTTTTTTCTGCTTATTGTTCTTAAGGTCTAGATTAAGCTAAGGTAAATTATGCCTTCTGAAATAGTTCAATAACTAGGACACTTTGTAAAAGTCTAATCTCAGAGGACAGATCCATACTGCATATTTTCTGGTGATAACCAACATCCAGTTCCTTTTAAAGAATAGATGGTCGTCCTAATGTTTTAAAGTGAATCCCCCAAGTAATCTAATAGTTGTACAACATTTAGACACTATGCATAGGCTGTGACAATAAGCAAGAACAAAGATGAAATGATAAGATTCACTCCCTGATTTATCTTTAATGCCTCCAAAGCAGAAATGGACATTTTTATATCTGAGGATGTCCTATGGGCTAGTCTAGAATCTATGCTCTTTTCTACTTAACTGTCAACAAGATATGGGTGCTGGGTTTTATTAATTTGGTGTTTTTCTTTTCCTTCCTAAATTCAGAATGCACCTAAAATTTTCTGGATATCAGATATGCTGATGAGTCATGAAATCAGCAGGATTCAGAGATGCAATTTAATGAGGGGATTCTGAATTGAACCTCAGCTCCAAGAAATCACATTTCAAGGGGAATTGTATAGCCAACTCCTAATAATGCAAGAACTCACTTGACTAGTCAGTAGATGGACCAGACCACTTGATTTTCTTTTACCCTCCCACTTTCTGACCTGGGAACATTTCCTTATTCATTATCAGCTTCAGAGGGTGCGAAGGAAAGGAGGAGGAAGGTGTGACTCTAATAAATCTTTACTTAGATTAAGAAGGTTAAGAAACACAGGAGAAGAAAAATGTTTTTAACTTTAATAATAATTTTCCATATTATCTATGGGTTTTAAATATTCTTAGCATAACACGGTGACCAAGGATAAGAGAGAATAACTTAAATTTTTGGAAATGTTCTAAAGTTGAATCATTCTGTGATTGTGCCTTGAGGCAAGAGAACAAACCAGTGGATAGGGGTTGGGAGTTTACTGGGAAGAATTGAATGCTTCCATCTACAACTATTTTGGAAAAAGGATAATTCAGCTGTGCTGGGAAAGAGCTATTTTCACGGCTAGGTGGAGGGGATTCAGTGATTCGGCCAAGCAGGGAATAAATTGTCAGCCAGGGGTAGAATGTATTAGAAATATTAAGGAGGAAAATATAGAAAGAGGAAAGTGAGGAGGAAACCTGCCAAACGTTATGTAGAGCTTAGGGCTCCCAGGCTTCTGTTTCAGGAATCTTAGTCCCAGCTCCCTGTTTACTGTGAAACCTTGAGAAAGTCACTGATTTCTTTAAGCCAGAATTTCCTCATTTTTTAAATGAGGATAATTTCTTCCATATGCAACATGTATCTTTTGTTATAAAGAACAAGTGAGATTTGTATGAAAACTTTTTGAAAATTACTTTTTAAAACATATAAATTGAACAAAGGTCCTTTTGGAGGATGAGTTTAAAGGGTGGTGGAAACAAGTAAATTGTTCCAACTTGAGACTTCTGCAAAACCAGAACAGACATCCAGGTGAATTTGCATTTCTGGAGCACACTGAGGGAGAAATGGTGAAGGGAAAGTGGGGAGAGCAGAAGGGAGAGAGCCTAACATGTATTGAATATTTGCTATGCGCTGGGAACATTACATTTATTATATCATTTAATCTCTCACCAACCCTGTGAGATGGTTATTATTTTCCCTATTTTACAGCTGAGGCTCTGAGTGGTTAAGGAATTTGTCCAAATTCACACAGCTAGTAAGAGTATGAGACAAGACTTGAATCAATGTGTACTTGGTCTTATACTCAGGCTTTATTACCCCACCAGAGCATCTCTAAATTGTCCACTGAAGAGTCCTTCAATGTCATAGGAGAGGAAATGGGAAGCCCAACGCATTCAGTTTGTGTCAACTGCAAGTCCCAAGTTTCATGGATGTCTCAAGTTTTTGGTTTTCTTTTCTTTTCTTTAAAATTTGAGGAAATGTTGCAAACTACTTCATAACCTGTTTGTTTTTTTTTTTTTTTTTTTTTTTTTTTTTGCTGTACGTGGGCCTCTCACTGCTGTGGCCTCTCCCGTTGTGGAGCACAGGCTCCAGACGCGCAGGCTCAGCGGCCATGGCTCACGGGCCCAGCCGCTCTGCGGCATGTGGGATCTTCCCGGACCGGGGCACGAACCCGTGTCCCCTGCATCGGCAGGCGGACTCTCAACCACTGCGCCACCAGGGAAGCCCCACCTGTTTGTTTTAATATCAAATAATATCTTTAGTTATTCTCCATTCAATATAATTAGGACTCCAAAACAATGAGCTACATTAATTTTACAGCTTTAGATGCTCCTTGCTATATTGTCAGCTATTCTTTAAAGATGGTCTGACCAACGATTAATACTCCCAAAGAAAGAAGGGAGGCAAGGACATTTCCACTGTTACAGGCTGCTAATTTTCAACTTAATGCCTAGATTTTGCTTTAGGACAGTGGTTTTTCATTAAGTCTTCACTTTTCAGCAGAGATTTGTGTGGAGCCACCAAAATATGTTTTGGCAGCCCCTGGAATTTGTCTCATGATCTTCAGAGAAGAGACTTGTGAAGCCCAAAGAGCCAGACTGCAATATGCAAGCCTGATAAAAGCTTCAGACATTAGAGGGCCATTTGTTTTCCTAACTCCCCTTCTATGAGATGTTAGGAATATCAGTGAAGAAGGTGAGAAAACTGTGTATTCTAAATTGTAAAAATGAATGAATAGATTGGGCAGAATAAGAGCCAGGGTTCTCACTGTAGAGAAGGGAGATACAAACATGGGAATGGGAAGTCTTGAATAAAACTTGTGGTGCTGAACGGGAATTGGATGTGATCTACCTGAGATTGTGTGTGTGTGTGTGTGTGCATATATAGCAAGAGATGTATAAGGTACGTGCCATGTAGGTGTATAGATGTATGTATACATACATACAAACACATGTATCCTACCTCTGTTCACTGAAAAGGCCTAGAAGCAATGACATTCCAGTAGCAATGAGCACACTTATCACTCAAATCTTGGTTTCTAATTACTATTCTCTGCTAAAAGAACCAGAGCCCCTTAGCAAACTGGCTGATTTCAGAGCATGTCAAAACTTGAAAGAGTTCCCACTGGCCAAATCTGGGGAAATCTGAACATAAAAATAAGTAAATAATGATAGTAACATATTATAATCCAATGAATAAAATAGTAATCCACACATATATAAATATATAAATAATGAAGGAGGAGAAGAGAAAGTTGCTTATTACAGTATAATGTCAACTAATAATGTCAGAAGTAATGGAGTTGGAAAATCACCATTTGACAATCATCATAGTAATAATCAATCCAGGCTAGAATCATCAATAGTTGCTAAAACCAGTGGGTAAACAAGCAGGTGAAAGTTTGATATGGAACAGCATACTTACATAGTCTAAAGGTATCTTCCCACAAATTATCAATTACAAAAGGAAATTTTTATAGTGAAAAACCTAGTGAACACGACCTCAACCAAGTGATAAAAGTTAACATCACTAATAATGATTTAAAGGGTATCGTGTGGCTCTTTACTTGGTGCACTAAGAAGACATAACCTGGTTTCTGTAGTACTAAATGCCAAAAGTGCATAACCTAAACTTAATCTCGAGAAAACATCAGGAAACACTCATTGAAGAGCATTCTACTAAATAATTGGTTTTTCTCTTCAAAAACATCATGGTCATGGAAAAAAAAAGACTGGGAACTATTCCAGACTAAAGACTAAAGACATTAAATTCTATAGGTGATCCAGATTGGATCTTTGAATAGGATAAAAAATATATATCCCAATAAAGGATATTATTGGAAATTTTGATCAAATTTTAATGCAAACTTTGGATTAAATAATAGCAAGTTATTAATGTAAATTTCCTGATTTTGTTCATTGTACTATTGTTATATAAGAAAATGTCTTTATCCTTAGTATCAAAAAAACTGAACTATTACATACTGAAGTTTTCAGGGGTAAAGAAGAATGCTATATGCAGTTTACTCTCAGATGTTTCAGGAAAAATGTCAGAAAGAGAGAGCAAGAGAAAGAGAATAGGTCAGAATGTAAATATTTAGTAAATTAGGGTAAAGGACATATAGGAGTTCTTTGTACTACCTTTGTAACTTTAAATTTGAAATTACAGCAAAATTTAAAAGTTACAAAATCATAATAAATTCAAATTCTATCCTTAATCTCTCTCAAATTAATATCCTATAGCAAATGGGAAGAGAGATCATTTGCAATTTTAAATTTCTTTCTACATTTGCTGTAGGTAGTTCATAATAGTAATTATTCTTTGACATTGTCTTCATTTAAATACTTCTCCAATATGTCTGTGAGTGTGGATGTGTGCTTTAATTTTGTCAGTGTGTGCACTCTTTTCTCCCTTTCTTCACTTGAGTATTTTCACTGTCACATGGAAGACTGTGGAGCCTGAAACTGTATCCACTAGAGGTACATTTTCCTCATTCTCTGGTATGTGTAAAGCCTAAACTGCTCAGGGTCTGTTTATATTTTAAGGTCAAGTAGCAGTCTATGTTAGAGAGTGCTCTGGATTTTGTACTCAGATTAATCTATTTCAAAGCCCCTCTCTGCCATTAACTAATTTAAATCTCAGTTTCTAAATCTTAACTAACACAGGATTATTGTGATAATCAGTTACCAATTATGTAAAATGCCTGGCACTCAGTCAGTAATTAACAAATGGAGAGTATTTTTACTTTAATTCCATCCTGCTGCTTTGGAGAATTATACCTAATGTTAACGTTCCTGTAGTTCCCACACCTCTATGCAAAGGGATATGCTATACTGTGCCAGTTGCAAGACAACTAACAAACTGAAACTCTTTGAAAAGTAGACTGGCAGTAATCTCAAAGATTATCTGATCCAGCCTCCACTTCTGAATTTTTTTTAACTGAAGTATAGTTGATTTACAGCATTGTGCTAGGTTCAGGTGTATAGCATAGTGATTTGTTGTGGGGTTTTCTTTTGCAGATTATATTCCATTATAGGTTATTACAAAATATTGTGTATAAAGCCATGTGCTATATGATTTCACTTATATTTGGAATCTAAAAAATCATACAAGTGAATCTACACACAAATCTGATTTTTTAAAACGATTTTTATTTGTTCCTTCAGATAGTTTAAAAAATTAAACATATCTACTAGGCTTATAAGAAAAACAAATAAATAAACAGAAGTCCCCTACTCTCCTCTCTACTCTATACCCCATAGGCCTTTAAGCTATTTATTCTGATGTTAACATCCATATATATATATATGTTTATATATACATACATATATATATATATATTTTTTTTTGGCTGTGTTGGGTCTTCGTTGCTGCACACGGGCTTTCTCTAGTTGTGGAGAGAGGGGGCTACTCTTTGCTGCAGTGCACAGGCTTCTCATTGCGGTGGCTTCTCTTGTTGCAGAGCACAGGCTCTAGGCGCACGGGCTTCAGTAGTTGCAGCATGGGGGCTCTAGGGTGCATGCACTTCAGTAGTTGTGGTGCATGTGCTCAGTAGTTGTGGCACACGGGCATAGTTGCTCCGCGGCATGTGGGATCTTCCCGGACCAGGGATTGAACCCGTGTTCCTGCATTGGCAGGCGGATTCTTAACCACTGCACCACCAGGGAAGTCCCATACATATATTTTAAATATATGTATATATTATATATATATACACGCTTATACTGTTTGATTTTGATATGTCTGTTTTAGATACAGTTGCATTGTTTTCCAACTTCTAATGTTGCAAAGAAGTCAAACATTACCCTTATTTCATATACTTTTAAGTGACCTAATTGTTTTTTTCTGGAATAATTTAGGATCTTCTCTTTATCTCTGGAGTTCTGAGGCTCCAAATAAAGTACATTGGGACAGACTTTTTTTCATTAATTTATCCTTGTAGGGCTCTTGCAGTTTGGCGATTCAAGTCCATCAATTCTGGGGAATGTTCTTGCATTATTTTTCACAGAACACAGAAAATAATTCTGGGAAGAAAATTATCACTTTCTGAAACTTTTATTTGCCTATTGTACCACTTATTAAAAAGAAAAAAACCTTTTGTCTTTATTCTAAATCATTTTTCCTTTTGGTTCCAATTTCTAGGATATTTCCATGACTGAATATTCTAATATTTAATCAACTTTCTTATTTTTAATTGTATTTTTAATTTCCAAGAACTCATTCTTAATCTCTGATGATACAAGTTAAGTTCTTCCGTTCTCTACATTATGTCAATTTTTTGGTCTCTTTTTTGTGTTGAAATCTTTCCCCAAATATTTGGTGATTTTTTGGTGGCCCATTCATATTTAAAGATGAGATAACAAAAAGTTGATCAGAAGTTTTGTCCATGGGAGGGCCTTGTTGACCATGGACTTCACAATTAAATAATCAAACGGCCAAGCATACTTTTCATTGAAAACTCCCCAGATGTCAGTATCTGGATCTTCTCTCTAGGGGAGTTTAGTCCCATCAGCAAATAATCTTCCAGTCACTTACCAGGGGAGTCTGAGGCTGGCTGTCTTTGTTTTGGTGTTGAGTGAGAGTAGAGAACTGGAGTTTCACTTTTACTATGCAGACTTTCACTCAATCCCCTTTTATGATCTGTCTTGAAGTGCAGTAATGTCTTCCAGTGCTCATAGATTTCACGGGCATTACCAGGTGCTCTTTCACCAAGAAGCCATGGCCTTACACAGTGTAGCAGACTGCTGAAGCTTTGGTTACAGGGCCAGCTGGGAAAAAGTCACCTTGCAACTCTCAATATGTGGCGCTCTCTTCCTTATAATTATAACACAGGAGTCCGGAAACCAACAGATATCAATAGGAGTGTCCCCTCTAACTATTGTATCTAATAACCCACTGGAAGTATTTTTGTTCCAGTTACTACAAACTTTGGCTTAGTGTGTATAGATGTCCTAGTGGCCAAGAGAGAAATCCTTGTACCAGAAAACAGAGGTATGGTTCTGACAGTAGAAGCTGAGACTGCTACCAGGCCATTTTGGGCTCCTCGTGTCACTGAACCAACAGCCATAGGGTTACTGTACTGAGTAAGTAATTTATTCAGATTATCAGGGGGAAATTTGGTTGCTGCTACACAATATGGACAAGGACCATGTACAAACCTAGGGCATTCCCAGGGCACATTTTGGTTTACTCAATCGTCCTGATTCTGACAGATTGCATCATTGCAATAAAACCAGACATCACAGAATGGCCATCATTAAAAAGTCTACAAATAACAAATGCTGGAGAGGGTGTGGAGAAAAGCGAACCTTCCTGCACTCTTGGTGGAAATATAAATTGGTGCAGCCACTATGGAAAACAGAATGGAGGTTCCTTTAAAAAGTAAAAATAGATTTACCATATGATCCAGGCATCCCACTCCCGGGCATATATCTGGAGAAAACTCTAATTCAAAAAGATACATGGGCAAATCAAAACTACAATGAGATATCATCTCACACCAGTCAGAATGGCCATCATCAAAAAATCTAGAAACAATAAATGCTGGAGAGGGTGTGGAGAAAAGGGAACACTCTTGCACTGCTGGTGGGAATGTGAATTGGTACAGCCACTATGGAGAACAGTATGGAGGTTCCTTAAAAAACTACAAATAGAACTACCATATGACCCAGCAATCCCACCACTGGGCATATACCCTGAGAAAACCATAATTCAAGAAGAGTCATGTACCAAAATGTTCAGTGCAGCTCTATTTATAATAGCCCGGAGATGGAAACAACCTAAGTGTCCATCATCGGATGAATGGATAAAGAAGATGTGGCACATATATACAATGGAATATTACTCAGCCATAAAAAGAAACGAAATTGAGCTATTTGTAATGAGGTGGATGGACCTAGAGTCTGTCATACAGAGTGAAGTAAGTCAGAAAGAGAAAGACAAATACCGTATGCTAACACATATATATGGAATTAAAAAAAAATGTCATGAACAACCTAGGGGTAAAACAGGAATAAAGACACAGACCTACTCGAGAATGGACTTGAGGATACGGGGAGGGGGAAGGGTAAGCTGTGACAAAGCAAAAGAGCGGCATGGACATATAGACACTACCAAACGTAAGGTAGATAGCTAGTGGGAAGCAGCCGCAGAGCACAGGGAGATCAGCTCGGTGCTTTGTGACCGCCTGGAGGGGTGGGATAGGGAGGGTAGGAGGGAGACGCAAAAGGGAGGGGATATGGGAACAGATGTATATGTATAACTGATTAAATTTGTTATAAAGCAGAAAATAAATAAATAAATAAATAAAATACTTAGGGGAAAAAAAAAGATACATGGGGGCTTCCCTGGTGGCGCAGTGGCTGATAGTCCGCCTGCCGATGCAGGGGACGCGGGTTCGTGCCCCGGTCCGGGAAGATCCCACGTGCCGCGGAGCGGCTGGGCCCTTGAGCCATGGCCGCTGAGCCTGTGCGTCTGGAGCCTGTGCTCCGCAACGGGAGAGGCCACAACAGTGAGAGGCCCGCGTACCGCAAAAAAGAAAAAAAAAGAAAAAAAAACCTACAATGAGGTATCACCTCACACTGGTCAGAATGGCCATCATCAAGATATCTACAAACAATAAATGCTGGAGAGGGTGTGGAGAAAAGGGAACCCTCGTGCACTGTTAGTGGAAATGTAAATTAATACAGCCACTATGGAGAACAGTATGGAGGTTCCTTAGAAATCTAAAAATAGAGCTACCATATGACCGAACAATCCCACTTCTGGGCATATACCCAGAGAAAAACAGAATTCAAAAAGACACTTGCACTCCAATGTTCACTGCAGCACTATTTACAATAGCCAGGACATGGAAGGAACTTAAATGTCCACTGACAGGTGAATGGACAAAGAAGATATGGTACATATATACAATGGAATGTTAGTCAGCCATAAAAAGGAACGAAATTGGGTTATTTGTAGAGACGTGGATGGACCTAGAGACTATCATATAGAGTAAAGTAAGTCAGAAAGAGAGAAACAAATATCGTATATTAACACATATATGTGGAATCTCGAAAAATGGTACAGATGTTCTTATTTACAAAGCAGAAATAGAGAAACAGACGTAGAGATCAAACCTATGGATACCAAGGAGGAAAGGGGAGGATGGGATGAATTGGGAGATTGGGATTGACATATATACACTATTGATACTATGTATAAAATAGATAACTAATGAGAACCTATTGTATAGCACAGGGAACTCTACTCAATGCTCTGTGGTGACCTAAATGGGAAGGAAATCCATAAAAAGGGGGGAATATGTATACACATAGCTAATTCACTTTGCTGTACAGTAGAAACTAACACAACATTGTAAAGCAATTATACTCCAATAAAAATTAATTAAGAAAAAAAGATACATGCACCCCTATGTTCATAGCAGCACTATCTACAATAGCCAAGACATGGAACCAACCTAAATGCCCATCAACAGATGAATAAATAAAGAAGATGTGGTATATATAAATATATATGTATGGTGGAATACTACTCAACCATAAAAAAGAATGAAATAATGCCATTTGCAGCAAGGTGAATGGACCTAGAGATTATCATACTAAGTGAATTAAGTCAGACAGAGAAAGACAAAAATAATATGATATTCCTTATATGTGGAATCTAAAAAATGATACAAATGAACTTATTTACAAAACAGAAACAGACTCACAGACATAGAAAACAAACTCATGGTTACCAAAGTGGAAAGGGGTGGAGATAAATTAGGAGTTTGAGATTAGCAGATACATACTACTATATATAAAATAAACAGCAAGGTCCTACAGTATAGCACAGGGAACTATATTCAATGTCTTATAAAAAAATCATAATGGAAAAGAAAAAAACAGACAGCAAACACTCGAATCCTTTAGAGATTAAAGTTTGGACTACTCCCCAATAAAGACTATCATCCAGCTTACACACTGGCAAAGGATAAGGGCACATGTAATGTGAGGTAGAAGAAGGTAGTTATGATAATTAACGTAACCCTCGTAACCAGCTACAGAAGAAGGGTCTAACACAGCTACAACTATATAACTAATCCCTTTCCCACACTGTATTATATGAACTCTGGTGTTAGCTAATGTTTTATATTTTAGGTAAGAATATGATGGGACTTTTATCATCCTGCCATGATACAGCAGTTAATGAGACTTCACATACTCCTCTGTTGGGAAAATGAAGGCTTCATCCTAATGAAACACAAGAGTGGATACTTCAAAACAAAAGGAGCAGACTGTATGAAATGAGTTCTGTTTGATGCCCCGCCTCCTCCTCATCCATCTTCTACTAGCCTTTAACCTTTTCTCAGTCATTCTCAACCCCACCACCACCACCAGAAGACTCTCTTCTCCCCCAGAAGCTGACCTATGTGGATCACACCAATAGGTTCCTGCTGGGTTTGGTCAGTGGGGAACCCTGGCAAATAGTCTACAGGGAACTGAGGAGTGTGAGACAGGGTATTTACTCCTTTAGTTCTCTCCTTGAAAGGTTGCCTTGGGCTGGCTATTTTCCTCAGCTAAAGCTCACTCACTGTTTCTCTTAAGGTGACCAACTCTATACAACATTCTTTCCCCTTTCTCATATGTTTTCAAGCCTAGAATCATAACATCTTGGCTGCTATGAGCCCTATGTTCCTACATGGAAATAAACCCTTCTTGAATTCTCCTATTTTAAATGTACCATCTCGATTTCCTATGGGGACCAGGTCTGGTTCCATATATATACCATAGTAGATTTTAGATAAACAGATTTTTTAAAATTCCTGTTGTGGGTTATTTAGTTCCCCCCACCTCCCGACCACACACATACATAGTTTAAAATTTTTGCTCTCAATAACACTGCAAATATTACAGTTTGGCTAAATCCTAGTGGACATTTGTCTTAATTTCCCTAGGATTCATTTTTAGAAATGAAATTGATGGCACAAAGATAATTTTAAGCACCTTATTACAGATTTCCATATTGCCCTCCAGTAAACTTGTGACAACTTATGCTGATTTATATCAGCCATATATGAGGCAACTTGATTCATTCAACTTTAGTTAAAGCTGGGTATTTATATTTTATACTTTGCAAATTTATGGATAAAACATAATTTCATTGTTGGTCTAATTTGCATTTCTTTTATTATTCCTCAAGTTGAACATTTTCCATTTATATATATACCTTTTTTTGTAAATTGAATGTTCTATCCTTTGCCCTTCTGTGTATTTGAGGTTTCACCTTTTTTCTTATGTTGAAATACTTATCCCTTGTCAATATTTATTTTTGATGACAAAAAGATCAAATAAGGGGCACAATGAATTATTTTTTCAGTGTAGGATTTCTGAAGGACTGATCAGAGATATTTTCCAGAGTTATTTTTGGGGCAAATTGTATTCTCTTCTTGAAAAGTACACAATGATAATCAATAACATCACCAGGAACTGCATGAGTAAGTTATCAACAGAAAAAAAAATCTGTTCAAGTGGATATCAAAACTTACAACATAGTGTTGTTTAAAATTCTAGGCTTTTAAACACAGTACTTTTTCACAGGAAGTACCATTGTTTTAAATTTCTTTTCCCCAGGCTACATTAACTCTTTGTTTTTATAAAGAGAAAAAAAAATCTAAGTTACCAGTAATAAAAAAGAAAAGGCTATACCTTGGTAGAGACAAATTTGCAACCACATGTGATGGAAAGTGGAAATAGGCAAAGTCACAAAGTAATAGCCTATTTACATATCATTTCCATGAAGTTTCTTCCCCCATAGGATATTCTTAAAATAAATAAATAAATAAAAAGATGGTTTCACTACGCAACTACACAGGAGTCTTGAAGCAGAGGTAACTCATTCTTCCCATTTTAAAGCAATAATAAACACTAACACATCGTTGTTCACTCTCCATTAGGGCAGAGTATTTACTTCCATACTATTATAGACAATTGAAAATCAGCTTATACTGCTCCTGGTATTCAAATGCCATTTAGGAATTACAGTTCCTTCATAAAGTAGCACCTTCCTGTTTCCCTGATGACTCAAGTGACATTGCCAAATCAGTCTGCATCTCTCTCAATATTATTATTATTATTATTACTATTCCCTTCTCACCTGAGCTATGGTAATAGCTGTTAAACTGACCTCACTGTGAGTCTCACTTGTCTACCTGGTGATACCTCGCTCAAAACTCATTTCAGCTGTCACTTTTTCAGCAAATCCTCTCCTGACTTCCCATGTCAAAAATGATCACTCTCCTCCAGGCATTCATAGTTAACTGGGTATATTTAATCTCAGCTCCCTCGTCATTTGACTATACTTTGTAGTTTGTGCCTGTGTTCTAGGCTGCTCTTTGAGAGCTGGACCAAATCTCTGTGTACAATATCTAACATAGCACATGGCACACAGTAGGCACTAGATACATCTTTGTTGAACTGAATGGATAAGTGGAGAAATAAACAAGCATTCAGAAGAGGAACTATGTTGGTTAAAAGATGTTTATTAAGAATCCAGTGTGAGCTTCTGCCTCAAGTTGTTTATATCAAACTAATTAGCTAGAAGTGGCGTATGCATATAAAAAGAAAAAGCAAGTGCATGAGTCAGGGTCCCAACTGAAAACAGATGGCACACTCCAATTAAGATAATTTGAGGAGATTTGATTTACAAAGGGTCAGATAACAAAGGTTTGTACAGGATGTAGGAAAACCACAAGGAATAGTGCAGGAACCTATTTGCACTGTTACAGATAGTTTTACTATTTCTACCCCTACGCCTGAAGGGATGAAGAGGTAAAGAGAGAGAGATTACTGGAACGTGGAAGGAGAGAAAACTGCACAGAAGAATCTTAAGAACAGTAACTTTTGGCCAAGGGACACAGCCACCCAAGATGACTTCAAAAAGGAGAGTCTAGCTTACCCTTCCCCTTCCCCATATCCTCAAGTAAGCTGTGACAAAGCGAGAGAGAGGCATGGACATATATACACTACCAAACGTAAGGTAGATAGCTAGTGGGAAGCAGCCGCATGGCACAGGGAGATCAGATAGGTGCTTTGTGACCACCTAGAGGGGTGGGATAGGGAGGGTGGGAGGGAGACGCAAGAAGGAAGAGATATGGAAACAGATGTATATGTATAACTGATTCACTTTGTTATAAAGCAGAAACTAACACACCACTGTAAAGCAATTATACTCCAATAAAGATGTAAAAAAGAAAAAAAAAAGGAGAGTCTACAGGGAAAGTTTCCTCCTCATTCTTCTCCCTCCCTTTAATCTGTTGCCGAGTCTCTCCATTGGTCAGATCCAATTGGAAACCGGAGGGCAATGGAGCCCTGTGGTACATTCCATATAGTCTCCAGGAGCACAGAGCAAGGTAGAGAAGGGTGAGAATGAATCTAGAGGGGAAAACAAAAGATAACCAACACAGCAAGTGCCTTACACTTCCTTGAGTCATCAAAGAGCCTAGCAGAGCAGTTTCTACATAGTATGGACTCAACAAGAGCTTGTGGACAGTTTGATAATTAACAAACATGACTGAAAAATCATTCAGTGTTAGTCATGGAGGTGCACCTTCCAGCTCTCCCTTCAAGAAAGAGCTTGCCTTCAGCTGTGAAGGGAGCAGTGAGCTGACAGACTCTATCTATAGGACCTTCAGGATTCACTGCAGCATATGAATCAAATTCACTGTTTTCCCAGGCATCTCTCAGCCAACAAATGATCACGGTGGGGATAGTAGGAACAGGCCATCTCTGCCTAACACAAGATTCCACCAACGGGCAATCTTTTCTCAAGAGCTCCTTATTGGATTGGCCAGAACTTTGTCAGATCTGCTTCATTGTCTTGAGGCTCTTCCTGTCCAATTCTGCTTCATGCCCTTTTATCTCTCATTGGCATTATCCCCCAATAAACCACTCACACTTCTAACTCTGTCTAACCATCTGCTTACCAGAGAACCTAAACTGACACACATATGAGTGATCTAGAAAATAACAGTTTCTTTATGAAGATACCAGAGTGGCCCAGTTTCATGGAGGACTAGAATTGTGAAATAGGTCTTAAAAGATGAAAAGGAAGAAAAATAATATCAGTAAGAACACCTGCCCTTCAATCCACATCAGACTGTCCACCAACCTTTTCTATGTCATAGAGTTGCAGTAAGGCTATAATGAGAGAGCATACTGTTTCTGAAACTTGGGTGAACCAGTCAACAGAAGCTGCCACCATGCATGACTTAACACACTCTCCACTCCTTTCTAGCACATTTCCTAGAGAGGCTGCAAAAGTGAAACGCTCACTTTCCCAGTCTCTCTTCCACTAGGGGTACCCATGTGATGTAAATTGATACAAAGAGCTTATAGAGACATTTCTTTTTCTTTCCTGATAAAAGAGAGAGATGCAGGTGGGGAAGCCATCTTGAGATCAGGATGCAAAAATCTAACACACTAGATTTGACAGAGTAGAAAGATAATTTTTTAAAACCTGTGTTTGTGAGATGTTGTCCAACCCTGGCCTTCCCAACTCTGGACTGGTCCACCCATACTTCTGGTTATGCGAAAATCTATACTGTTATCTACTGTGATCTGTGCAAGCCATCATATCCTGACTGTAAGGAACATTTAAATCAGATACTCAGCTACCACATTCCTTAATCCTCACTTTTCATGGACTTCAGGACCTCATGAGAAAGAATTTAAATTAGGTTCTCTGTTGTGATTCATACAACTTGACATATTCTGGAGGATTTCCAAAGGAAACCAAAATGGAAGAAAACAGTGGATTCTCTACAAGAAAGTACATATGAATGTTTCAAAAAGGCATGAACAAAGCTGACTTCATTGTTGGGACTAGGTATGAGAAGTAGCAGGATTTCTAGGTAGAAAGTGAGGTTGTACAGCCCTTTGTGAATTTTAAGAGTCAGATGGCTGTGACATAAAGGAGAAAACAATGTTCTCAGAGGTCAAAGAGCTCTGCTGAGGAAGTCCTCTGAAAGAGGTTGCAAGAAAAATAGGGAAGGATTTTCATACTGGCTGGAGAGAAGGAAGAAAGCAAGAAGATGTTGATTTTTAAAAGATTAGCAGGACTTGTGGTTTCATCTCTGACATATAAAAAACTTGGAAATCATCACTCCAGTCCTTACTACAAGAAAAAAACTGGGCACACTGAAAATCAATGACTTTTCTTGGAAGGGAAAACTGTACAAGAAATCTACTTTAAATATTAAGACTCTCATAGTTTAAAAGTGAAGAAAGAAAATACACTATGCTAACACTAATCAAAGAAAGCTGGAGTAGCTATATTAATTTGAGACAAAATAGACTTCAGAGCAAGGAAATTTATCAGGGATAAAGAGAGGTACCGCACAATAACAAAGGAGACAATTCTCCAAAAGATGTAACAATCCTAAACATGTATGAACTTAATGACAGAACACCAAAATACATGAGGCCAAAACTGATTAAAGTGAAAGGAGAAACAGACAAATTCAGTATAATAGTTGGAGACTTCAATATCTCTGTCAGTAATTGATAGGTCAAGCAGTAAGAAAATCAATTAGGATATAGTTGAACTGAACAGCAATATCAATCAATTTGATCTAATTGACATTAAGAGAACACTCCAACATCAGTATATTCATATATTCTTCTCAAGCTTGCATGGAATATTCCCCAAGATAGATCACATTCTGGACCATAAGATACACCTTAACAAATTTAAAAGAGTACAAATCCTACAAAGTATGTTCTCAAAGCCAACAAAATTTAAAAGAGAAATCAACAGAAGACACCTGAAAAATGCCCAAATATTTGGAGATTAAGCAACACATTTGCAATAACAGATGGGTCAAAGAAGAAGTCTCAAGAACATAATGTAAAAATATATTGAATTAAATAAAAATGAAAATATAACATCAAAATTTGTGAGATGCAGTGAAAGCAGAGGGAAAATTTTAACATTCAATACATATATTAGGAAAAGAAGAAAGATCTAATATCAATAAGGTAAGCTTAACCTTTAGGAAACAAGAGAAAGAAGAGCAATTTAAGCCTAAAGCAAAGAGTAGAAAAAAATAATAAAAATTAGAGTAGATCAGCCATAAAAAAGAATGAAATATTGCCATTTGCAGCAACATGGATGGACCTAGAGATTATCATACTAAGTGAAGTCAGACAGAGAAAGACAAATATTATATGGTATCACTTATATGTGGAATCTAAAAAATAATACAAATGAATCTATTTACAAAGCAGAAACAGATTCACAGACATAGAAAACAAACTTATGGTTACCAAAGGGGAAAGGGAGTTGGGGGCATAATTTAGGAGTTTGGGATTAACAGATACACACTGCTATATATAAAACAGATAAGCAACAAGGATTTACTGTAAAACACAGGGAACAATATTCAATATCTTATAATAACCTATGATGGAAAATAATCTGAAAAAGTATATATATATATATAACTGAATCACTTTGCTGTACACCTGAAACTAATACAATATTGTAAATCAGCTATACTTCAACAAAAAAAAGAGTGGAAATCTGTGAAATGGAAAACAAGAACACAGTAGAGAAAATTAGTGAAACCAAAAAAATCAATAAAATCGATAAACCCATAGACAGGTTAACCAAGAAAAAAAAAGAGAGAAGACCCAAATTACCAGTATCAGAAATGAAAGAGTTCATCGCTATTAATTACATGGATATTAAATGGATAATAAAGAAATACTAAGAACATTTCTAAGCCTGCAAGTCTGAGAACTAGATGAAATGGACCAATTCCTTATAAATGACCAAAACTTATAAAAGGAGAAATAGTTCTATATTTATTAGTGAAATTGAATTAATAAATTTCCCCAAAAAGCACCAGACTCAGGTTATTTCACTGGTGAAATGCACCATATATTTAAAGAGGAAATGATAACAATGTTTCATAATCTCTTCCAGAAAATAGAAATAGAAAGAACACTTCCTCACTCATTCTAGAAAAACATTGTGCTTCACCTATTCAATCCTCATATCCTTGGCCCAAGTCTCTGGAAACCCTTGATGCTTTTACTGTCTCCATAATTTTGCCTATTCCAGAATATGATACCATGATGGTGAAAATAAGACATTAAGCATTTGTCAAAACCCATGGAATGTTATAGAACAAAGAGTAAACCTTAATATGTGCAAATTTAAAAAATCATTTAGGAGGTTGAGAGGTCCCAGGATGGAATGTAGAATGTGACCAAAGACTCTAAATTTATTACAAAAGTCTGAGATAGCCTCACTGAAGGTAGTGGGTGAAAAGGTGCTTACCTAAGTTACTTTGGAAATGAGTGAAGTTTATAAGACTAAAAGCAAAAGGACCTATATTTAACTACTATGCTCTAGTTGATAAAATTGTTTCCCATCAGCGTATGAGTTACCAATTCTGAAAACAATATCCATACATGCTGGAATTGAACAATTAATTAAATGGATGGCAGATAGTAGAAGCCAGATCTCACTGTCAGAGTGGGAGATTACAGGAAAGGAAGCTTGAATGATCCCTGAGGTAATGGGTTAGAGTTAGAGACATCAGTATGAACCAATTTTAGCTTAATAAAGATTTAGATGTTTAAACACAGAAATATGTATATTAATACTATACTAATACCAGATGTTAGTAACAGGGGAAATAATGTGGAGCATATAGGAACTCTCTGTACTATCTTCACAATAATTCTGTAAGTCTAAAACCTCTCTAAAATAAAATTTTAAAGTTTATTTAAAACATACTAGTTAGCAATTTGGAGAATAACTTTACATGTCATAGGAATAGTGGTTAATGGATTAAATGGCAGAGAAAATTAACTGCTAATTTTTCTCACCTTTCCTTAAAGGTAGAAGCACTAGCCATGATATGATGTTAGGTATACAGCCCAGAGATGCACTGTGAAATGATGAAAACCACCCTGTACTATAAATTAGAAAACAGGGATGTAGTGCTAACTCAGTTGCTTGCCAGCTGTGGGACCTTTTGAAATCTTTCCTCTTTAAAATGACGATTTGGGTTCTGATGATCTTTGAAGCCTGTCCAGCTCAGACATTCCATCACTCTTCACCCCCTAATCTAGAAGGCAGATCAGGATTCTCACACATTCAAAAGGCTGATACTCCCCTCTTGGGCATGACTATGTATTTGTGAATAGGATGTTGGAGCCCATCCCAGGCAGCCCCGTAGAGTCAAGGACCACTATGGTGTGCAACACAGGTGTCAACCTGCCAAAAGGGAGTATAAGGTTACAGTAGCCTCCCCATCCCCATTGTCATTTGTGTAGCAGTTACTGTTGGTGCCCTGCCCAGATCCCCTTCATTGGGCCATTGTGTCCATTCTCCAGCTACTATGAGTGTTACCTGCTAATAGCTCATGGCTCACCCATCTCTAGAGAACTGTGCTAGGTTAACAGGGACTGCTTTGTACAAAGAGGACTAGGAGTTTACACAGACCCCTTTTCTGGGAGTTGGGTCATTACTACTGACTTACTAATATTGGGGAATTAAAGCTTAGCCCCCTTGACTCAAGGTGGGACAATTTTGTGGTATTCTTCACATTACAGAGCTCCTTTCCTTGTGAATCAGGCTAAGCCTAGACTTCCACTGAACCCATGTCCTTGCCCGGCCTCTTGCACCCTGTCTTGGTTGCCTTACTTCATTATAGGCTTCATCGGGGAATATTTCCTCACTAAAACACTTGCACAGGCATCTCGGCCTCAGGCTCTGTTTCTTGGGAAGCTGAGAGCAGGGAGTGTGGGAACAGTTGTTGATGCTTCTAATATCCTGGAGAAATCACTGGTGTGGCTACTACCATGCAAAATTCTCTAAGAAGTCAGCAAGCTTATTCTGTAAACAGCTGTTTAGGCTTTGCAGGTCTCTGCCACATAGTACATTTCTCCTTTCCTTAAACCCTTTAATGCTGTAAACAGCTTTCTTAGCTCTTAACTCATACAAAAGCAAGCAGCAGGCAGGATTTGGCCCATGGGCTATAGTTTGCTGACCTCTGCTCTAAAGCCTGGAGGTGAAGAAAGTTGGCAGGGCCACCCAGTGCAGAGTGAAGGATTCAGAGGCCTCAGTTATACATCTGTCTTCTCTGGGGAGGGTTAAAGCAGAAGCTCATCTGACAGAAATGCAGCAGGAATTAACTAATGAGTTTTAAAGGCTCCAAAAACATAATGGGCTATATAAAACTAAGTATTCAGAGATTTATCATTAAATATTCATCTACTGTTTAATCAGTTGTCTTCTGCTTATGGTTATTATGAGAAAATCTTTTAACAAAATGGCTTAATTTAGAAGACCTGAAGATCTCTCAAGAAGCAAAATAGTTCCTAGTGAAGCTCTGTGTATTCCAGAGAAAAAAAGAGCAAGAGACAGACATACAAGAAACACCCACAGACACACATAGAGAGAAGCTGAAACAGAGACAGAGAGGAAGAGGCCACACATAGAGATAAAAGAGAAAGAGGGACAGAGGTGGGGAGAGGGAGGAGGGAGGAGGAGAAGGAGAGGTGGGGGGAAGGGAGGGGAAGAGAGGAGGAGATGAAAGGGGAGGAGAGAAAAGAAACACAGTCAAAGGGAGGAAAAAGAAACACACTGAGTGACAGAGAGACAGGGAAAGAGACAGGAACGGAGAGTCAAAAACAGTGAGAAAGAAAGAGAGAGAAATAAAGAAACAGACAGAGAGAGTGATAGAGAATCCGAGAGAAGTGCTCTTGACAAGAAAGATGTTTGGCAACACCCCAAAGCCTGATCTCAACAAGTGAAGCTTAACTAATGGTTGAATATGTGTCTCATTCTCACCTCTACATTCACAACCCAGCATCTGTGGTCCAAAGTAGGTAAATATGTGCCGTTTGCTTTTATATTTTAGGATTCTGGAATATATTTGCTGGATTATCTAATGAAGAGGGCATTGATGATGGTGTGATGTACCTAATGATGTCTGAGAACAGACACTGAATAAGATACAAAAGAGTAGAGACAGCAGAAGCAAGAAGAACTACAATTCTGAAGCCTGTGGAAGGAAAACCACATTTACAGAAAGATAGACAAAATGATAAGGCAGAGGACTTTGTACCAGATGAAGGAACAAGATAAAACCCCAGAAAGATAACAAAATGAAGTGGAGATGGGCAATCTTCCAGAAAAAGAATTCAGAATAATAATAGTGAAGATGATCCAGGACATGGGTAAAAGAATGGAGGCAAAGATCGAGAAGATGCAAGAAATGTTTAACAAAGACCTAGAAGAATTAAAGAAGAAACAACTAGAAGAATTAAAGAACAGAGATGAACAATACAAAAACTGAAATGAAAAGTACACTAGAAGGAATCAATAGCAGAATAACTGAGGCAGAAGAATGGATAAGTGACCTGGAAGACAGAATGGTGGAATTCACTGCCATGGAACAGAATAAAGAAAAAAGGATGAACAGAAATGAAGACAGCCTAAGAGACCTTTGTGACAACATTAAACGCAACATTATAGGGGTCCCAGAATGAGAAAGAGACAAAGGACCCGAGAAAATATTTGAAGAGATTGTAGTCGAAAACTTCCCTGACATGGGAAAGGAAATAGCCAACCAAGTCCAGGAAGCACAGAGTCCCAGGCAGGATAAACCCAAAGAGAAACACACCGAGACACATAGTAATCAAACTGACAAAAATTAAAGACAAAGAAGAATTACTAAAAGCAGCAAGGGAAAAATGACAAATAACATACAAGGGAACTCCCATAAGGTTAACAGCTGATTTCTCAGCAGAAACTCTACAAGCCAGAGGGAGCAGCACAATATATTTAAAGTGATGAAAGGGAAGAATGTACAACCAAGATTACTCTACCCAGCAAGGATCTCATTCAGATTCAACGGAGAAATTAAAACCTTTACAGACAAGCAAAAACTAAGAGAATTCAGCACCACCAAAAGAGCTCTACAACAAATGCTAAAGGAACTTCTCTAAGTGGGAAACACAAGAGAAGAAAAGGACCTACAAAAACAAACCCATAACAATTAAGAAAATGGTAATAGGAACATGCATATTGATAATCACCTTAAACATAAATGGATTAAATGATCCAAACAAAAGACACAGGCTCGCTGAATGGATACAAAAACAAGACCCATATATATGCTATCTACAAGAGACCCACTTCAGACCTAGGGACACATACAGACTGAAAGTGAGGGGATGGAAAAAGATATTCCATGCAAATGGAAATAAAAAGAAAGCTGGAGTAGCAATACTCATAACAGATAAAATAGACTTTAAACTAAGGACTGTTAAAAGAGACAAGGAAGGACACTACATAATGATCAAGGGATCAATCCAAGAAGAAGATATAACAAATATATATGCATCCCACACAGGAGCACCTCAATACATAAGGCAACTGCTAACAGCTATAAAAGAGGAAATTGACAGTAACACAATAATAGTGGGGGATTTTAACACACCACTTACACCAATGGACAGATCATCCAGACAGAAGATTAATAAGGAAACACAAGCTTTAAATGACACAACAGACCAGAGAGATTTAATTGATATTTATAGGATATCCATCCAAAAACAGCAGATTACACTTTCTTCTCAAGTGCACACAGAACATTCTCCAGGATAGATCACATTTTGGGTCACAAATCAAGCCTCAGAAAATTTAAGAAAATTGGAATCATATCAAGCATCTTTTCCAACCACAACGCTATGAGATTAGAAATCAATTACAGGGAAAAAAATGTAAAAAACATACACACATGGAGGCTAAAGAATACATTACTAAATAACCAAGAGATCACTGAAGAAAACAAAGAGAAATCAAAAACTACCGAGAGACAAATGAAAATGAAAACATGATGATCCAAAACCTATGGGATGCAGCAAAAGCAGTTCTAAGAGGGAAGTTTATAGAAATACAAGCCTACCTCAGAAAACAAGAAAAATCTCAAATAAACAATCTAACCTTACACCTAAAGGAACAAGAGAAGAACAAACAAAACCCAAAATTAGTAGAAGGAAAGAAATCATAAAGATCAGAGCAGAAATAAATGAAATAGAAACAAAGAAAACAATAGCAAAGATCAGTAAAACTAAAAGCTGGTTCTTTGAGAAGATAAACAAAATGGATAAACCTTTAGCCAGACTCATCTAGAAAAAGACAGAGAGGGCTCAAATCAATAAAATTAGAAATGAAAAAGGAGAAGTTACAATAGATACCGCAATAATACAAAGCATCATAAGAGACTACTACAAGCAACTCTATGCCAATAAAATGGACAAGCTGGAAGAAATGGATAAATTCCTAGAAAGGTATAACCTTCCAAGATTGAACCAGGAAGAAATAGAAAATATGAACAGACCATCACAAGTAATGAAATTGAAACTGTAATTTAAAATCTTCCAACAAACAAAAAGTCCAGGACCAGATGGCTTCACAGGTGAATTCTATCAAACATTTAGAGGAGAGCTAACACCCATCCTTCTCAAACTCTCCAAAAAAATTGCAGAGTAAGGAACATTCCCAAACTCATTTTACAAGGCCACCATCACCCTGATACCAAAACCAGACAAAGATACTACAAAAAAAGAAAATTACAGACCAATATCACTGATGAATATATATGCAAAAATCCTCAACAAAATACGAGCAAACAGAATCCAACAACACATTAAAAGGATCATACAACATGATTAAGTGGGATTTATCCCAGGGATGCAAGGATTCTTCAATATACGCAAATTAATCAATGTGATTCACCATATTAACAAATTGAAGAAGAAAAACCATATGATCATCTCAATAGATGCATAAAAAGCTTTTGATAAAATTCAAAACCCGTTTATGGGGGCTTCCCTGGTGGCGCAGTGGTTGAGAGTCCGCCTGCCGATGCAGGGGACACGGGTTCGTGCCCCGGTCTGGGAAGATCCCACATGCCGCAGAGCGGCTGGGCCCGTGAGCCATGGCCACTGAGCCTGTGCTCCGGAGCCTGTGCTCCGCAAGGGGAGAGGCCACAACAGTGAGAGGCCCGCCTACCGCAAAAAAAAAAAAAAAAAAAAAAAACCCGTTTATGATAAAAACTCTCCAGAAAGTGGGCATAGAGGGAACCTACCTCAACATAATAAAGGCCATATATGACAAACCCACAGGAAACGTCATTCTCAGTGGTGAAAACTGAAAGCATTTCCTCTAAGATCAGGAACAAGACAAGGATGTCCACTCTCGCCACTATTATTCAACATAGTTTTGGAAGTCCTAGCCACGGCAATCAGAGAAGAAAAAGAAATAAAAGGAATACAAATTGTAAAAGAAGAAGAAAAACTGTCACTGTTTGCAGATGACATAACACTATACATAGAGAATCCTAAAGATGCCACCAGAAAACTACTAGAGCTAATCAGTGAATTTGGTAAATTGCAGGATACACAATTAATGCACAGAAATCTCCTGCATTCCTATACACTAACAACAAAAGATGAAAAAGAGAGATTAAGAAAACAATCCCACTCACCATTGCAACAAAAAGAATAAAATACCTAGGAATAAACCTACCTAAGGAGGTAAAAGACCTGTAATCAGAAAACTATAAGTGACTGATGAAAGAAATCAAAGATGATACCAACAGATGGAGAGATATACCATATTCCTGGATTGGAAGAATCAATATTGTGAAGATGACTATACTACCCAAAGCAATCACAGATTCAATGCAGTCCCTATCAAATTACCAATGGCATTTTTTTACAGAACTAGAACAAAAAATCTTAAAATTTGTATGGAGACACAAAAGACCCCGAATAGACAAAGCAGTCTTGAGGGGAAAAAACAGAGCTGGAGGAATCAGACTCCCTGACTTCTGACTATACTACAAAGCTACAGTAATCAAGACAATACGGCACTGGCACAAAAACAGAAATATAGATCAATGGAACAGGATAGAAAGCCTAGAGATAAACCCACACACCTATGGTCAACTAATCTATGACAAAGGAGGCGAGGATATACAATGGAGGAAAGACAGTCTCTTCGATAAGTGGTGCTGGAAAAACTGGACAGCTACATGTAAAAGAATGAAATTAAAACACTCCCTAACACCATACACAAAAATAAACTCAAACTGGATTAGAGACCTAAATGTATATCTGGACACTATAAAACTCTTAGAGGAAAACATAGGCAGAACACTCTTTGACATAAATGACAGCAAGATCTTTTTTGATCCACCTCCTAGAGTAATGGAAATAAAAACAAAAATAAACAAATGGGACCTAATGAAACTTAAAAGCTTTTGCAAAGCAAAGGATACTACAAACAAGACGAAAAGACAACCCTCAGAATGGGAGAAAATATTTGCAAATGAATCAATGGACAAAGGGTTAATCTCTTAAATATATAAACAGCTCATGCAGCTCAATATTAAAAAAACAAACAACCCAATCCAAAAATGGGCAGAAGACCTAAACAGACATTTCTCCAAAGAAGATGTACAGATGGCCAAGAAGCATAGGAAAAGCTGCTGAACACCACTAATTATTAGAGAAATGCAAATCAAAACTACAATGAGGTATCACCTCACACCAGTTAGAATGGGCATCATCAGAAAACCTACAAACAACAAATGCTGCAGAGGGTGTGGAGAAAAGGGAACCCTCTTGCACTGCTGGTGGAAATGTAAATTGATACAGCCACTGTGGAGAACAGTATGGAGGTTCCTTAAAAGACTAAAAATAGAATTACCACATGACCCAGCAATCCCACTGCTGGGCATATACCCTGAGAAAACCATAATTCAAAAAGATACATGTACCCCAATGTTCACTGAAGCACTGTTTACAATAGCCAGGTCATGGACGCAATCTAAATGTCCATCGACAGATGAATGGATAAAGAAGATGTGGTACATATATACAATGGAATATTACTCAGCTATAAAAAGGAACGAAATTGGGTCATTTGCCGAGATGTGGATGTATCTAGAGACTGTCATACAGAGTGAAGTAAGTCAGAAAGAGAAAGATAAATATCGTATATTAATGCATATATGTGGAACCTAGAAAAATCGTACACATGAATTGGTCTGCAAGGCAGAACTAGAGACACAGATGTGGAGAACAAATGTATGGACACCAAGGGGGCAAAGTGGCAGTGGGGGAGTGGTGGTGGGATAAATTGGGAGATTGGGCTTGACATATATACACTAATATGTATAAAATAGATAATGAATAAGAACCTGCTGTATAAAAAATAAATAAAATAAAATTCAAAAAAAAAGTAGTAAAGGACATATGGAGGACCAATCATGAGGTAGGCAGCACAACAGAGAAACTACTAGCCTCAGAGCAAAAACAACTAGGTTCTCAGGAATTCCCTGGCAGTCCAGTGGTTAGGATTCGGTGCTCTCACTGCCTGGGCCCTGGGTTCGGTCCCTGATCGGGGAACTAAGATCCTGCAAGATGCACAGCGTGGCCGAAAACTTAGGTTCTAGTCAATATTCCACCAGGTAATGACCTTGATAAAGGTACTTAATGTGTCTGAATTTAAATTTTCTCATCTGGAAAATTTCCTCTCTCTTCTACATTCTCAGCAATATCCCAGAGAAGGAGAAGATTGAAAATGTTAGAAATACCATTTTTTAAAACTTGTGAAATCACCTACATAAATTGTGAAACATAAACCCCTTCCTTTTTTTTATTATTGTGTTTGCTTGTTTACTTTTATTTTTCCTCTAAGCAACTGAGGAATTTGGTAAAGAACTCTACAAAGCCAAAAGAAATAAAGAAAATGAGGGTGACAATTCCAACCTTCTAACATAGCTGTATGGATTAGGTGAGGTAACGTATGTAAATTGCTTTTTCAGTGATTAAGTGCCATAAGTATTAATTATGTGTGGACTAATCTTAGACCAATAAAAGCAATAATTAATTTGGCTTCACTAACAATACAGTTCATTTCAAAACACTGAAAATGTTCACATAAGGTATCCCAGATCTTTTATCTCCAATGCCATGGGGCACAACCCAGTTCTTGTGTTTCAAGGAAGCAAGACCAAGACTGTAAGTTTTTGAAGATGAGAAAAGGAGTGGTGTAAATTAAGCTTAATTTCTAGTCATTTCTTTTCAAAGAAAAGTATTGAAAATTCCTGTATTCTGGAACTAAAACTGCTATTGCCTGTGATGCATCAGAAAATATTTTGTTAGTTTATACTTAAGTTTCAGCACTGTGATTTCCTGTTAACTGTGTTTCTTCTTCTCATCTATAGTGGACACTGAGATGAGCCTCTAACCAGATCCCTCGTCAGTGAAGGACGTGTTGCTCCAGCTGTTGGGACTGCTGTGGATAGCCAGCCTCCAGCTATCAGCCTCCTCAGGGTCTCCCTCACCAGCAAAGAGCAGCCTTGCCAAGGTCACGCCCCTTCCCTGGGTAGTCTACACACAACGTCTGATCCGTGGGATAGTATAAATGGCTGGCCATCTCAGCCCAATTTGGGCTTGCTCCAGCACTCTCTGTAGGGCCAGCAGACGCTGTCACTGGGCCTACATCACAGCTGGACTTCTCCCTCTGCCCAATCTTGCTTCCTTCCTCTCCATTCCACGGGGGTTGAATCTAAAGGCACTTCTGAATAAACATCCTGCATGCTAAATTCTGTCTCACGGTCTCCTTCCCAGGGAACCAAACTGCAACACTTTCTCATTTTTCTTTTTTCCTTTGCTGTATCACACTATGTAGCATGGCTTCACGAAATGACAGATCAGAAAAGAACTGACCCCAATACTAGGTGGTTGAAAATAGACTGAAAGAAGACCCTATCAGAGTTACTCAGACCCACAGGGCATCTGACATGCTCTAATCTATAAGAATAAACTTGGTAGCTGAAAGGGGCTGGGGATATGTGTAAAATAAGTGAACTAAGGGCCTCCCTGGTGGCGCAGTGGTTGAGAGTCCGCCTGCCGATGCAGGGGACACGGGTTCGTGCCCTGGTCTAGGAAGATCCCACATGCCGCGGAGCGGCTGGGCCCGTGAGCCATGGCCGCTGAGTCTGCGCGTCCGGAGCCTGTGCTCCGCAACGGGAGAGGCCCCAACAGTGAGAGGCCCGCATACCGAAAAAAAAAAAAAGTGAACTAATATTAACAGGGCACTTATGTTATGCCAGGCATTGTGCTAGATTTTTTACACTGTTACATCTATTCTCTCATTTAATCCACATTACGAATCAGGTGTCATAGGTAATGTTCTCCCCAGACTACAAGTAAGGGATCTGAGGCTGTGAATGTATGAGTGAACCAAGATAGAAGACCCCATCTTATAACTCCAACTTAGGGTATAAACTTCCAACTCAGGACTCATCAGAATCCTATCAGAGCCTAAAAGTATTTTCCCCACCTGTTTTAGGTAGGGATTGAGTTTGGCTGAATATAACAAAATCCAAATATCAATGATTAAACAAGATATGGTTTGTTTCTCTCTATTTATGAAAGTCCTAAATTAAGTGATGTCTGAAATTGGTTCAGGAGCTGAAGGACGTCAAAGCTGAGGTTCCAAGTCTGTTTGTTTTTCCCTCATGTCCCCTTCCAGCATTGAAAACACTTGAGGAAAGAAGAAGAGAGGGGCTGAAGGGCAGAGATACATGTATCAGCTCACTTAGCCCCTTAAAAATGCAGTGACTTCTGCTTACATCTCATTGGTCAGAGCTGTGTCACATGGCACCCCTGACTGCAATGAAGTTTGGCAAATATATTTTGTAATATAAGCTGGGCCCATTAGGCAGCCTAAATAAAACTGGAGTTCAGTTTGTAAGAAAGAAGGAAAGAATGGCTATTGACCAGGCAACTAGCTCCCATATCTGAAGATTCATCTCAGGAATTTCCAAAAGTTTTGTTAGGTATTGAGGTTGCGTTCCCTGGGAAACTGACTGAGAGATAAAGATTTGTGTGCAGGAGGTTTGTAGGGGAGTGCTCTTGTGAACAACACATGTGAGGGAGTATGGGAAAAACTGAACTATAATGTAGTTGCAACAGAGACCAGTTGGCTTCATAGAAAGCTTTAAAGAGGGGTCCCCAGAAATGTTCCAAATTGAGGCAAAGCGATTGGCCTTGTACTCTGCAGCACCTAGTTATTGAATGCTGGCTGCCCCTGAGAAGGGGGATGTAACTTTGAAAGAGGCAGCCATTTCAACCAAATTCCTGGAGGCAGACTCAGCTCTGAACTGCCAGCAACCAACACTCCCGGGAAATACCTGAAGAGGAAATGCATCTCAGCAACCACAACACCAAGCTAATAATAAGTTGAGCTGCACATGTTGAAGTACAGACTCTCCATGCTGATCTCACAGAATGTGTTAGACACAGTGGAAATGGAGGAAGAAAATGAGGGCAAAACATTCCCAGATATATTAGTTTTGATGCAAACGCTATAGCATAGCTTTTTGCAAAACTCTCAATTCTAATGATTACTGTTACTCTGAATAATCGTGTAGTTCCAGTAAAAACTGAGTTCTTATAAATGTATGCTATCTGTTAGTCAACTGGTGACTTCCTAGGAAGGAAAACAAGTGGTTAAACCCATCAGCATTTTCAGGATCTTAGCCTACAAAATTGTTGATATAGAGAAATGCCTCTGTGTAATATCTTTACAATTTATGAAGATAATCTTCTGGAAATGCAACTAGTCCCTATGGAGACCTTGTAAAAATTAGAAAATGTCACTCTCTTTGGGCAGATGCAGCCCTGAATTAAGGTGATCAGCTTGGCAAATTCAGACTTTGTTAGCCTAGACATCTTTGGCCACCATTTACAACCATATGTGGATCTGACACAAACTTTCCAAACTCCTGATTTCAACTGATTTTAAAAACTGTCTTAGCTAGTTAAGATGGAAGGTATTATCGTTCTACTTCACAGATGAGGTGGTTCAGATTGTTTAAGTGACTTACCTGAGGATACATGGCCAGTAATTGTCATAGCCTCGACACAAACCCTAAAATTCCGATATCTATTCTAGTGCATTTTCCAGGAGACTAGGTTGTCTTTGTGGACCAGATACGAACCACAACAGGATTGCATGAAACAGTGGTTAGAATAATGGCTGTGACAGGACTAAAGGAAAAAAAATGCACCTACAGAGAAACATGATAGGATAAATAGCTTTGTGTTCTAAAACTGCCAACCAATTGTAGAAATAATGGACTGTATAAAGAATGGACTTGAGGCCCTATACAATCAGAAAGTGAAAGCTAAGGCTGATTTTTAAACTTCCTGAGGTTTGAAGGCATGCCTTCACACAGAGATCCACCTGGCAGAGGGTGGAAGACTTACTGTCTCAGGATATTTAAGGAAGTCTTATGACTGATCCTTGACTGACCACTAAAATATACTGATCCAGAGGTGACCCATAAAAGGCTAGGCTTAATATTTGTCTTTTTTTAAAAAATTTTAAGTGGGAAGAGAACTCAGTTATAGCAGGAAATATGAAATCCATAGAATTAGTCCAGGAAAGTCACTAAGTAAACAAGCAGAAACCAGAAAAAGTAATCACAGAAACAACAAACCCAAAGGGTGATGGAAGGTTCTAATTCCAAAGTCAGCACAATAAATTGTCTAAAATGTCAAGTTTAAAGAAAAATTATGAGATGTGCAAAATACCAGGAAATTATGACACACGCACAGGAAAATAGCAAGCACTAGAAAATGTCCATGGAGTAGGGGAGCAGATTTTGACTTAGACAAAGACTTTAAATAAGCTACTCTAAAAATATTAAAAGAACTAAAGGAAACTAGGTTTAAAGAATGAAAATATGGCAACTATGTCTCACCAAATAGAGAATATCAGTAAAGTAAGAGAAATAAGAAAAAAAGAAACAAATAAAAATTCTGGAGATTTAAAGTATAAAAATCACTAGAGGGGCTTAACAGATTTGAGCTGGCAACAGACAAACAGACTTGAAAACAGGTCAGTTAAGATTATTCAGTTTGAGGAACAGAAAGAAAAACAGAATTAAGAAAAATGAACAGAGTCTTAGAAACCTGTATGACATTACTAAGCTTACTGACATACACATAATCGGGGTTCTAAAGTAAGAAAAAAAGAGAGAAAGAAAAAATTATTTAAAGAATTAATGGCTGAAAACTTCTCAAATTTGATGAAAAACATTAATCTATGTATCTAATAAGCTCAACAAACTCCATGTAGGATAAACCAAAAAATTTTTTATAATTATAACATTATAGTAAAACTGTCAAAAGTCAAAGAAAATGAGAAAAATTTAAAAAACAGCAAGAGAAAAACTCTTCAATTACAAGTTACCCTCCATGAGATTAACAGTTGATTTTTTGTCAGAAAACATGGAGGCCAAAACACTGTGGGATAAAATATTCAAAGTGCTGAAATAAAAGACTATCAAACAAGACTTAATATATCCAGCAAAACTATCCTTCAAAAATGAAAGATAAATAAAAGCATCCCCAGATAAACAAAGACAGAAAATGTGTCACCAGTGTACCTGCCCTATTAGAAATACAAAAGGGAGTTCTTCAGGCTGAAGAAAAAAGAAACCAATACATAGTAATCATAATAATTTGGATCCACACAAAGAAAAAACACTGCTAGGATAATTAAATGAATAATTTTTAAAAATGTATAAACATATTTTTCACTCTTTCCCTCTCCTAACTGATTTAAAAGACAACTGTAAAGAACAATCATAACAAAACTGTGATTATGGCTTTATAATGTATAAAGATGTAATTTGTATGGCAATAGTAGCAAAAGGGAAGGAAGCTATATAGGAGCAAAGTTTTTGCATATTGTTGAAATTAAGTTGGTATTAATCAAAACTGGATTGTTGGGCTTCCCTGGTGGCGCAGTGGTTGAGAGTCCGCCTGCCGATGCAGGGGACACAGGTTTGTGCCCCGGTCCGGGAAGATACCACATGCCACTGAGCAGCTGGGCCCGTGAGCCATGGCCACTGAGCCTGCACATCCAGAGCCTGTGCTCCGCAATGGGAGAGGCCACAACAGTGAGAGGCCCGCGTACTGCAAAAAAAAAAACAAAAAACTGGATTGTTTTAAATTAAGATGTTATTTATAATATCCAGGGCAAAAACTAATCAAAAACATGTGGAAGAAAAACCAATAAAGGAATGAAAATGATATGCTAGAAAATATCAATTTAACAGAAAAGAAACAATAATGGAGGAATAGAGGAACCAAAAGGACATAAGACTTAGAAAACAAATAGCAGGGACCAGAGAGAGATCAATCAAGATGAGTAGGAGGACATGAAACTCACCTCCCCCCATGAACACATCAAAAATACATCTACATGTGGAACAATCCTCACTGAAAACTAACTGTAAACTGGCAGTAGGACTCAGGTACAATCAAGGCTGTAGGAAAGATACTCATGGATTCGGGTAGGAAAGGAAGAGAAGCAATCAAGTCGGGACCTGTGCCCCTACGAGGAGACTCGGAGGGAAAAGAAGATTACATGGGTGAAGATTTGCCCTGGAGAATAAATGGCTCGAGCCACTTATTGGGTTCCCCAGTTCTGGGTCCCTACACAGGGAAGACGAGTCCCCTTGGCTGGTTGGAGGGCCTCTGGGACAACCAGGAGGGCTGTGGAAAGCCTGGGCTTCACTCATGAGGAGCACGTGCATGCACACGGGCTTGGCCCAAGGCAGAGCAGAGAGAGCAGATTGAAGACTGCTCTAGTGGCTTCCAGGTTTCCCCCAACCGCCCCGGCACACACCTCAGCCTGAGCCAAGTGAATGCCCCAGCCCTGATTACTCCAGGTCACAGCTCTACACTAGACTTAGGGCTGTCATGACCAAGGAGAGAGCTCAGCCTTGGGATGCAGAGGTGACTCAGATTTGGGGTGGCATCTGGGTGGGGCGGGGTGGCCATTGTTGTTACGTGCTCAGGAAGCATGTCAGAAGCAGCCTGGAATGCCGATAGGGGCTGGTCCACCACAGCCCATGCCCCATTATACATGAGAGACACGCAAACACCGCCAGCCCTTTGTGCAGCTCCACAGCAAGGCAGGGGCAGTGGAGGCTGGGGGTAGTGATCAACTGTGAGGGACAGAGGACTTGAACCCGAGGCTGCATCTGAGCAGGGTGAGGGCAACAATTGCTGGCACCTGCACAGGCATCATATCAGAGGCAAATCAGACCTCTCTCTGTGGCCAACCCACCACAGCCTGCACCCTGTCATGAGCCAAGAGTGTACACAGGCCCCTCTTGCTTCAGCACTGCTCCCCTCTGGGGCAAGGGTCTCAGCACTGGGAGAGCAGAAGGCACACACTTAAAGGGAACACAACCAGCTTGAACCTGGCCCTCAGAGCTTCTGTCCCAGCAACTTGGGATCTGACACCACCCACAATAGGGTGGAGATGGCCATTGAGCAGAGGGGAAGCCCTGGCTCACACCCAGCTCCAGCCCTAGCCCATCCCTCTCCAGCCCCACCTCTTACCAAGGTGATAGCTGGCAGCACACTCTGAGGAAAGATGTGACTTGTGTCCACCCAACCAAAAGCAATGGGAACAAGTAGTCTGTTTAAGGATGCTACCACATAAGGACACCCATTCAGACCACAATAGGTAACTGTTTCACCTAAATTCATAGAGATAGAGAAAGTTAAACAAAATGGGAAAGCAGAGGAACTGGTCTTAATTGAAAGATAAAAGAGAAAATCCCTGAAAAGATAATGAAACAGAAATAATTTCCAGCCACCATGGAAAACAGTATGAATGTTCCTCAAAAAACTAGAAATAGAACTACCATATGGTCCAGCAATTCCACTCTTGGGTACATATATCTGAAAAAAAAAACACTAGTTCAAAAAGATACATGTACCCTATTGCTCATAGCAGCATTATTTACAACAGCCGAGATATGGAAGCAACCCAAGTGTCCATCAACACACAAATGGATAAAGAAGATGTGGTATGTATATACAATAGAATATTACTCTGCCATAAGAAAGAATGAAATTCTGCCATTTGCAGCAATACTGATGGACCTAGAGAGTATTATTCTTAGTGAAATAAGTCAGAGAAAGACAGTGAATGTTGTCACTCATATGTGGAATCTAAAAAATAAAACTAGTGAATATAACAAAAAAGAAACAAACTCACAGATATAGAGAACAAACTAGTAGATACCAGTGGGGAGAGGGAAGAGGAGCAAGATAGGGGTATGGGATTAAGAAATACAAACTACTATATATACAAAATAGATAAGCAACACAGATATATTGTACAGCACACAGAATTACAGCCATTATTTTGTAATAACTTTAACTGGAGTATAATTTATAAAAATACTGAATCACTATGTTATACACCTGAAATAATATATTATAAATCACCTATACTTCAATAAATTAAAAAAAGAAAACAAATGGCAAAATGAAAGGTTTTTAATCATATAATATAAATAATTACTTTAAATGTAAATGGATTAAAGACTCCTTACAGAAGTAAGAGGTCGTCATACTAGATTAAAAAAATATGATTCAACTGTATACTAGCAATATCTATGAAAAACATAGTTTAGATTCAAAGACACAAATACATTGAAAAGAAAAGGATGGAAAGATAAATATAATGCAAATAATAACCAAAAGGAGAGTTGGATGTTAAAAGCAGACAAAGTATACTTAAGACAAAATAAATTACTAGAAACAAAAGGGAGATTTTATGATAAAAGGATCAATTCGGCAGGAAGTTATGACAATTATAAGTATATACGCATCTAACAACAGAGCCCCCAAAACTTGAAACAAAACCAACAGAATTGAAGGAAGAAACAGACAATCAATAATAATAGTTACAGATTTCAATACTGCACTCTCAATAATTGATAAAACAGTTAGGGAAAAAAATCAACAAGAAAATAGAAGATTTGAACAACAATATCAACCAAATTGACCTAACAAACACCTATAGAACACTACTCAACAACAGCACAATATACATTATTTTCCACTGCACATGGAACATTCTCCACAAGAACCACATAAAACAAGTCTTAATAAATTTTAAAAGACTGAAATGATACAAAATATCCAATCATGATAGAGGTAAATTGGAAATTAAAAACAAAAGGGGGACTTCCCTGGCAGTCCAGTGGTTAAGAACCCTGTGCTTCCACTGCAGGGGACACAGTTTCAATCACTGGTCAGGGAACTAAGATCCTGCAGTGCAGCCAAAAAAAAAAAAACAAAAAAACAAAAAAACAAAAAAAAACAAAAGGGAATTTGGGAACTCTACAAGTATTGGGAAATTAAATAATACATTTCTAAATAACCCATATTTCAAAGAAGATATTATGAAGAAATTCAAATTTATTTTGAACTGAAAGAAAATGAAAAGTGAATATATCAATTTATGGTAAGAAGTGATTAGATGGAAATTTACAGTTTTAAATGACTATATTAGAAAAGAAAAAAATAACTGAAATCCATAATCTACACTTTCATCTTAATGATCCTGAAAAAAAGAGGAAACTAAGCCCAAGCTAAACAGAAAAAATAAAACATAGATTAGAGTGGAAATCAGTGAATCAGAAAACAGAAGAATGATGAATATAAATGAAAGCAAAAGTTGGTTCTTTGAAAAGATCAACTAAATTGGCAAATCATACGCTATATTAACCAAGAAAAATAGACAAGACACAGAATGTCAAAATTATCAATGAAAGGGGGGACACTACCACTGACCCTTCAAAACTTATAAGGATTATTAGGGAATAATATAAACAGTTTTGACATAAATACACTACCAAGTGTAAAGTAGATAGCTAGTGGGAACCTGCTGTACAGCACAGGGAGCTCAGCTCGGTGCTCTGTGATGACCCACATGGTGGGGGAAGGGGGTGAGAGGTCCAAGAGGGAGGGGATATAGGTATACATAGAGCTGATTCACTTCCTTATACAGCAGAAACTAACACAACATTGTAAAGCCATTTTACTCCAATTAAAAAAAAATTTTTTTATGTCAACAAATTGAACAACTTAGATGAAAAGGACAAATTCACAAAAAAAGTTAACAAACCTGACTCAAGAACAAATAGAAAAATTCAATATACCTATAATACTTATAATATATAAAGATATTGAATTAATAATTAAATAGCTTACCACAAAGCAAAGCCCAGGTCCATATGGCTTTCCTGGTAAATTCTTTCAAACATTAAAAAACAAATACTCCACAAATTCGGCAAAAAATAGAGGAGGAAAGAATATGTCCCAACTCATTCTACGAGGCAAGTATTATCCTGATACCACAAGCAATAAAAGACTTCACAAGAACTCTTAGAACAAATATGAGATAACAGAATATAAGATCAATATACAAAAAAATCAATTGTATTTCTATATACAATGAACAATCTGAAAATGAAATTAAGAACGCAATTCATTTCACAATCACATTAAAAAGGATAAAATATTTATGAATAAATGTACCTGAAGTGCAAGATTGTACACTGAAAATTACAAAACATTGGGGAAGGGATTAAAAATATCTAAATAAATGGAGAGACGGTCCATGTTCATAGAGTGGAAGACAATGTTGTTAAGATGCCATTTTACCCAAATTTATTTATAGAGTCAATGAAATACCTATAAAAATTTCACCAGGCATTTTTTGCATAAATTTAAAACTTGATCTTAAAATTTATTTGGAAAGCAAAAGAGCTATAATATCCAAAATAATTTTGAAAAATAATAACAAAATTTGGGTACTTTTAATTTCTAATTTCAAAACTTACTATAAAACTACAGTTATCAAGACTGTGTGGTACTGGCATAAAGATAGTCACATAGATTAATGGAATAGAATTGTGTAGTCAATTGATTTTCAACAACGCTTTTTAAACAAATGTTACTGGGACAATGGTATATCCAGGTACAAAGAGATGAACCTGGACAGTTACCTCACACCATACACAAAAATTAGGTTATATACAAAAATGGTTTATAAAGATGAATGTAAGAAGTTAAACAATAAACTTTTTTAGAAAACATGGCAGAAAATGAAAAAAGTGACAAACCAAACTGTATCATAACTCAAAGCTTGGATTTGGGGAGACTTCCCATCATTTCCCAACTATTAAGAGTGTTCACTGTGCCTAAAATGTGCAAACAATGTAGTTCACACTAAACACCTGCTTTCTTTGTGGGACACTGAAATTTGGGTACATGCCAGGCAAAGAGTACCTATGTGACCAGTCCCCAATAAAAACCTTTGCCACTGACTTTCTAATTTCCTCTCTGACAGACAACATTTCATATGTGTTATCACAATTTGTTGTTGGAGTAATTAAGTGTGTCCTGTGTGGCTCCATCAAGAGAGGACTCTTGGAAACTTGTCTCTGGTCTCCGCTGCACTTCATCTCATGCATTTTTTTTCCTTTAGTGATTTTATTGTGTATTCTTTTGGTGTATTAAGAAATCATAGCCATGAGTATGACTCTATGCTGAGTCCTGTAAGTCCTTCTAGCAAAGCATCAAAACTCCTGGTGGTCTTGTGGACCCCCAAAACAATGCCTCAATAAACTTGTAAAAAATGTATGAGACTATTCATTTTCCTGTACACTAACCAACAATGGATATTAGGACTGTTGAAAATCTTAATGAGTTCAAAGGCGATTAATGATTCCATTCTACATTTTCTTCGGCTATTGAGTTTGAACTTTTGTTCCCATGCTTATTGGCCATTTGTATTTGATATTCTGTAAATTACCTGTTCATGTCCTTGACCTATTTTTCCTTTAGGATATATATACATTCACATTTCCTTAATGACTTCTTAGCTTTCTTTGCATATTAAGGATATTAGTCCTCTGCCACATACTATGGGTGTTCTTTCCAATTAGTCATTTGCACAGGTCTCTTTCTTACAGAGCTCTTCAATACTGACTAATGGCTCCACACCAAAGCTCAAGAAAAGAAATGGATCTTTGAGGATCTAATTCACAGCAGTCCAGTCCTCAGGCCTTGCTCATTCATCAAGATAAAAAAGAGAATCAGGGCTTCCCTGGTGGCGCAGTGGTTGAGGGTCCGCCTGCCGATGCAGGGGACACGGGTTCATGCCCCGGTCCAGGAGGATCCCGCGTGCCACGGAGCGGCTGGGCCCGTGAGCCATGGCTACTGGGCCTGTGCGTCCGGAGCCTGTGCTCCGCAACGGGGAGAGGCCACAACAGTGAGAGGCCCGCGTACCACAAAAAAAAAAAAAGAATAAAAAACCACTGAGAGGTAATAACCTATATGGGAAAAGAATTTGAAAAAGAATATGTATATATATAACTGAATCACTTTGCTGTACACCTGAAACTAACACAACATTGTAAATCAGCTATACTTCAATTTAAAAAAAAAAACACTGAGGGAATGTATAATTTTTGCAGCCTTTAAGGGATTCCCCCCAAACATTGTTTCTCTTAGTTATCCTTTTGTTACATAATGAGAAGGAATTAAAACAAGATTACCCACACTATCAGGTACTTGAGGTGCAGTGATTCCATTAGGTCAATTACAGACCTTAGCAGACATAGGAACTAGGAAAAAGGTTCATACCTCTCTGTCTTCCAGCTTCACTGGTTTTTTGGTTCCTCCCACTCAAAACACTCAGGCCCTCCCACTAGGTCTTTGTGACTGCTGTTCCCTCAACCTAAGAGGCATTTCCCACCCCTCTTTAACACCTACTTCTTCAGATTCCAACTCAAGCGTTATTTCCCAGGGAAGCATTTTTAATTTTTCTCAATAGGTCAAATCTCCCTTCATATGTGCCCTCATAGTACCTCTACCTCCCCACTAGTCACAGCTGGAATTCTGTTATCATTTGTGCGATTATTTAAGTACTACTTCTCCACCAGGCTATAAGTTCTTTGAGTACAAAGACTAGGTTTCTTTTATTCATTATTGTAATCCCCATCCAAGCACAATGCCTGGCACATAGTAGGTGCTCAGATAATATATGCTCAATGGATTAAGGCATCCTCTTGTTTGAATGGATATGTCTCCTAAGAATGGACTGCACCTTAGAGAATATTTTCAAATGATATTTAATAGGTACAAATGCTTTCATAATTAGTATCACATTTAATCATCACAGAATCTCTATCAGGTCTTGTTTACCTAATTTTACAAAAGAAGATATCAAGGCTCAGAGTGACTGAATAAATTTCTGGATCCATATTTGTGCCCACAGAGGGGATTCACAAGCCCAGTCCTCCTCTCACAACTGCTATCCTGCTGCTGCTGCTGCTAAGGGATCAGTCTTGTTCTAATATGTGATTTGTTTCCTCACTTCCAACCATGAGGATTGCCTTTTGCTTTTTATAGTTTTGCTGAAAGCAAAAGTTAGGATCTGAACCACCTATTGGATAAATAAGAGATCGACTGATTTTAAATGAAAAGATCAAATTTAAGAACAGAGGTGCTGCATGTTCTAGGCAGAAATGTGGTTCCAGCCATGATGGGTCAGGCAGCTGAAACTTCTCTCTTCTACTTCTATTGTGTGGATCAGATGATGTAACTATATCACCTGAAACACAGGCCCAAAATTGTGCTGAGAGGTCATGCGTCATTGTTGAGGTGACAGAAGATCAGCTGTCCCCTTCCCCAGCAATTTCACAAAGACAGACTTTGTTTGAGTCTGCTCTGTGGTTTCTGCACAAGGGAAAACTCTCACGCAGAAGGATCTTATATTAGTTATCTATTGTTGCATAACAAATTACCTCTAAATTTACTAGCTTACAAAATAAACATTTATGATCTTACAATTTCTGTGAGTCAGGAATCCAAGGGCAGTTTAACTTAGTAGATGTAGCTCAGAGTCTCTCATGAAGTTACAGTCAAGCTGTCAGCCAGAGCTGCAGTCATCTCAAGCCTGGAGAATCTGCTTCCAAGCTCACTTACATGGTTGTTGGCAGGACTCAGTTCCTCACTGACCTTTTGCTGGAGACCTCAGTCCCTTGCCACATGGACCTCCCCAAAGATGGACTGCTTGTCCTCACAACATGGCTGTTGGCTTCTTTGAGAGTATGTAATCCAAGAGAGAAAGAGAAAGAATCCAGGATGGAACCTAATCTTTATAACCTAATCTTGGAAGTGACATACCATCATTTCTGCTGTGTTCTATTGGTTACACCAAATAAACTTCATACAGTGTTGGGAGGGTACCACATAAGGGTGTGAACAGCAGGAGGCAGAGATTATTGGTGGCTATTTTGGAAGCTGGATATGATAAGTCCCTTCTCATTTTGAGCAGGTAGTAAAGTTGTTTCTCTGAATTCACACCATCAAGATGGGAAAGGATGGTTAAATCAGCTAATGAGGAACCTCTGGCATCCAGCAAATCTAGAGTAGGCTACTATATCATTGAAAATTCGGTTAACATCACTGTAATCTGATAATGCATGTGATATTCAAAATGAGAGATGTTTAAGTGATTAGCTGTGGTATTACACCCAATGATATAATGGTAAGTTGCTTCACCAGCTTCCCTGATTACAAAGGCAGACATACCTTGGCAGAGGACAGGATGGACATGCAAAGGGACAAAGGTGTTACAGCAGACAGGTAGCTAGATATGAGCAGAGAAAGGAGGGGCATGGGCCAGGTGGCAGGAAACCACACACCTTCTAAACAGCAGGGGTCCATAGGCAGACAAAGAAAAGAAGGAACCTCCAGACTGACAGGAAACCACACATTTTGGGGTGATAAGTGTCCTGGGGGCAGACCAAAAAAAAGGTGGGAAAAGGTGGGAATCTCGGCACCTGAATGTAACATTTTTCTCATTATGCTCTCATTACAATAAAATTAGCCTTGCAGATAAGAAGTACCCATGACGCACCAATGCCATGACACTTCTGATCAAGGCTAAATAAGGACAAAAATACCTCCTCCCCTTGGGAAGGTGGAGCTGGGATGAAAATCAGGGAATACGACCCCCAAACCTCTCATTCCCCAATGAATATTCCGCCCCTTTATTTGTATGCCCCACAAAACCGGCTTGCCAAAAAAATCTCAAGGGCAGCTACTCACGTGTTTGCCTGCTATCCCTTTGAGAGTGTACTTTTGCTTACATAAATCCTCGCTTTACTTTCTTGACCTCCCTGTCTTGTTTCTGAATTCTTTCTGTGACGAGACATGAAACTTTCTTTCACTGGGAACAAAGGTATCATTGGTATGTGTGTATGCATGTGTCTACATGCACATATATATGAGTACTTCCATGCTAAACTTTTAAAACACATCTCATGGGATACTTGACTGAGAACTGACATTTGAACTAAGGTCTTCTCTCCCCCAAACCCACTGATACAAAATACAGCTGCTGTGTTGTTTTACAGTACTTCTATTAACATCTAATTCAATGTAACATAACCTGAAATGTCCACAAAAGTTATAACCAAATACCAAGTTAAACACTTTAGATAGCTCCTAAACCCTTGTTCTTGATTTCTCCTCTGCTTGAAATGCCATGCCCAGTCCCAAATCAAGGATCTTTTTTTTTTTTTTTTTTTTTTTGCAGTACACGGGCCTCTCACTGTTGTGGTTTCTCCCGTTGCGGAGCACAGGCTCCGGACGTGCAGGCCCAGAGGCCACGGCTCACGGGCCCAGCCACTCCGCGGCATGTGGGATCTTCCCGGACCAGGGCACGAACCCGTGTCCCCTGCATCGGCAGGCAGACTCTCAACCACGGCGCCACCAGGGAAGCCCCCAAATCAAGGATCTTTTCTCTCTCTGTTGAAATCTTTTTCATGTCACTTTTTCTATGATTTTCTCAAGATCAAAACTAATTATCAGTGCTTCTCAGCACTTACTTACACATCTTTTATACTACTTGTGCAGTTAAATATAAATCAGACCCCAATAAATGGAGCAATTATTTGGGGAAAGAAGGCAGTGAACTTTGTTCTCATACATGACCCTGAGCATCCAGCAGACTCCTTGAATGCAGGAGGCTCTTAGAGGACGAAAAAGGCTGGCTCTGAGAACCTGTTGACTAACAAGTCTCCCCACAGGGGAGAGAATGCAGGGTGACATAAATACCCAAGGTATGTGGTTTGTTAGAAAACAAAATTATATAAATTATATAGATAGAGATAGAGATTATCTTGCACATATAGTAACCAAATACACAATGAATTCACAATAATCATGCCAAGTGACACAAATCATACTTGTTTCACATTTGTCAATATCAGAAAATTATTTTCCAACAAAAAACCCATTAGGTACAGTACTCTTCATACCTAAAATAAAGAGGAAAACTCAGGAATTGCTCTTGATGTTTAACATACCCCAAAACTGCCAACTCACTAAAAAACTTTAAAATTATGTAAGAATTTAAAGTGGTTGTCCTATAATGAATGGTAATAAAACAGAGCTGTGTTTCAAACCTTTTGTCAGGATAGTACTGTCTGGAATAAAATGTTTTTCCAAATTCAAAATACAATGAAAGTCAACAGATTTACTCCATATTACTTAGGAGAAAAGATACTATTTTTCTCCTCCATATGATTTCTCCTCTGGCTGGCTACCACTATCAACAACAGAAATTCTGAACCTCTGTAAGTAGTAAAACAACCACCCAATAAGAAGGTAGAATTTTTGGCACTTTAGATAACAAACCCTGGCAATGTTTACCTATTTGTGTTATCTAGAGGACTGTTATTTACAGTTCCTGCTGTTTTGCAAAAGAAGAAGGAAAAATTAGCTCTCCCCTTCCTAGGGCTTTGGAAACAATGGATTTGTGTTTTCATAACAACCAGGGACTTGGCAGCAGTAACAGGGACTCTCTTAAGTTGCCATATGGCCCCCCCAAGCAGCCATAGGTTTCCAAATGCATGTGTTATGGGTTTTAGTCTAAATCAGAAGAGTGTCAGCATGAGTGGTATTTGCACTCTACAGCAAGGAACCAAAAAAGCTGAGAAACAAAACAGGGAACTGGAGACCAAACTAATAAATTGTGTCCAAGATTGAGCCAGTGAATACCAAGCACTCAACCATATGCTTAGCAAAAGAGGTAGAGTTCTTACATCTATTTGAAGAATACACAGATGAAAAGTGTAGACATAAAATACTTTGGAAATTGTTCCCTAAAAAATGCATACAGGAGCTATGAAACTGAGCAGGACGCTGAAGGGCTCCTGGGCATGGAAACCTTTCTGTGTCCCCTGTTCCTTGTTTGTACAGAACAGACTCCAGCCTCCATGACTTTCCCTGAGTTCCAAAGGGCAGATTCAAACAGTTGCTAATCAGGGAAAGGAGGGGATGCAAAGACAAGCAAGGAGCAGCCAAGAAACAACAGTGCAGCCTTGGGGCAGGGTCCTGGTGCCACCTCAAGGGATACACATAGCAATATCTTTGAGCTCTTCTGCAGGACTAAAACCCCCAACAAACAGAGTTAGCATTCTTCATTCCAGAGAAGACCACCTGAGGCCAGATTAAAGGAACCAAAGAAGCTCATCAAGAGATTATCTGAGACCAGGTTAAAGGAGTGCAGGCCCTTCATACACCCTAATCCTTATCAGCAACCCCGCCCTTGAACCATTGCTATAAACCTCCTCACCAAATCCTCCCATTTTGGGACACATAGTTTTGAGGGCAGGAGCCCTCTGTGTCCCCCTTTGCCTGGCAAAGCAATAAAGCTATTCTTTTCTACTTCACCCAAAACTCTGTCTCTGAGATTTGATTTGGCACCAGTGCACAGAGGTAAAGCTTTCGACATCAGCTATAAATCAGCTTGGTGTAAGATGAACAAAACTATAAAGTCCTAAGAGAGAAGACTGGATTCAGAACAAGAAATGTTAGTCAGGCATGCCTTTGAAAACATTTCTCCCATAAAATTCATAATTCCTTGAACCTTGAAAAGAGCTAACCCTGAACTAGTGATGGACTCCAGAGCAATAAAAATTCCTGAAGAATTTAAATCCAGAAATTGTTAGTTGATGGCAATCAAAACCACCTATGAGAATGTGTAAAAAGATGTAACTAGAGAGTGTTGCTGAATTGTATTGAAAGGGACCAGAATATGCCACCCCAAAATATGCCACTTTGGCATAAGAATTATTTTGAGCTGAAGGCAATTGAGGGACAGCAGATGCAGGCAAAGCTCTAAAACCAGCACATAAATTTCCCTTTGTAAAGGCAATTTATATTTATAAAGGATTTTTTTTAAGCTGTCCTCTCCTGACTTGCCTGGAGACAATTCTTGTCACATGAGATGACTTGAATCTGCACAACAAATCTTTCTAAACAACCCTTATTTACCATACATGTCTTAGTCACCTGCCCACAACTTATCCCCTCCCACACTGCAGAGGCCCGAACTCCCTTCTTCACACTGTGTTAAAATGGTATGTAAGTCCCCAGGTCCACTTACCTCTGGATTTTCACTTCTTTTCTGTGAAGCTCTCTCTATATATATGCCCTTTCTTCTCATGTTAATCTGTATTTTGTCAGTTTAATCTATAGGGCCCTATTCATTGAACCTAAGATGATAGAGGGAAGTTTCTTCCTCCACTACAGTATCATGTGAAAAATAATAGAAGGATACAATAAAGTAAGTTGAAATTAAAGGTTTCCAGTGTTATCTCCCTGAAATTAAAGGTACCACTGCCATAGCCTACCACCTTACAAGACACAATAAACCTCCAAGAAGCCAACATCTTGATTCAAAGAATGTGCAGGAATAATCAAAATCTTTCATTGCAAAGTTAATATGACCATGTGGATCCACTGAAAACTCCCAATTACAAAATTCTAGCTTCCTCAATACTGCCTGGTCCCTAACATGTTCCTCTGGCCTACAACTCAGCTTCCCATTTCCTCACCTTTAAGCCATCAATGCCACTTCTTCCTCTACTTTTATTCCTATCCATTTCATCTCTTCATCTCAGGTCCACTCACCTTTTGCAGGATTCTCTACCATTCCCTTTTCCTGAGCCTCCTTGGATCAAATTCCAATCTATCCTTATATTTTTCTATAATGCCCCTTAACTAAAAATCACAGCCCCCAACCAAATATCTCCCTGACAAGCCACCTTATATCTCACAGCAAAGAAATAACAACAAAAAAACTTGTTCCATGTTGGGGGTTTTTTCCATTCTTGCTTGATAATCCTTTCTCTTTTGAAACACATCTTGTTTCATATTATTTTCTTCTTATCTTTATCTCTAGTTTGTGGACTTCCAGGCCTCTGTTGCTGATGAATTTATCACTAAAATCAGCTAAGAGGATTATCCAGATAGATATTTTATACTTTAACCTCACTGTCCCTTGAACCCCATAATTCCAACAGCCCTCATAGTCACTCCATCTTGAATTCCATTCTTTTCACATCTTGACTCTCATCCCCACCCTCAGCATACAACCTCAACTACTCCTTAACTGAAATAAAACAGGGTCATTTTTTCTTTCCTTTCCTCTCAGAAGACAAAGTATTCCATAATCTCCTTTTACAAGCTTTCTCATTCAAATTACTCTCAATTTCACATCTTAGATATCCTTATCATATATATCTTTGTCCTTACATGCATCTTTAACCTCCCCTTTACTTGATCCTTAAAGTCTTTCTACCTCCATGTTCATATAGCCTTAAAATTTATCTAAAAACATTTCCCAAGGTTTGGTATCCCACTAAGCTTCTGATCTTTCTCTCTTTTATTTCATTGTTAAATTCTTTTTTTAAGAAATCTAATTCTTCCACTTTATTAATGCCTTCTTTTTCTTTAATCTCTCACAATCTAAGCATTACTTCTATCTCTTTGCTAAAACTACTCACTCGGTTGTCCAAACTGTCTGCATAAAGATAAAATCGATGATCCTTTCTGAGTCTTCCTCTTCCTTAACTCTAGAATTTGATCAAGTTGGCTACCTTCTTCTTGAATCTTTCTCTGTGAAATTGTTCATCTGCAGTTATATTCCTATTTTAGTAACAATTTCTTCTTCTCCTTTACTGCTTTCCTTTCCTTTCTGAAGTTCTCATTCTCTGGGTATTCCAAATTTTCAAAAATCTTATGCATGTTGATGACACTGAGACCTACAATGCTAGCTACTACTTGTTCCTGAATCCTAAAACCAGATTTGAATACTATTGTCATATAACACCTCTTGAATATTCCGCCAGTAACTAAAGTACATAATGAGAATACAATTTATGAAGGGAATACTTCTGTTCCTAGCAATAAAGGATTAGCCGATCTCAGACTAAATCTCCCAGTGAGAACAAGTACAAAAGTTATTACAGTACAAAAATAGTTGTTTGATGGCATTTAAGAGTCAGAACTCAAAGGACCAGGCTCCCAGAGAGAAGGGAAATACACTGAGATCATCAATGTATTAATATCATACATGCCATCCTCCCTTGAAGCAATTTGAAAGCACATGAAGAACGATTCTGGGGAACCAAGAAGAAAGCAACTGCTAAGAGGATGAAGCCCAGAATTTAAGGCCCACCATGAAATTTTAGTAAATGATTCAGAATGGCTATACCTAAGAATAAGAGCAAAATGGAAATAGAACATTTTCATTTAGAACAATGTGATTCCCCTCACCCCAACTTTTATTAGAAGAAAATTAAATTTTCTCCAGAGGAAAATAGTATTATCCTGGGCCTCTATAAGTTTTTATATACAATGCCTCACATTCAATCAAAAATTAAAAGTCATGGCAGGAAGCAGAACAAAATGACTAAAAATCAAGAAAAACAGATACAATTAGAGCCTCAGATGATCCAGAAATTGGAGTTATCAGACATGGACTTTTAAAACTTTATAAATATGGTTAAGTCATTCAAGAAAACAGATGAAAAAGTAGAAATTTCTCCCCTGAGAACTGGAGTCTATTTGAAAAATCAGATGGAAATTCTAAATAGAAAGTACAATAATATGAAATTAACACTAACTGAATATAATCAACAGCACATTAGCACAACAGAAGAATAGCATAGTGAACAGTAAGTTCGTTGGTGGAAAATATACATATTAAAATAAAGGGAGAGGAGGACCTACAAGATGGCAGAAGAGTAAGACGCGAAGATCACCTCCTCCCAATAAATACATCAGAAATACATCTATATGTGGAACGACTCCTACAGAACACCTACTGAACGCTGGCAGAAGACCTCAGACCTCCCAAAAGGTAAGAAACTCCCCACGTACCTGGGCAGGGCAAAAGAAAAAAGAATAAACAGAGACAAAGAATAGGGACGGGACCTGCACCAGTGGGAGGGAGCTGTGAAGGAGGAAAGGTTTCCACACTTTAGGAAGCCCCTCCGCGGGCGGAGACTGCGGGTGGCGGAAGGGGGAAGCTTCGGAGGCGCGGAGGAGAGCGCGGCCACAGGGGTGCGGAGGGCAAAGCGGAGACATTCCCGCACAGAGGATCGCTGCCAACCAGCACTCACCAGCCCCAGAGGCTTGTCTGCTCACCCGCCGGGGCGGACGGGGGCTGGGAGCTGAGGTTCGGGCTTCGGTCGGATCGCAGGGAGCGGACTGGCGGCGTGAACACAGCCTAAAGGGGCTAGTGCGCCACAGCTAGCCGGGAGGGAGTTCAGGAAAGAGTCTGGACCTGCCTAAGAGGCAAGACACCATTGTTTCTGGGTGCACGAGTAGAGGGTAGCATGGACATATATACACTACCAAACGTAAAATAGATAGCTAGTGGGAAGCAGCCACATAGCACAGGGAGATCAGCTTGGTGCTTTGTGACCACCTAGACGGGTGGGATAGGGAGGGTGGGAGATGCAAGAGGGAAGAGATATGGGGACATATGTATATGTATAACTGGTTCACTTTGTTATAAAGCAGAAACTAACACACCATTGTAAAGCAATTATACTCCAATAAAGATGTTAAAAAAATAAAAGGAAAAAAAATACAGGGAGAAAATACAAGAAATGAGAAAAGAGTGTAAGAGGTATGAGACATGGGAAAAGGTCTATCATATGTATAATTTATATTTATAATTTTATATTTTTGGCAAGACTAGAAGTAATATTATAATAGTTGAAGGGATGCAATTCTATAAGTTTCACAAACTACATTAACAAGAAGCTCCATGAATCTGAAATGTGTAATTACATATAGGCATAAAATAGTTTAAATTATGAAAACAAAAGAAAAATAAAAAACTTAAAAGCAGAGAACATGGCATATACCTCCAAAGGAACAGCAATGTGACTACATGACTAAGAGTCACATTCTCACCAGATACAATGGAATACAGAAAATAGTGGAATAATATGTTTTAAATGCTGAAATAAAAGAACTACCAACTTAGAACTGAGGGGAAATATCCTTCAAAAATAAAGAGGAAATACATCATTTTGTAGCAAAGAGAACCTGTTTAGATTCATTGAAGAAATACTATAGGAAGAAGGAAGAAGGAAGAATAAAGAAGAAAAATTATCTGAGTTGCAATCATGGTAATGTAAGTAGGCATAAAGAGCCACTAAATAGGATAAATATGTGTATAAACTGACTGTTCAAAACAACAAAACTATTAGTCTATGGGTTTAAAATACAGAGAGAATTAAAATACATAACAACAATAGGCCAAAAGCAGAGTAGGGGTAAATGAAGTTAAAATGTTGTAAGATCCTTGCATTGCTCAGAGAGTGATAAAATATCTAACTTAGATTAGAATCAAGTAAGGCAAGGATGTATTTGTAATGTGTAGGTTAAAAATTAAAAGAATAATAAAATAATGAAAAATTAACAGTGAAAATGGAATATTAAAAAAAATACGTGATTAATCCCCCCCAAAAAAGGAAGAAATATCAAGATGAAGGAGAAATGAGGGGAGAAAGAAAATAAGAAATAATATATTTATATATAAATATATCACTATTAAATTAAATAACATTAGACCAAATATTTGAGGTTGAAGACTAAGACCATCAGACTAAATTTAAAAAACACACATATAGGGGCTTCCCTGGTGGCACGGTGGTTGAGAGTCCGCCTGCCGATGCAGGGGTCACGGGTTCGTGCCCCGGTCTGGGAGGATCCCACGTGCCACAGAGCGGCTGGGCCTGTGAGCCACGGCCGCTGAGCCTGCGCGTCCGGAGCCTGTGCTCCGCAGGGGGAGAGGCCACAACAGTGAGAGGCCCGTGTAACCAAAAAAAAAACAAAAACACACACACACATATACACATACAAACTCTTTCCTGTTTAAAAGAGGCATGCCTATTTGCAGCAACATGGATGGACCTAGAGATTGTCATACTAAGTGAAGTAAGTCAGACAGAAAAAGACAAATATCATATATCACTTATACATGGAATCTAAAAAAATGGTACAAATGAACCTAATTACAAAACAGAAATTGAGTCACAGATGTAGAAAACAATGGTTACCAAGGGGGAACGGTGGGGGGGGGGCAGATAAATTGGGAGATTGGGATTGACATACACACACTACTATATATAAAAGATAAGTAATGAGAACCTACTGTATAGCACAGGGAACTCCATTCGGTACTCTACAATGACCTATATGGGAAGAGAGTCTAGAAGAAAGTAGATATATGTATACATATGGCTGATCCACTTTGCTGTACAGCAGATACTAACACAACATTGTAAATCAACTATACTCCAATAAAAATAAATAAATAAAAGAGGCATGCCTAAAATATAAGTGTATCAAAAGTTTTAAAGAAAAAGAATGACAAAAATTTTACTGAAGTATTCCTAGAGAAAAAGAGGAATAATTCAAATTCAGAAAAGTCAATTCAATAGGATATAAAAATCGAAATTTGAATGTCTAATAACATAGCCCCCAAATATATAAAGCAAACACTGACAGACCAATAAGGAATAATAAATAATCCAAGAACAACTGTTGGAGATTTCAGCATACCTCTTTCAGTGGACAGAGCCAGCAAACTAAAATCAGTAAGGTTATAGGAGTTTTAAATAATATAATTTAAAAGTTTAACTTAATTAACATATATAGATATAGAGAATCTACAAAAAAAAAATCCACAACTGAAATCACACTTAATGGTGAATGGTTGACGGCTTTCCCCTTAAGATCACAAACAAGACAAGGACATGCCTTTTCAACATTTCTATTCAAAACTGTACTGGAGATTCAAGCCAGTAATTACCCAGGAAGATAAATAAATAAATAAAAAGCATCCAGATTGGGAAGGAAGAAGTTAAAGAATCTCTATTCACAGATAAGGTGATCTTGTACACAGAGAACCCCAAGAAATCCACATAAAACCTATTAGAACTAATAAACAAGTTCAGCAAGGTTACAGGATACAATATCCAATATAAAAATCACTTGTGTTTGTATACACTAGCAATGAACAATCCAGAAAAGAAATAAAGAAAACAATTCCATTTACAGTATCATTAAAAAGAATAAAATATTTAAGAAGAAATTTAACAAAAAAAGAACAAGTCTCATACACTGAAAACTATATAATATCATTTCAAGAAATTTAAAAGACCTACAAAATTAGAAAATACCCCATGTTCATGGATTATTAGATTTAATATTATTAAGATGACAATACTTCCAAAATTGACCTGCTTATTCAATACACTATCAAAATCCCAACTGCCTTTCTTTTTTGCAGTAATAGACAAATTGATCCTAAAAGGTATGTGAAAATGCAAGGGCTCCAAAAAGCCAAAACAATCTTGAAAAGAAGAACAAAGTTGGAGGACTCAGCCTTTGCGATTTTTAAACTTATTACAAAGCTACAGCATCAAGACAGCATGGTACTGGGACTTCCCTGGTGGTCCAGTGGCTAAGACTCCACACTCCCAATGCAGGAGGCCCAGGTTTGATCCCTGGTCAGGGAACTAGATCCCACATGCCACAACTAAGAGTTCGCATGCCACAACTAAAGACCCTGCATGCCGCAACTAAAAGATCCCGCATGCCACAATGAAGATCCCGCATGCAGCAACGAAGATCCCACGCAGCGCAACTAAGACCAGGCACAGCCAAATAAATAAATATTTAAAAAAAACAAAGACAGCATGGTACTGTCAAAAGGATAGACTTATAGATCAATAGAATCAAACTGAGTCCAGAAATATTATGGCCAATTATCCTTTGACACTGGTGTCAAGACAATTCAATGGGGACAAAATATTTTTTTCTATAAATGCTGCTGGTACAAATGGATATCAACAAGCAAAAGAATGAAGTTCGAGCCCTACCTTACACCATATAGAGAAATAAACTCAAAATATATAAAGGTTTAATTTTAAGAACTCAAACTAGAAAACTCTTAGAAGAAAATATAGGTGTAGTCTACTTGGATTAGGCAATGGTTTCTTATATGACACCAAAAGCACAACCAACAACAGTAATAAAAAATAGATAAATTGGACTTCATTAAAATCATTTTTGTGCTTTAAATAATTCTATTAAGAAAGTGAAAAGGCAGCTAAGAGAATAGGAGAAAATATTTTTCAATCACATATCTGGTAACTGCTTGTATCCAGAATATACAAAGAACTCTTACAACTAAAAAATAAAAGGACAAATAATCCAATTTAAAAATTGGCAAAAGATTTGAATCTTGGATATCCTGGAAATATCTTTGGATATTTCTCCAAAGGAGATATACAGATGACCAATAAGTACATGAAAAGATGCTCAACATCATTAATCATTACAGAAATGCAAATCAAAACAATAAAATACCACTTTGTACATACTAGGATGCTCTAATCAAAATAACAGTAACATATATTAACGAGGATAATGAGAAACTAAAACCCTCATACATTGCTGCTGAGAATGTAAAATGGTGCAGCTGCTTTGAAACTGACAACATATGTCCATACAAAAACATGGACATGAATATTCATAGAAACATTATTCATAATAGCCAAAAAGTGTCCATCAATTTATAAATGGATAAACAAAATGTGGTATATCCATACAATAATAGTATCCAGCCGTAAAAACGAATGAAATACTGACACATGGTAAAACACAGATGACCTTCGAAAACATCATTCTAAGTGAAAGAAGTCAGACAAATCTGTATGTTGTATAATCCCATATTTATGAAATGTACAAAATAGGTAAATCCACACAGACAGAAAGTAGACTAGAGTTTTCCAGAGGCTGAAGGGAAAGAGGAATGAGGACTGACTGCTAATGAGATCAGGGTTTCTTTTTGTCGTGCTGAAACTATTTTAGAATTAGATAGTGGTGATGGTTGTACAATTTTAGGACTATACAAGAAACTACTGAATTCTATCATTTAAAAAGGGAGATTTATGGTATGCGAATTATATCTCAATTTTTTTTAAAAAGCATAGCCCTATTCTTGTAAAGAAAGTGAACCTGTAATTTAAAACTTCCAGGGACTTACCTGGCAGTCCAGCGGTTGAGATTCCGCACTTCCAATGCAGGGACCATGGGTTCCATCCCTGGTCAGGGAACTAAGGTCCCGCACGCCGCGTGGCATGGCTGAAAAATTAAAAAATTAAAATTAAAATTAAAAAAATAATAAAACTTCCAATAACCCAGATGGCTTGTCCAGTAAATTATCTTTAATATTTAAGGGAAAAATAATATTAATTTCAAGAGAAGAGAAAAATCTTCTTCCAGCAACCAGAAAAAAGGAGACACCTCCAAGTGGTTTTGATAAGTCAGGACAATCTTTACATCAAAACCTGTAGGTATATTATTTAAAAGTTTAGTTATAGGTAAAGCTCTGCTATAAAAATTTTTTAAAAACTTTAAAACATTTTCAAGTAATATCCATCAACATATAAAGAAGAAAAAATGTCACAAATAAGTTAGTTTCTTTCAGGAATGCACAGTTGTTTTAACATTCAAAAATAAATCATAGCAATTCATCACATTAATAGGAAATAAAGGGAAGACAACTATTGATATATCTCAGTGGATGCAAAAAAAATTATTTGATAAAATTTAATATCCAAAGAAGCAGATAGGAACTTTAAAAATCTGTTATAGGGTTATCACAGAAAGACAAAACAAAAAAAAACAAAAAAACACCACTGTTCAGCAAACATCATAATTAATGGTGAATTACTGAATGCTTTCCTACTGAGATTGGGAATGAGGTGAGGTTACCCACTAAGATCAATTCTCACATGTACTGGAGATTTGGAGACTGTCATTAGTGAAACAAGGCAAATTTTAAAAAAGAAAGAAAAGTAGCAGGGTTATAAAGGGAGAAATAAAATTGTCATTATTCATAGAAAACATGATTGTGCCACTGTAGTACACTAGGGAAGGAATGGTTTGAATCAATTGTGCACTCGTATGGTAAACAACTCTGGTCCCCTACATCACAGTATAGATAAAATTTAATTCCATGTAGATCTCACATTGAAATGTGAAAAGTTAAAAGAAAATAGAAGAAAACAAATGAGTATCTTCAATACCTTTGATGTAGGAAAGTATTTTTTTAACAAGATACCAAAAAGCACCAGCCATAAAAGATTAATAAATTAGATTTTATTAAAATTAAGAACTTCTTTTCAACAAAAGACACCACTAAGAGATGGAAAATCAAGCCACAGGAGATTTATCTAAACAAAGAACTCTTACTGAGAATATATAAAGAACTTCACCAATTGATAAGAAAATGCAGATTGCCCAATTAAAAATAAACCAGCAAAAGTCTACAAAGGCATTTCACAAAAAAATGATATTCAAATGGCCAATGCCCAACCTCATGGTACACAACAGAAATACAAACTAAAACCACAATTCGGTACTGCTACATAATCACTAGAATAGCTAGACTAATAGACTAACAATGCCAAGTTTTGACAAGGTTATGGAGAAACTGAAACTCTCATATAGCTCTACCGGAGTATAAACTGGTAAAAACCTCTTTGGAAAGCTGTTTGGCAGTATCTAGTAAAACTTAACACTTGCACACCCAGTAATCGAACTCCATTACCCAGTGGAAATGTGTACATATGTATATCAAAAGTCATGTACAAAAGCCTGCAGAGCAGCATTATTTGTAATAGCTAAAAATTGAAAAAGACCCAATTATTCCATAAAATGTAGACTGGGTAAATAAATTGTGATATAGGAATAAAACAGAATGAACCACTACTGCACAGAGCAACGTGGATTAATCTCACAAACACAATACTGAGCAAAAGATGCCAACACAAAAGAATATATATCATATTGCTCCAGGCGTGTGATACAGCCAGTTTATATCGGCTTGTGAGAGCTGATTGTGTGCAGTTCTTTTCAACTCCATGTTCAGTGATTATCTTCTTGGTAGCTTAAAATCAGCCGTGTTGGGAGTATTTATTCCACAGAAATTGTCAAATGTTACAAAGCAGGTCTTCTCCTTCCCCCACCCAACAGCTGGTTGTTAAATATTTTATCACCATACTAATGTATTACACAAAAGCAGCTATAACTGTTCTACAGTGAGATAATTCAGAACAGTTGTTACTTTGGTGGGGGGGGAGTAATAACTGAGAGAGCATTATAAAGGTTTCTGGGATGCTGGTAAAATTTTATTTTATATGTTGATCTAATTGTTGATTACGCAGGTGTATTCAATTCATGAGTCTATCAAGCACTTTAAATTGGTGCGTTTCACCATATGTATATTATTAAAATATTTTTTAAAGTAAACATATTAAAATTTCCTAGTGCAAATGTTCTCAGATTTCATATTCTTTTAATGCCTTTATCTTTGAGTACTTCTAAGATCAAAACCTTGAGAACTTTTTACTTCCCATCCTCCCTTTCCTCCTTACCCGCAATCCTAACAATCATCTGCTAAATGCTGTCACTCCCATCTCTAAATTTCCTTTTCATACCTTTCTCATCATTCCCTTTTCCACTCCTAAAACACTGGTACATGCCTGCATGACTTTGTGCATAAGTCATGACAACCATTTAAAAACCATCTCCTTGCCTATAGTCTTCCCTCTTGGCCTTTATCCTACTCACTGTTGTCAGATCAATCTATCTCTCCCCTGCCCAAAATTTATGTCAATATAAAAAGGTGAATAGGCAAATAACAGCTATTTGATATTACCCAAATATCAAAATTGCATGGTATTCAAGGGATCTCTCAATATTCCTTGTTACCCAACCAATATTCCAGCCAAATTAAAATTATTGTTATTCCCTGAATATATCCTTTGTTTTTTCATGTCTTGAAAACTGTTTTTCTCCCATGTATCACACCTTTCTCCCATCTCTGTCTATAAAAACACTGGCTAATCTTCAAAACAAAACTGACTTCTCTATCCCATCCAGGACTTGGTCAGAGCACCTAGTAAGTGCTCAATAAATACTGAGTTGAATATCTCACAAATAATAATCCACGAATCCACAGGACCCTCCCCTCTCCTCCTGGAAAGAAAAATCATCTACAGCATATGTAGATATGGAAAGCTCCCTTGAGTTTTAAGGCTCAAGTTATATTTGACAGCTTTGGTAAGGCGGGTGATGGAGGATAAGCTTGTGTCATTAGAGAGAGCGAAGTACTCATTATATTTCATAGTATATGGAGCAACTCAGAATCATAGCCAGATGGCGTAATGTTTTTCCATCTGGATGAGGACTAGTATAAGAAGCTAGCAAACTTATGAAGTTAGAAAAGATCCAGGAGGGACTTAAGTGATATGCATACTATTCATTCCCAAATATGTGAATCCCAAAGAACCATAGCTCTTAAAAATTGAGAAAGCCATTTTCAGAGAATATTTACCAGAGAATACCTGCAAAGTAAGTATCAGGCACAACAGATTTAACAAAGTTCTGACCCACTCACATAACTCAATGGCACGAGACAACAGTATTTAACTTGGAATAATGTTCAAAGACACTTTTGATTTTGTTTAGCACAAATCATCGTTCATCTCCAAGGAGGGAAGCACAGATGTCCAGTCATTAGCATAACAGAAGAATTGCTTCAAGATTCATATAACATTGGTGATTCTTTGATTCTATTCAGTCTAACATATTTCAAGTTGGAGTAGGGCCAGAGGATCCTTTGCTAGCATTACATTTTTATTTACTTATGCTTTATTTTTTAAAATAAAAAAGTCAAACTTACAAAAGAGTCAAAGGATTAATACAATGAATGCCTACATATATTTCACCTAAATTAATGGATTATTAATATTTTACCAACTTCTGTCATTAACATTCAACTTAGTAGGTGGAAAACCACAACAAAACATACATTTAAAAATAATTATAGGGCTTCCCTGGTGGCGCAATGGTTAAGAATCCGCCTGCCAATCAGGGGAAACGGGTTCGAGTCCTGGTCCGGGAAGATCCCACATGCCTCAGAGCAACTAAGCCCATGTGCCACAACTACTGAGCCTGTGCTCTAGAGCCCGCGAGCCACAACTGCTGAGCCCGCGTGCCTAGAGCCCGTGCTCCACAACAAGAGAAGCCACCGCAATGAGAAGCCTGCGCACTGCAACGAAGAGTAGCCCCTGCTCGCCGCAACTAGAGAAAGCCCGTGTGCAGCAACAAAGACCCAACTCAGCCAAAAATAAATAAATAAATAAATAAATTTCTTTTAAAAATAGTTATAATTATGTGGTCAATGACATGACAGTGTCAACAACTCTGGAATTTTCTGAAGACACACAATCATCAGTGATCCATGGCAGGGAATGGCTTTGAGCTTACACATTTTTGAAACTATTCTGTAAACTGTCAGTTTTAAAAATACAACTTAGGACATGTGCTGAGTTCTTCAGTACAGATTCATACACAATTAATGATGCAGCACAGTAGGAAACAAACAAAATGAACAACAACACAAAAACTGCACCACAATTATTTATTTATACCCCAGACTGTCCCACAAAAGATTTAAGGTTGCTTTCAGAAAGACATGCTGTACAACAGGATACAAATGAACACTTGACGTTGGTTGGTATGATGGGAAAAAAATCAGACAGAGGTACTATTGGAATTGCAGAGCATAGCATCCTATATAGTTACAACAATTTATCTGTTTGCTTTTAGTGGCCAAACAAAAAGTAAACATGATAATGGAACATGACTCACAGAGTCCATAAGATAGAAAAAGCTCTGTTTTTCCTAGGCAACTTGTTTGTTTGTGATATATAAATCCTAGAGCAGTTTCTCCTGTAGGTCCTGATAGAAGAGGATACTGTGGGAAACAGTGGATGAAGTTCCAGATCATGCTTTTATGGTAAGATATGACAGTGAGTTTCATTTTGTTTCTGCCAATTCCCTCGGGCTCTGTCAACAGCTTAGTGCTCAAGTATCATTCAGAAAAGCAATTCCTTTACTGAATGGTTATTGGGCACTAAATAAAGCAAACCAAATCTCTAGCTCTGATAGTCTAAGGTAACACTTAGAACATTAGACCAGGACACATGAATGGATTGGGTTGGGGAAAGAAGGTAGCAGGAGATGGAAAGTTCATGAATGAGCTGCAAAGATTTTCTTGGAAAAAACATTGATTTTAATGTCAAATTATATGTTGAAACATTCTAACTCTCCAAAGAGGTAGAATGCAAGAAATACTACCTTACCCTGTCAGGTAACATATAATCTCCACTCTCTTCGTAATAAAATGTCAAGTAGAATACTTGATAGGAATTCAGGAAAACATAACTTGCAATTACAATTATTGCATCGATATTTGTGTACAATGGACCAAGCTAAGTTTGGCAATTTTCTAAAGGAAAATCTCTTGTTCTGACCTTCATTATTGAATCTGATGGGACAAAGAGACCTGGTACATAGGTTCGTGACAATGAATGCATAAAGCCACAGAATCTACTAAAGCACATTGTTTCTCTCCTTTCTAAAAATATTCCACATATCTGGGAGCTCCTTTAGAGCAGACAGTGTCTTTCTCTATTGTTATGGCTCAGCATGGTTCTTAGCTTTTTGAAGCCACACTCACATGACCTTGGGCAAATTGTTTCTCAACCTATGTGCCTCAGCAACACCCACCACATGTGGGCATGCTGTTCATACTCATTTGCCAGCTAACCCATAAGGCTGTCAGTTTTGAGTGTGCTCTTCTGCAGCAAGAAAAGGCTCTGCAGCAGGTCCAGGTTGTTGCAGTAGCTCCTCTGTTACTGGGGCCTTATGAACAGCATACTCAAGGTTATTTGAAAATGTCTGTAGCAAACAGGGATCATATATGGAGCCTCCGAAAATCTCCCTTAGTATTATTGTGAGAGTTAAAGGAATTAATACCTTTAAAGTGCTTAGAACAGGGACTGGAACTAAGCACCCAATCAATAAATATTAGATTTTCTTTATTATTATTGAAGATACTCTTTTAAATCTGGTTGAGTGAATGGATGCATCAATGAATAAGAGCAAGAGAAAAACTGGAAGGCAAGAGAAAATGGCCTCTCAGGTGAGGTCTGGTAACTATACCAACTAAATTCACAGGGCTACATAAATTTGAAAACACTGGTCCTTAATTATATAATTTGGTTACATATTAGTGATTCTTAACTAGCAATACTATATGATGCGTTCGTTATAAGTGATGTTATACATCTGTACATAGTAATGATTAGATAGGTCACTATTGTTTTTTAAATCTCAGCAAAAAAAAAAAGAAAAACCATACTCAGCAATGCTTTCTTATTACTCAAAGATTCTGCTTACTCCGTGGAAAGAACTATGTCTACCTCACCCAACAATTGCTAGATAGCAGAAGCTTGACAGCAGACAACAGCAGAAGCTTGTTAGAGTGCAAAGACAAGGAATCTCTTTTGGAGCAGTGGTCTTCAAAGTGGGATGCTCACACTCAAGAGGGATGCAGAACGATCCTATATGGGATCCTGAATTGGATCCTGGAACAGGAATAGGATTTTAGTGGAAAAGGGGAAGAAACATTAGAATTTCTAGTTATCGCTATGTATGAATAAAAAAGGAAGAAGGAAAGCTCTACCACTATTTACTATGAGGCAGCCTTACTGGTCCATAAGTGTAGAGTCATGGACAACTCATGAATTCAGTGCCTCCTGCAACAGGTTGCAAATGCACACAGTTAAGACGAATAGTCATATCACTGGCCTTAACTAAACAAATTGTCATAAAGTGCTAGAAAGGAGGAGCTAGGAATTATTTCCACCAGATAGATGGATAGATAGATACATGAAGCATGACTGAACATAACACTAATAATATAAGCTCAAGCAAACAAAAAATAAAAAAGCAAGGCTAAAACTTCTAGTATGAACTCTTCATTAGACAGAAAATAATATTTTTTTAAATAATTATTTAATGATATCTGACCAGAAGTTGACAACAAACTTGCAGAATTAACAATAAGACTACCTGAAATATGGATTTACATCTGCTATTATTAACAACAGACCTCTCCCAAAGTGTCTATTTCATGTTAAAGACCTTGTAATGAATAATTTCAACTATGACAGTCATTAAAATCAAAGACATAAATGAACTAAATATTAAGCTAGATTTTAATCACTGTATTATAATGTTAAACTGAAATTTCAAAAATTATTCAAATTTGCAGTGCATTTCTTCAATTCTAGGAGTGACTGGAAAGACTCACTATGCATATAAACATTCAATTTAGCAAATTTAGGAACAGACTAAATATATACCTATAAAAGAATGGATAGTAATTTGGAGTATTACCATATAATGTAATATTGGATAAACATTTAAAATCACAGTTCTATCATCTATGTATCTATGCTGAAATATGCTTACAACATTTGTAAATAAACAAAATTTTCAGTGCATATATGTTAAAATTGTAATACACAAGTTATTTGAAAGCAAATAAAATTTGAAAACAGTATATTTGTAAAATAAGAAATTATATATGATTTCCTTTATTATTGTTACTATTGTCATTGTTATGATGACTGACATATGGTGCATGGTTTAAAAGAGAAAAAAAATTAAAAGGAAATTGAACCATATAATGTACCTAATCTGGAAGTTGGAAGTTTTATAAAATGTGCTGCAGCTGAAAATATAGTATATGCAACAATCATAGTGTTAAACAAATGCCTATGTTTACCCTTTGGTTACTAATTCGTCAAGGGTAGCTTCTTCCTTACAAAGAGTTTTTCAGAGATCCACCTTTTGTTCTGAAGTGGAAGTGAATCATTCCCTTGGCTACACTCAATCCTTAATTTTCCCAAAGGGAAATTTCCTAAAACTATTCTTTCCTGATTTACGTCCTCTCAGGTTGCTCCTGCGCAGTCTCTGGTCTCCTTCGCAGCCATTCTTCTTTGTCCATCCCTGAAAATCACTGCCCTCTGAGGTTCTGTCCTTGAACCACTTCGCTTTTCACTCTATACCCATTCTAGGCAAATTCATCAATTTCTGTGGATTCATTTACCACATGGTTACATACTGATGATTCTTAAATCCGTTACTCCAGACCTCTCCCCATGTATCACCTGATTGCCTCATAGGCTACTCAAGTGTAGTATGTCTAGAGCTGCATTCATTTCTCACCATCCCTACCTCTTCCACCTTTCTCCCTCCATCCCCTATATTGCCTATTTCTTTGAAAGGTGACATCACCCCCAGCCCCCACCATCCCAGATCCCCCACTTTATTTAAGTTCCCAAATCTAATCAGCCACTAAGACCAGATGATTGTACCTCTATGACACATCCTGAATCCATTTTCCTATCTACATACTCACCATCATTACTGTATTATTATATTAATATTATTATGCATAACCTCTGTTATAGTGAACTACCTCATGACTAGTGTCTCTACCTTTACACCTCTCCCGCTCCAAACTATTTACCAAGATCACCAGAGAGATCTTTCTGAAATGAAAATTCTCTCTTTTTTTTTTTTTTTTTTTTTTTTTTTTGTGGTACGCGGGCTTCTCACTGTTGTGGCCTCTCCCGTTGCGGAGCACAGGCTCCGGACGCGTAGGCTCAGCGGCCATGGCTCACGGGCCCAGCCGCTCCGTGGCATGTGGGATCTTCCTGGACCGGGACACGAACCCATGTCCCCTGCATCAGCAGGCGGACTCTCAACCACTGCGCCACCAGGGAAGCCCCGAAAATTCTTTTTTTTTGGCCACCCCGTGCAGCATGGATCAAACCTATGTCCCCTACATTGGGAGCACAGGGTCTTAACTACTGGACCGCCAGGGAAGTCCCTGAAAATTCTTATGTATCATACTCAACCATACAATGCATAAATGACTCACCATAACCTACAGGATAGAGTTTAAAGAGCCCAGCCTAAGTTTTATGATTTAACCCTTTTTCAACCGTCCACCTCCACTCACATGAGTCCTTGTTTTACTGCAGGCTCTAGCCATCATGTAATATGAAAAAGCCCCACACACTTCCCTCTGCCCAGGCACCCTTCCCCAAAACCCTTTACTTGGGAAATGCCTCATCATTCTACAGGGCTATCTCACTTCATCCTCACGGCCATTCCTCATTTCCCACAAGGAGTCATGGCTTCCAGAGCAGCTGCTACAGGGCTTGATGAAGCAACCTGGAGGTATGAGGCAGTTAACACCTCCCACCCTGGGCAAACTTTAACCAAATGTACACAGAAGATGGAAGGAGTCAGGCAAATAAATTTCCTCTCCCTTTCTCCCTCTGATAGAATATTCTAAAACATGGCTCACCACACGGCCTGTTCAGAGATACCCCACATACCTGACTCGGTGGACCTACTGAGCAATCAGCTGTGTCTCTTCAGGGCCTGTGATGAAACAGTGGCCAATACAATAATAAATTGCTTTGCTTTGTTTACGAGGCTTTCCTGCCTATGTCCCTTTTCCCTCATTCTCACTGTCCTGAGAAGGCCTTTCCCATAGAAAGCATTAACCCTCAATCTTTGCCCAAGGCTCCGTTTCCTAGGGAAACCCTGATAATAAAAATACTATTTACCTTACAGAGTTACCAAGAAGGTTAAACTAGACAGTGCACCTAGCATAGGCCCAGCACGAAGAGGCACTCGATAACACCCAGCTTCATCCTCATTGACTGCTTTCACTTGGCAGGATAGGAGCTAGAATAGGAGAACGGGAGTTTCAGAGTCCACAGAGAATGCACAAGGAGTGATTCCACATGCCCTCTGCCCTGTCTGTTCTGAAACACTGTGGATGGCATCACTGCATGGCATACTAAAGCCCAACACTGAGTGAAAATGAGACTTCTCTATGCGGGGGCCCCCAGACAGGGCACACACAGTCACCTGCAGTATTAGAGGGCTGGGGAGTTTTCTTTCTGAGCCAGGAAGTTGGCTTCTCTATTGATTGCCTTGTGCAGTTGGAGTAGAATCTTTCTATATGTGGAAGTGCTCCATGAAGCCCCACTCTGAGTCTGTAAACCATACACAGCTTGTGAGATACCACAATATACTTTAGGAGAAATGATCCAAAATTAACATTTCTGCTAGTTCAAGCACTAGGAAACCAGAGATTACTGTGCTTTTTAGAACAGAAGTTTTGTACACTCAGGGCATATGCTATTCGCATCTGTTCCTAATTGGCATTTGTGGTTCAGATGCATGAAGATAAAGAGTTGAGGAAAGAGTAGAACAGTCTGCCAGTCCCTGGATACTATAGATTTGCCTCTTCTGGGGTGAGGTTGCTATCTAGTCTTGGTGACTGCAGAAATGGTAGGTGAAAGGGATCAGTATCTGTGCATTTGTGGAGTATTTATTGTAGCAAGATAAGTTGGGGCCCCTTTTTCATTAGTCTTCCCCCCCCACCCCCTTATCTAGGCAGAAGACAACTATTAGAAGAAAGAATCAAATTGTCCCCACTGCCAAGCCTACTCGAAGGATAGGGAGGATTAGCTCAATGTTTCTCAAAATGAAATCCATGGACTATCCCCCCACATTAGAATGCCTGGGGTTGCCCACACAATTCCTTTCAAACAAGCACCCTGGGTGATTCTAATGAGCATGAAATATAAAAACCTCTGATTTAATTGAACTGAAGTATTACGCAGACCAACTTTTTACATGCAGTTCCCAGGAGGAAAACAACACTGAATGAGAAAGCTTCGTGATAGATAAGGTTCCCTCTTTTCTCCTGGGGAGGTGAAATGGAGCAGGGGTCCCGGCCATGCCTCCCTCCAGGACAACATGAAATTGGCCTTTTCCAAAATGCAGACAGGCTGGACTCCAGGCTGCAGGTAGCCAGAGGTTCCGAATTCTAAGGGACTGTGAGCAAGTTCCCACTTCACTCGCAGGAAAGCCACATGGTTCGAAGGGCTCCATCCCTGCATTTTCTCTTATGGTGGCGTCACAGATTTCTCTTTGAAAGCCATGGAGCTAACAAAGACACCCTTGACATGAAGCATTCCCATTCTGTCTTGGCTCTCCATTATGGGGTCAACAGCTTGTCTTGAAGAAATAGCCCTTAGAGACCCTCACAAACTCAGAGCCCTGGGATTGGGAAGGGTTTTGAACTATAGCTTCCTCTACCTGGATTTCACACTCCTTAACACTCTGGTCAAAACCTGACTCTTCCTTCAACACTATAGCATGTATCCTGTATAGCAGTACTGTCTGCTGTGCGAAAATCTCTACCTTCTTTGTCTGTGAATTGGCTTATACATGATTGATTAATAGGGGACTGAAACCAGCATAACATGGAAATCAGAAGCAGATTTACGGTGAAGCTAATGTAGCTAAGCCTTAAGAACCCTCAATTACATGGGTCCCTTCCAAGGCCCTAGCTTTGCGTTCACATGGGCATGTTAGTAAAACTGGCGAGGAGATATTTTTTTTTTCTTTTTTTTTTTTTTTGCGGTACGCGGGCCTCTCACTGTTGTGGTCTCTCCCGTTGCGGAGCACAGGCTCCGGACGTGCAGGCTCAGCGGCCATGGCTCACGGGCCCAGCAGCTCCGCGGCATGTGGGATCTTCCCGGACCGGGGCACGAACCCGTGTCCCCTGCATCGGCAGGTGGACTCGCTACCACTGCGCCACCAGGGAAGCCCGTGAGGAGATATTTTAATTGCAGCTATTTAAAGCTGCTGTGGTTTTATACCCCAATTTCCTATCAGTCCATGAGGCACTGGAATAGCTGCAGGCATTTTGGTACCTAGCCAAGGGGAAACTAAGTTGGAGATACACTTAGATTATGGAGAGTGGGCAATATTGATGGAGTTTGTAATCTCATCAAGTTACTGCTGATGGTCTAGTATACCGCAGTGTGGCATTGCAATGGCTTCCAGGCATACTCCTACTTCCCACTATACCAACTTACCCTGGGCAATAAAATAAAAAGGTAGTAAAACAAAGTCACATACAGTTCCATGCCACCTTATCATGTGTAGATTCATATAACCATGACTGCAATCAAGATATAGAACTGTTCCATCACCACAAAGACCTCCCTGGTGTTACCCCTTTATTGAGAATGTTATTTAACCACATTACATTTAGTCAACATGTTTCCTTAGGCTCCCTCTTGACTGTGACCATTTCTCAGACTCTGTATTTGATGACCTTGACAGTTTGGGAGAGTACTGGTCAAATAGAATATCTCTCAATTGGGATTTGTCTGATATTTTTCTCATGATTAGACCGAGGTTATGAGTTCTGGGGAGGAACACCACAGAAATAAAGTGAAATTCTCACCACATTACAGCAAGGGTCCATACTATCAACATCACTTGTCACTGATGATACTAACCTTAATCTCCTGGCTGAGGTAGTGTTTATCAGGTTTTGCCACTAAAAAGTTGCTCTGTTTTCCCTCTTTTCACACTGTACTCTTTGAAAGGCAGTCACTATGCACAGCCCACACCTAAGGAGTGGGAAGTTATATTCACATAGTTGAAGACAGAGTACCTACATACATTATTTGGACTTTTCTACATAGATTTGTCTCTTCTGCCCCCATTTAATTATTTATTCAATCATATGCTTATATCAGTGTGGACTCGGGGATGTTTATTTTATACTTTGGGCTATAATTCAATACCATTTTATGTACTTTGTTGCCCAAAGTGTTCCAGTTTGGCCATTGGGAGTTCTTTCAGTTGTTCCTGTGTCCCTTTTTACATGCCCCAATAATTGTGTGTGTGTTTATTTTTGAGTCCTTTCTTACTTTCTCATTACAAGATGCTCCAGACTCAGCTTGTACATTTCCTGCCCCAGGTTTAGAATCATATCCAAGGAGTCTTGATTCCTTTTATTGGAAAATGGTGTTAGAAACCAAGATCTTTGTTCTAAGGGTATTTATTGATATTGGAGTGTTGTTACATCTATCTACATTCTCTGACAGACTAAGAAAACCCATGTGGATATATACATAAATTATACATATATATTGCTATATGTAGCCATCTGTATCTATATTAAGGTATATATGAGTTCATACTGATGTCTCCAACTCTAAACCATTACCATATGGATCATTCGAGGGTCCTCCCCTTGCTTATCTGTAACTTCCCATTCCAACAGTGAAAAATGTGGCTCCCAACATCTGCCATCCATTTATGTATCATGATTTCAGAACTGTTTCTGAAATGGAAACAATTTTATCAAGTGAAGTACAGTGTTTATGTACAGTTCCTTCTGCCTTTTGTCTTAAAGACTCCACTCACTTCCAGAGTTACTTAGGTCAGCACATTTTTCCTCATAAACAACTCTTTACCTAATTTCATATAAAATTTTATATTCTTCTTGAAGGGAAGTTCTCCTAATTATATGAAATTCAGAATCCACAAAATATGAAGCTGTCCCTTGTGGTAGTCATGGTTTACATATGCTTTCTCCAACATAAAATGGTTTGAAGCAACTGGGGACAAATTTTTTTTTCACACTAAAGGGGAAGACCTAGCAACACATGAAGACCTTAAGGAAAAAACCTGAAAATCTTATAGAAGTAAATTCCTTTAGTGCAAATAGTTTAGTGACTTCAGAAGTGGCGACTATCTAGGGTAGTTGCAAAGGCAGGTGCAGAAGCTGCAAAGACATTTCCCTTCATATTGATAGAAAATGATGAAGAAGGCTATACCCTAGATGAAATGTTTAATTTTGATGAAACATATGTTTGATGAAACAGCTCTCTAGGACTTATCTTGGAGGAGGAAACAGAAACTCCAGTTTATAAGATGCCAAAGATTGAATGTGAAGCTGGGGGCAAATATCAGTGCAGATTTCTCCATGCCAGTATTTTATTAGTCTCACATCCTTGTTTTTGATAGTTCTCTGGTTCACATTTGCCATAAATTTTAAGTGGTATGCCTCAAGCCTATTTTTTCCATAAACTGTTGCTTTTAAGGCACAGTTTTAAACATATGGTTTTATTAAAGAAAATTCATATTATTAGAGTTTAGTATTTTCCTCTCTGCTGCTAAATCGCTAACCTGTGAACATGTCCTTCTCAGGCAAATATTTTATCTCATTCATTTTTGTAATCTCAACCTACAGCACAATGACTGTTGAGTAGTTAAATATATATTATAACGTAGTTTAGCACCTCTGCCTGATTTCCTTTGGGTCTTACTGAGTTCTTAGCCTCTGGGCACACATCTTTCTTTTCCAACCACTCATCTTCACATCCTGGTGAGGTAAGGGGGCTTTCTGCCTTGACATCCTTGAGATCTACCCATCAGTAATTCAAAGTCAAAAATTCCATATATACCTGCCAATTAATAATTTATTTGGCTCAATATTTTCATGGCAGGCCCTGCTTCTATATTCTGTTTGCTGTCAGGTTTAGTGATGGCTGCAAGAATGCCTAATTTGTGGTGTCTGCCTGCTTGAAACTGTTTTTTTTCTGAGATGGAATTCCTTTCAGCCTGCACAATCAGCTATACTAATAACTTGCATTTGTAGAGCACTTAAGTTTCCAAGGCATCGTCTCTAATGCTCCCCATGACCCTGAGTCAGAGAGGACAAACAAGATCCCTGTCTTTATAGAAGGCCCAGACTTAGGAACATGAGTTCTATCCCCACATCTGTCCCTATTTCTAACTTTCTGACTCTCCTAACTTTTAATACAGTGGCTACATAAGTGCACATAATGTGACTATGTCATGAATTTATCTCTCATTAAAAAAAACTCATTCTCAAATAGAAAGAACGAATTTTTAAGTGCAAAGTAAAATCCATTAATTTTCAAGTAAAAGAATGGAGTTTATTTAGAAGGTAGTTGACAATTTTTAGACATTCTCTATAAAGCATCTTGATTTTAGAAATTGTTCAAAATGAGGGTCCAACTTTCTGGAAAACAAACCTGCAGCTTCTTGCTCAAAGCTTACTATCTGCCAGATATGGCATCTAACCCAGAGTAAGAAATTGGTCCAAGACATCCTTTGCAAACTCTGAGAACTGAGGATAGCTAATCCAGGGCTTGTAACCCACCTCCTACATAGACCCAGTAGAGTAATACTCTGGAGCCTGCAGAAAGCAGGGCTATTCAGCCCCCTAGTAATTCAACAAAAAAAAATCCTGAGTAGGTTTAACTGTATATATGGACTAACAGAATAATGGACAGAACAACGCAAACAGATTCTTGCTGAAGACAGTAAAATTGCTAAAAAGTAACAGTGCCAATAACCAAGGGTGGATCCTTGCTGAGGCCTGATCTTAATGAAACCAGACATCCTTGGGTACTTGTTGTCTTGCTGGGACAGCCCAAGGAAGACCTTTGATTTCAGTATCAAGGGCACCAGCTACTGGGACCCTCTGATTGGGTGCCTCAGATACTGTTGATTATAAGATTTATTACACACTTAATGACATATCTGAGAAAATAAAAAAAACACTCCCTTAAAAGTACACATTGGTTTTAAAAGGTAAACCAATTCACAAACTTCACAGGGTAAAAAATGACTACTGAGAGTTGAAAATAAAAAACTCAGTACTTGTTGAATGATGGTTGAATGGATATTGTCCTTGATGGATAAAACGTCAAAGAGCTCTGATTCTGATTTCCTTTGTACTGATTAAACAACAGGAGTCTTTCTTTGAGCCACAGCTTCCTTCTACAGCCATCTTCCTTTTGCTTAAGATGGTCAAAGAACTGGTAAAGTTTCAGGCCTCAGGAAACACAGGTGCCAGGGAGCGCTGAGGGTCTCAGAAGCAAGAACGCATGCCCAGCTCCAACTTTATAATAACTTTGCTCCGGACACCTCCCATCCTTGGGTCATCCTTGTGTTCTCAAGTTGCAGATCCCAAGAGAGCCCAATTCACTCAGCTTGGCCCAAGAGTATATCCCCCTAGGTTGGGGGGAGTTGAGCCTGCACAATGGTAGACCCCACCAGCTCGGCGTCCAATGGTGGGGAGACCAGTTTCCAAAGAAAAAGCAAGGTGGTGCTATGACTAAAAGAAAATGGAAGTTGGGACTTAATTCAAATTAGAAGAAGTTGCCCCTCGAGATAAATGTCGTAGAAAAAGGTGCCCTTTATCCATCCTAGAGGCAGAGAATTCAGCCCCCACTGATCCTCTTAGGGGTCTAGGGGTCACCACTGTATGGACAACTTGCACATATGCAGACAATGGCCATAGGGAAAGGGATGTCAGATGTCCGCTACTCATGGATGTTCTGTCAAAGTAACTTTGATCAAGAAACCTGACCCTCTCTAAGAACCAGCTGTCTCAAATACTGCCATGTTAATTCACAGAGTCTACTTAATTTTCCAGCCATTCACACTGGGCACTTTCCTAAGGTATCTTGTTGTATTTGGGTATTTTTCCCTTTTATCTTGAAATCATCTGAGGATCCAAGTTACCATGCCAGTCATAATCCTGGACCATAGTTCAGATTAACTTCTTGTGATCCTCAGATCTTTTTTAGCAATTATTTTTGTGTCTTTTTCCTGGAGCAAGGGTCAGCAAAGTGTGTACTCATGGATGACAAACCAGGGGTGACTGCCACAGTTCTACTCCTGTGCCTGCTTCTCAGCCATGCTGTCCCATGCAGGTACATGGTACATTTTGACCAGGTAGCCTGGGCATCACTGACCAAGATTTGACAACCAAGGGAGGAACAAAAGAAGGTCCTGTGAAGCCATCGTTGGCTCTTGATACAATGGCCCCTGTCTGCATTCCCATTTGGAGTGACACAGCTGCAAAACTTGGGTGATTAATTTAATGTGCCTGAACCTCAGTTTCCCCTATCTATGTAATACAGATAATAAATCCTATCCATCAAAAAAAGACTTTGAATACTCAGCCACAAAAAAGAATGAAATAATGCCATTTGCAGCAACATGGATGGACCTAGAGATTATCGTACTAAATAAGCCAAACAGAGAAAGACAAATATCATATGATATCACTTATATGTGGAATCTAAAAAATGATACAAATGAACTTATTTACAAAACAGAAATAGACCCACAGACACAGAAAACAAACTTATGGTTACCCAAGGGGATAGAAGTGGGGAGGGGAAGATAAATTAGTAATTTGGGATTAACAGATACACACTACTATATAAAATAGATAAACAACAAGGACCTACTGTATAGCACAGGGAACTATATTCAACACCTTGTAATTACCTACAATGGAAAATAATCTGCAAAAGCATATATATATATATATATATATATATATATATATCTGTATCACTTTGCTGTACACCTGAAACTAACACAACATTGTAAATCAACTATACATCAATTTTTAAAATAAATTAACAAAAGATCATATAATCAGCAAATTTTAATAAAAGCAAATAAAATGAAATAAGGAGGGACTTCCCTGGCAGCACAGTGGTTAAGAATCTGCCTGCCAATGCAGGGGACACAGGTTCGATCCCTGGTCCAGGAAGATCCCATATGCCGCGAAGCAACTAAGCCCGTGCGCCACAACTACTGAGCCTGTGCTCTAGAGCCCATGAGCCACAACTACTGAAGCCCACGCGCCTAGAGCCCATGCTCCGCAACAAGAGAAGCCACCACAGTGAAAAGCCCACGCACACCGCAACAAAGAGTAGCCCCCACTCGCCACAACTAGAGAAAGCCTGCACGCAGCAACGAAGACCCAATGCAGCCAAAAAATAAATAAATAAATAATTTTTTTTTAAATGAAATAAGGAGGAGGATGGGGAGAAGAAGGAGGAGGAGATGGGAGAGGAGAGACTAGAGAACAGGGAGAAGAGAGGAGGGAGGAGAGAAGAGGAGGAAGATGAGGAAGAAGAGGGGGAGGAAGAGGAAGAAATTCTACTTGTGAACAAGAGCTTTAGCTTATACCTGTGGAGTTTCATCCTACTGGTAAGCCTCCTTTCCTGACCAGCTCTCACAATCATATAACCCAATTCCTTGTCATAAATCTTGATAGATAGATAGACAGATAGATAGACAGATCCCACTGATCCTGTGTTCTGGCTAAACACTGACCAGTACAGGTATAAATCTAAATAAAACATATTGTATAGGATCTGTATGTTGAAAACTGAAAAAAATTAAGAGATCAATCAAAGAAAATCTAAATAAATGGAGAAATATGCAGCTCATGAACTGGAAGACCCAATATTGTCAAGATATCAGTTCTCCCCAATTTGATCTATAAATCCAACACAATCATCATCAAAATGCAGAAAGCTTTTATCGATACCAAAAAGCTAATTCTAACATTTATATGAAAAGACAAAGGCTCCAGAATAGTAGAAAAAATCTGAAATAAAAGCAAAGTTAGAGGACACACATTACCTGATTTCAATACTTATCATAAAGCTATAATAATCATGAAAGTGTGGTACTGGCAGAAGAATAGACACAGAGATCAATGGAACAAAACAATGAGCCCAGAAATAGACCCCTACAAATACAGTCAACTTATATTAGACAAAGATGCAAAGGCAATTTACTGTAGAAAGTATAAACTTTTCACCAGATGGTGCTGGAACAACTGGATGTCTATATGCAAAAATATGAACCTCAGCACATACCTCATACTACAAACAAAATTTAACTCAAAATGGACCATAGAACTAAATGTAAAATCTAAAACTATAAAAACTTCTAGGAGAAAATCTGTGTGACCTTGGGTTTTGCAACGAATTTTTAGATACAACACCAAAAGCATTACCCATGAAAGAAAAAAAAATTAGACTTTAACAAATTAAAATGTTTGCTTTTTGAAAGACACTGTTAAGAGAATTAGAAGATAAAGTACAGACTGGTTGAAAATACTTGTAAATCACATATCTGATAAAGGACTTATATCCAGAACACATAAAGAAATCCTAAAACTTAACAATAAAACAAATAATCTAGTTAAATGAAAATAAAGATCTGAACAGATACTTCATTAAAGAAAGATATAAGAAGGGCAAGTAAGCATATAAAAAGATGTTCTACATCATCTGTCATTAGGGAAATTAATATTAAAACAACAATGATATTACTACACATCTACTAGAACAGCTAACATTTAAAAAAATAACAATAAAAAATGCTGGCAAGGACAGAGAGCAACACGCACTCATTCATAGCTAGTGGGAATCAAAGTGGTACAGTTACTTTGAAAGACAGTGTTTAGCAGTTGCTTATAAAGTCAGACACAGATTTACAATACGACCTAGTAATCACACTCCTTGGTATTGCCCAAGTGAATTTAAAATTTATGTTCACACAAAATCCTACATATAAGTGTTTTAGCAGCTTTTCATAATCTCTAAAAACTGCGAGCAACCAAATGTCCTTCAATGGGTGAACGGATAAGCAAACTACAGTACACCCATACAAAGGAATACTATTCAGTGATGAAAAGGAAGGATTTATTGATAAACACAACATAGGTGAGTTATAAATACATCTTGCTAAGAAGCCAGATCCAAAAGGATATGTACTGTATAATTACATTTATATGACATTCTGGAAAATGAAAAATTATAGGAATGAAAAGCAGATCACAGGCCACCAGCGTTTAAGGAAGGGGGAATGGTTGACTACAAAGGAGATACACAGGGGAATTTTTAGTGTGATGAAACCATTCTATACAGCACTAAGCTGTATACGTGACCCTCTGGCATTTGTCAAAACCCTAAGTACGTCACCAAGTCAATTTTAAAGTATGCAAATAAAAAAATCAACCAGAATGTCAAGGGATCTTCAGATGGAATACAGATCAAGACAAATTATTCTAACTATATAATAAATTTATGACATAAGCTCAGTGAAAGGTACGAGGAAAAAGAAGCTGATTTAAATAACTTTGGAAAATGGTGTTTTGACTGGAAAAGGCTAAAGACAAAAAGACTATACGTAAACAGTATACTCTAGTGGGTACATTTGTTTCTCAAGGGGTATCAGTTGAGAAGTCTGAAATCTTTATGTATATACTATGATAGAATACATGAGTTAATAAATGATAGATAATGCAGTTATGTTATAGAAAAAAAGTTAAAAATAAGTTAAGGGAAGACTAGAATGAACCCTGTGGTGCTGGATTAGAGTTGGAGACATCAGTATGAATTCATGTTTAGCTTAATATATACACAAATAGATACAGAAATAATTATAGGTATATGTATACATGGTTTAGTAAACATACATATATTTCCTAACTCTTTTTCCTGGGAGGATCTAGAAGTAACGATAGCCCAGCAGCAATGAGTCACAGTCAGTGCCCAGATTTTGTTTTTTAAATACCATTCTTTAATAAAAGAAACCAGGACTCCTTGGAAAAATAGCTGATTCTGGGACTGGGACAGGAAATAACACAAGATGAGTCTGCAGCATTTTGTATGCCAGAAAGAAAGTACTCAAACACAATGATGGGGCGTGTTAAAGGGAAACAGGAGCCAAACTGAAAGAGCTCCCAATGGCCAAAGCTGGAACAATTTGAGCAAGAAAATAAATAAAATAATACTGCATTATAACCCAAGTATAAAATAAATACTGTGGAAATAAATGAAGACCAACCAAATGAGAGCAAGCAAAGGCAATTTATTCAGAGCTTTCTATAGCAAGGGAGTCAGCCCTTGTGTTTTGGCAGAGACTCAAAAGATAGGCAAATGGGTGGGAAAGCTTCATAGTAGAACAAAGGGAAGGCTTCAGGTACGCCCTGACTGGAGGCTGTTGGCATGAGGGAGTTGGAGGCAGGCTACCTAGAAGTGGGCCATCTTATGTGATTGGTTAGGGCTGCATTTTTGGCTTTCTCTGGTTAGTCTTAAATTGGAAGTAAGGACAGAAATTAGCAAAGCTGTCAGTTATTAATCAAGTCCTGACAATTTGAGGCTGATTGTTATAGGAATTATTGTCTGGCTTCCTGGATTGCTGCTGGTGATAGCAATTTGGCTTTTTACAAATCTGACTTAGAGATAGCAGGCTGACTTTCTGAGCTGGATACTGTAGATAATGATTTGGTTTCCTGGGAGGGCTGCTGCAGATTATGGGTCAGAGTTCTATTTTTATATATGGTCTGGCCATTGTCCATCTGTATATTCAGTGTCTCAATATACATGAGTCTATACTAGGTAAACAAATGGTTGAATAAATAAATATATGGGGCAGAAAAGATAAATCTTCCTTACAGAACATGTGTAGATATTCTCCCCTTCAGGAGGTGGAGCTTAATCCCCTCTGCCTTGAGTGTGGACTGGATTTAGGGACTTGCTTCTGGCCAATTCAGAAATGGAAACATAGTAACTTTATGGTGTTGAAGCTTGGCAAGCACTACTTTGGCCAGATGATTATGGTTAACACTAGCAATAAGTCATGTTGACAGCATGTACTCCCTGATATGATGTGATGAGAAGGGCACTTCACTTCTGTGACCTTCTTCTCCAAAACCCATAACCCCAATCTAATCATAAGAAAACATCATAAAAACCCCAATCGAGGGACATCATACAAAATACCTGATCAATACTCTTCAAAACTATCAAGGTAATGAAAAGCAAAAAAAAAAAGACAAAGGAACTGTTACAGATCAAGGGAGATTAAGAAGACATGATGACTAAATGTAATGTGGATTCCTGGGTAGGACTCTGAAATGGAAAAAAAAAAACAAACATTAAATTTTTAAAAAGAAGAAGAAAAAGAGAAAAAGAAAAAACTAAGGAAATCTGAATAAAGTATAGAGTTTAGTTATTATCTCTCTTAATATTAAGTTTTTTGTTTTGATAAATGTATCATGGTTATATAAGATATTAATATTTGAGGAAAGTAGGTGAAGGGCAAACAGAAACTCCCTGCACTATCTTTGCAACTTTTCTGTAAATTGTAAAGTATTTCAAAACAAAAAGTGTATTTAAAAAAACAATATGTATCTTCTCAGGTACTTTTAAGTTGACATCTAAGCTTTTTCATCATACATTTTAATATTTGCAAAAGATATAATTTTACACCTAAACTTTTTCATCATAAGTTTAAATATTTGCAAAAGATATAATTTCCAACATATTATAAATATTGTTATTTTAAACTAAAACTGTCACATAACTCTTTTAAATATATTCAAAAGACTATAAATACCAAAGCAATTTGAATCACGATCTTCAATTTAACAAATACATGAACAAGCTCTTCTCTTAACTGTCAGAAATATTAAATTATTCCTTATTCTTCTTGAACTCATATTTCCAAATTACTTCCCCTACATAATTTAATTCTATTGAGATACATTTTTATGCTTTAAAGTCCCATTGATTATACTAACATACCTCTCTGCAACAGGAATATATATAAATTGAAACTTTAATTTTTAAAATTACCCATGACTGGGCTTCCCTGGTGACACAGTGGTTAAGAATCCGCCTGCCAATGCAGGGGACACGGGTTCAAGCCCTGGTCTGGGAAGATCCCACATGACCCGGAGCAACTAAGCCCTTGCTCCACAACTACTGAGCTTGTGCTCTAGAGCCCACAAACCACAACTATTGAGCCCATGAGCCACAGCTACTGAAGCCTGCATGCCTAGAGCCCATGCTCTGCAACAAGAGAAGCCCGCGCACTACAACAAAGAGTAGTCCCCAGTCCCCACAACGCAGCAACGAAGACCCAATGCAGCCAAAAATAAATAAATAAATAAATAAAATAAAATAATTTTTTAAATAAAATTAAACTAAAAATAAATAAATAAAATAAAATTACCCATGACCTTAAGGCTTAAATGTTAATTATAATTAGAGTTCAATCCAGAATAAATTTTTATCAGTAGTACACATTTGATCAAAATGACTACATTACAAAACTTTGAAAATTATTAAACCTAAAAAGCAATGATTTATTGGAAATACATATCTCTATGAGAAGGACAGAGGTTATTTTTGCTGTAAGGAGGACCTCTGACACCAATATTTGGAACTGTCTTTCTGTTTGTTACCCAGGAGGGTAATACTCATGGAAAGGCTCCACAACAGGATTCTAACTGAGTGAGAAGTGTGCCTTTCTTTTGTAAAACAGAATAAAGGAGAATGTGAAATAAAAGGGGAGTGTGGGAATTCACCTTGAGGTCTTGACCCCAAGTGCATTTTCACACAGAAAATATAAAAACGAGTAAATATGGAAGTTTAGGATTTATAAAGTGATCCCCTTAAAACCAGCCATTCCTGTGTCCCACTTAGAAAGACTTCATATATCTCTGGGAGTACAAATTCCCCAGGCTGAAAGCTACCCTCGTGAAGATGCTGAAAACGTTGGAGTTTACACCATGGGCCAAAGGAGAATGATCAGAGCTGCCAAGCAGAAAAGATTTTGCACTTTAGAAATAGAATCTGGGTCATTATTTCCTGATGGATCAAGGAAAAAGGAACTGGAGGAGTAGCTGAGTTGGTGCTGTAGAGAAATCTTTTAAGAGTCCCTACCTCCAAACCTCTTCCAAGGCAGGTTCTTATTTATCCAACAATGAGATCCATTAAGTGGTAATCATCTCCCCAAGGAGCAATTTCCCCTGGTATTCCAGTTCTCTAAGCATCAGATAATTCTAAGTCCAACAGGTTGAATCTATCTAGACAGAACAGTACATATTATAGAACTACAGTCCCTGTGCCTACAACACAGCATGAGGAGCCTAAAGCACATTTTTTGTCTCTATAAATGTGGAAGGAAATGTTTTATCCTTAGCACTTTCCATAACCTAGTTAGGTCTCAATTTAAGGAAACCCTCTGCCATTAGAATCCCACTTAAATGAATAAAAAGAACAAAACCTGAGTCCTTACAGAGGGACCTTTATATCCCAGCAGACGGTCTGTATCAATATTGTATTGCTGTCATGAGCAAGACTGTATTTTCACTGATTCCCTTATCCATTTAGCAGAAAACTGACTAAATACCTGGATATCTTTTGGGAGGAGTATTTATGTAGTGTCTAGATACCTGTAAAATACTAACTATTTTAAATAAACCATTCTTTTCAAAATATTGTTCTGATTATTAGTTTGGTATTCTCTGAGTAATACCAAAACTGTGTTTTGTATGTTTGACACTCTGGGTTGAAGGAAAATTATGTTGCTGGGGTGCAATGGTATCTTGACAGGCATTACATAATTCAAGCTCTGGAAAGCATACTAAGTGTTGACAAGGACGCTCTCCTTGATCAAGCATTAGCTTGGTTCCTCTGAGCCCTCTTCTAGACTAGGCCTCATCTTTGGCCTACCCTCCTTGTCCTTGAAGAAGATTATAGTATGCCACCTCAAAATACACCACTTTGGATTATTTTGAGCCGAAGGCAATTAATGCAGGAACAGGAAAAGCTCACTACCATCCCCCTTTCTGCCTAAAGACAAGGTATAAACTTCCCTTTGTGAAGGTGTCCCTCGTCCTCTCTCGTACCAGGAAGAATATAATGATTCTTAATCACCAGAGATACTTTTATCACCCCAGGGACTGCATGAGATGAGTCTGCATCACAAACCTTATGAAAATAGCTCTTTTTTCCCATTAGTTTGCCCAGTATATTTACCTTCCCATAATTTACCACCCCTAGAAGCCCAAGCCCCTTTCCCTTTGCTTTGTTACTTCTCCACAATTTATTACTCTTTGTTAAAATGGTATATAAAACCCCATCCAACCGCTTCTTTGGGTCTTCACTTCTTTTCTATGAAGGCTTCCATATGCATACATAATAAACCTTTTCTCCTGATAATTTTCCTTTTATCAGTTTAATTTGCAGGGCCTTAGTTATTAAACCTAAGAGGGTAGAGGAAATGTTTTCTCCTCCTCTACAGACTGTTGCCCTTGGCCTGCCAAACCCAATCCTGCAAAAAAAATCCTGCCAAGCCAGTTTAGCAGGAATCTGTTCCCTCCTTTACACTTAAGCAAGTTTTTCCTAGTAATTTTCCATTCACTGACCCCCTCACCCTTCCCAATGACTATAAATCCACAGCTGCATATGTGCATTCAGAGTTGGGTTCAGGCTCTCTCTCCCCTAATGCAATAGTCTTGAATAAATTCTTCCTTGCCTGTTTAATTTGTCTGGTACAATTTTTCTTTGTTAGTTTCAGGCACTGTGTTGGGTGTGGTAGTTTCAGGCACTGTGTTGGGTGTGGTGTGTTGGGTGTGTATGGTGTTAAGTCCCTTCTATCCAAGACCATGCAATTCACTGGGCTGTGCGTTAATTCAAGAGAAGCTCATTCAGGATGTTTAATATTTTGACCTCCACCCTGTTATTGAAAGTTAGCAATACACTTGAGGAAGCAGGGCTGGCCTGGACTTCTGAGGCTTTCCCTTCATGCCAATTCATATCGTAAGGAGGATGCGTGGAATCTTCTCTGTGTTTCTTTGGTGAGAAAACAGGGTGCTCTAAGAAACAGATGATGCCCAGGAAAGTAAAAGAACAGATTATCAAGAGAAGCCAGGGCAACATTTTTAACACAGGCACGGGCATTCCTTCTAACTAATACCCCTTTCTTTTCTTTTCTTTTTCTTTTTTTCTGACACTCACAAGCTGATCAGTGTTTAATACCAAGAAGGCCTGTAATCCAAATCACTGCTAACTAGTTGGCTCCTCTAGGAAGCAGATGCTGAGACTAAGTTAGGAGTATAAGAAGCTGGGGACAAAACGCCCTGAAAGATAAAAGGGGAGGAAATAGGATTGAAAAGGAAGCACCTCAGATGAAAAGTCAGACCTGACAAAGTCTTGGTCAACCCAACAGGGAACTTCAAAGCAAAGATTGCCCATTAGAGAAGTCTCATATTGGATAAAAACAGCCAAGCCCTAGTAAGCCCAGCTGTATTCAGCCTTTGGCTGGGGGCTACACAGGAAGAGTGCAGCCTCTGCTCAAAAGCAGAGGTGGATCCTTAAGGTGTTGCAGCTGAATGGCAAGTTCATTTCTGAGTGGCACAGCTCCATGATTGCCCCAGAGAGATGGTGCAGAATAATTAGAAATTTTTCCTAAGCAGCAAATTGACTTAAAGCAAATTGCCTTCCTTCCTTCTGAGTACTGAGTACAAGAATGGGCAAAATGATCACCATGGTTTTTTTTAACCCTTTAAATTGTGAAATATAACATACATGCTGAAAACTGAACAAAACGAACATGTACAACTCAAGAATTTATCACCAAATGAACACCCATGTAACCACCATCCAGATAAATAGAATACTGCCAACATCCCAAAGGATTTCCATGTGCCCTTCACCCCAAATACTAGCCCCCATTCCCCAAGAAAAGTAACCAGTATTCCGATTTTATCATTATGATGCTCTAGGTGGCACTTTGATTGTTCAAAGAAATAGATTAAACCAAGCTTCTGCCCAAATTCAAGAAAACTGAATTTGGGTGGTCATTAGTATTGTTAATGATTCCTTCAAATATAGAGCTCCTTTCAGTCTTGAGATCTTACTAATGGATCACAAAGAAGCTGTAGGACAGAGAGTGAAGGTAAAGTAGTCGAGCCCTAACCAATTCTGAGTTCATTTGAAATAGAAACAACACAGGTAAAGTTATAAGTTATATAAACAGAGAATATGAGAGTAAATGATTATCTAAACTTTGATTCACTGCCAGGTTTTCAGAAACACTTTGGCACAGCTCAAGATATACTTTTATATAGACCATTGTCAAGGCCAGGGTCCCCGAGAGAATCATAGGCTTACTTCCCCAAAGTGCCAAAATTGTCCTCCCTCTATTAAGACTATTCTGAAAGTAGCTGGTTCAGGGTCCAAGAACAAGGATTCATCTCTCATGTGCCATTTATTAATCTTTTCTTTAAAAGGATTTTAAAGTAATATGTTCTTATAAAGTTAAAATTAAAAATATACAGAAGTAAAAAGTGAAGTTCCTCTCTTAGGTTGGATTCCCCAAAAGCAGACCCTGAGATTAGAATTTGCAGACAAGCAGTTTATTGGGAAGGTAAAGGAGCATAGGGAGGGAGCCAGAAAATGACACAGAGGAGGGAAGGAAAGTCAATAAAGGATGTGTTGATGAGCAAGTTCTCATTGGCTGCAGTTGGGGCCAATTCCCCTGTGAACCTCCAGTAGATGGTATAACACAGAAGTTGGCAAACTTCTCAGCCATGAGTAAAATCCAGCCCAATGATTATTTTTATAAGTAAAGTTTTAATGGAATATAGCCACTTCCTCTTTTTTGTTTACATGTTTTCTCTAAGTTGAACAATTATGACAAACAATATCACCCTCAAAGCCTAAATTACTTACTATTTGGCCCTACAGACAAAGTCTGCAAGTCCATGGTATACAACCTGCCTCAGAGCTGTCCCACCAAGGGTGAGGAAGCTGAAGTGTTGACCTCCACTCATCCCTCATCAGCTGAGGGCTGCCCTAGGGGTGCTAACTCCTCAGACCTTCTGGCTGACTCTGTAGGCAGGCCAAGCACACTCCTGTGTCCACAGGAAGTCCTCATGTGCTTGCAGTAAGAAACTATAGGTATGAATGGCAACAACGAATGCCAAGGAGATATGAGCATGACAACAATAGCACTTGCTACCATTCCTATCCCACATACCCATCAGTTCCAATCCCCATAGGTATCCACTTTAAGTTTGGTGTGTACCTTCCCAGGTGTTTGTCTATGCATACAGAATGTGCTATACTCGTTTGGGTGCACTAGTTTATTAGGGAGTTGATGCCAGTGTACGTGTGAAGGAGCAGGGAGAATGAGAAAAGGAAGGAGAGATCTAATAAACGTTTACGTTATTGTGCTGGTAACTGCTGTGGGCAACTGGGGGCCCCCTGAGTGCCTCAGAATTGTCCCCTTGTTGCTAGCTAAAGCTGAGGGTGTTAACTTCCACTTAGAATGAGGTTACCCTCCAGGAAGACTGAATACGCTTCTATGGCTTTGGAGAAAACTCTGAGGCAAAAAAAAAAAAAAAAAAAAAAAAAGCTAGAGCAATGAAACAAGGATTTGAGGTAACATGTTGACAACACACATGGAAACTGTCCAATGTAGCTGCACTTGAAATCAGGAGTAGGTCATGGGATTGTGGCTAGGAAACCAACATTGTTTACTACAAGCCTAAATCATGCTCACAGAATTACTTACTTACATGACCCTGATAAATCTAGCTGGGTAAGAAAATAGTCAACCGTCAGAGCAGTGAGTCATAAGATACTCTGAGATAGCAACTTATCCTTTACCTGCCTTTGAATAGTAATGCCCTTCAACTATCTTAGCCGACCATTATATAATAAAAAACATAACATCATGACCTTCTTTGTTCAGTTTTCTTTTAACCATTAAGTTTTAAATGCTATCATGCCTTCCTCACCTACGACTCAAAACATCATGTAAATTTGTGGTCTTAATGTGAAAAGAAGTGATTGCCGTAGTATTCATTCTTATGCCTGAAAAAAGTTAACTTGTGCATCTTTGTCATAAGTGACTGTTAATGAAGTATATATTTGATCACTTTTCATAACTACAGAGATAAAATGAGTTATATTCAAATTGGGTGATGTTACATTCTCCAAAGATAAATCTCAGGAGGATTTTGCATCCATGCCTTATTGCCTCCTTGGGCCTTAAACCTTTAGAGAGGCTTGGGTGTCACACTCTTTGCCTAACAACACTGTGACTTGGCGTTGGGAGATATTCAACGTCCATTGCTGAAACTAGGGCTTAATCCTTTCACTGGTACGTTATAGTATCCAACTGTGACTCGACCAAACGCTATCTTGTGCTTTGTGGGTTTTCTATCCCTGCTTATTCCAGGCAGCTGAGGAACACACGGGGCTGAAAATGAAATTCTTCCACACAGAGTGGTTAGTGTTTCAGAAAGCAGCACTGCAAAGATGCTGAAAACTTAATTCACATCGCTTGATTTGTGATGTGTGGAACTCAGAAGGCAGAGCACATTTATATTTATTTTGTCCATCTATCTGTCAGTACAGATTAGAGTGAAGGATGTATGCAAGGAATGATGCAGAAGAGCCTCCGTCCAGTTAACACACCTTGAACCTCACACAACAGCCCAAGAGCACAACAGAAGATCTGGGAACTCAGGAAAGGTTGGGTGTAGGAGTGTCTTATATTAGCCTGGGTTTAGACAAAAGCCCATTTAGACCAGCAGCATGGAAATCTGGTGATGGGGAATCATGGCCCAGATAAACAAGGCAGAACATCAAAGACTGTTAGGCAGTTCCTCTTGTATGCTATGAGGATCCCATCCCTACTGTGGAAAACTGTGAGGACAAGCTGTTAACTACAGCCCTTTGCAGATGATGACTATACAGTTCATTTGGAGAGGAGAAAGTGCTTGGAGAAGGGAGTGATGGCTGTCAAAGGAGCTGTTATAATTAAGGCCAAGCTTAAATAAAGGTTTTTCAATAAAAGATGTAAACAGATAAAGTCCCTGAAAGTGAAAATGACTTATTTTAAAGGAGTCACAGCACTGAAGTCTTGGGCTGTGACAAAAATGAAAATGAAAATGATACAATACCTCAGCTCCATGGAAATCTGCAAATGATTTTTGGCCCAGCTGTCTTTAGCTTCCAGAGATTCTTAGAAGCAAACATGGTTTTTTTGTTTGTTCATCTCCCAGGGATAAGTCCTTGAAGTATGCCCTTTTTGTGTGGCAAATGAGAGAAGGAATTGTACTACTCGGTTTATCTCAACTGCACGCTAAATATTATCAGAGCCATCTGTAGCTGGATGGATTACCAAGTTACAGGTGAGTGTGGTGTTAGGTGAATGCTTTCTGACAGAAAAACACTTATGGATGGGGGTGAAAGCTGAGAATTGCATAGTACAGGCAGCCTTTAGGGAATGAACTTTTATTCACCACCTCCACTGCTGAAGCTTGGGGTTGTTTTTAGCGTAGAAAAGATTTAAACTGCAATTAAGAGGCATTTGTTACATTCACTTACACTGGAATCTTTGTGGCATTGATGTGTCTTCTCCCTGATGTCATCAAGGTTGCCATGGGAACAAAGAATCAGTAGCTTAAAGCATCTAATTCTCTCTTCAAATACTCCCTCATCATAAAGAAAATGAAAAAACGTAAAAATCTGAGACAAGAGAAATCATTTTGGGGGGTGGGTTGAATCCTGACACCTCAGGAACAATGAGGGTCTGTGTAGGGAAGAGAGGCAGGAGAGAGAGAGAAGAATGCGAACACTTGCAAGCAAGAAATCAATACCTGGCAAACAAAAGTATTAAAAGATCATATTATCACACCTGACCTATTTAATACAATCCAAAAAAATATCTGTTACCTCTCAACCCGATCATTAAAAACAAGAAAAGAAGCAATGTAGAATCACAGCAGAAACAAAGAAACAAGAGGTGAATTGTCTTGCGGTCTCAATTAGTGGCAAGGTGACCTAAGAGAGGTTCAGAGGAGAAGAAATACATAATGAGTCTTTTTAAAATAAGCCAAGCATATTATTTTAAATGAACCATTGGAAATAAGAAAAAAATGGATAGCATAAGCGAAAATTGAATTGCATGATGGAGTTCAAGTACAAATTACCATTTGTTTACTTTTCAGTCTCTTTTACAAGAAGGTCAGAGAACTCAACAAGGTATTAAAATGCAATTTTTAAGCCTGTGGGCCTAGTATTGTTGCTTATGTAATAATCTTCTTGGAAAAGACAGATCAACCTGGCTATGGGCTTCAGAACAATCAATGTTTGTCTCACGAAAATCTCCAGCCTTCCTGAGGATTCTCTGACCATTCTCTGTGCCTTTGCCTGGGGTGGGCAGGGGGGAGGACGTGCTACTTAAGGAAAATACTGATTCTCTGGCAGAATGAGACTGACCAAAAGTTAGGGTCTTTTTTGCTATCAGTGCTGGGGATCACAGTTTAGATGTAAAGCTTTGCCTGTGTTGCGGTATATGGAACAGAGGGGGAAAAGAAAAGGAGGTGGGAGGCAAATGCTATTTTCTTATTTAAGAATATAGTTAGGGCTTCCTTGGTGGCGCAGTGGTTGAGAGTCCGCCTGCCGCTGCAGGGGACGCGGGTTCGTGCCCCGGTCTGGGAAGATCCCACGTGCTGCGGAGCGGCTGGGCCCGTGAGCCATGGCCACTGAGCCTGTGCTCCGGAGCCTGTGCTCCGCAAGGGGAGAGGCCACAACAGTGAGAGGCCCGCCTACCGCAAAAAAAAAAAAAAAAAAAAACATTAAAAAAAAGAATATAGTTAGTGGGTAGACTGATATTTTAATAGTTAGTTTCAACTGGTTGCTTTCTTGGATTAAACAAGTGCTTTTAACTGCCACCTGAGTTTTACATGGGAGAGGATGTGGGCTGTGGTTTATTTTCAACCCTGCTTATTTATTTCTAGGTAATAGAAACGTGAATTGTAGCTAGCTGTTAAAATGTATAGAAAATCAAATCAATATAACTCATTATCACAGTGAAGAAAGGAATAGTATATGTAAGAGTGAGGAACTTATAATTGAAATATTTTGCAATTCAAGGGTATATGAGAGTATCAATCAAAAACTACTCCATAGAGGGCTTCCCTGGTGGCGCAGTGGTTGAGAGTCCGCCTGCCGATGCAGGGGACACAGGTTCGTGCCCCGGTCCGGGAGGATCCCACATGCCGCGGAGCGGCTGGGCCCGTGAGCCATGGCCGCTGAGCCTGCGGGTCCAGAGCCTGTGCTCCACAACGGAAGACGCCACAACAGTGAGAGGCCCGCGTACCACAAAACAAAAAAAAAAAAAAAAAAAACTACTCCATAGAAAACATAACTAGGCAAGGATTCAGAAAACTTCATTGACTGGTGGCGGGAGGGGGGCATCTCTGCCTTTATGAATTTTCTATTGTCAAAATAATTCCCTGTAATAAAATCACCTTATAAGTCAGGGAATTAAAACTACAATCACTTATTTTCACTTATACATCTTTGACTGAAGCTGTGCTTGGCTGGGTAGCTCTGTTTCAACCTTAGGCTCCAGCGTGGCTGTTCCCTTGCTGCAAGGGCACAAGTCTGATCTATGTGTGCTCACACTGTGGAACCCAGCTGAATGGACAGCAGCTAGCCAGGACAATGGCAGAGGCACCAGAAGACAAGCCCAATTGCAGAAGTGCATTTCACATTTCTGCTTGCATCAAGTTTCTATCACAGCATTGGCTAAAGCAAGTCACATGGCAAAGCTAAACAATAAGGGGCAACAAAATATACTCATTCCACTCTAAGGCCAAAGCAAATCACACGGACAAGCCCGAAGTCAATGTTTCAGGGAAATATACCTTTTCCATAGGTGTGAGGGGAAAGGAGTAAACATTTTTGAACAATAATCTGATACAGTTCTAACTAGCTGTGCGATTTGGGCCATATCTTTCAATCTCACTTGTCTAAAGTTTCCTCAAGAGAAAAAGTGAAGAAGATAGAGATGCAATACGGTATCACGGGGAAACATGGGCTTTGGAGTTGCATAGACCTTGTTAAAATCTCAGGTTTGTGGAGAACCAGCTATGGCTCTTGAGGAAATTACTGAGTCTGATTCTCAGATTCTTTCTTGTATTTCCCTTCAGGGGAAATTTTTTTTAATCTATTTATTTATTTCTTTGTTTGTTTAATTTTGGCTGCTTTGGGTCCTCGTTGCTGCGCAAGGACTTTCTCTAGTTGCAGAGAGCAGGGACTACTCTTTGTTGCAGTACATGGGCTTCTCATTGCGGTGGCTTCTCTTGTTGCGGAGCACAGGCTCTAGGCATGCGGGCTTCAGTAGTTGTGGCATGTGGGCTCAGTAGTTGTGGCACACAGGCTCAGTAGTTATGGCACACAGGCTTAGTTGCTCCGCGGCATGTGGGATCTTCCTGGACCAGGGCTCAAACCCGTGTCCCCTGCATTGGCAGGTCGATTCTTAACCACTGTGCCACCAGGGAAGCCCCCGCTTCAAGGGAAATATTGTTATCTGTTGGAGCAAACCACCCCAGAACTCAGTGACTTAATACAATAAAAGTTTATTTCTCATTTCTGACATGATCTCATGCAGTTTGGGCAGCTATCCTGGGCAGCTTTTCTCTAAACCAGGGGTTAACAAACTACAATTCACAGGCTAAATCCAGCCAGCCTCTGTTTTTATAAATAAAGTTTTATTGGAACATAGCCACACCCATTCACTTACATACTATCTATGGCTATAAGAGCAGAGTTGAGTTTTTGCAACAGAGGCAGTATGGCCCACACACACCAAAAATATTTACTATCTGGCCCTTTATAGAAAAAGTTCACCAACCCTTCCTCAAAACAATACATTGGGGATCCAAGCTCCTTCAATCATGGTTCCACCATGATGGAGTCTTTCACTTCTAGCCACTCAGACAGAGAAGAGAGAAAATTGTCTCTGTAGGCAGACTGTCTACTTTACTGCCTTCTTCCAGAAGTGAAACATACCACTTCTCATAGTTCACTGGATAAAACCAGTCACGTGGCCAACAAAACTGCAAAGTGTGGTAGGAAATACAGAGGACATTTTAAAACTTTCTATTAAATGGGAGAAATAAAATGAAAATGCTGAATTTCAAAAACCATATATAACATTGATAATAGAAATATTCATACCCTTAAACACTAAAATTTATAAAGATAAAAGCATGAAAATAAATATCCAACTCAAAAGGTAAGGAAGAAACCAATAAAGCAGAAAGAACAAAATACTAAAAAGTAGAGTTAATGAATGAGCTAATATATAAATAATAAGCTGGTTCCTTGAAAAAAAAATAGACAAACTACAATCTAAACTAGTGAAATGAAAAAAGGAAAAAATGCGAATAAAAGTGATAACTTATAGCAGTAGGGTGAAAGGAGTATGTACAGATAAAAGGGATGGAAGTAGCCCTTCTCTGAATATAGTTTTTAAATAAAGTTTTGACTTTGAACTGTGTAAATGTCTTATACACACAAAAATCAATTTATACCAAAAAGAAAAAGTATGCAAAACTTAAAATTGAGCACAGATAACCTAATTTCATATGAAATGGGTAATAATCACACAAAGAAAAGAGTTATTTCAAGGGATTTTTCTCATAGATACCTGTACATTCTTAGATGTTTACAAAGCATATACAGACAGATTTGTGTGTTAAATAGTTAAGACAAAAAGAACAGCAGGGGCTTGCCTGGTGGCGCAGTGGTTGAGAGTCCGCCTGCCGATGCAGGGGACACGGGTTTGTGCCCTGGTCCGGGAAGATCCCACATGCCACGGAGCAGCTGGGCCTGTGAGCCATGGCCTCTGAGCCTGCGCGTCCGGAGCCCATGCTCCGCAACAGGAGAGGCCACAGCAGTGAGAGGCCCGCATACCAAAAAAAAAAAAAAGAACAGCAAAGAAAGCTTAAACTTAATTCAGTCGTTAAAACAGTGAGAGTATTAGTATTGTGGTCTTGCAATTGTTTGTATATTGTAGAATAAGCAAGGAAGTAAATAGTTAATCTTTTCAGGGACCAATATTTTAAGTGTTAGAGAAAAGAACAACAAATACAAAAGCAAATTTAAAAAAACCTCTGTAGTATTAAATTTGTATTGGAAACATATTTTAAACAATTTAATTCATATTAATATATGCTAGCTTTATCCCTGAAAGGTATTAGAAGCAATGACATCACAGCTGTACTGAAGATAGCTAGCACTCAGCTCTTGATGTACACGAACCATTTCCCACGAGAAAGAATCTACGTGGAGAACTGGCTGAATCCATGTCTGTGGCAGGCAAAATAAAAGGGGAGCCTGAATGATTCTGTACTAGATAGCAAGCAAGGGCTCAAAGAGTAATGGGGACATGTCAAAAGGATACAGAAGCCAACGTGAAAGGGCTCACACTGGCCAAAATGAGGACAATGTGAGCATCAAAAGAATAGTGACTCTCAACTGGTTATAAAACACTGAAAAAAATTTAAATACATAAATCCGTAGTGATAAAATAACTTTTAGACTGCTGATGTGGGAGGACCTGTAGTTCATTCCCAGCTAATAAGCGAAACAATAAATGAAAGCCAGCAATAAAATGACAAAATTAGAAAATCACCATTTTGCAACATGCAGTGAAATATTTGATTCAGCAACTATCACAGGTCAGTGACAGTAGCTGTAGTCAGGCAAGTGGAGGCCCTCCTTTAGGGCAGGACCCCAGGGTCTCATGGCATAAAATCAGGGCCATGTGTCATTAAAAGGAGGGCTGGCAAGACTAGGCAGGTTGCCAAGGGCTCCAGTCAAGGCGCTAGCATTCTAGGGACTTAATCTGAGAAGGAACTAAAGGCAAAGTCAGGAATGGGATAGCAGCAGCCGAGGCTTACAGACTGGGCTAGTGGGGAAAGCTGTGGCTCTGTGGGCAAAAGTTATGTCCAGTGACAGCTCACCCAGCCCTACCAGCTACTACAAACTGGAAAAACTGTAGAGCCCACCAGTCATTAGGACTCACACTGAATCATGATTCTCATTAGCAGGATATTCTAGGAGAACCCTGGTCAGACCCCTCTTATAGTCCGAAAATGCTCTGAATGCTCACCACATATTTACTATCTTTGTTCTTTCTTTCCAGAGAAGGATGTTAGCACTTAACTAGTCAAAATGTGGTCCATGGACCAGCAGAATTAGCATCACCTAGGAGCTTGTTAGAAATACAAATCGTAGGCTCCACCACAGACCTAATGAGTCTGACTCTTCATTTTAACAACATCCCCAGGTGACTCTTATGCACATCAAAATTTGAGAAGCCCTGGTTTGGCAGGCACTTTGGAGGAAGTTAGCTGAAAGGTGGTGGGCCAAGGGGATGTCACAGAGCTATGGAAGCTGGTTCCTGGCATTTCTCAGCATGCTCCATCAAGCATGCACCCCACTCTCACCTTTTTTCCTCCCCTAGATCCATATCACTGGCTTGGGAACAGATGCTTTCTACCTGTGAGTGTGTGAGATGAATTAGGATAGAGCTTGGAGAGGGATGGGAGGAGGAAAATATGTCAAGAGACTAGCAATTACAGTGATGATAGATAAGGAAAAGGGCTGGCAGATGTGGCTAAAAAAGAAACAAATAATTCCATTTGACATTTCCATTTAGTCATGGCTTCTTATATACCACAGCCCTAACCTAAAGGATTGGCTCTTACACCCAGAATCACAAGGCTTCAGGATATGCCACTAGGATGAAGTTAGGCAGGCTATAGAAACTCTCTACGCATCAGTCTTCTCATCTGTGAAGTGGGAACAATGACAGTACCTACCACGTAGGGCTGCATGAAGATTAGATGAGTCAAGTAGCTGCCCGACATCACACATCCTGTAAGTAACGTCCAGCTGTGATATCAAGCCAGCCATGAGGCTCCAGCATCCATCAGTGTTTCTGAACCACTATGCTGTGCTGCCACTGAAACATGAAAAGAGTAGAGAAGAAATGAGAAGCAGTCCCTCCTTCAATCACAGCTTTGATGAACAGTCATTTCCAGATCTTCTCCCCGTGTGATAATCCAGAATCCTCATGAAGCCTATGAATTTTTCTGTCTGTTGTGAAAAGCTCAACCTGTATTTCTCCTCCCACCCCATCATTAGGGCTGCTCTCTGAGCACAGTGGGGACTTTAGTCACTTAATTCTCAGTTAATCAGAGTATTTGAGCCTAGGATAAAAAAAGCTTTGCAAGTGGCCACATCAAGTGACGTGGAGAGATGTTTAATCAAAGGTTAACCATGCTTTTATTCATTCACACCACAGGGAAAGTCTCAAGGCTTAGTTTTCTGAACTAAAGTGAACTAGCTCCATTTAACCCTGATGTTTATGCCTGTTGATAAAAACTATCAAAGCAATACAAGGCGAGGAGGCAAAAAATTCAATAGAGAGTATATAAAGTGAGGACACCTGTGAGGCAAAAACACGGAGAATCCCAGTGCAGTGTGATAAACAAACCAATAAGCTTTAAAGTCAAACAGACCCAGGCGACAGAGCTATGTGACCCTGGTAAGTAACTCCATCCCTCTGAGCTTCTATTTTGCCATCTCTAAAGTGGGGCTAATGCCACTTCATAGAGATTTTGTGAGAGTTCCAGAAGACTGGCTATGTAAAGTAGTTGTACAGAGCCCTACAGATGGTAGCCACTCAATAAACGGTAGGTGGTATCTTTTTGGACTTATGATCCTAATAATATCAGATAATTAAAGAGTTAATACATGCACGTTTACACTCATAGCAACAAGGTGTAGAGTCTGCACATAAAGCCAGTGCTTTTAATTACTGAAAAATAGACTTGGTAAAAGTAATATGTACAAACACACATTGCTTGTGCTAGCCACTCCTTATTTACAGAGCAAGTGAAAAGAGAAATGAAATCTCCACTTGAAGAGCTTCTAGTCAGCCAAGACAGCACAACAATAAATTACGTTTTTTTGGACCTTCAAGATGTCAGAGGAGTAAGACATGGAGATCACCTTCCTCCCCACAGATACATCAGAAATACATCTACACGTGAAACAACTCCTACAGAACACCCACTGAACGCTGGCAGAAGACCTCAGACCTCCCAAAAGGTAAGAAACTCCCCACGTACCTGGGTAGGGCAAAAGAAAAAAGAATAAACAGAGACAAAAGGATAGGGACGGGACCTGCACCAGTGGGAGGGAGCCGTGAAGGAGGAAAGGTTTCCACACACTAGGAAGCCCCTTCGCGGGCGGAGACTGCGGGTGGTGGAGGGGGAAAGCTTCGGAGCCACGGAGGAGAGCGCAGCAACAGGGGTGCGGAGGGCAAAGCGGAGAGATTCCCGCACGGAAGATCGGTGTCGACCAGCACTCACCAGGCCGAGAGGCTTGTCTGCTCACCCGCCGGGACGGGTGGGGGCTGGGAGCTGAGGCTCGGGGCTTTGGAGGTCAGATCCCAGGGAGAGGACTGGGGTTGGCTGCGTGAACACAGCCTGAAGGGGGATAGTACGCCACGGCTAGCCGGGAGGGAGTCCGGGAAAATGTCTGCACCTGCCTAAGAGGCAAGAGACCATTGTTTCCAGGTGCGCGAGGAGAGGGGATTCAGAGCACCGCCTAAACGAGCTCCAGAGACGGGCGTGAGCCGCGGCTATCAGTGTGGACCCCAGAGACACACATGAGATGCTAAGGCTGCTGCTGCCGCCACCAGGAAGCCTGTGTGCGAGGAAAGGTCACTATCCAAACCTCCCCTCCCAGGAGCCTGTGCAGCCCGCCACTGCCAGGGTTCCGGGATACAGGGACAACTTCCCCGGGAGAACGCATGGTGCACCTCAGGCTGGTGCAATGTCATGCTGGTCTCTGCCGCCACAGGCTCGCCCCACATCCATACCCCTCTCTCCCCCGGGCGTAAGTGAGCCAGAGCCCCCCGAATCACCTGCTCCTTTAACCCCATCCTGTTTGAGCGAAGAACAGATGCCCTCAGGTGACCTACACTCAGAGGCGGATCCAAATCCAAAGCTGAACCCCAGGAGCTGTGAGAACAAAGAAGAGAAAGGGAAATTTCTCACAGCAGCCTCAGGAGAAGCGGATTAAAGCAGCTCGTTCAGCTCAACAGCAAAAAAACAAACAACCCAATCCAAAAATGGGAAGAAGACCTAAATAGACATTTCTCCAAAGAAGATATAAGACTGCCAACAAACACATGAAAGAATGCTCAACATCATTAATCATTAGAGAAATGCAAATCAAAACTACAATGAGATATCATCTCACACCAGTCAGAATGGCCATTATCAAAAAATCTAGAAACAATAAATGCTGGAGAGGGTGTGGAGAAAAGGGAACACTCTTGCACTGCTGGTGGGAATGTGAACTGGTACAGCCACTATGGAGAACAGTATGGAAGTTCCTTAAAAAACTAAAAATTGAACTACCGTACGACCCAGCAACCCCACTACTGGGCATATACCCTAAGAAAACCATAATTCAAAAAGAGTCATGTACCAAAATGTTCATTGCAGCTCTATTTACAATAGCCCGGAGATGGAAACAACCTAAGTGTCCATCATCCGATGAATGGATAAAGAAGATGTGGCACATATATACAATGGAATATTACTCAGCCATAAATAGAAACGAAATTGAGCTATTTGTAATGAGGTGGATAGACCTAGAGTCTGTCATACAGAGTGAAGTAAGTCAGAAAGAGAAAGACAAATACCGTATGCTAACACATATATATGGAATTTAAGGGACAAAAAATGTCACGAAGAGCCTAGGGGTAAAACAGGAAAAAAGACACAGACCTACCTGAGAATGGACTTGAGGATATGGGGAGGGGGAGGGGTAAGCTGTGACAAAGCGGGAGAGTGGCATGGACATATATACACTACCAAACGTAAGGTAGATAGCTAGTGAGAAGCAGCCGCATAGCAGAGGGAGACCAGCTCGGTGCTTTGTGACCTACTGGAGGAGTGGGATAGGGAGGGTGGGAGGGAGACGCAAGAGGGAAGGGATATGGGAACAGATGTATATGTATAACTGATTCACTCTGTTATAAAGCAGAAACTAATAAAAAAAAGAGGTTTGATGGAAAAAAATGGATTAAAGACCTAAACGTAAGGCCAGACACTATCAAACTCTTAGAGGAAAACATGGGCAGAACATTCTATGACATAAATCACAGCAAGATCCTTTTGGACCCACCTCCTAGAGTAATGGAAATAAAAACAAAAATAAACAAATGGGACCTAATCAAACTTAAACGCTTTTGCACAGCAAAGGAAACCATAAAGAAGACGAAAAGACAACCCTGAGAATGGGAGAAAATACTTGCAAATGAAGCAACTGACAAAGGATTAATCTCCAAAATTTACAAGCAGCTCATGCAGCTCAATATCAAAAAAACAAACAACCCAATCCAAAAATGGGCAGAAGACTTAAATAGACATTTCTCTAAAGAATATATACAGATTGCCAACAGACACATGAAAGGATGCTCAACGTTACTAATCATTAGAGAAATGCAAATCAAAACGACAATGATGTATCACCTCACACCAGTCAGAATGACTATCATCAAAAAATCTACAAACAATAAATGATGGAGAGGGTGTGGAGAAAAGGGAACCCTCTTGCACTGTTGGTGGGAATGTAAATTGATACAGCCAGTATGGAGAACAGTATGGAGGTTCCTTAAAAAGTAAGAATAGAACTACCATATGACCCAGCAATCCCACTACTGGTTATATATCCTGAGAAAACCATAATTCAAAAAGAGTCATGGACCACAATGTTCATTGCAGCTCTATTTACAATAGCCAGGACATGGAATCAACCTAATTGTCCATCGACAGACAAATGGATAAAGAAGATGTGGCACGTATATACAATGGAATATTACTCAGCCATAAAAAGAAATGAAATTGAGTTATTTGTAGTGAGGTGGATGGACCTAGAGTCTGTCATACAGAGTGAAGTAAGTCAGAAAGAGATAAACAAATACCATATGCCGACACATATATATGGAATCTAAGAAAAGAAATGGTTATGAAGAACCTAGGGACAGGACAGGAATAAAGATGCAGACATAGAGAATGGACTTGAGGACACGGGGAGGGGGAAGGGTAAGCTGGGGCGAAGTGAGAGAGTGGCATGGACATATATACACTACCCAATGTAAAATAGATAGCTAGTGGGAAGCAGCCACATAGCACAGGGAGATCAGCTCAGTGTTTTGTGGCCACCTAGAGGGTTGGGAAAGGGAGGGTGGGAGCGATATGCAAAAGGGAGGAGATATGGCGATATGTGTATATGTATAGCTGATTCACTTTGTTATAAAGCAGAAGCCTACACACCACAGTAAAGCAGTTATACTCCAATAAAGATGTTACCAAAAAAGGAAAAAAAATCTTTAAAAATTCAAATAATAATAAATTACATGTGTGCATAACCAAACACAAAGGAAAGCCTTTCAGAAACAGGCTTGAGGTCAAGGATGAAATGGTAACATCTGCTTGAATCCTAAGCTTTACATTTTACGCAGGTACACTGCTATTCTATCATTTCAGATAACAATAATGACTAAAGCTTAGAATAAGGTCTAGAATGTGGTAAACACTATGGAAGTGTTTTACCTTTATTAACTTATTTAGTACTATAGCAGCCATACCAGGACAGTCATTTTATCATCCCCATTTTACAGATGAGGATACTGGGACACAGAGAGGTGAAGTAATTTACCCAGAGTCACAGAGCTAGTAAAAGGTAAAGCTGGGATCCAACACCATAAGGTCTTCTCCAGAGTCCAGGTCTTAGCCTGGGGCCATGCCATATCAGATGCTGAATCCATTTCCCATAACACAGATAAAACCATCTGCTTACATAGATAAATGAAGGTAAAGGCAAACTTTAGAAAGATTAAGTGTTGAGGGTTTTGGGGTGTTTATTTTTTCCTGTAAAACATAAAGGGATATAACCAACCTGGAAACAGTGCTGGGAAGACAGTGGTTCAAAATTCACTCCTTTTAATGTGTAGAGTATTTTACAGTCAAGTTTGCTGTCTCAATTTTAACATGGCCGATGAGAACTCAGAGCCTCTATGGATATGCTATTCTGTACCGCTCCTCGGGCCTTGAGTAGCTCTCAGGCTCATCAAGCCAGCTGCAAAGTGTAGCTAATCAATCGCAGCAGCCAGAAATAGTATATATTCATGAGTACAGCAGTGGCCTTTAACCCACAGTGCAAGACCATTTCAGAGGATAGAAAACCAAACGTTGCAGCTCAATCCCAACTTTCACCCTGATTTCCCATTCTCAGCTGCCCCAGGGAAGTCATTTTCAGCTTAGTCTCTTGCTGATAGTCACCTGTGTCACAAAACTATTACCTACCATGTGCCTTCCTGCTTAACTCAATGTGTCCTGAGCCTGATAACAGAGACTGCTGGGGAGCCACTCAGGACTAGAGTTAATAGGGAGGCTCAATTGCATTTCACCCCAGAGGGGGCTGCTTACAGGTCAGTGCTGAGATAATCAGCCAAGCAGCTTATGACTTAGCCCATCCCTGCTGCTGCCGCTGGTTGTTTCATAACCTGGGAAAATCCAAAAACATTTATTGACAAATAAAAGTGACAACTGAAATGCTAGGAAAACTCTCTCCTTATTTGCTTCATCGAGATTGGACACAGCAAGTAACATTTCCCCGGACAGGGTTTTGTTTTTCCTTCCAATTCCTCCTTTCAAATATTTTATGTTAAACCTCAGTCTTTGAGACTGAGAAACAATGCCAACAACAGCTTTCCCTGCCTGAGATAGCCACCGGCTTGATCTGCAACAGAAAATGCCAGTGATAATAAGGCCTAATTGATTGCTTAAGAGGAAAAAAGATGTGATTCATGCTTTTATACATTTTTAAGGTCTTAAATTTATTTATCTCTTCCTAAGCCAAGAAGTAATTTTATAGAACTATTATGTAAACACAGTCTTGTTCCAGGTACTGTGGTTTACATAGAATGTATCTTTATCAAATATATACCAGATATGTTACACACTAAGGATTCAAATAATTAAGACAATCCTGCCATCACAGGTTTTGATTGTCAGCTACATACTTCTCCACCGTCTGACCTTCAGTCTCACCTAGAATCATAGATTATACACAAAAGGGCTACCGATCTTGGGGCAGATCCCTCAAAGGGAAAGAGGAAAGGCATCAAAGTGACTTCCTACTCTTTATCCTCTCTTTGTCCAATGGAAGGGGAAACAAAAGGATAGAATGCTTTTCATTGTACTAGGAGGCCTTAAACATCAGAAAACAGAGTTTGGATGTACAGGTATCCCCTGCCTTCCAAAAATTTGCATGAAGCCACTTCACACAATAGGATGAGAAGGAAACTACCTGAGGCTGAGGACAGAAGCATCCAAAATACGTGGAAAACATGTAGAGATTGAATACTTTGTCTTTCCACCAACCAGAGTGGGAAAACCTTGTAATTCACAGGACAATGAATTGAGTACTCAGAGTACTCAGAAAAGTATAGCCTTAGTAGTGGGGGAGAAAATTAGTTTTGGACTAAAGGCTGATCTGGTAACAGCTAACAAAGCTTATAAGCAAGCTTTGAAAGGATTAAACTGTTCCCAAGTAATCAAACTACATCCAAGAACAAAGTTCATGATTATTCATAGGACACAAAAATATCCAGCACCCAACAAAATAAAATTCACAATGCCTGGCATCCAATTAAGAATTACCAGGTCTTCAAACAAGCAGGAAAATGCAACTAATAATGAGGAGAAAGTCAATCAGTAGAAACAAACCCAGCAGTGACATGGATGTCAGAATTAGTAGACAAGAATAATAAAACATATTATAACTATATTTCATATGTTTAGGAAAGCAGAAAAAAGATTGAGCATGTTAGATAGAGACATGAAAACAGTACAAAGCCCCAAATTAAAATTTTAGAGATGAAAACTACAATGTCCAAGATGAAAAATATACTGGACAGGGTTAACAGCAAATTAGACACTACAGAAGAAAGCAATAGTAAACTCAAAATCATTGCAATAGGAGTTATCAGAAATGAAATTTACAAATAAAAAAGACTAAAAATACAGAGTGTTAGTGAGCTCTAGGATAACTTTAAGTGGCCTAATATACATGTAATCAGAGTTCACAAAAGAATCGAAAAACATGAAGAAATAATGGTTGAAATTTTTAATTTAATGAAAACTACAAACTCACAGATCCAAAATGTTCAGTGATTCTTAACCACAAGAAATATGAAGAAAACCACATTAAGGGATATTATACTCAAAATACTAAACCAGTAATAAAAAGAAATCTGAAAACTAGCCAGAGGGTAAAAAGATACATTATGTACAGTAACAAACATAAGAATGATAACAGACTTTTCATTTAAAATAATGCAACCCAAGACAGTGGAACAACATCTTTAAAGTATTGAAAGAAAAAAAAAACCCTCACATGGAATTCTATACCTAATGAAAGTATTTTTCAAAAGGGGTAAAAGATTTTCTCATACATACAAATTCTGAAAGAATTCATTATCAGGAGACCTGCACTACAAGAAATATTAAAGGAAGTGCTTTAGGTAGAAGAAAAAGATCTATACAAGGAATGAAAAGCACCAGAGGTGGTAAAGAGGTGTGTAAATATAAAATACTTTGTTATTTTTAATCTATTAAATGATAACTATTAAAAGCAAAAAGAATAACAATGTATTGTGACTTTATAACATATGTATAAGTAAAATGACATAAAGGCTGAAGTGGGAAGATGGAAATACATGATTATAAGGTTTTTATACTATATGTGAAGTGGTAAAATATTACTTGAAGATAATTAATTCAATAAATTAAAGATGTATTTGTAAGCACTAAAGAAACCAAAATAAAATCATAGCAAATAATCCAACAAAGGAGATAAAAAGAAATATTTTTTAAACTCCTCAATTAAACAAAAAGGAAGAAGATAAAAAGAAAAATGGAACAAATAATAGATGGGACAAATAGGAAAAAAAGGAAGAAGATTTAAGTGCAACTGTATTAATAATCATGTTAAGTATAAATGGTCTAAACACCTCAATTAAAGGCTAGACATTTCCAAACTGGATTGAGAAGCAAGGACCAACAAGCTATATGATGCCTTCAAGAAACCCATTTTAAATATAAAGACAAATAAGTTAAAGTAAATGAATAGAAAAAGATATACCATGCTAACACTAAGCAAAAGAATGTTAGAATTGTTACATTAATACCAGATAAAGTAGATTTCAGAGCAAAGATATTACCTGGGATGAAGAGGGGCATTTCACAAGGATAATGCTGTCAATTTATCAAGAGGACATAACAATTCTAAGTATTTATTTATCTAATAATGGAGTTTCAAAATACATTAAGCAAAACCTGATAGAACTAAAGTGATAAATAGACAAATCTACAATAATGAGGGGAAATTTCAACACTCCTATCTCAATAACTGTTATAAAAAATAGACCAAAAAAATGAGTAAGGACATAAAAGACTTGAATAACACAACCAATTTCACCAAATTTTTATTTACCAAGATAGACCATATTCCCAACCATAAAACAAGTTTCAATAAATTTTTTAAAATTTAAATCATACAAAGTATCTTCTCTGACCACAATGAAATAGAAATCAGTAACAGAAAGATATCCAGAAAGTCACTGTATATTTAGAAACTAAATAACATAGTTCTTATTAACCCATGGGTCCAAGAAGAAATAATAAAGGAAATTTGAAAGTATTTTCAACTGAATGAAAATGAAAACACAACATGTCAAAATTTGTGAGTTGCACTAAATGCTTATATCAGGAAAGAAGAAAGGCCTCAAGTCAATGACCTCGACTTCTACCTTAAGGAACTAGAAATTATAAGAGAAATTAAACCTGGAAATAAGAATACAAAACCAAATTAATGGAGGAAATTAATGAAACCAAAAGCTGGCTCTTTGAGATAAAAAAAAAATGAAGGTGGACTTCCGTGGTGGCGCAGTGGTTGAGAGTCCACCTGCCGATGCAGGGGACACGGGTTCGTGCCCCAGTCCGGGAAGATCCCACATGCTGCGGAGCGGCTGGGCCCGTAAGCCATGGCCACTGAGCCTGCGCGTCCGGAGCCTGTGCTCCACAACAGGAGGGACCACAACAGTGAGAGGCCCGCGTACCGAAAAACAAAATTTTTTTTAAATGAAGGTGATAAACCTCTAGCCAGACTAATCAGAATATAATTTAAAACCACCATGTAAGGAAATATTCTGAACAACTTTATAAACAAAACTCTAGGCTCAGATGACTCCACTGGTGAATTCTACCGAACATTTAAAAACAAAATAATACTAATTCTACAAAACTCTTCCAGAAAATTAAAAAGGAGGAAATACTTCCTGACTCTTTCAATGAAATAAGAAATAGCCTGATACCAAAACCAGGCAAAGATTGTTTTTTTTTTTTTTTTTTTTTTTTTTTTGCAGTATGCGGGCCTCTCACTGTTGTGGCCTCTCCCATTGAGGAGCACAGGCTCCGGACGCGCAGGCTCAGCGGCCATGGCTCACGGGCCCAGCCGCTCCGCGGCATGTGGGATCTTCCCAAACCGGGGCACGAACCCGCATCCCCTGCATCGGCAGGCGGACTCTCAACCACTGCGCCACCAGGGAAGCCCAAAGATTGTTTTTAAAAAAATTACAGAACAATATTCCTCATGAACATAGATGCAAAACTCCTTAAAATTTTACAAATTTAATTCAACAGTAGATAAAAAAGTTAATATGCAATGATCAAGTAGGTATTATTCTCAGAGTGCAAACTTGTTTAACATTCTGGTTTAACAAATTAAAAAAGAAAAACAAAATGATAATCTCAATAATTACAAAAAAAATAGACAATTCCAACATCTATTCTCAGTAAAAACTCTCAGTAAACTAAGAATAGAAGGAAACTGTCTCAAACTGTCTCAAACTTATAAAGGACAGCTTTGAAAAAAATCTAAATAATATCATACTTATGGTAAAAAAAATTGAAAATTGAATTTTTCCCCTAAGGTCTTAAAAAAGGCAAGGATATCTACTCTCACCACTTCTATTCCACATTTGACTGGAAGTTCTAGCCAATACAACAAGGCAAGAAAAAAGAAAAATCATGAAGATTGGAAAAGAACAATTAAAACCACCTTTATTAGCAGATGATATAATTGTCTATGTAGAAAATCCTATATTATCTTTTAAAAACAGGTACTAGTATAAGTGAGATTAGCAAAGTGGCAGGATACAAGGTTGTATTAGTCAGCTTGAGCTGTCATAACAAAATACCATAGACTGGTATGTGTGTGTGGGGAGGGGATGCTTAAAAAAACAAAAATTTATTTTCTCACAGTTCTGGAGTCTGGATGTTCAAGATCAGGGTGCCAGCAGGGTCGGGTTCTGGTGAGAGTTTTCCTGACTTGCAGATGGCTGCCTTCTTGCTGTGTCCTCACATGGAGGAGAGAGAGCAATCTCTCTCTCTTCCACTTCTTATAAGGCCACTAATCCCATCATGATGGTGCCACCCTCATAATCTAATCTAACCCTAAATACCTCTCCAAAGCCCCATCTCCAAATACCATCACATTGGGGGTCAGAGGTTAAACATAAGAATTTGGAGAGATAAGGTCAATATACAAAAATCAGTTCTGTATGTATGTGTGTGTAATACATACAAATATACAATTGGAAATTTAAATTAAATAAATAATACTATTTACAATAGCATCAATATATGAAATACTTGGGGATAAATTTGATAAAATGTGTGCAGGACCTGTAAACTGAAAACTATAAAATATTGCTGAGGGAAATTGAAAAAACCTAAATAAATGGAGAGATATATCATATTCATTGATTGGAAGAATCAATACTCTTATGATATCAATTCTTCACAAACTGACCTACAAGTTTAACACAATCTCAATTCACTCAATTGGAGGTGTGTGTGTGTGTGTGTGTGAGTGTGTGTGTGTGTGTTTGCCTGTGTGTGTGTTTGAAAAATAGCAAGCTGATTTTGAAATGTATATGGAAAAGCAAAGGATCCAGAATAGCCATAACAACTTTGGAAAATGAAAATAAATTGGACAGGGTATACACTATCTGATTTTAAGATTTAGTCTAAAACTACAGTTAAGAGAGTGTGGTGTTGACATAAATATAGACAAATAGGTAAGTGAAACAGAACAAAAATAGACCCACACAAATATGGTTCAGTGATTTTTTTCAAAGGTACAAAGTCAAATCAATGGAAAAAGGATGGCCTTTTTAACAAATGATGCTGAAATAATTAGATATCCATATAGGAAACAAATTAACCTTGACCCAAAATGTATTAGTTTTCTATTGCTGCATTAAAAAAATTACCTCAAACTTAGTGGCTTAAAATAACACCCATTTATTAACTCACAGTTCTTTAGGTTCTTACCTACTTCTTAGTCTGGGTATATTATGACTGGATTCTCTGCCCCATGTCTTAGAAGGTTAATATCAATGTGTCTGCCAAGCTGTGTTATCATCTGGAGCCCAGACTCCTCATCTAAGCTCATGTGGTTGTGGCAGAATTCAATTCCTTGAGGTTGTAGGACTGAGGTCCCTGTTTCCTTGCTGACTATCAGCCAGGAGGCACTTTCAGCAACTAGAAGGTATCAGCTCTCTTTGACACATGGCCTCTTCCATCTTCAAAGCTAGCAATGGATAAGCTCTCTTATGTTCAACTTCTCTTATTCTTTCAATCTTTTACTTCAGGAAAAGCCCAGGCCTTTTTAAGGCCTCACTCTATTAGCTCAGGCCCACCCAGGATAGTCTCTCTATCTTAAATTCAAATGATTTGGAATATTAATTGCATCTGCAAAATCTCATCACAGTAACACCTAGATTAATGTTAGAACAACTATGAAAAGGTGTGTACAGCAGAGCTCTTGGGAGTCAACTTAGTATTCTGCCTACCATTCATAACTTGTACCATTATAATAACTGAATCATAATGTGACATAGACCTAAATGTACAAAAACCAAAACTATAAAACTTCTAGAAGAAAATATAGGAGAAAATCTCTGTGACTGGGTTAGGCAAAGATTTCTTAAGTATGACACCAAAGCACAATTTACAAAAGAAAAACTGGATAGACAAAGATTCACAAATTAAGAACTTGTCCTCAAAAGACACTAGTTAAAGAGTGAAAAGGCAAGCCACAGATTAGAAGTAAATATTCGCCAGTTGCATATTTGATAAAAGACTTGTGCTCAGAATATATAAAGAACTCTCAAGTCACAATAATAAGAAAATAAGCCAATTAAAAATTGGGGGATGGGAATTCCCTAGTGGTCCAGTGGTTAGGACTCCTCGCTCTTACTGCCGAGGGCCTGGGTTCAATCCCTGGTCACTAAGATTCCACAAGCTGCACGGTTCAGCCAAAAAAAAAAAAAATGGGGGGAAATTTGAATAGACACTTCACTAAAGAACAAATATGTATGGCAAATAAGCACACAAAGAGACTTTCAATGTCATCAGTCATTAGAGAAATTCAAATTAAAGCCACAATCAGATACATTATGCACCTATCAGAATGGCTAAAATTAGAAATACTGATAGTACTAAGTATCAGCAAGGATTGGAGCAAGTGTAACTCTCCAACTCTTAATGGGAATGTAAAATGGTACATCTCCTTTGGAAAACGTTTCACAGTTTCTTAAAAAATTAAACATATACCTAAAGAATGACTGAGATATCCCACTCCTAGGTATTTACCCAAGAGAAATGAAAACAGGAACTCACAAAAACTTGTATACTACGTTCATAGCAGCTGTATTTGTAATAGACAAAAATGAAACAACCCAATTGCCCATCAAAAGATGAATGAATTAACAAACTGTGATATATGCATACAATGGAATACTATCTAGTACATAATAGAAAGGAACCAACTTTTGAACACACAAAATGGTTGAAATCTCAAAATCATTATGTCGAGTGAGAAAAGCCAGACAAAAGAGAGTACATACTGTATGATTCTATTTATTTAAAGTTCTAGAAAGTTTTAACTAATTTATAGTGACAGAAATAAATCACTGGTGGATTGGGAAAGAGCAGGAGAAAGAGGTTACAAAGTGGCATGAGGACACTTTTGGGGGTGATGATATGTTTTTTATCTTCGTTGTGGTGATGATTTTATGAGTGTACGCATATGTCAAAATTTATCAATTTGCAAACTTTAAATATGTTCAATTGTATGTCAATCACCTCTCAAAAAAGCTTTTTTGATTTTTACAATGATGAGATCATTAGTTTATGCTCTTTTGCAAACTGCTTTTTTCACTAACCAACATATCAAGGACAACCTTCCTACCAATTCACTTAGACCTATCTCAGTCTTTTAACTAGATGCATTAATTCCATAATATTAATCTACATTAAATTTTAAATCATTCCCTTACTGATACAAATTTTGATTGTTTTGAAATTTTTGTACTTGTCAGTAGCTCTGTAACTATCATCCTGTCAAATAAATTCTTAAGTACTTGAGCACGTATTCTGTTGCATCAATGGATACATGAAATTTATGTTGCTGTTTATTCCCAAAATACTTCCAAAGAGGTGCCTATTCATACTTTCTCCATTTCTCCACAACTGTACTAACACTGACTCTTACCCATCTTTTTAACTTTTTCCAATATGATAGGTATTATTAGTTTTCTAGAACTGCCATAACAAATTATCACAAACTGAGCAGCTTAAACAACAGAAATTTATTGTCTCACAGTTCTGGAGCTAGATATCTGAGATCAAGGTGTCAGCAGGGTTGGCTCTTTCTGAGTGCTGTGAGGAATAATTTTTTCCATGCCTCTCCCTTATCATCTCATGGTTTACCGGCAATCTTTGGCATTCCTTGGCTTGTAGAAGCATCATTCCCAACCTGCATTCATCTTCACAGGGCATTCTCCAACTATGTGTCTATGTCCAAATTTCCCCTTTTTATAAGGATACCAGTCATATCTGATTAGGGGTCCACCCTACTCCAGCATGACCTCATCATATATCTGCAATGACCCTATTTCCAAATAACGTTAAATTCTGAAGTATTGGGAGTTAGGACTTCAATATATGAATTAAATGGAGGAAGAATGACTTTGAGGGCAAGGGAATGTATGCAGAGGCTGATGGGGCTGCCACTGATATCACCAACCCAGAGGGCACAGGTCCAGGGGGCAGGGCCACCTCCCAGGCCAAGAGGGCAGGAGTGTTGCCCAGTGTCTGAAGAACAGAGCATCAGCCGAAGAGGATTATTCTCAAGTCTTAAAACTTACCCTTCTAGGTTTCAGACTTGCTTGGGACCTGTAATACCTTTTTCCTTCCAATTTCTCCCTTTCAGAATGGGAATGAGTATCCTATGTCTGTCTGTTTCACAGGTTCACAGATGGAGAGGAATTTGGTCCCAGGATGAATCATACCTCATCCATACCAATTTAAATGCTATTGTAGATGCGATTTTGTACTTACAGTTGATATTGGAATGGGTTAAGACTTTGGGGGATGTTGGGATGGGATGAATGTATTTTGGATATGACATGAATTTGTGAAGGCCAGAGGGTGGAATGTTATAGGTCAAATTGTGTCACCTTAAAATCCATATGTTGAAATCTTAACCCCCAGTAGTTTAGAATGTAACTTTATGTGGAAATAGGGTCATTGACGATATAATTAGCTAAGATGAAGTCATCCGGGAGTAGGGTGGACCCCTAATCCAGTATGACTGGTGTCCTAATAGATAGGAGGAATTTGGACACGAATACACATAGTAAAACACCATGTGAAGATAAATGCAGAGACAAGATGGAGGTGATGCTTCTACAAGCCAGGAAATGCCAAAGATTGCCAGCAAACCATCAGAAGCTAGGACAGAGGTATGGAATAGATTATTTCCCATAGCACTCAGAAGGAACCTACCTTGCTGACACCTTGATGGTGGACATCTAGCCTCCAGAAATGTGAGACAATAAATTTCTGCTGTTTAAGCCATTCAGTTTGTGGTATTTCATTATGGCAGCCCTAACAAACGTACAATTGGCATAAAATAATATTTTATTATTGCTAAAATGTTACATTAGTCAGGATTCTCCAGAGACAAGAGAGAGGAATTTTATTATAAGGAATTGGCTGACATGATTATGGAGATTGAGAAGTCCTAAGGTCTGCAGTCAGCAAGCTGGAGACCCAGGAAAGCCAATGGTGTAGTTCCATTCTGAGTCCAAAAGCCTGAGAACCAGGAAAGCCAGTGGTGTAAATTCCAACCTGAAAGCCAGCAGGCTAGAGACCCAGGAAGAGCCAATGTTTCAGTTCAAGTCCAAAGGCAAGAAAAACTGACATCCCAGCTCAAGCAGTCAGGCAGAAGGAGTTCCCTGTTACACAGCCTTTTTGTTCTATTCTGGTCTTTAACTGTTTAGAAGAGGCCGACCCACATTAAAGAGGGCAATCTGCACTACTCAGTCTACAGATTCAAATTTTAATCTCATCTAGAAACACCGTAGCAGACATACCCAGAATAATGTTTGGCCAAATGTTTGGGCACTCGGTGGCCAGTTGAGTTGACATATGAAATTATGCATCAAAAGTGCACATTTTAGCATCAATAAAATTGTACAATTCTGACATGTTTATTGGTGGGGGTTTTTGCTTCTTTTGTGAATTGCTTACTCATATCTTTGCCCATTTTCCTATTGGAGGACCCATTTAAAAGCTCTGTGCTTGTTTAATTAAAAGGCCGTATAACAATTAATAAGCATATTGAGAGCAGATACAAGCACCCATAATTCACAACTATTTTTATTTTCAAATGTTATTTTTCATTATGAAAGTTCATTGTTGCATGATGGCAGCCATAATATACAATTTTGTATATGGTATTTTGATTTATTTTACGTCAAATATTAAAAAGTCACTTAACATTCTATTTTAAAATAAAAATGGTGAGGATAAGGCAGTTTGAAAAGAGGGCACTTGTTGAGATATAATCCAAGGTGAAAAGAAAGCTCTTATAACTTTACTATATTTCTTTCCCCCTCTTTACTTCCCATGTAACTGTTTTTGTCTCATTACTTTGCTACTCACTCCAGAAATGGTCCAGGGCAAAGATTAAATAACATAAACCCACGAGCTTTGACTCCTTCAGTAAGTGCTCACTGGGGACAGGGAACTTGCACATTGGAAAAATATAAGCAGGGCATAATGTTGGCCCCTGGCAATGCTGACACTTTGTGTAAACTTTGACAAGGCAAGGCAGGTTCTGTTCTCAGATATAACCTAGCAAATTTTGCTCACTACAAATGGGTGCTACATATTCTAATTTGAATGGAGTTAAGCCCAGACTATAAAGTTCTGGAAAACCATGTCTTGTTTAAAAAAAAAAGGCACACCCAATCAGGTCTGAAAGTCACACACGCAGCAAAGGACCTTTCAGACATGCTGAGCCCAGTATGTCCGAAAGGCTGCCTTTCTCCAAGGGCTCAGGTTACCTCCCCTGTACTCTAAGCAGTTATTTCTTGAAAGACACAGCTACAGACCAGCTTGAGCCCATTTTTCTTGAGCAAGGCAACCTAGGGCACTGGAAAAAAGCTGCACTTAGATTTAGAGACCCAGAAAGCTGGGGAAGGGGAATGACATCTTCATGTTCATACCTGTAACGAGTACTGGGACAAGAATTCTAGTCTTGTTTCCTCAAGTGTTAAAAGGGATTATTGGCTTGAATACCATCTGTTTAAACCTAAGGTAATCTCTAATTCTATGATTCTAAGTCTACTGGTTATTAAACTGAGTTCAAATCTGGCTTTGCCTCTTATTAGATATGTAACTTATTAAAATATTTAACTATCTGTGCTTTTTTTTACAGATAAAGAACTACCTCATTTACAAGTTGTAATGTTTGTAAAATGCTGAGCACAATGCCTAGCATATAGCAACCAATTAACAGTAGTAACTGGCATTTCTATTATCAAAAATAATAATTACCTTTTCACTAACGTAAGCCTTTCCTTTTCCATTTCATAAAATTATAAAAAATGTTAAAACTACCTGGTCTTAGAGAGTAGTAATCCAACTTGCTAATCTTACAGATGAGAAATCTGAAGGCTACATCTGGTCAAATCACCCAGCTAATTAGTTCTAGAACCAGAATTGGAAGCATGGCTTCCTGACCTTCACTTCTTACTTCTACATCCCTCTCCAGTTTCACTTCTGGTCTGCCTTATTCCCAGACTAGGAACTCCCACCAGGCTGTGTTCTGGTGTCAAAGCCTCTGCTTTCCCTCAACCTTTCTAAAGGTTCCTCCAGGGAGAGAGGATAAAGTCTCCTTCAGCTTTACTCCTGATCCACGTCCATTCCTAGCAGAGCAAGGCCTGCCCATCCTAACCTCAATTCTCTTACTTCCCCTGGACATTCAGTCAACCAGAGCAGCTCCCTGCTCTAGTTCTCTCTCTTCCTATCGCCTGTGCCCTGCCGTAACTCTCAGAATAATCCATGTGTCTGGTCACAGGATTGATCATCCTTATTTTGATTGAAAATACCTAAAATTATTTTCCCAAAGGCAGTAGCCAATGTCCTCAGGAGGAAGAACGAACAACTCTCTCTCTGCTTAATTCATGAATTCTCCCTCCTCCTTATTGGTAAAATCTAATCAGAGGACTTCTCTGACATCTTGCTTCTCCATTTAGTTCCCAAAATGGAATCCATATGAATATGCATATCCCCAGGCACATTCCGGGTATAGAAGACAACAATCTGGAAGCAGTTATAGATTCTCATCTCCTTTTTATATCATAGATAGAGAAACTGAGGCCCAGAGGAGTTAAATGACAGCCTCTTTGATTCAGGAATTACATGGTGGAGTTTACTGGATCAGACACTAAGATAATTAGTAAACAAGCTCTAGAAGTTCAGTGCTTCAGAAACATCTGCAATATTTTTCATCTTTTCTTTCCTGGATGTAAGTAAAGAAACAGGAAGATATATGACAAGCTGGCGGTGTCAATGGAAAGATATGGCAGCAACGCAGGAATAGATCAAAAGAGGTTTTTTTGTCCTACCTCCCTCTGAGTTTTCAATGGACTGTGGGAAGGGTAAACAAGTGCAGCACATCCCAAACAGCAAGTGTCTGGATCACAGGTTTGGGAAGGGACTACAGTCTGTATTTTCTGAGCCTTCCGGGGAAACTGGAACACATGGGCCTAAAAAATCAGCTTTCATAATAGCCAAGTTCATCACCAGGGAGTGTGAGCTTGCCTTATTTATGACCACTGAAGTTCATGTCAGTAAGCAGGATGAGAATTGAGAGCACAGCCTATACCAGGATCCCCCAAAAGTTTATATGTAGATGTATACATACACACATATCAGTGCCTTTTTCTTTCTGGTCATTTTATCTATTTAACACTATTAGAGGTAGCAGAATTGAAGAAGCAGTTCTAGGGCATGGACTTAACTGTTCTGTATGACACATTCTTGAGGGGAAACACAGTTTCATATTTCATTAAACTAGCACATGGGGGACTTGCAAGAGGGAACACTCATAAATGTTCTAACCACACATTGGACTACAGACATGGCAGGACTGAAGCCCAGGTTCAAGTACATAGTCCAAGACACAAAATTCATTTCATTTCCTTTTTTACCTAGTTATTCCACCTCTGTCTTCGCCTTTTGGAACTTTGCTTTGCTGTATACTGTGTAAGTAAAGGTCAAAAAATAAAACTTCTACACTAAATACATTTAATCAGGATCATAATAAAAGTATATATGTATAGGTAAAGATAGTAGATTAGACAAACTCATCTCAAATATATTTTTAAAGGCACAAAACCACACAAAGATTGGGTGGACAGGAGAGGACACAACAGTAACAAAATTTTGGAAACTGGAAAGCTGATGGGCAAACAAGGGGAAGGAATTTTAGGAGACACAAGAACACTGAATCTTAAGCCAAGCAATGAGGAAACAACACAAAGTACATCAATTTACACAACAAAATCCCCAATGTCGGCATCATGTACCTCTGGAAGTGGGGAAAGGAAAGATCCAAAATAAGGACGATGAGTTTTAAATCTATTTAGGCAGCGATTAGGTCCCCAGGTCCAGTCCTTCAGTCCTTAAAATTTCTTCCACTCACCACAGAACATTATTGGAGATTTATTCTCTGGAAAGGTCAAAAGTAGAGTCTTTGTGGCCTGGTGTCCTCCTGTTCAGTCAAGATGGAAAGAGATAGATTAAGTGGGTATATCAATACTGGATGGTGAGCTCTGTCCAGTCTTCTTCCCTACCTACTCTCAGAATACTGGTCACCATGCCTTTACCCTCAAGGAAAGCTACTGGAAAAGCCTTCACTGAAGAATCTTACCAACACAAGAGGAAAACCTAATCAAAGTTTCCCCAAATAAATGGCCCAGCCAGATAACCCTAGAGTGACATTCACAGTTAACAAATCCCACTCGTGCTAAAGTACCTTTTTAGTGTCCCTCTTGTAAATGTAAACAACCAACCAAGGATCACCAGATAAGCAGAAAAAAAGCGATCAGAGGCAACAGGTACTTTGTCTAAACTTTCATCTCCCTGAATAATCAAAGAGCTGCAAAGATACTGCAACCTTGAAAAAAGAACAAGACAAAGAGGAACAGAGATTTAAAGGAAGGATTTTTAAAAGTCAAAAATATAAGTACATGTATATGTTATAAGTATACATATATAAATGTATATATTTAATCATCTCTTATATATACAAGTTTTCCCTCTAATTGGTCCTTGTGGTCCATGCCCAGTGACTGCTGTATGACTAGATTTTTTAGGCACTTCAGGGATGAAGATTGCATACACAAAATCCCAAGATGGAACCCATGTGTGAGTCCACTAAAATAGTGTTCTCATAACAATTACTATAATATACACCCCATTTATTGAATGGCTACTATGTACTAAGAATTAAGCTAGGTGTCTTTAATACATTCTTTCATTTAATCCTCGCAACCCTGCAAGGCAGTATAACTAGGGAGGTTAAGAAACTGGCTGGCACTCAGCTGGTAAATGAAGGAGCTATATGGTACAAGCCCAAATCTCCCCAAGTCTAAACCCTTTCAAGGGTAACAGGGGAAGTATGAAATTCGTTCAGTGTCTGGCTCCATTACCAGTAGATTTAGGGTCTTTGCTTAGGCACAGCCTGGCTGGTCTGTCCTTGTCATGTTCTCTTGTTCACTCTCTTCCTCCATTTTGAGTCATCCATGCACAAACCAGTCTTCTGAACACTAAACACTTCATCCATGATTAGGATAATGCTATCATTTTATACACAGAAATACACACACACACACTCATGCACACACACACATTTTTACATTTATCTTCCTTAGTTTATTATTTCTCTTGTCCCTCAGGAATTTTTTTCCCCAACTATATCTGGGCACATAGGACTGACAAGGACTGGCATGATTTTAAATCCTGATATTCAGAGCCCAGAGTTGTCAACCTTTCTGCTGAGTTTGCCATTCTGGTTAGTAATTATTTGGCTTTTTAAATTGCTGAGTCAAATAGCCAAAGCAATCTTGAGGAAAAAAAAAGGAGCTGGAGCAATCAGGCTCCCGGACTTCAGACTGTACTACACTACAAAGCTACAGTAATCAAGACAGTATGGTACTGGCACAAAAACAGAAATATAGATCAATGGAAGAGGATAGAAAGCCCAGAGATAAACCCACACGCATATGGTCACCTTACTGTTGATAAAGGAGGCAAGAATATACAATGGAGAAAAGACAGCCTCTTCAATAAGTGGTGCTGGGAAAACTGGACAGCTACATGTAAAAGTATGAGATTAGATCATTCCCTAACACCATGCACAAAAATAAGCTCAAAATGGATTAAAGACCTAAATGTAAGGCCAGAAACTATCAAACTCTTAGAGGAAAACATAGGCAGAACACTCTATGACATAAATCACAGCAAGATCCTTTTGGACCCACCTCCTAGAGAAATGGAAATAAAAACAAAAATGAACAAACGGGACCTAATGAAACTTAAAAGCTTTTGCACAGAAAAGGAAACCATAAACAAGACCAAAAGACAACCCTCAGAATGGGAGAATATATTTGCAAATGAAGCAACTGACAAAGTTTTAATCTCCAAAATATACAAGCAGCTCATGCAGCTCAATATCAAAAAAGCAAACAACCCAATCCAAAAATGGGCAGAAGACCTAAACAGACATTTCACCAAAGAAGATATACAGATTGCCAACAAACACATGAAAGAATGCTCAACATCACTAATCATTAGAGAAATGCAAATCAAAACAACAATGAGGTATCACCTCACACCAATGAGAATGGCCATCATCAAAAAATCTACAAACGATAAATGCTGGAGAGGGTGTGGAGAAAAGGAAACCCTCTTGCACTGTTAGTGGGAATGTAAATTGATACAGCCACTATGCAGAACAGTATGGAAGTTCCTTAAAAAACTAAAAATTGAACTACCGTACGACCCAGCAACCCCACTACTGGGCATATACCCTGAGAAAACCATAATTCAAAAAGAGTCATGTACCACAATGTTCATTGCAGCTCTATTTACAATAGCCAGGACACGAAAGCAACCTAAATGTCTATCGACAGATGAATGGATAAAGAAGATGTGGCACATATATACAATGGAATATTACCCAGCCATAAAAAGTAACAAAATTAAGTTATTTGTAGTGAGGTGGTTGGACCTAGAGTCTGTCATACAGAGTAAAGTAAGTCAAAAAGAGAAAAACAAATACCGTATGCTAACACATATATATGGAATCTAAAAAAATAAAATTAGTTCTGAAAAACCTAGGGGCAGGACAGGAATAAAGACGCAGATGTAGAGAATGGACCTGAGGACATGGGGAAGAGGAAGGGTAAGCTGGGACAAAGTGAAAGAGTAGCATTGACATATATACACTACCAAATGTAAAATAGATAGCTAGTGGGAAGCAGCTACATAGCACAGGGAGATCAGCTCAGTGCTTTGTGACCACCTAGAGGGGTGGGATATGGAGGGTGGGTGGGAGACGCAAGAGGGAGGGGATATGGGGATGTATGTATACATATAGCTGATTCATTTTGTTATACAGCAGAAACTAACACACCATTGTGAAGCAATTATACTCTAATAAAGATGTTTAAAAATATTAAAAATTTTAAAAATTTAAAAAATAAAATGCTGAGTCAACCTCAGACAAAACTGGCCCTCCTGTCAGTCTAGTAGCAGAAACAGAAAGTCCAGGTTAGAACATCTGTTCCGCCAAGTTAAAGGCAATTGTAAATTGGTGGCTTATTCAAATGAAGCTTTAAGACTGGTATAGAGTTCTCAGGGACACAAGTCCCATTTTTATGGGATGTAGCAGGAAAATTATCATGACCTAAACTCCTGCCGGCTATCAGCGTGCTGGCCTTCCCACCTTTTGGCCAGCTCTGAAGATGCACAGGACCCTGCTTCATGAAGGGTTGGGAGCATATGACCACAGCTTTATAGGGCCCCAAACTAAATTTTCTCAGTGTGCAGAGTTACTGAGGCTTTGAGAATTGAGTCACAATGACCCATCACACAGATATTTTCTGAATATGGAAAGTACTAGCCATAGTATCTGGGCACTTGTCTTCTGTCACAGAAGATGGCTTGCTCCTCATTCTGAGATGTACTGTGGTTTTGGACTTCTGCTCATCTAGCCCCTGCTTCAGGATCTCTCTTATATCCATCGTTATCTGCGGGGGACAGGTTGCAGGACACATATCCCCACCCCCACCCACAGATACCACAATCTGCAGATGCTCAAGTCCCTTAAATAAAATGGTGTAGGACGGTCAGCCCTCCACATCCACAGGTTCCACATTCATGGATATGGAGGGCCAACTGTTTTCTAGGATTAACAAAAGAGGATGGTGTGGTGTATCTCCTACTTAACAAATACATTAAAGTATGATTTTAACCCATTCTGTTTTGCACAGAATTTTGGACAATTGTTGGTTCAAGGATCATTTATATCAGAATCACCTGGGAAGCTTGGAGCTTAGGTTAGGGTCTCCCAGAAGCAGAGCCCAAGGTTTTGATATAGGTAGTTTATTTGGGAATTGAACTCAGGGAGTAGGAGTAAGAATTGAAGAAATAAAAGGGAAGGAGGACAAAACAATACAAGGATGCACTATCAAGCTGGCCACTGCTCCTGGTGACTGGTGCTTGATTTTGGACAGCTCTCTAAAGACCCAGATGGAATTGGTCTCAGACCTGTTCACCTGAGGACAAGAGAGGGAAGCTTTTATTTATTGGATTTTATCTCCCATTGGTCAAGGATTGCCCATGGGGTGTTAATTCCACCAAAATCCTGAGATATTCACGTGGCATTGCTGAGTGGGCTGCAGCAGGCATTCTGTGCTATTGTGTTGAAGAAACCCGGGACAAGAAGCCAGAAGTAGAAGGTGCTGGCTGGGGGTGAGGTGCTCTCCAGGTGCATCTGGATGAAATGGACCAAAATCTGTTTAGAACTGGTTGACATCAGGCTACTGGAGTCCAAGATGGGGCCAAAATTATAAGCGCAGATCAAGAGGTTTCCAATACAGCATGTTAAAATGTCAGTTCCTGGTGATCTATTCATTGTTATGAGTTGAACTGTGTCCCCTTCAAAATTCCTATGTTGAAGTCCGAACTCCCAGTATCTCAGATTATGACTTTATTTGGAAATAGGGTCAGTGCAGACATGCTTAGTTAAGTAATTCTTAAGTACAGTGCAACCACAATACCAATATGACTGGCATCCTTATAAAAAGAAGAAATTTGGACACAGACACACACAGGGAGAACACCATGTAAAGATTATAGTTATTTTGCAACAAACCAAGGAAGTACCAGAAGTTAAAAGAGAGCTCTGGAACAGATCCTTTCCTAGCACCCTCAGAGGGAGCATGGCCCTGCTGACACCTTGATCTCCAACTTCTGGCCTGTAGAATTGTGAGAAAATACACTTCCATCGTTTAAGCCACCCAGTTTGTGATACTTTGTTAACAGCAGTCCTAAAAAACAATACACCCATGATCTATTGCGTCACTGTCCATGGCGTTATCATCTGCGCTTCTGCCTTTCTAACAAGGTCTGCAGGCAGTTCTATGTGCACTCGTTTAAGAAACTTAGTCTAGAGTGAAATAAATAAGGTAGTGCCTGCACCCCAGGGAGAGCAAATCCAAAAGGGCATGTGAAAATCTGGGTGCAGAGCAATATCAGATGTAGGGAATTCCCTTTTCAAATGTCAACTCACGTAGCACAGTTTAGGCTATGGTTGTTACTCAGAAACAAGGACTGGAAAAATAATGAAGGACCAGAATACAATTTCACCCCCAGACTCAAAACCTCTGCAAAGGGCAGAGTAGATCGATTAAGGCCCACCATGCCACTGTACTTTCTCAGTCTCTATCAAAACATTGATGTGTGTGTGTATGTGTGTGTGCATACCTACAAACATATACATATATGTGCGTACATATATATATATGATCAGGTATAACTTATTGAGAAATAAATAGGAACTAAATGAAAATGCTGTTTGGAAAAGATAGCACATTAACCTGTTATTCCAAAATGCAATGGAAGTGTTCAGTATATGTAAATGCTGAAGAAAACACAGAGCAAATGGAAGAGATGGACTGGGAAACACTAAAAAGAGGACCATTGAAACCATGAACAAATGCTTATTCTACCTTTGTAAGTGAGTAAAACAATTTGAGGGCAGGAACCACGTCTATCCCCCTCTATAAGAATAGACACTCAGGGGGACTTCCATGGTCATCCAGTGGTTATGACTCCATGCTTCCACTGCAGGGGGCACGGGTTCGATCCCTGGTGGGGAAACTAAGATCCTGCATGCCGCACAGCCAAAAAAAAAAAAAATATAGAAAGAAAAAGAGTAGACACTCAGTAAGTGTTTGCTGAGTGCAGAAACTCTGAACAGTCTCTGAGACACAGAGTTCCTGCTCTTAGAAGATTTGGATTCTTGTTCCAGCTTAATGGTCCCTCTACCATTTTTCAACCACTCTGCAGATTGGTTTGTCTGTGATCCTATCTCTTGGGCACTATGCTTCAAGCTCAGATAGGAAATGACTTTGAACTCTGGATTTGGTTTGTTCCATCTGGTAGCAACTTCTTGCAAAGCCTGCAGTTCATTATGTGCCCAGCCTACCCCAGCCCCAGTGCCAACCTGAGTGAATGAAGTGTCCACCATTCCATGGGAATTTTCTCTTGACCTCTAGTGTGCCGAAGTACTCAATAAATATACTAATGAAGTTTTAGGGAATGAACAGACAGGTGAATAGATATGGCACAGGAGAGCACTTGTCACATGAACAACCATTTTTAGGGTGAGGGTAATGTAGGCTGGAAGAAGATGACCACCACTTGAGGGAGTACTTTCATATAAATTTTTTTTGAAACAGTGGATAACCAAGGTACATGCAAATTGAAAACATGGGGAAGTTGAAAATAAGAGTCTTAAAATGAAACCTGCCTAATACAGAGGAGAGAAGAACAGATTCAGAGGGATATGTAGAGAAGTAAACCATTTTTTCTCTTTTGGACAGGAGGTGTGGGGAGAGAAAGAAGACAGAGGTGTAATAAAAAGCCCAGAGGGTAGTGGTCTGACAGATTTACGGCAATTGAGAAGAATTTCTTACAAGCAATCTTTTCTAAATTTCTAAGTTGAGTGACTTTCTCTTGCAACTAAACGACTCCTGACTAATAGAAATGGCCACCAATAGAATATAGGCTTAATGGAGGTAGGAATTTTTGTCTGTTTTATTCACACCAAATAGTTTGGTGCAAAACAGGGGCTTAAAAGAGGCATACATAAATCTACAAAGTTGGAGGTATGATTCAAGCTAAAAGATGATTTTGTAATCTCCTTGCACTACAGCCTAAATTGAAGAGGTTTATAATTAATAGGGAAGGTGTACCAGAGTATCTTCCATTTGCCCCTCCAGATCTGTTATCCATCATTCTCCATCTTGCTCTCTGCTTTGAGAACCTGGTCAGTATAAACTATATCAATGTCTTCCTTGTCCTTTAGTTTCCAGGTGGGTTTGGCTCATGAAGACCCTTGGCAGAAGATCGGGGAGAAAATTAAGTGAGGTCAATGTATTTATTTCCATATTTCCCTCCCTGCCAGTTTGCCTTGAGCTGGATGGGTTCCTCAACCAAAGGCAACCTTCTCTACGAGACTCTGGCCTTCTGGGTCCCAGTAAGCGCTTTCGTATCTCCCTTCAGGCCGAGCAGTAGTAACATTTTTGCAGTTACCAGCACTAAAGTCTGTGGTTCCTGAAATATCTTTTATGGTTTCCCTATATCCTGCCCACACCTTTATAAATAGTGCCTTTATTAATCCCTCCTTAAATTATCTTAATTCAAGAGCATCATCTGTTTCCTGTTGGCTAATATAGGGAGAGTTCAAATTAGCTCTTTTCCAAAATAATCTTTCTAATGTACATCTTGGCCTCTAAAAATTACAGTTCATTGAAAATGGATTTTCATTTGAAATCATCTAAGGAGTGAAGGAGGCAAATATTCATGAGAAGGAAGATTACATTTTATCTAAGAAATTCTTGCAGATGTATCTGATGGCTACAGCAAAGACAAACCAGTGACTTATATTTTTGCAAATATTTCCATCTGCAGGCATGATCAACCTGTCCATGGCATGCTATTCTGAAGAAGATCACAGACTTACAAACTTGAGAACGATGTAAAAAAATCTATCAGTTTGTTCTTTGCATAAAGCCATTTGTAACATTTCTTTCTTCCCGTGTTTGTAATGAGTATATGGTGTTGGAGATGGGGGTGGGGGAATCTGAGAAATAATTCCCCCAGCATTGCTTGGTTCTGTATATACTGAAATTAGTCTGATTGTTTAGCCATCTTATTTAGATGCATTTTAAATGAATAGGACCTTAATTTGGGGCTCTATAGCTCAAGGAACTCTTTGAAAGAATGTAATAGGATTGGCAAGCATGTGAACAACACCATTTCCCAGAAAACACATCAGAAGACTGGGTTTGCCTTCTGCACATGGCAGGGGCCATTCTAGCTAGGCCAATCAGCAAAGTTAAGTTCACCATGACTTGAACTTCAGCTAGACCCTGAGGCAGGGACCAAGTTTATCTTGTTCATATCTTTATGGCAAGTGCCATATAGAAGACACTCAATAGTCATTGAGAGAGAAACACTCAATACAAACTTACAAAAAGAAAAAAAGAAAAAGAAGAAGACACAATATTTGTTGAAAGAATTAATGATTAGCCATCAAAACATCACAGAGAGAGGATATGGGAGAGAAAAAAACATGGAAAACATGAGGATTCCTTTCCCTAGGGTTTTCTTTAGACGAGGATTTTTCTTTAGCTGGACCTGAGAAACTGGGGTGCTGGAGTTGAGTTTAACTTTGCATGTAATTCTCTACATACTAAGTGTCCAGTACTAAATCATAACAGAGAAACAGAAAACATGGCCTCTGCCTTCACAGGATTACAGAATTTGTGTAGCTCTCTATCTTGGTTTTCTCGTTTGTTTTCTTTTATGGCCACAAGATACTCTGAAGAACTATTTGACATGCATAGCAGCCAGTGTTTCCATGTCTTGTATTTGCACCTCAAGCTACCCATTCCTCCAAAATGTGACCTAGAACAGTTGTCAAATTTATTTAATGCCTTCCTTGTTTCTTTCCTTTGTTTCTTTCCATTTTTGGCTCCATTTTAAAAAATGAGTGGGTGATAAACACACCAAAAATTGAGAGCAAAGAAGAGCCACTGGGAAATGTGCATTTTCCCAATGGGGAAAGTGAGCTAAGACAGAGTTAATAGCAACAAGGGGAGACAAAGCCTGGCATGCCTGCACTGTGACTATGTACTAGAGGTGCTTCAGCTCTGGCAAAGGCCTTGGCGGCTTTCTCAGCAAAAGTGTGTTTCAAAAGTCCTTTCAAAAAAGATTTACTAAAAGCCTGGAGCAGGGGCAGAATGCGAGGGACAACTGAAAGTTGGCTTTAGCCTTGACATTTATCCAAAATGTAATCTTCCTTTTATATCTCAACCTTTGAAAGGCTGAATAGCCAAACACCCACATCGACATCATTTCTGGCATCCTTGAATAACGTCCATAGTATTAAAAAGGTATGTCATTCTTTCAGATTTATCATTAACATCTGAGTACTTGCTTTTAAATATGTATAAATAATCTATAACCTGGAATAAAAATCTATTTATGAGATTTTTTTTTTTGGCTGTGTCAAGTCTTAGTTGTGGCACGCGGGATCTTTTTTCGTTGCGGCGCGCAGGCTTCTCTCTAGTTGTGGCGTGCGGGTTTTCTCTTCTCTAGTTGTGGCACAAGGGCTCCAGAGCACGCAGGCTCTGTAGTTTGCAGCACGAGGGTTCTCTCGTTGAGGCGAACAAGCTCAGTAGTTGTGGCGCACGGGCTTAGTTGCCCCGCGGCATGTGGGATATTAGTTCCCCCACCAGGGATTGAACCCACGTCCCCTACATTGGAAGGCGGATTCTTTACCACAGACCACCAGGGAAGACCCTATTTATGAGATTTATAATGCTGAAATTCCATGAGTCCATTGAAGAATAAATATATATATTATTATAAGAGTAAAACATAATTTTTAAAAGATTTAATTGCTGTATTTCAGCTAACATTTCAGCATATATAAAACAGAGTTACCTCAAAAATAGGATGTTTTGTACAGTTGTTATTTTTGCCCACTCACTGTTTTCTTATTAAAAGTCTTCAAATAATAGGAGGAACCACAGGTACCTGAAGAAGGTAAAATGTGACGAAGGCGCTGTGAATCGTGGGGAGGAACAGATTTTCATAGATAAGAGCCAAGGAAGTGCTGTCCCTTGGTCTGAGCCCACTCAGATCAAGATTTCCATTTGAGAAAGATGAGGCTCAGAGAGCATAAGTAACAGTCCTGCAGTTGTTCTATGGTACCTAGGCTAATCTCTGTCCCTTTGGGAGCAGTCCAATTTGGAATTTCAGAGTCCTTTCCCATACAGACCCAGGGATCAGCGAGTACAACATCTTTCTCCTATCACAGGTGACAGAATTAGACGCCAGAAAATTATGTGACATACTTATTGTCACAGAACTAAATTAAGTCTAAGTATACCACTCTTGAAGAAATAAGAATGAGATAATTAAATTAGGAGAGACTGATCTCTGATATGCAAATCTATTTAATTAAAAATATATTTGAGTTAAATAAATACAGATGGAAGTGCATCCCACTGGTGCATTTAGGTTGGCACACCGGACAGGCATGATATTAATAAGTGAACCAATCCTTTTCATTAACATTGCACAACCTTCAGGAATAATTAAAATCCTGTGCCCTTTGAAAATAAACCCTCATCCTCCATTCAGGATAGTGATTTTCAAACTGCGCAACTCAAAGTCCTCTCACGGCCACAATGTGGGGATAATGGGACTTTGAGGACCTGACTTCCTCTGCTTCAACCAGAACATCCCCTTATTCCCACTTCCATCCACTTCATATATTGAGGGGGAAACAAATTCACATTATATACATACAAACACATAACCAAATGTATATTTTTTTCTCACTCTAAAATAAGTAAAGGTGGGACATATCTACGTCGTGTGCCTCCTGATATGATGTACTAAGAACTATGTAGCATTACTTCACTGACATTTCTGACAAAAATGCATAATCTGTTCTATTCGTGAGAAAACAAGCAGATAAACCCAAACTGAGGGACATTCAGTGATGTGCTGGAGTTATGCATACAGCTCATGAGAGCTGACTGTGCACAGTTCTCTCCAGTGGCACATTCAGCAACATCACATCAGTAGCTTGACATCAAACATGGTGGGAATATTTATACCACAGAAATCGGCAAATGCGACTCAGTAGGAATTATTTTTCGGAAAGACATCTATTAAACATTTACCAGATCACTGCTGGACATTATACAAAACACTGTAATTGGCCTGTACATTTTGAAAATGTCAGTGCCATGAAAGACAGATAGTGCTGAGAAAATGTTCCATATTAAAAGAAACTAAAGAATCACAACAGCTAGGTGCATGCATAATCACTGATTGGTTTCTGAAAAGGAAACATATTTTGTTCTCAAAGATATTACTGAAATAATTTGTAAAACTGGAATATGGGGACTTCCCTGGTGGCACAGTGGTTAAGACTCCGTGCTCCCAATGCAGGGGGCCCGGGTTTGATCCCTGGTCAGGGAACTAGATCCCACATGCATGCCACAACTAAGGAGCCAGCAAGACGCAACTAAGGAGCACACCTGCCACAACTAAGACCCAGCACAACCAAATAAATAAAATAAATATTAAAAGAAGAAAAATGTAACATAATAAGGTGACGCTACCACACACCATTTGCTGTTTAAAAAAAACTGGAATATGAATTTTAGATTAGATAAAACTGAAATGTGTATTTCTTAAGAACAAGGATATTTTCTTATATAACAATAGCATAATTATCAAAGTCAGGAAATGTAACATAATACAGTATTGTGAATGGGTAGATGTGTATGATGTATTTAGCATACTCTCAAATGGTTAAGGAAAAATAATACTTATAAATATACAGAGAGAGAAAATGATAAAACAATGTGGCAAGGGACTTCCCTGGTGGCACAGTGGTTAAGAATCTGCCTGCCAACGCAGGGAACACGGGTTCAATCCCCGGTCCAGGAAGATCCCACATGTCGCGGAGCAACTAAGCCCATGCGCCACAAATACTAAGCCTGCGCTCTAGAGCCCATGAGCCACAACTACTGAGCCCACGTGCCACAACTACTGAGCCCACGTGCCACAACTACTGAAGCCCGCATGCCTAGTGCCCGTGCTGCACAAGAGAAGCCACCGCAATGAGAAGCCCGCGCACTGCAACGAAGAGTAGCCCCTGCTCACCGCAACTAGAGAAAGCCCACGCACAGCAACAAAGACCCAACACAGCCATAAATAAATAAATAGATAAATAAATAAACAAACAAACAAATAAATAAATAAATGTTTTTTTAAAAAACCAATGTGGCAAGACGTTTCCAATTGGTGCATTAGGATAAAGATATACAGAGATTTTGTACCTTTCCCGCAACTTCTAGAAAATGTGTTACATATGTATTTTTTAACTTTTTATTTTGAGAAAATTTCAAACATATGGGGAATCCATTAAACCTTGCCAATCCTCAAAGAAATACATGGTAAAACAGTAAAGTCATATTTTACATCATTAAAACAATAGAATCATTTAAAATGGTAACACCAAATGCTGGCAAGTGTGGTGAAAATGTTTGGTGGATTTTAAATTGCCACAAACATTTTGGAAAGTAATCCAGCAATATTTCAAAATTCATAACCCTGTGACCAAGTACTTTCTCTTTTCAAATTTGAGACTGCTCTGTAGTGCAAAAATTCCAAACCCGCACAATTGTCCTGTAGGAATACAATTGAGTAAATTATGGCACAGAACCTCATGAAAAACTATAATTATTAAGACTGTGTAACAACATGGAAAAGTTATTTTTATGTGACAAATCAAAATATAAAATATTCTATAACTACAAAATTCTTTAAAATATGTATATGGATACCAGAAGGCAATACAGAAAAATGAAAGCAGTTGCTCTATTAGCATGGTGGAATTAAGGGAGAGATATTTTCTACTTAAAGCATCTTTTAACTTGTGTTTATAGTTATATGATTGAAATATTATGACTTTTAACTTGTGATTTATGGTTATAAATATTATAACACTTAACTATAAAAAATAAGTTCAGGGTAGGACTTGAACTCATACCACTGACTCCACTGGACAATTTTCTCATGGCCTGAAGCTGCATTAGAAAATAGGAAGTGCAGGTCTTTTGGGACCACTGGTGGCCTTTTCCTCTCTTTTTGACACCCTTCTTCCTAGTGTCCCACATCTCAGGTGTATGCCCAGTGTTCTCGAATAGCTAAGGAAAGTATATATCACATGCAGTTAATTCCCCCAGTAAATATGAAATGTCACGTTTCCACTCCCAAGAGGATTCACATTTTCAAAAAAAGAAAGTGTTTACAGAACAAAACCACAAACCCAAATTCGTGCTAGATGCTGTAAGTTTCAAAGTACAAATACAAGGGGAAAGAAGACATGATAAGTAATTTCTAACGGTGCATTTCAAAGATACCTGGGGGGCAGCAAGGAGAGTGGGTAGAAGAGGCTTTCCTAGGGCCCATGCAACGACGTCACAGGAACAGCCAGCGCTCCTGCTCTGAGGCAGTGTGTCTCACTCAGACTCTACACATATGCTATTTTTCTTCCTCCACTCCCCTGTCAGCTATGGCACCAGCAAATTTTATATCATTCTTCGTGCTGAGTTTTTCTTTCTCCCAGTCACTTGTTCATAAATTTCCCTCACTGCATCACTGAAATCTGAGGCAACATTCCTGATAAATTCCTCATGCCCTTACCTCCTGTCATCCATAACATTATCGCCCTCTTCCCTAGGGATTCTCTTTATATTCAGCTCCAAAGATTCTGGTGAGTGTTTTCTCACTGTTCATCTTCTTACAAATGCAGGGGAAGAAAAAATTCAACTTTCCAACTAATTGGATCGTCTCCATGCATATTTAAGAAAGGGGGCAAGATGGTCAAGCTTGCTTTAAAGAAGTCTTCAAGGCATCTCTTCAGCTGTTTTTCTGAACTCCACTTCTCTGCTCTCTCATTAGCTCTCATTTCCTCCCCTGCTAAGCTGACGAGCCAGGGTCAGGGAGAGGATATGGGACAGGCTAAGTGCAATTGCGAAGATGTTCTCTGTAGCCATAGGAGTTGTTTTGGAAGCTTTTCCTCTGAAATAGTTTGGGAAACATAGAGAACACAATGCCATCGTATAGCTTATAGTAAATGTGTAACAAGTGTGGCCATAAATATTGCTCTATTTATTCTCTGGCTAGGCATAATACGAACTTGCACAGCAGAGAAATACAGAGACCCGATCATTTGAGCAGGGTAATACTCCTTATACCATGGGATTGGCTGGTGTGGAGGCTGGTCAAGTGTCTTCTGGTCACCCATGAGGAGCTGGCCCTAGGATGGAGCATCACCTCATCATCATCTGTGCTGCTTCATTCTCCCCAACACTCTCCTTCCTTCCACTTCCCACCTCTAGTGGATGTTGTGATTTGTGCATGATCCAGATCCCACTTGAAGACTGAGGACTTTCCCCCCAGCTGCTGTACATGTTGATGGTAGCCCTCTGCTTTCAGCCCCCCTACAGGGACTGCTAAGAGTTCCCTTATCTAAGGTCATTCCCCCACTACCCACTCAATAACTGGCCAGTGTAGGAGTATAAGGGCTTTGGTTGAGATTGCACTGCAGCCCAACTTCTCCCTCTGCCCAAGCCTGCTTTCATCTTTCCCTGCATATAATAAATACCCTGCACGTTAATCTCTGTTTTAGCCTGATTCCCAAAGAATTCAACCTGCAACACCACTCTAGGTGTTTCAAGCAGAAAAAAGATTTCATACATGGAATTAGCTACAAAAGTGCTGGGTAGACTGAAGAGCAAAAAGGGGAAGGTGGGGTTCTCCAGAGGTCAGGAAGAAGCTTCTACTGCCCAGATATGTGCCCAATGCTGTGTTGACTAGTCTAGAGAAGAGGTCACATATGGAGCACTTGCTGAAATGAGAGTCAATGCCCAGTTAACTGTGTGATGATCCACAGCCATTCTCCAAGACTGTGATGCCTTCTGCATATAAGTGGGAGCATAACGGAAATCATCTTTCCCATCATCCTTCAAATTTTTCATGGTGACACCAATATTTGCAGTTACCCTAGGAAAGGAATACTACTTTTGGCTTATTATCCTGGTAGGGGATGGAAATTCCAGGGGTTTTCACTAGGCCCTTCCTACTGCAATGGCTCTCACTTTATGAGCACAGGAGCCAATGAGGGGATTCTGCCAGTTTCTCAGTATCTCTATCCTAGCCATGATTCCAAAACTGGGGAAATAATCATTGTCTTAGCCTAAAACTCTATTATTCATCTAAACTCTGGCCACCACTCTGATTGTGGGCCACAGCAGCATTTGAGAACTCCAGGATTAGCACTAAGCCTCTACTGGTCATCCTTGATGTGGCTATTTCCCATTCCCCAGTCCATGTTCACTCTGATAAATGGCTCCAAGTCTTTGGGAGGAAAGTGTAGAGGCAAATTTACAGCACATGCTTATGGCAATGTCACAAGGATCCTCCTTTCAAGGGACCCAATACCCCTTTATTCAAGGGGCTCTGTTTCTCTGACCTAGCTTAGGTCTGGGAACAGTGTGAGAAGCGATGATGTTCATTGTCATAATTCAAGTGTGGTCTCTCTTTACTAGATTTAGGTTTTTTCCCCAAAAAATCATATAGGTCCTATAATATTTCAGTAGGTGGGTACTTTGGCGCACCTCTCAAAAGTCCAGACTTCTAAGACCAAAGCGCTTATTTCCCCAGATATTGAGCGTATTAGCAGCCAACAGTTTGCAGTGAAATCCCTCTTTGGAGCTTGCCTGGGCCTGAAGAGATAGCTGCGTTGCCCAAAATCATGCCTGTACCCAATGACTGGTTAGTGCAGGGGCATAAAGGCCAGATGCCTTTGCTCCAAATATGAACTCTCTGCAGGTCCATCTCAGGTTCAAAGCTCATCGCAGGATCAGCTGTAGCCTCTTTTGTGACTGCATCAAAGTTTAACTTCATCTTCTGCCCAATCCTCCTTCCTTCACTTCTCCATGGGTGTTAATCCCAAAAATCACTCTCCAATAAAATTTCACAATACAAATCTTGTCTCAGAGTTTGGTCCTGAAGAAGCTGAACTCTGACAATAGGCTAATAACTTATTTCAGTCCTAGGGACACTGAGATCAATTAGGCACCCCCAAAGATGCCCACATGACATGAAGAAACTTTCTGATTGCCACTCTTGCTCTGATGCCTAGGACAGTAATTGCCCCTATTCTGGCTCCTCATCTGAATGTAAAACCTAAGGACTTTGGGGCCTGAACATATTTATACACAAGGTATCGTGCTTCAGGATTAAGCATATATTTGTGGTAAGATATTTTTCTGCCATGAATGCCATTTCTTTTTCTAATTAATCAAGTTCATTAGATTCCACTTATATGATTTAAAAAGAGACAGATCTTCAACAAAACATCCATTTTCTAATCACCACTTGAAGCAGGGTAATTCTTGTCCATGCCTCTGCTTGAAGTTGGGAATTCCTTCTTAGTTTATAGTAGGAAAAAAAATCCCCTAGCCCAATGCAAAACAAAATTATGTAAAAGTAGACAGAGTTCTTACCTCCCCCAATTCATTTGCAATTCTAATGTTTAGTCATACATATTTTAGGCACTTATGTATGATGAAGCTGTTTATTTTCCAGAGTCAAATGTGGCATGATTATTTTTCCCCTTCTCTCTTATTCATTCTCTCAGGGAATGAGAGAAATCAAACAGTCTAGTTCACCATCAACTTAACTCTCACATTTTCTTTGCAGTGATTGCAAAATCTTCTCAAAAGTAAAATTTACTATAACAACAAGGCACTTCTCACTGTTTTCTCCAGCTTTAATAGTGTTAAGATATTAACAAGTACAATGAATACAATGATGATACTGATGAGCTCTCATTTGTATAAATATGTCAAAAAGGATAAGTAAAGTTCAGTTAGTCTTGGAAAATCCAACTCCCAATATGAATAAATAAAATCTATTAATGTAGAGCTGGTTATTATGGGTAGTATGTTGTTTAAAGACTGCTTTCCTAGAAAATGTATAATTGAAGATGCTAAGAGTATCAGATACTCAAAATCCATCAAGAAAATGTCTGCATTACTAAATTTTCATAGGTGCCTTAGAACACTCTAATTACATAGCAAACACCATGGCTTTGTATTGAAAACAACTTGCCAAGTCATTTCAAAGTGGTAGGGCTAATACTGTTTTGTCTGAAGAAAGAATGTTGGAGAATGACTCTCTGTCATTTTCTTGTAATTAATGAACAGGTCCCCAGCCTCCCTGTGGCCCAGAGGTAGCAGAAATACAACCCAAGTTGTACCTTCTTGTCTAACAGCAAGGAAAAGGAAAAAAAAATGTATGGCACAGGGGAACTCTTCACTGCAGTCTCTACAGAGTGACCCAGACCTGTGCACAGAATGAACCTTTCATGAGATTAACTAAATAACATACCTGATATTTTTAAAAGGTAAATTTTTATTATGTTTATAGATGTGAAAATTGAAAAACCTTGTTCACCTAGATAAGTAAACAAACAGAAATCATTTAATCCACTCCATTCCCAATTATATGCTAAAAGTCCAATAGTAGTTATAGCACCAGAAATCATTTTTAATGATGTATCAGTTGATAACCTAATGAGGTCCTTATTCAAATCACTTGAAAAGAAGGAATTAGAAAGCATATGATTTACAAATAGATTTGTTACCCAGTCTATTCAGTCATTCACTTTCTCATTTTCTGGGAAGTATGTTAAAAACACTTCACTAAAACTTGTAAAATGGCAATTTATTATTCCTGTTACTCTTCCACTTAGAGGCACCTTGTGTAATATCATATAGCCAGAAAGGGTTGGGAAAGTTGAAATAAGTTTTTATATACTGTTTTTATATTATCATGTAAATTAAATGTTTTCGCCAAAATCTTGAAGCTGAAAACAGACACCACGACATTGATGAATGAAATGTCTCATCTTCTCGTTATTAGGAATGTTTAAAATACAGAGATAATAAGCTTGGTAAAAGATTGGTGTTTCCCATTATGCTTTGATTTTTTTTGAATTTTCATATTTTCAGAAAGACAAAGTATGAAGCCTTGTTATGAATTGTCAGGTAGATGAAATAAGGCATATCATCTTCATTTTTTTCCTGTATGCTTCTTGTGAAGTCCTGGCAGAATAATAGTACTATTCCCTACAGAGGCAACCTCGATAATGCATCCTTAGGTTTTGGTCTTGTCCCCAGAAGCAGATCCTGAGATGAAGATTCTTGTGTGAGTGACTTATTAAGGAAATAGGTGTTCCCAGAAGAAAGCAGTCAGGGAGTGAGGAAAGCAGAGCAGAGCTGGAGAAGAAACACACCAAGAGTGGGATTTCAGGTGAATCCCAGCCTTGGGGAATTCTAGAGTGTAAATCACACCACAGTTTTTCCCACCTAAAGGCAGGGAGCTGGGCTTTCCCACTCCTTGTACCAGTCAGCCACTGGCTATGGGCCACCGTGGGACATGGGGGGATGGAGGGACATAAATTCCCAGGCACTCCTGGCTCTCAGTGTCTCCAGATAAGGCAACTCTAATAGTTCAAGGGTACTTCTATAAAGAAGGCTGCAGCTATGAGTCAATGAGAGCAAATCACACAGAGGCTGGGGTTTGGGCAAACAGCGGGGAGCAAGGCAACAGCAGTGACATCATCTACTCCATCTTCAATCAGCTTATTCTCCTTTCCGGTCTCACTCTCCCCATGCCTTCGGTCTTGCTTCCTGAGATCACGTCCCAAATAAACGACTTGCACCAAAGGCCTTGTCTTAGGTTCTGCTCTCAAGGTCACACCAATGAGTTTCTTCTCCTCTTAGGAGGAACAGCTTTCAGGCTCTTCCTCAAACCAAGAAGAACTTCCTCCACACCTACATGCGTTTGGAGAAGAGCTTCTCTCTTCAAAGTTGATTTTCTTTATCGAGTACCATCGAACCGTTTACCTCGCTACATGCAGAGTAAGCAACTGTTTTGTATAATGAGCATTACATGAGTGCTATTTCCACTGGCAGGAATCTCCCCAGCAGGAGGGAACTCAAAGTTTCCCAATCCAGCTTGCCATAATTTGCTGTATTTATTTTTGGTAATTCTACATCAGTGCCTTGTGCTGATGTAATAGAAGCCCTGTGCCCTGTGCCAAGTAAGAGAAGCAGAAAAATGTGTCATCAAACTGGCCAATCTTCCTGATTGTACTCCTTGGATGCACAGCTATTGTACTCCAGCTTTCCTCACCTTAGTCCTTCCTTCTTTGTTTCACTCTCAAAACCTAGACACTGAGTTGAGATTACTCTCACTTCTTCTTAAAAACACTACTTGAAGAGACAAGTGACAGACTTAAGAAAATATGTGCAAAACACACACCTGATAAAAAGACTTACCCTCAAGATTCAACAATAAGAAGACAAACAATCTAATTTTTGAAAAATAGACAGAAGATTTGAACAGACACTTCACCAAAAAGATACAGGTGACAAATACATACATGAAAAGATGCTCAATGTCATTAGTCACTGGGGAAATGCAAATTAAAACTATAATGACATACACACTCTCTAGATTGGCTAGAGATTCTAACCATTTGTTTGAACTGCTTATTGAAGTTATACTGCAGCCCAACTTCTCCCTCTGCCCAATCCTAATTCCTTCCCTTTCTCCATAAATGTTGACACCAAGGGTATTTCCCAAGAAACCTTCTGCAGACTTAACTTCCTCTTCAAATCTGCTTCTCAGGAAACCCAACCTGTGACAACTCTCCTGTCTGGTTTCCTCTTTGAAGCCCCTGGGATTTTTGCTCAGCACTACATGGGAGAATCTCCTATATGAGGGAGTCAAAGAGAGACTGAGCCCCTTGCTTTTAAAATAAGATCTAAGTCTCTGGAGAGCTAAGGAATGTTCCTTCAGGGAGTAAAGACAGGGGGCCATCCAAAGGAATTTGGAGTTACCTTCTGGTCAGCCAAGGCTCTCAGGAGAACTTAAAATTTCATTCCACTCCAAATGTCTAGTTCCATGCCCAGACTCTTCTCCTAACCACCTGGATTGCTCTGTGTAAGAGCCTGGGTCCACTGGGGAGCAGACTTTGAGATGAATACTTGTGTACAGGAAGTTTACTAGGTAGTGCTCTTAGGATGGACACCTGTGTGGAAGTGAGAGCAGCAGGACTGGGCAGAAAGAGAAATTGGACTGTAATGCAGCCACCAAAAAAAAGGTGTGGTAGGCAGAATAGTGACCCCTCCCCAAAGATAGCCATGTCCTAATCCCTGTAACTTGTGAATACGTTCCTTAGATGCCAAAAGGGACTCTTCACATAAGTTAAGGATCCTGCGATGGGGAGTTCATCCTGGATTATCCAAATGGGCCCAATATAATCACAAGGATTCTTATAAGAAATAGAAGGAGGCAGGAGGGTCAGAGTCAGAGAGAGAAGAAGTCATGGTGGAAGCAGAGGACAGAGAGGAGAGAAGATGCTATGTTGCTGGCTTTGAAGAAGAAAGAAGTGGTCATGAGCCAAAGGATAGAGGTGGCTTCTAGAAAGTGGAAAAGGCAAGGGAATGGATGCTCCCCAAGATCCTACAGAAGTAATGCAGCTCGGCTGACACCTTATTTTTATCCCAATAAGATCCATTTCAGACTCCTGACCTCCAGAACTGTAAGATAACAAATTTGTGTTGTATGAAACCCGTAAGTCTATAGTAATTTGTTATAGCCAGTAATAGGAAACTCATACAAAAGGCCTCAGCCAATTCCATGGGGAGCTCTGAAGCTGAAATGGCCTTTCAGACTTGTCCCAAGTTAGGTTTATGGACTGGGCATCTATACCTGCAAATAAACCATCCACTGGATGCAGACTGTTCTCCAGAAAACAGCATGACCTTGAGCAAGGAAGTTTTTTCAACCAAGGGCAATTCCCCGAGAGGGCTCATAGCACTCCCAGAGGCTGAGGCAATAAATGCTTAAGTCTTGGAAGGATGAGAAGGTGGATCTCCACAGCATACTACAGAATCCACTGTACTCTGAAAATCTCTGTATTTTCCCCATCCTCACCTCCAGTTCTTGCAGTACTGATATGTAGCCCCAGGAGGGAAAACAGCTTCAGTTAGATGTGCTGTTACCAAGCAAATTAAACTCTTGTATCCTATTCTTCCTTCAGCATTCTTGAGCTTTCTTGTTTTTCTGGTGGGGTGGGGGGAGAAGGGGGACGGCTCCATTTATGTTCTGTATGCCTCAGTTCCCTTGGGTCTCTAAAGTTAAGAAAAGCTTCAGAGAGCAGATTTTCCCAGAAACTACTCAAGGAGCGAGATCAATACAATCATTCTGAAACATGCTAAAAGTTAAAAAGAGATACTGTTTAGCTGAGAACTCTAGAGGGAAATTTAGGAATTCATTTTAAGAAACACATTTCTGAAGATTAGGTCTTTGAAGAACACACAAAATGATGCAATTCTAATTTCACACATGTTGTCAATGTAATTTGTTGAACTATTATGAAAAACTGTTAAGTGAATGTTTAAAGGGGGTAAAGAGTGAATTTGTTTTCAATAAATGTTTAAAGGGGGTAAAGAGTGAGTTTGTTTTCAATACAGCAAGAGTTACATTTTTGGCATTTTTTCGCTACAATCTGTTATTGCTTGATTCTTAGAACATGAAAATACAATTATTCCTTTGCATATACCACTTTCTAATATAGATACTCAAATCCTGCATCGAATGTGAAATATTTCCATTTCCACACGTTCAGACTTTCATTACATCTTGCTTGAACTAATTCGATAGTCTCCTTCACTTGTCCCTCTGCTACCAGTCACCACTTCAATCCACTCAGCACACTGTAGCCAGATTAATCTTTCTGAACAACATCCTTGATTATGCCATGCTTTTATTCAAACCCGTTTAGCATCTTCTCAATGTCAGACTAGTTGTAAAGTCTTCCCCTTGGTATTCAAAGCCCTTCATATGTTGCCCCCAAAATACCTTTACAGATTTCCCACTTAACTAACCACTACCGTACCTATCCCATGATCCCAGCCAAATTGTAATGCTTCTTGTTCTCTGAAAATTTTGTACTGGCCTGCTTTTCTTACTGCTCTTCCTTCAACCTGGAGCACTTTATCCACTCTTGGTAGCTTAAACCTTATAATCTGACAAAGCAATTGTTACAAACCACCACGTAAAGCCTTTGCTGATTCAACTAAGTAGATGTGATCTCTCCCACTTCCCATTCTCCATAAGACTCCTGTCCTAGGTGGACATTATTTGGATTGCAGGTAATAGAAACCTACTCAAATGGTTTAAAGAAAAGGGTGAATTTCTCTGAAATATAAGGGGGTATCATAAAATCTAAAGCCCCAAATGGCAGCCACAGCTCATGAGAATCAAGAGAAAAACTAACCCAGAAAAGCAAAACAGATTGCTATGAAAAAGATGAAATTAGTTCTTAGAAATTAAAAATGTGATTTATAGCAATAAAAATAAATGGGTTGAAAAGCAGAATGGACACAGTTGAAGAAATTATCTGAGAGAATCACTCTGCTCCATCTTCCAGTACAGTGATTAATTCAGCAAAAAGATATTGGGAGAGTGAAGACAGAAAATGAAAGTAGATTAAAGGGAAGGTAGGTCACAGATATTGAAATTCTAGCTGTTGATAGAAATACATTAATTTATAACCAAAAAACATTTCAACTTAATAGCAAGCACTAGCATGGATAGAAGATGAACAGCTTCCAAAGTATTAGAAGTAGTGGAGGGCAAATGGTGGGAGAGTAAGGAGTACAGGAATCTTGTTTGCTCATTTCCTTTAAGGTCTGCCAAAACAATAGATGGCAAGGGATCTTATTTTTGTTTTAATTTGCATTTATGCTTTACTAGTGAGGTTACTCATCTTTTCATATGTTTGTTGGGTTATTCACATTTCTTCTGTAAATTGCCTGTATATATACTTTGCCCATACACCTACTGGGTTCTCTGTCTTCTTTATTGATTTATAGTACTCTTCATATGTTACAAAGATTAAAACTTTGTCTAATAGACTGTATTTGTTTCTTGTCTTTAAGCTTTCTCTTTTTTTTGCCATAACACATTTTTAATTATTTAGAAGAAATGTGCTAGAGGAAAACATAGGTGAAGGCTCTCATGATACTAGGGTTGGAAAGTCATTTTTTCTTCTTCTATTATTTCTTTTCTTAAAGAAAAAAATAAACAGGAAAATATTAACATCTAACTAGACAATAATTTTTAAATTCTACATGGAAAACAATGAAGCTGACATCATAAAAGGAATATGATGCTCACTAGACACCAGGTACAATTCTAAGTTCTTCATTTAGATTAACTCGTTCAATCAACACAACTATTTTATCAGGTATTATCATCTTCTTCATTTAACAAACGAGGAAACTGAGGCACTGAGAGGTTAAGTACCTTCCCAAGGCCACAGAGCAGGTAAATGGAAAAAAGAAGATTTGAATCTAGGCAGTCTAGTTCCAAGGCCCATGCTTTAAAGCTCTGTGCTATAATTCTCTCTCTCAGACAAACTCTACAGAAAAATAACGTTCCAGAGCTTAAGGAAGTTAGATGTGGACATATTTTTCACTGTCACCTGGGTACTGACCCTGCTTTCTTCCCTACGATGATGTTGTCTTCAAAATGCTGAACGTGGCTCAAGAACCAGGAGAGTCCAACACTGTGAAAACTGCTATAAAACTATAAACTATAAAACTGCTGTGAAAACTTCTATAAAGTGAACTGCACATATTCTTGGTGTATGTTCTTCCAGAATAGTTATGTAAGGCACAGTACAAAAGGTTTGTAGCATAGCAACAAATGAGCTGTTTGGTCAATTCCATACCCTATCAGGGCACCCAGCTGCCTCCGACAGTCTTTGTGCAAGTCCCAACCAAGATATGCTACACCTGTCCCTTTTCTGTGTAGTACCACACTTCTATTAAGCTCTGAATCCTAGATATATTCACTGGGCATCATAGAAAGAGTGAGTGAATGTGTGTGTGTGTGTGTGTTTAAATGTGACAGACCAGAAAAAAAATGATTAAAAAAAGAAACAAAAAGGATGTTAAACATACCGCAATTCACACAATCAGAACAACCCTATATCCCCTGGTCTGTGTAAAAAACAAATAACAACAACAAAAAACCCAAGCCCTGTTGTGAATTATAAACCTGCATTTAATGGAATAAATAATAAATGTAATATCCTGAGTCAGTCACGGTCCCAGCAGGAAACAGATGGTACACTCAAATTAGGATCATTTAAAGAGGGAATGTTACAGGTAATATCCCCCGAGAGGCAGACTGAGATGGAGATTAGCAAACAGGAAGTTTACTGTGAAGTAGTCTGAGAATTAAAACTTGGGGAAGAAAAGGAAGCAGAATTGGGCAGAGAGAGAAGTTGAACTATGATGCCATCTCATCTCAGTAGACTCTTATCAGGAGCCCTGAAGCCGGGACAGTTCTTCAGAGTTGTCCAAAGTTTAGCAGAGGAGGTCAGGCCATGATGCCCCCTGCATTGGCCAATCACTGGCTATTGGCTGCCCATAGGAAAAGGCACACACTTGGGCAAGGCAGCTCCTCCAGGAGAAGGCAAGTCCCAGAGAGGAGAGGACTGACACCTGAGGGCATCTAGTGGAGTAAGTCCTCCCATCCTGAAGAAGGATCTTGGCAACACAGCATATCAGCTACTACAGGGTTTCTTAAAGAAACTATTTCCCAAAGTACATGCAGGGTGTATGAAAAATCCAATGGAAAATTCTCAGCTAACTTCATTCATACAAAGAGATACGAAGTGTTGCAGCTCTCAAATGAGAGACTGAACGGACAATGGACAATGGCCGGACCACATATAAAAATAGAACCCTCACACCAACTTGTAGCAACCAGGCCAGGAAACGAACCCATTTACAATAGTAACCAGCCCAGAAAGCCAGTCTGCTCTCTATAAGTCAATTTTGTAGAGAGTCAGATTTCTGTTTGTGGCAACACTCCAGGACGCCAAAGAATAACTCCTGTTATTCGGCACCAAATGTGGTCACCTCCAGCTTAGGACCAACGAAGAAAAGTCAAATATGCTCCCCAAACCAATCACATATGATGCCCGCTCCTAGCTAGCCCACCTGCAGTTCCCCCATGCCAACAGCCTGCAATCAGAGCATCCCTGAAGCCTTCCCCTTTTTCCACTATAAAGCTTTCCCACTCGTTTGCCTGCCTTTGAGTCTCTGCCAAATCACAAATGATGGTGGCTGACTCCCTTGCTATAGAGAGTTTAGAATAAATAGCCTTTGTTCTCCTCTGGGTGGTCTTCATTTATTTCCACACAGCAAAGCCTCCAGTGAGAAGGTGATCTCAGTGAGAGGATAATTTGCTTCGTCCTGAGGCATCTGGACCCAAACCCGGAGTTTCTGAAAGCCATCCAAGAATTTTCTTTGCTTTACAGCATAAGCATTTATTTATTTTTGGCTGCATTGGGTCTTCGTTGCTGCGCGAGCTTTCTCTAGTTGCGGCGAGCAGGGGCTACTCTTCGTTGAGGTGCGCGGGCTTCTCACTGCAGTGGCTCCTCTTGTTGCTGAGCAGGGACTCTAGGCACACGGGATTCAGTAGTTATGGCACGCGGGCTCAGTAGTTGTGGCTCGCGGGCTCTAGAGCACAGGCTCAGTAGTTGTAGCGCACGAGCTTAGCTGCTCCGCGACATGTGGGATCTTCCAGGACCAGGGTTCAAACCCGTGTCCCCTGCACTGGCAGGCGCATTCTTAACCACTGCGCCACGAGGGAAGTCCCTACAGCATAAGTATTTAGAATAAAAAATATATATCAACTTGCTTTTAAGACACATCTAGGTGGACAGCAGATCCAGAAAAAAGAGCAAGTCTGAGTCTGAGTACACCAAAAAGATTTAAGGAAGATCTTCCAACATACAGGAGTAGGAAACAGTCTTCAATTTTAACAGGCCAGTTGACAACAGTCTACACTCAGTTATTCCAAATATTTTACATGGGCATATGCCCTGGGGTAAGGTACGTTGCAAATGTTCAAGATCTGATATGAATAGGCAGCTTTGAGAGGAATGAGCTTCAGGGAAAAATAAGTTACCTTCTCAAGTATAAAGGGGACACTTTCTGTGTTCTCTTCTTCCCACCATGAATCACCTTCCATGCCCATGGAAACCAAACTGGGTAGCTTCTGTCTGGACCAGGTGCTCTTGTTAAGATCTCCTTGTTGTTAAGTGTGAACTTAACTTTCAGGCCACACTAGCTTATTAACCCAAATAAATGATTCATGCTGGACATTTGCAGAATTACAGCAGGCCAGTGGCAATGGAGAGGGAGAGGAGAAGGGGGAAATTACACCATCAAATAATTTAGTAGGCAGTTAACTATATCACCTCAAGCTAGGCCTGAGTGAGACTAACTCCTTAGCCCTCATTAACATCTCAGCAGGCCTTAGTTTTCCATATTAGCTAGATGAGCCCCTAAAGAAGGACTCCAGATGGATTCAGCTTAAAGAGAGGGGTTTCTGGGAGGCTTGGGGTTACCATAAATGGCACATGAAGCTTATATGGGAAGTTGGGTGGAGAAAACATCGATTGGAGAGCAAAATAGAGGACTATAAGGAAAACCAAGCTTGCCTATGGCTGACCCTGACTCTTAGCTTAACTAGCTCATGAGCCAGTTGTAAGTGAAAGTCTTTAAAACACAGGCATGTTACGTATGATTAAATTCCTGCAGTGAGAATAGGAAGAGTGGCCATTAGAGATTACCTAGGAAAGCATCATTCCTCATCTGCCCAGCCCAACACAACCCCTCCTAACCACCGGCCAAGCCCTCTCACTGCCAGCCCACTCTAAGCCCTATGGTAAAGGAAAGGTCTTCGGCAGGGCCAGGCCTTGCTCCCCATGGCTATTTGATTGACCACCTTGACTTCTGCGGGGTGCTGGCTGATGAAGGTACTCCCATTCCCTGGTGGTCTCCAAGTAGTATGTATGTACTTCCCCAGCTACGTGGTTTGAAGTCTGCTCCCCTGTCTAACTGAGAGGGAAAAGGAGCAATTATAAAATGATTACTATAATTAAAGTTCATAACAACCCTATGGGTTTCTTATTCTTTATACTTTACACTGAAGGGGAGCAGAACATGCCATCCCAAAATATGCCACTTTGGCATAAGGATTGTTTTGAGGTGAAAGCAATTAAGAGACAGCAGACACAGAGGAACTCTCTTCCCTCCCCCTTTCTGCCTAAAAGCAGGGCACAAATTTCTCTTTGTGAAGGTGTCCCCCATTCCTCCTCCCACACCAGGAAGAGGAGAACTAGTCTTAATCACAGGAGGGACAGCACCAACTTGAGTCTGCATAACAAACCTTACTAAATAATCCTTATCTTCCATTAGTTCCCCCCATGTACTTCCCTTCCCACAATTTACAGCCCCTAGAAGCCCAAACCCCTTTTCCTTTGTCTAGTCACTTCTCCTCAGTGTATTGCCCTTTGTTAAAATGGCATATAAACTCTCAAGCCTAGTCACTTCTAGGCTTGGGTTACTACTTCTTTTCTGTGAAGCTCCTGTATGCCTGCATAATAAATCTTTTCTCCTGTTAATCTGTCTTTTGTCAGTTTAATTCACAGACCCCAGTTACTGAACCGAAGAGGGGATAGCAAAAGCTTTTTTTCTCCTACAACAATAACCCCACTTTGCAGATGAGAAATTGATTACAGAGAGAATGAGGGCAAAACAGCTAGTAGCTAGTGCCAGGATTTGGAACCAGGCAGTCTGATTCCAGTCCCTGCGCTCTTTCTTTTTTAGCCCTATGCTCTTTCTTAATTACTCCACTACAACTCCAGTTTAGAAAAACAGTATTCTTACAGCCCAGTTTCACACAGGGGTCACACTGTATTCGAAATACATTTTGAGTCTCTAAATACTAAAATCATACTCAGGCAAGAAAAGCTGCAAAGGAGCATGAGATGGAAGCCTGAAATCTGCCTTAGGAAGTCTCAACCTGGGGCACGTGCCCGTTGAGTGAAGAATCTCTGAGTGTTTTTAATTCCCTCCTCCCTCTTTGCTGCACACATACAGGAAAATTCACGTATGTTAAATATGCATGTGAGGTCAGGCCACTGTGTGCAAAGCAGGGCAAGCTGCGTGGATTTCCAAAAGGACTCAGAAATATAATGAAAAAGAGAATGGATGATAAGGACAAAAGGCTTGTACACTGGTCAGCTTCTCTACCCACGTGCTGCTTCTAGGCAGCCTATGATTACAAAATGTGATTTCTGCTGGTCAACCGAAGGCAGCTCTGAAGCCTCATGCGATCAGAAAAGTGCTGGGCCGTGCTTCCGGTGAGCTCAGGAGGAGAAAGCACAGCCAGGAGGGTGGGGGGAGGAGGGAGCACCCCACCTCAGGGAGGGCTCCTTCCAGCAAGGATGCTGTGGGAAGGCAAGGCCTGAGTGTTTCTGACTGCTCTCCTATTTCTTTCTCCCTCCTAGGATTGCTAAAATATCTCCAAATGGCTTCAGAGCCCTGGACCTAGTGGAAGTGTTTGGATGGGCTGTGATGATGCCATGCACACATCCATGCAGCTCCCAGAGGCTCAGGATATTTGTCTGTCAAGGAAGCTGCAGCCCACACTTTCATCATATCAATAAGACATTCTAGGTGGTGAGTATGAGGCAAATGTCTGCACCCCTAACTTGGACAGAGACACTTGGCTTCATATCATGGGATGTGAGCTGTAACCAGAGATGGCAGATGCTTCACGTCCCACCTCATTACCTAATCCCTTCAAATGAAAAGCAATAAACATGCTGCTACCTTAAACATATCATGTTTGTTCCACATTGATGGAAACTCTGTGCTCTAGCTGCACATACTAGATTTCAGGTCGCTGGTTAATAACAATTCATTACTCTAAAACAAACATTTGAGGCATTCATTAGAAGGGTGGTTACTAAACGGGGAGCCTGAAATAACCCTTTCAGTCTTCGCTGAGCTCAGGATCAGGGGACTCCACAATGACAGACTTTGGAGGCATGCACCAACCTCCTTGGCAGAGAGATTTTTATAATACCTCCACATTCCAGGAACAACGATGGGGGAGGGCAAGAGAGAGGAGGGGAAAGAAGCGGGGGACAAAGAGAGAGGGGGGAAACCCAGGCACGTGAGAGGAAGAGAATGGGGAAGGGGAGAAGGAGGGGAAAAGAGGAGGGGAAGAAGGAAGTAAGAGGAGGGGAAAAGTTATGAGGGGGAAGGAAAACGCAGTAGAGGGAGAGGGATGGAGGAAGAGAAGGAAGAAAGAAAAGAAAGAAAGAAATGTGCTCTATCATATACCTTATGAGTTGGAATTTTAGGGGAAGAAAAACAGTAACAAAGATTTTTTTGTTTGTTTGTTGTTTCTTAATGCAGAGAGGATTTTTGTTGCCACACTGCAGCTGGCTATACTCCATGGTGACTGAGCGTCTGTGGGGGAAAATACTGAATAGAATGGCTTAAGCAACCTAGGCAAAGAAGAAACACGTAGAGGAAAAGGAAGGCTGGGGAGAGAGGAGGAGGAGACTTTTACTTTATTATTACTGCTATAACACAAGGGAATCCCACGTTGAACAGATTCCAAAGTACTGCTGACCTGATTTTAGTGACATTTCTAATCCTGCCTAGAAGCACTCAGTAATTGACAGCAGGTAGATTTTATTTGAGAGGGAGGAGGGAAGGGAAAGACATCAATCATCAAACGCTGTTTACCATTTGGCTCCCACATTGCATTGAACCCAAAGTAGGAAACAAAACAATGTGACAGAACAAACAGAAACAAAGGTGGGAAGGTTCCAGGGGTTTCTTACAGGGCTGCAGTGCAGGTCTGACAGAGGCAGGGGCACAGGAGCAGTTACTGAGCACGGCAGAAAAAGTGCACTCAGAGCCTGCAGTTAATTGCCCTTCAGAGTGTTTTAACAGGTATCGTTTTGTTCAGTATTTTTCTTTGTAAAATGGTATATAATATTTTATTTTTTCTCAAAATAACATTTTGACATGGAGTCACAAAAATAAGGTGGATAAATAAAGATTAGTGGCTTAGTACCAAAACTGAGATCTGAGGGCCAGCAGCATCAGCATCATCTGGGAGCTGGTTAGAAATGCAGAATTGGGGACCCACCCCAGGGCAACTGAATGGGAATCTGGCCGTGAATCAAATCTCCAGGGGATTCACAGGCAGATGAAAGTTTCAGTAGCTCTGGTTAAGAGAAAAAATGGAATGCTAACATCCCACATGTTTATTTACCTGGGGCCTTTGTTCTGTCTGAGATCCATTGTGCCTACCTGGGTATGCCTTTGTAACAGACCTGTGCAGCCTCCATCCCCTTCCCCATCTCACAGCCCAGGCAGTCATTCCTAACTGATTAATCAATAGTGGATACCTAGAGCATTGTGTGTCCTTAACTTGTGAAGTTAAATCTAACTCAGCAGTAAGAGAAAAAGAAAAAGTGATCAGAGTTGGTATGCCGGCTTAGGTTCTGTGTGTGTATACATGCATGTGTGCGTTTTTATCAGTGGTTCTCAAGCTTTAACATGCATCAGAATCATCTGGAGGACTTGCTAAAACACAGATTGCTCAACCCCAGTCGCAGAGTTTTTGAATCAGTAGGTCTAGGGTGGGGCCTGAGAATTTGCATTTCTAACTCATTCTAAATGCTGATGGTGCTGGTCCAGGGATCACACTTTGAGAACCACTGGTCTCTATCCTTCCCCTCCCCCTCTCCCTCATATAAAGGCATTGTTCTTTATCCCTCCCTTTAGAACCTTTCTCTGCAAGGTGAGGTGTAGTAGCTTGATGTGGTAGCAGGTATTAGCTGCTTGCCCTGTTACACTTAAAAGAAGTTTTACGAATATTTTAAAGGGAACTCCTAAGAACACTGTCTTAACCAAATGGTCTAAAGATGGATTTTAGAAGAGTCATGTGTAGGGGGTGGGAGATGGGTGTTTGGGGGCTGGCAGAGCCATGTTGTGTCCCCCAAGTACCATCACCTAGACAGTTGCCCCCTAAACCCCACGAGTAGGACCATGGACAGCTCTTGTGACTCGTCAGCAAGGCATGGGTCACTCTGCCAGGGAGACCCTTTTCCTTATCATAAAAGAGAAGGGAAAAAACCTACAAAAAAGGGGGAAAGGCCATCTTGCAACATCTTTGGGACATAAGTAATTTCTTTACCTTAGTTTAAAATGTGAAGCCTTCTTTATTTCAGGGAATGTAATGAGCACTAGAGACAGTAAGTCAAAGACATGGTTCCCAGACCCAAACATGAAATCACAGGGTATTATGAATAATATAGTGCAGGTGAGAACCAGGTGCTATGAGAAGAGGAGAAGGGAGGCTTATTCATCCCAGAAGTTAGCAGGGTTTCCTGGAATAGGGGGGTGGCTAAGCTGATTTAAATAATGATCAGGAGTTACCTTAGGCAGGAGAGTATCATAATAGATGCATTTACTAGACCTATTACAATTGGCAACTTTGTGGAGAAAGGATTGGAAGAGTCAAGACTTGGGACAGGGGACTGGTTAGAAGATGGTTATAGTAGTCTATGGAGACCCAAACTAGAAAATTGCAGTGGGGAAGAGAAAAAATGGACAGTCAGGAACCATTAAAGAAATAGAATTATCAGGTCCTGGATTAGCTGTGGATTCGCTTTATCATGCTTGTCCAGAATGACTACACAGATGTGTGGCCACAGCCCATTTAGGACTGCTTTCGAAAGACGACCCCATCCTACTTTAACCCTCTACTATCACCACCATACTCTTTTCTTTCTTTTCCACTGATTCCTCTAGAACTGACCAGCGTCACTTCAATACTCTTGTTTTCAGCCATCCCAATCAAACAGGACTCCTTATGGACTATGTCACGTTTGTGTACCACCCCACAGTGTCTTCCCTGGCCCTACCTCCCTCCTCCAGGTACCAAACTCTGCTAGCAGCCCCACTACAGATATGACTGGTACCCGGCCTCCTGGGGGACCTTTTTTTTTTTTTTTTACAACAACTCTTCTAGTAAAGTGCCACTTGCATTTATATACTTGTTTCTTTGCAGACATGTGCTTACATAAGGCCTGCCTCCGAGCTATCCTTGCCTTTCTACTCATGATCCTATCTCAATAACGTCACAGTTTTCTTTCTGAATCAAGATTTTGGTGGGGGCGGGGCAGGAGTGCCGTGCGGCTTGCAGGATCTCAGTTCCCCGACCAGGGATTGAACCTGGGCCACAGCAACGAAAGAGCCTAATCCTAACCACTAGACCACCAGGGAACTCCTGAATGAAGATTTTTGGCTACCCCTTCCTGGTAAATTCCCAGCCCCATCTGCCTCAGCAACTTCAACCCCTGGTTATTACCTGTCATCGAGGTATTTCCATTTAGTCCAAGGGGTGTCTCAATACTCACTATTTGGCCATTGCAGCAGATGCCTCTGGTACCCTAGATATAGCCCCTGGGCCTTCCTTTGACTTTAGCCAAAGGTATGGTGTTCAGTTCTGTGCAAAAACCCATTTCTGCCTTCATCCCACTGGAAGCCACAGCTCTTTCAGCTTTTTGCTCTAGGATCTTCTCCAATATATTAGCAGTTTGCCCTGCCTGCATGTAAGCATGACCCAAAAGTGTGGGACAGCAATGACCGCAGGGGCAATTCTCAAACAATAGGGGAAGGGACTGATGAGTAAATAGATAAAAGCTCTGGGTTTCTCTCAGTTTCCTTACACTTATTAGAAGGCCCCGGTGGAATCAAGACCCTGTTCCTCATAGCAATGACCTCAATTACAAACCCTTATATTGGGTTTTCTACCTTCCCTGTCTCTCTTCCCCACTTCTCCACTCTTGCTTCCTGCAATTATCTCCCAAATAAACCACCTGCTCTCAAGTCCTTATCTCAGTTTGGGTTCCCTCAAGGCAGAGTCTAAGATAGTCATATAGTATGTTTTACACTCTCTTCTAAAATGACTCTCTTTCCAAAAAATGCCAAACAATATATACCACTCAAGAGGAAGAAAGGAAGGGTATAGAGATCTATGGGGTGGAGGTAAGAAAGGCAGTATTAAAATAGAGAACTGGGCTTCCCTGGCGGCGCAGTGGTTGAGAGTCCGCCTGCCGATGCAGGGGACACGGGTTCGTGCCCCGGTCCGGGAAGATCCCACATGCCGCGGAGCGGCTGGGCCAGTGAGCCATGGCCGCTGAGCCTGCGCATCCGGAGCCTGTGCTCCGCAATGGGAGAGGCCACAACAGTGAGAGGCCCGCGTACCAAAAAAAAAAAAAAAAAATAGAGAATTGATGATATTAAGCACAACAGGGAATTTTATATGCAGACAGAAGTCCGAGGCCCAGGTTGTCAGTGTCCTTTGAGTTAAAGAACCAATCTGCAGGCAGACCGCAATACAGACTTAAGGCTCTTAGGCAAAGGGTATTGGGGGTTGGTGTGCCAGCAAGGTACTTAGTATCACAGTCTTTAAATTATAATATGATGGTACTTCTGGCGTAGTACAACATAGACACTCTGACATGAGATCAGTTAGTCTAGTGGTAAAAAATAACTGTTGACTTTTGGTGGGGCAGGAGGACAGAAGGTGAAGAAGAGGAGAGTGTTTGGGAAGGGATGAAGCAAATGTTAAAAAGCAGCTGACAGAGCAACTGATCCTTAGTGCTTTCTGACAGGAACTATAAGAACCCAGACTGGTGATGGTAGAAAATAGGATATAGACCCACCCTTAGCAGATGCTGTTGGTGCCCAGCTCATATGCTCTCATATGCACTGTAGTGGGTTTAAAATAGTCTACGGATTCTTTGACATACCTCCTTTCAAAAGATAGAGACTGATAACCCTCCCCTTGAATATGGGCTGGAATTACTGATTTGCTTCTAATGACAATAGAATATGGCAGAAATAGATTATGGTGTGTGACTGCCAAGACCAGGTCATAAAAGGCATTGTTCCTTCCTCCATGCTCTCTCTTGGATCACTCACTCTGAAGAAGTCAGCTGCTATGTCTTGAGGATTCACAAGGAGCCCTAAGGAGGAACCCATGTGGCAAGGACATAAAGCTTCCTGCCAACAGTCACACAAGTGAGCCATCTTGGAAGCAGATCCTCTAGCCCCAGTCAAGCCTTCAGATGACTGCAGCGTGGCTACCATCTTGAATACAACTTCATGAGAAACCATAAGCCGGAATCACCAGTTAAGCTGATTTCCTGACCCACAGAAATAGTGGCTTAGAAACAATAAACATTCATTACCTCACAAAATTTTGGGGTAGTTTGTTATGCAGCAATAAATAATTAATGTATTCACTGTTCTAGTGCATGCCAGCCCAACAGCTACCAAATGAAGGCATCTGTAACTCTGTGCCTGAGGGCTTTTTCTGGCTGCTGGAGCCCACTCATTCTGCATGCAGGGGCAGGCCAGAAGTATCAGGGAGTCAATATCCCCAGAAGCAGCCCTCCTACAATGACTGACAGTTTGCTGGATAAACACTCACCAAAAATTCACCAAGTCAGTGCTGCATGTGTGTACTGTATTATTTTCAGAAAAAAAATATAATAGTCTGAGTCCAAGTTATCTCAATTTTAAATTGATAAACAAGAAACTGTCAAGCAAATTATATAACAACTAACAACATTGCACTTTCTGTATATGAAATCAATATTTAAATAACTTATTTTTCTCCATTGCTGTTCTTAAACATTGTAAGTAGCTGTAATATACCAGTACCAATATGTTCTTGCGATTGCTTCAGCCCAAGAAAGCTGTGTATTGTTTTAAAAATTGTAAAAATTATTGTGATGATTCATTTAGCAAAAAGGTGGACAGAAGGGTTTTCCTATGTATCAAAACTTGTCTACAATTATGTCGTCTATGTACCTAGAAAAAAAAAGTAAATAAATTTCTTCAGTTGAAAAAAAAAAAAAAAGCCTCCTTGCCCCTAAATGTAGAACACGACCTTCCAGAGGTTCCCAAAAGAATCGAGCCTCAGGTGGTCCACAGCTCAGTAACCTACTCATTAATGCACATTGTATTGGCTTCCACTCCATCTCCATCTTACTTCTCTATTCTCCTACCTATGACTACTGAGATCATTTCCCAAACAGGGTACTTCTACTCAAATCCTTGCCTCTGGGTCTGCTTCTGGGGTAACAACTTAAGACACCACCAGATAATTTAGTCTCATCCTTTCTGTTAAAATAGGATAAAAATTATGGGAGAAAAAAAATGTATAGAAGGAATTAAGGGAAATTTTCTCTTTTTTTTGAGACAAAAATGACTGTCCTTGATCACCTAATATCTTCTAGAGCAACTGTATCACTCATCACCATAAATTCTACAGATCATTGCTAAAGATTAGAATGGAAAAAGAAAAAAAAGGGGTTGATGACACAGAAGATATGCCTGCTTCATCTTCAACCTGGTATAGCAGAAATCTCTAGTGTAGGGTGCTGACCTTGAAGGAAGTGGTTTTGGGTATACCATCCTCTTGATAAACTGCTCTACCTTTCCGCACTTTATCTGATTTGGGTGGGGGTAGCCCGTAACAAGATTTCCTGTATTGGAATTAAGGAAATACAATTCATGAGCAGTTCCATGATTCACTTATAAACATCTTCCCAGCTTCACCAACAGAGATATACGAGTCTTGATTTTTTTTGCCTTGGGGAAAATGATAGCCTGAGGGAATAAAGCTGAAACAAAGAAGCAGAGAAGGAAGGTGAAGAGTGAAGGTCCTGTAGCATTTCAACTTCTGGTTCCAATTATTTCTGAATCCATTATTATCTCTGGCCTTCTTACAGATTGCTTCCATAAGTCAATAAATTCCTCTTTGCCCTACCTAATTTTTGGTTGCAAGTGAGAGAAACCCAACATGCAAATACTGATTAAAATATCTTATTTTGGGCTTCCCTGGTGGTGCAGTGGTTGAGAGTCCACCTGCCGATGCAGGGGACACGGGTTCATGCCCCGGTCTGGGAAGATCCCACATGCCGTGGAGCGGCTGGGCCCGTGAGCCATGGCCGCTGAGCCTGCGCGTCCGGAGCCTGTGCTCCGCAACGGGAGAGGCCACAAGAGTGAGAGGCCGGCGTACCGCAAAAAGAAAAAAAAATCTTATTTTAATAATCCTGAAATTATCAGGCATTTCTCTTCTTGAACCTCCAGCTCCCAAACTGGTCTTAATCAGGCTAATTGAGATTAATTTAAAGGTCAGCTCTTAAAAAAGAGAAAGAGGATGCACTAAAAAATTATGTCAGATGCTTTACAAATAGAGTCTTAAAAACTGTAATTTAACCTTCACAATTATCTTTCAACATAGATATTCCCATTTCATATATCAGGAAACCAAGGCTCGGAGAATTAGGAAATCACTTGCCAAAGGTTACCCAACTAGTAGTGGTAAAGCCACAGATGATCCCAAAGCACGAGGCTTAGCCCAAGTGCCATCCATCTAAATCCCTGGCCTTTTATGACTCTATGAGGTCATATTTAACACCCTGTCATTATTTTTGCATTTATGTATTCCCCAAGGGTGACCCTAAAATGGATCCTTCTTGTACTCACAAAAAGACGACAATACATGTGGTAAGTGTGGAAGTGTATCACACAGATCTCCCTTCAAGAAAGTGCTTATCATTCAGCTGTGAGAACTGCAGTTAACTGACAACTTCCCTCTTTTTTTTTTTTTTTTTGCGGTACGCGGGCCTCTCACTGCTGTGGCCTCTCCCGTTGCGGAGCACAGGCTCCGGACGCGCAGACTCAGCGGCCACGGCTCACAGGCCCAGCCACTCCGCGGCATGTGGGATCCTCCCGGACCAGGGCACGAACCCGTGTCCCCTGCATCGGCAGGCGGACTCTCAACCACTGCGCCACCAGGGAAGCCCCAACTTCCCTCTTTTGAGTCAAGGTTTCCTGGGAAGCCCCAGCTGCTGACTGATCATGGAAGAGTCATTTCTGTCCAGTGTGGGCCTCCTGTAATGAGCTACCTTTGCTCTAGCGTTCTCCACTGGTTCGGCCAAGGCTTTGTGATATATGCATCACAGTCTGAAGCTCTTCTGTCCAGTCCTGCTTCTCAGTCCCTTTCCTCGGGAGTCAGCATCATGGCCTGAAGGCTTTGCCTGCCCCATCCTGCTTCCTCTGTCTTACCTTCCATGGGCATTTATCCCTCGATAAGCCACTTTGCACTTTTTTTTTTTTTTTTTTTTTTTTTTTTTTTTTTTTTTTTTTGCGTATGTGGGCCTCTCACTGTTGTGGCCTCTCCCGTTGCGGAACACAGGCTCTGGGCGCGCAGGCTCAGCGGCCATGGCTCACTGGCCTAGCCGCTCCGCAGCATGTGGGATCTTCCCAGACCGGGGCACGAACCCGTGTCCCCTGCATCGGCAGGCGGACTCTCAACCACTGCGCCACCAGGGAAGCCCGCCACTTTGCACTTTTAACACCATCTCAGCGTCTGCTTCCTGAAGACCCAAACTGGCACACTAAATAGTGAACGAATAAGCAAGAGAAGTAGAATGCAAGAGAAAATCGTTCTTTCGCAAGACATGTGTTCCTACACACAGAGCAGATTGTGCTGACTATGCCAAATGGCTTCCCTTAGCTGCTTCCCTGTCAGGCACTAGTATTTATGGACCATTTCTGTCTTAGTGATCCAGCCTCCCTTTACGGAGATGACTGCTTCACAGCCTTGCCATAGGTATTTACCATCAGGGCTATTACAGCCCACTGAGTCATCCAGGAGAGAAATCCAAGTGGATAATTAACATCCTGAGGAAGGTAACTGTGAACAGTTAAGCACAGGGCCATAACTTCTGGTTCAGTGTCGTAAGGACAACCTGTAGGGCATATCATACTTAATGAGTCAGTAGCTACCTAAGATGATTAGAAAAACCCAAAGCATATTATTTTTATCACCATGTGCAGGAGCTGCAGATTATGTCCTTTTGACCTATTTTGTGCTCTCATTCCCAGCTAAATAATAACCATTCAGGAGTGGAGGAAACAAATGACTCTTCTCATTATTAAGGAACATTATATGTCCAAAGCATGTTTTTCTGAACAGGAACCTTACAGGGCCGGAGCTTTTCTCCTTTATCCTCGTGAGTTAATTTACTGTTTTAACTGTAAAAAGGATTCTCTTTCTCACTTTGGTGGACAGCCACACATTACAGTCCACAGACAGAGCGTACATTGATAATTAAAGGGAAAGAGGTTGGGTATGACCTTGGAAAGAAAAGCTGGAGCAGTGCCCTTCAAATAAAGGCGGAAACACTTTCTGAGACAGGGCAACTAGCTAGCCAAAAGTTTTAGTCTCCCTAAACTGCTCTACTAGTTTAAATGTAACTGTCAGTTACCCCTGAAGAATGTCATTTCATCCCTTCTCATTTCTCATAGTTTCCTCTCTTCATTCTCATGCTACAGTACGTTGCCCTACTCACTGTGTACCCAAAATACATGGTGTTTTACCATAGCAGAATGCTATTAGTTCAGGTCCTCTGGTAAGCAGACACTGAGAATGAGTTAAGAGTATAACATGTGTGCTGGGGAGTAATACCTATGAAAGGCAAATGGGGAGAAGGCAGGTTTAGGCACAGAAAGACTTGAGACCAGGATGCCAGTCAGACTCCTGTGAAAGAAAAGAAGGAAGGAAGCAGAGTCCAGCCGGCAGAGCCTCAGAATGCAATGCAGCTGGGACAAATCTGGTCAACACAATGGAGAGCAATGAAGCAAAGATTGTCCATGAGCAGAGACCCACATTGTGCACCAACAGCCAGGTCCTAATATATCCCTGTCATGCCATGCTCAGTCATCATCTGGGGGCTCCCTGAGAAGACCATGGCCTTGGCTCAAGTGCTGCAATGGATCTCAAAGGTGCTGAAGCTGGAGGCCCTCAGCTAGCCACATTCCTCGCCTCACAGCTGATCGGCAAGTTTTTTTATTGATGGGAGATCCAAGTATCACACCTCCATGGTTGCCATGATAACCCAGTCTATCGGGACTGCTATACAAGCAGCAAAGGTTCATTTCTCGACCATGTTACACCTTCTTCATGCATTGGCTGTGGATCTATTCTATTTTGCCCTCAAGTTCAGGATCCAAACTAAGAGAGCAGACACCATTTGGAGCATTGCCAATAGCTATGGTAGAAGCATAGCTCTAGTGGGTTTCACACTAATAGGAGCTCACAATTCATTAGCCAAAATGGGTCACATGGTCCCACCTAACAACAAAGGGGTAGGAAGTTCAATCCTACCATGTGTCTGAAAAGTGAAGAGCCTGAAAGGAGCAACACCAATGACCACAACAGTAAACAAATTGGTAAACTCCCCAAAGTCTCCTTTACATTATACATAAACAAAAAAGGCACAATTTGGGGGGTACTCAATAAGGCCAAATGGTGTTTCTTTGTTTCTTTCCCAATAACTCAGAAGTAATCATTTCTCTAGGAATCCTTTCTATGTATAGCAACGGAGACATTTACTAGCCTTGGGGCAGACCCTCCTTGTTTTGTAGGGAATAAATTAAATGTTCCCTTTTGGCTGCATAGAAGCAAGGCAAATAGGAACTCACTGTTATGGGAAGAAGATTTGGACCTCTAGCTCTTTTCATCGTTGGGGCAGAATCACCCAGCCACCCCCAACACTTGCCCATTTCCACTAACTATAAAACTCCACTAACTGTAAAACTCCATGGCTTTCTGAGAAAGCCATGGGAAATTTTGCTGGGAACCTTCTGTAACAGAAGAGGTTGAGACCACAAACTACTTCCTGAGACTCAAAGTTATTGAAATTCATTTTGGTGGTTAGAGGTGTTTCTGGCTATGATGTAGTGATAAAAAAGATAGCCACACCTTGATGATAAAACTTTCCTGCAAGCAGAAAGAGACTGGACCATGATGGTGGCTTCTAAACCATGATTTCCATAGCTGAAGGTGGATATGGTTATGGGTTTGTGAAAAGGCCAACTGAAGATTCTGCCCCAAAGCTCCTTCTGGTTGTGATATTTGTCCCAGGGATGTGCCTATGAGTAGAGATGCTAATTAACAAACCACTGTAGATAAAGAATTGTAACTCGGAGATCCAGGCAAGTCTGGGATAGTCTACAATTGTGGGTAACACAGGAGGTACTACCGTCAGATCAAGAACAGTGCCTCAATCACCAAAGGTCACTTGATAGAGACAGAATTGAGCCACATGGCAATACAAGTGGCAACCCTTGGAGTTCCAAGCAGGTCCTTTGTTTTTCTCCTCCTCAAAGTATCACAATCAGGATGGACTCTTAGAACTAACTCAACCACTGCTCTTGGGCTTATTACAAAAACAGGAACCCAGACAGGAAGGCTGAACTCCTTGCTAATATGAACACAGGAAGACAAGTGAAACTCAGGGCACTGTACTTTGGGACATTGTTTGTCCCTGCGTCTAAAGTGATTCAGAAAATGTTAATATACAAAGCTATGTGGTCACACCCCAACGAGAACCCCTGAGGGCAAATTCCTCTCAATTGTTTTTAAATGACCTGTCCTGATTCTTGAGGTTCCTATTTGAATATAGAATTGTGTAAGTCACAATCATCAGTAACACTTCTCTGACTCTTTTCCCCACGCCTTCTAAAGCAGGATCTTCAGGCCTGGGCGGAGGTAGAGGAGAGGAGGGAGGCGCTATTTCTGGGAATCTCCAGGGACACTTCGCCTGAGCTCACAGGAACATTTCTCTTTGCCACTCCACGGCATCAGCCATTTCTCTCTCCTCTTCCTGTGCTTCTCTGCTCTGAAGCTGAGATGTCAGCCCGCTCATGCCCTCGAGAGGCAATGCCCTTCAGTTTATAACAACCTGCCATCATAGGTGAGGGCCCTGGTATTGCCACCCCTTAAGAGAACTTATGGGGTAACTCACTGTGTTATACAAAGCCTCTGTCCCATTGCAGCTGGGCTATATCTTCTCAGAAGTGGGGAAAATTCCTCTCTGTTCATCTTTGTGTTTTAAATGTTACTCTGGAGGGAATTCCCTGGTGGTCCAGTGGTTAGGACTCTGTGCTTTTTCACTGCCGAGGGTGCAGGTTCAATCCCTGGTCAGGGAACTAAGGTCCTGCAAGCTGCACAGTGCAGCCAAAAATGTAAAAAAAATTTTTTTTAATAAAGTAAATGTTACTCCAGAAATAAGACTGCATTGTTTCAAGTCCTAAGTCCCAGACATTTCAGTGTGACCATTCTGCTCATTTTCACCTGCAGCCTGCTCACCCCGGGACTCAGACATTACTCAATGGGGGCTGGACTGAAGGGCTGGCTGAGTGGGAGACCATGTTGATACTCAAAATCATCTCAACTATTCAAGACAGGGGTATTGTTCTTTGGAATGATAGCTGAGACATTCTGGTTTGTTCTGAGGAGTAATTTCTCAGTAGACTTCTAGGTCCCTCACTGAAGAAGAAACATGGCGACCCCTAGCTCCATGGAGCAAAGGCACGAAGCTCATGGATAGATTATCACTACACATACCGAGATCATATTGTCTCATGTTCAGTAAAAAGTGGTGGCTGGACAATGGGGAGTGAAAAGTGAAGGGCAAGTGTCCCAACACTTACGAGCCAGGGTCAGATGTCTCTACCTCTCCTTATAATTTAGATGCCATCCCTTCATATCTGTTATCTGCATTGCATTAACCTGTTATAACCAGAAAAGATAGGAAACGGAAAGATAGGCCAATGCCTTCTTTTCAGGTGAGGGGTTTATTGTGAGCACAGGTACTTAGATGGAATGTGGGGAATATGCTGAAGGGACAGTAGGTTGATCAGCTTAAATGACACAGAATGACCATTACGGAAAGTGTGGAAGAATGTGCCTAGGAAATGTAGCTCGTGGCCAAATGGTGGATGGTCTTGACTATCAGGCCATCAATTTGGTGTCTTTATCATTTACAGGATTCCTGACCAAACAATCTTATTTGTAGTCAGGGTCTTAGAAGCATATCTAGTACCTAGTAAGTATTAAATGTATATTTTGATATCTGTGTATACTATTTTTCAATTTAATTGTGATGGAAAGATGATCCAGACATATGCTCTGCTCTCAAACAGCTTTGTCTCTCATGCCTTGTTACAGAAGGCCAAATTATAAAACAATGTGATAAGTGCTGTCAGAGAAGTAGGCGTGACATTTTCTGGGCACAGAGCAGAATTTTCTTATCCTGGCTCTGCCTGGTGGAATCCAGTAAGGCAACATGAATGAAGTGATATCTAAGCAAAATATGAAGAGTAAGTAGCCTTTTACCAGCCGCAACAAAAGAATATTCTCAGAAGAAATAGCATGTGCAAAGGCAGACCAGGCATGAGAGAAAAAGCAGGACTGCTTGATTGGACGGGAACTAGTCCCACCTCAATCCCCGTTTTGTATTGTTTTGTTTTGATTTGTTTTATTTCCCTCTAGGCTCTTCTTTGGAGGGACCCGAGCTAAAGTCTGTGAATAGGTAGTGAGAAAGTAGAAAATCACGCTGCTAGTGGCTGGACCATGATGTCCCTAACTGAACATAAGCAATGCTCACAGGATATAAACAATGTCCAAACAAGTACTCTGTGACTATGTTTGGAACATGACAGGGACAAGGCCACTAGACAACCACACATTCACACACATATGCACCCCATGACTAAACATCCCCTCTCTGACTAACGTGGATTACTGGGGCTTCTTCTCAGTGGCAACTCTAGCCCCACTTTAATGCTCCCACCACCTAAATAAAAATTATTTTTAAAAAACCAATAACTCAATTACCTCTGCTTTCTGAAAACATCTAAATCAGAACTGGTCCCCATTGCATTAAATCCTCCTTAGGATCATCCAGCACAACTCCACGTCCTGTAAGAAGCTCCTCTCTACTCCCTCTTACTGAGATGTTCCTGGAGTGTGTTCTCCCTTGCTGCAGCAAGCTAAACAGACCCGTCTTTTTCATTGTTACGATTACAGGTATACTCCTGGCAGTATTTGGTCGTGGGTTCTAACAGCCATTTATTTAGAAATGCTACCAGGGAGCAGTAGTGAGGGACCAGAGGTGGGGAGATGGAAGGAGGGAAATTCAATATAAGGATATATTATCAAGTTGGCCACTACTATGGGTGACTGCTGACTGGTTTTCAGGACCTTCTGAGGAACCTTATGAAATGTGTCTAAGAATTACCTGTCTAGGGAAGAAAAGAGGGAAGTATTTGCCCATTAGTTCCTGTCCTCCTTTGATCAAGGGATGTTCTACTGGTATTGATTCCCTTGTACAATATAAATCAGAATCAGAAAAGCTCCAGGGCAGAAAGCAAGGAGGGCTCAGTGTGGGCTCAGGGCCAGGTGCTGTCTGGTGGCCCCTGTGCACAGTGGCTGAAGCCTGGTCAGGAATGGTCACTACAGCAGTAGCTGGAACAAGAGATGGAGCCAAGAACCTGTGCAGCAATGCCCAAGAGGTCTCCTTTATGCCAAACTTCAGTTCTGCTGTGAGAAACAGCATTACCAAATTGTCAAAGATAGAGCTGAAGGGGAACAGAATATGCCACCCCAAAATATGCCCCTATGGCATAAAGATTAATTTGAGCTGATTGCTTTGAGAAACAGCAGGCAAAGGAGACGCTCTGAAAACTGAGTAGAAATTACTCTTTTGTAAGAGACATTTACATTTTTAAGGGAAATGTCCATTTGTACAGGTGTCTCCCTCTCTGTACCAGGAAGAAATGGATGACTCTAAATTACAAGAGAATCTTATCAATGGAGAAGGCCAACCTTACCCTTGTTTACTGTGCTTTGCCTGGTCACCTCCCATAACTGGCCTCCCCTTCAAACCTTTCTTTTCTTTTATCTTTAATCTAGATGGTATTTAAGCCTGAATTTTAAGCCACCTCACAGAGTTACTCATTTTTCTCTGGCTTTCTTCCTTGTACACATGTCTGTTTTTGTTTTTCTCTTGCTAACCCGTCTTTTATTACAGGGGTCCCAGCCAAGAACTTAGAAAGGTAGAGAAAATTATTTTTCCTCCTCTACAGAGCACCACAAAGTTTCTAAAGGAAGCCCAATCACGAATGAAAATTAACAAAGAAGATTATAAACTGAGCACGCAGCTCCAGTGAGAGAGTAGAAATGAAGACTTGGAGTCTTTTGGGAGTTGGTGGGGGACAGAGTTGCTGGAAACTACACTGACACATGCAGAATTGGCAAACAAGTGTTTTCTTCCTGAATGCGGTGAAATTCAGAGAAAGTTTGCAAAGAGACAGAGAAAGAAATTTGGGGTTATTATTTTAGAAATGGATTTTGAAAGGGGGAAGATTTAAAAAAAGAAAAAAAGCTTGTCACTAGAAGAAACCGCTGACCTCAGAAATAAGCAGATGTGTCTCCACCACCAGGAGACAGTTTTAGAAAGGATTCTCCCTTGTTAGCTCAAGTTTATTCTTATCCCTAAGCACAAACTGCCTAGGGGATTGGAACATGGATTGACTGCAGAATTGCATATGTTGAGAGCCAGAGTGGCATAATAGTGGGAAATACAAACTTTGGAACCAGCCTGCCTGTATTGAAAGACATGTATGTGATATTTAACTAGCTGTGTGCTAGTGAGCGATTTACTCAACCCCTCTAGATCTCAGTTCTCCTTATTCGATAGATGGGGTAAGGGTGCCTGCCTCACATAGCTGCAGAAAGAATTACATGGCAACGGGAGAGAGGGGCGTGGGGGGAGGAAGGATTGGGAGGTTGGGATTAGCAGATGCAAACTATTATATACAGGATGGATAAAAAACAAGGTCCTACTGTATAGCACAGGGAACTATATTCAATATCCTGTGATAAACCGTAATGGAAAAGAATATAAACAAAGAATGTCTATATGTATATAACTGAGTCACTTTGCTGTACAGCAGAAATGAACACAACAATGTAGATCAACTATACTTCAATAAAATGTTTTTTAAAAAAAGAATTATAGGGCTTCCCTGGTGGCGCAGTGGTTGAGAGTCCGCCTGCCGATGCAGGAGACACGGGTTCGTGCCCCGGTCTGGGAAGAACCCACATTCCGCAGAGCAGCTGGGCCCGAGAGCCATGGTCGCTGAGCCTGCGCATCCAGAGCCTGTGCTCCGTAACGGGAGAGGCCACAATAGTGAGAGGCCCGCATATGGCAAAAAAGAAAAAAAAAAAGAATTATACGGCAACATATGAAAAATCCTTAGCACAGTTCCTGGCACATAATCACTCAAAAGATGTTTGCTTTCAACATTTTCTTATCATCTAATTTTAAGATAGGCACAGTAGAAATCAGAAATCTAATATTTACTTCAATATTTAGACTCAGAGGGACTTCCCTGGTGGTACAGTGATTAAGAATCCGCCTGTGGGGGCTTCCCTGGTGGCGCAGTGGTTAAGAATCCGCCTGCCAATGCGGGGACACGGGTTCGAGCCCTGGTCCGGGAAGATCCCACATGTCGCGGAGCAACTAAGCCCATGCGCCACAACTACTGAGCCTGCACTCTAGAGCCCACGAGCCACAACTACTGAAGCCCGCGTGCTGCAACTACTGAAGCCCGTGTGCCTAGAGCCCGTGCTCCGCAACAAAGAGAAGCCACCGCAATGAGAAGCCTGCGCACCGCAATGAAGAGTAGCCCCCGCTCGCTGCAACTAGAGAAAGCCCGCGCGCAGCAACAAAGACCCAATGCAGCCAAAAATAAAATAAAAATAAATAAAAATATTAAAAAAATATTTAGACTCAGTGCTTAACTTGCTTTGAAGTTTTGTTTTAAAGAATAATAGCATTTGCTTGAGTATATTTTAATTTTTACAAGTTATTTACATAAGTTCCAGAAACCCAGAGTTGTACCATATTACCTAAAGTGATTAAGATCCACCATCTTAAATCTTATAGAAAACAACTTCCCGGCAAATCAGGACTTTAAGACTGTGGTACAGTGCTGGCACCTGGTGGCAGCAGGCCCTGAAACATAAAGTGTTCTTATTTAATGCTTCAGGAAGCAAATTGTCAACACCCATCACAAGATCTTAGCAGTCTGCTACGTTTTAGAACCCTTTCGAGTTCTAAAATATAAACCAGTCCTAGGATTCTTCTAGAAAAGAAACTCCAAAAGACTAATCAACATATGAAAAAAATGCTTATCGTCCCTAGAAATCAAGGAAATGAAAACAATGAAATACCATTTTATACCCAACAGATTGTCAAATATTTAAAAGTCTGATACCAGTTGGTGGCCAGAATATGGAAAAATGGGAACTCTCAAACACTGCTGTCCAAATTGGAAGTGCTATTTTGCTATACCAAGAGCAATTTAGCAGTATCTAGTAAAAGTGAGGATGTGCATGGACAGCAGTTGGGCAATTCTAATTTGGGTACATATTCTAAACCTGAGGAAATGTCTCTGCTCAAGGAAATGTGTTACAAGGATGTTCATGGCAGCAGTATTTGTAAGAGCAAAAAAAAAAAAATTGGAAACATCCTAAACGTTCAGCAATAAGAAGACAGCTAGTTTGTCATACAGTTAAATAGCATAAAGCATGAACAAGGGCTACATGTATCAACATGGCCGAATCTTAAAAACAATGGTGTGAAAGAACTTCAGAATGATACATACAGTATACTATTTATGTACAAATGAAAGCACTGTACTGTATGTTGTTTCTGGAAAACTAAACATGTAATGTACAAATATACAATGGAACAAGTTCAACACAGTGGTTGCCTTTAGGGAAGGAGGAAAGGGAATGGGATTGGGGAGGGGGATACACGGAATTTATATCTGCAAGGTTTCACTTAATTTTGCCTATTTTCCCTGGCATTTTTATATAAGTTGGTGCTTATTATATTCTTCTCTTTTTCTGTACATTTATATGCATACTATGGAATATTATTCAACCACAAAAAAGGAGTGGAGTTCTAACACGTGCTACAACAGGGATGAACCTTGATGACATTATGCTAAGTGAAAAAAGGCCAGCCACAAAAGGACAAATAGTGTATGATTCCACTTATGTGAGGCACCTAGAGTAGTCAAATTCATAGAGATAGAAGGTAGAACGGTGGTTGCCAGGAACTGGAGGGAAGAGGGAATGAGGAGTTGTTGTTTAATGGGTACAGAGTTTCTGTTTGGGAGGATGCAAAAGTTCTAGAAGTGGATGGTGGTGATGGTTGGAAAACAATGTGACTGTAGTTAATGTCACCGAATTGTACACTTAAAAAAATTGGTTAAGATGGTAAAATCTTATGTAGATTTTACCACAATAAAAATTTTTTTTGCCCTTTGGGCAACCACTCGAGTGTGGCAGAGAAGTATGCTATATTGATGCTTGCAGTTGTAGAGAAGTCAGTGGAAAGGCGAGGAGATAGCTTTAGCTAGCATTTCAGCCTTTCATAAAAGCTATAATAATAGGATAACATCAAGATTTAGTGTTCGGTAATTAAAGACAAGAACAATTTTATTTACTGCTTCTTGAAATACTAGCTTTTCCTGCCCTCTCACCAACAAGGGACTAAGGTCAGCAGTGCCTGCTTATTTTTGAACAAGTTCTACTCTTCCACTCCCCCTTGACCCCACCCTCAGCAGCAGAGGTATGACTACAATTTCCTGATGACTCTTGGTTGTGGTGACAGGATACCAGGAGATGGCAGCAAAAGACCATCTAGTAGGAAAGTCCTGCCAGATGCCCAAGAGAACAGAGAGAAGTCTCAAGGTGGCTTTGATTGCTAGGTCCCCACCTCAATTCAGGACTGAGCTTAGTGTTCTGTCACTGTGTAATAACACCACGCCTGTGGCCAAGAGAGATACACCAAGCACAAGGTCATCAAGAGCCAATCACCGAAGAAAGAGCACTTCCAAAATGAGGGGAAGGAAAGAGAAAGAGAAGATGAAACTGGTCAGTTAAACTCATTGAAAACGTCTAGGTTCTAGGCGTGGTGGATCCAAAGCTGGGTAAAGCAATCTCTTCCCTTGAGACAATGTCTAGTAGAAACTGTAAACCAGATGTAGTTACATGAGGAAAAACAAAAGGCGGGTCTAAGGTGTTTGGAATGACACCTGTGCTGGGTATTTTCCTTCGCCTTCCAGATCTGCTTTCTACCCTTTTCCTTACTGCTCTCTGCCCCAAAAGCTGCTCTGTGTAGATTGGAGGCCAGAGGACACAGGAGCCAGTGAATGCAGTGGGGAGATCAGAAGGGAAAAGGTGAGTGCCATCAGGCTTTTATTCCCATGACTCTCTCCCTGCGCCATCGGGCTTTTATTCCCATGACTCTCTCCCTGCAAGGTTGCTATTGCTCACCCTGCTGCAGAAGTTTCCTCTCGCGGGGGCCTGCCCTACAGGATTCCCTCTCATTCTAGTTTCCAGTAATGGCTCCTTCCCCTCCTCTCTCCTGATCTAGGGTTAGTAACAGCAGCTTCTAGTCTTGCTTCCTGCACTATCTCTTGGAGTCCTTTTCACTCCACCTATATTTTAATGAAACGCTTTGTAAATAAACCCTCCTTAAATGATCCTTATTGGTGTGCCATCTGTTTCCTGTTGGGACCCTGCTTGATACAACACCCGAATGAATCATATTCATCCTCTAAGACTGAACTCAGGTAAAGAAAGTTGAGGAATAATAGGAGTGGTTTACATGGAGCCTATTCACATGTTTTCATGGAGGACCATGTGTAATTCAGTACCACCAGAAAATATGTTATAAAGCAAGACAGGTCAATTCAGTTGAAGCTGAAAAGCAGTTAATATGACTGGTGCCCAATGTCAGAGAGTATGTCTGAGAGAGAAAGGCAGTTCTTGAAGGGTGTTGATTCATTTAGTGTTTTAGAATTTTGAATATAGTTTCCACCCAACATAGGAAGTTGGAAGAATGGTTAGGGCAGAAACTTGGCAATATGGAAACCAGCTGAGGAGAATCTACCACAATCCAGGCAAGAGATGAAAATGTGAACCAGGTTAACAGTATTTGGGATGTGTTTGATAAATATTTTCAAAGTAAAAAAAATCAATAGGGGCTTCCCTGGTGGCGCAGTGGTTGAGAGTCCGCCTGCCGATGCAGGGGACACGGGTTCGTGCCCCGGTCTGGGAAGATCCCACGTGCCGCGGAGCGGCTGGGCCCGTGAGCCATGGCCGCTGAGCCTGCGTGTCCGGAGCCTGTGCTCCGCAACGGGAGAGGCCACGACAGTGAGAGGCCCACGTACCACACAAAAAATAAATAAATCAATCAATAGAACTGGATACTCAAATAGAGAGGTGTCAAAGAACAAATGAAAACCATCAGAGGTTAAAAAAGTACGAAGTTGAGTCTATTAATTTCCCATGCAATGGAACTCACACCAGTGAAGAAATGCACTGATTTATTTACTGAGGAAAAAAATATAGGTGTTATTAAGTGCCAGAAAGGGAGCTTCATCGTGGTTACGCTAATGGAAGATTGAAAACTAACACTCTGGATAAAACAGAATGAATCCATAGGTCTGACGAGGTTGGTTTACTCAAGTCCTAGCACCCGCCGGTCAGGAAAGCATCATCAATTAGTTCCAACAAGTGTCTGGCTTACCACAGTCACTCAAAAAGCATGATCTTTTGTCAGCTTCAGCTGGTTACAGACAGTTGTGGTGATACACAGCATTCAACTTTGATATCTCCTATGCAAGCACTGCTGTAAGTGGGACATGTTCCTTTGTTGGGGGGACAAGCATAGGAGGTGATAAAAGAGTTGAACATCCCCTCAGGCTACTGGCTTGCATGACTAGTTGCATGCGGGAGTGGGGTAACATTAACTGTGATCGTGAATACCAGAAAAGGTTTAGGGGTGGAGAGCTGGTTAGGGGAAATAAAGTTGGATGTCTGGGCCACGTTGAATTTGAAGTATCAGTGAAATAGATGTGTCTGCAATAGAAAACTCTGGAGCAAGCCTCGAGAGATAGTTCTGGGAGTCAACTGGGAATAGTTAAGAGGAATCACCACTCAAGAATAGCACAGAGAGCAGTGGGCAAAGAGGTATTGTGATGGCTAATTTTATATATTAACTTGACTAGGCCACACTGCTCAGATAGTTGGTCAAACTTTATTCTACATGTTTCTGTGAAGCTGTTTTGGATGAAATTAACATTTAGATTGGTGAACTTTGAGTAAAGCATATTACTCTCCATAATGTGGGTGGGAGTCATCTAATCAGTTGAAGACCTGAATGAAAAAGAATGACCTCCCTTGATAAAGAAGGAATTCTGCCAGCAGACAGCCTTAAGACTTGAACTGCAGATTTTGGACTTACCAGCCTCCATAATCACGTGAGCCAATTCCTTAAAATATGTATGTATGTATGTATCTATCTATCTATCTATCTATCTATAAATCCTATTGGCTCTGCTTCTCTGGAGAACCCTAATACAGATATTTATCCCCCAGGCCTTTTACTGTTTACATTGAGGTAGGAAGGTAACCTTATGCCAGGTAGAATGGAAATATCTTTCCTTTCCTGCAAGGAACAGAAACCTTCACAGCAAGGGATAGATATCAGTCTGTGATAACAACACCAAACAATGACTCTGCTGATAGGACCATCAAGGCTCCTCCTGATTTCCCTCATAAGAGTCCTGATACCCAAAGAAAAGACTCCCTATCTAAAGGGGTTAGTGGAAGAAAACAGGGCCAGCTTTTCCACATCTGATCCCTGCAAAGGTAAGGCACAGTGAGGGCATTATGCTCTTACAGAGAGGTTTTACCATCTCTGGACTCTCTCCATCTCACAAGGCTGAGAATAACAAGGAATCCTAAGCATCCTCCTGCTTGAGGACCACTGGTTTAGGGCACTTCTTCCCAAACTCTAACATGCATATGAATCACCTGGGGACCTTGTTAGAAAACAATTCTGATTCAGTAGGTCCACGGTAAGGCCAAAGAATATGCATTTCTAGCAAACTCCCCGGGGATACGAATGCTGTCAGTCCATGGATTCCACTTTAGTAGCAAGGTCCTAAAGTGCCGGAGGTTACTGATGCCTGACCAACTTGAGTACGAAAGTCAGTGTAGCCTTCTGGAGAATTAGCAACAGGCTTCATGTGGTCCAACAGAAGCTTCTGAGTAATAAATGTTTTATTGGTGGGAGGTGTCTTCCACGTACATTTTACCTCAGGGGGTCTTGCAAGTAAGAGCAGCTCGTTGAGAACTAGACTGTGGTTGATCAGGAGGGAAAAGGTGAGATGTTAAGGTATATCAGCAACTCCCCATGTATTTTGTCTTCTAAGATAATTGTTATAGCTTTAAAGCCATGTACACAGGGGCCTGACCATGATGCGCTTGGCCTCACCCACTTTGCACTACAGAATTGCTCTCAATGAGGAAGGCTGCAGATCTAAAGCAAACTTATTGTGTACCTTTGCAGGTAGTAAGTTCCATTTGTGGTGAGTTCCACTCCCCCTGGATCAAACATCTAAATGTGACGATATCTCTATTACTCTCTACCAGTACCTTCTAGGTATCCCTACACCCGTTATATGATTACATTTATTTTCTGGCTCATCAGTTTGCAGTAGCAGCCACCATCTGGGCTGGGCCCCAGCCTGTATCGCTAGTCCCATTAATACCAGATACAGCTTCCATTATGTGTGAAGTTGCCCTTCCAGGCCACAGCCCTGCTTGCTGCCTTGGAACAATGAGAGCTTGGGAGACTGAGTGTCCTAAACCCACCTCAGAGAAATGTTCTTTTGGTCTGGATCTGCTTGGATGCACCATGGAATGCGCCCCCCAGAGAAGGATCCCTTCCCTGACATTTCACATTTTTATAAGGAATTTTTTATAAGGAAATTGGGAGTAACCAAAGAGTCTTGTGAATGGCAATTGAAAGTCCTTGAGCTCACATAGTCAGACAAAGACCTTTTTGGCAAGAGGAACAGCCCACTCTCAAACATCAGGCACACAGTAGAGTTTACACACCCATGCTGGAATCAGCTAAGGATTTTGCAGCATTTTCTGCTAAGCCAACTCCTTTCTAGGTGACCAAAGGTAGGAAGGTACCAGGGCTGTCCAGTAGACCAATGGGATTATGTCTCCTCTGAAAATGATTTTAAGACGTCCAGACTTTAAGCCCAACCACTGTGAGATAGTATAATTAGTCCATAAATAAAGAACATGAGTCTAGGGAAGGTAGCTTCTTCTTAGACCAAAACAAACAAAAAAACAGAATGAAAAATAAATCAAATTGAAGTGAGAAGAAAAAAAGTCACTGAGGAAAGTCAACACTTGCCATGCTGTGGCTTTAGGAATCACATATAAGTGAGAGAAGAATCTCATTTCTCTCCATTCAAAACCTATTCAGTGGCCAGTTAATGCTTTAGAGGTAGTATAAGGACACCCAGAAAGAACCAGAATCTGACAGAACATGGGCCAAACTCAGGAAAGCAGGGAAAGGGAAACTCTTAGAGTCCAGGTTAATCATATATGAAAACGAATAAGCAGTCTCTAGACTGGAATCTGCACCCAGACCTGTCCCACCTTGGGAGAAGGCAAGTTGATTGGTTTTGTTTGAAAACATAGGAGTAAATATTTTATAAACTTGGAAAACACACAAAAAGTAAGCACTAAAAAAATTAAAATCATCCACAATTCCTCAACTGAAATATATTTGTTAGATTTCCTCTTTTATTTTTCTTAGGTACATTATTTTTCTTAAATTGAGATGATATACAAGTGTCATGCAGTACTGTCTGAATTTTAAATTCTGGTTTTTGTATTACATGATCAAAACTTAACATAGGCTACAAGACTTACAATAAGAATAAACAGTTTTTTCCTCTATATTTCTAAACTTTAATATTTCATAAATTGACTTATTACAGAAGGTGAGGATTTAGCACTCTTACATAATGCCAGCCTCCCTCACCTCTAATATTATATCAATTTCTGGTTAAACCAGTATTTACTATTTTCCTTATTAAGATTACTATGGGGCTTCCCTGGTGGCGCAGTGGTTGGGAGTCCGCCTGCCGATGCAGGGGAGGTGGGTTCGTGCCCCGGTCTGGGAGGATCCCACATGCCGCGGAGCGGCTGGGCCCGTGAGCCATGGCCGCGGGGCCTGTGCGTCCGGAGCCTGTGCTCTGCAGCGGGAGAGGCCACAGCAGTGAGAGGCCCACATACCACAAAAAAAAAAAAAAAAAAAAAGATTACTATGATTCCCTGAAAAGCTAAGTGATAAATATGATTATGATTCCTTTTTGGTGCTCTTCTACCCCGTACCTGGAATTCATTTGCCCTGTTTTTTCTTTTATTTCAGTTAAATATTTGCATAGGTTCAAAGGAAACAATTTGGAAATCTGATATGTCTCATAAGACTTACAATTTAGTTATCAGTCATTAGTGGAGGAAAATTTTTTCAAACTAAAAGATACTACCATTATATGCTTCAGCTTTATGTGTTGAAACAGACTCCTGTACATTCTCAATTTTTCACAGAATTAAGTCCTAAAAAGTATTCTTTGATGTATCACACAGACAGCAACGTAACATTTTTCTTATGCTGAATGTCCAAATCTACACATACTATCAGGAGATATTGATGGTGTGCTCTTTGCTAACAAGAAGGAAGAGAAGGAAGAAGGGACACAGAAAAGGGCAGCAAGCCCTTTTTTTCCTTGCTTGGGCATTTATCATTTTCAACATTTCTCCTTTGCCTTCCGAGAGATTTCTTACATTCACTTTCCCATCAAGACTAATATGAATGTTCTTAGCAATAGTCCTGAGCACCTAAGTGGAGATGTCAGTTTCTCTGGTTCTCCAAATCTGAAAGTCTGCCATACCTTCTCATTACTGAGCATAGGGTAATACTTCCTGGGATGTATCCATGTTTTCTGGATTTTCCTTGTTAACAGACTCAGAACCCGAGTGCCAGAACGCTAAGGGGGCCTGAGGCCATTTGGGCCATTTGGTACATCTTTGTGAGCATTTACCTCAAGAAGACCTTCAATTTTTTTATTTTTATTATTATTATTATTTTTTGCCGTACGCGGGCCTCTCACTGTTGTGGCCTCTCCCATTGCGGAGCACAGGCTCCGGACACGCAGGCTCAGCGGCCATGGCTCACGGGCCCAGCCACTCCGCGGCATGTGGGATCCTCCCGGACTGGGGCACGAACCCGTGTCCCCTGCATCGGCAGGCGGATTCCCAACCACTGCGCCACCAGGGAAGCCCCAGACCTTCAATTTTTGAACCATACTAGCAATTGCCTGACCCAGTCCCTGCTTTACTTTCAACACAATCATTTTTCCATTTGGGATCTTTTTTTCCACAACTTTTCATCTTTGCCGTTTGCAAATGTCCGGACGTCCCCTTCTTCAGGCCATACTGTGGCAACCATACCGCTCCTTTCTTCTACTTTTTACTCCCTCCAAGATTGACCTGAGGGAATTCCCTGGTGGTCCAGTGGTTAGGGCTCTGCACTTGCACTGCAGGGGCCACAGGTTTGATCCCTGGTCGGGGAACTAAAGATCCCACAAGCCGCCTGGCGTGGCCAGAAATAAAAAAGATTGGCTTGAGTTATGTATGGTTTTCTCTTCCTTCTTCCCTCCATTTTGCAATCTTCTAACTTGATCTTCTTTGAGCAGAAGCATGCATAATCTTCCCACGGAATGGGACAATCTTTTCACATACACTAAAAGGACAATCAACCTTTGCATATTCAGATATATGCCTGTCATACTTATCTTGACTTCTGAAGCCATGATCACAGGAATCACAAAATATTAAAATACTATAAAATACATTTCTTTCTCTTTTTTCATCTGTTTCCTACTGGAGAAGAGATTAAAGTCATTCAAATTTTTATCTTATTTTTCACACACAAAAAATATGTTTTCAATATTGTAGTACTGGGGACAGTCTCTTGAAACTTTAACTCAGCAGTGGAAGTATTACAACCCTCCAGATGAAAAGTGAAAATCCCAGGAAGGCAGTGAAACATGGAGAGCACTAGGTGCTGCAAGGGACAGTGCCTCAGGAAGAGGCTAGGCATCAAGAAGGCACTGAACCTCTGAGAAATGCTCTACCCTGGTAGAGGTGGTAAGGATGGAGGCAGCGGCAGCACTGCTCAGTATCCAGGTGTCCAGCAGGGGGCAGTGTTGTCCAGAGACGCCAACATGGGAGTCAGCTGTGGGGGGTTGGGGTAGAAACCACCTGTGGAGACCTTGAAAACTCTAGCTGTCCCAGCTTGGGGAACTCACCCACAAATGTCTTTTTGCCTTTTTTATTTTTTTCATTTCTCATTTCCTTATCACTAGTTCTTTATGTTCTACAATCGAACTGTTAACCCCTATGAATACTTTTTTTCTAGTCAAAATCTAATCTTTTGACTTCTTGGAGCTACCTCTCCTGGAGCCCTCTGTTTTCCTCCTACAGTTTCAGTGGACATTGATCTGGTAAGCTCCTGAAAGTTTGCTGAAGTCCCACCAAGTGTCATATCAACAGGCTTTCTCTAGAAATTTTGTCTTTGGAGAAAATTCAACAGTCCCAATCTCCAGTGTGGGATGGAAGGGTCAAGTTCAATGGCCAGCACTATTAAGAGTGAGCATGAGAAGGGATTGTGAGTCTCTTCATTCAGTTAGGAAAACTTTCATCAATCTTTTCAATATGCCTGTTGTCCTGGAATTAAGAGCTTCTCTGGTACAACATATCCTTAGAATAAGCCTTTAGTTTCCAGTGCAGTTCTGGGAGGGGCGGTCTCCTGGATTCATAGGAGGAGAGGGAAAGGGAGCTCAGGGCCTAACAGTTCATTGTGCAGACTTTTAAAACAACTTCCTCATTTTCAGCTCCATGCCTCAGCTCCCCTTCTGAGGTACAGTATTTTGTGATGAGCATTTCGTTGTCAGCAGCCTGAATCTGAATACTTTTCGTGGCATCCCCTCTGCCAGCTGGTAACTTCCTAGCTGCCAAAGATGTGTTTATATGTCTCCACGGTTGTCTCTTCTCTCATCTTCTTTATCCCTGCTTCTTTAAAGAGCCAAATTAAAATAAGAGCAAGAATTCCTTAAAAAGTATTAATCCCTAAAGGCAAACACTTCCACTCCAGCATGTTTAAGCATAAATCTAACTACTTTTTTCTCTTAGGCTTTGCGAACGCTTACCCAGTAACATTAACAGTTTTAATTTAAATTTGTATTTTGAAATACAAACGATTTAACATTTTACCTCTCAAATTTACTGTTCCTTCCTCTTCCCCTTCCTCTCCCCCAACAATCTGATTTTTACTGATTATCTTGTCCTTCTTAGTTTTAACAGTAACTTGATACCAAAGGCGGATAAAGACAACACAAGAAAACTACAGACTAAAATCTCTTATGAATATAGATGCAAAAAATCTTCAACAGGGCTTCCCTGGTGGCGCAGTGGTTGAGAGTCCGCCTGCCGATGCAGGGCACACGGGTTCGTGCCCCGGTCCGGGAAGATCCCACATGCCGCGGAGCGGCTGGGCCCGTGAGCCATGGCCGCTGAGCCTGCGCGTCCGGAGCCTGTGCTCCGCAACGGGAGAGGCCACAGCAGTGAGAGGCCCGCGTAACCGCAAAAAAAAAAAAAAAAAAATCTTCAACAAAATCCTAGTAAAACTAATCCAACAGCACATCAAACAATGTAACCTCCCAGCTATAAAAGATGAGGAAATCTGGGCTTCCCTGGTGGCGCAGTGGTTGAGAGTCCGCCTGCTGATGCAGGGCACATGGGTTCGTGCCCCGGTCTGGGAGGATCCCACATGCCGCGCAGCGGCTAGGCCCGTGAGCCATGGCCTCTGAGCCTGCGCGTCCGGAGCCTGTGCTCCGCAACGGGAGAAACCACAACAGTGAGAGGCCCGCATACCGCAAAAAAAAAAAAAAAACAAAAAAAAACACCTGACAAAATACACAAAACTATGGTTTTTAAGACAGTGGACATCAGACAGTGAAGGGCAGTGATCCCCAAGAGACAAGGCAATTCCTACAATTTGACCCATCTTACTGCCTTGAGAGAGCTTCCAGGCCACAGTGCAGGGAGGGGGAACTGAGTTGGAGCCAAGCCGACTCAGAGTTGAGAAGATAATGCTGAGAATCCAGGGAGACCAAGAAAGCGAGAGTTTGTAGACATAGTACCATAGAAGAGAGAGCTTCATGGAGAGAAAACTACAGAGACATGCAGAGGGACCCCCCTTGGATATTCGTACCATCGGAAAGCATTAGAGGAAACCATACCTGGCTCTCACACAGGGCCAAAAACAGTGCCTGATTCCACTAGCGGGGCTGGAAAAAGTAACAATTTCTAAGGCACTGGGAAGAACATTCAGAAAGATCTTGTCACTGGACATATATACACTACCAAATGTAAAACAGATAGCTAGTGGGAAGCAGCCACATAGCACAGGGAGATCAGCTCGGTGCTTTGTGACCACCTAGAGGGGTGGGATAGGGAGGGTGGGAGGGAGACGCAAGAGGGAGGAGATATGGGGATATATGCATACATATAGCTAATTCACTTTGTTATAAAGCAGAAACTAACACACCATTGTAAAGCAATTATACTCCAATAAAGATGTTAACAAAATAAAAATAAAGATGATACAAAAAAAGCCACAACTACTAAGCCCATGTGCCACAACTACTGAAATCCGCTCACCTAGAGCCCGTGTTCTGCAGCAAGAGAAGCCACTGCAATGAGAAGCCCGCACACCGCAACGAAGGGTAAGCTGTGACAAAGTGAGAGAGTGGCATGGACACATATACACTACCAAACGTAAAATAGATAGCTAGTGGGAAGCAGCCGCATAGCACAGGGAGATCAGCTCGATGCTTTGTGACCACCTAGAGGGGTGGGATAGGGAGGGTGGGCGGGAGACGCAAGAGGGAGGGGATATGGGGATGTATGTATACATATAGCTGATTCACTTTGTTATAAAGCAGAAACTAACACACTATTGTAAAGCAATTATACTCCAATAAAGATGTTAAAAAAAAAGAAAGATCTTGCCACAATAGTGGAGAATTATTAGACTGAGCAGTGTTCGAGAACCTCCTAACAAATCATAAAAGCAAGACCTGAAAAGGTTAAACTGTTTCCAAGTAACACAACTATATCCTAGAACAAACCTCAACATTTACAGCAATACAAAAATACCCAGCACCCAATGCAGTAAAATACACAATGTCTGGCATCCAATCAATTATTACCTGGCATGCAAGGAAGCAGGAAAACATGACTCATAATGAGGAAAATATGTACAATGCTTATTAGCTGTGATGGTCAGTTTTATGTGTCAACTTGGCTAGGCTATGGTGCCCAGAGTTTAATTTAACTCTAATATAGGTGTGAAGTTTTTTTGTAGATGTGATTAATGTCTATAATCAAATGGCTTTAAGTAAAAGAGATTATCCTAGATAATCTGGGTGAAGCTGAAGCAATCAGTTAAAAGACCTTAAGAGCAAAACCGAGGTTTCCCTGAGGAAGAAGAAATACTCTCTGTGGACTGCTGCGCAGCATCCATTTCTGCCCAAGGGTTTCCAGCCTGCCAGCCTGACCTACATATCAGAGACTTGCTAGCCTCCACAATCTCATGAGCGGATTCCTTTAAATAAATCTCTTGATATTAGATAGATAGATAGATAGATAGATAGAAGATAGTCAATCCTACTGGTTTTCTTTCTCTGGGAGGACTGTGATTGATACAGGAGTTTGTTTTCCTTTCAGCCTATCGTGGATATAAAAGGTATCCCTCGCTATCTGAACTCACTACCTAAATATTCATTATAACTTAGAAGTTTTTGCCCTGAATTTATTATTCAAACAGAAAATCTTTAATAGTTAATGTGCGTGCTAGTGAAAAACATTGAAGCTGGGTGCAGGTTTGTGTGGTAGGGAGTGTGCTCCAATGGCACCGCAGCTGTTCTCTGCATAGAACTGGGACTCTTGATCATGCCATTTAAACACAGTCTGCACTATGGTTCTTATCTTTCCCACATTAAATGAAACCACCTGTATTAGCTTCCTATGTCTGCCATAACAAAGTATCACAAACTGGGTGGCTTTAAACAACAGATCTATTCTCTTACAATTCTGAAGGTTAAAAGTCTGAAATCAAGGTGTTGGTAGGGCCACGCTCTCTCTGAAGGCGCTAAGGAAGAATCTGGTCCATGCCTTTCCTCTTAACTTCTGGTGTTGCCTGAAATCCTTGGTATTCCTTGGCTTGTAGACCCATCATTTCAATCTCTACCTCTGTCATCACACGGCATTTTCTCATTTCTGTCTGTGTGTGTGTGTGTGTGTGTGTGTGTGTGTGTTTTCCTCTTCTTATAAGAGCACCAGTCATATTGGATGAGTGCCCACTCTAATCCAGTATGACCTCATCTTAGCTTGATTAGTCAATGACTCTATTTCCAAACAAAATCTCATTCACAGGTATCAGGGGTTAGGATTTCAGTATATATTTCCGGGTAACATAATTCAACCCACACACCATCTGAATAAATGGAAAAGCAATTTGAGGAAAAGGTTTAACATAATTCCATTAACTAAAGGAAGAAGAGGCATAGATACCTGATGTCAAATCTTTCAGATTTATTTTTAATAGCAATCATATCTATGTAATCATGACATAAACAGAATCAACACCTTCCAAAATGCAATGATAAATTCAATCCTGTTATCAGGAGCAGCGCCAATGCAAGCAAAGGAAATATAAACAGCTGCCCAATTTCAATTGCTTTATTTATGGTTTCAATCAGGGTTTACAACTCTCTACTTGCAGTGCCTGAGCGCCAAAAAAACGATAGACTGTTCAGTAATTCCTCTGATCTGGATGTGGTTGAACTGCAGGCATTTATTATCTCACTGACTCCTTCAAAGGTTCACACTTTCTCACTGGCACCAACCAAGCAGAACAGTGCATCAGAGTCTAAACAAGAAAACAGAAGCTACTTCAAGTATTTACAACAGATGGAACTGAACAACGAATTGTTCACACAAAGAATAGAGGAAATGAGAAGCAAACAGAGTGGTGAAGCAACCTAGAGATGAGCAAAGCCAGGAGCCAACAAAAACTCTCTTGACCCTCTAGGCTAAATAAGCATAATTCTCTGCAACTACAGCAGGAGTTAGGTTTCAGGAAGAAATGGAGACACTGCCAAAGAAACGTCTGAGGCAGAGAAGGAGAGGGAGAAATAACTTCCTTCTCCCCTCCCACCAATCCTTGACCTCTCCCCAATGTCTCCATTAGCCAAAGGCAGCCAGAAGTCAGCCTTCACAGAAGCCAAGGGAATGCAGCCTGCAGAAGTAGGGCAAGAAGTCTATGAGAAATAATGTCCACGTCCTGCCTATCTTCCTCCAATGAGTTTGTTGCTATATAGGAAGAAAACAATTCACATTTGTTGTACTCTGAAAACAAATATGCCCAGCTGATGAATTCAGTAAGTGTTAAGTAACTAGAAATAATGGTTTAACATGCTATTATGCAAAAAATCCTTTATGAATTGTTATAGGTATTTAACAATTTGCTTTGTTTCTTAGTAGAATTGGGGGGAATGGATTAGGGTTTGGGAATGGAATGATCACACATTTTTACCATTTAAAGTAAAAATCCTGCATTTCCAAATTTTGCTATCAGCATGTCTTCAGGAACAAATTCGAGTCAGAAATGGGAGATGCGTGGACTTGAAGCCACAGTCTAGTACAAAGTTTTCCACATCAGGTCTATAGAGTCCTCTTCCCAACTCCTAATTTGTATTTTAATTCTTCCAAGACTTTAGAGCTACCTACAGCCTAGACATTTTTTACTTGGGTATGGTAAGCCTTGCTCTTTATTACTAGTTATTTGCAAAGCATTATTGTATATCTGATACATTCAAAATTATTTCAATAGACAAAGAGGGGATATATGTATACGTATAACTGATTCACTTTGCTGTACAGCAGAAACTAACACAACATTGTAAAGCAACTATACTCCAATAAAACATAATTAAAATTTTTTTTTAATTTTTTTAAATTTTAACTTATCTTTGTTCTCAGCATGAAGCGAAAGGGGTATGAATTTCCACCTGTACCTGTTCCATCAACTTAAGCGAAATTTGTAAGACCTATTTGATTTCCCCTCCAGACTTTAAATTCCTTGAGGAGAGAGTCATAAAAAATATACCAATAGACAAATTAGGTTACCATCCTATTATGAGTTAGAGTAGCACTATCTTGAAACCTAGAGCTATTTGAATTAAAAAAAAATAGGTTACAATGATTTGCCACGACCTTATTACTGAATTCTTGCACTCATACCAAACTTCACTTGAGACAGAAGAGTGCTAAAAAGTAGTCGTAATTTTTATTGTCTATAGAAAAAGAATAACTAGTATTCTGGTAGCATGCTCATCCTATCAGTAACGTCCTTAATTACACAGAATTTATAGGAACAAAGTCGATATAAGGAATGATGATATAAACTGTTTATTTGTAGAACAAAGCTAATAGGGTCATCATTCTTCACTGTGAGAATGCTGGCTTACCTAGTGTCGGACTCACCAATGTTCCAGACATGGCATTCCAATCACAGCATTACCACAGTGGCCTATGATCTCACAGAAGTGAAACAAAGGACCTGGTGTTGGTGGTTAACTCATATCTTCCAGCCCAACTGATAATATTAAAGGCAGCAAAGAAAACAGCGAGAGGGGTCAGCCTCCAGCGATGTCAAAGAAGTCACAAAAACAGACACAGAAAGCCTTGGTTCAAAGCGTAGTCTCAGAAGCCCTGAGAGTAACATGTGGCACCTTGCAAGGTGGCTGCTGGTTCACAAACTGAACACCAAGAGAGCTGTGTGAGAGGAAGGAGGAATACTCAGTGCAGTCTCCCCCACACAAAGGCTAATGCCATCTTCTAGGGGTCATTTGATGCACTAGTCCTAGGTGGGCTCAGGTGGGCCATTTAACAATCATAGCACAACTACACAACTGTTTTCAAATGTTGTGGCTAGGTGGCCACCACTCCAACACCCTTCAAGTCCACACTCAACTTTCTCCAGCTCAATTTAAAGTCATATCCACACTAAGGGGGTGTGACAGCACAGAAGTGGCCCCAGACTGGGTGGTAGAGGGTATCTCGCAAATGTGGTCAAACAGCCATAGAAGATACTTTAAGCAGTTGAGCAGGAATGTGTTAGAGATGCACAAAATGCTAGTCTGGCTTTCTGCTAATATACATTTCCGCATTCCACAGACCTCATATAGCTTTCATGTGCTAGGGAGAGAGATGACTAAGACAGTCCCCTGCCTCTTAAGAGATATTATGTCGGGGGCTTCCCTGGTGGCACAGTGGTTGAGAGTCTGCCTGCTAATGCAGGGGACACGGGTTTGAGCCCTGGTCTGGGAAGATCCCACATGCCGTGGAGCAATTGGGCCCGTGAGCCACAACTACTGAGCCTGCGCGTCTGGAGCCTGTGCTCCGCAACAAGAGAGGCCGCGATAGTGAAGAAGCCTGCACACTGCGATGAAGAGCAGCCCCCGCTCGCCGCAACTAGAGAAAGCCCTCACACAGAAACAAAGACCCAACACAGCCAAAAATAAATAAATAAATAAATAAATAAATAAATAAAAGATTACTATAAAAAAAGAGATATTATGTCTAGTTGCTGAGACAGACTTTATTATATTGAATTTTAAGTGCTGGCATATCAAGACCTGAGACAATACAAAGCAAACGTTTCATGGTGCTGCATGAAGCAGAGGGTACTTATAACGGCACTTGAGGTCTATCATGCCTTAAACAAAACCAAATGGCTAGATAGGCTATCAGGTATTACCTAGTATATCTTGGATATTAAGAGGTCTCACTGGGCTATTCATGCTCAAAAAGATAGCTGCTCAAGCTGTCACCAGAACTAGAAAAGTCAGAAAAGCTAGAAATTTAAATGGTCAGTTTTCATCTTACATCTTGAGAGCATGAGGCGGGTTTTCTCAAGGCCCCGTGGGCCTCTTTTTGGAGCACAACTACTTGCATGGAAAAAGTGAAAGCCACTTGGTGGGTGAAGTTCTGCCCAAAAGACTAGGCAGACCCAAGGCTATAGCGCATGGATATAGGGTGGCTCCTGAGAAGTGGTATAACACGTAACTCATCACATCCCCAAATTTGGAATCCTGTTTCTTGTCATGTGGTAGAGATTTGACCCTCGCTAGCAAACCCCAAGTACTCCAGACTGAGAACTATCAAAATGCACTTTGGGTTAAACAGTGGATGTTTATCAACTTAAGTGATTAATTTCCTCAAATCAAGGCAGCCCAATATCCTAATTTAAACATGAAAAAAATTGTACCAATGTCAGTTTGTTGGTTTTGACACTGTACTAGAGTTATGTAAGATACTACCACTAGGGGAAGATGGTGAAGGGTACACGGGACTCTCTGTACTATTTTTGCAAATTACCATGAATCTATAATTACCTCAAAATAAAACTTTTTGTTGTTGTTTAAATGAGGTAAAGGAGCGTCAGAGATCTTTCTCAAGGTCAGAGATCCTTTGAAAACCTGCAGCTGGATCCCTGGCCTCACGGAATAACTTATCTGAGTAAGGAGCCTTATAAAATATGCTGCCACAGTAGGGATGACCGTGACCCATCTGCTGCAGGCCAAAATAAGCAATCTATCTTTTACACTAGGGGTTCTTAAGTTAGGGATCCAAAGTATTATAATATCCATGGAATATTAATTTGATTGGTAAAGCATTCATCTTTATTTTTACTAATCTCTAACTTAAATTTAGTACTTCTTCAGCTAATAAATTCACCATTAGCAGAATCTATGAATTTGTCACAACAGAAATCAGTTCTTTTCATTCCACATTACCTTGATGCAGATCTCCAATTTATGTTTATCACTACCTCAAAATTACGGTAGTAGAGTAGCCACCAGTTGTCACATGATCACTGTCTTTGTGTCTACAGATATCTGGACAAGGCAGTTGCCCAATTCTGGGTCAGGTAGACATTCAGCTACTGAGGAATGAAGTAGAAAGTTATTTCATAGGCGACCAGGAAAGCCATGTTGCTTTCCTGTATTCCCTATCTACAGTTAGTTTTCAATCTATACATGGAAGGTTGTGAGACATTCCTGTTAAGTTTTTGCAAAACTAGCACACTCAAATGAGAACACAGCTCTCCATAAAGCAGCCTGACTTGTAACAGACAGTACATGGACTACAAGGGTGGGCCAGGCAAGTTCAAACACATCTGAGTTGAAGTAACTTTAAATAAGACATTTAAACAGTTACTACTAACAGATTGTGCAATGTTGTAAGTCATGCACAGTGTAAATGTGATGAGTAACAGATGTTTTTCTCCTTATACTCCTTTTGTACATGGTTAGGAAGTGAAGACATGCACAAGGGTGATACAAGGTATTTTACAAGGGGTATTCATATACCATTCTGTGAAAATACCTCACCCCACATTTAAAAAATCATTTTTGCAAGAAAACCAATTACACATGAAAACCATTTTTTCTAGAAAGGCACAGAAGGCCACATACGTGGAATGCTGGAAGAAGTTCTTTACCAAGATGAAGCTGCAATTCAAAATTCTGTCTAGTTCACTGACAAAAGATAGCTGTTAACACCTACAAACACTGCAGAACTCTTTTCTTGATGGTAAAATTGAACCATGGGTTTGTAATCTCTTCTTAAATGTAAAACTGTATCAAAGAATTTGGCTTAGCCAAAGATGACCTATTGACTTTTTTAAAATAGTGGTTTTGAGATATAATAAACATATGAAAAAATTAACCCATTTAAAGTATTAAATTCAGTGTTTCTTTAGTATATTCAGGAGGTTGTGCAACCATCACCACCATCTAATTTCCAAGTATTTCATCATCTCAAAAAGAAATTCCATACCTATTAGCAGTCATTTCCCCATCCCCTTTCCTCCCAGCCCCTGGCAAGCACTGATCTACTTTCTGTTTTTATGGATTTGTTTATTCTAGACATTCCATATATACAGAATCATATAATATGTGGCCTTTTGTGACTGGCTTCTTTCATTTAGCATATTGTTTTCAAGGTTCATCCTTTTTATTGCTGAATAATATTCCATTGTATAGATATGACAAATTTTGTTTATTCGTTCATCAGTTGATGGACATTTGGGTTGTTCCACTTTTGGCTCTTATGAATAATGCTGCTACAAACATTTATGTACAAGTTTTTGTTTCGATGTATATTTTAAATTCACTTAGATATATACCTAGGAGTAAAATTGCTGGGCCATGTGATAATTCTATATTTAACATTCTAAGAAACTGACAAACTGTTTTCCACAGCAGTGGCACCATTTTACATCCCCAGCAGCAATGTAGGAGGGTCCAATTCTCCATATCCTTGCTAACACTTGTTACTGTCTGTCTTTTTTATTTTAGCCATCCTAGTGGGTGTGAAGCGGTATTTCACTGTGGTTCTGATGTGAATTTCTCTAATGACTAATATGCTTATTAGTCATTTGTATTTCTTCTTAAGAGAAGTATCTATTCAAATCCTTTGCCTATTTTTAATTGGGTTATTTCTATATTGTTGAGTTGTAAAATAGCTTGCTGATCTTAGTGCAAATGATTTAATACAACTGGAATTTAATTCAAAAAACCTTGGAGAAGTCAAGTGTTTTTGCCTTACAATGTGAATTAGGGAAGCTTCACCTTTTTTTGAACCAATACATTTGTGAAATTGAGATTTTTCAACCCTTGTATCCATTAAACAAACAAGAAAATCAGAACTGATTGGATGTCCAGTATGACATGCATACTGTCTTGCCCAAAGACCACCCCAATTCAATGTTGTGATTCAAGCTAAGCAGCCTTCACACTGCTGTCTTTAAACTTCAACTTGCCTGTATTTAAAATGTATTATCTTGTTATTTAATGCATTAAGGTACATATTTTTATATTACAAGTTTGCTTTAAAATTGATACCTTTCAAATTATTTTATTTGAAAACCCATGTGTTTTATTTGACTTTTATACGCATTATTCTGAACTGCCGACAGATTTCAAACTAAGTAGGCCATGTGAAAAAGACACAGAACCCCTGCTGCAACTGCAGAGAAGAACACACCTTTCAAAGGGCAGGAGAAATCACTGCAGCATTTTTTAAAATGCTATACTGAAATATAGCTAGTGACAATGAGCCTCTGGCTTTTTTCTACCTCACTCTAATGTTGCATACTGAAATGGCCAATACTGTCAGTTTGACTGGGAGCAACGGGAAAGATGAAGCCTCTGACTTTTCTATATGAAAAGTCTTTAACCCTTAAACGATGCAAGCAAATAGATATTTTTGAGATAGCTTGTTTGCAATCATTACAAGCAAACTTATAAAGCAGATTCTTAGATCAGCCCCAAATGGCAATGTCTGCACAGCTACATTTGATTTTTTAGAAAAACCTCTCAGCTTTAGCATTCTCACTGTGGGTAGCAGAGTTGATACTAGTTTGTAAATCTTTGCTGCTATATTACAGACGTAAGAAAGATGAGTTTTTCCGACTAAGTCAGATAGTAGAAATATAAACCAAAGTCCCTGGGATCTAATGCATCTAACTGAATATTCCTGCCCCAGTAAAAAACCTTATAGAGCAAAGCATGACAACCCTGGGGTCATTTGCAATGTGCCTAAGGCAGCTAGGAGTTACAGGGGGGTTATCTGAGGAAGACCCAGAATGTGGACTCACACACAAGATACACATAAATATTTCAGTACACTGACAAGAAGGCTCTGTGATTTAATCAACAGGGTCCCCATTCCACGGTCTCAGAAACAAAGACAACCAGTCAGTGGAGAATGAAAGTTTATACACTAGAAAAACTAGATAATCAGGAAACAAAGGATGGAGGAGGAGAGGCTTCCTACTGAGAGAATGATGAGTTCCCTGCTAAATTCCCTAATTCTAATATTATATATATATATATATATATATATATATATATATATATTTTTTTTTTTTTTTTGGCCATGCCGTGCGGCATGCAGGATCCTAGTTCCCCAACCAGGGATCAAACCCGTGTCCCCTACAGCAGAAGCACAGAGTCCTAACCACTGGACCACCAGAGAATTCCCTATAATTTTTTAATGGCAATATTTCTATCCATTTCAACCATTTTAGCACCTGCTGTGTGTCAGGGGCTAGACCCTGGAGATACAAAGATAAGTGACTGTTCTTGATCTCAATGATCAAGAACACACACACCCAGTCTTAACTCAACTCAACCAATCTACCCAGTAGTCTGGGACAAAATTTTGTGCTACCCTTGATTCATCTCGTATCCCACAGCCAATTCGTCAATAGTCATGGAAGTTAAAGCTTCAAAGTTTTCAAAATTAGATCCACTTCTCACTACCTTCCATCACATCCACCTGAGCCACCACCGTATCTGCTAGACTACTGCCAAATCCTCCTAACTGGCCCTGCTCCGTTCTCACCCCTGCACAGGTCAGGATCACCTACTGACCACATATGTCAAGTATCACGCCCCTGCTTAAAACCTCCCAACAAGTTGACAATATACTTTACCAAAAAAATCCCAACTCTTTACCGTGGTCTACAAGACTACATAATCCAGCCCCTGTCTGCCTTATTTCATTCCACTTTCTTCTTTATTCAGAACTCTTCAGCCACCCTGGTCACATTTCTGTCCTCTTGCACTTAGGGTTCTGGTAAAAAGAAACTCCCTCCCTCCAGGCATTCATTCTGCTGTTTACTTCCCATTCAGGTCTCTACACTGAAGAGGCCTCCCTCATAACCTTAACTAAAAGAGCCACCCCTGCTGTAGTTACCCCAACCACATCACCCTGTTTTGTCTTTATGGCACCTGGTCCTAAACATTTTGATATACATGTGTCATCTCACTAATAGCACTAGTACTCATTCGAGACGCTGGGGATAAAGTAGTATGCCATGTCTTTGGGCTGCCTGACTTAGCGACAGCTACTCCTGGCTGTTCTTTCTGTTACCTAAAGTTGCCTCTAAGTACAGTTATTTGATTTCTGTTTTGAACATTTGCTTATTCTGTTTCTTAAGTGTATTCAATTACCTCCCTTGCTCAGCTTGAAACACCTTCCTCTCCACTTTACTTGCTCCTTTTTTCCCTATATGCGCTATTCTCAGAATCAGACATAAACAGACATTTACCTGATGCTTCTCATACAAAGATGAGCATCTCCTTCTCAATGCAAGCTTTGCCTATTTGCTGTCCTAGCAGTAGATCCTGCCAACGGTAACCTCAAATGTATTAGGGTACCGTTGAAGTTCCCAAGAGTCTTCTAATACAACAGAACTATAAAGGGCTGACAGTCTGTAGAGCAAAGGCTACCCTCCCTGGCCTCATCAGGCCAATGATTACATAGGTGTTATAATGAATGCACTAGGAAGTCTTTCACATATGACAAAAGTCTAACAGACGTCTGGGAGACCTGGACAAGTAAGAAACAAAACTAGATGACCCTGATTTGAAAAGGAACAGATTTGTTCCAGAGATGGACACTGGCGTGTCTGTTCCTTTTCAAATCGGGGTCATCTAGTAGGTGAGCAAATTAGAGTTGAGGGAAGCCTATAGCTTTTGGAACCAGAGTTTCCACTCTCATTACAGGACCCATTCATGGATCAGTTGGATCAGATTAAACCAACCTCTCAGATTCTAGGGCTCCCATGAAGACCGTGCAGCTCTGTAACTCAGATGTCTCTGAAAAGACTAGGACTACAGAGAAGCCATTGGGTCAGAAATACTAGCCCTATAATCTCAAGTAGTAACTGCTCTGATGCTGCAGTGCCCGTGTTGCTACCATCCCAGACTAATTCCATCAAGCTCACCCACTTGTCCAGCCATTCTGTTCAGCTATAACTGAATATGGAACTACAAAATTCAAAATTCATAGGGAACAGAACAGCAACATTCTTTAGGTCTCAGCTTACTAGGGAGGGGGGACATGGGGCAGACCCACAGCTCTAGTCATGAAATTTGGTAATCCAGAGAGAAGTCATGGCCCTTTCATCACAAGACATGTGCTCCCTGCACATACATGCATGATCAATGGCACTGGCCCAATTGTTAAGCCCAGGAAGAGGTACATGGAGGTGAAGGAGGCAATGATCCAGCCCAATGAGCTGCCCAGCCTCTAAGTGAGTAGAATTGAGAATGGCTGGAGATCAGCTCTATTCACCTCCCCACACATATTTCCTGCTTACCTCCACTGAACAGGAGATGGGGCCCTGAAGCCAGCCATGTTCACACTAGCCTCCACAGAGGAGGCATGTCCTACAGGTGAGCTGCTATAGTGCGATGCCCCAGGCTCAGAAAGTGTTTGCCCCTTCTACTAGGAAGCACCCTGGCCCAGCAGTAGACATTGACAAGCAGAACCTTACATTATATCTCCCATCCCCCATGCTCATTTCATCCTTCTGAGCAGTGCGGCTGAATAAACCTGTCTCCAGTCCAACATGATGGTCTATCAAAGAGAATCAGCAGATTTGTGAACCCAGCCTTGGTCCAACAGTCCAGCAGAAAATGTAAGCCACCTGTTGATGGGTCGCCTCTGCTAGGAATGGGGCAGTATCTCATAAAACCACCCTGTGAAACAGACTTCTGTCTTACTTTACTGACTTTGCCAAGTCTTTGGCACTAGGCGTCTTTAAGCTACTAGCCTCATCAGCATTACCACAAGATGCAGCCATTTTTTTCTCAGCTGTGCCACCAGACCTATCTATGTGTCCCACAATGCCCTGCTCCTCATATTCATACTTTAAGTGCTCCATCTCCACAAATAGTTCAAACACAGAGCCAAGGGAGTTGCCTCTGTGTTTTAACATACCTGCTCAACTGGCCTAGTTCCCAGGACCCAGCACACTGCAAAAGGAGACTCCCTTCTGGAAGCCAGACAGATTGAGTTTGCTAACGCTAACTCCCAGCAGGAGTTGTTCCAGGGCTTGGCTAATGGAGAGTTCAACTTCTGCCATGTCACCAAGATCAGAGTGTAGCCCAGCCTTTAATTGCTTTTGCTCCTTCACACGTGAAGGTCACAGGTCTGTGTTAAACTATACCTCTGGGATACCCCCAGTCTTGCCAGCCTCCAGGAAGGGCTTTTAGCTGTTACTGAAGCTGGAGAAAACAATCTGGCGTGGACAATGGATGGATGGCCACCTACAGCAAGGACAAAATCCAAGACTGTGAATGGAATTAGGGCAATTTACCTGGGCATTGCCTCCTTGGGATACTGCTTCAGGTAGAGTCAATAGCTCCAAGAGGCTTGTGTTCACCTCTTCCTTCTGTCACACTCTTAACATGGAGATCCTTGGCGATTTACCTGACATAATAGGCAACCTTTGAGAAACTCTTTGTGACACCCGAATCTGAGAACAAGGTATGGGAACTTGAAATCTTGCGCTCTTCCAAGCTCTGAATTTCTCTGGATTTTGTATGAGTTCTCCCAAAGGCTGTCGTGGCACTACCCTAGAGGGGATCTTCAAAGAAACGGCTTATTCCAGACTTAACACAGGTACCACAGCTACCCCAGCCACGACCACCTTACTTAGTAAAACTTTACAACGTGTGGACTAAAGCACTTGATTTTCAGCCCAAGCCACATTTAGAGGATAAGCTCAAGTCTCGTCAAGCGTGCACCTCCAGCTCCTCTCCCATCACTCCCAGTGAAATATGCCATTTCATTTCTCACACATAACGTGAATGTTGCACGTCTTCTGCTTCAGCCAGCAATTTCTCACCCCCAAAACAATTCCACACAAACTACAGCTTCTATCCCTCTGGCACCTATCACTGAATGCTCATCAGATGGACGATACCTGGGGTACATCACTCCTCCCCAGTATCCTAGAAGTCCCCAGCTGCCGCCAGTCATTTAGCTTACTCCCATCAATGGGCTCCATTGCTCAGGACTTCCTGGGTTTTTTTTTTTTTGGACTAGTTAACCTCGTAAACAGAATGGATTATCCTCTGATTTGGCAACTTGACTTTTTAACTGGCCACTTGCCTTTAAGATTTCTTCCATCCGTGTTTGACACAGCCTGACGCACTGCTGCTTACTAGTCCAGGTTCCTCGCTCTGCTTCCAAACAGCATGTGGCCCCCTTGTGGGGACCACCCTCAGCTCCATATACAACCAGCCTGTCCACACCCCCAACTGTTATTCTGCCCAATAGGTCTCTTCTCTTCCTAGGCCTCCCCCCAATGGTTTTACTCCCCAAGGGCTATCACAACATGGCCACAGCTGAGCTGAGCCTCTGTCCTGAGGCAGAACTACTGTTAGGTTAAACGTCACCTGTGGGTGCCTAAAAGAGTAGTCTATGTGATGTCTAGAGAGATTCAAAGGCAATTGCAGGCACACAGCGCCCTCACATGGTAAGTAGTAGTGGTGCAGCTGGGCAAACCTCTCTACAAAGCAAAACCCGACTCAGAGCCCTAGGGGCTTCTGGCAACCAAACAGGAAATTCTGCAAAATTCTTGAGTCCAGCAGAGTTTATGGACATGGACTGAAACCACCTACCCTTTCACAGACTGGGAAACTGAGAAGGAAATAGACATGCGCAAGGTAAACAAAGAAAGTTAGAGGCAGAGTCAAGGTCCTTGCAGGTCAAGTCAAGCCCCTAACGCCTTAAAGGATATGACTTGACTTAATGCCTTTAGGCTCAATTTTTCTCCACAGCTAGCTGCTTAGGTATTTTAGAATAACATATCTGAGTTTAAGATGTGGAAGAAGTCACTTGTGGGTAAAAAGTAAAGTCTGCATCAGAGACTTAATGGAGAATAAGTAATTAAATTTTCTAGTTTGTTTCCCTCATTTGCAGACCTAAGATGAGAAATAAGTATAACAGAGATAGAAAACCGAAGGGACTGCCAGCCATTAACTTCAGCTTTTTTTTTTTTTTTTTTTTTTTTTTGCGGTACGCGGGCCTCTCACTGTTGTGGCCTCTCCCGTTGCGGAGCACAGGCTCTGGACGCGCAGGCTCAGTGGCCATGGCTCACGGGCCCAGCCGCTCCACGGCATGTGGGATCTTCCCGGACCGGGGCACGAACCCGTGTCCCCTGCATCGTCAGGCGGACTCTCAACCACTGCACCACCAGGGAAGCCCAACTTTAGCTTTTTAACATTCACAGGAATGAGACACAAGTGACGTCTGGCCAAGGAAAGATTGTTTAGTCTCAAGTCAGGCCAGGCTGCTTTTCGTAAGTGAAGTTGTCCCTACGAAGATGAACTCATTTGGTTACTGAAGATTCTCACCAGGTTGCAGCAAAGACTGAGAAGTTTGTTGAAGAATGCCATTCTCCAAGAGAAACTGCTGTCTAGAAGCCAGCATAAAGGTATCTGAATTTCTTCCTTATTCTCAACTGTAAGATTGAGCTGGTCGTGCAAGGGCAACAGGGGAGGGGGATTGGCTGCACACCAAGGGTAATACTGCTTGCAGATGACACTGAGGCCCTGCTGAGCTACATTTTGGCCAAAATCTTGGCCATAAGCAACTTACAAAACAACCCCGAACAGCCAAAATCTGACAGGCTCAGTTCCCTTTCCTTCAGAAAGAGTCTTGCCCTGGTGCTTTTTGAGCGAACAATTTTTTCCTAGAAAACCAACCACCCACTGGCCATCTGTTTTAGTTCAATCAGCCTCAAAAGACCATAGACAAACCTGTAGTCTGACAGAGTCAGGTTTGTTGACTCACTGCAATAAGTAAGAATGAACAACAGAGGAGTCATGGGGCATCTCCCACCAAAGGAAATGGTAGTTCTTGCAGGATTGGGGGAGTGGGGGAGTGGAACTTAGGTAAATGATGGGCTCCAAAGGAAAGCAGGGCCGTGTGTAAACACATCAACATCAGGTCTGCACTGCTGTGTGGTCCCAAGCTCCTGTGTCCTTAGGGATAACAAAATTAATATAGATGTGGAATGTTGTATCCTGAAACCCCTTATCTGCACCTGGGTTGGAAATCCAGACTGCTTCACTCTGTCGTAGAGACTCAGACATTCCAGGCTAGAGTGGGGAGTTTCATCTTACTGAGCTAATTTCAAAAAGTTAAGTTTCTGATAGTCTATGATCTTACAGAACAAAGTTTCTCACTGAGTAAGAAAGAAGTCGTCAAAGAAGGAGGTTTGGGCTATATTTTATCAAGTGCCTTTTTAGTACATGTTGTTATAATCATTTGATTATCTTTCCTTTAATTTGCTGCTTTAATAGATTGCGTTGATAGATTTCCTGATCTCAAGCCACACTGGTCCCTTAGTCATACTGTATCTTTCTTTTGATATGTTGCCGGAGCCTATTTTCAGTTGTGATATTGTTCTATAGCTTTATTTCTCCCTCTTTTCTCCCTTCCGCTCTCCCTTCTTTCCTTCCTTCTTTTCATATTATCATCATCAGGTTTCCATATTAATGGTACTGTCATAAAATAAACTGGAGCAATGTCCATGTTTTGCTTTAAGAAAAAATAGCATGTTCTTATGATACTTTACAGCTGTGATGACCTGGAGAGAAATGTTTCCTGATAATTTACAACTTACTTAATCTGTTATCTCAACTTGATGAATGGCAAGGCAGATTTTTCCCTTCTCAATCTATGCTAATTTTTACTGTATCATATCCAAGCAGGGCCTATCCATCTCCCATGATTTGTCTGCCAAGTGTTTTCATGAAATTAAGTCTTTGTCCAACTCTGATTAGGTCTTAAAAGTTCTAATGGTATTAAGAGCAGGAAAAGCTGAGGTCATAGTGCTTTGCAAATGAGGAAACCCAAGATAAAAAAGCTTTCACTTGAGTCCTAACAATGTTAGAAAGGCAAACTCATACATGAACAAAAGTTAGACCAGGGGAGAGTCATCAAGGCAAGAGTCTAGAAAAGGCAAGGTCAGTAACACCAGAACAGAACTAGATTTTCTAGTTATTCTATAGCAGCAAAAACTTCCACTGGAAACAGCTAAAGTAATAAAAAGAGATAACCCCTGCTGACAATTTGAGAAAGCCCTTTATTACTGCCTCTCTTATGATTTGATTAAACAAAGAAAGCTCCATGTTATTAGATTAGTTTTGGCCAACTGATTTCAGAGCCAAAGACAAATTACATTTGAAAGTCACTGACATTTGAACATTATTGAAATTTGAGGCCACTTCTACTGTGAGAGAAGAGCAAGCACACAAAGACTCCTGCAGCATGGAGGGCAGCACTACAGTGTCTAAGGTTTGTTTGGAGTTAAGACCAAGAATTTGCTTGGCTAGGAAAAAGAAATACACCTAGAGTCTCATCCCAACTCAGTCACTTAATAACTCTGGATCCTTGGGCAACTACACATCCAAAGCTCCAGTTGTTTGAGTTATGAAGTACAGATGCCACTGAGATGCCTAAAGACAAAATGAGAACAAAAGTAGAAAAGCGTTGTGAGCTATAGAGCACTGCACACTGTAAAGTTATTATTGCTGATGGGCCAAGACCCTGATTCATTTGAGGCAAGTCTTAATGCCAAGAAGGAAGTCTGGTAGTGCCAATTTCAAGATAAGTCCTACCATGACAGGGATAATCCACACATAGTAATAAATCGGTTTTAGAATTTGTTGAAGGGTTTTCTGAGAAATCCTCTTGTTTAAACTCACAGCTCCAGCACTGAAAGTTAACTGTATTCAGAAGAGAATTTACATGTGAAGGAACAAAAAAGAGAGATGAACAAGAATCTAAAAGGTGTCTCAAATCACTGATCTATGGTTGTCCCATGCAGTGATGGTCTCTAAAAAACAAATTACCTCGAATCAAATTTTAATGTCTGGTTTCTTACCTGTCCCAAGCAATGAAGTATCAGGCCGAACTTTCTAGTTTAGAACTTAATGGCAGACACCAGATTTAAATGTAGAAACTTAATTTCATTTAAGAATAAGAAGTTTAGAGCTGGAAAAATCAAAAGTGCCTGGATTAAGTGCTGTCTCTATTAAATCATTCTATTAGCACTTACTTTCAGTTGTTTGCTACAATTCCCACACACGGCTGCACTTAGAAATTTATGTTTCATCTTAATTTAGGACAAAGTAAAATTGGCCCTCTGCTCTAATTCACTGTTAACAAACCACTTTGTTACTCACTTGGACCACTAATTACCAAAGACCAGAGACTGACAGGAGAAGAAAACAGCAGAGAGAGTTAACTAGAGAAAGAGCTATAGTGCCTAAAGAAAAGACCAACATAACTAAGAAGTGAGAAGTATGTATCCTGACAACATTCAGAAAACTTAAATGATGCTTGGCTGCTCTCTTTATCTAGACTGGCTTCCTGACCCACTAGTTGAATACCGACACCTGAGTCTCATTTTTGACTTTATCAAACATGTACTCCCTTTTATCTTTTTTTAAAATAAATTTATTTATTTATTTATTTATTTATTTATTTATTTATTTTTGGCTGTATTGGGTCTTCGCTGCATGTGGGCTTTCTCAAGTTGCAGTGAGCCGGGGCTACTCTTCGTTGTGGTGCATGGGCTTCTCATTGTGGTGGCTTCTCTTGTTGCGGAGCACCGGTTCTAGGCACACAGGCTTCAGTAGTTGTGGCTTGCAGGCTCTAGAGTGCAGGCTCAGTAGTTGTGGTGCATGGGCTCAATAGTTGTGGCTCACGGGCTCAGTAGTTGTGGTTCATGGGCTTAGTTGCTCCATGGCATGTGGGATCTTCCTGGACCAAGGCTCGAACCTGTGTCCCCTGCATTGGCAGGCGGATTCCTAACCACTGCGCCACCAGGGAAGCCCCCCTTTTATTTTTTGACTCAAAGGTATTCCTGTTTGGAAATCATAGCCATCAATAGCCTATTGTGGGAAAAACTGATGAAATCCTAATAAAGTCTTTAGTTACTAGGATTATACCAATGTTGATTTCTTAGTTTTGATAACCACACATGGTTATGTAAGATGTTAACATTAGGGGTAGCGAGGCAAAGAGAATACAGGGACTCTCTGTATTATCTTCCAACTCTTCTCTAAATCCAAAATTATTTCAAGGGCTTCCCTGGTGGTGCAGTGTCTTGAGAGTCCGCCTGCCGATGCAGGGGACACGGGTTTGTGCCCCGATCCGGGAAGATCCCACATGCCGCGGAGCGGATGGGCCCATGAGCCATGGCCACTGAGCCTGCGTGTCTGGAGCCTGTGCTCCGCAACGGGAGAGGCCACAACAGCGAGAGGCCCGCGTACCGCAAAAAAATAAAAATAAAATAAAATAAAATAATTTCAAAATTAAAAAAAATATTAACCAAAAAAGCCTGATGTGTGCCAGCACTGTGCTCCACAAGGCTGTGGTTGGCACTGCCAACAGCTGGATATGCCCTTACTCTGTCAACTGTACAGCCTCTACAATTCAGGAATATAAGGGAACATCCAACCCACCCTGCACTTGTGCTCTGGAAACTGACTCCTCTGATGAGGAGGAGGGATATTTCTAGGAGCAGAGTTCTGTCCACAGTGGGAGGAACAAAGAATTCTGAGAGACTCGTCACTGCCTGTCTCACCCCCACCCCCCTCCAGCATCAACTGGATCCTGGAGTTATCTAGAGGGTCTCAGAAGGAATGTGACTGTCACAGAAACCTTTACTACAGAACAGACTGTTACCACTTTCTCTCCTCTTACAAATGCTCCTTGAAGGAAAGCTCATCTGCTACTCCACTGGCATGTGGGACACACGCTGCCATGTTGATCTGCAGGCAGAGCTCTCCACTGACACACGTTGGCAGTCTGTTTTGATGACTGGAGTTTCTGCTCAGGCAGACCTAGGGGATGCTTAGCAATATCCTTAGCACCCTTGTATTGAAGCACTCCTGCTAAGGATTCATGATAATAATCTAATGAGATGAACCCTGTAAAAGACCTTAGTGGTGGGACTTCCCCGGTGGTCCAGGAGGCAGGAAAGACTCCACGCTTCCACTCCAGGGGGCACAGGTTCGATACCTGGTCGGGGAACTAAGATCCCACATGCCGTGCAGTGTGACCAAAAATTTTTAAAAATTTTTTTAATTTTTAAAAAGACCTTAGTGGGTATTTTACTAGGTAGGGGTATTATGTGCTAGATGATTTTTTAGCTAATTACTTCCTTAAGACAGTAGATTATTTACCCTCTCTTTGTCATAGGGTTCTTGACTCAAGTTTGGGATGTATTAAAGCTAACATTCTCTGCTCCCCTTCCTCAATATATCCTGTAGCCTTTCTTAATATTTAAAGGAGTTTTAAAGCCTCTTGGTTAAGCTGTATTTATTTGCAAGCTCCATTACTGAGCGGTCCAGGAGACTCAGTAAAAGCTTTTTACTGAAAAGGCAAATCACACAGACTAAATCAATCAACTGTTTGTTCTCAATTTATCCAAAACTTTATATTATTCTTTATCCATCAGCTATAGATGGAAGGAAGGTAATATGAAGATTATTGAAGAGTAAAAAAGGAGGGACAAGCTAATGTTTTTTATTATTCACCATAAGATGCAAGGAGCACTGGGAAAATAATGATGAATGAGACAAGCACCCTGCCTTCATGCAGCTTACATGGTTGCAGGGGAGAGAGATAAAAATTAATTAAACATAGACATCAGTAAAATAAGTCATCATAGATACTATGCAGGAGAGAAATAAGGGGCTGATATAGGGAAGAAGGTAGAAGGAAAGGGAAATCTACTTTGGAATGGACTGTCAGGGGAGGCTTCTCTGGGAAGATGACATCGGAGCTGAGACCTAAAGTAAGAAGGAAGCAGCTCCACAAAGATCAAAGATCAGAGGGGAAGAGCATGGCAGGAGCTTATTCAAATCCCTGGGGTGGAAAAGCTGGGCATGTCGGAGCAAGTGAAAATGAGTGGGGCTGCAGCACATCAAGCAGGGGCAAGTGGTCTACGACTGGGTTGGAGAAATGAGCAGGGACAAGTGATGCAGGGCCTTGTAGGTCATGGGATGGAGGTCTGCTTTTGTTCCAGATACAGAGAGAAGCCAAGGAAGAGCTTTGAGCTATGGGGTGACATGATTGGTTTCAGACTTTAAGAAGATTACTTTTGCTGCTACTTGGAAGGAGGCATTAAAGCAGATCAAGAGTGGAAAAGGAAAGCCAGTTCGAGGCTGCTGCAGTGCTCCATACCTGGACTAGGATGGTGCCAAGGGTGAGTGACAAAAGAGGGCAGATGCAGGATATATCTTGAAGAAAGTACTAGACTCTCCTGTGGATTAGATGTATGGGCTGAGGAAAGAAAGTATTATTGATATAATTAATAAAATAATAATACCTAAATCCAATAAATATCCCCTGAGAAACACTGCAGTAGGCACCATGAAATATTCTGGAGCATGCATGGGTGGAAGGCATGGGTGATGGATGGCCCAGAGTGACGAATAAAGGTGGAAAAGGAAAGAGTGTCTACCGTGTGACAGATTGTTAGCATACAGTACTTCACTGAGCCCTTACAAGGCCACAGTGAGACTAAAATCCTTGTGTTCATCTTAGTGAGGAGGAAACCAAAGCTCAAGGACATTATGTACCGTGCCTGAGTCATGCTGCTGGTAAGCAGTAGAGCCAGCATTTAGGCCCACGTCTGTCTGGTTCTAAAGCCTGTCTGTGCTTTCTTCTTTGTTCCAAACAGCCCACAAGGAATTTACAAACCAGTGAGGGCATTTGAAGCTTAGGACAAAAATGTATATGTATATTTATGCCACAAAGTTTTATAAGTACTATAAAATGTAGAAACAAATTTCTAAAACAATTCCAATTGTGTGGGTGTACTGGTACAGAAAATCAAGGCATACAGTCGTCTCTCAAGATTTTCCTGCTAATCCTTGATGGAAAGGTAAGACTGTAAAAGAGTTGCTAAAAGCCAAACTATTTCTGTCTCCCAACATTTTGGACCATTTATCAAGTCCACCAGAAAACAATAAGACTTTGGCATGACCACAAGATATACAGGCCATGGTAACAAGAAGTGCATAAACTCGATTGTGTTGTGAAGTAAATCTGCTGCAGGACTGCAAATCAGTTTTGCTGCAAGTACTGAATCTTCGAGGTTCCCTGAAGTTTGATCTAAGCCTAATACTAAATTAAGTAAACATATTTTTTCTATGGGGTAGGTTTGGTTTTTGACACGTTAAATACAACTTTAGGTTAAATACAAATTTGAGGAGCAATGATAAGGCATGAAATCCACATGAGGTTTTTGCCTCTGACGAGGCGTTGACTCCCTTAGAGAGATCATTCATCACTCAAACACAGAAAGGGCAAAGAAAATTATTCCAAGTTTTTTAATATCATGAAGGTGGCACAGACTCATGAAAATTAAACAATTTTAAATGCAGAGTTTCCTGCAATTCTTTCCACAAAACCTAGAGATGTTGTTTTTCATTCTCTATAGATTGCTGGTTTCACTGCTCTCTGTGTGTCACAAGATAAAGTCAAAATTTTGGAAGGAAATAAAAGACCCTTTTCCCATGAATATTCATATGTAAGAAGCCCTCACGCTCAGCTACCCATCATAGTGGGTTATTGCATTAGTTACCCATGGCTGAGTAACAACTTACCCCAAAATTTGCCTAAAACAACAAATATTTACCCAACACTTTCTGTGGGTCGAAAATTTGAGTGGCTTAGTGGGTGGTTCTGATCCAGGGTCTGCTGTGAGGTCATAATCAAAATGTTGGCCAGGACAAAAGTCATCCTACACTCAAAGAGAAGGAAAGCCTGGGGCTGGGGGGATCCAACTCCAAGCTCACTCATATGACTGTTCGCCAGAGGCCTTAGTTCCTCACCAGACTGGTCATACCATAGGGCTGCTTGAGTGTCCTCAAAACATGGCAGTTGGTTTCCCTAAGAGGAAATGATCCAAGACAGAGTAAAGCAAGGAGGAAGCCACAGTGCGATTATGACTTAGTCTTGGAAATTATATAGCACCACTTTTGCCATATGCTATTCATTAGAAGTGAGTCTCTTAAATCTAGTGCACACTTAAAGAGAAGGAAATTAAACTCCACATCTTGTCTTGAAAGGAGAAACATCAAAGAATCTGTGAACTTATTTTAAAACCACCATAGTCATTGAAGTAAAAAACTAATGTGCTTCCCCATGAAACAGAAAAAGTTGCTATTAAATATTAGTGGTGCTCTGTTGTGATTGCCTGTTAAGAGCAATGAGTTTCTTAGTAAGAAAACAAAATAATGGTGACCTACTGTATCATGTGGGAAATCATTCTGATACAATGGTAGCCATCATCGATATCAGGCAAGCTATTCCAGAATCCCAGAGGTTACAGAACAGGAAGGTTCACAGATCAAATTATGAAGCAAATAATAAACATATAGTTTATTAAATCTATTTGAAACACAATGAGAAGCAAGAAGGAAAAGATGGGATAGTTTAATACACTTAAGATAAGACAAGCAGGGTGGAAGAACCACACACCTGAATCTTCAGAATGTCCTCTCTCTCTCTCCTTCTCTGCGCGCTCAGCCTTTGCCCACTGATGATGCAGTTAGAAAACTATGTATTGTGGGTTCCAGAGACAGGCACTCCTAGACACAGATGTAGCCTGTCAATAAGCTTGCAGAACAGCTATGAGATTCATTTCTTTTGTTTGGGAAGAGCACGTGTGAAGCCATAATTGTACCCTACAGGATGCCACCAATAGGTGGCCAGTTTAGGGGTGACATAACTGTCAACCAGAAGTAGCATCATCATGATTTGGTCTTGGTTTTTCCATTACTTCCTATCCATAAGAACACTCCTGTCTATTCTATTCCATACTCCATTTATTCTATCTATCTTTTAACATATCTTTTAGGTTACTAACTTACTGTCTAAATTTAAAACCTCTTATATGTTCTGTCTGTCACACAAGCTACATGCTTACTCATTATCTATACTTAACAGATCCTGTGAATTCTGCATATATCTAATGAGCTTCTAACTTATTACTATTTATGCTTAACACTTCTCGTGGCTTTCATCTGTCCCATTTAATTTTCTTTTCCATAGCAGAATTGAATTATTGAATTATAGCAGAAATATCAATGATAGCAGTTGTATTATTCTCAAAATACCAAAAAAAGAGACATATTACACTGTATCTAAAAGCAGAGACAGCTCTTTGCTAATTGAGGGAATATTTTTTCTCAATATGTATTTGGATTATATGATCTCTAAAAGAAATGAGTGATAGCATTTAAAAGACGTGAGTAAGTCACTGAGTTCTGGAGCTGCATAGCTGACAGCTCTCCTGGTCAGTAGTAGATCTCTACCCATACACACAGCCTTCCCCCACCACTGCCTGCAGAACAACTGGTAACAAACATCAAGATCTATCGGGCAAAACGCAGGAGATTTAGTGATGACTTCAGGAACTGGACAGGATCCAGAGAACCTCTTGCAGGTTGAGTTCTCTGGAAGCAGAAGCTGTGATAGAGTCTGGGGTACAAGATGCTTATTAGAGATCAATATGTTTACAAGAAAGGGGAGCAGAGGGAGAAGCTGAGCTACAGTGCAGGCCCAATACAGCCCAGTTCAATCCAGTGAGGATCTCTGAAGATAGGACTGTTCATCAGAGTTGTCTCCTATCAGGACAAAAGAGCAGGACCTTTATACCACTGCCACCCTTAGTCACTGGGTATGGGCTGCCCTGGAAGGGCATGAGCTCCCACAAGGCTGCTTTCTGCAGACAGAGACAGACCCTGAAGGCCAAGCCTTCCTTGAAGAAAGAGCTGGGTGGTGCACCTCTTTGTTGAATACGGAGCCACACCAATCTTCTGTGGGATGGGATGTGGTTCTCCTGATAGGGAGGAGAGACTATTCAGACTGAAAGATTTGAAAGATAGTATTCTTGGGAAGCAGAGGCCAAAACTAAGGAGAGAAAAGCCAATTAGGAATTAGGGGGAGCTGGCGAAGGGTGGCCTTCTCCAAGGGAAGACCTATGGCTCTGGGTGCATCCCTTGGGAGATGGAAAAGAAACTCAAATGAAACAAGAACTTTGATTTATATCTCTACTCTCTGTTCCTCTTTTCTAAAAACACTTTATCCCTTTAGGGACAGGGTAGCCAGAGGGAATCCCCCATATCTCTGAGAGAGAGCACTGTGGCAATTTCCGGCCCTGGAAAGTTTCCCGCAGTTAAGCCAAAGGTAGCAGAAAGCACCAAGCCCCTAAGAGAAATGTTCTGGAGAGAGCATATGCAGAAAATAAGACCAAACCTTTTGGCTATGGTTATAGATAAGCAGATGACACCTCTTAAGAAAGAAGGGAGGGATCCCAGCAAACTCCTAGTTCACTTAGGAACTTCCGACATTGTGGAGTAAAGTAGCTTTTTTCTGAGATGTGTGCCTAGGAACCAGAATATAATTCTAATCTAAATTCTGAATTTTTCAGTTCAGTCACAGGTTCCTATCAAAGGTGGGCAGATTAGTCAGGAAACAATAACAAACCCTAAAAGCTCAGTGGCTTAACCCGACAAAAGATTACTTCTCACTCACATTACACAATCAATACAGTCAATGGGAGACTGTGCTATACACTCAGTCACCCAAGGTATAGAAGCTCCACCATCTTGAAACTATGCCATTTAGAAAACATGTTCTCCACCCACTTCTACATGCCAACTCATTATCCAGAATCCAGTGCCGTGGCTACAACCTCAAGGCAATGGAATTTGGGAATTGTAACCTTCCTGTGTATCCAGACAGTAGAAAATGAAATGGCATTTGGTGAGCACATAGCATTGCCTCTTATGTAATGAGGAACAGATGGCAGTTTGGTTCTGAAGAAAATCCTGATGACCCTTAAAACCCACTTCTCAGTCACTCTTATTTTCATCTGGCTTAAATAATCCCAGATTTGGCACTGCATACCAGCAACGCCAAACAACTGCTTTTGGGAAGAAGACATTAAATTATACTTTTGAGACCAATTGGCATCTAGGAACTATTGTCTTAGCTTATCTATAAACCTTGAAACTGCTGGGGTATTAAAAATGATGAGTAGGAAAAACTATATAAATATGCTCAGGTTCAAATAATATTTTAGAAAAAATCTTCACAATTTTAAGAAAACCGGAATCAATAGAGGACTGATGGTCTGTCAAAAACACCAAGGAGCAAGATAAGCATTCTTCTACACTCTTCCTCAGAAGATAAGATTAGGTAGCTCACTGAGGCTGTTTCTGTGGATCATTTCTTCTAAATATATGAATAAAGAGAATTTTTCCAGAACATTCATGTCATCTAAACTGATAGATAAATATGGCATCTGAATACCTTTTATTCATTCCATCTCTTTCTCAGTTAAATAAAACCATGATAGGTATCGTGGGTTGCCTCCTTGAGATGAGTAGATGATTTACTTCCAAATATGTATTGAACATATATTAAGTGTGAGGCAGTTTCTTCTGAAGACATAACAGTGATCATACAGAAGAATTCTCTGCCCATTTAAAGCTTACATTGTAATGGATAAAGATAGACAAACAAATAATTCAGCGAGATAAACCGTGGGTCAAAATGTTGTAAGTGCTACAGAGAAAAACAAAGCAAGGAAGACAAATGGGAGCTGAGATGGGAGCTGTCATGGGCTTCACGTCACTGTGAGACCATTCCTGGTGCTCTCAAGGCAGATAGTGAGTGGGTAAGAGGGCTTGGACATGGAGGTTTTGCCAGAAACGTGCAGAGCTCTGGTCTCCTTTTCATTCCTGTCAATGGTGATACGGAGACTGAGGAATAGATTATTGTAACTGAGAATGTAGAGTTCTGGAACTCCCTCTGAACTCTTGCTCTCCATTGATTTTTCTGTTTTTCCCATTGAACTGTGAATTCCTTGAAAGCAGGGACTGTACCTACTGGGATTCAATAAATGTTGGATGACTAAGCAAATCTCTATGAGATGCATTTTCAAGCGTTGTGGTATAATTGATTAGCTAGCAATCTATAGGAATGGCTTGGTAATTGTGGTGGCGTTACAACGTGTCAGCTTGGCTAGGCTGAACTACATTTTCCAGAATTCCCTTTCTTGTATGTTTCCAGTTAGGGTCAGCAACAGGGGAGAGTCTTGGGAAATTTGGAGCACAGAAGGGAAGCAGCAGGCATTTTGTAGCTCATACATACTGTTGCTGATCTGTCGACTCACTCATTGGTGTGAGGCAGCAGCTGGACCTGCAACTGTTCTACCTTTCCCCGGATTCTCCTGTAGCATCCCCAATTCCTGAGGCAGGTGTATGTGTGTTTTACTCTTCGAGGAAGCATCACAGCCACACCCACTAAGGTCAGGGTCAACAAAAACTAACATGGATTTCAGTCTGTCCTTGTGGGGTTCTAGCCTGCCTTTTCCCTTCCTCACTTTACAGCCATCTTTCCTTCCTGACTCCCTGCCCTGTGGGCTTCACATTCTAGCATCAGACACAAAGATTTACACACACACACACACACACACACACATCCTCGTCTTCTGCCTCTCTAGTTGAACAATAATGAATATAAATTTTTAATTATTAATGTCCCCAGGGAGTTAAGAGAAAATATGGCATCTGTGAAAAAACACTAGGATACTATAACAAAAGAACATTCAGAAAACAAACAGAGAGGAGCTTCAAAATGGCGGAAGAGTAAGACGCGGAGATCACCTTCCTCCCCACAAATACATCACAAATACATCTACATGTAGAACAACTCCTACAGAACACCTACTGAACGCTGGCAGAAGACCTCAGACTTCCAAAAAGGCAAGGAACTCCCCACATACCTGGGTAGGGCAAAAGAAAAAAGAAAAAACAGAGACAAAAGAATAGGGACGGGACCTGAACCAGTGGGAGGGAGCTGTGAAGGAGGAAAGCTTTCCACACGCTAGGAAGCCCCTTCACGGGCGGAGACGGGGGTGGGCAGTGGGGTGAAGATAAAATAGACTTTAAAATAAAGAATGGGGCTTCCCTGGTGGCGCAGCGGTTGAGAGTCCACCTGCCGATGCAGGGGACGCAGGTTCGTGCCCCGGTCCGGGAGGATCCCACATGCCACGGAGCGGCTGGGCCCGTGAGCCATGGCCACTGAGCCTGCGCGTCCGGAGCCTGTGCTCTGCAATGGGAGAGGCCACAACAGTGAGAGGCCCACATACCGCAAAAAAATAAATAAATAAATAAATAAATAAATAAAAAATAAAGAATGTTACAAGAGACAAGGAGGGACACTACATAATGATCAAGGGATCAATCCAAGAAGAAGATATAACAATTATAAATATATATGCACCCAACATAGGAACACCTCAATACATAAGGCAACTGCTAACAGCTTTAAAACAGGAAATCGACCGTAACACAATACTAGTGGGAGACTTTAACACCTCACTTACACCAAAGGACAGATCATCCAAAATGAAAATAAATAAGGAAACACAAGCTTTAAATGATACATTAAACAAGATGGACTTAATTGATATTTATAGGACATTCCATCCAAAAACAACAGAATACACCTCCTTCTCAAGTGCTCATGGAACATTCTCCAGGATAGACAATATCTTGGGTCACAAATCAAGCCTTGGTAAATTTAAGAAAATTGAAATCTTACCAAGCATCTTTTCCGACAACAACGCTGTGAGACTACATATCAATTACAGGAAAAAATCTGTAAGAAATACAAACACATGGAAGCTAAACAACACACTACTTAATAACCAAGAGATCACTGAAGAAGTCAAAGAGGAAATCAAAAAATACCGAGAAACAAATGACAATGAAAACACGACGACCCAAAACCTATGGGATGCAGCAAAAGCAGTTCTAAGAGGGAAGTTTATAGCAATAAATCCTACCTTAAGAAACAAGAAACATCTCAAATAAACAACCAAACCTTTCAACTAAAGCAATTAGAGAAAGAAGAACAAAAGAACTCCAAAGTTAGCAGAAGGAAAGAAATCATAAAGATCAGATCAGAAATAAATGAAAAAGAAATGAAGGAAAAGATAGCAAAGATCAATAAAACTAAAAGCTGGTTCTTTGAGAAGATAAACAAAATTGACAAACCATTAGCCAGACTCATCAAGAAAAAAAGGGAGAAGACTCAAATCAATAGAATTAGAAATGAAAAAGGAGGGCTTCCCTGGTGGCGCAGTGGTTGGGAGTCCGCCTGCCGATGCAGGGGACATGGGTTTGTGCCCCGGTCCGGGAGGGTCCCGCATGCCGCGGAGCGGCTGGGCCCGTGGGCCATGGCCCCTGAGCCTGCGCGTCCGGAGCCTGTGCTCCGCAACGGGAGAGGCCACAGCAGTGAGAGGCCCGCGTACCGCAAAAAAAAAAAAAAAAAAAAAAGAAATGAAAAAGGAGAAGTAACAACTGACACTGCAGAAATACAAAAGATCATGAGAGATTACTACAAGCAACTCTATGCCAATAAAATGGACAACCTGGAAGAAATGGACAAATTCTTAGAAAGGTATAACCTTCCGAGACTGAACCAGGAAGAAATAGAAAATATGAACAGACCAATCACAAGCACTGAAATTGAAACTGTGATTTAAAATCTTCCAAAAAACAAAAGCCCAGGACCAGATGGCTTCACAGGCAAATTCTATCAAACATTTAGAGAAGAGCTAACACCTATCCTTCTCAAACTCTTCCAAAATATAGCAGAGGGTGGAACACTCCCAAACTCATTCTACAAGGCCACCATCACTCTGATACCAAAACCAGACAAAGATGTCACAAAGAAAAGAAAACTACAGGCCAATATCACTGATGAACATAGATGCAAACATCCTCAACAAAATACTAGCAAACAGAATCCAACAGCACATTAAAAGGATCATACACTATGATCAAGTGGGGTTTCTCCCAAGAATGCAAGGATTCTTCAATATACGCAAATCAATCAATGTGATACACCATATCAACAAACTGAAGGAGAAAAACCATATGATCATCTCAATAGATGCAGACAAAGCTTTTGAGAAAATTCAACACCCATTTATGATAAAAACCCTCCCAAAAGTAGGCATAGAGGGAACTTTCCTCAACATAATAAAGGCCATATATGACAAACCCACAGCCAACATTGTCCTCAATGGTGAAAAACTGAAACCATTTCCACTAAGATCAGGAACAAGACAAGGCTGCCCACTCTCACCACTCTTATTCAACTTAGTTTTGGAAGTTTTAGCCACAGCAATCAGAGAAGAAAAAGAAATAAAAGGAATCCAAATCGGAAAAGAAGAAGTAAAGTTGTCACTGCTTGCAGATGACATGATACTATACATAGAGAATCCTAAAGATGCTACCAGAAAACTACTAGAGCTAATCAACGAATTTGGTAAAGTAGCAGGATACAAAATTAATGCACAGAAATCTCTGGCATTCCTATACACTAATGATGAAAAATCTGAAAGTGAAATTAAGAAAACACTCCCATTTACCACTGCAACAAAAAGAATAAAATAGGAATAAACCTACCTAAGGAGACAAAAGACCTGTATACAGAAAATTATAAGACACTGATGAAAGCAATTAAAGTTGATACAAATAGATGGAGAGACATACCATGTTATTAGACTGGAAGAATCAACATTGTGAAAATGACTCTACTACCCAAAGCAATCTACAGATTCAATGCAATCCCTATCAAACTACCAATGGCATTTTTCACACAACTAGAACAAAAAATTTCACTATTTGTATGGAAACACAAAAGACCCCGAATAGCCAAAGCAATCTTGAGAACGAAAAACGGAGCTGGAGGAATCAGGCTCCCTGACTTCAGACTATACTACAAAGCTACAGTAATCAAGACAGTATGGTACTGGCACAGAAACAGAAAGATAGATCAATGGAACAGGATAGAAAGCCCAGAGACAAACCCACGCACATATGGTCACCTTATCTTTGATAAAGGAGGCAGGAATGTACAGTGGAGAAAGGACAGTCTCTTCAATAAGTGGTGCTGGGAAAACTGGACAGGGACATGTAAAAGTATGAGATTAGATCACTCCCTAACACCATACACAAAGATAAGCTCAAAATGGATTAAAGACCTAAATGTAAGGCCAGACACTATCAAACTCTTAGAGGAAAACATAGGCAGAACACTCTATGACATAAATCACAGCAAGATCCTTTTTGACCCACCTCCTAGAGAAATGGAAATAAAAACAAAAATAAACAAACGGGACCTAATGAAACTTCAAAGCTTTTGCACAGCAAAGGAAACCACAAACAAGATAAAAAGACAACCCTCAGAATGGGAGAAAATATTTGCAAATGAAGCAACTGACAAAGAATTAATCTCCAAAATTTACAAGCAGCTCATGCAGCTCAATATCAAAAAACCAAACAACCCAATCCAAAAATGGGCAGAAGACTTAAACAGACATTTCACCAAAGAAGATATACATATTGCCAACAAACATATGAAAGAATGCTCAACATCACTAATCATTAGAGAAATGCAAATCAAAACTACAATGAGATATCATCTCACACCAGTCAGAATGGCCATCATCAAAAAATCTAGAAACAATAAATGCTGGAGAGGGTGTGGAGAAAAGGGAACCCTCTTGCACTGTCTGTGGGAATGTAAATTGATACAGTCACTATAGAGAACAGTATGGAGGTTCCTTAAAAAACTATAAATAGAACTACCATACGACCCAGCAATCCCACTACTGGGCATATACCCGGAGAAAACCATAATTCAAAAAGAGTCATGTACCAAAATGTTCACTGCAGCTCTATTTACAATAGCCAGGACATGGAAGCAACCTAAGTGTCCATCAACAGATGAATGGATAAAGAAGATGTGGCACATATATACAATGGAATATTACTCAGCCATAAAAAGAAACGAAATTAAGTTATTTGTAGTGAGGTGGATGGACCTAGAGTCTGTCATACAGAGTGAAGTAAGTCAGAAATACAAAAACAAATACCGTATGCTAACCCATATATATGGAATCTAAAAAAAAAATGGTCATGAAGAACCTAGGGGCAAGACGGGAATAAAGACGCAGACCTACTAGAGAATGGACTTGAGGACATGGGGCAGGGGAAGGGTAAGCTGGGATGAAGTGAGAGAGTGGCATGGACATATATATACTACCAAATGTAAAATAGATAGCTAGTGGGAAGCAGCCACATAGCACAGGGAGATCAGCTCAGTGCTTTGTGACCACCTAGAGGGGTGGGATAGGGATGGTGGGAGGGAGGGAGATGCAAGAGGGAAGAGATATGGGAACATATGTATATGTATAACTGATTCACTTTGTTATAAAGCAGAAACTAACACACCATTTTAAAGCAATTATACTCCAGTAAAGATGTTTAAAAAAAGAAAACAATCAAAAGAAGTTATTAGAACTCAAAAACAAGATAGCAGAAGTTTAAAAATTCAATAGATGGTTTGGAAAATATAGATGAGGAAGTCTCCCAGAAATTAGAGCAAAAAGATTGTGACTTCTGCCTTGCTTAGTTTCTCTCTGGCTTTTCTTGCTTGCTTGCCCTGATGAAGCCAGCTGTCAAGTTGTGAGCTGCCCTAAGGAGAGGCTCACGTGACAGGAAACTGAGAATGGCCTCTAGCCAACAGCCAGGGAGGAACTGAGGCCCCCAGTCCAAACAGCCCACAAGGAACTGAATCCTGCCAACAACCACATGAATGAGGTGGGAAGTGGGTCCTCCTCCAGCTGGGCCTTGAGATGACTGTGGCCCCAGCCAAGGCCTTGACTGCAGTCTCATGAGAGGCCCTGAGCCAGCTAAGGAGCACCCAGATTCCTGACCCACAGAAACTGGGAGGTAATAAATGTTTGTTGCTTTCAGCTAACTTTTGGGGTGATTTGTAATGCAGCATTACATAACTAATATACTACTGGTAGGTGATCATTAATCTAAAATTAGTTGATCTGTATTCAGATCTGTTGTAAGTAAAGCATAAGCACTTATTACAGACATATCCTAATTCAATCATGTTCAGGTTAGGTGGAAAGCATTACGGTTTTGGAGTATAATAAATGGTGTAAACTTTGTTCTAGTCTCTCTCCCTGACTAACAGTACCATGGAGTAAACTTGGCAGTGAACAAGACGTTCTCAGAAGAGAAAGACAGGTTTCCATGGGTCTAGGACTAACTCCAGAATTTGGCAAATCTGAGAATCCTGAAGTCTAAGGAAAACAAAAGATGCATTTGTTTGTCAGTGATCAGGCTTTCCTGGGAAGTTTTCCTAAATGAATAACTCATATCCTGATATACCAAGATACCTAACCCTAGATGAAATGTGCAATTATTAAGGTTGTGTTATGCATGTATGTATGCAGAACTGCCTTACTATAAGTTACAAATCACTGAGAAAGGCCAAGGTTATGTAATTTCAGGATTAGTCTTAAACCTGAGATTCTTTTCTTACTCTATGTTTTTAAGGAACTATGTCAATATGCCAAGTTGCGATATATTTATAATGTCAAATATGTATGTTGGTCTCATTTTCCTCTTCCAGACATTTGCACAGTATGTGCACCCATCGTGTGATTAATAACTGTTCTATATTTAGGAAATAAAGTCCATGAAAGCAGTGACAGCTGTGGTATTTAGATAATGGTGCAAGGATTTCTTTATAAAAAAATGTGTGTTACATAAGAGCTGCTTTTGTAGTTTTTAAACAGAGATTTCATATTGCAATGAATCTTTCATACATGTTTAAGGATTTTAAAAATATAGAAAATGAAGAAGATGAAACGAAGCCTACATTGTTGAGCTCTAAAGGAATTAGTAGTCTTAGATTACAACGTTCCTCATGTGATAGTCCACCAATATTATGCAATACTCACTTAGTATTGATTTTTTTAGAATTTCTTTTCTCACTTCAACTCTATGACTTGCTAAGTGAGTAGGAAAAACTCACTTGTCTTGTGTGTCTCTTCTTTATTACTCACAGAGAACACTTCACTTCCCGCCACCAAATGGGGGGGGGTTCCCCCACCAAGCAATTCTCTGAGACACCAGCTGGGTGTCCTATAATTCAATCCAATTTAATTTTGACACTATCTACCTAGAGTTAGCATCAGATCCTACAAGGTCTGAGTTCAGTCCCACAAGACTGCCCCACCCCCACTTCAGATGCCAATTACAAGTCCCAGGTTATCAACTGTACTTCTGACCAACCGGCTATAAATTGAGTTCCCACAACCCCCTCCTTGGGTTGGGTAATCTGCTAGAATGACACAGAACTCAGGGAAACACTACTTACCAGTTTATTATTAAAAGGATAAGACAAAGGGTACAGATGAGCATCCAGATAGAAGAGATGCATAGAGCAAGGTATGTAGGAAAGGGCATAGAGCTTCCAGGATCTCTCCCAGCACCTCCATGTGTTCATCAACCTAGAAGCTCCCTGAGCCCCATACCACTGGAATTTTTATGGAGGCTTCATCATTTAGGCAAGATTCATGATTAACTCAATTTCCAGCCCACCTCCCCTTCCTGGAAGATGGGGGATGAGCCTGAACGTTCCAAGCTCGTAGTCATAGCCTGGTCTTTCTGGTGACCAGTCCCCATCCAGGAGCCCAGCAAGCATTGCTTCATTAGAACAAAAGATGCTTTTAGTACTCTTATCACTTAGGAAATTACAAGGGATTTAAGAGCTCTGTGCCAGGAACCGGGGGCAGAGGCCAATATATATTTTTTCTATTACTTCACACTAAGAGACAGAAGCAAATAAAAATACTTGTAAACTACTATAAGAAAACATCGTAATAAAAACTGACTTTAATAACTTAAAACTCTCTAAACACAGGAGGACTGTCAAATTCACTTTTGATTACGAGACTAGGTTTTGAAAATGGAAGAACTGGCTAGAACAATTAGCAGAATTGCTTATTAAAAGAAAAGCGTATTTTTCCACGAAACTTAGGTTGTCTATTTAATGCTTAACTACTTTGGTAGGCAGTGATGGTTTAAACCAGGATAGCATTTACTTCACTTCAGGCCTGGAACATTTTTTTTAATGAGTATCAGAGGAAGACTGCTGAAGAAATGTCTAACAATATACAGGAAACATCTATGCCTTTTCCTCACCTTCCCTTTAATCACCTAAAAGAAAGTTCATGCACTAAGTCCCATGTAACTTATTCATACGAGACAGCCCCAAACTATCATTCTGAGTTAATTCACAATTCTAACATATTTCATTCATTCATTAAACAAATACTGAACACCTACTATAAATCAGCTCCTTATGCTAGTTGTTGGGATTATGACAACAAAATAGAAACAGTTCCTGCCCTCATGAATCTTGCACTGAACAAATGATTCTAATAAAATAGTAGTATTATAAAGCAAATTTTAAAATGTAGTGTCATTATTGGAGGAGAATTAACGGAACACGTGGCAGGGAGACCTAAACCAGTGAAGGCAATCAGGGAAGGCTGACTTTCCAGCCAGGTAAAAGATGATGTCATTCATTAAGATGATAGAGGAGGGAGAGCAGTGATGGCAGGGAAATGAAGAGTTTTATTCTAGGCCTGTTGAGTGAGCTTATGGTGCCTACACACAAGTTATGATATTTTGGTGGCAGTTGGATGAACCTTGTCTAGAGCTCACAAGAGACGTCTGACTTGGGAGTCTCCACCGTATGGCTGGTAAAGGAAGCCACAGGGGTAAATGAGCTACCCAGTCAGAGGACATGGAATGGAAGAGAGGGTGCCTAGGGCAATATAATGAAAGACAAAAACATCCAGAAAGAGGGAGAAGAAAAAGAGTCGGAGAGAGAGCTACCAGAAAAGTAAATAGAAATCCAAGAGTGTACTGCTCCAGAAGGAAAGGGAAAAGAGTGCCTCAGGGAGGGAGGGAACGCTGAGTGCCAAATTAAATGACAACTGGGGAATGTTAATTAGATTAGTGACAAAACACTTACTGATAAACTTGGCAAAACCAGTTTGAGCAGAGTGGCAGAGACAGAATACAGATTGCTAGAGTGGGAGCTGAATTAGGAGAAACATCAAGTATAGACGATTCATTCTAGAATTTTGGTTGTGCAAGGGAGTTGAGAGAGCTTGGACAGTGAGTGGGCAAGAAAATGAGAATGGATTGAATAAGCAATAGGTGAAGCAGATGGGACAAAAAGAAACTTTTCTGTCTTTCCCCTCTCTCTCTCCCCTTTGGTAACCATAAGTTGTTTTCTATGCCTGTGAAACTAACACAGTATTGTAAATCAACTATACTTCAATTTTTTAAAAGAGAGAGCTTTTTTTCCTTTGTCTTTTGAATGGGAGATATTTGCAGATTTACATTCTGATGGGAAAGAGAGTGTAGAAAAGAAAGGGTTAAAAATAAAAGTGGGGGAGGAAGATGGAGATGAAGAGGAAGAGAAGGAATGACAATGGCCAGAAATAATGAGAATACTAAGGAGAGAGAATTCAGAGCTCAGTTTCTACTGCAACTGGAAGGAATGAGGAAAAGACTGGTGCAAGTGCTGAGAAAGGTTTGTAGATGTAATTGCAGGAAGTTGAGAGGATTTTATTATGGGGTTTCCAGGCCACATAAGATTAAAAATAAGAAATTAAAAGCTGTGGACTTATTAGGGGCAAGTACATTGACCATTATAAAAGTAACAGTTGATCTTAAAGGATATTCAATTCATTTATTTAACAAACATTCACCTAGTACTATAATAGGTTTTATGAGAATACTTTGATGAAAAAAACATTGTCTTAATTTTATGAATCGGTGAAAAAAAACAAGCTTCCCCCCTCACTAAATAGTGACCCCACCATGCCACCATTCATCTAGTCGCTTGGAGGAGAAACCCAGGAGTCAACATGAACTCCTTCCTTTCCTTCACCTACCCTCCGCGCGTGTGCACACACACACACACACAGACACACACACATCCCATATCCAACTCACTGGGAAGCCGTGTCAATTCTATTTCCAAAACAGATCTGGAATTTGTCTGGTATTTCCATCTCCACTGCCTCAATCCTGATCCAAACCACTAGCATCTTTTAGCTAGACTATTGCAGTAGCCTCTATTAAAGAATAAAACTTTAACTGAGTAAATTTTTAAAATCTTATTGGCTTTATTCAGCAATTCATGAATTGGGCAGCATCCAATCCAGCAGGATAGAAAGGAGCTCTGAGGAGTCATGCAAGGTAAAAGATTTTATAGACAGAAGGAAGCATAAACCAGGAAGTTGGACTAAGCAAAAAAGCAGATTGATTATTGCAAGATTACTTTCCTTTAGGGGATGGCAGGGGTTTATCAGTCAGATTACCTAACTAGTGCTGATCAGGAGATTCCTGATTGGCTGGTTTAAGATTCCATTACTGGGAGAGCCGAAACTGTAATTAAATTAAATTTCAGTTTGGTAATGTGGGGCTTAGCATAAGCGACTCCATTTTGAGCCTTTTGTCTAGTCTTTAACACCTTCTAACTTGTCTCTTCCCGATATCCAGCAGCTAGAAGGTAGATCAGATCATTATACTCGCCTATGTAAAACCTTCTAATGGTTTCCAACTGCTCAGAAAATAAAATCCAAAATTATCACCATGCCCTGAAAGACCTTACATGTTTTCCTGACCACCTTTCCACACTTCCCTCATTCAAAACACCTCCTCCAAAAAAAAGAAGTTATCATAACCTTAAAAAAAAAATAAAACCACCTCCTCCACACAGGGACAGGGACATAGGCCCCATCTTAGTTCCTAGAATATGCTAAACTCTTTTTCAACTTGGGGGCTTTGAACTTGCTGTTCCTCTGCCTAGAGCATGCTTCCCCTGGCTTTTGCATGACTGGCTCTTACTCAACCTCAGCGTCACTCCTGAAAAAGACCTTCCTTGATAATTTCACTAAAAGTGTTTCACTTTACCACCTATCATAGCACTTTAGTGATTCCCATCATAACACTAAAGACAATCTGTAGTAATTTTATGTGTTTACTTTTGTTGTTTGTATTTCCCAATAGAATGTAAATTCCATGAGGGCAGGGACTATGAGTGTCTTGTCCCCAATTCCTAGAACAGTGCCTGGCATATAGCAAATATTCAAAAACGTAGCCTGAATAAATGAATTGCTCAAAAACTAACCAATAAACAATGCAGAATGAAAGTATACTGAATTACACATAAGATAAAATCTGTGAGAGCATATAAGAAGAGATGAGAAATTCTCCTTGTTAAATAAATGTAATTACAGTGAGATAGTGTTTAAGGCAAAACTAATCTATGCTACTAGGAGTCAGGATGATGCTTTCTCTTGGAGGGGTGCAGGTTCTGTTTCTTTATTTGAGTGCTAATTACCCAGTTGTGTTCAGTTTGTGCACTTTTCTGGATGTACACTATATTTCAAAAAAAAAGTTAAAATTGAGGAAAAACATAGCTTATATGGACCATATGACATCAAGGTACAACTGATGTTCATAATGGTGGCCTAAGTGATCAAAAAGATTAAGTTATGTTTACTGTGAACTACTTTCCAAAACTTCAAGTGTATAACATAGTTTTTAAAAGATTTCTGCTAAAAATAGTTAATATTATGCCACCGAGGTGGGTCTATTATCTGAAAAAATTGACTTAAGTGGAACACCTTGTACTTCCATGATGCTCAAGAAATAAAGTATTAATACATTAACGCCATTAGAACAACCACAAGAACCAGGCCAGGACTACTGCCCCCATTTTACAGAGGAGAACACTGAGGCTCAGGGTAGTTACCTGATTTCTTTATAGTCGCACATGCAGAAAGCCTAGAGTCAAGTTCCTCTGACTCCAGGAGCAGTTAAATTATGCTTCTCACTACTCTTTGTATGAGTACATGGTAATGTGGAAGAGAAGAGGCAAAGCCAAAGGGGTTGGGCCATCTCAGGGAGAAGGGTCAGATAAGAAGATGGTCTGTGAGTCCTGCCAATCTTCAAGGCAGGACTTAACATCTCCCTTGACTCCTCCTCACCTGCTTTGAGTGGCACTGGCATTTTTTTGAGCAATCAAACTATGATTCTTCATTAGGCATTCACCGTGCCTTACCATAGATATAGCTAGGTTCTGAGCACAGCCATCTTTTATTTCTAGGGGCCTCTGCACATCTGTTCCCTAGTTGTAGATCGTAATATATATTTAAAGAGAAATGACCCTGCAAAACGAATATCCTCTGTTGGGGCCTACAGATTTCACCTCAAAGCTGATTTAAGCATTCAAGCCAATGCCTGGGTAACCGCTCTGTCAACATCTAAGTTCAAGACTGACTGATTTATGAACCAATCAAGGACTATCAAGCCCAGATTGAATGAGAATGTGGGACATTAGAGGAAAAGGAAGAAGTGAGACCCACTTTGGTATATAATGGTCTCAGGGAGTCCAGTTTTCCCAGAATCCTATCAGGTCTGGAGGGCTTGGTGCAGGCCTCTCCTTGGGCCAATAAGGTGAGTATGTGTAATTCAGTTAAAACCTACATAGCCACACAGAAATGGCAGTTCTATGTCCCAGGAGGAGCATGAACCTGATCCAAAGTTCTAAGATAAAGCACTAGATAAGACCCAGAATTGATTGGACTTGAGACCAGATTAGGTTTAACAAAGCCATACTCAACTTCTCAGGCCTATAGAAGACCAGATATGTCAGAGAAGAAGTCAGTCGACCCAAAGAACTGCAAGTCTTGCCAGTGTTTTCAACCCTGTAGCAGATGTTGTGATCCATCAGCCCAAATTCCACCTTGAGAACTGAGACATTCATTATCCCCGTGGCCAGGAATGTTGGCGGCTGATAGTTCTTAGCTAAGTCCCAGTCCAGGAATTGCCAAAAGCCAAAAAAACAGCCAACTGCCACAAGGTCACACTCCCTCTCTAGGAGCAAACTTCATGCAAAGACCAGTTATGCTTGGGGTGGAAAGCCTAGTCCCATTATCTCAGGGCAGGATAACAACTCTGAAGGGCCATCCCAGCTTCAGAGCTTCCTGGGAAATCAGCTGAGACCTTTGCTGTGTCTGCAGCACAGGTATATATACCCCCACCTGGTCCTGCTTCCTTCACTTCCCCGCAGACTGTGATCCTGAGATAAGCTATACACTAAGCTCTGGCTCAGTCAGTTTTCTGGGAACAGGGTTCAAACAAACTGTTACAAAATACAGAAGGTATTATAAGTTTGGGAAACAGAAAGACCATGAGTGCAAATAGCTAAAATACGAACGCAGCAGAAAATATCTTCCTTGGAATATTGTTTTGGCAGCGGTAAACTGAGACACTATGAAAGGAGGTCAAAGTTAAACTGTCACCAGAAAAGCCCATTAACAATGCCAGGGAAATACAAATAGAATTCTGGGTAATAAAGTCTAACCTTTTTCTTTTCCTTTGTGCTTTGTCTAGTTTCGCTTGCTCAGAGGGTGCCGCGTGCAGAGTCCTTGCAGCCAGCACTTAAGACCGGGGCTCCTAGGGCGAAACAGCAGCACCGACACGGGGATTCAAGATGGTGGTGGTGGGTCGTGCGCAGAGATACTGCGCCCCGCCCTGCGATCTGGACTGTGAGCAACACGCCGGCGCCGCCTCGCGAGAACTCCACCCGCCTCCCGCTATACAGATCTCTACAAAGCAGCCCCGCCCACAGCGGGGCTTGGCCAGGAGAGCATGTGCGAGCGCTTCCTTCCCGTCTTTGTTCAAGAATAAAAGCTTCGGGAGGGAGACGCAAGAGGGAAGAGATATGGGAACATATGTATATGTATAACTGATTCACTTTGTTATAAAGCAGAAACTAACACACCATTGTAAAGCAATTATACTCCAATAAAGATGTTAAAAAAAAAAACAGCGCTTCTCTGGTGGCGCAGTGGTTGAGAATCCTCCTGCTGATGCAGGGGATACGGGTTCGTGCCCCGGTCCGGGAAGATCCCACATGCCGCAGAGCGGCTAGGCCCGCGAGCCATGGCCGCTGAGCCTGCGCGTCCAGAGCCTGTGCTCCGCAACGGGAGAGGCCACAACAGTGAGAGGCCCGCGTACCGCAAAAAAAAAAAAAAAAAAAAAAAAAGAATAAAAGCTTCCTTTTGCTTCTGAACTGAGCTCTGTCTCCTTCCATTGGCTCCAAGGACGCCAGGCAGAAGGACCCTTGTTGGGGACCAACTCTGGAGGGTAGGTAACAAAACTGCAGTTAAAAAAAAAGATTTAGCTTAGACTTAGTTTTGGTTTTAGGGATGTTTCAACCTACGGCTATTTTACAACTGGAGACCCAGGCAGAAGTGCTGATTTTTCGTTTGTGGTAAATTGTGCATGGATAGACCAAGGGTTGATATTTTTAATGTCTAAGAAGTTCATATACATCAATAAATAAAAGCATGGATACTTCAAAAGATATAAATGTTTAATGGTATGAGTAGATAATTCAGAAGCAAGCAAATGTTAAGAACAATCTCTAGTAATTTAAAATGCAATTAAAACACAGCAATATTTTCTCTATTAAATTAGCATATATTAAAAAATTATAAAACGCCTAACCCTGGTGAGGTTTCAATGAAACAAGTTCTTACTGCCAGTGGGGTGCAAATTGGAACAATCTTTTTGGGAAGTACTTTAACGTTTGATAGTAAAGCTAAGAGATTAATATCCTTTGTTAAAGTAATTCCATTTCTTGGACTCTATCCTCAAGAAACATTTCCAAATATGGAAAAAGCTTTGTTCTACATATTTTTTTCATCACAACATTAATTCAATTTGCAAAAACATGAAAACAAATGTGAGACATTAAGTCTATATATACATTTGTTGGGCTGTTATGCAATCATAAATGATTACAAGGAGTTCATACAAATTCGGAAAATGCCCATAACTTAATGCTAAGTGAAATTTTAAAAGATACATACATTCTGTATTTCCTCTCTGCTCTTGAGTGGAAAACTTCTCTTCCACCTGATATCGCTTTTGAACAATTATATCCCTCATTTAAAATATTTTTTCTCAGCAATTTAAGATACTGAAAACATATTGTGTATCTCAGTTTTACTTAATTTTAAGATGATCCCTGTTGTCTTGGACATGGCTTCATTCACATCTGTCATCTCTAACAATCAGACAGAATGGTTCACTGAAACTTCGATTGGAACACAATACAATAGAAGGTTAAAACACTGTACCACTGTGGGATGACTTCAAGAATTTTAGGGTTTTTAAATAGTCCAAAACCCTGGATCATTGCTCTAACTGTATTTGCTCTAGCAAATGCAGTGAAAAGATTTTATTTACTGAACTACCAAAGGGAATTTGCCTCAAGGTGACTCAACCCATAAAGCCATCAACAGTAGAGCCCAAGGACTTTCTAGCAGCGAGACTGCATCCTGCTGGTGTTAGCTCTGGCAGGAAGAGTTGATTCATCATTAACTAGTTAGTCCCTGTGTTATTTGAGTGGTGTACAGCCAGAAGTGATAGTAATGGCTTTATGTTTTGTACAAACGTTCCAGAGCAAAATCTACAGTGAGGGACTAGAAACACAGACAAACTTCTATTGCATTTGTCTGCATTTTTCAAACAGTAGTTCTTGAGGGAGGAAATGCTCATCAGATAGCTTGGTCTGTGACTTAATTCCTTAGCATCACTGCCCTGGATGAGTTTAATACATATAAGTCTATTCCTTTACCAGAGCAGTACTTGGCAAATCATTTATGTATTATCAAAAAAAAGCGTTCATCATCAAACAATCTGACTGTTTAATTTTACATTTCAAACCCCAAAAATGTGATGAGAAATGTATCATCTATTTGCAAATATAAATTTGCAAAACTTATTCCTATTCCGCGTGCAGAGTCCTTGCACCCAGCACTTAAGACCGGGGCTCCTAGGGTGAAACAGCAGCACCGACACGGAGAATATGTGTTAAAATACCTTGGCTATGAAATATGAAGTCAATGGTTTTCTTATTTTTTAATACTTGAATTTTATTGTCTTATTTCTTCTCAGTGGGATGTGATTTTCTGTAAGAAGGTAATAGGAACCTGGATTTTAAGAGCAGATAACATTTGTTATAACAGTATGATTATTTGTCTCAACCACAGATTTACATGCACTCCTATACCAAAAACGAAAACAAAGGGAATTCCCTAGTGGTCCAGTGGTTAGGACTCTGCGCTTTCATTGCCAAGGAGGGTCTGGGTTCAGTCCCTGGTCGGGGAAGTGGGATCCCACAAGGTGCGCAGCACAGCCAAAAACAAAAAAACAAAAAACCAACTTTCTCCTTAGGTATAATTAGAGCAAGTCCATGTTGTCAAGACAGCACTCAGTATTCAACAGAATATAGCAAAGACGTGGAGGAACTGGAACTCTTGTACATTGCTGGTAGGGATGTAAAATAGTACAACCACTTGGAAAACTGTTTGACAGTTTCTTAAAAGGTTGAACATGTTCCCACTGTACAATACAGCCATTCTACCTGAAGGTTTTATCCAAGAGAAATGAAAGTATAAAACTATGCAAAATCTTGCACATGAATGTTCATAGCAGCTCCATCTGTAATAACCAAAAACTAGAATCAACCCAAATGTCCATCAGGAGGTGAGTGGATAAGGAAATTGTGGTGTATCTACAATTGTCCAATATCTACAGATACCCCATATCAGCAATAAAGAATGAACTGTTGATACACATAATAACATGGATGAATTTCAAAATAATATGATGAATGGAGCCAGATAAAAAAGAATACATTCTATTTTGAGTCCGTGTATCCAACATTCTAGAAAAAGCAAACTAATCTACAGTGACAGAAGGCAGATCCATGGCTGCCTAAGAATTAGGAGTTGGCAGGGGCAGGAGAGAAGGATGGCAAAGTGGCTCAAGGAAACTTTGGGGGCTGATGGATATGTTCATTTTCTTAAGTGTGGTGATGGTTTCAGGTGTGTATACATATGTGAAAACGCATGAAATTATACTCTTTAAATCCGTGCAGTTTGTTATATGTCAATAATATGTCAATTATATGTCAATAATACCTCCATAAAGCCCCTAAAAATTGGGAGTTCCCTGGTGGTCTTGGTGGTTAGGACTTGGTGCTTTCACTGACGTGCCCCCAGATCCTGCAAGCAGCACAGTGCAGCCAAAAACAAATAAAAATAAATAAGTAATAAAAGGAATAATATTCAGTAGAACAAAGGTTGTAAAAAACAATAAGATATGATGACTGAATTTCTTTCAAAAGGGATATAAAATTTATACATCCTGTCTTTTAAAGAGTTGCTTGGAAAGCTACATAAGGACTAGCAGCAGAGCTGGAAGAATCTTATGGAAGGGACAGTTACTTAGTGACTTTCTAGTCACTGAGTCATCAGCTATGTAATAATACCCCTGGGAGAGATAGAGATATTCTAGTAAAATATCAACAATAACAATCTCTCCCTCAGAGATTTGGGGAGAGCAAAGTAGGACACTGAGCAAATAAAATCCTGGCTCCAATATAATCTAAACTTCCTCCATCCAAGAGAGAGGGATATAAAAAATTAAAAGGCCCCTAGAATACACAGCAGGCACTCACCTAACAAATTGCAGCCTATTCTGTAGGCAAGGAAAGGTGGCTAGGAAGTGAATGTGAGGGCACATATCATCCTGCAGAATCTCTTCTTTTCATAAAACTCCACCCATGGCCAATTTCCCCAAGCATCCATTAGTATTTAAAACTTAAACCCAATTGAAAGATTTTACATTTCACTTGGGTAAGAGCTAAGTAGAGAGAGAGAAAGAATGAGAGAGAGACAGTGATAGCAAAGAAAGGCCAGAAGCCTGGGGGTCTGCTATCCCTGATTTAATGTGCCAGCCAAGGAAGCAGATATCCTAAACAAGTTAGGAATATTGGATCTGTCTTCTTCCTCGAAGCAAGGGATTAATCCTACTGAATATATCTTCCCTCTGAGGCTGCTTTGGAACTGTTGTTTCACCCTAAATATTCTCTGGATCCTTTTGGCAAATGGCTTTGAGATAACATGACGAGAATGAGCTTTGGATCTTGTTTATAATGACAAAACAGAAAGAATAGGTTCACACCTCAAAGTTCTGACATGGATAGTGGCAAGTGTGAAACAGGCAAGAAGATGATGAGAAAGACAAACAATACAAAAAGAAATGAGAGGAAGGGAAGAAAAACCCTAAATTTGATTATTTGGGGGTAGGGGAAAAGAAAGGAAAGTGGATTGCCTAGAAAGGCAGACCCTTGAAGCAAATGGGACTCTACAACATTTACTGATAGATACAGCTTCATAAGGAGATAATGATTAATTCGGCCTAAAAGAACAAATGAGACCATCCAGGCAGAAATTTATACAGAGGGAGAATGGAGCCCAGGATGCAGCACAAACAAAGGGGTGACATTATGAAACATTGTGCTGCTCTTGCTGGTACATAGAATGTATGTGTAGGAGGTGGAGAGTGGGGCTGGTGAGTGGAGGGCCAAACAGGAAATTGACATTGGCAATATGATTAACTAGACTACTGATCTTGCTTGGAATTCACCAAATACCAGTATTTTAAAAATTGAAGTGTTAACATTTCAATAGTGATATGTATATAAGTCAAGGATGATTGCTAATGGCTTGTGTGGACTGTCATTCAGAAATAACTTCAGTGATGATGGTGAGCATGTGCTAACCTATGTAAGTATAATTACTGGCATGAAACTCAGACAGCTCCTGTCATATGGAAGTATGCAATCCCCTTGGGAACCTGAACAATGCAAATAGAAATGAATACACAATCTAAGTTGTTGATAAGAGTTCAAGGTGGAAGCAGTCCTGTTGGAACAACTGGAAACTTGCCTGCAGTGGTAACTCCATGTAGCCCACAGATAATAGGGCAGAAAAAAATTTTTGTCTAAGTATTCAAAGGGCTGCTTGCTGTTTCTGCTGGGACATCAGGTATTTATAAGCAAACCATGACTTTGACCTATCAAACTTGGTAGCTTTGTCCTTTGCTCCTCGATTGCAGGCAAGTGAGCTTTCCAAAATGGTGTAGGGAAAGAAAAGACTCTTTTTCCTCTACCCATCTTGGGTTCTCCAGAGGAGGCCCTATAAAATAGACTAAGACAGATGAATAAGAAAAAACAAGCAGAATTTATTAACATGTGCATCATGCATGCACATGGGAGCACTCAGCAATGAGAAACTCAAGGAGTGGTTAAAACTTGGGCTTATATAGTCCCTTAAGAACAGAACAATAAATTTGCAGAGATTTGACAAGACAAAGAAACAGGGTTTTAGGCTTCCCAGGGTAGCAAACTGTTGGAAGGTAAATACAGGGCAGAAACTAATGGAAGGTAAGGGTTATTTGTGGGGGGTCCATTTTGGTGCTGACTTTCCATCTTCTTCATGGCCATAAAACTCTCCTGGGAGAGGGGATTTATGGCAGTCCTCATTTCTCAGAAGTGTCTGCTTTTATTTAGATAAGGAAAGCTCTGGAAGGCTTCATTTTGCTTCTGTTGATTCCCATTTGCCTCCAGATCAAAATAATCTTTATGCCAAAGTGACATTTTGGTGTGCCATATTCTGCTACCCTTCGATGGTAATGGGAAAAGTAATAGAGAATGGATTTCTCTGTCCCCAGGGACAGTGTCCCTGGGAGCATTATCCATGGAATTTACTCCCTCCTAGACTCAGCAGAAGCCAAACATCTGTTCTGATCATTCAAAAAGTAATGACTGAAGGGCTTCCCTGGTGGTGCAGTGATTAAGAATCCACCTGTCAATGCAGGAGACACGGGTTCGAGCCCTGGTCTAGGAAGATCCCACATGCCTTGGAGCAACTAAGCCCGTGTGCCACAACTACTGAACCTGTACTCTAGAGCCCGAGAGCCACAACTACTGAGCCCGTGTGCCGCAACTACTGAAGCCTGCGTGCCTAGAGCCCATGCTCCGCAACAAGAGAAGCCACCGCAATGAGAAGCCCGAGCACAGCAACAAAGAGTAGCCCCCGCTTGCCGCAACTAGAGAAAGCCCGCGCGCAGCAACAAAGACCTAACGCAGCCAAAAATAAATAAATTTATTTTTTTAAAAAAGGTAATGACTGAAATGGTCGTTGGGACCTAAAAATCAATAGAGACTAGAAAACTTTCAATGACTTCTAAGTCAGAGCTATTGACTAAGGCAGATGATCTTAAAGATTTTTGTGTCGTGGACCTTTTGGCAATCTGGATAATAATCTTTCTAGATTAATAAAGTAAAAGATCTAAGAGTACAAAGGAAACCAATTACATCAAAACACAGTTATCAAAGTATTAAAATTTTTATAATATGGGCAATTCTTTATCAGTGCATTAAATAGCAAGGTCTAGCTGTGGACTTTGTGACTAATTTTGAAGTATTGTAAGTAATGTAAAGGATTTACAAGATAGCTGCAAGAACTACTATATGATATAGCAATGCTTGTGATTCTTGTTGGTGACAAAGTCACAGGTATTGCTAATACTTCTATTGTTTGTTACCCACATTCAAAATTGAAAAAAATGCTAATTTCAGTTAGAGGTTAGTGAAAGTGAAACCGAGCAGGACCCTGTGGGGCTCCTGGGCACATAAGCCTTTCAAACAGTTGATAATCAAGGAAGGGAGGGGATGCAGAGACAACTGAGGAGCAGCCAAGAAAATAGTGCAGCCTTGGGAATTCCCTGGCAGTCCAGTGGTTAAGACTCCATGCTCTATGGCAGCTGTCATAGAAAGAGGGTTTAGATAAGGTATTTATACTACTTAAAAAAAAAAAAAGACTCCATGCTCCCAATGCGGGGGGCAGGGGTTCCATCCCTGGTCAGGGAACCAAGATCCCACATGCCACATGGTGTGGCCAAAAAAAAAAAGGAAAGAAAAGAAAAAGCAAATAGTGCAGCCTTGGGTCAAGGTCATGGTTCCGCCTCAAGTGAAACACATAACTATATCTTTGAGCTCTTTACAGAACTAAAACCCCCAACAAATGGAAGATGTTAGCATCTTCCTGAGGCCAGATTAAAGGAACCAGAGAAGCTCATCAAGGGACTACCTGAGGGCTTCCCTAGTGGTACAGTGGTTAAGAATCCACCTGCCAATGCAGGGGACACGGGTTCAAGCCCTGGTCCAGGAAAATCCCATATGCCTTGGAGCAACTAAGCCCATGCGCCACAACTACTGAGCCTGTGTGCCTAGAGCCCGTGCTCCGCAACAAGAGAAGCCACCGCAATGAGAAGCCCACGCATCGCAACGAAGAGTAGCCCCCGCTCTCCGCAACTAGAGAAAGCCCACGCACAGCAACCAAGACACAGTGCAGCCAAAAATAAATAAATTAAATTAAATTAAACAAAAAAGAGACTACCTGAGGCCACATTAAAGGAGTGCAGGCCCTGCGCATACCCTGATTCTTAACAGCAACTCCATCCTTGAACCATTGCTATAAAACTCCTCATCAAATCCTCCCGGGTTGGGACACACATTTTCGAGGGCAAGAACCCACTGTGTCCCCCTTTGCCTGGCAAAGCAATAAAGCTATTCTTGTCTACTTCACCCAAAACTCTGTCTCCGAGATTCGATGTGGCGCTGGTGTACAGAGGCCGAGTTTTCTTCATCAAAAGTGAAGATGTAAGATTTTCCCTTCTCAAGATTACAGATCTTCCTGAATTCTATTAGTTGACCCACAGTTAAGAACCCCTGTCCTAAAAATCTGTGGTCTTCTTGTATGCTCCCCACACTGGGTCTGCTAGTGTGTACTGAGAAAAATCCCCATTATGTAGCAAACTACATGCTTAGAGACAATACCCAAGGCTCCCTAGAGCCCTCCCCTCTTCAAATCATAGAGAAGTGGTCCGAAGACTATGCAGTGTCTGGCAACTCTGCTATTTGCATAGTTTCTGTTCACAACTTTTTATCCATAACTCTCTCAGCTTGCCCTGTCTCTGATGGCCGTATGAGACTCTCATCATTTTTTTTGTTTTGTTTTTTTTTTGAGACTCTCATCATTTTTTTAAATAAATTATTATAATAATCACCATTTCAGATTTTAGTTCCCTCAGGAAATTTTTAAAAAATTTATCTTAATGTATCACAGATGTAAACTGAAAGGATTTCCGTGGACACAGGTGCTCTGTGCTTGTAACAAGAGCTGTTAACTCCAGTTTTTTTTTTTTAATTTGGAACATGAAGCAATTGAAAATAATGAGGCTGACTCATGCTCATACTTTCACCTCCACGCAAAGGATTGTGGTGACTGATAACAGATATCAGGTCACACCTTCTCTTTTTAAACATTCTTTTCCAGCTCAGCAAATTTAGAATGGTATACTCACCATACATATACACTGGGATTACAACCTCATTTTTGAAATATTTTAAGGCACTCGTTCACAAATAGAACATAGAAGTAAACATAGCTCCAAAGTCTCACTTATCAGAGGGTTATTGATGCAGTTGACTATTAATCAGGATCCTGATCAGAAACACATGACAAACTCAGATGGGATTTTTGAATAGGCTTTTTAAGAAGGGAGCATTTACAAAAGTATGAGCTGGATTAAGGGAACCAACAAGGGATGCTAAAGCATGCAGGGACTAGCAATGATGGAGAGCCATTATTTGGTCTGAATGGGCATGGGGAAGAAACAGGGTTAAGGGGTCCCAGCTGACAGCTGGAGCTGTGAAAGATGGCAGGACAGAAGGGGTTAGAGGGAGGCAACCTTGGCCATGACCTCACACAACTTGCGGGGGGGGGGGGGGCGGGTGGGCAGAGATGTTGATGTTGATGGAATAAACATCCTGAACTTTCTCTCCTGCCTTTCACTCTCTTGGTAACCCCCACTCCTATGGCCCAACCCAACCAGAAGCTAAAAGGCAGGGGTGCCCAGGCCATGTATTCCATGGGAATCAGAGCAGGGCAGAGAAGGGTGGAAAATCACAGTGGATAAGGGAGAAATGGAGAATAACCAGCACATGGCCTCAGCTTTTTTGAACAGTATTTACACAAAAGAACAAGTTGAGGAAATTGAAAGCAGTTATATGGTTTATAATTCAAGTCCCTCTTAAGATGATGCTTCTAAGGAAGTCTTGTTTGCCTGTGGTTCCACGTCCATATTGATCAAATTGTAGAGATAATTGTTTGTTTACCTTACCATTTTACATTGCCTTCCTGGTCCCAGTCAGTGGGAATGCCTGGAGCTGCATCTCTTAAGTGAGGCTGATTTGAGCTTAATTTTTTATCTGCTCAAAGGAGAGCACTGCCTGTTTGTTTGTTGTTATTGTTGTTTTAATCATCTTGTTCAAATTCTGTCTTGAAATATTGAAAGTTAAGGGAATGATTTAAAGAGCCTGGACTTCAAATTGCGTAGAGCCACGTGATTCAGAGGGTTCTCCGACTCTTCGTCTATTTAGGTGAAGGGAAGAGTAAACACGTTTATAAATGTCAGACACAGCCCCTCTAGGGGCTATTGATGCAGACAGCCAGAGACGGCATTAAAAAAATTATCCAAAGGGCTTGATTCAATATCATTGCTGACCAGAAGTCTGGGAAAGAACTGATGTTGATGTGCTTGGAAAGACTTACCTTTCCCTGATCCTCTGCCACTGCACACAAGAACCTTTTTAAAGGGGCCAGCAGCTCTTGTGGTCTGAGTATAGAAACTTAACTTCAGCCCTTGACCAGCTGAGATGACAGTTAGTTCCTATCTCACGGCTCTACATTCAGTGCCCCACTCTGAAGTTAAGTCACCTGTCACTTATTAAGAAACTCAACCACAAACGTTTCTATTTCTTCTTGTATGTGGTACACTCTTCTGAGAATTTCATTCGGCCCACATATGTCCTATCTCAGTGATACCGTCTCTGGTTATTACCATGATAATCAGTGTGGTTCCTTCCCACAGTGGGGCTATAACTCAAAGTATTATTCTGATTGTGTTCTATGATTTTCCCTGCCCCCTCTGCTCTCACTGATACACTCAGGGCCAATTTCACTCCTCCAGTCTACACTGTAGATGAAATAAAGATATATTAAGGGACTTAACTGGTGGTCCAGTGGTATAGAATCCGCCTACAAATGCAGGGGACACGGGTTCGATCCCTGGTCAGGGAACTAAAATCCCACATGCTGCGGGGCAACTAAGCCCACATGCCTCAACAAGAGAGCCCATGTGCCACAAACTACAGAGCCCACGCACCACAACTAGGGAGAAGCTCGCATGCTGCAATGAAAGATGCCTCAACCCAGATCCCTCGTGCCGAAACTAAGACCCGACACAGCCAAATAAATAAACAAAACAAGAAACAAAACAAAACAAAACAAAAAGATACACTAAAAATATTCGGAACTTCCCTGGTGGTCCAGTGGTTAAGAATCCACCTTCCAACGCAGCAGACATGGGTTTGATCCCTGGTCGGGGAACTAAGATCCCACATACCTTGGGGCAACTAAGCCCACGTGCCACAAACTACAGAGCCCATGCGTTCTGGAACCCACACACCCCAACGAAGAGCCCGCCTGCCAAAAGAAGATCCCGAGTGACACAACTAAGACCTGATGCAGCCAAAAATAAATAAATAAATAAAATATTTTAAAAATATATTCAAAGAAACTTCTAACTTTCGTGTCAATGAAGAGTCTCAGAAATGTGTGTACCAGCTTTTCTTCTCCCAGAGATTAGATGAGACAGAGTTTAGGCAAAGTGGAAAGAGATGGCAAAGTAGAGGCTCAAATGGAAGGAGGACTAAAGAATGGGAGGAATGAATTTTTCTGCCACAATAACCAGAGTGCTGAGTAAAAGGAATCCCCCTCCCCCTCGCCTTGCCAACTGATAACCTCCAGACAAACAACTTTCAACAATATTGGATGTTTATAAGTTTCCTTTTCCACCCCATCCTTGATCAAAAGTTGGGGATGGGAGGCAAGAAAGGAGAATCTTTGCCCCTGATAAGGTGGACCTAAACAGAAACAGTTGGGAGTATCCTTTTTGAGCAGGGCAACAGTAGACACATATTTACTGTTCCGCATTCATTTAAAGAACTATATCAGAAGGATTAAACTCAGCTGCTCGTGACTGAAAACTCTAAATAATAATGGCTTAAACAAAAAGAAGTGTATCTCTCACGTAAAGAAGTCTGGAAGGGACTTCCCTGGTGGCACAGTGGTTAAGAATCCTCCTGCCAATGCAAGGGACACAGGTTCAAGCCCTGGTCCAGGAAGATCCCACATGCCGTGGAGCAACTAAGCCCTTGCGCCACAACTACTGAGCCTGCGCCACAACTACTGAGCCTGTGCTCTAGAGCCCACAAGCCACAACTACTGAGCCCACCTGCCACATCTACTGAAGCCCACGCGCCTAGAGCCCATGGTCCGCAACAAGAGAAGCCACTGCCATGAGAAGCCTGTGCACTGCAATGAAAAGTAGCCCCCGCTCACCCCAACTAGAGAAAGCCCATGTGCAGCAACGAAGATCCAGTGCAGCCAAAAATAAATAAATAAAGTACATTTATATTTTAAACAAGTCTAGAAATGTACATACTCCTTACATCTTACTACTCTGCCAGCCTCCTTTTATCTCATGGTCCCAGATAACAATGTGAATTCCAGCCTTCATGTCTGTATTCCAGGTAACAGGAAGGAAAGATGAGGGGACAATCCCTCCCTTTAAGAAAACGTCCTGGGAGTTTCACATGATATTTCCAATTATACCTATTTGCCAGAACTTAGTCACACTTAGCTACAAGGGAGGCCGGGAAATTATAGTCTTTATCCTGGGCAGCAAAAACTGTGGGTTCTATTCCTAAGGAAGAAATGGAAAACAGATATTGGGGGATAACTGTCTCTTCCACAAAGATAATCACAGTGATCTTCTTTCATTTTCTTAAAAACAAGACAACAAGTCCCAAATGGGATCACTTATGCTAAGCCCCACGTCATCATACTGAGACTTAATTACAATTTCAGCTATCCTAGAAATGGAATCTTAAACTAGTCAGTCAGAAGTTGCCTGATAAGCACTAGTTAGGTTAGCTAGATAGACCCCTGTCATCCCCTAAGGAAAAGTAACCTTGCAATCACCATTACGTTTTTTTGCCTAGTATAACTTTCTTTTTCCTGTTCCCTTCTGCCTAAAAAAATCTTTAATTTTGTACAGCGCCTTGGAGATCCTTTCTATTTGCTAGATTGGATGCTGCCTGATTCATGAATAATTGAATAAAGCCAATAAGATCTTAAAAATTTACTCAGTTGAATCTTGTTTTGTAACAATTTACAATGGAATAAGAGATGGGTAGAAAATTAGAGGGAGAAACACAGATAAAATAACAGAAACAATGTATAAATTCTTAGCATTTATTCTTTCTAAGAGTGGAGTACACTAAAAAAAAATCAGAACCCATAATGTGGCAACAGATATATATTTTAATACTTTTATACTGCATGCAGTAGAAGATGTAATGCTCACAATAGGATCAGAAGATAGACATTTATTCAAGATTGGAGCCTGGTCAGGGAGGGCTGTTGTCAGAGCTAGTTTCATAATTCGCATGGCCCAGTGCAAAATGAAAATGCAAAGCCCCTTGTTCAAAAAGGGCATCACTAATGCTACATGCAAATGTGGCGATAAAGAACAGAGAACATGCATTTTGTGCTTATCTCCTCAGTTCACGTGCATGCGCCATTGTCTCCTTGGGCTTCATTTACAAAACACAAGTTCAAAGATAAAATTATTAAGTTTCAAGCCAGTGACAGCAGGATGTTAAAACAATGGCAGGGTCCTTCTGAATGTGGGACTGACCAGGTCACATGCCTAGGAAGCCAGACCTGGGTGCTGTGGCAGACATGTGCCACTCATTTTCCCCTTCAAGAAAGGACCCTCTATAAATAACAAGGTACTACTGTATAGCACAGGGAACTATACTCAATATCTTGTAATAACCTATAACGGAAAAGAATCTGAAAAAGAATATATATATATATAAAATAGAATCACCTGGCTGTCCAATTGAAACTAACACAACATTATAAATTAACTGTACCTCAATAAAAAAATTGTTTTTAATTGACAGAAAGAGAAAAAAAAGAAAGGACCCTCTGCCCAGAAGTGAGGAGTGTGGTTAGCTAATGGGCTCTAGGTGTGATTTTCTTCAGGATCTGCCTCAACTTTACAGCCTCCTTGACAATATTCTTGGGGAAGCACAAGCCAATAATTAAGGAAAAGCAGTCTTCTTAGGGCAACTCCCAGTGATGACTGAGCAAGGTGCTGGTACTCCAGACTGGCCATTCCCACCCAATGTGGGGCTCCTCTAGTGGGCACCCTTTGCTTGGAGCTCCCACTAAGCCAGCAGAGACTGTTAGAGCTGCACTGCTGCCTGCTGGCTCCTGACCTATCCTGCTTCTGCCCTTTTCCTTTTCTAATAAAACTTTTGCATTCCTAGCTCCAACTAAGTTTTGCTTCACAGAGAACACAACCTGTGGCAGCCTCATTTGGGATTTGGTCTAGAAGAATGGATAGAGAATATCCAGGCAAAAATTCATATAGAGGGAGAATGAAGCCCAAGAAGCAGCACAGTAAAAAAAAAAAATTATGAATCATTGTGCTGCTCTTGCTGGTGCATAGAATGTGTGTGTGTATTGGGAGCTGGGGATGGGGAGGGAGAGTGGAGAGGAGAGTGGAGGGCCAAACCAGGAAATTGACATTGACAATACAATTAACTAGACTACATATCTTACTCAGACTATACCTAATAACAGTATTTTAAAAATTAAAGTGTTAGAGACTCCCCTAGTGGTCCAGTGGCTAAGACTCCACGCTCCCAATGCAGGGGTCCTGGGTTTGATCCCTGGTCGGGGAACTAGATCCCACATGCCACAGCTGAGAGTTCGCATGCCACAACTAAAGATCCCGCATGCCGCAAGGAAGGTCCTGAATGCAGCAACGAAGACACAGCACAGCCAAATAAATAAATAAATATTTTAAAAAGTTAAAGTGTTTGTTAGCACTTCAGCAGTGATATGTATATAAATCAAGTCTTATTGCTAAGGGCTTATGAGTACTATCATTCAGAAATAACTTCAGTGCTGCTGGTGAGCATGTACCAACCTTTGTAAATGCATTTCTTGGTTTTGATAATGTACTATGGTTACATAAGATGTTACCATTGGGGGAAGCTGAAAAAAGGGTAGACTGGACCTCTGCACTATTTTTGCAACTTCCCGTGAGTCCATAATTATTTCAAAATAAAACTAAAGGGCTTCCCTGGTGGCGCAGTGGTTGAAAGTCCGCCTGCCGATGAGGGGGATGCGGGTTCGTGCCCTGGTCCGGGAGGATCCCACATGCCGCGGAGCGGCTGGGCCCGTGGGCCATGGCTGCTGAGCCTGCGCGTCCGGAGCCTGTGCTCCGCAAAGGGAGAGGCCACAGCAGTGAGAGGCCCGCGTACCGCAAAAATAAATAAATAAAAATAAAATAAAATAAAATAAAACTAAAATTTTTAGCTTAATGTTTCAGTGATTCTCCACCCTATACATTTTGCTTTATACAATTGAGACCACATGCCATTTACATTTTTATCATGCTTTTCTCACTCAATGTAATATAATAATTTTCAGATGCCATGAAAAAATTCCTTGTAAGCATAATGTTTGAAGACTGCATGATCTCCACTGGCATATTTGTGACATATTACTATGCATTTCCTTATTGTTGCGTGTATAGTTGCTCTGAGTACCAATCCACTCTCCCAAAAGTTAGGTGTGAGATGCCAAATTTGGCCCATGGTAGTTTTGTGAGTCTGAAGGTTTTAGTTGAACCCATGAAGACCCCTAATGGAAGTTGCACTAGAAAAGAATACTCAGAGAAATCTTACTCCATCCCTACCCCCTCCACTGCACTGTCATACATTTCTCCATTTATGATTTATCCTTCCTGTGTTTCTTTTTGCAAATATAAGTTAATGTTTTTCTTACATGAAGGTACAAATACACACATACACACACACACATATATATACACATAAAGATATGTATTTTTTCATACTTTGATTTTATCACTTATATTCTGAAAATCACTCATATCAGTTCCTAGAGACCATCTTCATTCTTTTTTTAAATGGCTGCATAGTGTTTCATTGTGTAGACATATCAAAGTTTATGCAACCAGTTTCCTACATATGGGCATGTAAATTGTTTTGAATATTTTGCTGTTAAAAGTAATTCCACAATAAATTATGTTTTTTTCCTATTTGTGGAAGTGTATCATTATGGTAAATACTTAGATTTAGGACTGATGGTTCAAAGGGTGAAAGCATAAGTGATTTTGTTAGATATTACCAAATTCTTCTCTACAGGGGTTGTACCATTTTGCACTTGAACTAGCAGTGTATGAGAATGCAATCCATATCTGCAGACAGAGAAGAGCCTTTTCAAAAACAGTTGATGCTGAATGCATAAAACTAGATCTCTGTGAAACAAAATTAGGAAGTCAAAAGAAAAAAACTATACTGAGATATACATGGCAAATAGAAAGTGAGTTGGATGAAATAAGAATTTAAATTTTTTTAAAAAAACCTAACTGAAATGGCATAGTCAAAATCTACAGTAGAAACAGTAAAGAATGAATTAGAACTGCAGAAAATTAAATGAGTAATATGAAGGATACATATGATTAGCTCTCTCAGAATTCAGAGGAAACGGACAAAGAGATGACAATAATGATAAAGGACATAGAAGGATGCTCTAATAACATAATTACAGGTGTTTCTCAGGAAGAAACCACTTAAAACAGATGTAGTAATACAAGTTAGAGTAGAAGAATAACTGTCCTAGCGTGGGGATTAATAAAAACCCAAAAGTAAAAATCCACAGATTGAAAGTATTTATACCACACACATATGCGCACACACACTCACACTCTCAGACTCATATTATTCTCACAAAATTGTTTAATTTCAGAGATAAATAAAACAATTTCCTATAAGTATTCTGAAAATAAAGACATCTTTTTAAAAGATGTTAAAAGAGATTGCCAAATATAAATTTCCTAGATCCACGTTTAGGAATAATCATCATCCCAATTAAATTAACCAAAAGAGATTTTTTTTTTTTTAGTATTTATTTTTGGTTGCACTGGGTCTTAGTTGCATCAGGTGGGCTCCTTAGTTGTGGCATGCAAACTCTTAGTTGCAGCATGCATGTGGGATCTAGTTCCCTGACCAGGGATTGAACCCAGGCCCCCTGCATTGGGAGCACGGAGTCTCAACCCCTGTGCCACCAGGGAAGTCCCACCAAAAGAGTTTTTAATTGATGAAATGATTCTAAAATTCATTTAAATATATAAGAATATATTAATAGAAAGAATATATAAGAATATAGTAAATAATTTGTAAGGAAGAGCATTGGGAAGGGATTAATCCTTCCTTCTGGTAAAACCTACTAAAAAGCAACAATAAGTAAATCAATGTGGCATTGATGGCAATGTGACAAAATAAGCAGGTCAATATAACAAAAGAAAGAGTTCAAAATCAGATCTCAGTATATGTGTTATATGAGGTAAAACAAATCAGTGGAGAATGCAAGGATTCTTCAACAGATAGTTTTGTTATGACTGATTAACTATTTGTGTGTTTGTGGGGGGGAGGGGTGTTATTTAGACCCTCACCTTACAGCACATAACAAAATACACACCAATAGATTAGGATTAAATAATTCAGTTTTAAAATATCAAACCGTCAAAAAACCAAAGAAAACATAGATTTTATCCCTTCAGCTCTCTAAGTTTAAAAGCAACGGAAGGGAGTTCCCTGGTGTCCTAGTGGTTAGTATTTGGCACTTTCACTGTCATGGCTGGGGTTCAATTCCGGGTCAGGGAACTGAGATCCTGCAAGCCAGTGGCGTGGCCAAAAATAAATAAGTAAGTAAGTAAGTAAATAAATAAATAAATAAAATTTGTTTAAAAGCAACAGAAGAAGTCACTAAAGAATAGATAGATTCACATACATTTAATATTTTTGCATATGTAAAATGCCATAAACAATACTAAAATATAAGTTGTAAAAGCTATCTGCAGTGAAAATACCAAGCAAGTGGTTAATACGTTATTATATAAAGCACTTACAGAAATCAACTACAGAAAGACAGGAGTTGATCATCTACTACAGAAGAAATTGAAATGGCTATTAAATATGTGAAGAAAGTGTTTTATTAATAACCAAAGAAACACTGATTAGAATAGCAATACCATGTTGACTTTCAACTTTTGAGTTAAAGGTTAAAAAGTTAACTTGCTTAATGTTGGAGTTGAGGTAGTAAGAAGACAGCCATTCTTTGACATTGCTGATGAGGTATAAATCTGGACAATCTCTTGGGCAAGAAATTTGGTAATTTCAATCAAAGAGCTTTAAAGATGCCACCACTCTCTTACCCATAATTCTACTTTTAGGATTCTATCTCAAGGAAATTCTAAGAAATATGTACAATATTTTAGTCACAAAAATGTTCAACCCCATGTTATGTATTATATAAAAAATGGAAAGTACTAAATGCTTAATGTAAGAGGATAATGGTTAAGTAAATAACAGTCCGTGACATGAATATAGTGTAGTTTTTAGAAATTAAAATGTGGGCAAGTATTGACTAATTATCCAGGTATTTTATATTCATTTGCTCATTGAAACCTCACTACAGAGATTCTCTTGGCCCTTCCAGGTGTACCCACCACTTTTCTCTAACCTCTTATGTTCCCTGAAGGCTGACCTGTATGGACTGCATCAACAGGTTTCCTTGCCTTCTAACTTCTGATTGGCTTGGGTCAATGGAGAAGACCAGCAGGAGACTGTTGGAGGGAGGGAGGAGAGGGAGGTTGGGTGTTTATATGTCCTGGCTCCCTCTCTCTGGGTTTCCTGTGGACTGACTGCCTTTCTGAACTAAAGGCCACAGCTAGTGTCAGGTAGCCCTTTCTAAACACCTCTGCCACCAGGTTCTGATTACTGCTCTCTCCCCCTACCCCTTTATAGTCATGCCTTCTTGTTGTCACCAGCCTGCGGGTACTGCACGATTCCTTGTGGTTTCTCTCCATCTTCCCACATCTTTTTATTTTTATTTATTTATTTTTTGGCCACACTGTGCCACTTGTGGGATCTTAGTTCCCCAATCAGGGATTGAACCCGGGCCCTCGGCAGTGAAATCTCGGAGTCCTAACCACTGGACCGCAAGGGAATTCCCTTCCCACATCTTTTAAAATACTTCCTTTGTGCTATTCTCTTCAAATGAGGTGTGCCATTTTCTGCTGGAACCTTGACTGATACAACAACTTAAGAGATTCTATGGTTGAGGAGATAGGCACAGAGAAGTTAAGTAATTTGCCTAAGGCTTCAAAGGGAGGAAATAATACTTGTAGAATATGTCACAATTATTTATATATCTATCTTAAAATAACTTGTACTGTTTTTATTACAAAAGGTAAAACATACAATACAAATAAGTAAAATGAAGAGATAAAATACTCATATTTCTGCCCATCTATTCCATCCATTATTTATTTAATAAGATTCCCACATTTTTATCTCTAGCTGAACTCCTACTGCTTTAGAATACAGACTGAGGATCTCACTTTGGCCCAGCTGATCTCAGCAGCTTTGCCTCCTGCGCTTGTCCCCTTGCCATAGCTCCATGGGTTGCCTTTCAGCTACTCCAATGAACTATGTTTCTTTCTACTACAGGGCCTCCATCCACATTGTTCTCTCTTTCTAGGACATTTTTACATACCCCCCCTCCCAAAGTTAACTTCCAGAATGATCTAGACGCCCGAACACTTTATCACTATGGACCTTTCCAAAATAATATTTATCAGAGTTTGAATTGACACACCAAGCATGTGGTTTATTTCCTCTGTAGCTCCTCTAGTAGGCTGTATGTCACTGAAGGTCTCCAGCTGTCTTGTGTCACATGTGTATCCCAAGTACCTTGCCCTGTGCCTAGCACGTAGTATGAAATCAAATATTTGAATGAAAATAAAGCAATGGGACTAATGAGAAAGTTGGACAGAATCACATTAGAAAGGGCTGAATTCTTTATTATTTCCTCTTTCTTTGCTTCAAAGTCTAAGACAATTTAGTCATAAGTCTCAACCCCTTTGCTAGAAAGTAAAAGCTATTAAAACTGTATAAAGAAAAAACTAAATCTGTATTTCTTTACAGTTTCTTCAACAAGATACTATTTGATACAAATGGAGGGGGGAGGTGGGCAGGTGAGCAAGAGAAATGTTTTTAAGTGGGAATGGATACTAGTTAACTTCCTAGAGTTCTCAACACTTACTCAGAATTCATGTCAAAATTACATCTTTTTGAGGGCTCTAGTGATGACAAATTCAGCTCTAGGAGGATAGGGTGGAAATTTAAGGAAGGGACAAAACTAGCAAGACAAGAGGCTGACTGCACAATAAAATATACGCACTAAATAGTCCTCTTTTCAGTAGGATGGGGAAACACGTGTTAATTTGGTTCTGCACCTTAGTCACCCATTGACCTTCGCTTTTAAACTGCAGGTCCCACTTAATCTGTGATAGCTGAGTTCTTAATTTTCTCGCCTACTTGCTTCGATTTTGGTTAAGAACTTCAGCTTGAAAAACCCCATAGACAACCAATAACTGCAAAGTCTCCCCCTGGGGGCAGTTCGCACCCCAACCCCCTCCCGAGGGAGGGAGTGCGACTGCGCAGACCGCACAGGCTCCTTGTGACGTCACAAAAGAGCCAAACCAGGTGGGGGGGGCGGCCCTGCGACCACTTTTAGGTCCGCTTCCTTCAGTACCCGCTTCCCTAAGCCCACCCCCTACCGCCCCCTCAGTCCTCCTCTTTTAGTTAAAGAATAAAATCACCAGGTTGAAACCCCCATGTGGCCACGCCCACACTCTCGCCAGGCCACACCCCCTATTTCGGTGGCGCCGCCAGGCCACACCTGGCGGGAGGGTTCCCCGCGCGCGCGCGCCGCGTACAGGCGGGGAAAGCGGAGCCAGGCCGCTTCAGCGCCTCGTCTCCCCACCCCGCAGTGGGCCCGGCTCTCGGGGCGGGTCTCCGAGGGTGCGGACCCAGGCCAGCTTGGGCGGGAGAGACGCGCGCCCGTGAGGGAGGGGCGGAGGAGAGCAGAACATCGCCCCCCAGGCCCGCCCCCCGCGCGCGCTCCAGAACAATGAGCGCACACAACTCAGCTGCGGCGGAGGTGGCGGCGGCGGGAGCGGGCGCGAGGCACAGCGCGCTCCCAGAGTCGGGGACCCCGCTGCGCAGATCTCGAACCCGGCCTCCGCCTTGTGCGCGGCCTCGTCCTCTACGCGCATGTAGAGCATCCATTCAGAGTGGCGGACCTTCTCCCGTCAGTTTTCCAACCTCCTGTCGAACGCGTCCGCAGCGGACGCGGGGTGCTCCCGGAGACACAGCGCGCCCTCCCAACTCAGCCACGCTCCTGGCCTAAGAATTGACACAGACACCAAGGTTGGCCTCTGGGGCTTTGGCGCCCGCCTCCAGACCGACCGGATCCCTATGTCTGCGACCCGCTCGACCACCTCGGACGGAGCCGCCCCAGCCTCTAACTCGGACACCAGCAACCCCCGGGCATCTATACAAGGATCTGTCCCGCCCTCAGTATCCCCCCGATTGTCCCGACGTCGGTCCGCCCCACCCTCAGTACCCGACTCCACCCGGGTATCAATACCAGGAACTTCTACAACCAAGAACTCCCTCCGAGGTTCGGTACAAGAATCCATCTCGCCCTCGATGCCCAGCTTCCTCAAAATATAGGTACCAGCACCTCCACAACCCAGTAACACTCCCCAAGTGTCACTACTTGGGTTCACCCCGCCCTCAGTATCCGGCTTCCCCTGGGGTTCGGTACGAGGACCTCCTACACCCAGTAGCTCTCCCCAACTGTCAGTACAAGAGTCCAGCCAGGTCTCCATGCCCGACTCCCCCCGGCTATCTGCACCAAGATCTACCCCGCTCTTGGACTCTTCCCGAGAATCGGTACAAGGGTCTGCCCCGACCTCGGTTCTCAGCCCCCCCGAGAGGTCGGTACGAGGATCTATCCCGCTTTTGGACTCCTCCCGAGTGTCGACACAAGAGTCCACCCAGCTCTCAGAGCTAGGTTACCCCCGAACATCGCTGGAAGAATCGGCTCCGCCCCCGGGTTCCCCGGGAGTACCAGTACCAGGGTCCGCTCCGCCCTCAGCGCCGGGCTCCGCCCGGGTATCGGTGGAGGAATCGGCTCCGCCCTCGGGCTCCCCCCGAGAGTCGGTAGAAAAGTCCGCTCCGCCCTTGGCCGGCCCCACTCCTCTACCCACGACCCCGGAGGGCCTCGACCAGAGCATGGAGGGTCAGGAGAAGGCGAATAGAGCGGGACGCATGTTCGACGTAGTCGTGATAGGAGGCGGCATCTCAGGTCAGTGTGGACCGTAGCGCTATAGCCTGAGGGACCCTGGCCGGCCTGGGGTGAGGGACTTGCAGCCGCAAGGTGGCGTTTGGTGGGGGTCTCTCTTGTGCATGCGAGAGTGCAACGGTGGCCAGCCCAGGATCCTGCGAGGAGGGGGTGGGGTTGAGCCGGGTTTGCTGGTGGTGTGTGAACTGGGGGAGGCAGGCACAATAATTTTACTACTACTATGAAATACTAACATTTAATTAGCTCTTGCCGTGCAGTTATATTTAGCAGTTTACGTGGATTTTCTCAATCCTCAGCTGTCCTGTAAGGTGGGTACTTTATTCGTCCCTATTTTACAAAACCTAGAAACGGAGGTAACTCTGCAGATGTCAAATCACCTAACCGGGGAAGTGGCGATGATTTTCTCCCATTTAAGACCCTCACTCCTAATTCCTGAGGTAGCTGCTTTGCCTTCCTAATTTCATGCCCTTTGCCCTAAACAGAACATCAGTATACGGATTTTGGTAGTATTGAGTGTTATTCCAGTCCTGCTCTTCTCAAAGCGCTTTTCCTTAGAAAATTTGGTAACTGGAGAGGAAGGAGGAAGAATCTTTTAGGAAAAGGTTTTTTTAAAAAAAAAAAAAAAGTGGGGGCGGGGGGAGAGAGGTGGGCTCTTAGTTTTAACCTACTCCAGCCATTTTTTTTTTAGAACTTGCAGAAAGTGTAGGGCATTTATTATCCAAAGGGAATCTCTCTGTGAAGCAGGGGCTGAGGGCAGATAAGGGAATGTCCTGTTTGTGTCTTTCCCCACTGCCTGAATCTTACCCTGTGATGAGCCAGCTGGCAAGCCTGGGTTCCTCTGGTCCTGGCTTGGGTTTGTAGCTGACCAGCTGAGTGATGCATAAGGCTTTCCCATATCTTCCTGGAACCCTCATCATGATTGATATATTAAATTTGTCACATGTTGTCATAATTGGTAAAATGTCTGAAATTTAGGAATTGTGTTTCAGCTCTAACTAGGGTCCCACACTAGTCTGTCCACAACCTGGGAGAATGTTAATCATTTCTGAAATATACCTGAAAGAGGGAAAAATAAGGTGGGAGGGAGTAAGTAGAGTGCCCCAAAGTAGCCATTTTTATGTATAATCCTTCTGAGGAGACTCTTTTGGGTGAAGATAGCTTTTGACTTGGCCTGTTTCGGATAACAGTCCTAATCACCAGAGAAGAGATTGGCATGAGCTGTTGCTTTGACAACTCCAGCCAGTGCCAACAAAAACATGCATGTATGTCGGAGCATCAGGAAAGCAGATCCTTGTGGAGAGTACGAAAAAGAAGTACTTCTCTTGTTTCCCTTCATTCATTTATTAGCTTATTTATTAGCTTATTTATTCATTCAACAAACACTTGTTGACTGCCTGCAATGAAGTGGACTGGTGTTTCTAAAAGCCTAGTTCTTGTATGTGAGCCTCCTAGAAGCAATGGGATTGTTCATCACTGGAAAATAACTATGATGATAATGTGTTGTGTAAATTGATTAGGAGTTCTGTCTCTATTCCCATCTCTATACCATTCATATTTCACTATTCAGGGTTCTTTCTGGGACTTTATTCTTGTCTTTTTCTTGTTCTGTGTTCCAGTATTCCTTAAGGAGCGTTTTGTCTGTTACTTTTTCTCTGCCTGATGACTGGCTGTCTCTCCCTTTCCACACTTTACTCCAAGTAGTTGATCGTGAGCAGAATTGGATTTACCATGTAGCTGATGATGCTTATGCTCTATGGCCTTACAACTGCAGGTCGCTTCTGGTTCTCATTCTAAATAAATAACCAGTTTCATACTGAATCTTGTATTTGTCTTTTTGCATTCTTTTTTTTTTTCTTGAAGAGGGCACCCAAATTATATAAGCTTCAGGCTCCTCAAAACCTGGATCTTTCCATGGTCACTATTAATTATTAATTTGTTCATTTCCACTTGGGGGAAGAAGAGAGCATTTCTTGCACAGTAGTTCACAGTCCTATTCCAGAACCCAACTTCCACTTCATCAGTGACAGTGGAACAGGCACTGGGATTCCTTTAATATCATCTCTTATCAGTCAGATTTGATTTTAACACCCAAACTGACCAGAAACATTGCTTCCTGGCTGTGGTGTCTTGCCAGATGGTTCACAACTAAAATGAAAGTAGATGCAAGTCTGGCTTAGGATAAACCCTGCACACAGACTGGGTGTTTCACGAGCAGGTGAGAGGCATTACTTCCCAAGGGTTCTCGAGCTCAGAAACACCTCATCTTTGTGTGTGCTTAGCAGTATCCCATGAATTACTTAATAGTCCCCATATCAGTTTTAAATGCTTTTGGATATTTCTTCTGTCAGAACTGGCACATTTTAACATGTTACCCACATACTTATAATATATGGCCAATACTTTGCATCTGCAGTGTTATTCCTATTATATAACAAAATAGCTCCCAGAAGCGTACACATCCTCAATTCCTCAAAAGCAGTCCATATGAACAGAATTACCTTTCATTTTTTTATAACTATCTCTGCACAAAGAATAGCAGCATCTTAATATATCTCCCTTTTGTCATTAAAAATCATGGAACAGCATGTCTTACAGCCACAAAATCCCTTTTTCCTCCCACTCACCAATTAAGTAATTTTATGTACTCTATTAGTAATTGAGAAGGGAAGCCCCCACCCCGCACTCATTTGTAAGTAGTATAATGGTACCTTCAACATGCTCTGGTCCTTATCCATCATCCATCATCTATCACCAAGTCCTTTTTGAAACTTCTTTCATGCCTTCTGTGACACTATTGGATCCTGAATTTTTATCCCACACTGTTTGCTCCTTTTCCGTTCCTTTCATTGTGCCCATATTCTTGCGACCGACCTTCTACTTTTGAAATGACCTCGAGGTTCAGCTATTCATCACTTTGGGGCTCTTATGCACTCCCTCTCTTTTTCATTCTAAGGCCTCACCTTTCCCTTTATCTATAGGAAGCTCTTAAGTCTCTAGTTTGAGTCCTTTACTTTCTCCCAACTCCTGTCCCATAGCTTATCTGCTCTTGGGTATTTCACACTTGACTGTCTTATTCTTACTTCATATTCAACATGTTCAAAAGCCTCCTTGCCCTCCAACCTAGCTTCTCTTCCTCACTTCCTTGACTCTGTTCTTGGTACCACCATCCTTTCCATCATTTTTGACACATCCTTCTGTTTTATCTTATACACCCAGTCAACAGATCCTTCTAACTCCTCCTTTGGGCTGTTTCCTCTCTTGTGTCTTCCCCATCCCCCGGACAGACCCTTAACCCCTTCAACTCACCAGGTTATGACCATCTTCCCAGTGGCCACACTTTGGGCTCTCCCTTCATGTCCATCCCAGACTTGATTGTTTTAAACACTTCTTTCATCACCTTGTTCTGCTCAGGATGTTCAATAGTATATTGCCAGCCTTTCAAGCTCCACCCACCCCTCCACATATCTAGTCCCACCTTGTTGGACCAGTAGCATTTCCCACCATCCCTAACATAGCTTTAGTCACACTGCTCTCTTGTCTCCAGTACTACACCATGTTTATTTTGTCCCTCCATTCCTTCCCTGTTTTTGTTTTTTTCCTAACACGGAAGTGCTTCTCTCTGAACATTTACATCCTATCCATTCTTCAATACCCAATTAGCGCTCTTTTCCTTGATCATTCTGGTTCTCTTGATTTTTCTCTCCTCTTGTGGAGCTTGTAATCTATATCTGACCATTTGAACTTATTTTATGTCCTCTTTCTTGATGTTATTTTTAATATAGCAGTTGAGTCACTGACTTTACATGCTACTTCTTACTCATAAGCTGACACGGATACAACAAGTGACAGAAACCCAGTGGTATAAGATTTTAAAATCTGCTCCTAACTGAGAATTTCTGAATTAGCTCTCTTTAGGAAGAGAGAATAAAAGGAAAAGAGGGGGGGAAAACGCCCACCTCCAGGGGACAGTGCATACTTCAGAGTCTTTGGGCCAAAGGAGTTTTTAAAAGACAGTCTAGTCCAATCACATAAGATTTTAATCCTCTCGACGGCATCTCCTTAGTAATTATCTGGCTGTAGCTTTGAATGCATCTAGGGAAAGGGAATTCTGTACCCCTCAAAGCAGCTCATTATGGGTAGGGGTGGCCCTGGGGCCTGGACTCGTTCAAGCATTTTGGGAGCCTCTACCATATGCCAGGCAGTAGCTAGATCACGGGGCAAGAAGTATATAATGAGGAGTAAGAAGTGTCCTTGACCACAAGGTGCCCCATCCTCTTGCAAGAAGTGATCAAGTGAGAAAATAATTGACATGCATAGAATGAGAGAAATATTAATATTATGAATCTGAAGAAAATGCCAGGGCCTTGAGAGATAAGTATGATTTTAACAGGTAGAGATAAGAGGATGGAAAAAAGACACACCAAACAAGGGAGTATGGAGGAGCACAGATACGGAGTCAGGAAGCCCTAAGTCATACATGAGTAGTGTTTAACTTAAACCCATGACGAGTTCTACTGGAGGAAGACAGTTGCCTACTGTGCCTCTAGCGATGTGATCCTGGTAGTTGCTGAGATTACTCCAGTGTGCCACATCTTCCCCACAGTTAGCCAGGGCACAGTGAAAACGCTTTCATCATAACACCGGATAGTCCTGGGTGATCAGAATTTTTCCATGTTTTTTTGAAATTAAATTCCAAGTGTCTTGGAGAGAGAGCTTTTTCCAAATAGTGACTAAGCAATAGAACCTCCCTATATTTGTATCCACGAGCTGAGCTCCACTAAAAGAACTGAGAGCATAGCCGCCCGGAACACTGTGCTGTGTAAGAGCAGCTGGGATGGAATCTTTCTCATCATCGGAGACAGAAAAGCTATTTCGTAAGAAGATTGACTAATGTTCTGAATCCTGCCAGCAAGTCCACAACATACCACAGTTTCCCTTTTTGCTGAAATACATCACCCTGAAGAATCATTTCTGCTAGGAGTGATTTAGGCATTTTAACTCAGAACTTGGCAACACATACTGTACAGTTTTGTAGTGATTAAGGAAAGCTTACATTAAAAAATATGCCACTTAGTTTCAGTGCCTTGGTTATTTAGGTACTCTGAGGTTCACTGCCAGCTAAGCATGAATTTTCTGCCTTTCAGAACACTTCTTGGCCCTAATTTTGTTTTCTCAAAAAAATAAGCAAGGATTCTTTTTTTTTTTTTTTGCGGTACGCGGACCTCTCAGTGTTGTGGCCTCTCCCGTTGTGGAGCACAGGCTCCAGACGTGCAGGCTAAGCAGCCATGGCTCACGGGCCCAGCCGCTCCGCAGCATGTGGGATCTTCCCAGACCGGGGCACGAACCCGTGTGCCCTGCATCGGCAGGCGGACTCTCAACCACTGTGCCACCAGGGAAGCCCGTGAGGATTCTTTTACTTTATTAACTTTTAATGTTGAAGAAAGAATACAAGAATTACATTTATTTGGGTTCTGATTCTTTGATATCTTCATAGTTGAATGAGCTTTGGGGTTTATCTGACATTTAATGGGCAGTTTTAGCATTTGGCCAATACTAATTGATATGAATCTATACATAATACTCAGCTAATGTGAAAAATATATTTAACAATAGATCTAGGGACTTCTCTGGCAGTCCAGTGGTTAAGACTCCGTGCTTCCACTGCAGGGGGCATGGGTTCTATCCCTGGTCAGGGAACTAAGATCCCGCAGGCCACGTGGTGCAGCCAAAAAAGGAAAACAAAGCAAAACCCAATAGATCTAAGTATAGTATAATTGTATAAGTATAGTATAACTATAGTATAATTGGATCATAGAGACCAATAATTAAGAAAAGGAAATGTGGAAGTCTGTTATTGGCAAATATTGGGTCATACGATCTTTGTACAGGTGTGACATACACATATTTTACATATGATAAATCTTGCCAGTATTTGGATGCAGGTATACCCAAAAAGACTGAGGTAATATTGTAGTTTCATGTCACATACAGGGGTTTGCAAGAGCGTAGACATGCAATGAGCACTGGTTTGAAGACTACATTTGCATGTATGAGATAGATTTCATAATGACAGTTACTTTTCATTTTAAATTTGAGTGATCAGAACTGCACAAAATGAACCAAAAGAAGTCAGTTACATTTTTAAATGTTGTAAGTGTTTGAGACAAGTTGATTGTTAGGACTGCTTTCTCCTTTTGTTTGAAAAATGTTTTACAGCTTTACCAGCAATTTGTGTTCTCCTTCGGGTGATCTGTTCTTTATTATGTTCTCATCTAGTCTTATGAATTAAGGCAGCTTCAAATCTTTGAACCACAGTTCTGTCAGCTGTAAAATGAGAGGTTGGATTACGTTATGTATGATATATCTTCCAGTATCTTTTTCAGTATAGTTGGCTTCTTAAAGGTCTATGTCTTCAGCTTTCTCTTTTGGACCCTCTCCCCAACACTTCTTCCCTCCATGTTGCATTCTGGAAATGGTTTTCATCATCCATCATACTGACATCCTACACTAACTTAAATCAGGATCTGGGTCTGCCTTACAGGTGCTCGTTCACACCTTTCCCATGGCTCCTCTGAGCCTTAGTTTAAAAGCCCTTTTCTAGTTGTTGCCAGGCCAAAGGAAAGAAATCCTACTTTACAGCAATATTCAGTTGATTTATTAGGTAAGACTGTCAATAAGAACATAAAAACCAGGTGATAAGCTTTGAGAGTTGAGTTAATTACATATTCACCATGTTCAAGGGTCACAGAATTGCAGCCTGTAATAGCTCAAAGGGACCAAAACGGAGGCTCAGGAGGGTCAAATGAATTACCAAATGCCACAAAATTCTTAGTGGCATAACTTGACCTTGGAATATACCCCACCTCACTTAGGCTTGCTTTATAGGCTCATTCATAGAACTGCAGTAAACTTTTATTATTGTTTTACTTTGAGGCTTGACGCTCTAAAAACTAGTGGCTTGTTGTTTCACAGTAATTCATGTTTTAGACTATATTACATTGCATGTGACTGCTTCATGAACATTTTTTTTTTTTGGCCGCCTGGCTTGTGGAACCTTAGTTCCCCGACTAGGGATTTAACCTGTGACCCTGCGGTGGAAGCACGGAGTCCTAACCACTGGACCACCAGGAAATTCCCCTGCTTCGTGAACATTTAAATTTTAAAATATTAGGCACCCTATTAGGATGGATGACTTTTATATGAAGAATTTATTTCCTTTTTGAAAAGTCCATTCCTGGTGGTTTTAGGACAATGTATAGCAATTATTTGAATAGTTTAGATCAGTGGTTCTTAACCTTTTGGAGCAAATGTCCCTTTGAATATCTGATGAAAGCTATTGGACCTTTTCACCAAAAATAAAAGCTTTTTTTTTTTTTTTTTTTTTTTTGTGGTACATGGCCCTCTCACTGTTGTGGCCTCTCCCGTTGCAGAGCACAGGCTCCAGACGCTGAGGCCCAGCGGCCATGGCTCACGGGCCCAGCCGCTCTGCGGCATGTGGGATCCTCCCGGACCGGGGCACGAACCCGTGTCTCCTGCATCGGCAGGCGGACTCTCAACCACTGTGCCGCCAGGGAAGCCCTAAAAGCATATTTTTATGCCTAGCCATTTTTTCCCTGCACCAGGCCAACATCTGATATTATGGAAACCTCTTCATTGTCACTGTCCCTATAATATAAAGATTTGGGGCTGATCCTGAGACTCACAGAATGGTGAAAAATAAGAAAAATAAGAATTCAAAGGATTTATTAGGTCATTAGACAGTTACCAGTAATGAATATGTAAATAGACAATAATAAAAACAGTCAAGAAATCTAGGCTGAAAAATAAGGCACCTGCATTTACTACCTTAAGACCATGATAAATATAACAGTGAACCTGCCATGTTTTGAAAAGAAAGAATTTGGGGAGACGATATTGGTGAAGAAAATGGAAGGCTATGGTAGTCGATGTGAGTTTTAAATAGTTTTCTAAGATTGGTGTTTACAGATTTTACGTACTGAATTGAAGCCATCGATATTAAATACACATTTCAATTTAATATGCATTTGTAATTACTTTATAAAGAACATTGGTCATTGAAGGCATCTGACAAAATTCAGGCCCAAATGGAGGAGTTAAGTTCTCTTAATTTATGTTAGTCCATTTGTCTCTCCAGTGACCATGTGAGGCATGGGACCCCTCTATGTAGCAGGGGTTACAACCATGAACCTGAAGTGCCCTTGGTGTTTGAGGTTGGTTCAGGGCTTCAGTGGCGGCACAAAAAGGGAGAAGGAAATGACAGACAGGAAAGGGTTTCATGGAGAAAATAATGCTTGACAGAAGTGCTGTGGATTTTGGATAAATTCTGAAATGTAACAAGGATGACCTTTCAGGTGACTTTTTTTTTTCAGATTAAATGAGTTAGCTGTGAGCTGTGGCTTAAGTGAAAGACCTTTTTCTTGCATGTCTGCATGTATTCTTCATTCATTCATTTATTTATTCATTCAATAAATATTGATCGAGCACTCACTATGTGATTTGAGCAAAATTTATGGGTTTTGCTTTTTTCCTTCTTTGGGAACATTGCTTCTAAAACTTTAGTATGAACTGTTGTTTGACTGTACATTTTATTTTCCTCGGAGTATTCAGTCCAAGAGTCCAAATGTGCAGTTAGGTAAGAATTCTGTTGGTCAGAGATCACTTCACTGAATAATAGAAAATTAACTTAAAATATTTAATATGTGATGTACACTATACACATTCATAGGTGGTGGTGAACGTCAAAGTTGAAGAAAAATACCACTTTAAGAAATAAACAGGAAGAACTAGGAGAGCCAGCAGAACATAAGCCATAGCTACACTAAAACTTTGCTTCAACACTTAGCTTGTGCTCTAGGCGTTGTTCACTTGGGACCTGCCCAGGTGAGTTTATTACTGTAAATATTTGACAGTATTTTAAGAGCTGAAACCAGCTTTCCCAAAGTGCATTTTTTGAGATGTAATTTTTTTTAAGGCAAAAGGTGGAGAAATGCTAAGTTAAACGAATCTCTTCCCTGCAGGACTTATCAGAGCCTTTAATATGCCAGTGTGCACCATACACTTCCCAGAAGGAGAAACAGCATATGTCCCAACTTCCATGAACATTGATACTTTTCCCCAGAGCATCTTGAGGACTAGTATTCCATAAAACATTTTGGAAATTGCTTCCTAACCACAGTGCATCCTAGTGTGCAGCATCTGAGGACAGCAGTGTGGAGTGCCCTTGGTGTATTTTCAGTTTCAGTGAAAGAATGGGGCAAATAATGAATTAAGGAGTAATTGCATTCCCTAAGTCGTGTGAGATCCATTTATCTAAAGTGAAGATGAATGCTGAACAATAATCAAATAAATTAGGACTGTCTAGACAACGAGTCTGTGAATTCAGGGCAAATTGAAGTTAATTGTTAGCTTTTATCTATTTATCATTTGAGACAGTTCTGTCTTTTTAGCTTATCAAAAGGATCAGAAGATTTGGCATTTTCAAAAGCAGGTAATTATTTCTCTGAAAGGAAGCACAAAATACAGATGGATATAGATATAGGTAGATAGATAGATAGGTGATAGATAATAAGAATGGCTGTATTGTATGTATGTAGGTATTGGGGACAAGTTTGTATGCACATTGATATTCTCCATTGTCTTTTGCTAAAAAAGCGTAATACTGGTTCAGAGACCAGAAAATGTACTAGTAGTATTAAGAATCTGCGAATTTACTTGGGCATAAAGGTTTAAATGACCAGACACCCTGTCCTTGTCAGTCTTTCTTAGTTGCTTGAGATAAATATAATCTAAGTAGCATTAGAAACTTCCCCGTTGCCCTCATCCAGGTGAGCATGGTTTTCTTTTCTTGGTATGTGGTTCCTCTGTTCATTGCAATGAGTGTTTGAGCACCTGCAACACGGTAAGCTCTATTCTAGGGATGCAAAGGTGTCTAACACATATAACACACTAGTTAAGAGGCAGATCTCTGGGCAAGAGGTCATGTTGCCTTGGACAAGGGCAAAAGGCCACAAGGGTTTGGACAAGAGTGGCTAAGATTGCAGTGGTTGGAAGCAGCTGATGTATATAGAGTGCCAGGTGGTGATGTGTGCTAAGAAGAAAAATACAGCAGCTTGTGACAGATGATTATATCACTTGTCCGTATTGAAAGTGGGGTCACTGGACATTTTTCATGGGGAATATGCTACATTTCAAGGTTTGTTCTAATCATTTGTTGTAGAAGGAAAATCAATAGTTGAAGGGTAGCACGAGTCAAATGGACAAATTTCTCTTTTTTCATAATGTGAATGTACTTGAAGAAGTAAGGTAAAGGAAAGAGCCCTTGGTGAGGTAGAGAAGGCAGGGGTACAGATTTATAGCCCAGGAAGCAAAGGACCATTTCCTCAAAGCCTTTGTTGCTGATATTAATTCCTTCTCCAGGTGTGCTGTGTGGCTTAAATCATTTCCTATCCCATTTCTGTGGGGATGTAACCATCTCAGGACATTGGAAGCACTGCAGAATCTGTGGAAACACAGTTTCCATGGGCAGTGGCTTTAAGAAGCTGGAGCTTGGTTTGAGGTTGCCATGGCAACAGCACTGCTGGCTGGATACATCATCTCACCCAGGCTCTCCTGATCTAATAACCAGGATTAACAATTGCCTGAACTCTCATATGAGGTGTGCTTTTAGCAGACTTGGTTTTGTTTTTTTTTTAAGCCTCTCTAATAAATCCATTGACCTATTTTATGTTGGTTTCTCTAAAACCCAGATGGTTGAAGAGAGAGAAACCAGAAGAGGAATTATATTGTTGGGTTTTTTAAAATAAATTTATGTATTTTATTTATTTATTTTTGGCTGCATTGGGTCTTCGTTGCTGGGTGCGGGCTTTCTCTAGTTGCAGAGAGCGGGGGCTACTCTTCGTTGCGGTGCGCGGGCTTCTCATTGTGGTGGCTTCTCTTGTTGCGGAGCACAGGCTCTAGGCGTGGTTTTCAGTAGTTGTGGCTCGCGGTATCTAGAGCGCAGGCTCAGTAGTTGTGGCGCACGGGATTAGTTGTTCCGCGGCACGTGGGATCTTCCCGGACCAGGGCTCGAACCCGTGTCCCCTGCACTGGCAAGCGGATTCTTAACCACTGCACCACCAGGGAAGCCCATATTGTTTTAAACTCATTATCCCTATTTAAAATACTTAATTGCAAAGTGATGAAAGTTTCTCTTGTGCCATAATCTGCTATTTTCCCTATTTCAGGATTTTGCATTTTGAAAGTGATCAGATCCTTATATACATAATAGGGGTTTAACAAACTCTGTGCATTTAGCTTCTCCAGGCTCTCTACTGTCACAGAAAACCACAGGACATTTGGGAGTTCGGGGCTCTTTTCCTCCTAATGGGCTCAGTTTGCCATGATTTGGGAGAGGAAGAGCTCTTGGTGCAGGGGCAGGGATATTTTGCCAGTGCCCACTTAGACCTCTTCCTTCAAACACACCCATGGGAGATTCACAGGCTAGACACTAGGGCACTTGAGAGTCTAGGACACCAATGAATCTCATACACTTGCCGATCTAATAGACTCTCTCCCAGACTTGTTTATCCTTCCCCTCTCTGACCTGAGGCCAGGAGTCTATAGGTCTGACAGTGTGTGTTGGAGCCAGCTTCTACTGTCATGAAAGGACTGATCCTGATTGAACACTTCTCTTCCCAGTTTCACGGTCAATGATATCACATTGGTAGTAATCACACTGGTGATTTTGAATCAGCCATGTGGAGAGTGTATATACACCATGGAAATCCAAATGCTGCAAATCAGGAGTCCCCTCCATCCCCTGAGGCCAGGGATGGTTGTTAACCATTTACCAGCATGCCCCTGTGCTAAACCCTTTCCCTGTCTTGGAGGTGGGGAGGGGTGCCAAGAGAGGTGGGTGGGAAGCAGGCTTCTTCTATTGTCCTAGATTCTGTGTGGCCATTAAATGATAGAAAATGAATGACAGGAAGAGCTATAATGCACAATGCTCTAAACTTTGGCTAATCTATATTTCTTTGGAACAAGATGAAATAGGTTTAATATGAGATTTTCTCTTTTCATAACAAATATTTGATTTGAAAGTAAAAAAATATTTGATTATAAAATCTGTTTTTTAGGGCTTCCCTGGTGGCGCAGTGGTTGAGAGTCCGCCTGCCGATGCAGGGGACACGGGTTCGTGCCCCGGTCTGGGAAGATCCCACATGCCGCAGAGCGGCTGGGCCCGTGAGCCATGGCCGCTGAGCCTGCGCGTCCGGAGCCTGTGCTCCGCAAGGGGAGAGGCCACAACAGTGAGAGGCCCGCCTACAGCAAAAAAAAAAAAAAAAAAAAAAAAAAAAAAAAAAAAAATCTGTTTTTTAGTAGCTACATTGTATTTGGTGACTTATCTTCAGACTTAAAAACTTTTTCTTTTCTAACAATTTTATCCCATTTACCAAAAAAAAAAGACAGGCTTTTATTTATTTATTTTGAAATTTATGTCAAAAGCGCTTAAACTAATCTGTGGAGTTGACATACGATTTTTTTTCTATGAGTGATTACTGAATTTTGTAGTGAGGGGAGGGTAGAATGCATAGTGATACACAGAATAATAACAAAAAAGAATTAAGGAATATAATTCAAGATGCCTGCTTCAAGATGTAAGCAGACATTATCTTAGGTTTTTTTTTTTCCATTCGAATCAACAGACAGCCACAGTCAATATATTAGAAAAAGCCTTTCTGGACTGCAAGTGTTTGCCTGTGCTTTATTTATGACTTACTGAGTTATTTATTCAAAATTAGTTATTAGTTATTATTCAAAAATAACTTTTTCTAATGGCATCTTGATTGTATTTCCATATTCTGTATTTTCTAGCTTTAAATTATCATGGAAGTTCCTTATCAGAGTCTTCTTCACAATAAACATGCAAACAGAAACATTACCCCCCCCAATTTATTCAGCATCTTAAAAAAATATTTTTCTAAATGACTTAAATCTTCCCCCTTCAAATTCCAAGACCTTTTGGAAACCATTTTTCTGGAATCCCTTTTAAATGTTTTAAACATGTTCCTTATTTCTCAAACTAAGAGCTTAAACTTTCCTTGCCAAGATAGGGCCAATCATTTTCCTGTAATGCAGAGACAACCATTTTTTTTTCAGCTTTTTGTTTGTTTGTTTGTTATTTTGGGAATTTTTTTTAACATCTTTATTGGAGTATAATTGCTTTACATGGTGTGTTAGTTTCTGCTGTATAACAAAGTGAATCAGCTATATGTAGACATATATCCCCATATCTCCTTCCTCTTGCGTCTCCCTCCCACCCTCCCTATCCCACCCTCCCTATCCCACCCCTTTAGGTGGTCACAAAGCACCGAGCTGATCTCCCTGTGCTATGCAGCTGATTCCCACTATCTATCTACCTTATGTTTGGTAGTGTATATATGTCCATGCCGCTCTCTCACTTCGTCCCAGCTTCCCCTTCCCCTTCCCCGTGTCCTCAAGTCCATTCTCTAAAACGCCTGTGTTTTTACTCCTGTCCTGCCCCTAGGTTCTTCAGAACCATTTTTTTTTTAGAATCCATATATATATATATATATATATGTTAGCATACAGTATTTGTTTTTCTCTTTCTGACTTACTTCACTCTGTATGACAGACTCTAGGTCCATCCACCTTTTTAATTTTTTTTTTTTTTTTTTTTTTTTTTTTTTTTTTTTGCGGTATGCGGGCCTCTCACTGCTGTGGCCTCTCCCATCGCGGAGCACAGGCTCCGGACGCGCAGGCCCAGCGGCCATGCCTCACGGGCCCAGCCGCTCCGCGGCACGTGGGATCCTCCCAGACCGGGGCACGAACCCGCATCCCCTGCATCGGCAGGCGGACTCCCAACCACTGTGCCACCAGGGAAGCCCCTTTAATTTTGTTTATATCCTTAAATGCCAAAGTGCGAAACGACCTTTGTCACTGGTGTGCTCATTTGTCCTGGCTCAGCTAGCCCTGCTTCCCTCTCCTCCTTTAGCCTCTGGAGTAGTGTTTATTTACTATTGGCACTGAACCCCACTCACCAAACTTGTTGAGAATTACACACTAGATTCAATTTTATTAAGGCTGCAGCCTTATAAGTGAGGGTGTAAGAAGTAAAAATTTTCACTTTTCAGGAGACTTTGTTGTGGGCATATCAGGCACTTGGTATCCTTATCTGGAACATGGGGTAATGAAATCTATTCTGAAGAATGGTTGTGAGAGGCAACAGGAAAGGCACCTGAAATTGATCTGTAGGATGTAAAGTGCTAAACCAACTGCCAGGCTGCCTCTGGGGGCTGGACAGCTGCAGGTCCCACTGCGGCTGGAATTCAGAGCCACCTCTGCTTCTCTTTAGAAGAGGAGCTACTAGAGTAATTCTGGCAAACCCAAGGGTGTTTTTATCTATCTAATTGGTTTATGGTTAGATTGACTAAGGGGAACTGGGAAGAAATTCAACTTTTTGCATCTTGAGTTTCTCTGCTTTTAAATATAGAGTGGTGCTTTGAGCCTAAAAATTATTCAAATCTTTTGACCTAGTAATCTGCATTCTAAGACTTAATCCTACAGAAATAGTCAGACATAACAACAAAGATTTATGCATAAACATGTTTTTCATCACACCTTCATCCTTTTTTTTTTATCATGGTCAGCAGAAGAAGCCTTTGGCTGTGTCCCAGAAAACACATTGCACCAAGGTTTGCAGACATTAGTTTGCATTTATTTAAACAGTCACGGGATGCCTTTCTTTGTGAGCAGATTCCAAATATTCGTTGCACACCTAAATCTTGGGTGGATGTCAGCAATGTAAGGGTACACTGTACTTGAAGGAGTCAAACATTAGCAGACAGCAGTGCTGGATATTATGGTTTAGCCTCCCTGCATTTTAGATCTTACAGACCCAAACTCATCCTTGACTCTGGCTATGTATATTTCATACCATTCTGCATATGAACAAAATACTGTTGTCAATCTGGCTTCTCTGAGAGCAGACATCAAGACATAACTAGCCATGTAAGAGGTTTATTGTAGGAAAAGCTGGTGAAGGGTAAAGGGGAGAGAGAGCAGGAGGGGGCAAGTTGTTTTAAAAAGCAAACAAACAGAAAAACCCAGGGTACTCCTGTATAAATCCTATAATCTAGATTTTGTTGATTGCATCCCAGTGGTATTATTTAACATGTTTTTCTGGCCCCTAAGTATCAGATCTAGAGGCTGGATCACATTAGAATTTAGTTTGTTTGCTCCTTCCCTTTCTCCCCACCCTCCCTCCCTTCCTTCCTTCCTTCTTTCTAACTACTTCATACATGGTGGTATGTGCTTCCATTAAGAGGCAAGTAACATCTGGTTACCTCTTTTTTTTGTCATGTTAGCAGCTGTTGACAATCATTGCACCAGATCTATTAATTCATTAGGGGTTGCAAAATGCTGATGTTCTAATTATTCCTGTCTTCACTTATTAGCTAGCATACTTCTATATGGCGAAACCTCCCTTTGTTAGCTATTTGGTTGCTTCAAGGTTTGGTGCAAATAAGTAGGGCAGAATGAATGCCAAATTCTTTTTTTTTTTTTTTTTTTTTTTGCGGGACGCGGGCCTCTAACTGTTGTGGCCTCTCCCATTGCGGAGCACAGGCTCCGGATGCGCAGGCTCAGCGGCCATGGCTCACGGGCCCAGCTGCTCCGCGGCATGTGGGATCTTCCCAGACCAGGGCACGAACCCGTGTCCCCTGCATCGGCAGGCGGACTCTCAACCACTGTGCCACCAGGGAAGCTCCTTTTTTGTTTTTTTTAATGATAAGTTGGTTCCTTAGCATTCTCCAAAGGTGACCAGTGAGAGGTTTTGTTTGTTTGTTTAGTATTATTACGAGCGGATTTAAGCCATTGCCTTTGTTGTTATTTATTTATTTATTTATTTATTTTTGGCAGCGTTTGCTCTTCCTTGCTGCGCGCGGGCTTTCTCTAGTTGCAGCCAGTGGGGGCTCCTCTTTGTTGTGGTGCACGGGATTCTCATTGTGGTGGCTTCTCTTGTTGCAGAGCACGGACTCTAGGCACACGGGCTTCGGTAGCTGTGGCACACGGGCTCTGTAGTTGTGGCTCACGGGCTCTAGAGTGCAGGCTCAGTAGTTGTGGCACAGAGGCTTAGTTCCTCCACAGCATGTGGGATCTTCCCAGACCAGGGCTCCAACCCGAGTCCCCTGCATTGGTAGGCGGATTCTTAACCACTGTGCCACCAGGGAAGTCCCTGTTATTTTTACTTGATACTCAAATTGTTCCACCTCTAGCCAGTGAGAGTTCACCTAGGTAGGTTTCTGAGCCTTTTTGTCACACTCCTCGTGGTCTCTGTTAGCCTCCTTGCTTTCTGGTGACTTGAGATTCCAGACCCATCTTGTACATTTCCTGCCCTAAATTTGCACTTAATTTCATTGCTCTTTCATCTAAATTTCCTGATCTCCAGGCCCAAAACCCTGGATCTCAGTGACAGCAGCCTGATTACTCATTTGCTTTATTCCACATTACATACATAATGGCCTCAAAATAATAGTTCTAATCCTAGCACCCACAAAATGATTACTGAACAAAATGTTTGCAGCTCTTTTTTGTCTTTAGGATATATACCATTAGAACTGTTAAGTTACTGAGTTTTAAAATCACTAAGAATAGTTCCTCTCCTCAACCACTGGTATACATATTTAGGTATCATTTGTATCATTTTACTAAACTTATCCCTGGTGTCATTCTTATTTCTCTTTCACCCTAATATTCTAACTTTTTTTTTCTCCTTGAAGTATATTTATCTGTGTAGTCTGCTTCGTATTTTTTGTAATAGGAGGATAAAGATAACTAGGTATAAGATAGCATTTGAAGTGCAAAAATGTATTGATAGATTTTAAAATGTGTATACAGACATTTATTTCCTTACTCTGTGAGCTGAGCAGTCCCACAAGCAATGATAGCCCAGTAGTGATGGGCACACCTAGAGCCCAGATCTTGCTTTCTTTTTTTTTTTTTTTTTTTTTTTTTTGCGGTACGCGGGCCTCTCACTGTTGTGGCCTCTCCCATTGCGGAGCACAGGCTCCGGACGCCCAGGCTCAGTGGCCATGGCTCACGGGCCCAGCCACTCCACGGCATGTGGGATCTTCCCGGACTGGGGCACGAACCAGCGTCCCCTGCATCGGCAGGCAGACTCTCAACCACTGCGCCACCAGGGAAGCCCCCCAGATCTTGATTTCTAATACTGTTCTCCAATAAAAGGAACCAAGGCTCACTGAAGAAATAGCTGATTGTAGGGCTGGGCAGAGAAAGACAAGATGAGCCTGGAACATCTCTTAATGCCAGAAAGTAAGGAAGTGCTCAAACACACGCATACACACAAAATGATGAAGGCACGTCAAAGGGACACAAGAGCCTCCCAGTGACCAAAGCTGAAACAATTTGAGCAACAAAATAAATAACATAGTATTGGACTATAACCCAAAGTACAAAACAACTATGTATGACTCCATGGGGATATAAGTCAGTGGTTAAATAAATAAATAAATGGGAGAGAAGAAGCAAATCTCCTGTGCAGATGAATTTCAAATCATTTATGTCAATACTCCATCCTCAAGGAAGTAGGACATACCTCCCTACTTCTTAAGTGCAGGCTGTACATAGACTTCCTTCCAAAGAGTATAGCATGGAAGGGGAAAAAAAGAATAACTTTACAGTGGAGAAACCTGGCAAACATTACCTCAGCCAGGTGAGCAAGATTAACATCAGTGATAACTCATGTTGATAGCATGTACCCTTGATATAATGTTAATCCACAACATTTTCCTCTACTTTTCTGGTATTACTATACTTTTGTTTGTTTGTTTTTTGCCTTTTTTTGGCTGTACTGTGTGGCTTGCGGGATCTTAGTTCCCTGACCGGGGAATGAACCACGGCCACGGCAGTGAAAGAACCAAGTCCTAACCGCTGGACTGCCAGGGGATTCCCTTACTATACTGGGTTTAAAAACCTGTCTTTTACGGGCTTCCCGGGTGGCACAGTGGTTGACAGTCTGCCTGCTGATGCAGGGGATGCAGGTTCGTACCCCGGTTCTGGGAAGATCCCACATGCCGTGGAGTGGCTGGGCCCGTGAGCCATGGCCGCTGAGCCTGCGCGTCTGGAGCCTGTGCTTCGCAATGGGAGAGGCCACAACAGTGAGAGGCCCATGTACCACAAAAAAAAAAAAATCTATCTTTTATGAAGGTTTTTGTTTATGAGTGAAAGCCTGTACTCAGCTTTGAGCCAATAAATAAAGTATGAAACATGGTTCCTGCCTTTGGTAACTTTTAATCTAGCGGGGAAAACATGATATAGCAAGCATGTAATCCAGGTATAAATGATAGGAGGTCATTATAGGGGGGTTTTAAATTGAAAAAAGCACAGAGATACTGGGGGCTGGTGTAAGCCAGGGGGAATTTCCAGGAAAACATACTTCTGTTTATACAATCAGGATTTCTAGAAGAGTGGCATGATAAGGGTTGATTTAGGGGTTCAACAAATTCCCTTACATATGATTATCACCAAAACCCCAAAATATATTTTTTAAATTATTACATTTTTTCAACCAACCTTATGATAGATAATAAAATTAACTTATGATACATAATGTAATATATGCTAGATTATAAAATTGGTGGCTCAGTTCATCACAGTGTGCTCAGAATTTATTAGATAGCACAATCAATGAATTGTGTCTGATACCTGCATTTATATTATATGTAGACCTGTTTAAATGTTGAATATTTCACATGTAGGTGTTAGTATGTTCCTCGACTTTGTTTTCCTTTTTTTTCCTTTTAGGATTATCTGCCGCCAAACTCTTAGCAGAACATGAAGTTAATGTTTTGGTTTTAGAAGCCCGGGACAGAGTTGGAGGAAGAACATACACAGTGAGGGTAAATGATTTTAATACTTACATGTAAAATCTCACACAAACTAGAGATGGGGGTCACTGGAAGTCACAGAGCTGGAGGAAATCTCAAGAGTTTATGCAGTTAAGCCGTTGGTCCTCCATAACCCTAAACTACTGCATTAAATAAGTATCTGTTCTTTTCAACAAGCACCCACCGAAGAGTGACAGCTTCTGACCTTCAGTAGCTTACATTCTAGTGAAGAAAACAAACGTGAACAAATAACTTCAATACAGCGTCATCATTTCCATACTAGAGACCTAAATAGAGTATATAGCGTCTCAGGTGAGGTTACGGTTTGGCTGGACTTGAAGTGACTGTACATTCACCACACACACACACACACACACACACACACACACACAGAGACATACACACACAGTATAGGTTCCTTATTTATTTATCCAAGAATCCACAACTTAAAAGAAGTGTGACCACAGTAAGCAGAGGCAAATGTAGCATATTTCTGTGTAGCTTTTTCTTTAGTCCTTGTTCCCTAAGAGCTGTGCTGCTCCGGTGGGGTCAGCTAGACATAAGGAAGCCCAGTTCTTGCTACATCACTGCCTTTTTATACTTGGGCTTACATCACCATTTTGGAAAAATGCATGCCAACTGGTGTTTACTACTATTTGAAGAAATGGTTGCAGGATGTTAAAATCTGGAACTGATGAAAGTACACAGGGAAGGATGTAAAGTAGAAAGGAAGTATGGACAAAGATGGAAGTTTGGGGAACATGCAGATTTAAAGGGGGTGCAGAGGCAGAGGAGCCAGAGAGAAGCAGTGGAGGCTGGGGAGGAAGACCAGATTAGGGCGGTGCCATGAAAATCAGCAGAGGAAAGAGAAGGGATGATAAATCGAATCAGATGCCAGGGGCATTTGACACAGGATGAAGGCTGAATACAGCCCTTGTGTTTGGCATTGAGAAGGTCACTAATGAGCCCCCTTGCTAGAGCACAGAAACAGAGCGCTCAAGGCTGGGGATTGGCAGTAAGGATAAAACCAGACTGTTGAAGTGACTGGAAGGAGAGGAAGCCTCTATCTAATTAGAAGATGTGTCAGATTTATAACAGAATGGCTTATGCAGTGATAATAACAATGGGTTAAGCAATACAAACATTCAGTTATTTTACATAAGAAGTCTGGTGGTAGGTAGTCCAGGCTGGGGCAGGGGTTCAGCTTTGTCATCGGATCTTTAGGCTCTTTCTGTCTTTCTGCTCAGCCATTCTTTTCCTGTTGGCTTATTGCCTAATGGTAACCAGATGGCTGCAGCATCTGTCAGCATCAAGTCCTCATTCAAGGCAGCAAAGAGCGTGAAGAGGCGGGCCCAGTCTTATCTGCAACAAAGCCTTTCCTTTACCAGAAGACCCCAGCAGACATTTGCTTTAGTCTCATTGGCTAGGTCTGGGGCACACAGCTACCCTGAGCTGCTAGGGAGCCTGGGAAAGCAAGTCCTTAACATTTCCAGGCTGCATAATAGAAGCAGGCATGGGAAAGGGGGAATATAAATGGATATGAAATAGCCAACCAACATCTGAACTAGGATATTGTACCAGCCGTTTCAGTCACACCAAGCCAAGCTCCCCTTCTGTCATTCACTTTCTGCCTTTTTAGATGTACAGGGATGTATCATTAGCCTATTTTTACCTTGCTCAGCTCTAAGAGTACCCTACAGCCTTGCTACTCAAAGTAACCTGTGGGCCAGCAGCCTCTGAATCACCCTGGAACTTGATAGAAATGCAGAATCTCAGGTCCTGTCCCAGACCTGCTGAATCTGACTCTGCATTTTGATAAGATCCATAGGGTATGCTACAGAAGTGCGGCTCTTTGGTGTATGCTCGCTTGCTTTAAATTAATGTGAATCCAGATTAATTGCATTTGGAGAATTTGAGTACCTCCTCAGATGTAGTCCTCTGAGAGGCTATTGGTCTGGGAGTGAGGAGACTGGGATTCTGGCCCCTGTACTGGCCCGACACACTGTCATACCTTGGGTAAGTACTATTAGCACTTTACATGTCACTTTTCTCATCTGGGCAGTGAGATATAATCTAAATGTACTTGAAGCTCCCTCCAACTTCAAGTTCTAATTGAAGGCAATGTGTTGTAGTGCAAAAGAAAGATTGCATATTCTGCCTGTACCAGCTTGTTAGATATGCTTCTCCTGTCATTTTCTGAAAAACATTCCTTTATTTTGGAGATAGGTATTAAGTTGTCCCTTTGCCCTACTTTTCTTATCTCTAAAACCGTTTGGTTATTACATAGGAGCATCCGTCGTGTTACGGATTTTTCAGTTAAGAACAAGTTTCTTTGTACAAGGGAAATGAGAATTCCAACATGCTTATCCCCATCTATGTTATTGTTCCAGTCTGCTTTTTCTTGCTACATCATTTATATATGTCAGCACCATACAGGAACTATTGCGTATTAGGCATCATATTAAAATTCCCTTTAGGTATGTGAGAGAGGAACTCTGAAATGCTTAGAAAGTAGGACTTGACATCTATAAGATTTCAAATAAATAAAAGGGAAAAGCGGGGGGGCTTTACAAAGCAGGGACAGAAATGGTATTTAATCAGAAACTGAATTTAATATTCTTACAGTTGCTTCTACTAGCATAATCAATTAGGATTTGGGGAGGAGATGCCATAAAAATTACTCTGGATCTTTAAGTATCGAAATGTCAAATTTGATATTGTCACTTGGCAACTGTTCAGATAGATCTTCTATTTGTTCAGAGCTTCCCAATTTTTCCTAGTGTGATTCCCCCATAATTCTTCAGGACCAAATTAATTAAGTTGAAATGCCTGCAAGGCTACCACAGGGTTGGTGTATTTGTTTCCTAATATAGTTGCGTGTTTGTGGCCTCTTCAAAGACTGAATAATGAGATCAAACGCAAGACCCTAAAGACTGAGGGGCAACATAGCAGAATATGGTATTACAGTTCCAGTATATTCATGCTGAATCTGGGGCACCTCCTTTCAAATGTTTCGACTTTGTAAAGAAGCATTCTGTAAAACGCCTCATGCTTTTTACTACTTCACTTAGGATTATTTACTTTAAATAGTGTCTGTGTTCTAAAGACATCTTTTTTGGAAACTCCCAAGAATTCTATTACTGTCTTTGTTAAATTTTATTAGAATACTGACTTCAGTTTTGTGCTTCCTGTCTTAAAAAGGATGTTGGAGACTAGAGAAGGTTTGGAGCACAACACCAATAGTCAGTAAAAGGGAGAGTTAGGATTATATGAGGGACAGATGAAAGAAGTCAAAGGAACAGATCACTTCTGGTATTATGGCAGAGTGGAAGCCTGATTGACTCTCCCTCTTAAAATAAAATGTGGAATCAAATATACTGTGCTGCCCTGAAGTTAGAAGTTTGCAGATCTCCTGGATGTTGAACAGACATCTCAAACTTCACACATCCAAACTGAATTTCTTTTCTTCTTCATCAAGAACACTATTCTAGGGACTTCCCTGGTGGTCCAGTGGTTAAGACTCTGCACTTCCACTGCAGGGGTCACGGGTTCGATCCCTGGTTGGGGAACTAAGATCCTGCATGCCGTGTGGCATGGCCTAAATAAATAAAATTAAATTAAATTAAAATTAAAAGCTTATCCCCAGCACAAGAAACCATGAACAAAATGAAAGGCAGCCAACTAGTATGGTAGATAATATTTGGAAGCCATCTATCTGATAAGGGGTTAATAACAAATTATAAGGAACTCATACAACTCAATAGCAAAATAAAGCAAAAGAAACAGGGGCTTCCCTGGTGGCGCAGTGGTTAAGGATCTGCCTGCCAATGCAGGGAACATGGGTTCGAGCCCTGGCCCAGGAAGATCCCACATGCCGCGCAGAGCAACTACGCCTGTGTGCCACAACTACTGAGCCTGCGCTCTAGAGCCCACAAGCCACAACTACTGAGCCTGCGTGCCTAGAGCCTGTGTTCTGCAACAAGAGAAGCCACCACAGTGAGAAGCCCACGCACCACAACGAAGAGTAGCCCCCTCCCGCCGCAACTAGAGAAAGCCTGCGTGCAGCAAAGAAGACCCAACACAGCCAAAAATAAACAAACAAATAAGTAAATAAATTTATATTAAAAAAGAAACAAATCCAATAAACTGATTAAAAAAAAAAGAACACTATTCCAGCAGCCTTCCTGGTAAAGGAGGATGGCAACTCCAAAAAAAACTCGGGAGTCATGTTCAACACTGTGAGACCCCACATTCATTCTGTCAGGAAATTCTTTTGGCTCTGCCTTCAAAATATACCCAGAATTCAACCCTTCCCTCTGCTTCCGTGATGCCCACCTGTGGGAGCCACCATGATCTCTAGGGCAGATTATTGCAATAGCCTCTTAAATAATTTCCCTGCTTTTTACCCTTGCCCCTTATAATCTAGCCTTAGTGCGACAGCCAGAATGAGCCTTTCAAACCTAAGTCAGATCTTGGCACTTCTGTGCTCAAAACCTTTCAAAGGCTGCCCTTCTCACTCAGAGTAAAAGCCAGTGTCCTTTCAATGTCTTGTGACGCGTACCATGATCTGCCCCCTTCCCCCCCACCCCCGCCCTGCAACTTCTCTACTCTCATCTCCAGTTCTCTTTTCCTTGCTCACTCTGTTCCAGACACATTGGCCTGTGTTTTTTGAACACACCAGGCAGATTTCTCCCTTAGAATCTTTGCAGTGGCTCTTTCTTCTGCCTGGAATGCTCTTGTCCCAAATATGCACATAGATAACTCCCACGCCTCCTTCAAGTCTTTTACGCAAATATCACCTTTTCTCAGAGGCCTACATGTCCCTTGTATTTGAAGCTGAAATCTTCTGAAACTTCTCTGCAGTTTCAACCTGCCTTGTCCTTCTCTAGTTGTTTTTTTTTTCTTTTTCACTGTTGTTATCAACTTCTAAGATACTTATTTATTATGTTTGTGGTTCATTTTCTGTCTCTTCCGACTAAATGAAAGCCCCTTGAGAGCAGGGATTTTTATTTTGTTCACTGATGTAACAGAAGTTTCTTGAACAGTACCTGGCACCTTGTAGGCACTCAAGATATAGTTGTTGAATGAACTAATGAATCCCCAAAGCAAAGTAAAAACATGAAGCCTAGGGATTAAATGAGCTCAAAATTTGACTTTCACCTTGAATGTCTACTGAACCCTGAAGACTCTGCAATTCCACTGTGATGGCTGTATGGCATGCAGGGAACAGGAAATAAAATCCAGAACCTGTTGAAGGTAGCGAATTTAATAGGAAACACTCCAAATTGGAATCCCCTGTGCTATACTCTGTACATGAAAGTGAAAGAGAAATAAACCTTACCATTCTAAAAGGGAGAAAAATAAAGCTTGCCTTCATCCATGGCTTCAATCTAAATTTACACTACCTATATGGTGTGAAAAACCTTGGACAGAATATTTAAAGTGCCAAGGTGGCTGGCAGAAATAGACTCAAATCATTTCCACCCAGGCCTCAAATAACTTACACAGAAAAAGTTCTAAGGAAAATCAGCAACTCATAGTCAAAAGTGACAGCATACAAGGAAACAAGGCACTAAAGGAAAATAAACAGAAAAAATGATCCAGAAAGATTTTGCAATAGTTGAAGTATACACAGAATAAAAAATTACTGTAGCATGTTTTAAAGAAAAGACGTGCTTAAAATTAGCAGCAGGGAAAAGAAACTTAAAAAAATGATCAAGTAGTTTAAAAATAATTTCTAGAAATGAAAATGTGCTGATTAAAATGAAAAAACTCAGGGACAGATTAAACAGTGTATTAGACACAGCTGAAGTGAATGAGTGAACTAGATCAGAAGGAATTATCTATAATGCAGTTCAGAGATAAAGATTGGAAAATACGTTATGTGGGGCAAGGGCAGGAGCAGCTAAGACATGAAAGATAGTGTTATGATGGTATGAAAAAATAATGGCTGAGGATTTTCCAGCATTGTTGGAAGGTACCAGGAAACCTAACAAATCCACAGCATGAAAAAGGAAAAGAAATTCTCACCCGGACACAGAAGCTGCAGTATACCAAAGAAAAGAGATCTTAAAAAAATTCTTTTAAGTCTAAAAGTAATTTTTTTTAAAAAGAGAAAGACAAATTATGCATACTCTGAAAAAATCAGTAATTAGACTTATGAGTGACCCTTCAACAGCAAAAATAGATGCCAGAAGATAAACAATATCTTCACTGTTCTGAGAAAGAGAAAATAACCAGAATTTGTTACTTGCTAGAACTATCTTTTTATCAGACTGACAAAAATAGAGAGTTTAGGACCCAGATTAGAGGAAATTATAAAGGCTGTGTTTTAAGAAGAAGGAAAATGATAACAAATAAAAGGTCTGAAATTTAAGAGGAGACAATGAGCAAAGATACTGGTAAATATTTAAATAAAATTCAGCAACATCAACAGAATAAAACAAAATAACATCAAATTTGTTGGGAGACAAATAAACCTGAAGCAAGGTACTTTTATGGTTTACAGATTAGAAGAAGGGTGATCACAGTTGATGCATGAAGGTTTTGTATTTTTCAATAGAAAGACAATATATTGATAAACTTTAGAATATATTAAGTATGCATGTTAATATAGCTAGAAAAAAAATAGGCCTGACAGTATAACTTCCAAACAAGTAGAAGAAAAACTTGAAACAAAAGGAAGAAAACCCTTAATCCAAAAGAAGAAAAGAAATCAGGCATGAAACTGTTAAAGTGGGACAAATAGAAAGCCATAATAAAATAAGTAAAGTTAAGACATTTTAAAAGAAATAATAATATAAATGGGCTAGACTTCTCAGTTAAAAGGGGGGAAATGTCAGAATAAAGAAAACTCTAACTGAAAGATAGAAAAAGATAGTATACAAATACTAATCTAAGCTATTTTACCTATATTAATATCAGACAAAATAAGGTTTAAACAAAAAAATGTTTCATTGAATTAAGTTTCAATACATAGTGATAAAAGACCCAGAAGACCGAACAATTCTAAACTTGTATATACTGAATAATGTAGCCTCAAAATATAAAGCAAAATTGACAGGAATCAAAGATAAATGCCCAATAGTGTAGGGGATTTTTAACATACTTTTCTAAGTCAATAATAAATGAAGCAAACAAAGGCTGAGCACAGTTAATCTTTTTCTAATGGACATGTATAAAACATGCATATTACCTAACAGAAGACTATGTTCTTTTCATGCAGAAATGGAAAATTTTGAAAATCAACCATGTGCTAGGTCATAAAGTAAGCCTCAAGGATTGATATCATATAATCCATATTCTTTGACCACAATGCAGTTATGACAGAAAGATAACTAAAAAAATTCCAGTTGTAGAAATTAAAACATGACAAAACTTTTAGAAACATAGATCTAGACAGAAATTGTAATGGAAATTTGAAAATACTTAAAGCCGCACAATAATGGAAATACTAAAATAAAGTTGTGGATGTAGCTAAAACCATATTAGAGGAAGATTCATAGCCTAAATTTTTCTATTAGAAAAGAACAAAAGACTCAATATGAATAAGCTAAGCATGCAAGGAATTAGAAAATTAAGAGTATAAAAAATCCAAAAAAGAGGAAAAAAGAGCATAAATCAATGGTATAGAAAATACTCAATAAAGATGATCAATGAAACAAAGGTTGATTCTTTGAAGAGTCCTATTAAAACTAGACAAGTGTCTGATAAGATTTTTCAAGGAAAAGGAAAAAGAGACATCTCTAAACAATAAAAGGGATGAAAATGAAGATATAACTACTGATACAATAAACAATAAATAAATGAAAAGAAGAGGTCATGAACTTTAAAGCAATAGTTTTGAAACATATGAAATGTATATATGATGAGAAAATATAATTTATAAAAAATAACACTGATTCAAGAAATAGAAAATGTGAGTAGTGCTTTAACCACAAAATAAATTGAACCTGTAAATTAAATTTTTCCCATAATGAAAACACTAAGCCTAGCTAGCTCTACAGGTGTGTTCTACCTAATGTTCAAAGAAGAGATTATTCTATTTATATACGAACGCCTTCTAGAGAATAGAAGAAAGTATGATTTCTAACTCATGAGATTAACAGTACTGTAATACAAGAAAACAGACAAGGGCTGAAGAAGAAAGGAGAATCATGGGGCAATCTCAGTCTCACTTATAAACACGGATATAAAAATTCTAAACAAAATGTTAGCAAAGCATATCTTGCAATGGAAAGATAATATCAGGTTATATTACCCCAGGAAGGCAAGGTTGCATAATTCTAGACAATCGATTTTCTGGAAATAACAGATTAGGTAAATTATCGCAACCCTCCCACTACGTATAAGGAGACTAGACAAATTACACTGTGTACACACACACACACACACACACACACACACACACCTTCAAAGCATCAGAGAGCTAACAAGATAGTGAAGAATCACTAGACCAACATCCAGAAAACATTGACCTGCATTTTCCACTGGGGGTGGAGAGGTGGGAGTTTGCTGACCACTGAAGACGCAAGTGAGAGACTGAGAAGTACTTTTCAAAAGTCTTACAAAGCTAGGGCAACTGAAGGTCAAGTCCAGAGCCCACCAAAGTGTGTGTATATGGAGGGATGTGTTGGTAAACTCCTTGTGCTTTGGGTTGAACTGCATCCTAGCGCTAAGGGTGAACAGCAAAAGGACTAGGCCACGTTGCATTTCAACCTGCCTTCAAATTGTCTCAGGCACACAAAATGCCATAAAGTTATCTAGTATTGTTAGCGTCCCCAGATGCTGGGCAGAAGCAGACATAAATCCTCTCTGAGAAAGACATAATCCTCCCAGGATTCAGATAATTTCTGTATTTTCTCAAATTCAGTCAGTGGGATGCAATAAAAAATAATCAGGCAAACAAGGAGAAACAGCAACGCGAATTAGAACTGGTATAAACAACAAAATAGAAACAGACCCATAAGAAGTTATTACAAACACATGGAGGAATTATTACTCACCAATGCACAATTTTATTTTATTTTATTAATTTTTTTTACAATTTATTGATTAAATCATGGGGAAATGTGTTACTAAAAAAGCTGGGGAAAATGGAAAAGTGCATTTAAGAAGTGGAAAGTAAATTCTGGTTTATGGAGGAAGGTTTGCATATTTATAAAATATTTTTTAGGTATATGAATCTTTTCATACCTTTTGGTACTCTTTTCCTATGATGCATTCTTCCCTGCAAGTGTTTTAAAATAGGATCAGGAGCCCACCAGTGTGGGCTGATTAAAGATTTCATCTGCTGGAAATCAGAGAATTAGGTCTAATAAAACTCTGGGTGACCCCTCCAGCAACAACCCCAAAGAAAAGCATAGAAAATAAAGCTAAATGCTTTGAAAAGGATCTAGATCGGCAGGGCGTACTATAGTGTTCTTTATTCTTTATGCGTGTTATTGCTGAATCAGCATCACCAATAACTCGACAAATGGGATTGCTTAATGATGAATGTACTATAGGGTTTGAGTAGAGGAGAAAGATTTGCTATTTTCAGCGGCACTTTATAAGAGAGATGTAAGGCACATTTAAATTGTAAAAAATAAACAGGGTTATTTTTTATAAGACATAGAAACATTTGTTTTAGAGTTCTAACTAAAGTCTTCTGGACACTTTTTCTGTTTCTACAGAACCAACATGTTGATTACGTAGACGTTGGCGGGGCTTATGTGGGACCAACCCAGAACAGGATCTTACGGTTATCTAAGGAACTGGGTTTAGAAACTTACAAAGTGAACGTAAATGAGCGTCTTGTTCAATATGTCAAGGTAAGCCTGATGTTTTACTCAACTGACCAATAGGGGAGCATTTTATTTGGGAAAGCATTTGGTTTTGCTTTTAGTTGTTTTTTCTCAAAGCAATCATAAAAGTAGGTTCTCAGCTTTAAAGTAGTACTCTGCCTTTCTTTTCTTCTTCTTTTTAAAAAATCCCTTCAGACTCCTGGAATCACTGCAAGTGGTCATGCTTCAGCTTGGTTCTCCTCCACCTCACCCACTGTGGCCCTTGAAGGCTACAGCCCCACCTCTAGTCCAACTGGAGTAGGAGTGGAGGGCTCCTTCCTTCCCCTCCCTCTGGAGGTGGGGGAGGCACCAGAAATAGACACACACACACACACACACACACACACACACACACACACACACACACACACACACACACACACACACACACACACACACACACCCACCCAGAGCCCAGGCAGCCCCTGAGGCACCTATGAGGCAGTTCTAAGGCCCCAAGGAACACAACAGTTTGAGGCCACTTCTTAAGACTTTGAATGGGTCATTCATCCTCATCCTTACCTGACATTTCTTTGCACACTTTGATAATTTTCTCTGCACCTAGCCATGACTCTTGGGAAGTCTAGCTCAGTTGTGCAGTTTCCTACTGTTTAAACAAGAGATTGTTTAAACTCTAAGTGCTGATATCCACTCAAGAAACAGCAGCTGTTGCCCATGTTATTCTTTCTTACTGAAGCCAAACATGGAACAGCTGGAGTCTGGAAATGTGCCTTGAGAAATCAAGTTTCTGATCTGACATTGTAGCCCATTTCCTGGAACTAGAGTCATCAGGACTGGGGTTATTTACTCATTCTAATGCCAGGATTCCCACACCAGTAACCACATCACTCTCAACGGACACATTTAAGCCTCCATTCCACCCCAGCAATCATGTGGGTCTGGCATCTTCAGGGCCTTTCAGAGCAGGGAATGAAGGATACTTGAAGTATATGCACACCGATGTGCAATCAGGGAGATCAGGAATCTTGGGAAACTCTGATAGCTGGTCTGGGTTGGTTTGGGATGCTTGGGAAAGTCTGGCAGTGAGACACATGAAAAAACAAACCAGTAGCCTTTAGAAAAACTAGGTTCAGAGATCAAGGGAGAAATGAAGAAACTACAAAAGAATTATACAAAGTGTTTACGAATGCTGGCTTCAATAGGCCATGATCAAAAAGGAAAAACTCCTTTGCTTCCCCACTTTGTCATCTCTGCACGGCATGTTGTTTACCCGGACTAGTAAGTTATAACAAAGGTAAGAGTAATAGCAACTAACCTTTATGGAGCACTTTTACCTGTATTATCATATTTGATGTAGGGAGAGAAACCAAATCCTTTGCACTCAGTATGCTTTGCTTTTAGTTTAAACTGCTAATTAAACGGTCGTATAAATTCACTGTCTAGTCCAACTGGGAAGAATATGAGTCTGATGATTATCCTGGAATCTGAGCAAACTTATGCTCTACTTTACAGAGGAGAAAACTGAGGTTCAGTGAGGTAACGTGACTTGAACAAAGGTATAAAACTAGTAGTGGTCTGCCTACCCCCTGAGCATATGCTCTTCATGAATTTTAGGATTTACTTACAAATAAGCACATATTTAAGATGCTAAACACTGTTCTTTTCATTTAAGACAATCTCATCTAATAAAAGCGTGGAGAATAGAAATACTATTAGGGAACTCCCTGACAGTCCAGTGGTTAGGACTTGGTGGTTTCACTGCCGTGGCCCAGGTTTGATCCCTGGTTGCAGAAGTAAGATCCCGCAAGCCGTGCAGCGCAGCAAATAAATAAATAAATAAATACTTACCATTAAAACCGTCCTCTCACATACTTTACCCTGCCAAGGAACACATATTTTCACCCAAGGTAGACAGCAAAGTTAAGGTAAAAAAACTAGTGCATCAGTTAGAGGTTAATTTATTTTATCTGAATAAGTGCCTTTCTGCTAGTGTTTCTAATAAATCATATCATTTCTGCCATGAGAAATACTCAGGGTAGTGGATGTTTTTATAATGACCAGGAAACTAGAAAGCGAGGAGGCCAGATTAGGGAAAAAGCAGAAAGATATTCATCTAACTATTCCAGGTAAGACTGATGATAAACTGTATAGCAAAAAATAATTCCACTTATTTAAGAATATCTCAACTCTCACTGTTCTGTTCGCTTCTAGGGAAAAAAAGGACTTTTCCCCCTGGCATGATAGTGGATTGGGTTAATAGTGCAAATTGTCTTTGTGACACTTTCTGCATCAGCTCTCGTGACAACCCCAGCTTCTGTAATCTAATACAGTGTATTCTTTTCTGTAACACTGAAATGAAGTGGGTGAATCACTGGAAGATTGCCACTGTCTAGTTAAACCAAGCCATATTCTTTATGATCCAGATTGCTTCAGCTCTTAAATTTTCCTGATGTGCAACCTTAAAGAATGCCTCCATTGTTTCTTCTGTCAGCAGACTGTAGTGCATCCAGTTTCAACCTACTCTAGGATGATTTTTAGTATTCACCAGAGAACTATTCTTGACCTTTGCTAGATTGTGCTTACAGTGCAAGTTTTGACATGACTATGTGGCATTCCAAGCCTGAGCCTCAGAAGCACTGGGGACAGATGTTAGGTGGTGTTTTCCAACCTGTCCCTTCCCCCAGAGACTAAGTCTATCTGCTTCATTCTTAGAAGGTTCATATGGTTATGCTAAATTCATTCACTGTTTCAGTAAGTCATTACTGGACAATCAACTCTGTACCAGATATTGTTGTAGGCTGGAAATACAGTGGTGGATACATGATCCAAGTTTCTGCTCACATGGAGCTTGCCATCTCAAGGGAGGAGATAAGTAAATAAATAATATTGGCTAACATTTCTGCCTTTATCCTTCATGGATCTTGTGAATAGAATCTCTATTCTAATTCTGGTTTAGTAGATCCTGATTCTCATGTAATAGGGTTCTTGACTGGTTCCTACAGTGAGCAGGTTTTATGAATGTTGTGAATTCAATACGGCTTTATTTCAGAGACTACATCTGATTTGTGACGTTAATATAAATTAATCATGTCTTTAACCTAAAAGGTGGCTTTGAAGTGGTGTCAGCTAGATATGTTTAAAATGTTCTCTATGGATTCTTTTCTTTCGGAAGGTGTAAAGGAAGCAGGTGGACTTGAATGCCTCTTGGATCGATTGATTGATTACTTGCATTAGTAAAGAAGATGCACCATCATTACGATCGTTTTATGAGTTAGTTTCATTGAGTTGTGGAGACTTAAATTTAGCAGTGCCAGGTCTTGGAGAAGAAGAAAGAAATACTTGATTCCTCTTTTTTTTTTTTCTTTCCATGGGTTCCTCCAGATCATAATAATGCAGGTAGGGTGTCAAGAGGGAGAACACTGCCAGAGATGGAGCAAGGCATTTTGCAGGAACTACTTTAAAGGAGACATTGACATTTTCATGCATTCTCACTTTCTCCCTGCTTTTCACATCCTCTCTAAATAAAAATCAAGACTATAAATATAGACCACACATTTGTTTTTAGAGAATGGTGTGATAAAGATTTATTTTAAACAACATAGGCTTTCCTGATAGTAACAGCTCAGCAAGCAATTTTTCCGAGTATTGGTTCTGTTCTTCCCACAGCCATTTACTCCATGTTTCTATGCCAACGACTGAAATCACAGGCTTTTCAGAACGTGTGTGTTCTGGAATACTAAGTAATTTTTTTTGTTGTTGCTAAGAGGTGAACTTTGTTTTAGCCAGTAGGCTGTATTGAAAGCAGAGGATGTATTTTTTATCAGTTTGTCTTAATGCTTCCAGATATAACTGCGTCTTTGACCTCTTGCTTCTAATAGGGTGTTTCCTTTGGATTGGGGACAATATATTTTTAAGCTGCTTTTAACACCTTTCCATACCAACTCATAGAACTCTTTTCTTTTGTCAAAGAAAATTATACTTTCACTTTCAACCCCTCTCAGTAGGAAACTCAAGAAGCCAAAGGTGTTAGGCTCTTGTAGGGATGTTGATTGTCGTGTCTTTTTTTTTTTTTTTTGCGGTATGCAGGCCTCTCACTGTTGTGGCCTCTCCCGTTGCAGAGCACAGGCTCCGGACGCACAGGCCCAGCGGCCATGGCTCACAGGCCCAGCCGCTCCGCGGCATGTGGGATCTTCCCGGACCGGGGCACGAACCCGCGTCCCCTGCATCGGCAGGCAGACTCTCAATCACTGCGCCACCAGGGAAGCCCTCGTGTCTTTCTTTTAATCACCTAAATTCATCCCTCCTGGCTCTATGCATTGGTGTTGCCTTCCATCTGTAATGTGCCTATACCTGTGTTACATTTGAGCTTCCCAATGATCCTTTGAGGTAATAAGCATTATTTCTCCCATCTTACAAATGAGAAAACTGAGACTCAGAGAGATTAGGAGCCAAAGTGAGGCTTTCCATCTCTTGAGCCCAGGTTCTGTGAGTTATAGCACATCGTTCCTTATTCTGTGAGCAGAGTTAACTTGTGAACCCCTTTAATAAACTGCTCCAAGATATGACAACAATCACCTTACCCCAACAGGCTTTGGAGTCCTAAGATGCTACTTTGGCTGTAAGGGCTCCTGTGGACTCCAGCGGTTGGAGGGGAGTGGGTGTGCCTAGGAGTCATATGTGGTACTGTTCACCAGAGTGGCCTCTTCTCTTGTATCCTGAGCCATAAATCTGGTCCCCCTCTGGCCTTCAGTGAGCGATTGACTCCTGAGAAACCCCGAGGCCAGCCCAGTTAGGCTCAGCAGGCTGAAGAAGACGGATTCTATTATTGTGTTAAAATACTAAGGCTAGAGATCTGGGGCATGGCTTGGAATTGTTGGCTGTATATTCTTTTTCATAAGTGACTTATGTAAACTTAATAATCAAAGTATGATCTAGATAAGAGTATTTTATTTTATGCCATTATACTCTGCCTGGTTTAAAAAAGAAAAAAGAGGATTTAAAGTCATTTGTATAAGTCAGAGTAGAAGATGAAGAAAGACAATTAGGTAAGGACAGCCAAGTGGTAATGGGCCTGTGTTCATGATAAAAAATTCTTTGTTGATCATAGAAATGAAGTAATACAAAAGGGATTTTTTTTCTCTAAACTATAATTATACATAGGATTTTAAAAGCAGAGAGACTCAAAATGTTTATATATTTTCACTCTAATCTATCAAGTATTCAGTATAAAGATATATAGACATAGCTTGCAAAAAACAGTTGCTAGTAACTTCCATTCTTTTTTTCCTCTCCATTTTTAAAAGACCTCATTTACTTCCTGTGGATCATAGGAAAGGCTCAAAGGCTCAAAGGCTCCTTTCTTTTTCCTTTAAACTTTCAGGAGTAAATCTCAGATTTAGTTTCTAGAGAATGAAGTTTCTACTCAGTTGAAGTGACAGCCCAATATATAGCAAAGTCAGGTTAATGATTCGATTTTCCCCTTTCATTTATTTTTTTTTAATTGTGATAAAATAGACATAAAAGTTACCATCTTAACCATACTTAGTGGACAATTCAGCGACATTAAGTACATTCATATTGCTGTGCTACCAGCCACAGAATGCTTTTCATCTTCCTTTCATTCATTTTTAATAGGAAGTAATTCACTACAGAAGGCATTTTCTAGCCATTCATTGAGAAGTAGTCTAAAGTCACCCTCCTGCCTTGGACTGGCCTTCACTGGCAGCATAGAAAGGGGATTAGGTCAGACACAAAGCATTTCTCTCACTGAGGCTGTGGAACTTTTCGATCACCTCCTCAAGTGGGGCCCTGGCATTTTGGTTAACGGCAAAAAGAACCCTGTGAATAGAATGAAACATAAAAGCAGCTTCCTCAAGAGAAACTGCTCTAGTCTCTGTGATTACACAACTCCTAGAGGTTCTGACCTTTCAGGTTAGAATGTAGTTGCCAGTTTGAGGTTCATATCTCCCCCAGCCTCCCCCGTCCTTGCTTTCTACTTCCTCCCTCTGTAGCCCCTACTCGCACCTCAGAGCACACACCCAAATACCCCAACCAAAAGGCTTAATCATAAACTTTTGCAGAGTAGCCTTCTAATAGTTGAAACCTTAAAAAACCCCCTAATGTCCTATGAATCTGTTACCAAACGCAAGTTCCAGGGCCCAATGCACGGTGAGGCCAAACAAACTGAAACATCGGAGTTTGGGGCAGAGAAAGGTTGATGGCAGGGCCAAACAAGGAGAATGGTGGCTCATGCTCAAAAATCCCGAACTCCCCAATGGTTTTCGGGTAGAAGCTTTTATAGGCAAAATTTAGAGTGAGGGCTGCAGGGTGTGTGACTTTCTCCCGATCGGTGGGTGGTGAGGTAACAGGGCGGTGCTCCAGGAATCTCGTGCTCAGCCTGAAGTTACCATCCTCCACCTGGGTGGGGACCTTAGTTCCTGCAGAAACACTCAAAGATATTGTTATGTATATTCCTTGAGCAGGAACCAGGACCCTGCTTTCATCGCTGCACTATTGTTTCTTTTTTTTTAACATATGTATAATTTATTTTATTTTTGGCTGCGTTGGGTCTTCGTTGCTGCATGCGGGCTTTCTCTAGTTGCAGCATGCAGGGGCTACTCTTCGTTGTGGTGCGCGGTCTTCTCATTGCGGTGGCTTCTCTTGTTGTGGAGCACGGGCTCTAGGTGCACGGGCTTCAGTAGTTGTGGCACACAGGCTCAGTAGTTGTGGCTCGCGGGCTCTAGAGCGCAGGTTCAGTATGCACTATTGTTTCTTGGCTGCTCCTCCTTTGTTTCTGCATCCCCCTTCCTTCCCTGATTAGCAACTATTTGAATCTGCCCTTTGGAACTTAGGGAAGGTCTAGGAGGCTGAATGAAGCCTATTTCCTACGAAGTAGAAATGGGGCCATGGAAAGGATTTGTTACAGGGAGGACCCCCCACAGGGTCCTGCTCAGTTTCAAATCCCATATCGTGTCCATTCTGGGCCTCCTGAAGAAGGGAAGTTCTCTTGTCCCACTGACCCTGCCAGAAAGTCTTTCCTGTCATTGCCCTGTCCTGCCACTTAAGAAGATCGATGCTACTATATAGCCTTCTGTCTCAGGTGTGGACTCCAAGCTTTTTCACTTGTGTATCAGACTCAATGAATGAATACCTTTTGAAAACCTAGTGGATCTCAGAGTTTTAGGGACAGTTATTCTTACTTTAGAGATAGGAGAAAGTTGTAAGAATGCAAGTATTTGGTTCAAGGTCCTACAGAAGTGAGTGAGACAGAGACAGACAGACAGACGACAGACAGATGTGAAAGCCTAGTTGATAATTAACCTTAGCAGACACAGAACTTGGAACTGAAAAGACAAATAATGGAAATAATGTTGATACTTTATATCTGAACAGCCCAGTATTGTTTTCATAGCACTTCATTTTATTTTTTGCCTTGTGCTTGGGTTTAGTGCAACTAGAAGAAGAAAATTCTAGGTGGAATCACAGAAAATTTAAGTGTTAATTATAGTTAAATGTAATCAACACTTTGATCCCAAAAGCTGCTGAACTGGGTCCTTTTCATTTAAAAGACTTTACTCATATCAGGTTTTTCACACAAAGAAAATAATTACCGAACTATTAGTCTGTTTGCTTTCATTCCCATAGCTCTCATGTAATTTGTCAGACTCAAACGATACACAGTGAACCTCAGGCCGAGATTTAATTTTGTGTGTTTGCCAAAGTACCCAGTGGCCTAGTTTCCACAGCCATATCCAACAGATAAATGTCTCTGAAAAAAGTATCAGGGTTTAGAGACATGGGAGGAAATCACTACTGGCTCGCACTTCCTGACCAGCAGCAGGTGATAAAAGGAAACCCTGAGACACAGACATGGGTGCAGTCACTCGCTAATCTACATAATTATTTGGGCACCCACCCAAGAAGTCCTGAGTATCTGTGACTTTCCCCCAATCTGTAGTGTATTAAAAAAATACTTTTCTGATGTCCAATGTTGGGAAGATTGTGCTAAGAATCTTATGGCTGCTGGTCCACCCTCCCTCCCAGTGCAAGCTCTTATCACATCTCTACCATCGTGATCGCATGAGCCATCACCGAGGTAACTCCATCCAGTAGAGGGGCAGGGCTGCATCTACCCGGTCACTGGGATACACAAAGTGAATGCTCTCAGTTAACAGCCTCTCTGGCAAGAAGTTTGCTTTGCCCTGGACCCTCTCCACCTGCTCTGATGTATTTTTCCTCTGTACTGCCCTGTTCCAAGGGGGCAGAGCCCAGACCTGAGACAGCACAAAGCACTTGCAGTTTTAGCTAGATGTACAAGTGATTTTGTTGCAGGAAGGGGGACTCCTTCCAGGGCCAAAGAGTGGGTTCTTGTCTAACACTCGGAAATGAGTTGTCCAAGGAGACTTATGTGCTGACAAAGCAAGAGACTTTATTGGGAAGGGGCGCCAGGCCAAGAGCAGGAGGGTAAGGGAACCCAGGAGAACTGCTCTGCCACATGGCTCGCAGTCTGGGGTTTTATGGTGATGGGCTTCATTTCCGGTTGTCTCTGGCTAATCATTCTGACTCAGGGTCCTTCCTGGTGGCACGTGCATCACTCAGCCAAGATGGATTCCAGCGAGAAGGATTCTGGGAAGAGGGTAGGCCATGTGGACTGGCATTTCCTCTCTCCTTTTGACCTTTCCCGAATTCTTCTAGTTGGTGGTAGCTTGTTAGTTCTGCGTTCCTTACCAGGACCTCCTGCTGTAAGATAACTCATGCAGGTGGTTACTATGGTGCCTGGCCAGGGCGGGCGGTTTCGGTCAGTGGTTCCCCTAACAACTTCATTTGATTTCTCCTATTTGACTCAGTATTGTGGGATGATGTACCCTTTTGTGCAGGAGAGGTATGTGTGAGAATTTATTCCCATTTGTAGCATTTGGAAAATATTCTGGTTATTGTAGGTCTTCTTTCTAGCCTATGTTTTCCTGTGTTCTCTCAGGCCCCTACCAGTGCTAGCCAGAATATGAAGAAAGCATGCCTAAGGGAATATTTTCCAAGCAATATTAATCCCAAAAGTGCTTTGCAAAAGAGGAGGTTTGTTGGTCAGATAAATTTTGCAAGTGCTCCATATTGTAATCCTGTCTTTGAGAGCCAAGATGTCCATTAGCAAATTAGGAGTCTTATGAGGACCAGCAATTTTTTTTAAAAAAGCTGTTTAACTATAAACCAGGATTCCCCAGATTTATGACCATGGAACTCATTTTCATATAGCACCCAGAAAGATCAGAGTGAGAAATGCAAACATAGAAAATGGTTTTAGGGATTTAGGCTCCCTAAGAAAGTGAGTCTCCCATCTTTCTCTTCCCTTCACACCTTACACATAGTGCATTCTAGTAAATTTGATGGTAATATTGATTATGGCTATTTTAGAAAAGGTATGCCTGTGAATTGATAAGGAAAAATCTGTGCAAAATTGGCATTCATTCGAAGGTCTTGTCTGAGGCGGGAAAAGAGGGGGTCATTTGTGTAGAAAGAGATTGGACCCTTTCTGGGGCCTGGGGGAGCTAGATGTGATACGAGATGGGCTATAAAAAAGCAAGAATTCCACTCTTCTTTTTATTCCTTCATTTAATAAGCATTTCTTAGAACCTTGGTATTTACAAGGCAATGTAGGAAATGAGGCATAGTCCTTCTTCTCAGGTGTGTTGAGACAAGTCCAGAAGGTAAGACATGATCTTAATTTCTTTTAATACATTGTAGAAAATGGCAAAGTGCCATGGGCAATGAACAAAGTGCTCTAGTGCATCAAAGGAAGCGGAAGTGGTTTCCGACCTAGGCAGCTAGGTGAGATCTTTGGGACCATGTCTCTCTCAGATCAATAGTCACTCATGCCTACAACCTCCAGGCCTAGAAGCACATCCTAATAGGCTCTCGATGGAGGATCCAGCTCAGTGGCACTGCAGGTCCAATCTTTCTAACATGGAGACTGAGGCACAGAGGTAGGGGCCGGGGGAGCCTGAACCAAAAGCATGAAGACATGAACTCTGCCTCTGCCAGGTACCAATTGGGTTTAAACAAATTATACACACACACACACACACACACACACACACACACAGGCATACCTCAGAGATATTGCAGGTTCGGTTCTAGACCACTGCAATAAAGTGAGTATCACAATAAAGTGAGCCACATAAATTTGTTTCCCAGTGCATATAAGAGTTATGTTTACACTATACTGTAGTCTATTAAGTGTGCAAGAGCATTTTGTATTAAAAAAAGTATGTACTTTAAAAATATTTTTTTGCTAAAAAGTGCTAGCCATCATCTGACAGCACAGGATTGCCATAAACCTTCAATTTGTAAAAAAAAAAAAAAGAAAAAAATACACAGCATCTGTGAAGTGCAATAAAGTGAAGCATAATAAAACAAAGGTATGCCTACTGTACACCTACATATATATTAAAAACTTAATACATATATAATGTGGACCTCTGAATATCTTCAAAGACATAGTGAACTTGCTAAATTTATCAAAAGCTGTCCAAATGTACCACCCTGTGATGCATCTCACTTATTATGATCACAAGATTTTACCTTGGAGCAGTGAAAAGCAAGAGAAATCAGACATGGAATCCAGGCATAGTAAAATCAAAAATGTAAGGAAGAAGAGTAAAGTAACTAAATGATTTTTTAAGAAAAAGATTTGAGGAAATAAATATTAATGAAGAAAATGGACAACCATAACAAAAATAATCACTTCCTTTGGTCTTTTTTCTTAAGTTTTAAAAAAATATTTATTTATTTATTTGGCTGTGCTGTGTCTTAGTTGCGGCATGTGGGCTCCTTTAGTTGTGGCATGTGGGCTCTGTTAGTTGCGGCATGCAGGCTGTAGTTCCCTGACCAGGGACTGAACCCGGGCCCCCTGCATTGGGAGTGCAGGGTCTTAACCACTGGACCATCAGGGAAGTCCCCATTTCCTTTAGTCTTTTTTGAAGTTTAATAAAGATAAGGATTAAAAAGAAATGGTGTAGGTATTTTTATTTTTACTTTCCTTCATTCAAACAATTTGACAACATGCATAGCTAAATGAATAATAGGAATTTTATACAAACACTATAATGTGATAAGACCCAAGCTTTAGTGAACATTAGGATTGCCTGGGATTTGTTTTATTTATTTTTTTATTAGTTTCTGCTTTATAACAAAGTGAATCAGTTATACATATACATCTGTTCCCACATCCCTTCCCTCATGCATCTCCCTCCCTCCCACCCTCCCCATCCCACCCCTCCAGGCGGTCTGGGATTTGTTAAAAACAGAGATAGCCTGGCCACACACCCCTAATTTAGTAGGCCTGACGGTAGGATCCCTATACCCTGCACCCTGAGTTATTCTGAGGCAACTTCTACAAATCCAGGAATCTTGCAAATGGAAAGGGTAGGATTCCAGAAAAGTTAATGATGCTCACTCACATTTATATGTTACTCTACAGCAGTGTTTCTCAACCAGGGCACTATTGACTTTTGGAACTGGATAATTCTTTGTTGTAATGGGGCTGTCCTGTGCATTGTAGGATATTTAGCAGCATCCAGTTGTGACAATGCAAACTTTCTCCAGACATTGCCAAATATAACCTGGGGAGCAAAATCACTCCTGGTTGAGAACCACTACTCTACCGGGACCAAAGCCCCTTCATTCTCACTAGAGAGTGATACTGATCTTTCTAGATCAAATCTGGTAACAGTGAAGAGTACCTTTCCCTAAAAACTCTAGGTCCCCAAAGAAAAAGTTCTCAAAAGGGTCTGTCCACCTACCCTCTAATGTCTCAGCTATTCCACTCAAGTACTATACACATCAAACACCAATATCAACTTACATAGACTTCAGTATAAGACACATTTCCCCCCAGACTCTCTATAGGAGTGTATATCACTCAGAATATCCAAGGGATCTCAATATAGCACTTTACCAACCTCCAGATATAGAGCCTGAAGACAGTGTTATAGGAGGGAAGGGAATAAATGCCAATAAAGGGTTAATGAGTTGTTACAGCTGTGGGCAACTGAGGCTCAATTCCCCCTAGTTCTCCCTGAGGAACTGTGTGGAATGTGCCAAAGAACTGCCCCATGAAGAACAGAGAAGCTGAGATAATTTATCCTTGTCCCTCACTGGCTGGGGTTGCCCTTGTGTCCCATGTTGAATGCTGACCATTGGGCGTCTGCTGCAGAGTAAGCTTTAATAATCAGGTGCAAGATGATCCATCCTTAGGATAATCAGTCAAAGTTCAGTGAGATAAGCAAAACTATTAAAGGATTTATTATAGGGATTTGGCCTTACCTAATTGTGGGAGTCTTTGTAAGGCTCTTGTCTTTGCATCTGATGCTGGAGCTTGAAGGGCAGGCAGTCAGGAAGGGAAGATAGATGTATGATGGAGGAAAGCAAGAACAAGCTGGAACCCACAAGCGTGAGCTGGAGTCCAGGTCAGTCTTTGTTGCCTCTGATCTTGACACTATGGATGTCTTGCAGAAGCCAGGATCCTTCATCATAGAGCTAAATACATATACCAGGCCTAGGAGTTGTAGAAGCTGAAGGAGGATCCCAGAAGGGTGGAGTAGTTGCAGGCCCAGACGCTATCTCATGTCATGAAAATCAGCAATAATGTGTGTGAACTACAAAATGAGTGGCTGCTTCACTTTTACTCTCTAAATTTCCCGTAAGAATCTCTCTTGTGACCCTAACCAGAAATATATAGGAAAGAAAACTCTGGGAAATCCAGTTCAGCCTGAACAAGTTGACACAGTACAAAGCCATCACACCATCTGTTTCCACTATCACTTGCTCAGTGGGCCCACATACAAAGTGGCCATGGCATCAAGGCCGGAGACAATGTATGGGCTCAACAATATGACCTTCCACTCACCAAGCCAGATTTGACTTTTGGCTATCATTCGTCATCAGGGAAATGCAAGTCCAAACTGCAATGATATACCACTTTGCATCCACCAGGATGACTGGAGTCAGAAAGACAGACAATAACAAGTGTCAACAAGGATATGGAGATATTGGAACCTTCATACATTGCTGGTGGGAATGTAAAAGGGTGGCAGCTGCTTTGCAAAATAGTTTGGCAGTTCTTCGAAATGGGGTAGGAGAGAATGGAGAGTGACTTTTAACGAGTAAGGGTTCCTTCTTGGGGTGATGAAAATGTTCTAAAATTAGCTGTGGTGATGGTTTCACAACTCTGTGAGTATACTAAAAAGCATTGCATTGTACACTTCAAATGGATGGATTATAGAGTATGTGAATGGTATCTTAATAAAGCTGTTAAAGAAAATCAGCCGCTTATCCTCACAGTGTAATATTTTCATCTTTTTTCTAACTGCCTAGTTCTCCTGAGTTAATGACATTTGTGAAAGAGGGAAAATAGTTTTTTTCAATGCCCTCTCAGTTATCTTTACTTACCCAAGAGCATCCAGAAAAACTCATATTATTTCTATATTAAGTGGTTTGTTTGTAATGTTTGTATATACCTGGAGTCCCTTGGGAAAGATGGCATAACAATGCATTTGAAACCTTTTATTCTTGATGTTATGGCATTATTTATACCTGACTGTAATGGTTCTCTTTTTCCAGGGATGGGATTGCACAACTCAAGTGCCTGTTGTTTTAGCTGTACAAGTCCTAAGAGAGGGGACTGAGCATAAGATGAAAATCAGGTCATGAACTTAGGAATGTGCTGCTAGCCCTTGAAGTTGTGTGAGAGGTAGAGGGAGCGGAGGCATGAAAAATGCAAACCATGAGACTGTGCAAATATAATAATAATAAATCCAGATGATGGATGAGTTCCCCAGGGAAATGGGTGGGCCAAGGAAGGCTGAGGATCAGACCCCGGGGGAGTCAGTAGATGAGAGAAGAAAGGGTCTTGCAAAGAAGAACAGAGGAACCAGATGGCCACTTGGGAGAACCAATACATTAAGATAGGATGTGGGATTCCCTGGTAGTCCAATGGTTAGGACTCCGGCACTCTCACTGTGGAGGGCCCAGGTTCAGTCCCTGGTCCCTGGGGAACTAAGATCCCACAAGCCTCGTGACATGGCCAAAAAAAAAGAAAAAAAGATAGGATAGATGTTTCCATGTCGATTATGATGGCTTCTTCTGGGTAAAGTAGCACTATGTATAATGTTTGAAAAGAATTTGTCTACCTGCATATGAAAAGAGGAAGAAGATGATTTTTTTAACTATTAATACAACACGATATTATTTAATGGGTCTCTTTTTAGATTATTTCTTTATTTAAAGCGTTGTTATGAACTATAGAAAATAAACCACCAAAAGATTTCTCTTACAGGCCTGTCACAAAACGGTGGGACTAGAAGGGTGCCAAGGGATTCATATGAGTTGGGCAGACATGTTCCTAAATCAATGCAGAACATATCTGTTTATTTTCAAGATGATTAAAGAAAAATATTTGGCAGCTTTCCTCCTTGGCCTATGATATTCTTTAATACCACTCATTTCCTTTTTTTTTAATATATAAATTTATTTATTTATTTATTTATTTATTTTTGGCTGCGTTGGGTCTTCGTTGCTGCATGTGGGCTTTCTCTAGTTGCGGCGAGCAGGGGCTACTTTTCATTGCGGTGCTCGGGCTTCTCATTGCGGTGGCTTCTCTTGTTGCGGAGCATGGGCTCTAGGCGCACGGGCTTCAGTAGTTGTGGCTTGCGGGCTATAGAGTGCAGGCTCATTAGTTGTGGCGCGTGGGCTTCGTTGCTCCGCGGCATGTGGGATCTTCCCGGACCAGGGCTCAAACCTGTGTCCCCTGCATTGGCAGGTGGATTATTAACCACTGCTCCATCAGGGAAGTCCCAACACTCATTTCCTTTTGTTTAACTAAACTATAAAAGTACAGAGAGCTGAAATTCTCCAACGTGCCAATCGGTGAATGCTACTTGCTGGCTTATCTTATAGGACCAACAATAAAGAATGATGTGGGAGCCACAAACTATCCTCTCTTTATTTTTGAGCTTTATATAAATGGACTCATACTACATGTATTCTTTGACTTGCTTCTTTCACCAACATTTTTTTTTTTGCCACGCTGCATGGCTTGTGGGATCTTAGTCCCCAACCAGGGATTGAACCTGGGGCCCTGGTAGTGACAGTGCCGAGTCCTAACCACTGGATTGCCAGGAAGTTCCTGCACCAACATATTTTAAAGATATCAATACATCCATGTTGATTGGTGTTGTTCACAGTTTATTCATTTTCACTGCTCCACAATGGACATTAGTGTGTGTCTTAGTCCATTTATATAAAGCTGAAAAATAGGCAAAAGAAAACAGTGTATCATCTACGCATGTATACAGGGCAGATGGAAGAAAAGAAAAGGAATGGTAAACACAAAATTCACTACAGTGGCTCCCTCTTGTGCAGAGGGAGCTGGACGTGATGGGGAGAAGCACATGACGTACTAAATTTCTGGTGATATCACGCTTCTCAACTTGGATGGTGTGCACATGGTTGTTCATTTCTATTATTCCTCTTTAAGCTATCTATTTTTTATCATATATGGCATATTTCATAATAAAATGTTAATAACATAAAATAGCTTGCTCAGTAGCATCAGCGCGTTAAGAACGCCCTCCCCCTGCCCTAATTGGGCGGGCGTCCAAGAAATTTAAAAAATTAAATTAAAATAAAACAACTGTCCTCTCCTGGCAATAGTCTCCCTTTATTATGAACACTGGTAGATTGAAGGTGTGGTTTCTCAAAGGAACTTAAGTATTTGGGGCACAATTCCAGGGACACTGTATTCTACTGGACATCAACTTCTGCTGTGTCACAGACATTTTAGAGATTAAAGGCCACTTAGTAAGGGTAGGAAGGTTTCATAGTATAGGCACAAAATGGAACTTGACTTTTACCCAAGATTTTTTTTAATTTTTATTTTTAAAGAGCAGTAGCCATGTAGAAGTATTCCAGGAGATCCTGCCTCACACTCTTAGGTCTTAAAGGCATTTCTTGCTGAGAAGTGGTTTAGGATTGCAAAACAGCTGACACTTTTGTGAGAAAACTATAGAATCACATTTAAGATACTGAGAAGGTCTGTTCACAAGCAGTTCTCACGCAGCCAAGAGCCATCTCCAGGCCCTCCCATTGCCCTACTTTAGAGATTTACACATGCAAAAAGTAGTCTTGAGTTGTTTAGTTTAGACGCAGGCCATGGAGGAAATAAGCATTCCAGGGGCTTGTGAGAAAGGAAGAGGTACGTGCCTGTTCCCACATACATGCATTTCTTTAGCAAATTTAGATTTTTCTGTGGAATGAAAGTAGAGAAGCCAGGGCTTCCCTGGTGGTGCAGTGGTTAAGAATCCGCCTGCCAATGCAGGGGACACGGGCTTGAGCCCTGGTCCGGGAAGATCCCACATGCCGCGGAGCAACTAAGCCCGTGCACCACAACTACTGAGCCTGTGCTCTAGAGCCTGCGAGCCACAACTACTGAGCCCGTTCGCCTAGAGCCCGTGCTCCTCAACAAGAGAAGCCACCAAAGTGAGAAGCCCACGCACCTCAACGAAGAGTAGTCCCCGCTTGCCGCAAATAGAGAAAGCCCACGCAGCAACAAAGACCCAACGTAGCCCCCACACACAAAAAAAAAGAGTAGAAAAACCAAAAACTGCTAAGAGTGAAACACTCATGAAATCCTTTTATCAACTTGGTGCCTCTGTCAATAGCATAAAAATTAATATCATGGTGGGCCTTTATGATCTTCTTTTAAAATATTCCATGGCTCCCATTTCTTAAAAAGATTGCCAGGCTAGACCCTTCTCTTTCCCTGAACTCTTCACCTCTCCTGCCACCTCTCTTTGTTTATCAAAGCTCAGATCATGGGGTCTTTAGGACCTTGTGTGAAATCATATTCTGGTTGGTATCATCCCGTGAAGAAGTTCATTGGGAATGTGGGACACATTTTGTTGAATTTTATTTATAGTACTTAATGTCTCCAGATGATTAAGCATATTGAAGGTTTTTTTAAAACAATTTTTTTCAAAGCAAAGATCAGTTTGGTATGAGACTATTACTTGAACATAAGGAACATATAGATTTTTCCCGATTTCAATTAAGGGAAGAATTATAACAAGAACCAACTGTTCTGAAGGCTGCCCGTGATCTATTACTTAACCCAGTCTCTCTCCTCTCCCTAGTTATTTTTGTGTCTGCCTGTTTCTCTCAGAACATGCTTCTGCATTTTCCAAAGTTGACCCTGATACCCCAGAGCTTCTTAGTTTCCTTGTTTATTCCTTAGAAACATAAAAGATGTGTGGAAGATTTATAAGTTTCACATTTCAAAGTTCTCATTCTTTTAATCAGGAAGTTTAAGATGTCTCTAGGACAAAGGTATCTCAACATTCCATCAACCATATAGGAAGCTGGAAATCTCAAGGTTTATAAACAAGGGTTTTGGGAGCAGGAAATTTCTGTCCTACTGTTTTCTAGATAATATCTCTGGGCTTTAGTTTCCTCATTTATAAAATGGGAATATTAATAGTTCTTGCCTCCAGAGGGTTGGGGTGAGCATTACATGAGATAATGCACATGAAGAGCTTAGGCCAGTACCAGGCATGGAAAAAGATCGCAATAAATGTTAGTAATAATGGCGGTGATGGTGGTAGTGATGATGATAAAGGATTTGGAGTCTTAAAAAGTTATATTGGAGCACTGCAGCATAGCATTTTCAGATAAGAAATCAGGTCACATAATCTGCCAAGGTTATTTGAGTTTGCTACTGTGGAAGAGAAAATTACTTCTTTGTCACTTAATATCTGCCATATATTCTTACTCAGTTGGAGTGTGTGTGTATGAATGTGCGCACATGAATGCAAATGCTCTTATGTCTCATGTCCCTGCCTTGATGGTCAGGAGTTTTGCTTTAGCCCTTTTTTTTTTAAATCCAGCTCTTAATATTGTTCAGTGCACACAGTAGCCTTTCTACAAATATTGAATATGTTTCTATTTGATAAAATCAAAATCTTGTGGAAAATTGTATTAATAGACAATGTTTTCACCTTATGAAGGTTTACAAGATGTTTTAAAGAAAAAGGAATTAAATTAGGAAATAAAGGGAATTCCCTAGCAGTCCAGTGGTTAGAACTCTGTGCTTCCACTGCAGAGGGCAAAGGTTCAATCCCTGGTCAGAGAGCTAAGATCCTGCAAGCTGTGCGGTGCGACCAAAAAAAAAAAAAAAAAAAAAAAAGGGAATAAAGTCTTAGAAACTATCTAGACATGCTCTCTTTTCCTAAGGATTCACCCTCCCCTCACAGTATCACAGTGCCTGTCACACAACTGAAATGAAGTAAATGGCCGCTAATAATTAGCTGTCTTTGTGTTGGAGGTTTTGGTACCAAGCAATAGAAACCAACTCAGGCTCACAAGAGAGGATTTACTGAAAGGATATCAGAGGGCCCACAAAATCAATGGGAGGCTAAAGGGCCACACTTGGGAATGGGCAGAGACCAGGGAAACTCTAGCAGTTTAGGGGCAGGAACCACAACCATGGTCTTTATAGCAGGAAGCATCTGCTCAGCATGCTGCCATGGGGAAGGAGAACCCAGAGTCAACTTTCTTCTGTGCTTGGGTGACCCATTGCAGGGTCAGAGTCCTCTGAGAGTGTGTGATTGGCCAAACTCATATCACAGACTCACAGCCTGGCCGAGGCGGGAGAAAGAACCTAACCCATCACCTTCTGTAATGGGAGATGGTACCCAGGACTGTCCTTTCTACACATCTATTCACAGAGGAGAAGATTCAGTTTCCCAAGAAGAAACCAAAGTGCTTACTAGGAAAGGGGAACAGATGCTGGACAACCCAAAACGGCAAATGCCCATTATTCTACGTTTCTAATATTTTGATTCTTGACTTTGGGCATGGTCCATAGTCTAGTCAGTCTTTATTTAGCCTGTGTGAACCTTAAGACATAGTTTGAGATATTCCACTTTGTTATTCCAGTCCTGTATGTGGTCCAAAGACAGTCCTCCATGTCAGATCCTGCTCTCATCTGAGTGGGAACATCCATTCAAAGAGATTAGATAGGAACTCAGGAGCTGAGAATATTGTGGCATCAATATGAGATACTAGGATGAGCTACCTTTATTTATTTGTTTGTTTGTTTGTTTATTCTATGTAAGTAGAAACAAGTTCAAGGCTATTATTTCCTGTAAATTAAAAACGGGTAATATAACACCAGGGAAATCTTGCTAATCTAATTGAAATTTGGGGTTGTATAGGTCAAATATATTTACTGTCCATCAAAGGTGATCTTTTTGACACAGTAGAGAATCCTGTTTCCTTGAAAATGGCTCTTAGGCTGGTTGGTTTGGGATTTTTTGAATGTCATCCTAATTTAAGGTATTATTCTTTGCTTTTAAATGTTACAGGGGAGAACTTATCCATTTCGGGGTGCCTTCCCTCCAGTGTGGAATCCCATTGCCTATCTGGATTACAACAATCTGTGGCGGACAATGGATAACATGGGAAAGGAGGTAAAGTGTGTGTGCAGCTTGCACATGACCTGTTACTGAAATATCAATAGCAAATGTTTAGTATCCATCCTTCCACAGTGCAGGGAACATTGCTCTGGATGTTGATGCATATCATTTCCAGTGTACCCAACAACTCTGCCAAGCTGTTAGTATTTCTACTTTACAAATGAAGAAAATCAGTGCCAAGGGGTTACATAATTTCCCCAAGACCACACAACAAGGGACAGGATTCAAACCCACATGTCTCTGATACTAATGTGTGTGCCTGTGTTTTCAACCTATGCCACTGAGATTTTTTTTTTTTTTTTTTTTTTTTTTGGCGGTACACGGGCCTCTCATTGTTGTGGCCTCTCCCGTTGCGGAGCACAGGCTCCGGATGCGCAGGCTCAGCGGCCATGGCTCACGGGCCCAGCCACTCCACGGCACGTGGGATCCTCCCAGACCAGGGCACGAACTCGCGTCCCCTGCATCGGCAGGCGGACTCTCAACCACTGTGCCACCAGGGAAGCCCTGCCACTGAGAATTTATGTGACATATTTTTGCCGGGAGTCCTACATATAGTGATCTTATCCATATGTTATGCCACTTGAGATAGTAAAGGAGAGAAGGATTTGTTTCCCCAAAGTTTTAAAATGGGTGTTAGCTTTCACTAATAATTATGATGTTGACCATCATAATTACATATTAACTTATACATATATTTATGTATTATTATTATTATTTTGGCAACAGCATTAAGGCATAGAATCCAAAGAGCTATCCATCCCAAACCCACCGCTATCTATACATAGAATTCTATGCCAATCACAGTCCAACATAGACAGAGAAACCAGTTTTCAGAGGTTCTCCTGAGGGCCTCTTGGCAGGGCAGTGGGCAGTAACCATCAGACCTAAATGTGGGCCCTTCTTTCTCTGCAGATTCCAGCTGATGCACCGTGGGAGGCACCACATGCGGAGGAATGGGATAAGATGACCATGAAAGACCTCATCGAAAAAATCTGCTGGACAAAGTAACCTTGACTATTTAAAACATTTTTTTATCTTCCCTTCAGATCGTTCCTATCCTATCTTGAACTGCAGTGTTTTTCTTCATAAGTTATAGGAAAAAAGTTAAGAGGAAACTTAATGACCTTTCCATCAGTAGCAACTTTGGGGGCCCTTTAGACACTCAGAGCAGGATTGAACATAAAATGAATCTAAAACATAAGAAGAAAAGTAGGTGAAGGAAGCTGAACTTTTTTTTTAACGAAACGGTTGTATGCTTTGCAATAAAAGAAGTAATTGTGTTTTCAGATAATATAGAGGTCAGCTACAGAAGCAATTTGGAAAGATATTAAAGTAATTTCATATAAATATAGAAGAACTGGAGGGAAGCTAGTCTATATTAATGAAAAATATAGGGCTTCCCTGGTGGCACAGTGGTTGAGAGTCCGCCTGCCGATGCAGGGGACACGGGTTCGTGCCCCGATCTGGGAAGATCCCACATGCCGCGGAGCGGCTGGGCCCGTGAGCCATGGCTGCTGAGCCTGTGCGTCCAGAGCCTGTACTCCGCAACGGGAGAGGCCACAACAGTGAGAGGCCCGCGTATCGCAAAAAAAAAAAAAAAATATATATATATATATATATATATATATATATAAACTATACGTTTTCACTGAGAATCTGTGTTATTAGCTGAGTTACTTACAGATCATTCAGCCAGCATTTTGGGGCTCCTATGTGAAGGCACAGTATGTAGCACTGAGGAATGGTGGTGAACTTGTTAGGCATGGCCCCTAACCTCACGGAGTTGATATATTTTTAGCAGGAGAGACTGTCATTATACACATATTACATAATTCTAGGAGAGACTGAAACTGGGAACCTGACCTGTCTGATGGCAAAGGAGAGATTCCTTGTTGAAGCGATCTTTAAACAGAAACCAAGGAGTTAGTACATCAACTAAGAATGAGCCACAGAGGATGGGAAGGGACAGGAAAGGATGGATGGTGTTGGGGCAAGGAATCTTCCAGGAATGCGCCCTAATGGATGTGGAAAACAGGAAAGATAGATGGTGTGAGAGGATGGTATCTTCCATGAATAAGCCATAATAGATGGGGGGAGACAGGAAGGGTGGATGCTGTGGGAATTAAGAATCTTCATGGAAGGTGCCATAGTGGATGGGGGAAGACAGGAAGGGTGTTTAGAGTGGGGAAGTGTTATCTTGCAGGATGTGTAACAGTGGATGGGGGAGTTAGGAAGAGTGGACGGTGTGCGGAGGTGGTATATTCCAGGAATGATCTAGTAGATGAGGGAAACAAGAAAATGGATGTTGTGAGGGGATGGTATCTTTCAGGAATGAGCCACAGTGGATGGAAGGAGACAGGAAAGATGGGTGGTGTATGCAGATGGTATCTTCCAAGAATGAGCCAGTTGATGGGAAAGAAAGGAAGAGTGTGAGGATGGTGTGACGTGATGGTATCTTCAGGAATGAGCAGCAGTGGATGGGGAGATAGGAGGGTGGATGGGTCGGATTGTGTCTTCCAGGAATGAGCTATAGTGCATGAGGGGAGACAGAAAGGATGTATAGTGCAGTAGGATGATATCTTCCAGGAGTGAGCCATTAACCATGGAGGGGGACAGGAAGGGTGGATAGTGTGTGGGGTTGGTACATTCATGAATAAACCATATTGTATGCAGGGGACAGGAACAGTGGATGGTGTGGCAGAATGGTCTCTTCTGAGAGTAAGCCACTGTTGACAGGGGAAACAGGAAAGATGGATGGTGTGGGAAGATGGTATGTGCCAGGAATGAGCCATAGTGCGTGGGTAGAGACAGGAAGGATAGATGGTGTGGTGGGATGGTGTCTTCCAGGATAAGCCACAGTAGATGGGGGGAGGGTATGTGGTGTGGGGATAGTATCTTTGGGGAATGTACCAGTTGGTGGAGGATATAAGAGATATATTATGTGAGATGATGGTATCTTTCAGGAATGAGTCACAGAGGATGGGGGGAGAGAGGAAAGAGGGATGGTATGTGTAGATGGTATCTTCCAAGAATAAGTCGGTTGATGGAGGAGACAGGAAGAGTGGATGCTGTGGGGAGATGATATCTTCCACGAATAAAGTCAGCTGATGGGTGGGACAGGAAGAGTATGGTGTGAGGGGATGGTATCATCAAGGAATGAGCAACAGTGGATGGTGGAGAAAGTAAGGATGGATGATGTGAATGATGATATCTTTCTGGAATGAGCCACAGTGGATGGGCATAGATGGAGAAAGGTGGATGATGTGACAGGATGGTATCTTCCAGAAATAAGCCATAGTGCATAAGGGAGACAGTAAGGATGGTTAATTTGGTGGATGGTGTCACCAGGAATGAACCACAGTGCATGGGGGAAAGGGAAAGGATGGACAGTGTGGTGGTATGGTATCTTCCAGGAATGAGCCAGTTGATGGGAGAGAAAGGAGGAGTGGGTGGTGTGAGAGGATGGTGTCTTCCAGGAGTAAGCCACAGTGCATGGAGGGAGACATGAAAGATGGATGGTTTGTTGGACTGATATCTTCCAGGAAAGAGCCATAGTGCAAGGGGAGAGACAGGAAGGATGGATCCTGTGGGGGATGTTATTGTTACCAAGTCCAAGCTCTCTTTGCTCGCCACACGACAGGCCAATGAATCGGAGATGAGGTGTTGAGGCAAGGAATATGACTTTATTCAGAAAGCCTGCAGACCGAGAAGATGGCGGACTAGTGTCTCTGAAAAACCATCTCCTCGGAGTCTGGATGCCAGTTTCTTCTATAGAATCAGAGAGGGAGAGGCGGTGAGGAAGTAAAGTAAAAGGGCCGGGCTTCCCTGGTGGCGCAGTGGTTGAGAGTCCGCCTGCCGATGCAGGGAACACGGGTTCATGCCCCGGTCCGGGAAGATCCCACATGCCGCGGATAGGCTGGGCCCGTGAGCCATGGCCGCTGGGCCTGCGCGTCTGGAGCCTGTGCTCCGCGGTGGAAGAGGCCACAACAGTAAGAGGCCCGCGTACCGCAAAAAAAAAAAAAAGGCCATCAGTCTTGCAAAACATCTCCTGGAATGACCAGCCTCTGTGAGGGGATGTGTTAGTTTCTTCTTTCTTGCAGCCATTCATGGGTGGGCGGGGTCAGATTGTCTCCCTGTGAGCTGAACAGCAGAGGGGCAGGGTTCCCTGAGGCAGGCCATTATGTATGATTAGAATAACAAAAGCAACGAAAAGCAAAGGTTAAAGTCAAAGAAACAGGTCCAATGTGGAGTCCGATTTAGCTCTTTCCTGTTACATTACGTTCCAGGATTAACCCATAGTTGATGGTGGGGACAGGATGAGTGTATGGTATCTATCAAGAATGAGCCACTGTGGATGTGGGAGACAGAAAAGATGGATGGTATGGGAGGATGGTTGTTCTAGGAGTGAGACATAGAGGATGGGGGTTGGGGAGGAAGGGTGCATGGTGTGGAGGAATGGTATATTCCAGGAATGAGCCACAGAGTGTAGGGGGAGATGGTAAGGATGGATGAGATAGGGGGATTTATGTTCCTGGAATGAGATGCAATTAATGGGGGCAGACAGCAAGGGTAGATGGTGTGGGTAGATGGTGTGGGAAGATGTTGTCTTCCAGTAATGAGTCAGTTTTGGGGAGAGACTAGAAGTTTCCATGGTATCTTCTAGCAATGAAGGAGAGTGAGTTGGGGGGGGGGGGCAGGGGCCGACAGGAAAGCTAGATGGTTTGAGGGGAAGGTATCTTTCAGGAATGAGCTACAGTGACTGTAGGGGGAAACAGGAAGGGTGGATGAGGTGGGGGCAAGGTACCTTCTAGAACTGAGACAGTGTTGGGGGAGATAGGAATGATGCATGGTGTGAGAGACTCCATCTTCCAAGAATGAGCCACAGTGGATTGTGGTTATATGGGAAAATATATGGTGTGGGAGGATGGTATCTTCCAGGAATGAACCACAGTGGATAGGGGGAGACAGTAAGGGGGTAGATGGTGTGAGGGGATGGTATATGCCAGGATTAAACCATAGTGGATGGTGGGTTGCAGGAAGGATGGATGGTGTGGGAAGATGGTATCTACCAGGAATGTCCGACTGTGGATGTGGGAAACAGAAAAGATGGATGGTGTGGGAGGATGGTATGTCCCAGGAGTCAGCCATAGTTGATGGGGGGGGGGGCAAAAAGGTGGATGGTGTGAGAACATGGTATCTTCCAGGTGTGAGCCATTGTGAATGGGATGATACCATCTCCTCATACTCTTCCTGTCTTCCCCCATCTACTATGGCTCATTCCTGGAAGATACCATTCCCCCCACCTATCCACCTTTCTGTCTTCCCCTACCTGCTGTGACTAATTCCAGGAAGATACCACGTCCTCACACCATCCACTATTCCTTTCTCCCCCATCAACTGGCTCATTCCTGGAAGATACCATACTAACATACAATGAACGCTCCTGTCTCCCCCCTTTCTACTGTGATTCATTCCTGGGCCACACCATCCCCTCTTCCTTCCCCCACCCCATCACTGAGGCTCATTCCAGGAAGATACCATTCACCACATCTTCCAGGTATGAGCCACAGTGGGTAGGGGAAGAGGGGAAGGATGGATGACGTGGGGGGATGGTATGCCTAGGATTAAACCATAGTGCATGGAAAGGATAGGAAGAGTGGATGGCATGGGGGGATGGTATCTTCCAGGAATCAGTGACTGTAGATGGGGAAGACAGGAAAGATGGATGATGTTTGGATGGTATGTGCCTGGAATGAGCCATAGTATGTAGGGGGGAGACTGGAAGAGTGATGGTGTGAGGAGATGGTGTGGTCCAGGAATGAACCATAGTAAAATGGGGGGAAACAGAAGGGTTGATTATATGTTGAGATGATATCTTTCAAGAATGAGCCAGTTGATGGGAGAGGCAGGAATAGTGGATGGAGTGAGGATATGGTATCTCCCAGGAATGAACCACAGTGCATGAGGGGAGACAGGAATGATGAGTGGTGTGTGTTTGGGGGGGAAGGGTGGCATCTTCCAGTAATGCACCAGTTATGTGGGGGGGGGGGTTGTCTACAGGAAGATTAGATGGTATGGTTGTGTGAGGAGATGGTATCTTCCAGGAATGAGCCACAGTGATGGGGGATATAGCAGGAGTAATATAGTGAGGGAACTGGTATCTTCCAAGATGAGATACAGTGGTTAGGAGGAGACAGGAAGCCATTGGAGTGATGGCATCTTCCAGGAAGGAACCACAGCACTTGGTGGGGGAATGCTACAGGAAGAGTGGATGGTGTGAAAGGGTGGTATCATGAGGCATGAACCACAGTGATTGAGGGGAGACAGGTAGGGTGAATGTTCTGGGTGCAAGGTATCAGGTAGGGATGAGCCACACTGGATGGACTGTATGCACGATAGATGAGTGATGTGGGGGATGGTATCTTTCAGGAATGAGCCACTGTGGATGGGGGTGGGGGACAGGTTGGTGCATGCTGGGTGTGAACAATGGTATCTTCCAGGAATGAATCACAGTATATGGGGGATACAGGAAAGATGGATGATGTAGGAGGATGGTATCTTCCAGGAATGACCTGCAATTAATGGTGGGGGACTGTCAGAAAGGATAGATGGTGAGGGGGATGCTTTCCTCCAATGATGTATCAGTTATTGAGAGACAGGAAGAGTGAATGGTATCTTAAAGGAATGAGCCAATTGATGGGGGATACAGGACTGAAGGATGGATGGTGTTGGGGGATGATATATCTTCCACAAATGAGCACAGTGGATGAGTGGAGATCAGACATGTGGGTATGGGGAGGATATATGTTCCAGAAATGAGTCACAATGAATTGGATAAAACAGGACCCAATAGATGGTGTGGGGTGTTGGTATCTCACAGGGGTGAGCCACAATGATGGGGGAAGACTGGAAAGATGGATGATGTAGTGAATGGTATCTTTCAGGAATAAGCCATAGTGGATGGAGGAGACAGGAGATATGGTTAGTGAGGGGGATGATGTTCCAGTAGTGAGCCTTAGTAGATGGGGAAAAATAATGAAGGGGAGGGATGGTTTCTTTCAGGAATGAATCCTGAATGATGGGATGGATGGAAGGATAAATGGTTGAGGCATGGTATTTTCCAGTTATTAGCCACAGATAATGGCGGGAAATGTGAAGGTTGGATAGTGTGAGAAATGCTCCCCCCGCCCCCCCCCCCAGTATAGAGAACAGGGAACAGCTTCTGAAGGCCCTGAGATGGGGAGATTGACATGTTTTAGCAATGAGTGGATAGTATACCTGGACCATAAAGATGCCATGAGGAAGTGGTGGAATGAGAGTTTGGAGAACTTGTTGACAGGTTGATGGTGCAAGATATATTGGCCATATTCAAGACTTTTGCCTTTTGCTCTGAATGTCACTGAAGGATTTTAAGCAGAGTGGGGTTTTATTTGTTTGTTTCTTTAAGTTTTGGACTGTTAAAAGACTTAATTGGCTGTAATGTAGAGAAGGATCATGAGGGCCCAGGAGCAGCCACCATTGTTTTAAGCCAGGTGAGGGACAGTGGTAGCCTGGACCAGGGTGGGAGCAGGGGGGGTGTTAAGGAGAGAAAGTTTGTTCAAATAAATGAAGACAATATCCTTAATGAACTCTGACAAGCATATTAACCCTTTAGATTGCATTGGGATTAGCATGTTTGGACTAACCCATAATTTCCTAAAAGTAAGGGAAAAGTTTATTTTCCCCAAGAGTTAAAATCTGCATTCCTTCAGAAATTGAGTCCATGAGTTGTTTTTTCTCAAAAGCAATAGAACTGTTTTCCAGCCATGCTAAATTGTGTTTTAAAAAGGTAATGTCCTGTGAAGCATGTACGTATTTACTCCTGACTTCCGCTCTTGTTCTGTGACCAGGACTGCTAGGCAGTTTGCATCTCTCTTTGTGAATATCAATGTGACCTCTGAACCCCACGAGGTGTCTGCCCTGTGGTTCTTGTGGTATGTGAAGCAGTGTGGAGGCACCACTCGGATATTCTCCATTACCAATGGGGGCCAGGTATGGAGTGTCCATTCTCACGCTAAACTTCATTTGTGATCTTGCCCTCATCGAGTGCAGTACCTTAATACTTGCTTCTATATTTTGAAACATGAGTGAATTTGAAACATGGATTTTTGAAACGATCTCCAAAAAACTTTTCTGAAAACAAAATTTCTCATTTCCTTTTCTTGTTCCTGAAAATAAGTTCACAACTAAAGAATGTTTCATTTTGAATTCATTAGGTTTGAGGAATTCAGTTCCTTCCTTTTGGAAGAAGGTAAAATTAGACTATTTATGTAGGAGGAGCTAAATTACTAAAATCATCTTATTTCCAAAAATTTCTAGTACTTGTAAAATTGTACTTAAAGTCATCTCTGTTCCAGACATGAGGCTTTTTTGTCCCATTCTGTGTCTCGGAGTTATTATTTTATGTTGACTGTTACAGAATGGAAGTGACTATTCTTTCTTCTAATTCAAGTGATAGATATATTGGTTACTCTTTCAATAGTAAATTCTACATCTTGGCTTCTAAATTTTTGCTGCCCACTAGCATTTGCCCAGCTTCCGTACTACTTCCATTACTGATGAATGAACTCATTTGACTCACTGGCTGGCCACACAGCAAACCAGTGGTGAAACCAGAATCTTAATTCCCTGATTTTCCAGATTCTGAGATTCTTTGTTTCAAGGCTATCGTTTATCGGAAAAAAATGGATATCTCTTTTCTAGGAATGTTATGCCTCGATGGGCTAAGGTTTAATTAGGATCAGTTTACTTCTAACTTATGTTCTGTTTCATAGTGTGAGGTGTAGAGTCCTTGTCAACTGAGTGAAATGTTCCTCTCCTTGGGAGATCTCCAGAAGTCCCCAAGTTGTTCTTGTGGTCCCAAGAGTTATTGCCCATTTGACCCTTAGCTTTAGCAAACTTAAGGCAGTTGCATTTTTTAAGTGTCTTTACACTTAGAAATCCCACATTATTCTTTTTAACCTATATTTTACTTTCTGAGATATCGTGACTCGTATTTTATATTTACATCCCTCATTCAGGGGAGCCAAGATACTTCTAGGCAAACTCCACATGACCTTTTGGAGGGCACAGTTCACATTATGAATCTCAGACCATTATCACAGTATCTTTACAAAGAACTTAGACTTATCCTTTAATAGTTTAGTTCAATAAATACTAGACGTGAAGGAGTGGATAGTGAACACAAATGGAAATAGTTCATGGTCTTTCCACTATACTAACATTCAAAGTAACTCTTGGAAAACAGAAGTCACATTATAAATTAAATGGTCCCAGTTTTGTGAGGAAGGATGGATCATGAATTTAGGGCTAAACTGCTTTGGGAATATTTTTATAAAGAACTGTGGTTGTGTCATTAGAACAATAGCCAGTTATTCAAGTGTAAGAATCATTCTGTGGCTGCTGACACAGGCTTTCTGGAAGAAGGTGATTGTCAAATGTCTGGCTTTTCTTCAGTCTACCCACATGTATTTGTAACCATTCAAAGAATCTTCTACAGCAGGCTAAAAACATTCCCCCTGGTTCTTACAAGATGCACTGTATTAAGAACTGACCTTAGATTAATCTGGAAGCATGACCATGGTGAGTGTAGCACTTGTGGTCTTACAGAGCTGCTCAGGGGAACTGTTTCACAGTGTCTGGAGGAACAGGCAGATGCTTAGTTTTCACCCTTCGGCCCCCCGCAGTGAAACTTCCAGGCATTTTGGCAAAAATTTCTCAAGAGCTGAGGTTGGGATTCTTAGAACATCATTTGGTGATGACCAGGTGATCCTTGAGGACACCATGAGCCTGTTCTGCCTAGACAACCCTGGGCTGGGACTTTAAGAAACCAAGGGGAGTTAGAAACCACATCCCCATCTCAGTGAAACTAGAAAAAAATAATTAATTAAAAAAAAAGAAATCTTCTGAAAGTTTAGATTCCCATACAGACTATGAAGCCAAGGCCCCCCTACCCATTGGCTGCTGGGTCACATGTGGGCCTTTTTGGTTCCAAAAATCACGCAACTTCATGTCTGCTATATTGTTTGTGTCTTCTAATGAGCCTAATGCCAGGGCCTTGCCCACTGAAGGAGATCAATCAAGGGTTGTTGTCTTGAGTTGAACAGTTTTTAGCAAAGAGAAGGTCATTATCGTTTGTGTTTATACTTGGAACATAAAGAATAAAGACAAAAGCTTCACCTATAATCTCACCCTGTCTACTGTTAACATTTTAGTGTATTTCCTCATTAAGATTATACCATATAAGTGGTTTATATATTTCACTTTTTCACTATTAAATTATTAAAAATATCAAAAGAAAGAAAGAAAGAAAGAAAAACCGCATCCCCTGGGAGAAGCGCAGCATCCTCCCTGTCCCAGGGTTCCCTCCATGCACTGCACTCTTGGGCACTTGAAGCCCACAGACTTGCTGTTATTTGCATTCGGTCAAGGTGCCAGTGGTATAGGGGAACCTTCCTTCTGATTCTGTGATTTTATTTTAAATTTTTATTGGGGTATAGTTGACTTGCAATGTTGTGTTAGTTTCAGGTGTACAGCAAAGTGAATCAGTTATACATATGCATATGTCCACTCTTTTTTAGGTTCTTTTCCCACATAGGCCATTACAGAGTATTGAGTAGAGTTCCCTGTGCTATACAGTAGGTCCTTATTGGTTATCCATTTTATATATAGTAGTGTGTATGTGTCAATCCCAATCTCCCCATTTATCCCTCCCCCGCCATTCTGTGATTTTATAAGCTGGTAAGAGCTTTTCGTCACCAGACGCTGTGTAGAGCATGATGATTGGGGTATCTTGGTAGACTGCCTCTGTCCTAATGAGTTCTTCCAATAGTTAAGGGTGCAGAGGGTGGAGGTATGGCCTGTGACTTTCTGGAGGTTTCTGATCAGCAGTAAATATGATCTTCCTTCCTTGGGCTTTTATAACATTTCCTTTCCTGCCTGCCTTCTCCTGTAGGAACGGAAGTTTGTAGGTGGATCTGGTCAAGTAAGCGAGCGGATAATGCACCTCCTCGGGGACAGAGTGAAGCTGAGGTGTCCTGTCACCTATGTTGACCAGTCAGGTGACAACATCATGATAGAGACGTTGAATCATCAACTTTATGAGGTAATTCAGTTTTGTCAAAAAAGAGCGTATATAATGGGACTTCCCTGGTGGTCCATTGGTTAGGACTCCCCGCTTGCACAGCAGGGGGCACAGGTTCGATCCCTGGTGGGGGAACTAAGATCCTGCATGCCGCACATCAAGGCCAAAAAAAAAAGAGAACCTTATATTAAATAGGTCTCCTGTCTTCTGCAGCTTCTAACCAAATATAATCCAAGCAGTGGCGTAATTAATGCTGGCGTATTTCTGACTCGGTCTTCCAAATTACCAGCCTTGGTCAACTGCCTTATTCTGTTTTGTTGCCTCACAGTGGCCTCATACTGTACATTGTTACCGCTTACTGTCATTCAAAATGGCAAATGTGATGTTTCACTCTCCCTGCAAAGATTGCGACTCAACGTTTGAGATGGTATCTTGTGTCTGTGTGTTTTAGTGCCGATACGTAATTAGTGCCGTCCCTCCAACTTTGACTGCCAAGATACACTTCAGACCAGAGCTTCCTTCAGAGAGAAACCAGTTAATTCAGCGTCTTCCAATGGGGGCTATCATTAAGTGCATGATGTATTACAAGGAGGCCTTTTGGAAGAAAAAGGGTAGGTTGCACTTATTCATGTTTAAATTGTATTAAGCGAAGACCATGCTCTTTTAGGAACATTTTATGCTACACACTGAACAGAAAAAAAGATAAGTGTTTCCAGTTGGTAGAGAAAGGATCAGAAATCTCAGTCCGTCCACTCCTCATAGCCCCGGGCAACACAAAATGACCCCAAGAGCGCTTGATGGCAGTGAGGGGGAAGGAAGAGGTCCCTCTGGTCACAGGACCACATTGACCAGACCCCCGGCATATGTCTCATGAGCAGAGACAAAGGAGCACCATGGAAAGAGCACTCCTTTGAAGTTACACATCCCTGGTCTCCACTTGCTTACTAGCTGTGTGGCCTCAAATGATACTTCACCTCTCTCAGCCTCAGCCTCTGTGTCAAATGGTAACAATGAGACCTGCCATTGGGGTGTTGTGAGGATAAAATGAGGCAGAGTCTGGGCAGATATGGTGTCTGTTGTTGCTAAGCCTTCAGCTCATACTCAAAGGATTCCTTCCTGCCACTTCTTCCATGGTTTCACAGGGGTGATTCCCTCTAACACACCCCCCTCTTTCCCATGTATTCCAGGACTCCAGGGCCATCTTCATTTTACTCATACACTGATCATACCTGACCTTTATATAAAGGTCATCGAGATGGGTCATTTTCTAATGTGTCTGGGTGACCGACCAAACATCCTTGTATGGTCAGTGTGCGTATTTAATAGGAAATAACTTCTAGAGTTGGGGCAAAGACCAATAGTTTAAGATTTGCCTTCCTCTTAGCAAAAGAGTTATATATATATATATATATATATATAATCTCCCTCTTAAATCTCTGGTGAGGTTACTCAATCTCCTATTGATTTTCTTCTGGTTAAGATTACTGTGGCTGTATGATCATCGAAGATGAGGAAGCTCCGATTTCAATTACCCTGGATGACACCAAACCAGATGGATCGCTGCCCGCCATCATGGGGTAAGTTAGAGCTGGGTGTTCCGCATTTTTCAAACTCTGTTGGTGTATTGGTGTGTGTGCTGACAGAACATGTTGTTTTGGATTAGAGCTCAAGCAATGCTAAATAACCCTACAGACAATTTATGTCATGTTTCCATGTATGAAAATATTAGAGTAATAGAGTATGTGGCACAAGAACACTGAGAAACTTTACTAAAATTAACACCACTTTGAACTTGTGCCCATATGTTTCTTTCCCCCATAAACTTACACGCGGAGGTCAGAGTGAAAAGCGCAGCTAGACAGGTGGGGTGGTAGACCACCTTGCCTACAGGATGTTGACAACCATTCTGGAATGAGAACTGCTTTATCCTGTAAAACCTTCCAAAGTTATGTTTTCTGGGCTTTATTCCTTTCTCCATTCTAGACATCACTACCTAGCAAATGTCAATATGTTAATTGTTGGAATTCCCTGGTGGTCCAGTGGTTAGGACTCCACGCTTTTGCCACCGAGGGCCCGGATTCGATCCCTGGCCGAGGAACTAATATCCCACAAGCTGTGTGGCACAGCCAAAAAAAAAAAAAAAAAAGTGAAGAAAAATATGTTAATTGTTACCCTGGGAGATAAGATGGATGACTAATGAGAAAGTGCAGTTCAAAGGAGAGCCAGGCCTTGAGTGTAGGGCACTTTTTCCAGTAGGTTACTCTATGACTACTTCACCAGGGATGGGCCAGGGCAAGGTTCTGTGTCTGGAAGAGGAGGACTCTTTTTCTCTCCTACCCTCTCCTCACACAGCTGCTCTGCCCTCTGGAGACTAGGGGTCCAGAGAGGGAATCGGGGCTCCCACAAAGAAATTTCTAAGGAGTGCCGTAGCCTCCCAGTTGCCATGTCTTTTAGTCCTCCTCAAAGCAATACAAACAAAAGGGCTATTTATTCTACCACATTGCAATAAAAGAGCACAGCTTCTATAGCAGTCAGTGACTTTTAGAAACCAGTGGTTTTCCCCTTCACCCCGAGGAGAGTTGAGCTCATGTGCATTGCATCACTGAAGGGAAATTACAAAATCAAAAGGAGCAGACCCATGACCCTAGGGACTTAGAAAAAGGCTATGCTACTGGACTGCCAACAAGACATTTTATCACCACTTCTCTGGCTGTAAAATATAAGAAATAGCACCAGCCTCCCTGGTAAGGGCAGGTGCTCACAATGTAAAGACTATAGGAACATTGCACCCTGTTCATCTCTGACCCCCCTGGGCAAGAAAATACATAGATTGTTTGGGCAGTTTGCCATCGCCTTCTATGTGCCAAAGAAATGCAGGAGGTTGAGGAAGAGGTTTCAGGAGACTTGTCGGTCAAGATCAATCCAACTGTAGATGAAAGAATATTGATGTTGTTCTTGCCCTGGGTATTAAATATTGTGGCATCTGCTCTTCTGGCTTTTCTTTACGTTTATTAACAAGGACATGTATTGCAGAAGCCTTCTAGGTGGTAACGGGCTTATTTAGGCAGTTCCTAGAACGTGATACTCTGATCTGTTTTATCTGGACAATTGCTTCCACCCTGTTCTTGCCTTGAAGCTATATTGCCTCTACCCTGCTCTTTGCTCTAGGCAATGAAAGCCTTGAAGACAGGGGTGGTATAATTGCCCAGCACTGTTTATGGTAACTAGTGCCTTTTGGAAACTAGAAAGGACCTTGTACTTTAGAGCTGTGAAATGTTCCCAACCCAAAGCCAGGATGTTTAATTTCTCCAATAAAACACCAAAGAAAGTTCAATGATAGTTGTCCATTGTTACAATTAGATCAAAGAGGTTATTTCATTCATGACTTGAGATTTGACAGATATAGCCAACCCTAACTGCCCTTTAGAAAAGAAATTGCAAAAAGCACCCAAGATCTAAAAGGGTTTTCAGATAAATCATTTCATCTTTTATCAGATGTTGGTGATTTTCATTGAAATACTGCATAAGTCTAAAATGATTGATTCTTGCAGAAACCTAAAATTTAACTAAAATCATTACCAGCAAGCCACAACATAAAGTGTTAGTTAAATCAACCAAAATCATGACTATGTCCCCAGAAGTTCAATGGTTCAAATTTCTTAAACAGTCCACAGCTTTGTATCTTTGCTTCCCAGAATGATCTCGAATAACAACTCTAAAGGAATTGCCAATCAAATTGAGGAACAGTTTAATTGGGAGGGGGGCTTGAGGGAGAGGATGAAATACCTGTTTTCAGCCCTCGCATTTTCAGTCTTGATCTACTTGTCTTTTCAGTCTAGAACAAAAAAATACAATTTTAAAACTTTTTTTTTTTTTTTTTTTTTGCGGTATGCGGGCCTCTCACTGTTGTGGCCTCTCCCGTTGCGGAGCACAGGCTCCGGACGCGCAGGCTCAGCGGCCATGGCTCACGGGCCCAGCCGCTCCGTGGCATGTGGGACCCTCCCGTACCGGGGCATGAAGCCGTGTCCCCTGCAACGGCAGGCGGACTCTCAACCACTGCGCCACCAGGGAAGCCCTAAAACTTTTTTTAAATGGAGAAATAATTTCATTGTCCTTTAGCTCATTTGGATTTTTTGAAAGCTTTCTAATGATAGTATAACTAAAGATTTCTTGTCACAATTCAATTCTTTAAAATATACATGCAATTAGTAATATCAGTATAATAAATAGAATCTATTTGATTAAAGGGAAGCAGAGAGATTATAACTGAGTTTTACTGAGTCACTGAATTTGAGGACTGTGCTAGGCCAGTTTTCCAGGAAGTCAACTCCGAGATGGAGATTTGGGTGCAGGAGGTTCTTCAGGAACTGCTATGGGGGAAAGGGAAGGAATCAGGATTGCACAGAGGGAGAGGCTGGGCTCCGGTGTTGCCCCAACAGAGGCCAAAGCCATCCCTTGGGAAGCTCTGGAGCGGGGATGGCCCTTCAGAGGTGTCTGCACTGAGGCGAGGGGGTGGGCTTTGGTACCCACCACACTCCGGAGCCAGTCATTCTGGGAAGGGATGGGACCTTGCGCCAGGCAGTTCTCTGCTACAGAGTGCAATTGCTAGGGAGGGGTTTGGTTGTGAGCTGAGGGTAATGAGCATTTGGTCCTGAAGAAGGATCTGGGTGGCCCACCATGGCAGCCACTACAGGCACTTTTTTTTTATGGCCACGCCTCGTGGCATATGGGATCTTATTGCTCCCCAACCGAGGATCGAACCCATGCCCCCTGCAGTGGAGGCACAGAATCCTAACCACTGGACCGCCAGGGAATTCCCAACAAGCACTTATTGATATTTGTTTTTCCAGCTTTTATCAAGTACTTGGCAGACAGCAACAGTCATTACCAGGATAATCATTTAAAGCAACATTAATTCACCTGATGGTTCATTTCCTACTGTATGCCAAGGACTGTGCTAAACTTTTGGGGTAAAATATTGAGTAGGAGGTGACCCGTCCTTTAGGATCCCACAGGCTAGCAGGAAGGACAGAGAGGCAGATAAAGACAGTCTGGCATTTGCTCTAGTAGAGGGAAATAATGGGAGGGTGTGGGAGAGTTTACTAATGCCTGAGTAGGTGGAGGCAAGAACACTTAAAGAGACAACTCTTCAGATAAACCACTGTCGCCTAATCATTCAAATGTAACCTCTCTCTCCAGCTTCATCCTTGCTCGAAAAGCTGACCGCCTTGCTAAAGTCCATAAAGAACTAAGGTAAGTATTTACACCTGAAACGTATAAAAGGTTAGCTTTATATTGTGCTTGTTGCACTAACAACAGGATAACGGCATTATGAAAAACGCAATAATTCATTAATCTCAAAATCCCAACAAATCAACCTTTTTGTATTTCGCTATGCCCCCTTGACTCAGTCCTTGCCCATATGCGTCTATCAATTTAGTGTCACATCTTTGTGTTCAATTTACAGTGGTTGAGAGGTAGGCTTTCCCAGTAAATGGATGGAGAAAAATCATTAAAAAAAAGTTAGCTGTGAATAAAGCTTAAGAGGCCAAGTCCCAATCACCTTGCCAGACCATTAGTCCTTCTCCAAGGTTCTCTGACATGTACTTTTTCTGAAAAGCAAATCCATACATAGGTCTTCCAACCTATTCCAACTTGTATACATAAAAGTATGCTCCTTTGATTATCTGGGATACAGCTCTGATGTTCCCTTCTCCCAAGAGCTTCCTAGTAGAAAACAATTATTTTAGGACAATGACTTTTTTCTTTTTTTCTCCCTTTCTCTCCTTCTGTTTTTTTGTATTTGTTTTGCTTTGTTTTGCACTGGAATCCTTTGTTCAAGTAAAATCTTACCTGGAACTCTTACCTGGAAACACTCATTAGGCTGTTGGGGGGCTGCCTCTGGACATTTCTGGGCTTCCCTTCTTTAGGGTAACCCTAAATCCTTTGTTAGCTTTTGAAGAGGGCCAATACGCATGCAAATGTATACTTCTCTCTGCATTTGATTTAAAAATTAAGCAGCAAATCCACTACCAGCCCTTGCCTTGAGAGTTACTTTGATGACTTTGCAAGTCAGAGAAAGGCTGCAGAAGTTCCCATGTTTGCACACGGATTTGTTTATTTGAGCAGCCATGAGACTTGATGTCAGGAAGGGGGAACCCTTTTATTGTTCACCTACTCACTCAATAGAGGAAGAATTTGGGGGTCCAGTGATGGGGAATGATTTGTTCAAGGCTCCGCAGCTAGCTTCTGACAAAGTCAGAAATAGCATCTAATGTGTGCTTTTTTTCATTACGTCACACTAAGCTTGACATTTTCTTTTGGATTTCCTGCTTTCCCTCCTTATTAATAGTAAAATAAATACCAGCCTGAATGTAGACATTTGGTTATGATTCCACATAGCGGCTAAACTTCTCAAAATTCTTATAAGGCAAAAACCCTTAGAACTCCGAATGTCATTGACTAAAGTAATGGTTCTCAGGACCAACTGCATCAACATTTCCTAAAGAATGTTTGGAAAATTTTTCTGAGGCTGATAGATTATGATTTGGTAGGTTAGGGGTGGGGCCCGAGTACTTGTATTTTTTAACAAGCCTTTTGAGTGATTATGATGAGCAGCCAGATTTAGAAACCCGTGGGTAAATTCAACTTGCACAATGACCTCTTTTGGCCATCATTTAAAGTATGTTCTGTTGGGACTTCCCTGGTGGCGCAGTGGTTAAGAATCTGCCTGCCAATGAGGGGGCACAGGTTCAAGCCCTGGTCTGGGAAGATCCCACACGCCACGGAGCAACTAAGCCCGTGCGCCACAACTACTGAGGCTGCGCTCTAGAGCCCACAAGTCACAGCTACTGAGCCTGCGTGCTGCAACTACTGAAGCCCGTGCACCTGGAGCCTGTGCTCTGCAACAAGAGAAGCCACCGTAATGAGAAGCCCGTGCACTGCAACGAAGAGTAGCCCCCGCGCGCTGCAACTAGAGAAAGCCCGCGCGCAGCAACGAAGACCCAACACAGCCAAAAATTAATTAATTAATTAATTTTAAAAAAATAGTGAAGTATGTTGTGTTATTTTTAGAGTCCAGCTAATCAATCAGTGCATTGCTCCAACATCCTTATCTTATATGACTTTTCTAAAAAAATTTTATATTAATGGGAGGAAGGGATGGAGAAGATAATTTCCTGATGTGTTTGTATGAACTAATCCTTGACTCATTTAATAATGTGAACTATAGTAAATAATGACTTATATTTCTGTTATTACTAGTTTATTGTTCTTGAATGAAAAATTGCCTACGAAGTAGGTTGATTAGATTTTAAGGTTCACTCTGTTTTAACAAAGATTTTATTATTTTTTATATACTGAAAATAAGTTAAGCATTATTAAGTTTTTCAGAATAATGATTGTCAATACTTTTGTTTTCTAATTGACTCAAAATGTCAGAATTATTTCTTGTAACACTCATGTGAAGTAGGTAAGAATCAGTCACCTATCTTATTATAGCATAGGAAAGATGGTACCATACTTGGCTGAGGATGGATTTTGATTCAGTAAATTTTTATTGAGCACTTACTATAGGAGGGATGCTCAGGAGAGTAGACCCTCGACCTGCCATTAATTAGCTGAGTGATATTGAGCCAGTCTCTTCAGTGCACTGAGCCTCAGCCTCCTTATGTCTGAAATGAGGGGCTTGGATTAGACAGAGAGAGACAGTCAGGTGGACAGTAGTCTTGAGACTTCTTCCAGTTCTGCCTTTCCTTTATCATTATTGATCTGTAGTATGAACAGCTCCTTGAAGGAGCTGTATAAATGGTGTAAGTGTGAGCATTTGGATAAATTTATAAAGTTACATTTTTGTCCCACATTATTCAGAGAGATTGGGGACACATTTAAAAAATATTTTCTAATATAACTTGGCAACATTAAATTGGCATCTTTTTTTTTTTTTTTTGGCTGTGCTGCACGGCTTGCGGGATCTTAGTTCCCCGACCAGGGATCAAACCCGGGCCCCATGCAGTGAAAGTGCAGAGTCCTAACCACTGGACCTCCGGGGAATTCCAAAATTGGCGTCTTTTAAAATCTGTTTATTACTAATAACTATAACTTTCCCTTCCCCCCTTTCTTCCCGGCTCAACAATGTTTTGCCGTTTGTCTCTTTAGCTTCTAATGCTTGTCTTACAGATTTGAATTAAACCCTTTGCCATATTTTTTTACAGTTGCTTATTAGCCTGTAAAAAATATTTTGGAGCACTTTTTAAAAACGTTTTATTGGGGTATAGTTGATTTACAATGTTGTGTTAGTTTCAGGTGTATATCCACTCTTTTTTAGATTCTTTTCCCATATAGGTCATTACAGACTTTTGGGTAGAGTTCCCTGTGCTATACAGTAGCTCCTTATTATGTTGGAGCACTTTCAGTATTTAAATTATATAAAGACTAAAGAAGGTAAACACCTAAAGTATATAACTGGATCAGTGGGAATCTGTTCAAACAATTCCCGAAATAGAACCATTCATTTCTAAAATGGGTGATTTTAGTAAATTAGAACTTTTTAATTTCACCAAGAGTGGTTGTGAGTTTAAAATGTATCTGTTTCAAGAAGTGCTTAGATAAATTAAGCTACTGATTTTTAAGATATAAGATGTGCCATGTTCTGTGCTGGTCATTTACATAATGAATTATGCAGGTGACCAAAGACTGTTTGAGGTAACATCACATAGCACATCATGCCCACCCACCCCCCAGATGCCCTTTGGACGCAGTACTGTGTCCACAGACCATTCTGTCAAATGACAGGTTATTAGTTTGGAATAACCGTAGGCCTCTCCTGATGTAGCATATTTTACGTTATGTTTAAAAGATTAAATGGGGACTTCCCTGGCAGTCCAGTGGTTAAGACTCTGCGCTTCCACTGCAGGGGGTGCGATTCGATCCCTGGTTGGGGAACTAAGATCCCACGTGCCATGCGGTGCCACACACACAAAAAAAGATTAAATGAGTTTTATATGTTCATAGATCTTTAAAACATAAATATAGAATAGTTAAAAGACACCATCATACTTACTATAGACTTGTAAAAGAGATTATTTTAGAATTTTACATATTCCAGAAAAGTGACTTAGAATCAATTCCTAAAACTGAATTTAATCTCATTTTCCCCATTTTAACTGAATAGATATGGTATTAGGTAGTGAAAGAGGCAAAAATGTAAAAGAGAAGAAAAATTCTGTTGCATCTTCAAAGCACATGACTGTATTCAGGAAAAGAGTTAATCTGAGTGCAGAGATTCATGGAACTGTTCATACAGAAGGCCATTGATTTTAATTTTTCCCTTAATAAATCTAGTTCATTGGCAAGAGCCCTGGAACTCATTGTGTTTATTCTATACTCATCAGTCATTACTTCCTTAACATTTTTTGGTTCTTTTTTATAGGAAGAGGAAAATCTGTGAGCTGTACGCCAAAGTGCTAGGATCCCAAGAAGCTTTGCAAGTAAGAAATCCCCAGCTTTAATCCCTAGCAGGTTCTGCTCTGTTTGCTCTAAGTGGTAAAGCAAAGCAGATTCTGGTTTCCTGACAGTGTTACGAAGAGAAGAAATATGCTTACTGGAGGTTTAACTTCAGCAATCACAAAACACCATAAAAAGCTGCTGTCAGTGCATGCAATTTCTGATGCAGCAGTTTCCTGGGCTGTTTAAATGTTCACTGGATAACTGGCAGCCAGTTGTAATGAGAGGCAGGAGCTACAGGTATTATCTCCAGGGTGATTGAGATCAGTTCCCAGAACAGAGGCCCTGCCCTCTTGTCAATGTCAAATGACTGCTGCAAAATAAAATCCCAGCTGTATCGTCATTTGTTGGTGAAGACACAGTAGTATATACTTGATAAGATAGACTGAATCTGGACTCTGCCCAGATCAAAGTCATACTAATTTGCTTTTCTATCTGCAGACTCAATTCACACTTGATTTAGAAATTTCAGTGCTTTCAATCCACCATTGAAAGCAATTATGAGAATGAAATTCTTTTTAAAGGCCCTACCAGATAGCTGGGGGCTCTTTCAGGGGATTATCTCTGAACTGTTCAAAGAATAAACTTGCAGAATGTGTTAGGGAAATCAGAGAAGTTTCTCTCATGTCCCTTGGGAGACATTTTTCATCTTTAATTGTTCCCTTTTTAGCAGGATTCCCATCATTCACGTTTCCAGCTGAGAGAAGGGGTTCTGAAAAAAGCCTTTTTCTTAGACACTGTGCTTTTCTTCTACCTTCTCCCTCCCACCCTTTTTTTTCGGCAGTAATGCCTTGGTAGATGGGGAAGTAAAGTCTGTTATTTAGAGAATGTGGAGATTGGAGCAGACCTTTCCAGAACCTGATTGTTGATGGGGTCCTAAAAGACTTCAGAATCTGCATGGAGATGCTCTGTCTTCCAGATATTGGAATAGTTCACGTCTCTCCTGGAAAAGAGGTTGAGAAAGTCAAAGTATACACGTTTTGTCAGTTGGTACCTCACAAAAGGCCATTACTTGGTACCGTCGTGTTTCCCCTTAAGTTAGGAAAACAGCGCTGCTTTTTTTTTTTTTTTTTTTGGTACAGACTATAATTTTATTTCTCACAGAACACTTAAAATCTTCACCCTCATGGATTTTAATCATCTGTAGCTATCCAACGTCTTTGAATACTTTCCTTATATTTTATTAACTTCCCACATTTAAAGTCCCTCTTTCTGGAGGTAGAGAAAATTCATCTCTCAAGATTCCTAAGCAGTGCAGATTCTAACAAGGAGACATACACATGCCTTGAATCTGTAAATGAGAGACAGGAAGAGGTGGCCCTGAGAAGGGGACTAAATATTCTAGCACACGTGGTCGCAGAGCCCAGGAGCAGTGCTGCTTTTTTTTTCATGTAAACTTCCTGTTAAAGTAAAGCACATAAGAGACTTTATTGTTGACTGGTGGCCTTTCACCTTTGTCTTCCCTTTGAAATTTTCTCCCCATTTAACTGCAGCCAGTGCACTATGAAGAGAAGAACTGGTGTGAGGAGCAGTACTCCGGGGGCTGCTACACGGCCTACTTTCCCCCAGGGATCATGACTCAGTACGGAAGGTACTACCCAGACACTATACCAGTTGATACAAGGCATGAGCCAAACTTAAAAATAGAGAAGCAGGGCTTCCCTGGTGGCGCAGTGGTTGAGAGTCCGCCTGCCGATGCAGGGGACATGGGTTCGTGCCCCGGTCCAGGAGGATCCCACATGCCGCGGAGCAGCTGGGCCCGTGAGCCATGGCCGCTGAGCCTGCGCGTCCGGAGCCTGTGCTCCGCAACGGGAGAGGCCACAACAGTGAGAGGCCCATGTACTGCACAAAAAAAAAATAGAGAAGCAAAGCTCAATGGGAATTTTAAAAAATGGCAATCAGCATTCTTATTTCTAATGTCCCAGATAGTTTGTATATTTCTGGATGTCCACAGGAAAAGAAGTATGTCCATACATAGGACAGTAGCTGACAGCATATAAAATAATCGCAGAACACTGGTGAGGATTTCAGATGTCAGCGCTACGTGTGAGAATTCTGCAAGCTGCAGTGTCCTCCAAGGGGCCTTCTTGAGCTCAACTAAACATTTAGTCTCGCACAACTACTCTAGGCTCCTGGACACAAGTCTACATAGAAGGACACGGGCTAAACATGTCTTGCCGGCAGAGCAGCATCAGACATTCCTCTTCACGGGGAAGCATCCTCACTCACGGGGAGTTGACATGCGTGCAAGATGGGAGAGTTCACCTTAGCTTAGAAGCCCCATGCGTCACAGGAGCCATGGTCTCTTATAACAGCCTCATAGGCAGTGTCCAGGGTCCCCGCAAGGGACATGCCCAGTTACAAGATGTACCACACTCAAGAAAGCCCAAAGTTATAGACTCTTCCCAGATATTTACAATTCATGACAGTTTTCCCATCCCAGATACAATTTACCAATGTGAGGATGCAAGAGAGCCATTTTTACCACAGGCAGTGCTGCCTGGCAACATATATGGCATTATACCTTCATCAGGTTTCTAGAGGAACAGAACTAGAAAGTTAACTCAAGGTCACGTGTGTCCACAGAGAAGGAAGAAGGGTTTGTTAACCCTTACCTTACATGAGCTTTTTGTTTGTTTTTTCTTGATTGAATTATTAAATAAACAATGATTTTAGTTCAATTTTAGGTTTATGCCAGAATCAATCATTTTAGACTTGTGCAGTATTTCAGTGAAAGTCATCAATATCTGATGAAAGATTAAATGATTCATGGGAAAATCTACTTAGGTCTTGGGTGCTTTTTACAATTCCTTTTCCAAAGGGCAGTTAGTATCGGCTATTTGTGTCAAATCTCAAGCTGAGAATGAATAGCCTTTGTTAGGGATAACTGTATTGATGAACTGGAGTGCTTCTGGACTCTAGAAGATGGGATTAGGATCAGGAATAGATGAAGCTAAGGATTCCTGAGTTGGAAAAAGGCGTGACAGTGGGTTGAGGTGAAGGCCTTTGGGAGAGAAGGCCTTCTTTGCTACCCTCAGGCAGTCTCTAGATAAATCCATAGAAACTAACTGTACAGAAGGTTTTTTTTTAATTGAAGTATAGTTGATTTACATTGTTGTGTTAATTTCTGCTATACAGCAAAGTGACTCAGTTATGCACTTATACGCATTCTTTTTTATATTCTTTTCCATTATGGTTTATCCCAGGACATTGAATATACTGTAGTTCCCTGTGCTGTACAGTAGAACCTTGTCGTCCATCCATTCTATATGTAATAGTTTGCATCTACTAACCCCAAACTCCCAGAGGTTTGTTTTTTTTTAACATCTTTTTTTTTTTTTTTTTTTTGCGGTACGTGGGCCTCTCACTATTGTGGCCTCTCCCGTTGCGGAGCACAGGCTCCGGACGCGCAGGCTCAGCGGCCATGGCTCACAGGCCCAGCCGCTCCGCGGCATGTGGGATCCTCCTGGACCGGGGCACGAACCCGTGTCCCCTGCATCAGCAGGCGGACTCTCAACCACTGAGCCACCAGGGAAGCCCACGAGAGGTTGTTTTTTAAGGAGATAGACATATAATCCTTCGGGTCTCTCCTTTGCTAGAAATCAGTTTCTCTCCCTGTCTTCCCACTCGCCACCATGGTTCCTCCCGGCACCCTGGGAGTATCTGCATGGCTGGGGTCTGCAGTCAGATGTGATCTCGTGAAGAACTCACCCCTTACTGTAGGTAGCAGAATGGACTGCAAACAGGAAACATGCAGCACATAGATCTGAGTGTGATCTTAATGCACATTCTTATATTTCTAATTCTGGCTGGCTAGAAAAAGGTCATCATCACTTTAGTGATTGATGAACTGACGGCCTGATTCTCTCTCGCTTGAAAGTCCAGATCCTTCGGTGCAGGCCCAGGAAACAAGGAGGAACCTTTCACCTTTGGCTGAGTTGCATGGGAGTTTTGGAAACAATCTGAGTTTCCTTGTCTTCTGCGGGGTAGATGAGGGCAGTGATTGGGTCATTGATCCTCAGCACCTTCCCAGGTAACTCTGTGTGACCTCTCTGTTCCCTTGAAGGGTGATCCGCCAGCCCGCGGGCAGGATTTACTTTGCTGGCACGGAGACGGCCACACAGTGGAGCGGTTACATGGAAGGAGCAGTAGAGGCCGGAGAACGGGCAGCTAGAGAGGTAAGACAGGAAGCCGAGTCGCTCTCCCTCCCGAGTCCAGCAACATAGTTGGCATCTCTTTCCAGATCTTACCACTGATGGTCTATATGTCCACTTCTCTGTCCCTCACTCCACGCACGAGGCTCATCTGTGGCCAGCAGGGCCTTGAATCTGTCGAAGCTACAGAACCTCATTTCATAATACCATGGCCACTTTCTTTCAGGTCTTGAATGCTTTGGGGAAGGTGGCAAAGAAAGACATATGGGTCCAAGAACCTGAATCAGAGGTAAGTTTGGCAGCTCCGTCTGCATAGACCAGGAATTGCACGTAAAAATCTTCTAGCCTCTGATGTCATTGTAGATGCCACTCTCCAGGGCAGATCCACACACTGATTTTACAGATATGTTTTGCCCCTCCTTGTCCGTGTAAGAGTTTTCTGCTAAAGATCTATGTTCGTTCATCCAGGATGTTCCAGCTGTAGAAATCACCCACACCTTCTGGGAGAGGAACCTGCCTTCCGTGACAGGCCTGCTGAAGATCATCGGATTTTCCACATCAATAACTGCCCTGTGGTTTGCGGTGTGCAAATTCAGGCTGCTGACCCGATGCTGAAGTTTCAGCTTCATGCTTTCTGCTTACTCTTTCCCAGCATCATCAAAAGCAAAATGTTGACAAATTGAAAGGCTGTGTCATCGGATCATCTTTAAGTGCACTGATTTAACCCCTCAGTTTAATCTCAGTGTATCACCTCCTTAATTTCCGTAAGATCAAACTCCATCTTGTGATTTGTCTGTACCAGCTCGTATTGATTGGTAGAAGATAACCTTGTGATCAATTTCTTAATTTCAAGAAGTTAAAGTTGACATGCTCATAAGAAACAGTTTCTGTGTCCTGTTTTTCTCCCCTTTAACACAAAACGTCTGATGAACGCAGAAATGAAGCATTTAACTTTCTCCCTGTAGAGGCCGAGTAGGTTAAGGCCTAGCCTGTGACTGTCCTTTGAAGTCCTTAGCAAAGGGTGAAGTGTAGGCCCAGACCCCAGAGACTCACAGCTTCCTGGGGTGAGCAGCTCCCACTTTGGATGAGGGAAAGCAGTGGAGGTAGGATTCAGGCCCTCAGACCAGTGAGGGGACAACATCTTGTGGGCGGCTGCCTCAGGAATCTCCTGACCACTTCTAATTCCTGTGAAGTTTCTAGACATCTAGCCTTCGTGCTGGTTTGTTTGTATTTGTCCTCTTTTTCTTCTTAAAGAGGACAGTGTTTACCAAGGTAGAATGCATAAACTGACTTGCTGTGACTTGTCTGTAGCTCCCCAGGTGAGCAGACTCAAATAGTGGCAAGAGTGTCCCCCAGGAGGCCTCCCTGACTCGCTCTGCGTGAGACCGACTGCAGTAGGCTTCTTCTCATCCTCCTGGAAGGAAGACGTCACTTGGCTTGTTGTCGATAACATTCTCTGCCAATTCCAGGGAAGCAGTAGTTTCCTTTTTTCGGGTACACCCTGGCCTTCTGAAGGCCCCTAGTGGCATATATTTTTTCTTTTTTCCTACAGCCATAGTAAAATTAGGCAGATCTGTTAACTTAAACATGTCTTCGACGTGGTTACCTTAAATACCATCATGCCAATTTCTCTCAAATAAGTACTGAAATACACGACAAATTTCTGATTGTTATTTCTTTCTTTTTTTTTTTTTCGGGCCTGCTTTGAATACTAATTTTTTCAAAGTAAACGCTTTGGGCTCCGTGGGACACTCAGCTAAGAGTATCGAGGGGGCGCCGAGAGTGATTGTTATTTCTTGAGACTATCAAATACTGAAAGGAAATGAGGGCTCTTACTATAACCCCACTTGCCTTAGTCATTAAGATTTATAAAAGACATGAAATTGAGTGATTTTATATATGAAGACTAAGTTCTCTGTCTTAGGAGAAATGTGGGCTCAGAACAGTGCTCACCTCTTATCTTTCCCATTTTAAAAACTGTCAGGGGAGTTCCCTGGCAGTCCCTTGCTTAGGACTCGGTGCTTTCTCTGCCGGGGGCCCTGGGTTCGATCCCTGGTCGGGGAACTAAGATCCCGCAAGCCCTGAGGTGCAGCCAAAAAAAGAAGACTGTCAGATTTTTAAAAACCCCTTCCAAAGGTTTCAGCCATAAAGTATCTTTTTTTTAATATAAATATCTGGGGAAAATCAACACAGATGTGATCAAATAAAGCCGTTGAGAAGATTCTGTGGACTCAGCTACCCAGGTGGTAGATACCCAGTAATACCTTATCCTGCATCATTGATGAATGAGGCCTTTCATTTTAAATGAACTTTCTAGCTAGCTGAAGCTTATTCTTTATGTGCCAAAATTTTTTAATCAATTAAAATTTTGATGGACCTACTTCCACACATTTATTATATAAGCTAGATTCAAATTCCTTTTTTTAAAATTAATCAGGTCAATCATTCTGCATCTGGATTATTTTATACTTTTATCATAGAGTATACTGTTTATAGTAGAATGATACCATTTTTAATAGTGATACCCTTGTCTTTGCCCCTGTACTAAAACAACTAAAGTTGTTTTACAGCTGGTGAGTCTGCTGCTTCTATCTTCTCCCATATTCAGTATTTTGTTTCATATCCTTTTTATCTCCATTATCTCCCCATAACGCAATCTAATCCACTGTCTACTTTTTATCGAATGGGAATTAAACATTGCTAGAGGAGCCAACCCAAGTTTATTACATAATTAACCTTATTGTAAATCCAAAATTACGTCCTCAAAGCAAAGAGCAGGATTTTTCTGCCACTCTTCACCTTGCAATTGAAAAGTGTTTTAGCTAACTTGGGAGTTATGGTATTGTCTTGGATATGCTCCAATACATAAGGACTTGCTGCACTTTATACCAAACTGCTTTGAGAAATCACATCCCTGATCTATTTCAGTCGTTTCTGTTTGCTTACTGAATAACTCGGTTCTGACACACCTTTTGGGAAATGCTGACTTCAACTTAACTGGCAATGGTTTTAACAGTCATCAGCTTGTTAACATATCTAAGTCTCGAATGTTGAAGGACTCCAGAGTATGTGATTTACCCTCTTCTCAAACTTTTTAGCAAACCAATTAATTCATCCTAATTAGATCAGCCCCATTAAGCTACAGATTATCAAAAATTAATGCCAGCCCGGGTGTGCCTAGGCATGAAATTGGAGCTGAGAACTCCCAACATACACGAGGTGGTCCAGCGCCAAGATGCCATAGGTCTTCTTTTCCACCCAGAGATACTCAAGTCAGTTTAGGCAGCTGATCGAACCTGGCCCTGTTAAGTCAGCCGCTTCACAGCTCTGAAGGCTGAGTCAGCCTCACTCCATAGTAAGGTTGAGAATGAGATTTGAAAAGTTAACCTTTTTGTCACAGCTATTAAATAAAGACTTATATTAGCCTGAAGACAAAATATCGAAGGATTGTGAACTGTGTTTAGTTTGTGAACTTGGCGCCTAATGTTCTGTCTGAAACGTGCCCCAGTGCTACACGTGGGAGTACACATGTGTGTATGTATTGCCATTGAAGTACGATTTTGCCTGTGTGGTACTGTTTTGTTTGTTAATAAAGTGCACTATCACCTCTGATTCAGACCTGGCTCCTCTATTTAGGTGACGGTTTGAAGGTTAAATGGCTTCATATAACAGGAGGTCACAATGAGACTTTGTCCATGGAGGATGGGCTTAAAAAGCCACCTGGTATTGACTCCAAATTCTCAAAGTTCAGTTTGACTTGTATTTTTTTCAAGGTTTCCTGGGAGCTGATTAAATGCTAGAATATTGTCTGCCCGACTGGGCCACAGAAAATGTGGAGTTTGATCAGAGCTTTCTCACCTAATTAGCTTATGATTCCTTGAACAAATGCTTTGGTTCTCTGCCTCAGTCTCCCTGTCTGGAAAAGGGTGGGTTGCCTTTGATAGCTTCCAAGGATTCTTTTCACAGCAACATTATGTGATTTATGCATTTGTTGCCAGAATTCTATGTTTGCCTATCAGTACGGCAGGGGCAAGTCACTCAGCCTTTCTGTATCTCGGTTCACTACTTGTCTTAGGTTGGGTTTTCTAGAAAGAGACTCTGACATGCAGAGTCAGGTTAGAAAGTTTATTGGGGATGGCTCTCAGGAAATACACATAAGGGGGTGAGGAAGGCAGGATTGGGCAGGAGTTGACCTACGAAGCAGTTGCAGCTGGGGCCTCAGCAGATCCTAAAGGGGAGCTGGGGAGGCCCTTCAGAATCGTCCCCCATTGAGGCAAAGGGGTCTGGCCTCTGTATCCCCCTCTAGGAAGGGGTGTTACCTTGGGTGAGGAACTGCAGCTGTGAACTGAGCTCCGCCTGGAATCCCTGCAGCTGGGGAATCCAGAGAGGGGCACCCACAGTATCCGCTTTACACGCTCCAAAAATACAGAGAGTTGCCCTTTGTCAGGTAAAAGATATCGTGGACTTGAGCTTTGATTTTACAGGTAGAATGGAGCTCTCTCTGTGAACATATCCCTATTAGGTAAGAGAGTTGCATTTAGAAGATTGTATTTCTGCACTATTTTTGTATTATAGGAGATTGTATTCTTCACTATTTATGTGGAAGAAAAATCAAAAATCAAAATTGGAAGGTACTCTGGAAATGATTCAAACTCTGTCTCAACGAAGGAGCCCCCTCTACAGGTTACTAATAGAAAGATTAAAGGTGGAGGTGTGGGGAATGTGCATTTATAAGCAGGAGTCCAAAATCCAATGTCTTCAGGAGTCAGGCAGCTAAAAATGAACAGCAGCAGGCATGAGACATTAGGGAGTAGTAGGGACTGTGGTTGACCTGGGAAGTATCTGCCCCTCAGAAGAACGTTTATATTCAAATTCCTTTAAAAGACTCCTAACCGAGCAAAACATATGAAGGCTTTACTCACAGGTCCAAATTGTTCTCAGGTCTCAAATAAATGCAAGGTTTGGTTTTTACATCATGTGAATGACAAATTCTTTTTGGATGCCTTTGATTTCCTGAAAAATGAGTACCAAGGCCAGCAACCATTTTGTAAACTACCTAGAATGGGTAAGAAAGACCTGGTTAAGGGCAAAAAGGGGTGAAAAAGTTAGAAAAAAGCCCTCTTAGACCAGAAATTCCCCTCAAGAAATAACCCTTCCAGCAGCCCATCCCAAGACAATTCTTATCTTCTGCTGTGTCAATGCCATGATGATAAGAGCAGTGCCAAAGTTTATTAGAAAAACTGCACCCTCACTATATAAGATAGAAATTGTAGTGCTTTTGTCAGCATATAATCTCTGCTGACTATGATATTCTAGTAAGCAGCACATCAATATTGAATGGCTTAATTTTTTAAAACCACGCTGTCTGCTTTACACCGAGATTGTGGTAAAAATGCAAGACATAGCCCTTAGCCAGGAGAAGCTGGCTGAGACATTGGAGAACCAGGATGGAAACAAAGGAAGGTGTTGGGTAACAGTAAGAATTTCTTCTCCTCTATCAGAACTTAGGGCTCTGTTCCCTGCTTCAGCAGCGAACAAGACAGATAGAGCCTACCCCGTGGAGAACAGCCTACTGTAGACACCAACACATTCACTGTGGCTATGGCAGGAAAGCCTGAGATACTATGAATGCAGGGGGAGTTTCCAGAAGGACATGAGATTTAAGGGGAGGTTTTGAGGATCTGTCCTCAAACCTCTATAAGCATCACTGTGGAGCAAGTCGGTAAGAACACTACACAGGGCAGAGAAAGGAAATAAAAAATAATGAGATGGTATCTTAGTCTGTTCGGGCTGCTATAACAAAAATGTCATAAACTGGGTGGCTTTTAAACCGCAATAATTTATTTCTTACAGTTCTGGAGGCTGGGAAGTCCAAGATCAAGGCACTGGCAGATTCGACGTCTGATAAGGGCCTGCTTTCTGGTTCATAGACTTCTAGCTGTGTCCTCACATGGTGGAAGGGGCAAAGGATCTCTGCTGGGCCTCTTTGTAAGGGCACTAATCCCATTCATGAAGGTTCCACCCTCATGACCTAATCACCTCCCAAAGGCCCCAGCTCTGAATACCATCAACTTCGGGGTTAGAATTTCAACATGAATTTTGGGAGGATACAAACATTCAGACCACAGCAGATGGCATGGCTAAATGTTAAAGAAAACCACAACAAGCACCAGTAAGTGCTGAATATTAAATCCCTTTTGCTCCACTGACTATTGTTCACCCCTACAGTCATCTGTTCCCTTCTACCTGGCCCTTCTCCGCACTCCGAGATCTTTATCAACTAGGACTCACTGTCTCCCAAGGCCCCTGTGCTAAAGGGCTGCCTAAATTTGTTTTAAAAGAGTGCCATCTTCTGGCCAAACACTGCTGTTTCCTTCCAACGGAAAACCTAAAGTGTTCAAGACAATTTCATCCTTCGCTAAACTAAAGAGGCGTCACCTCCAGAATTTCCTCCAAACACATCTACCTGTGATTCTCTTACTTTCCGGTTGTGACACGGATCAAAAATATTAATGCCTAGTATCTACAGCCTTTCCACTGCCCTAATCTCCCAGTAAGATTTTTTGTTAGAACTGCTTGGTTCTTCAGCCTCTGTTGTGTCCATCTTGGTAATGGGTAAGGAAGAACATTGGTGTGAGCTGATAGAGGTGGAATGGCTTTTACCTTAAATCGGGTAGGGAACTAATCTGGGAAAAGCAAGAGAAGGGAAGTGGGGAGAAGAAGAGAAAATTTAGAAAATCAACTTGGGGCTCTGGAGTGCAGGTGGAGAGAAGGAGGGGTTTTCAAAAGCTGCCTTGACAGCCTAGCGAGACAGAATGTAAGGAGGGTTTTGGGGAAGTTTGGCTTGGAGTCATTTGGTGCAATAAACTTCTGCAACTACTCTCTAAGCACTGGGAGTCAAAATTGTGATTACACATTATATTGTACTGGGATTAACTTGGAGGTCCCCCAAACAGCCTATATTATTCTGGGCTATATGAATTCAAAAAATATATGGTTAATAGTGCCTGACATGTTGAACGATGCCTAAGAGTCCTGTAGGTTCCGTTTATGGGATCTCAGTGGAGCTAAACATAAAGAACCTCAGCCACTCCACCCTGAAAAGACCGACACCTAAGCTGGTAAACCGTGCACCCCAGACTAAATAGACACCAAATAGGTCTAGCAGTGAATTCGATTTTATTAAGAAAATGAGTAAAGGAGTTCTGCTTGCCCTGTAAGTGTCTTCAGCCAGCTACCGTGGGTCAGTGTATCAGCATCAGCCAGGGAACACAGGAGGTGCAGACGAGCGCCCATCTGCTGGTGTTGAACTGTGCAGAGCAGGCCATAATGTGCATCCTGAAGTCAAGTTCATTGGGAAGTGTGCCAAAGGGAGTGAGAGCAGATCAGCTTCTCTCACAATCATCATGAATACCTTTGCTATGTCAGCCATTTAATTTTATGGGCTGCATTAGTTTCCTATTGCTCTTGTAGCAAATTACCACAGACTTAGTGGCTTAAAACAACACAGATGTATTATCTTACTGTTCTAGAGGTCAAAAGTGTGAAATGGGTCTTACCGGGCTAAAATCAAGGTGTCAACAAAGCTGGTTCCTTCTGGAGGCTCCAGAGGAGAATCCATTCCTTGCCTCTTCCACCTTCTAGAAGTTGCCAGCATTCCTTAGCTCATGGCCACATCACCCCAATCTCTTGCTACCATGAACGCATCACCTCCTCTTCACTTTGACCCTCCTGCCTCCCTCTTATGGGACACTTAGGATTACACTGGGTCCACTCGGATAACCCAGGATAATCTCCCTATTTTACTATCCTTAACTTACCACATCTGCAAAATCCCTTTTCCCACATGAGGTTCTGGGGTTAGGGTGTGAACATCTTTGCCAGGGCCATTATTCAGCCTACCACGTGGGCCTTGATGTTCTTGAAAGCGAAGAGTTAAATGCCAGTATTGGCCTGTCCTCAAATTCCTGCTATTTCAGGCACCTGAATTTGGAGCATTAAGTAGAACTTTGAATGATTTAAAACCACATGGGCTGTCCTCTGCCCCCACCAATGCCCCATCCCCCGCCCCACCACGCACCTGAATATAGCCATTTCCCAGTTTTGCTTTTTAGATACAAAAAGATCGGAATCTGTGGTCCTGAGAAGTGTATTTGTCTTACATAAGCACAAAACTAGACTCCAATTTTGCACCTTTAATAAACTAGAGAACAGAAATTTCTATTCTCCAATCCAAATAAATTTCTATTCTCTAATCCAAATTCTTTCAGATTCTGCACACAACTGAATACTGTGCTCTTATGAGCACCTTCTTCTCAGGTCTCCCTTTAGGTAACAGAGCTTCCTACCAGACACTTGTCAACTGACCTCCCAAAAGACCACCAGGAAACATGTCGATCAAGCACAGCTAAGTTTATTAGACTCACTGCTGTAAGGGCGAATATCACATTGACAGGGTCTCAGCAGTGTCTCAAAGTGCAGAAATTAGGGCAGGGTTTATAGGTTTATAGAGTTTATAGGTTTACAGGGTTTATAAGTTTCAGTTTGGGGTGGGTGATTTTTTTTTTTACATCTTTATTGGAGTATAATTGCTTTACAATGGTGTGTTAGTCTCTGCTTTATAACAAAGTGAATCAGTTATACATATACATATGTTCCCATATCCCTTCTCTCTTGCGTCTCCCTCCCTCCCACCCTCCCTATCCCTTCTCTTTAGGTGGTCACAAAGCACCGAGCTGATCTCCCTGTGCTATGCGGCTGCTTCCCACTAGCTATCTGTCATGTCTCCCGTTAGTCTTCTATCAAAATGCCCTGTTGTTGTTTTTTTTTTTTTTTTTTTTTTTTTTTTTTGCGGTACGCGGGCCTCCCACTGTTGTGGCCTCTCCCGTTGCGGAGCACAGGCTCCGGACGCGCAGGCCCAGCGGCCATGGCTCACGGGCCCAGCCGCTCCGTGGTATGTGGGATCCTCCCGGACCGGGGCACGAACCCATGTCCCCTGCATCGGCAGGCGGACCCTCCACCACTGCGCCACCAGGGAAGCCCCCTGTTGTTTTTTTTTTAAACCACATCACTCAGTAGCCTGAGTGATCTCTTTAAAAGTGCAAATCTGATCCTCAGTCAGAGACGATATCCCTTCAATAGCTGTTGTTGCACTTTGGATGTGACGGATCATGGTTCCCAAGGCCTCGCCTATCCCTCCTCTCTCCCTCAGAACCTTCTAGCCATCTAGTTCTGCTTATAAATCCTCAGACATAGCCAGTCCTTTTCTGTCTCACTTGCCTCTCTCTAGAAGGTTCTTTTCTCCATTCTTCACTTGGCTAAATCCTTCAGGTCACCGATGACGTATCACTTCCTAGGAGATGCCTTTCCTGACAACCCCTTCCTCACAATTAATTCACCATCATAATTCCTTATCTTTACTTTCCCTCCATAAAGATTTAAAATTACATATTTGTTTAAATGATGTTTGATGTCTCCCCAGATGATAAGTCCCACCCCAAATGGGTTCTACGTATGCAGCGATCTGGAGGCCATCAGCCCTCTGGGCACAGGGATGTGTCTCGCGTGCCTGGAGCCCTCAAGCTCCTCGCTTCCAGGCATGGAGTAACCTTATCCATTTACAAAATATGCCATACAGATACAGTCATTTTTTTTTTCTATGTGATTTGATGTGAAAAAGTTTGGAAAGCACTGCCTTAAAGCTAGTATTTTGGGTACACATAGAGATATAAGCAAGTAAGGATCAAGGATCACCGTTAATATTCAGATTTTACTATGAAACATCATTTGCAGGAGAAAGATTAAAACTGACTGTTGTTTCCCTGGACCACATTTTCATATGGTATCCAGTATCATAATGGTAATGACATCGCTTCAAACGTATCCAACCGCAAACTCAAGTTTGCTGCTCTTTTAATTATCTTACTTCCATTGTAACATGTCCTCAAAAGAAGGAATTTAAATGAGCCAATTAGTAACCGGAGGTTAGTCTGGAAGAAATAATTGACAAGACCAGTCCTCAGATCTCACCAGGGCTCCCTGGATTTAAATTGGAATCCAAGAGAGAAGCATTTATTCATTATTTATTTCACTCAATCATTTATGACATGCCCAGTCTTGAGGGGAAGCTGGGTATCTGGCTGAGATACAAAATTAACAAATTAAAATTAACAAGCACAGAAAGGAACAAATCCAGCCTCACCTCAGCTCACTTCAAGGGCGAGGACTGACACAGGGCACACTCGGAAAGGGCAGCCCCTGGCTTCTCAAAGTCAGGCCAACCTTCTCCTCCACCCTCTGCGCCCCCAGACCCAGGCACACACGTGAATCTGTCCAAAGTAGATATTCCTAGTTAGGTAAAGAGAGAAGACAGTATTGGGACAATATGAGGGTTGTTTAGCATCCGGTGGGTGCTTTCAAGCGCTTGGCAGATAACATCCTTCATGGATCAATGTCTAGGAAAACTGGATCTGCATGGCCAGTCCCCCTGAGACAGAAAGAAGGAGCCTGTGCCTGGCACAATTCCATCTCCGGAGGCAGAGGCAACATAGGGGCACGGCCAGGGTAAGCAAAGGGAAACGACAGTCTTGGTGGTCAGGGAACGTTCGGGGAAAAGATGGGCTTGCCGTGCAAGTGTCCAGCCATCCTCAGTCTAGGTTTCTCGAGAGGTTGGCAGAGAATAACAGCAGCAAATCTTAATCCAGGGCAGGGCACACTTTCAAGTTCAGGCAGGAGGACCCGTACACACACACACACACAAGAAGCAGAGGCTGCTAGGCCTCCCACAGAATTCCCAGGGGACTGCTGATGGCTACTGGGCGTGGAGCCTCTGTCTTGTCCCCTCAGGCAAACCCTTTGTGAGAATATGGGGCCTGAGACCCAGTCCTAGGCCAGTGGTCTGCACTGTGCACCTTAACTACCATGTTCTCACCATGTCTCCCTAGGAAGCAGGGATAAAGCTGGAACCCAGGCACCGCCAATCTCCTACCCTCCACACCCCCCTGCTGAATATGACTTTTCATACCCCTGCTGAGGTCTGGGCCCCTGAATCCACCTGCATTAGTCTCCATGGAACCTCGACTAAATCACCTGCCTGCCCGACCTGGGATCCTGCGCTCTGCCCTGCTCACCTGTCTGGGTCACCCTACCAAGCCAGGTGTTCTAGTGTGATTGGTACTGACAGCCTTGATGGGTTGCCCCGAGGGAAAACCCTCACTGGACCCAGATGACTCTCCTCTCCTTGGCTTCCTGAAGAAAGATATTCTGGAGCTGACTGGCTGAAGACAAAATGTAGACATTCTCCAGGCTGACAATAGGGAAGGATGCCCAAGGGAGAGGAAATAGTACTGCTCACAGGTGCAAGTCCCAGGGGAAGGGTCTCAGGTCACAGTCAGCTGGGTAGACAAAAAGCCAATCAAACTCACTGCAGCCTCCCCCCCCCCACCTATCTTTATTTTAGTTCTCTTACCCATCCACTTTTTCATGTAACTCTTTCAAATAGGGAACCCATCTTTCTGAGGCCGAGCCATAAAGTATCTTTTAGCATCCCCCTGCTGGTCCCTGGGAAGCACTGGACGCACATGGGACCCTCCTCCCTCCATCAGCAGGATCTTGGTGCAATTTATGTCAAAGCGTCCTTCCTATGTTTTCCTCTAGGAGTTTTATAGTATCCGGTCTTACATCTAGGTCTTTAATCCATTTTGAGTTTATTTTTGTGTGTGGCATTAGAGAGTGTTCTAATTTCATTTTTTTACATGGAGCTGTCTAGTTTTCCCAGCACCACTTACTGAAGAGACGGTCTTTTCTCCATCGTATATTCTTGCCAACCTTGCTGTAGATTAGTTGACCATGGGTGCGTGGGCTTATTTCTGGGCATCAGCAGGATCTTGGGAAAGGAGGAGGTCACCAACTGAAAGGGCTCCAGGAGGAAGCCAAGGAGAGACACGAGGAAAAGCTGACATGGAGGAGAAGGGCGGAAAGAGGAACCCAGGAAGTCATGGGGAAGGAGGAATCATTGGGTCTCCCAACATCCTGCAGTCACCTTGGGCTGATGTTGCCCAGAAGTTCATTTTCAGAGTAGATTTTATTCCTGGTTGACTACAACTTGATGCTTATTCACACTAGGGTGAGATGTGCCAGGAATCCACTTGGTGAGTTGAATGTGCATTTTGAGAAACCCCAATCCAACAGGATTTCTGATGTAATATTTCACCAGTGAGACAAAATGAAATAGTTACATTTCAGGCCTGAGTCAGTGTGTCCCTGCTAAGTTCCTCGGATTCCCCACCTACGTAGCAGTTGGCCTTCCCTGTGTCCAACTGTTCATCCACATTCTCCTCATCCACTTACTGCTCACCTATCAACTGCTTTTGGCATGAGCCTTGATTTTCTGTTTTTGTTTTATTAACTTTATATTTACATGTACTGGATGTTGTCTCAAATTCTTTGGGAGGTAGCAGACAATAAATACCTAAATATAGCAGCAGATTGTTTAACCAGGTGTGTGAACTCCAGAAATATATAACAGAAATGCTGAAAGGAGACATTTCTCTACACTCAATCCCATGGCTCCCCAAATTATATCACCAGCCCCAACCTCTCCCCTAAACTGTAACAGATATAGTGAACAGACTACCCAACATTGCCACTTGGATGTCCACAGATATCACCAAGCCACCAGAGTCTCTGGCTTGGACAACTGCCCTGGCCTCTGAACTAGCCTCCTGCTTCCCCTCTTCCTGTACATGACTCCACATTGCAAAGTGTGTCACAGACTGGATTTCCCAAGAAGCCAACACTGAGATGGAGATTTGCATGCACAAAGTTTATTGGAGGGTGCCCTTGGGATCAACACATGGGAGGGAGTGAAGGAAGCAAAACGGGGCAGAAAGTGAAGTTGAACTCTGATGCAATTGCAACAGAGGCATCAGCTGATCCCATGGAAGCTGTGAAGCTGGGATGGTCCTTTGTACGCCCTCATTGCTCAGTCATTGGATGTGGGCTCCCCCTAGGAAGGGGCATATCTTTGGGCCTGGGGGCTTTCTTCAGCCCACAGAAAGGGACACAGCCATGAGTTGTCAGCCTCCCAGCTTCCAGCAGCTGGGGGGATGAGGGCAGCGGTCCTGAAGGTAGGATGTGGGCAGTGAACCACAGTATCCACCACAGAGTGATTCTAGTAAACATCTGTCAGACCTACTCCCCTACTAGAAATCCCCCAGTGGATTGTCTTCACATTTAGAATAAAAGCCAAAGCCTTTACTGTGTACAGCCTAAGACTCCCTACCTGATCTGGCCCCTATCTAACTCTCCAACCTCACTTCCTGCCACTAGTGTTCTGCTGCTGTTCCTCCTGTCACGCTGGCCCCTTTTCTCTTCCTTTATTACTCCAAGCATCCCCTCTCCGTTCTGGACCTTGTGCTTCCTGTTTCTCCTGCCTGGAATGCTCTGCTTCCAAACAGCACCATGCTTCATTCCCTTCATTTAGACCACTGTTTAAAAGTCACTTTCTCAGCAAAGCCTAACCTGACCACCAAATTTCCTAGAGCCATCCCTCACTGCCACATCACTCTCTGCCCACCCCCTCACCTTGCTTACATTTTCTTGATAACACGTCTCTCCACTGACAGAATATATGACAGCATTTATTTATTTACTTACTTACTTATTTACTGTCTACCTATTTGATTTTACATTCAATGAGGAAAGAGTCTTTCTCACTTTGGTTCACGACTCTATTCCCAGCACCTAGAAAAATACCTGGAATAGAGAGAGTATTCAATATATATTTGTTGAGTTACTGTTGAATGATTTTCATTCTTTGATCCACATTGTGGAAAAGGCAAAAGAACATTATCAAGAAGAGGTTGGGACTAGATTGCATGGTAAGGGAGCAAGAAAAAGCTCTTTCGAAAATAAAAATGTCTAAGCTTTGGAAATGCTAGTGATTCAAAAAGGTCAGGTCTTCTAACACATATACATGGAATCTAAAAAAAAAAAAAGGTTCTGAAGAACCTACCGGCAGGACAGGCGTAAAGATGCAGATGTAGAGAATGGACTTGAGGATATGGGGAGGGGGAAGGGTAAGATGGGACGAAGTGAGAGAGTGGCATGGACATATATACACTACCAAACGTAAAATAGACAGCTAGTGGGAAGCAGCCGCATAGCACAGGGAGATCAGCTTGGTGCTTTGTGACCACCTAGAGGGGTGGGATAGGGAGGGTGGGAGGGAGGGAGACACAAGAGGGAGGAGATATGGGAACATATGTATATGTATAACTGATTCACTTTGTTATAAAGCAGAAACTAACACACCATTGTAAAGCAATTATACTCCAATAAAGATATTTTTTTAAAAAGATATATGCAAAAAAAAGGTGCAGGTCCTAAGTATTCTGGATAAGTGATCTTATAAGGCTGGATCAGGCAGCGTAGACAGGGAAGAAAACACTCATAGGTTAAGAACAATTCCCAGGTAGGTTTGAAGCCATGTCCACTACTTACTGATTATGAGACCTTAGCCTCATAGCATCTCTGAGACTCAGACTCCTCATCTGTCAAATGTAGGTGGGGGTGATTTCATGATAAAATGAGATAATGTACAGTGTCTTCTATATAATACATGCTTAATGAAAGGAGCTGTTATTATAATTAACAATAAGCATGATTATTATCCAAAGATAGCCTTAGAAGAAGGTTTTAATTTTTGTCAAGTCAGGTGTATCTTTTAGGATGCTTTAGACTGTAAGTACCAGAAAATCTGTATTCAAACTTTTTGAATTTATTTCTCATATGACCAGCACTCCTGAGACAGGATAGGCTGTAAGCAGGGTGCATCAGGGCTACAACTCGGTTTTCTTGTGACTCTTTTGGCCCTGACCTTTTCTGTGTATGGGCCTCACCCTTAGCTTGAAAGTTAGATGGCTGCAGCCATTACAAGTGTCACATCCAGACACTTGCGATGTCCAGAGAAAGGATGGGATGGGACTTTTTCTTTCATGGGTCTGTTTTTAAGAGTGACGGACTCTCTTCCAGAAGCTCCAGCCCACCCCCATCACCCCCCAAGAAGACTTCTTTTTTGCCCTTAGCCAGAATTACGTAACATACCCAGGCTTAAGGTAACCATTGACAAAGGAAACAGGCCCACCACGATCATTTTAGACTAACCAGTGCCCATCTTTTAGGACTGAGGATGTGGCCAGCCTATTCACCCTGAGGCATAGTGGTGGGTGAATAGCTAAACAAAATCAAGATTCTATTAGGAAGGAAGTAGAAGGATGAATATTGGTAAGTCTAATACCCAACCTTCTGTCCTAACTTGTGGCTCAAAAAAGACATGGCCATTGGGGAACGACCAGTAATGCCTAGAGCTCCCTCCGTGAACCTTGTCCTTATACTGCTCCTTTCTATGCAGGGTTTCATCGCCTACATTGTCCTTTGCTTAAGTAGCGCCTGTGGCATTGGGCACCTAAAACAAAGGAAGCTCAAGGATGCAGGGAGTTGGCAGGGAGGCTCTTATATTTCTGAAAGACACATAACGTATTTCCTGGTTTTAACAGTCCAAGCAGTTTTTAATTTATTTTTGTATTTATTTAATTTTATTTTGGCCATGCCACACAGCTTGCAGGATCTCAGTTCCCCAACCAGGGATTGAACCTGGGCCATGGCAGTGAAAGCATTGAATCCTAACCACTAGGCCACCAGGGAACTCCCTCCAAGCAACTTTTAGAGGACATTATTTTGAAGACAAATTTTGTCCTTGGAGTGCTTCCAAAATATAGGGATGCATAGTCCAAAGGGCCGTCATCCCTGAGTTTCGAGCTCCAGAAAGAGTTATATTTATCCAAACCCAGGCTTCACCAGTGGACTAAGGGCCTGAGCGTTTGACAGCACTGGAGGTCAAACAGCAGAAGAGGAGAAGGGCAGGTAGAGGACAACACGAGACCAGAAAGGAGGAATCAACCATGAGGATGAGGGGCTTAGGGCCCAGGCCAGCTCTAAAGTCTTTTCTGAAACAGCTGGTGGTCTCCTTCTCACTGCTCCCACGTAACTCCGGGACTTTCTGCTTGATTTTCTAAAACCCAGGGAAGATTCTGGTATTAAAAAGATTTTGACAGCAGGTTAGGGAAAAGAAACTAAAATACAATGAAAGGGCCTAGAGGTAAAACAGATATGTCAAAGTCAAGAACAAAGGCTCAGTGCCACTCAGCATTTTGCCTCGCAGGGAAATGGATTTTCAAGGAGAAGAAACTGAACCAGAATGCTTACGGAAGAAATGGTGGAGGATTAGAGATGTAAAGAAAGGTGAAAGAAGAGGTCAAAGTGATCATGGATGGAGGCCAGAGGCTGGAATGTCTTTCCACCGGAGTGGCGGCGTATGACTTGTCAGTGACTCATTGCGTGATCTCAGCAGAAATGCCAAGAACAATCACCTCAGAAAGTAGCAGCCCTGGCTAAGTGCAGGGTTTGATTAGATCAGCTACTTCTAATACAGGAGCTTGGTTTCTAGTGTCCACAGGCTGAGATGTCATTAAGATCACTCCCCAGGAGAATTTTCAACTCAGATGAGTCTTCCTCAGCACTTACACTAACAGGAAACAAACAACAAACCCACCATCACATCACACCAAGTTGCCTATACATTCTCCTAGAGTACACAGCATTCTAGACTATTCTCTTTGGTTACAAGATGTAATTTATTGTGGAAATGAGAACTTGTCCTTCTTAGTTTGGAGCCGAGGTTAAGATGGAAGTTAAGGGATCCTAACAGATTGTCCAGGAGACAAGATCCTAAAAGGTGTACAGTGACAGAGGACCAGGTCGTTGGGGACAAGCAGAAGTTGAAGTTCAAGAGGAAGCAGATAGGAGGGAGATGAATGTTGGCAGAGGTAAGACATCTCTGTTAAATACACTCAGTTTCCAGAGAAAAACTAGAGGAAGTGAAGAAGTAGGGGAGATCAGGCCACTGGGGTTCAGCCAAGTCTTCTGATGTCCTGGAACATCGGTCATTGCTGTTGAGATGCATCGATAGGTCAAGTGACACAGCAGCCACTCTACTGTCACTCCCTCAGGATCGGCCATCATTACCCCATTCCTGTGCCTTAGTCTGCCCCCTCCTTGTGTCCACTTCATCTTCACCACTGCCACAGAAAGACTTTGGGCCAGGCCAATCCATGGGCCACTGGCTACTCACAGAGTTCTGTCTTTGACTCAGGAAATCAACCCTAGTCCAATCGGTTGCGGCCAGAGTAGTAGGATCACACAAGCAGGTGCCTGGTGTGCAAAGGTCCACTTCTGACCACTTTTTTTTAAAATTAATTAATTTATTTTTGCTGTGTTGGGTCTTCGCTTCTGTGCGAGGGTTTTCTCTAGTTGTGGCAAGTGGGGGCCACTCTTCATCGCGGTGCGTGGGCCTCTCACTATCGCGGCCTCTCTTGTTGTGGAGCACAGGCTCCAGATGTGTAGGCTCAGTAGTTGTGGCTCACGGGCCTAGTTGCTCCGCGGCATGTGGGATCCTCCCAGACCAGGGCTCGAACCTGTGTCCCCCTGCATTAGCAGGCAGATTCTCAACCACTGCGCCACCAGGGAAGCCCCTGACCACATTTTTAAAAGGAGACCACAGGCATGGAAAACAGTGTTTCGTCGATCTCTTTCTTGCCTGGGACCTGATCAGTAGATGGTCGTGCAGCCTTGAAGATCTCAAATTGGGATGTATTCTTTTAAAACTAAAATATCCATAAGAGTGTCACATAAACAGATGTTTTTTCCCCCCAAGATTCAGAATCTCTCCCTTGGACAAAACCAAAACAAACAAACAAACAAAAACATATTGTGCTTCTTTTAACTTGTCTTTTAAGTTGTATACTGGGCCCTATATATAGGACATCTCCTGGGCATCTCAACATCCCAGCCTATTTTTTCACTCCAGCCATTGCTGCAGCAGCCAGCAACCAGATGTGCAAGTTACTGATAGCACGTTCTTCACTGGCCATTCTGATACATGGACAAAACTGGAAGGGAGTTAACAGTTCAAGGAAAACTTAAGCCAGTGGGAGATAAATACACCCTTCTTTGGTCCCCTCAGGTGATCTCTTCTAAGGTACATTCTGCATAGCTCCTCAGAGGGTCCCTGGCCGCACTGAGCCCCAGTAGCCCACAGCAGTGACCAATTCAATAACTCACCCTTGGACTGGCTTTCCCACCTGCCCGGTTTCACTCTCTTCCTAATCCCACTTCTGCTCCCTGAAATCACTTCCAAAAGTGAACTATCTGCATAAAAGCCCTTGTTTGAGGTTCTACTTTTTGGGGAGGACCCAGCCTAAGACAACCATGCCTTCCAATCAAGATAGCCTTTCTCTGGTCAAGCAGTTTTTGTTTTTTGGTTTTGGCCATGCCACGCGGCTTGTGGGATCTTAGGATCTTAGTTCCCCGACCAGGGATCGAACCCGTGTCCTCAGCAGTGAAAGCTTGGAGTCCTAACCACTGGACCGCCAGGGAATTCCCAGTCAAGCAGTTCTTATGATCCAGGGAACATGTCTCACTCTTTAACATGTCGAATTAATGCTTAACTTTCATAGAGGAACACTGTTTCCTTTTTTTTATTATTTATTTATTTGCTTGTGCTGGGTCTTAGTTGCGGCAGGCAGGCTCCTTAGTTGCGGCAGACGGGCTCCAGGTTGCGGCTTGAGGGCTCCTTAGTTGTGGCATGTGAACTCTTAGTTGCAGCACGCATGTGGGATCTAGTTCTCTGAGCAGGGATCGAACCTGGGCCACCTGCATTGGGAGCACGGAGTCTTAACCATTGCGCCACCAGGGAAGTCCCACTGTTTCCTTTTATTCCAAGTATATTATAAGCATCTTCTTTTCACATTGATGTAACAGAGGACGGAGACAGAGCAGCAGGCCTCTGAGAAAAGCTCAACTCCATATGCCCAAGCCCTATTGTACCTCTGAACTTGTGATTCTTAGCCCTTGGCTAAGACCTTCACAGAGAAGATCTATGAAGACACTTGTCTTCTTCCCAACCTGCTAAATTAAACTCTCCATGTAAAGCTTAGACATGTGGGTCTTTCCAAAGCACCCCAGTAATTCTGATGTGTACCCTCAGCTGAGAATCACTGCTTGAGACTCATCACCTACCCAAGAGAAAACCAGATCCAACCAGTTATTAGAGCTACCTCAACTAAAATACAGTCAAAAAGGCGGTTGAAACTTTGAAAATGAGTATGAAGAAAAATGAAAATTAGCTCTCTGCAAAAGACGGCACAGATACATTGTTTTTAAAAAGAGTAGGTAATGTAGAATTGTCTGGTTAGTCAATTTTGATCTCCATTCAGCTTCTGTTTTCTGGCAGTCTTAGTAGCATTCCCTCACTCTCAAGTCAGAAGCATCTTGAACAGAAGCCAAGGCTTTAGATTCCTCTGGGGTGTCTCAAGCTCTCGAAGGGGTCCCCTTGAAGCCCCTCTCATAAGACTTTGGATGAGAAGGTAAAACCCTGGCCCTCCCTTTTGGGGTGGGTTGGACTCAAAGCATGGCAGCTCTCTCTAAAGAGACTTCTTCACGAGTCATCCCTTCAAAACCCCCTCCCTGTGTTATACAGTAAGTCCTTATTGGTTATCTACTTTATATATACTAGTGTGTATATTTTAATTCCAAACTCCTAATTTATCCCTCCCCTCTTTCCCCTTTAGTAACCATAAGTTTGTGTTCTACGTCTGTGAGTCTATTTCCGTTTTGTAAAATAGTTCATTTGTATCATTTTTTAGATTTGACATACACTCAATATCTTGTAATAACCTATAATGGAAGAGAATGTAAAAAAAGGATATATATATGTGTGTATAACTGAATCACTTTGCTGTATGTCTGAAACTAACACAACACTGTAAATCAACTATATTTAAATAAAAATTTTTTTAAAACCCTCTCCACTCTTTTCATCCACTCAAAACTGGTGAGGGGTTTCATCAGACAAGAAACTGGTTTTTCGGTCTTTCATTTAAAGTTTCCCATTTTTGGGCTTCCCTGGTGGCGCAGTGGTTGAGAGTCCGCCTGCCGATGCAGGGGACACGGGTTCGTGCCCCAGTCTGGGAAGATCCCACATACCTCGGAGCGGCTGGGCCTGTAAGCCATGGCCGCTGAGCTTGTGCGTCCGGAGCCTGTGCTCCGCAACAGGAGAGGCCACAACAGTGAGAGGCCCACATACTGCAAAAAATAAAAAATAAAAAAAATAAAGTTTCCCATTTTTGTCTATCTCAGGATTTACCTTGGTAACTAATATTGAATGTAACTTGGCACCTCAAATCACGTAATTTAACAAGATGGCGCAACTGCAATATCATAGGGTAAGTGCAGGACAAGAGGTCTAGGCATGTAACACTGGGAGAACACTGAGCATTCTCCACTGGCCCAGCTGGAGGATGAGTGGTCCAGGAGATTCCTGGAGAAGGTAATTCCTTATCTGACTCTTTCTTAATGTATGTGCTGGAGTTAGTAGTATGACGACTCTCAGGGTGGGCGGGACTGTTTCCGAGGGGAGCATGCTCAAGAAGACACTCCTAGGCCAAATACATTATATTTCTAGACAGATCCCCAAACCAAAATGGTTACAGAAGTCTTAGTGGGTTCTTTAATCTCATTTAGTCTCTAAAGTTTCTACAAATTCATGAATCTAAATGTCACTGTAAAAATTGGAAACTATACTATTATTGATTAATCCTGGGAGATTTCTTAAATTTCACTTATGCTAAGAAAAACAACCTTCATTTTCTAAAGCAGCATGTGAGAATGGTCATTTATGGATTTAAAATATATCCTGATAAAGAAGATGTGGCACATGTATACAATGGAATATTACTCAGCCATAAAAAGAAACGAAACTGAGTTATTTGTAGCGAGGTGGATGGACCTAGAGACTGTCATATAGACTGAAGTAAGTCAGAAAGAGAAAAACAAATACCGTATGCTAACACATAGTTGTGGAATCTAAAAAAAAAAAAAAGGTTCTGAAGAACCTAAGGTCAGGACAGGAATAAAGACGCAGACATAGAGAATGGGCTTGAGGACACAGGGAGGGGGAAGGGTAAGCTGGGACGAAGTGAGAGAGTGGCATGGACATATATACACTACCAAATGTAAAATAGATAGCTAGTGGGAAGCAGCCACATAGCACAGGGAGATCAGCTCGGTGCTTTGTGACCACCTAGAGGGGTGGGATAGGGAGGGTGGGAGGGAGACGCAAGAGGGAGGAGATATGGGGATATATGTATACATATAGCTGATTCACTTTGTTATAAAGCAGAAACTAACACAACAATGTAAAGCAATTATACTCCAATAAAGATGTTAAAAAATATATATATATCCTGATAAAAACTCATCTTGGGAGTTGACAGGTATGAATACTTTGAAATGATGATCTCATTTAAAAAGTAGTTCAAATAGGATTTAATGGACTATGGAACTATGGTTTTAAATCAATGAGTGTACCTAGTAAAAAGCTTTGCACTGATAAGGAATATGAAAGGTCAACTGAAATATTATAATTGTCTTAATAGTTAAAGCATCTTACTTATTAATATGTCAATTATTTTGACAGCCTTTTTTGGGGGGCAGAGGGGGTGAAAGCAAGGAGCTGTGTCTTTTAGCATCCTTATGATATCATTATAAATCATTTACCAAGTGCTCACATAGACACCACCCATGATGGATCACACAATCCAATTGCACGCATCATCTGAGCTTCAAGAAAATTTTGACTCAATGCTTTTAAGCCACAATTATATACCTAATACTGGATCTTGATTTGATTTGTCAAAACCCTTGAAAGTCATTACCCAAAAAGAAAAGGCAACAGACATCTGGTCAATCAACTTTATTTTTAATTACCCAAACGTGTACTAACCTTCGTATCCAGATACAAGGGAGGATACAAGAGGAAGAAAAGACAAGACTTCTACCCTCAAAAAAATTTAAATGAGCTGAAGACACACTGCAGAAGACAGTAAGACTTAAGGAAATATACTGAGTAGCACAAAACAACTTAGTACAGAGTAAACCCACACAAGGGGCAACATGATTAGCGACCATGGCAGGGAGTAGAGAGGGTGATTGGGAAATTCACCCTGGGAAATGGGATAAAGCAATGCACCTGTGTTCTACTCAACAAACTATCAGTGGCTTACTGTGGGCCTTGGGCAATTAAGTCCCACCTCTCTTGACTTCAGTTTGCTCAACTCTAAAATAGCAAGTAAGGACAAGGTGGTGTCTAAGTTCTTCCAGCTGTAACAATACAGGATTCTAAGGACAAATGCAGACATTGTGGAAGATGTGGACCTTACAGCTAAGAGGAAGGACAAGCACAAAGCCACAGAGGTAGGAAAAAGCTAGTTTTTTGTGCCTGGGCAATGTATACGGTAGGATAGCAAGGACCTTTAACAAGCCTGTTTAACTACTATAAAGATTCTGAGACCAGTGAACTTGGAAATGGGTGAAACAGAGTGCTAAGCTAGGTACTAGACAATACACAGAGATCAAAATGGAGAAAGAGATATTGTGTTTTCCTGTGGTCGAAGTCTGACTTATCGTCATGCTCCCCACTTCACTCTACATTCTTTGTGTCTTCATGGAACTTTGTTACAACTCCTTCCCCAAACCCACACACCAAACAGAAAGCAGAAGAGGGTGTGGTTACAGATGCCCTCTCTTTAGACCCGCACAAGTAGCCCCCTTTTGTGGGCCAGGTAGCCAAGAGCAGTTGCTGACAAGATGGTGGTCAATCCAATCAGCCTCAGCAGGCCGGGCACGGAGGGCAAATGTCTCTCCAAGAAGGTGGTGGTAATGGGCTTCGCAGGGACATCCTGGGTTCAGAGAATATTTGGTGTCAGTACAGAAAGTCTGTATTTCTTCCAGTTCTCCGAACGTGACTCACACTTGCCAACCTCTAGGCCATGAAACGTCACATTCCCTTTGCTCAGAACATTCATTCCCCGTTCCCCACTGGGCCCTTTACTTAACTAATTCTGACCACTAACTTCAAGTCTCAGTTTATATCTCACTTCCTTCAGAGCCTTTCCAGTGTCCCCAAACTAAGATGACCCCCTCTTTTTACATTCTCAGCGTGTCATCTTCATGGTAGGTGGGCTTTTTTGTTCTCATCTGTTCTCCCCACCACATGTTGAGCTCTGAAAGCACTGCTGTATCATTATCCCAGCAGCTGATGCAAAGCAGGTGCACAATAAATATTTGCTGAGTGGATGCATCTGTGGTCCACTCAGTCCTCAATCCCATCTCTGACAGAAGCACTAAGACAATGACTTTGGAGTGGCCAGGCTACTGTTTTTAACCTTACACTTGACAGATGAATAACTTTGACCTTTTAGACCCTTGTCCTCTATGATGTGTATACTTCCTTCCAGTCAGGAAAATTTCCTGGGGTTTTATTACAAAATGATAGGTATATTGAAAATGCATTTTTAACCTAAATCTGCTCCATTTCATTCCACTCCTTTGTCCCCAGACAGGGGATACTGACATATCTTCATTTCCTCCCCCCTATCACCAGGTTAGAGATTTATTCAACAGACATTTATTGAGTTCTTAATAAGTCTAGAACTCTCCGAGTAATGTCTCATCTGACCAAAAAATAATTTATTTTTTCCTAATAATCTGCAAGGCATGTGGCAGCTGCAAATTTATCAAAGTTCTTCTAAATCCCTCACCTCTGCCCTAACCCGTGGCATCTCTTTAAACATTCATGGGTTGAATCACTTAGGGGAAGGTCTGTGAATATATACAAGTGTGTTCTATTCACAAGTAATTGTTTTTAGAGGAAAGAGATTTAAATTCATGACATAAAATATAACCTACCACAGACTCTGGTTCGGGCTGCCAGATTTCATCCTCTGGGATCTTTCCCATGGCATGCAGGATCTGAAAAGAAAGCACATCTTGGTGAATAACAAAAATGACACCATCTTTCTCCTAATCTGCTCTTTAAATAAAGGACTAACAATGTCTTTTGGGATATCCATCAAAGACACCAGGGTAAAAGCCAGTGTAGTCCACTGAACCTTTGAAAAGATCCAAAAGGTCTTCCATCTATAACGTAAGAAGGTCCAACCATTAGACTCACCATAAATTTTAATAGCCGTGAACATGCCTTAATAGGGATGAGATCAGAGGAACTGTGGGAAAATATATAAATGAATCCTGAATCCTAGTGTAAACATGTTTGGTTCTATAATATTAGACCTAGGTTATCTCTCAAGTATAGCCATGGTGATCTTTTGCCCCATGGACTCTTTTTACCTTGGACTCATTGTTACTTTTGGGTTAAGGTGTTCATTTCACCTGTGACTACTGTTAAAAAGGTGTTTCACTGTCCTTCAGATGAGGGTTCATGGGGAATTGGCTTCCAGGATCTCAGACATATTTAACCTGGTTGTCAGGCCCATGAGTTGCATCCTTCCCCACAGCCCATGACCCCAGGCCTTACCTCTCGGGCTGCTCTCTCCCCGGCCTCCACAGCCCCCTCCATGTAGCCACTCCAGTGTGTAGCAGTCTCCGTGCCTGCGAAGTAAATCCTGCCCACTGGCTGGCGTAGAACCCTTGAAAGCAAAGCAAAGAGATAAAAGTGGTCAGTCTCAGAGAGCCAGAGGAGAGCCTTCCCACAAAGACCAAGGCTGATCCGTTTCCTCAGACTCTAAATGTCAGGAAGTCCATTGGCAATTTTGGAATAATGTTCATGAGTTCCCCAGTTCTTACATGATCTTTGTCACAGACAAAATGGAATAAAAGCCAAAGTTCACTCCTGCACCAAGAGCTTACAGGTAAAGGGACGGACATCAATGGAGGTAAAGTAAGTATTTGCTTCACATAGGTAAAGTGAGGGACTGTATAGGCCCAGACATGGATAGCTGGTTCACCAACTTTGAGCGAGGGGACACGTGCCCCCAGTTTCCCGCCTGGTCATTCCACCAATGAACTTGGCAAATCACTTCCTCTCACTGAGCTCTGGCTTCCCCATCTCCTAAGGGGCATGATCCAATAATTTTTAAAACCTTTTCTATTAGTAACATTTAACAAATCTGTGAGTATGACTATGGCTCCAAGACCACCATTCCTTGAGCACTTAGCTCTACCAGTGTGAAGAGTTTTACTGCATTAAATTATAACAGTTAACATTTTGGGGGGCGCCAAACACTCTTCTAAGTGCAGTAACCTTTACCACAACCATATGAGGTCAGTACGATTATAATCCCCATTTTGCAGGTGAGAATATGTAGGTACAGAGGCTGCGGTGGACACTGTGGTGCCCTGCCTAGCCCTCCCTTCAAAAATGAAGGACCTTGCTGTTCTTCCCTGCTCTTGGCCCATTCCAGGCCCCCCTCCCCGGTCAACCACTGATCTGCTTTCTGTCTCTATAGATTAGTCTGCATTTTCTAGTATTTTATATAAGTGGAATCATATAGTAAAAACAAAAACACATGAAGGACTTATTCTCAGGTGCTGGAAGTGCTGCAGGAAGATGGCCTTCTGATGTCAGCCCTCTTTGGCAATTGCCTCCACTAAAGAAAATTGCCTGGTTCAAGGTCATGCCTCCTTCCAGCAGCAATTGCATCCAGTGACTGAGCATCACAGGGCTATAAAAACCTGACCCCTCGCCCCAACTCTGGACATTTCTGAAGGGTCACCTTAGTCCTAGAGCTCCCTGAAGGGTCAGCTGAGGTCTTCACTGGAACTTCACTGGGAGAAACCCAACTTCTCTCTCTGCCCACTCCTGCTTCCTTCCTCTCCCTTCCACAGACGTTGATGCCTAGGCTCTCCCTAGTACATATCCTATATGCTCATCTTTGCTTCAGAGTCTGCTTTGCTGGGGAATCTAACCAGCAACAAAGACAAAGTAATTTACACTAGGTCATAGCTAGTAAGTAGCAGAACCGGTATTTGAATCCAGGTCATCTGACTCCAGAGCCCACAGTCTTAACCACTTGGTTATACATCCTCCCTCTATTGAATTATTTTTTAAATCTTTTTAAAGAACTTCATGGCATAGCTACAATTATCCCATTTTACACATGAGGAAACTGAGGCTTAGAGAAATGTGTGCTGACTTGCCAAGACCCACTTGCTAGAAAATTGCAGAGCTAGGATTTGAACTAGGTCGACCAGATGTCAAAGTCTCTGTCTTTATGTTATATACTTTTCCTAGTGTATCATCATCATCACTAGTTAACAAAGAGTGCCCATATGCTACACAAAAGGACAGAGTGTCACAGCACTTAGTTTCTACAAGGGGCAGTTTGTTGTTACCCTGACAAAAATACCATAAGGGAAGCGCCATCAACATGTCAATTACTTCATCCTATTCCAGGTTTCCATTATATTACAGATAATGGATGTGGATGTCCAGAGCTAACATCCAGGCTCTGTCTTAGTCAGCACTGTATACCACTGGGCCTTTTACAGAAAACCAAATGAGTTGGCTTGAATTGGTGGGTTTTCCTTCACCTACCCTTATTGTCGCCATCAAGCAAAAAAAGGGAAGGAGAATAGAAGATACTATAGAATACTAGAATGCCGATAATAATACATAGCATAATCTGGAATTATTCATAGGCAGCATGGGCTGGAGAGCCTAAGCGTATTCAGGAAGGGTTCTCGGCAAGAGAAGGTAATTTTGCTTTTCCATGTTCATTAAACAGTGCTGCTTTCACCACATGAATCACTGTTTTCAAACAGATGGAACCCAAATTGGAAACCTCTGGGAGGCCTGGCCAAATCCTAGAATTAAATATTAGAAGAGAGAATAAAGGCTTAGAGAATTAATCATGCTGACTACTGGAATGTAAAAATGTAAAAACCAAGAATTTATTTCAAACAGGCGAAGATTATCTTCCCTCCACTTGTCATGTGGAAATCTTCTTTCTTTGGGGAAAAAGAAAGCCCCAAAACTGGGGAAGAAAAATCCCTGCCGTTTCTCGTGCAGGTGAGGGAATAGACACTATAGGCTATTTCCATGTATACTTCTTGTGGCTGGGTGGAGTAAAATATTTCCTTATGTGTTTTACCACTACTTAATCACTCAAGTGTTGGGTTGGCCAAAAAGTTCATTCGGGTTTTCATAACCTCTTACAGAAAAACCCAACCCAATATTTCAGTCTAAGAAATAAACACACATTTCTTAAAGTAAAAAACCTTAAGAAATGTGAGTTTATTTTTTTTTTTACCAGAGTTGTACTGTCAATACTGTCCTCTGTCTTCCATTTGGAAGCAGAACATTTACTGTGTAATGTCTAAGCCATGAAGATAAAATTCCTTGCAGTATCCCAAATGTCATGGACCTGAAAGGTCAAGGGAATCCCTGCGGGCCAGTTGTCCTTGCTTGGATGGAGAGGTATGTCACTAAGATATGCTCTGCTTCAGTTTCTATCCTACAAATTGAAGCTAGTCACATGAAGCCTGAAACATGGCCCTGAGAAGGAATAAAGATGAAGGAGGGTGCTGCCATGTCACCACAAATGCCTGATATGACGGGGTTTATCTTGCTTCTTTCATGTGGTCAGGGTCAGGCTAGTGCAGGTGAGTGTCCTTCCCTCCCCCGCCCCGCCCCCACTGACTCCATCACTCCAAAGGCATTTTCCTGACACTCCTTATGGGATTGAGCATGAAACTAGCTACCCCGTGGTCAGAAATCTAATCACATCACAAAACTGATGGTCTTTCTCTGTTGAGAGGTTCAGTTTTGTATTCCTAAATGTGTTTTATGAAGCAAAGGATCCTATCTGCCTTTCTTACTCTCTATTCTATCCTTAAAATAACCCATAGGGCCCAGCCGTGTAACTTTTCCCCAGACATTCCATGAACTTGTTAGATTCCTGTAGGAAGCGTTTGCTCATATGGTTCTGTCTGCCTAGAATACATTTCCCAATAGCCTTTCTCTGCCTTCTACAATTCTCAGGTGGTATGTGTATTATGAAGCCTTCTCAGCTTTCTCTAGGTAAGGCTAGCCCATCCCTCCCTGGGCCCCCATGGCATTTTTATGCCCCTCTATTCTTAGAGTACTTACCATAGTATGTTTGAGTCAATGTTTGATATTCTCTCCTCTCCCCATCCCTACCCTAGCTCCTAACACCGTCAGCTCCTTTACAGCAGGGAGGGCTTATCTTGGTACAGGCAAACTTTGTTTTGTTGTGCTTTGCTTTATTGCGCTTCGCAAATATTGCATTTTTTCCCACGAATTGAAGGTTTGTGGCAACCCTGCATTGTCAGATGATGCCTAGCATTTCTTAGCAACAAAGTATTTTTTAATTAAGATATGTACATTGTTTTAGACATAATGCTCTTGCACACTCAACAGACTACAGTATAATGTAAACATAACTTTTATACGCACTGGGCAACCAAAAAGAAAATAATTTTGTGTGACTCGCTTTATTGCAGTAGTCTGGAACCGAACTCACAATATTTTCAAGGTCTGCCTATATATTGAAGTTTTCAGCAGAGTGCTTGGCAAAGAGTTGGCACTTAGCCAATAAGTGCTGAATGAAACAATTACTATTGACATATTCTACAATCAGCATATCCAAAAATTAACTTAATGACCAGTAGCTAATCAGGTGGCCCCCCCTGAATGATCTCATAGATGATATTTTGCCATCTTCAGGAAGATGGGGAAAGCGCTCACCAAAGCCATTATGTATCCTCTCACAAGCAGGTTTTAATCCTTCTTTGACTGGTTTTCACTAACAGATTGATTAGCCATTTACATTTACTAACACCCTTTTTTTGTTGCATACTCAGCCTTTTACTCATTACTCTACATTTCCTATTTTGTTTAGATTGAGCTCTTGGCATTAAATGATTGCTTCGTTTAGTATTACTTTGATGGTCATAATAATTACTACTATATTATTAATTCATACCTTGTTGTTGTCATCAAATACAATGAACTAAACACCAATGAGTCATACTTGGCTGCACAACACTGTAAATGCTAAAAGCCATTGAATTATACACTTCGAATGGGTGAACTCTATGGTATGTGAATTATATCTCAATGAAGATGTGAAAACTAACTTATGCTCCTATTAACATACTGATTCTTGTCTACTGTATGCCATCTTGTGCTTTCTCATCCACCTGCTAAGGAAAGTAAGGTCCAGAGAGAAGTGACCTGTCCAGGATGACAAAGTTGGTTATTGGTAGGATCAGGGGTTTGAACCCAAGTCCCTTTACCCCCAGTCTAGAACACAATTTGCTTTTATAATGCTGTACCCGTGTTGGCACTTATACAGTGCCCACTGAGGAAGTTCCACTGAGCCCTAAACTCAGTATAAAGACACTTCTTCTGACAATGTAAGTGAACCCTCTATCTAAATTCCTATTCTTATGCTGCCACCTTCTTTGGTTCTATTGATTGGGATTGCTCCTTCAGAGGGCTTAAGAGTCAAGGGCACCACCATGATGCAGAATTATAATGACTTCATTAGTGAGATTCACAAGATCCAAAGGAAATTGGGGATTTGGGGATTTTTTTTTCAGCATATACAAGGAACAGGGGAGAAGAGCTCCACGAACCTTCTTACAGTTACGGGCTCAGATTCAGGGAGTTTCAGTTAGAACTGAGCCCACTTTTACTCTACCTTCCATATTGAGTCATGATCCCCGGGGGGAAGTAGGTCGTGTAGCAGCCCCCGGAGTACTGCTCCTCACACCAGTTCTTCTCTTCATAGTGCACCGGCTGCAAGGCAGAGGGACAAAAACTCAAAGGAGACTCAAAGGAAGCAATCTAGTCTCGAATAAATCAAACACAGTCCAGTAGGCTTCCTATTGGACAATCAGTATCTGTCTGAAATAGAGCCTTATTATCCTGATGTTTTTAGAGATAGGACTTTGGGCAGGTAAATGTCCTTGGTGATAGACTTCTAAGAAATTCTGACTTAGAAAATTTTCTCACTTGGTTCATTCATGTCCCAGGTACTGTTCATAAGCTGCAATTGTCTGGCTCTATGTTTAAATTGGCCTTATGTATTAAGAAGTTTTTAGTGCCTAATGGTTTCAAGACAAGATTTAAAAGGGATTTATGCTTACTGGAGTAAGGAGGATGAGAAAAGTAGAAAAGCGTGCCTGTTAAGGAAAAAGAATGACCAGATTCATGTTTTTCACGCAAGTCAACTTCGTTAAGAGAAGCTAGAACAGACGGATTAATGTTTTCATGGGATGTAGGCACTTCTGTTGATGGCGATGCCGGAAGCTATCGGTCTGAAAAGTATGTTTTTGCCATGAACAGGCAAAACATTAGCTGAGATTTTGCAAAGTTCAAGCTCTTTATTACAATAACTAAACATAAGTGTTATCATTAGGTATTATTTTGAAAAGATAAAATCAACATGGCAAGTCTTAAGAGAAAAATGTGAGCATAAAAATAGACTTGGAAAAGATGTTTTGTTTTAAAAATTTGCAGTCACACATGGGACTTCGGATAGTCATTTGTAACGAATCCTATTTACAAAAGCACGAGGCCCTGTCTGAGGGGTGTAAGTTGCTCTGATGCCTCAGACCCGGCCCTCTTCCATCTCGTGAGCATCCTTCTCTGGCTGTCTCCAGCCAGCCGATCGGAAGAAAGGTTGGACTTCATCTTTCACCTTTCCTTGCTCCCAGGACACACACCAAACAACAGCACGACCAACTCGTTTTTTTTTTTCTTGGCCACGCCTTGTGGCTTGTGGGATCTTAGTTCCCCTACCAGGGATCGAAGCCGGTCCCTCAGCAGTGAGAGCTCAGAGTCCTAACCACTGGACGGCCAGGAATTCCCAGGACCAACTCATTTTTATCACCAGCAATTAATCATCCACATTCTTCTTAGGAAAAGAGACTTTCCCATATTAAAAATGATCAACTTTTGGGGAACTTGAGCACAACTGCTTTCCCCTCCCACTGGGGTTTTCCCTGAACAACCATCTCACAGGTTGTCGGAGAATCCTCAGTTCTGCACTGCCTCAGCCTGAGGGTGTCTCAGAACATAACTTCAAAAAAGCTTGAGAATCTACCAGGGAGAAGTATCTTGAACCGAATATTTAAACAGAAAGACCAGTCAATTTTAGCAGCTGTGGTAGGATTAATTTTTAATGTGTATCTACTTTGGGTCTTGCTACCTCACTCATATTACACTTGTGCCCAGAGGCTATGCTTATATTTAAACTTGTTAAATGGTATATGAAAGCAAAGAATGAAACAAAACACATTCTTCATTATTATTATGTTTCTCTCCAAACCAATCAATTCATCATTCTTGTTCATTTACTGAGGAGGAATCCCCCAAACCTTCAAGAGCATGTGTTTCACCTATAACAAGTAACTCTTGCTTTAAAAGGATGAACAAAAATGACAAATTCAAAAGCCACAACAACTTGACTAGGAGGAAGCAAGCCACTGCAAAGTTGAGCAAAATAAGTGTTTGAGGGATAAGATGAAGCCATGTAGCTGTTCAACTAGGTCATGGCGTGCCCTGCAGAGATTTGGATTTAAGAGGCTTAACAAGTTAAACATTCTTAGCCCCTTTATTAGATTTGTCTCATGCTTTAACTGCTCATTTGTACATCCTTTTCCATTGTCTTCAAGTGCTGCACGGATAACTGGATTTAATAATAGCTTTCAAAAGGTGATGTAATCCGTGTCAAAACATTAAAAACCCAGCAGTTGTGAATGGAACGAGAATGTCGGTTCATTGTTTTAAATACTGATGAAGAAGGTCGTTATGGCTACTGGTTATGGGCCCTTTGGGCCCTTTGACTATCACCAAATGCCCCTACCGCACTGCCTCCCTACCCATCCCATCCCACCTTTAACCACCCAGTGGGGAGGGGAACGACTTTGAATTTGAACATCACAGCTTCCTCAGGCTACCTGCCAAGATGTCTAGGAAACTCAGCTGACAGGGATCACCTTGAACTCAGGGACAAGGGTAGCACCACCTAAAACACATCAGTGTTGCAGGGTGCCTAAGCTGCCACTAGCACAGCCAGGGCCCATACTCTCTGGGACAACTCATAAGTTTACCAACTCTGGTGCAGACTCCTCCGAGAATAGATCAGGGAAAACTTGAGCTCTAGAGCTCTTCTTGCACAAGCCCATCCCTGCTAGCCCCCTGACAACAAAGCAAGATCTCTCTCCCTTAGGGAAGGGTTGGGAAGCCTTACGTGCAAAGCTTCTTGTGAGCCCAGAACTTTTGCATAGAGGTCACAAAGTTTCTTCAACCTATGGGAAGAGAGGGGGAAAAATAAGTGAAAATGAAAAAGGAAGAGAAAGTCAAAGAGGTACCTATGATTCCCATCATTCAAAAAGATTCTGAGCTATTGCTTCCACTTGACATTTCATTTTAATTTTTCAAAACAAGGCACCTTGGTCTAGTTCCAATATCTTAAATCTGTCAGGTCACAAATAGTTTTTTGTTTGTTTGTTTTTTGCGGTATGCGGGCCTCTCACTGTTGTGGCCTCTCCCTCTGCGGAGCACAGGCTCCGGACGCACAGGCCCAGCGGCCATGGCTCACGGGCCCAGCCGCTCCGAGGCACGTGGGATCCTCCCAGACCGGGGCACGAACCCATGTCCCCTGCATCAGCAGGTGGACTCGCAACCACTGCGCCACCAGGGAAGCCCCCACAAATAGTTTTAAAGAAAAGAAAGTGATGCATTGCCTGCATCACGGGGGGCACACAGCAATTTGTTCATTCATTCAAGAAAACACTGTGTACCTGCTGTCAATTTCCTAAACACTGGAGATTCTGGGAGGACTGAGACATGATTCCTGCTCACCTTCCTTTCTCTCGCCATCCCACGAAGAGGAAATGGGCAAAGCGGAGCAGGAAAAGCTTCGAATTCTGTTTCTGCCTCTTCCATGCTATGAGGTCTTGAGCAGGTTACTTAAACTCTCTGACCTTTAGTTTTATCAACAAACTCACCTGATTTTTTTCACTAATGGTGGTAAAACAATGTGGTCTCAGGATCAGCAACAGCGGCTGCATCACCCAGAAACTTGTTAGAAATGCAGATTCTCAGACCTCATCCCAGACCTTCTAACTCAGAAACAGCAGTGGCAGCAACTGTGTTTTCATAAACCTTCCAGGTGATTATGTTTGAGAACCACTGATACAGAGCATATAAAGTTTCCAGCTCAATAACTGGTACATACGTAATAAATGCTCAATAAATGGTAGCTCTTAAATTTAGTCTTATGGGGGAATTGGATGTAAGCCATAAGTTATAATTAGTCAGTTACGGTATGAGATTAGACTTATTTCCATTCTGATTTTTATAGAATAGTATTGTTAAAGGGGATCTTACAGGTGATTTAGAGTTAGGCCAATGATTTCAAAAGTATTATTATTATTATTATTTTATTTTTAATTTTTTTAAGTGTATTTTTTAATTATTTATTTACTTTTGGCTGCATTGGGTCTTTGTTGCTGTGCGCGGGCTTTCTCTAGTTGCGTTGAGCGGGGGCTACACTTTGTTGCTGTGTGCAGGCTTCTCATTGCGTTGGCTTCTCTTGTTGCGGAGCATGAGCTCTAGGCGCGCGGGCTTCAGTAGTTGCGGCGCGCGGGCTTCAGTAGTTGTGGCTCACGGGCTTAGTCGCTCCGCGGCATGTAGGATCTTCCCGGACCAGGGCTCAAACCCGTGTCCCCTGCTTTGGCAGGCGGATTCTTAACCACTGCACCACCAGGGGAATCCCTATTATTATTTTAAACCCAGGAGCTCTTTCTACAAACAAAAGTATATGAAAATGCCTTATTTCCCCACCCTTCTTCCCTCTCTTCCATCCCTCCTTCCTTCCTTCTTTCTCCCCCTCCACCATCTCTCTCTCTCTCTCTCATTTTTTTCCTTCCTTGTTTCTTTCTAATTTGTTTTTACATAAATGGACTACTTTGGCACAAGCAGAGGAACAGTCAGACAGAGTAAAGAAAATTAAATTCAGGAGTAGAATCAAATACATAAGGGAATTTAGAATCATAAAGGTGGGTATTCTAAACCCATGACAAAAAGACAGATTATTCAATAAAATGGCACTGGGACAAATGGTTACCCATGAAAGAAATAAAGTTGGACTCCTATGCGACTTCTTACACCAAAATATATTTCAGAAGGATCAAAGCTTTACACATAATAGAGGAAACCAGAAAAGTAATGGAAAATGGGTAATTTAAAACATAACCTTGGAATGGGAAAGTCTTTTCTATGCATGATAGACCATTTGGAAGCAATGATTTTAAAAACTGATCAACCTAATTTTATAAAAAGTTAAACTTTTATTATAGTATAAAATGGATAAGCCATAAATATGATCAAAAGACAAATTGGGAAAAGATCTGTCCCAGGCACTGTTCTAGGCACTGGAGATCCAGCAGTGAACCCACCAGACAAAACTTCCTACCTTCGTGGATGTTAATATTCTAGTGGGGACCTTTTTTTTTTTTCAGCTTCTGGGCTATATCCATTTTTGTATCCTCCATAGCTCCTTGCATGGTATCTTACGTACGATAAACTCAATAAATATTATTTCGAATGCTTGGTTCTTCAGTTATCAGCATTGTGCCTTTATACAAGACCCTCATAATGAACATAACAGACATGTTGTGTTGGGAATACACATAGTATTAAGCAGTCTTTAAGTTTAAAAGTTAAGCAAAGTTGAAAGTGGGTAGAAAGAAGAAAAGAAGTAGGAAGGAAAGGGAGATGGAGTACAGAGGTGGGCAGGAAGGAAGAGAGGCGCAGAGGAAATAACGGAGGAGTGAGGGAGGGAGAGAAAGAGGGAGGGAAGAAACAGGAGGTACTTTTTCCCCTACCTTTCCTCTTTGGTAAGACGGGTCAGTTTTCTGGCTTTGTGAGCAAGAATAAATCTAAAACATACAAACAAGAAAAAGGAGGGGAAATCAATGGCTGCTTTCATCCTGGCCTCATTTCTATAGCTACACATATGCCTAGTGTACAAGTTAAAAGTGAACCAGAAGAAACAAATCATACACTATATAATTTTATGTTCCATGTTTTACTATTTCCTGGTTACATTCCTGACACTAAAAGGCACCTTCTAGTTTTAGGGATTCAAGGGACTCAGAACAGATGACTGGCCATAATTTTTGCCTGGGATAATACCATGACTGACCCATCTCCCACTGCATGGCTGGTGCTCAACAGGAATATGCCCTGGGTCTCAAATATCTATCTTAGATGTGTCTGAGACTTTCCATTTTCATCCAGCCCTTTCTCTTTGGTTCTATCTTCAAGATGGTATCTCCCTAGTGCCCAGCCTTTTAGAATCCACCTCCATGTCTAGCCCTACGATTGCCTTCAACTTACCAACTAGCTTTGATCTCCCTGTTTTGACCCTTGGCTCTGTGAAATAAACTCATACAGATCCTGAGACCCATCTCAATTTTGGCTGCTCCAGGTAACCAACGCCCATGACATCCCCATCTGTGCTGCTCTTCCCTGCCAAGCTGAGAACTGGGCTGGTCTTCGCCCCGCTCTAGTGGGACCTGGAAAATCTCAGCATCCCATGTAAATACCATGGATGCCTCCACAGCCTCCACAAGAAGCCCTCTTAGTGAAACACCCTAAGTCAAATCTTCATATCATGTTTTCACAAAAGATAGCTTACCAGAATATATCAACCCCCAGTATTAAACATGAAGCAGAAAACTAGTATAACAAACTTTCAAACGTTATTGGTATTCTAATTCCTTTCTAAATATTAATTTGTTTGAAGACATTGTTTTTTTAAAAAGCAATAAGATTTTTCCTACTGCTGAATTTGGAGAAGAGTGACGTTGGGTAAAAAATTATTGAACAAAGTTTGGGGCACATTTATTAACAGTATAGGAATACGTTGTCAACATGGAAGATCATCACACCACCATAAGCATGCCTTACCCTATTATGGCGGCATAGGTGCCATCAGGTTTGGTATCATCCAACGTGTAGGCAACTGGAGCTTCCTCTCCTTCGATAATCATGCTTCCACAGTAATCTTGGAGAAGAGTAAAATGGAAAAAAGCATCATCACCCTATCAAGCTACCCTTAGCAGTTACAATGAAGCACACATTTTTCAACTTGAGAAGCCCAAAGGCTGAAAATAAGATATTATACCCTAAATATACAAAGTCAAACCAAGCTGATGTCAAAAGTAAGGCTGGGCTTCCCGGGTGGCGCAGTGGTTGAGAGTCCGCCTGCCGATGCAGGAGACACGGGTTCGTGCCCCGGTCTGGGAGGATCCCACATGCCGCAGAGCAGCTGGGCCCTTGAGCCATGGCCGCTGAGCCTGCGCGTCCGGAGCCTGTGCTCCGCAACGCAAGAGGCCACAACGGTGAGAGGCCCGCGTATCGCCAAAAAAAAAAAAAAAGGAAGGCTTTTCATTTGGTGAAAAACTCAAACGGTAAGCCCCTCTCTGCAAAGCAGCAATGTGATATTATGAATTAATCCAGGCCAACATTTAATGAAATCTTGTTTTCCTTGCTGTTAATATGTGTGCCTCTCTTTCCTCTTTCACAGGAAATCAGATAAAACCAAAGATGTGTTCAAGAAACGCTACTCTATTACTGTAAAATAGAAGGGACTGAACATTCACCTTTTATGAGGAACCACTTATTCGATGCTAACTAGTTCGTGATTATCTAGAGACAGGGCAGAGAGGACACAGATGACTAAAATGCACAGGGTCCCTCCACTTTTCCACCCTCCTCCTTAAAAGGGAGGGGATATATGTATACACATAGCTGATTCACTTTGTTGTACAGCAGAAACTAACACACCATTGTAAAGCAACTATACTCCATGCCTCTCTCTCGCTTTGTCACAGCTTACCCTTCCCCCTCCCCATATCCTCAAGTCCATTCTCAAGTAGGTCTGTGTCTTTATTCCTGTTTTTACCCCTAGGTTCCTCATGACATTTTTTTTCTTAAATTCCATATATATGTGTTAGCATACGGTATTTGTCTTTCTGACTTACTTCACTCTGTATGACAGACTCTAGGTCTATCCACCTCATTACAAATAGCTCAATTTCATTTCTTTTTATGGCTGAGTAATATTCCATTGTATATATGTGCCACATCTTCTTTATCCATTCATCCGATGATGGACACTTATATATACACTACCAAGCGTAAGGTAGATAGCTAGTGGGGAGCAGCCGTATAGCACAGGGAGATCAGCTCAGTGCTTTGTGACCGCCTGGAGGGGTGGGATAGGGAGGGTGGGAGGGAGGGAGACGCAAGAGGGAAGGGATATGGGAACAGATGTATATGTATAACTGATTCACTTTGTTATAAAGCAGAAACTACTAGTAAAAAAAAAAGCAACTATACTCCAATAAAAATAAATAAATAAAAAGAAAAAAGATATCTTTGCTGGATATAGAAAAAATAATAATAAAATAAAATGCACAGAGTCCCAAACCCTCATTTCAAACAGGACCTCCAGAACACCTTGGAAAACAATTTCAGCTCATTCTGCACAAAAGAGCTTCTCTCGTTCCCCTCCTGAACAAAATATATGTAATTTCAACAAAAGAATACAACAGAGCAATGGTGAAAATGTCAGGGCAGAATCTGAAATGTTATAATAAGATCCGACTACAGTGTACCACTCCTCCTGCTTCATCATTTACTTGCAAATTGAGGTTGTTCGAACAAAATTATGGTGGAAGACCTGGGAACTAATGTTGTATAGAAAATCCAATGAGTGGGTTTCAAAATGAGGAAGAAAGAGCAGAGAAATAACTTGGAGAGTAGGCACTGTCCCGACCTGTGTGAGAGCAGACACACCTGTAGGCCTTTTTACCTGCACTTGCTTCTCTCTCTCCCCCACCACGACTCTCCCCACTTTGCATCCATGAGAATCAATGTCCTAGTCAGTCACTGGATTGAGGGGTACTTGCATGCCCCTCAGGTGTACTGGGGCTAAGAAAAACATTGCGAAAAACTGAAATAGGGGAAGGAGAAATGCTTAAAGTTTGCTGAAGAATTTAAGAAGATTTAAGAATACAACAGAAATAGTTAAGGAATCACCTTGCTATAAGAAGACAAGAAAGAGGACAGGATGTGATAAGAGAAAAGAGCAAGGGCACACGGGTCACTTGGGGTTCTGCTGGACCGGACAGAGGGATCATGCAGGACACCAGGCTGGCTGGGGTGGAGGCCCTGCTTTCTGGGTGGAGGGGCTCCTTGGACACGTCCTTCACAGCACAAAGTTGGCCTCTGCACCATGCATGTGCACTGGGCAGAAGTGAAGGAACAAGGGGCAGACGGAAGAGTCCTGTTCATGCCAGAACAAACCATGTGGCATCAGCAGCAGTTCTATCATTTGTAGGTAGAAAGCTCAGGAGCTCTGCTCATGCACATGGGACTTCCAGTTAGCTTGGTTCAGCCTCACTCTTTTTTTTTTTTTTTTTTTTTGCGGTACACGGGCCTCTCACTGTTGTGGCCTCTCCCATTGCGGAGCACAGGCTCCGGACGCGCAGGCCCAGCGGCCATGGCTCACGGGCCCAGCCGCTCCGCGGCATGTGGGATCTTCCCGGACCGGGGCACGAACCGGTGTCCCCTGCATAGGCAGGCGGATTATTAACCACTGTGCCACCAGGGAAGCCCCAGCCTCACTCTTAAAAAGGAAGGGCCATTCAAGGACATCTAGACATTGAACAAAATTCTTTAACAAAAGAAGCAAAGACAAAAGCAGAAACAAACTAACAAACAAAAAGGAACTCTCAGGAAAAAAAGACAAAGAGTAGAAGAAATTTCCCCCAAAGTGGCAAGTAACATTCTCAAGGAGAAAAAAGAAGATGTACCTATGGGAGGTAACAAAGAGGACTATTCAGAATAAAATAATTCAGAAGCTTTTTGAGTGTGAAGTGTGGAAGGAGGAGTTCTGAAAAGACGATCACATTCATCTGGAAGAATAACTGACATTTACCAAGGACAAAATTACAGGAAAAATAATGAAGAGAGAATGTCCTACCAGATATCAAAATTATTATAAAGCTACAGGGATTAAAATAGTACAGTGCTGCCAAAGGATTAGAGAATATAAATCTGTGTTCTCCAAAGCGGGGTGTGCACACCTAGATTGTACATCTGGATAGTGGAGAAAGATATTAGAAATTCTTATTTTTCAATTCCAGCTTTTCAAAAATGACTACTCTTGTATATTTTATAAGAAAAACAATACACTTTTTTCCAGTGGTCCATGTACATAATTTAGGAATAAATATATTCAGTGGTAGTTGATGTTTAATTTTTTATATATAGGGCTATAAAAAATATTTGGAGTCCAGTGACAAAAATCAGTGGAAAAGAATTGTTGGTCCAGAAAAGCCGAATGTAGACATATTTCACAGGAGAATGAAACCATCATAAAAAAATTTTTAAAAACTGGTACACTGGGAGAAAATATTTGCAACACATACAGAAAAAAATTAATAAGCACAGGATAAATAGATAATTTACAAAATGATTTCACACAGCCCTGAAGTCTTATTAATGATGAAACTTACAAATTATAGATAAATGGGACATTTTCCCCTACTGATTGGCAGAAAGTTAAAAAAATTATTAGCTGGTCTACCCAAGTCAATTGACTTCGTAATTGCACTTTTACAAATTTATCAAAAGGAAATGCTCCTATTCAAATCTTCAGAGCAATATGAAGGAAGCTGTTTATTGTAGCATAGTGTATAATAGCAAAAACTTGGAAACAATTGAAATGCCTATCATCAGCATACCGATCGGGTACATTTTGATAGAGCCATACCGTGAGATACTGTTTATTCAGTTGTTGAAATGAGGTAGATTTAAATGCACTGATGTGGAGAAATGTCTGTGGCATACCATTAATAGGAAAGAGCAAATTTCAGTATAATGTGTATTATGATTTTTTTAAAAAATGGTTTGGGGAAAGTATATGACATTTATTTAAAATTGTATTTGCATATAAATGTTATGCATATTCTTTAATATACATTTAAAGTATATATACATTTCAATATATATGTACAATATATTGAAAATATTACCTGTGCCTACAATAAATCTCTAAGGATAAACAACTTACATTTTGAACAGTGGTTCCCTAAGGGGAGGGGCAATTGGAGAGGGACATTTTTCATACACTTTTTTTTTTTTTTTTTTTTTGCGGTATGCGGGCCTCTCACTGTTGTGGCCTTTCCCATTGCGGAGCACAGGCTCCGGACGCGCAGGCTCAGCGGCCATGGCTCACGGGCCTAGCCGCTCCGCGGCATGTGGGATCTTCCCAGACCGGGGCACGAACCCGCATCCCCTGCATCGGCAGGCGGACTCTCAACCACTGCGCCACCAGGGAAGCCCTTCATACACTTTTATTTTTTGAAAGTTTTATAGTGAATAAGTTCACTTCTGTAATTTTTTTTTAAAAGCAGGTACTGGGCTTCCCTGGTGGCACAGTGGTTGGGAGTCCGCCTGCCGATGCAGGGGACTCGGGTTCGTGCCCCGGTCCGGGAGGATCCCACATGCCGCAGAGTGGCTGGGCCTGTGAGCCATGGCCGCTGAGCCTGCACGTCCGGAGCCTGTGCTCCGTAACAGGGGAGGCCACGGCAGTGAGAGGCTGGCGTACCGCAAAAAAAAGAAAAAAAAATGCAGGTACTGCTTCTGTTATTTTATTTTATTTTTTTTTTGCGGTACGTGGGCCTCTCACTGTTGTGGCCTCTCCCGTTGCGGAGCACAGGCTCCGGACACGCAGGCTCAGTGGCCACGGCTCACGGGCCCAGCCGCTCCGCGGCATGTGGGATCTTCCCGGACCGGGGCACGAACCCATGTCCCCTGCATCGGCAGGCGGACTCTCAACCACTGCACCACCAGGGAAGCCCTGCTTCTGTTATTTTAAACTTCAGTTGAAATCATTTAGATTTAAGGGAAAATAGAAATGGTGTAGATGAGCAAAAGCGAGGGATACTGCAAGATATAAGGCTTCGGCAAGAGCCTGCTCTCTCCAGGTAAGTGGGGATGGGAGGCAAAGCTAAGGTGGCTGTGATGCACCCCCTGCCCCTGCAGGGACCCCGGGAGGGCAGGGTGTTGATGGTGAGGGTGGCTGAGCTTAGGATGATTTAGTGGGAGACCAGCAAAGAAGAGGGGGCCCCTCCTTGTAAACTCACAAAGATATTACACACTTAAGAAACTGGAAAGCATTTCCTGGGACAATCATTCTACAAGGCAGCAAGAACTGGCTAGGGCTACCTGTATCAAAAGGCAAAAAGTTACCTTCTCTTTAACCAAACCACGCTGCATTTATAAAACAAACAAACAGTAATCTTGACTGATTGATTGCTGAGTGCCTCATATGTGCCAGTCACTGTGCTAGGCTGTTTGGGGCTGCAAAAATCACCCCCTTTGAATCTGGTTGACTCATATTCCCTGTGCTTTTGTATTACTCATTAATCATAGTGCCTTTAGGGATGGCGCTGAAAGTCTGACGCAAAGCAAAGACCTTCTTACAAGAGTTAACTTCCTCAGATTTCATTCCCTTATAGAATCCTTCAAAATATTGTTATTGAATTGCTTATCGATGTAACAGGAATGATATTGGATGCGAGTCTTGGAGCCCTCCCCTGTGTTTCTATAATAGCCTAGGTAACACCAACAGTGTACTCAATACATTGTAATGCAATTATCAGTTTACAAGACTGGCTTCCTCCCAAGTCTGGATTTTTCTGGGCAAGGAAACATGCCTTTGAATTCCCAATGCCTAGCACAGCGCCTGTCATACAGTAGGTGCTCAGTAGAGGTTGGCTGAGGAAACACATTCAATTTCTCAAAAGAAATTGAAAATGCTTTGAAGAGGCTCTCATGTCTACAATCATTTTTTAAAGTGTAACTCAAGGCTCATTACCAATAAGGACCGAGTCAGACCCAGCCTCTTCTTGAGGATGAAGAACTTGGGTTTTGTTTTTTTTAAAATTTATTTTATTGAAGTGTAGTTGATTTACAATGGGTTAATTTCTGCCATACAGCACAGTGATTCAGTTATACATATATATCTATTCTTTTTCATATTCTTTCCCATTATGGTTTGTCACAGAATACTGAATATAGTTCCCTGTGCTATACAGTAGGACCTTGTTGTTTATCCATCCTATATATAATAGTCTGCATCTTGGGTTTTCTTTTTGATACTAGTACCTAACAATGAACTTGCCTGGCACACTGCAGACCTAAGATAAAGGTCTGCGGACATGAATGGAAAGCTAGAGATTCTCTCCATAAATAAAGGCATTCTGAGTCATGAAGAGAAAAAAAAAATCTCCATTCCACGGTCCTAAACCTTATCCACTTGCCAGCAACCAGCTGTCTAAAACGGGTGGCCTGGATCACGAGAGGAAGCAGCTTAGCAGCAGCGAGCTCTCCATGGTGGGTCACTGCACCGTCCTTTGTGAAAGATAGATTACTTGTTCAACTGATGCACCAATCCAATAACAGTCCTAAACAGAATTTCCTGCAAAGGGGGAGAATCAGGAGGCTGCAATGTGGTGGAAAGGGGTAGATACAGGAAGAACCGCCCTAAGGTAAGAATATGAAACTTTCCCCCTTTGCCTCCAGCACATCCTTCCTCTCCCTTCTGCAATCTAGCTCCTCATTTCAGTCCATCCTTCCCTTTGCCCTCAGTCCCAGGTACTGACGGTTCTTACGTGGACTCCTCTTGGAAGAAAAGGAGCTGTGATGAGAGTCAATGTGATAAGCCTCTAGCATTGTGCCGTCCAATATAGTAGCCATGCGTGGCATTTTTACATTGGAATTTAAAGCTATTAAAATGAAATAGCCATGCGTGGCTTTTTATATTTGACTTTAAAGCAATTAAAATGAAATAAAATTGAAAAATTCAGGTCCTCAGTCTCACTAGCTACATTTCAAGTGTTTGATACCCACACACGTGGCTAGTGGCTGCTGTCCTGGACAGAGCCACTCTGGAACATTTCCATCGTTGCAGAATCTAGTACTTTAGTGGGCATCCCTGTAATGTTCTATCCAGTAGAGCCACACACTTATTGAATATATATGAATGCATAAATGAATTTAATTTCATATAGTAGAATCTTGACACTAGTGAGAAATTGCCTGGAAATTTTCAGAATCCCCACCTTTGTGAACGGCTCTATAAACTCATACTTTAAAAACCTGTATCAGAAAATGTTAATAACCTATTTTCACAAGATTTTGTGAAAGGATTAGTAAACTTTATACTGAATTATGAAAAGAGTTGATCATATTCTAAGGGAACTTAATTGCATGAGTGTGTGCCAATGTACTTTACTCGATGGAACTGACCTTAGAACCTGGATGAATGTTTTACGTCCAAATTCTAAGAAAAACAGTTACACGCAAATGTGTGACTTTGCACCAAGTTTCTTGGACCTTTTAAGCAAAGAAAAGTACTCACTCTTATTCCTCCAGAAGGGCTCTTTATAATAAACTATGCACTTGATGACTGAACCCAAAGGCACACGAGTGATCAGCTGGTTTCTCATCATTGGCAGAGGGGGATTGAAATGAATCTTCATGCCCAGAACAGGAGGAATAGCGCTAACCACATACTTAGCCTGGAAGAAAAACGGCGTGGTTAAACATTGCTGGTGGGCTGTTTTTGCTCTTTTTCTAATGTTTCTCCCCCATTTACCCTCATCCCCCACTCAATCTCTTCTTAAAAGAGAAACTAGAAGAATCAAACTTGTTAGAATCAAAATGAACTCTTGTTGCTCCCTAGCTCAAAACCTCCAATGACTTCCCATCGCACTTGGAGTCAAAGCTAAGTTCCCTACAGTCACTTTCAAGGTCATACATGAAAGGAGCCCCTGTCACATCTCTGATCTCATCTTCTGTTACTCTTCCCCTCAATCCTCTTAATTCCATCATTTTGACTACCTTGCTGTTACTTCAACATGCCAGGCTTGCTCTTACCTCAGGGCCTTTGCACTGGCTGTTTCAGTCTACCTGAAAAACTATTCCCCAGAGAGCCACCTGGCTCAATCCCTCATCTCCTTGGGTTCTGTGCTCAAACATCACCTTCTGAGTGAGGCCTTCCTTGATGACCTATTTAAAATTGCATGACCAGTCGTCCCACCTCACCTTCTGGCACACCCTCTCTGCCTTCCCTGCTTGGTTTTTTCCACAGTACTCATTACTATTTGGCATAGTCTATATTTTATATATCTGATTATAACTTTTCTCCTTTACTAGAATGTAAGCCACATGAAGGCAGACAATTTTATCTGTTTTGTTCACTGCTATGTTCCCAACTCCTACAATAATGCCTGGCACATAGGAGGCACTTGATATTTATCAAATAAATATTTTCTTTGATTTTCTAATTATGTAGGAGCCCAATACAGAGGGTTGATAATATGTGTTTTGTAAATCTACCCCCTCACCCCCAAATATTATGGTTCTGTTTTCCTTTCTTTCAGATAGAGGTAGCTTTTTTGCTTTGGGCAAAGGCATTGTCTACGAAGTCTAGAATATTCTTCGCTTTATTTAAGCTCTGATTATCTATGGGACTCTTTGTCTCTTCTCCCTGGTTTAAGGCTCTTGGTTACCTCGTACATCTCGTGGTTTAGGGTCTCCACAAGGACATTTTCTCCTGTCTGGTCAATGTGGATCACAGGTCTCTCCAGCTTCACTCGGTCCCCAAGGAGGTCCATTATCCGCTCACTCACTTGACCAGATCCACCCACAAATTTCCTCTCCTGGAAAGAAAAAAGGACCCAAGAGGTGGGTAGGAAATATAGGAATGGATATAAATCGCTAAGTTGCTAGTTTTCCTCACATATCTTTACTGTGTGAGATATACAATTTCATGCTGCCGTTGTGGGTGGTGTCTTTCACCATTGTTTTCTAACCAATGATTGCTGGCTTTCAACAAACTTACACGTTTTCGAGCCTTCCGGGCTCTGTTCTGATGGACTCCCAGACTCCAAACTCAGCTGGACATCCTCAGCCTGACTCTCATGTCCCACCTGCCTGGCCGAGACCCCTGCTCTGTGTCCTACCTGCATCCTTTGGTTGAGTTGCTAGGCTACCACTTGCCTGAGCACACCTAGGCCTGTTTCCTGTTTCCTTGTTACTCAGTCTCAGAATCTTGCTGACCCACCCATCCCCAGGCCAGCTTACTCCCTGTTACAGTCTGTCTCACCCTGGGTCAGGTACCTGCTGTTTCTGTGGCCACCGAGGCCATTTCACCTCACCGCATCCACCTGCAAAAGCTTCCAAATGTTCTGCGTGATCATGCCCACAGTTGAGCTGACTGTCTTCTCCTAAATTTCCAGTTCAGTTAATTTTTAAAAAGACTATTTCAAATAGGTCTAGGAAGAAGGTCACGGAGAAGGGGAAAGAGAAGGGAAGGGGAGAAGGAGAAGAAAGAGGGTGATGAGGTGGAGGAGGGGGCAAGAAGAGGAAGGGAAGGAAAGGAAAATGACTGTCGAGGAGATTAGCTAAGAACTCGAATCCATTTCCTACTGTGCCCAGCACAGCGCATTATACAAGGCTGGGGTTCAGGAAATAGGCACTGAATGAATGAATGAATGAATGAATTCCATGTGGTGCTTGTGTTTTAAACTGAAAACACGTTTCTGACGTTTTTTGTTCAGCTTTCCAAGAAGTACTCAAGTTATGTTCATCAGCTGGTCTCTTACAAACTTACCAAATAATCATCGGATGTATATCCAAATTGAAAGTTGCAAAGTACATAAAAAAAGGAGACAAGCCTAATTTTAAAATGACATTGGCCACTGGGTTGTCACACTGGGTACTTAACAACAGACTGTCCCTTTCAAAAGTCACTTTGAGCTGCTATGATTAAGCTCTAAAAGCCACAAGCCTGCCTCCTGTTCCATCCTTTCATGACTGAAGGATGATGCCAATCTTTTTTAGGCAGTGGTGGTTTTCTGTTTCAACGGTCGGGGTATGAATGGGTACCTGCCCTCCATTGGTTGTTGAGATGATCCTGGCACTGCCCCCACACTGCTTCACATACCACAGGAACCAGAGAGCGGAGACCTCATGGGTCTCTGCGGTGACACACAGGTTCACAAAGAGAGTAGCAAGCTGCTTCGAAGATCTGCTCAGGAAGAAACAAGAGCAAAGCTGGCAAATGCAAGGGAGCATCTTCTTCATTCTCTGGAAATTATTCAAGCAGTAAACTTAACTTGGCTAAGTGGAGAACAATTTAGCAAGTTGCAGAAAATTGTCACTAGAATCTATTATAAAACATGACATCAGAGACTTGGGGAATAGGAGACATATTTTCCCCTTAGTCAAAAGACCTAGCTCAGAATCAGCATGTATTCCATATGCTATGCTGTCATGATTGCTCTCCACACACTAGCTACTCTCCTAGGCATCCCCATCTCAGTAAAAGGCATCACCATTCACCCACTTGCTAAGGCCAACACTCCAGAAATCAACCTTAATTTCTCTCTTTCCATCACTCTCCCACCATCCAATCCATCAGGAAGTCCTGTTGTCTCTCACCACATCACTCCACCTTCATTACCACCAAACTGGCATCACCTCTTGCCAGGATGATTAGAATTATTTCCTCCAGACTGGTCTCTCTCGTTCCACTTGTCCTCACTGAATATCTATTTACTACACTTGAAGCCAAAAGCTTTTTATTGCCCTCCCCTCCGTGGTGCTCTTTCTATAGTGTAAATCAAGTCATGTCATTCCCTCACTTAAAACTTTCCAGTGGCATCCTATCAAAACCAGAATAAGATTCAGATCTTTTACCATGGCCTCCAAAGTCCTAAGTGATCTAGCCCATGCCTACCTTTCCTATCTCATCCTGTACCTTCTCTACTTATTCTAACGTCCTCTCAGAAAGATGAACTCTTATATGTCTATAAAAATGAGCACCAGCTTCTATATTCCCAGCACCCTGGCATTCTCTATCATTGTACCATAGTGTGGTAGCTTTAAAACTATTTTCACTGTCTTATCTTAATTATTGGTTTATTATTTTTTATTGCTGTCTCCCCCACTAGAATATCAATCAGTGAGACAGGGATCTTAACTTTCTTGCTCACCATAGTATCCTCTTTACTAAAATAGTGACTGGCACATAGTAAGCACTTAATAAATTACTTGTTAGATGACTGAATGAGTACATGGTTGATGAGAAATATCAATTAAACATTACTTTTCTTTTCTTTCTTTATTTATTTTGGCCATGCCACACACCTTGCGGGATCTCAGTTCCCCAAGTGGATTAAACCCAGGCCACGGCAGTGAAAGCCTGGAATCCTAACCACTAGGCCACCAGGAAACTCCCTAAACATTATTTTTAAATGATCCATAATGCTCAAAGGATATGCTAGGTGCTGTACCAAGTACAGAATTAGTCACAGTTATCTATTCAGTTATTTTACTGTCTAATGGAAGACCAGCTCAAAGAATGGATGAGGGGAAAAAGTGATTAATAGAGTATAGATAGACGAACTTTTGCTTGAGGTTGGCAGGTAAATGAGAGGTTATGTCCTATCTGAAGCCACACCAGAAAGTGAATGATCTCACGCAATTCCGACAGCCCAGTGAAATCTAACAGATCCTAAAATTCACCAGTAGTAATGTGTACTCTGGGATATCTTTAATTAGGACCAATCCCGCTTTTGACTTTGACATAAAGTTTGCATGTTGTTAATCTGGTTATACCTGAAGCAGAATTTTCCACCTGGTAGTGCTGACAATGGATGGAATAAATAATACTGTCTTCCATTTATTGAACTCTTTCACACTCCATGGTTTTTAAAACCCATTGTCTTATCGATTTGTCACAAAAATGACAGTCATTATTTTTCCCCAGTTCACAAACCCAAACACTGAGTCTCAGGGAAGTTAATAATATGTAGTGCACAGCTCACTAAATGGTACAACTGCAAACCACATCATACCTGATTCAAACTTCATGCTTTTAATACCTCAAAATGCTTTAAAATCAGTTAAGTTGACAACCTTGAAGGGACAAATATTAACCAAGGGACACCCCTCTACCCTAGTGTACCTTGACTCTGGAAGTTTGTAGAATCACACCTAACACACATACCAGTTACTTGTAGCACTTTTGTGACGGTCCCCGTCATTAAGCCTGCAAATAGTGTACCATATATGTTGAAGTGACTTCAAGTTAGTTTTGCAAGATTCCTCATGATAACTGAAGGGATGGAAATTGCTGACTCATGCTTTCTTTGCAGAGGCAATTTTTGGTTTCTATCTAAAACAAATATCCAAAGATTGGTTTAAAATATTACTTCAAAGTGAAAACATCCTTTGCTGCTTCCTGATGTCCCGTTTTCTTTGTTCTTTATTGTATAGGTGAATTCGGATGGTATAAGGGAGTCATAAATAACTAAAACCTAATGTTGCCCTAGCTAGATAACCAATATTAAATATAAAAATAGAGTTGTGATTCTAGTTGTTACTGTTGCCAATTTAGTGAGAAAGAAATAACCCTGGTTTGAAATCAAGGGAGATCTAAAAGTAATTTGTCTCTGGAGGGCCAGGCCATTCCTAATCCTTTATTTGATTTATTCTAGGAGCTTTACTGAGAAAAGAAATGAGAAAAAAAATATCTGAGGGATGGAAGGCCAAGGAAGCTAGTGCAATAATATTTTCGTGTTCCTTGCCCTGTTGACTCTTTAAAAGATAAACGTTATTATGTTTTCTACATGAAAAATATACACATATTATATAAAATTTGGAAAATTCATAAAATAAAAAGATGAGAGAATGAGTATCTTCCACATTTCTGCCTCCCAAAAGATAATCCCTAGACTCATTTTGGTGCATTTCTTTTTCTAGTTATAGGTTTTAAAAAGTGTATTTACACAGCTGTGACTACATCATAAATTTAGTCTGTTTCTGAAAACCACTTTATAAAAGATAACAGAAAGAACGATCAACATTAGTCTTTGAATGTATGATTGTGCTTTAGTTTGAACCACGGTAGGTTGGATATTCTGGGGATTACTTCCTTTAAAACCAGGAAATGATATCATGCTTATCTTGCTTATGAAAAATTTAAAAATTACTGTGTTCATATATTCCTAACGTCTCAGAATGCTTTATTTTGTCAGCCAACAGCCTAGAATATTCACTAAGGGGAGGATTAGGCCAAGGACTATGGCAGAAAAACTCAGATCTCTGTGAGACCAAAGAAATATAATTAGTCCTATCTTCAATGAGCTTCAAAGCTCTCTGGAGAGAGAAGACCTAATGAACTTATTAAAAGCTTTTTATAACAGGAGTTATAAAACAAATGCAGGTAAAAAATACTCACTATATTTTGAAAATCTCATATATAAAATTGAAAAGTAAATACTGCAATTTTATTACAAACAAAATAAGTTGTATTACAAACTACATTCTAAAACAGAGTGGTAAATAGTATCAGATAAGTGTTAAAAAGGATGTAATTAATAATAGGCATTGATTTCGTGACAATAAAAGGGTTTTACTCTTTCAAAATTGGTTGCTTTCAAAGGCTGAAGACATAGGAGAGGCACATGTTCATCATAGAGTATTATATAATAATAACGGTAATGATTAAAAACTCGAAGTAACTAAAACGTCAAATGATAATAAATAAACACATTATGGTATTCACTTCCCATGGAATAGTCTGCAACCATGAATATGATGTTTGATGAAGAATTTTAATGACGTGGATAACTGTTTGCATTGTAATATTAGATGTTAAAAAACATTCTGATGGATCTCGGTTGCTTGCAGTGAATGTACAGTTTTCTTTTTAGAAGTGAGATGATATATCACACTGTACATACTTGATGACAGCCTGCTTTTCTATCTGTTTAATAGTATGATTTTTTTCAAGCCATTAAATATTCTTCTTCAACACGATTTTTAAAGATTTTAGAGTATTCCAGTTTTTGGGCAAACCATAATTAATTTAACCAGTCTTCTATTATGTGACATTTAGATTTTCCTTTTAAAAATAATGCTTTGAATCTCCCTCTCTCCCTTTCTCTCTCCCTTTCTCCCTCTCTTCTTTCCTCTCTCCTTCTTTAAGCTAAATTCTAAGAAGTTGAATTTATGTATGAAGAAAAGAAGTATGGACATTTTACGTCTTTTGGTTATTTCTATATCTTAGATTCAGATATCCTTAACAACTTTTTACTTTTAGTTGCCAGTGCTCCAACTTCCCCCCCACCCCCAACAATGCCTAGAGAATGAAGACATCAACCCCAGAGCCACATTCCCAACTAATGCTGTTTGGCATGGGCAAACAGTCTCATAGCAATGCCATTTTCTTACTTTGCTTACCACAAATTCACCATGTGCTTGAGATGGAACCCTTACCATCCTTTCCTTTTTCCCTGCTGTCCAAGAGCAGGGAGGCCTTTCCACGCTGTCTGTCTATACAGCTTCCACAGCTCATGCATAGTTCCCACCTCTGCCAACCATAATTTAATACTTGACTCATGAACACTTTCTTTCAATGCTACACATTTCTACCTAATGGGGGAGCAGTCAGTCCAGTCATCCATGTTTCCTGGACAGTTGTGAATTACCCAGAGAGCTTCTCTACAAGTTCCTCTTCAAAGCCTTGAAGAATTCCACTCCATCCCATAGGTGTTTGAAATGCATGTGCTGATGCACTCTTTCCATACTTGACCACCAGTGAGGAGTATTACAAGTATCCCTACATCGACAGCTTGATAAGTGAGATCTTTAAACTGTTCTAAATAAGGGAAGTGGCACAATGTGGTCTGTCCTAAGGACTTTAGGGGGTAATATGACCTTTGTGATGCAAAACTATTCCAAAGAAGTAGGTTTGATGTACAGACATCTTTAGGGCAGGACATGGTTCCAATATTTTTCAGCACTCCACCTGGCCCAGTGGTGTGGTTATGGACACAAAGCAGCTACTTGTTTCATAGCTGCTGAACGGAATTGCTAAATAAACCTGAAAGAGAGTCACAGTCAATGCCTGTGCCTAATGGCGAGTCTTACTCCGTCCAGCAGATCTTGTCCAGCAGCTCCTTCATCGTCATGTGGTCCCACTGTTCTGCAAGGGGCGCCTTCCATGGGGCATCACTGGGAATCTACATTCAGATGACAATTCAGAGAAGAAAAGCAAATGTAATTTTCCATTTTAAATAACTATTTCAATAGTATTCAAAACTCTAACTTAAAGAAGGAAAATGCAAGTTTTCCAAATTCCCCCAGTAGTGGTTTTTTACTGCGCAATCCATGTTGTCTGTGTAGATTTCCTATTCACTCTATCCATATTTATTTATTTTTTTTTTTGTGGTATGTGGGCCTCTCACTGCTGTGGCCTCTCCCGTTGCGGAGCACAGGCTCCGGACGCGCAGGCTCAGCGGCCATGGCTCACGGGCCCAGCCGCTCCGCGGCATGTGGGATCTTCCCGGACCGGGGCACGAACCCGTGTCCCCTGCATCGACAGGTGGACTCTCAACCACTGCGCGACCAGGGAAGCCCCATATTTAATTTTTGATAACCTTTCCTGTGCTATAAATGGAGGCTATGTTGTAATCAGGCTGCTTCCAAATGTCAACTACTAAGTTACTATTATAATTTAGAAAGAACAATTCAGAAATTCAACTCCTTGGGACTTCCCTGGTGGTCCAGTGGCTAAGACTCCACACTCCCACTGCAGGGGGCCCGGGTTCGATCTCTGCTCAGGGAACTAGATCCCACACGCCGCAACTAAGAGTTCGCATGCCGCAACTAAAGATTTCTCATGCTGCGACTAAAAGATCCCAAATGCCACAACTGAAGATCCCACACGTGGCAACGTAGATCCCTCGTGCCACGGCTAACACCTGGCACAGCCAAAAATAAATAAATAATAATTTTAAAAAATCAACTCATTAACAAAGATCAGACAGATGTACCAGATCGTGTCTAAACTGGAGTTTCAGGTCAAGCTCTGTGTGTGTTTACTCAAGAGCTGCAGGTTTGGGCATGGTGGTGACTCAAAGACCCAGAAGTCTTACTTGCTATGTCCTGAGGCTATTCTAAATTAGAAACATCCAGGAAAGCTGAATGATAGAAGATCTTCTCCCCCCTCATCAGTAGCATGCAAATTGCAGCCTGTTGGACATGTCATTCTTTTAGAGGTTAGAAACAAGTTCACTTATTCATCTCACAAATCTCTACTGCAAGTTACTGTGCTACACAATGTGCTAGGCACTGTTGACATGCTTCACCTTCTTTCTTTTAAGTACTAAACTTATTATGAAGAATACAGATGTCATCAAAGAAGCTTTAGGAAGCTTTACCTCTCGTCCCATGTCATCCATCGTCCTCCAAAGGTTGTTATGATCTAGGTAGGCAATTGGATTCCACACAGGTGGGAATGCGCCCCTGAAGGGGTAGGATTTGCCCTGTGAGATACAAGATAATTTTAAAAGGGAACATTTACTACAATGGAAAAGTAGTTAAATATGCCACGTTGTTAAATACCTGTAAGCAAAATCATGTTATCAATATGTGACATACACTCAAGTGTTTTAGTTCCTTCGTGTCCTCAGAACCCAACTTAACTTTTTAGCATTAAGATTTCCAGCAAAATTCCCTGTTACCTAAAGAAATTTGGTGCCACACCAAACACAATAGAAAGGTTTCTCTGTGAAATTGGAACTCTTATCATGTAAAATGTAAATGCCAGTACAGAAGTGGGGTTACCTAATCTCATTTGCCAATGATACTTGCAAATATCTCAGAGCCAGGAGACTCTGCATGGTGGAGGGTCAGAAAATGACAACTATAAATATTACACAAGTTAGAAGGGGATGAAAAACCGATTGCAGGAATGCAAGTATCTGTAGGAAGAGCCACAAAACAGGGCCGAGCAAGCTTCTCCAAAGAATCAGATACGCTAGGTCAACACAGGAGTTCCCAGAGATCAAGGTCAAAGCAGAAAGAAGAGACAACTTAGGGAGTTCCCTGGTGGTCCAGTGGTTAGGACTCGGCGCTTTCACTGCCGTGGCCGGGGTTTGATCTCTGGTCAGGGACTAAGATCCCGCCAGCCAAGCAGTGCAGCAAAAAAAAAAAAAAGGGACACAATTTCAAGGTTCTCTTTGTGACATGTTTACACTGCCTGGTTCTCCCAGAAGAGCAGGGACGCCTCGACACAGAGACAAAGGGCATATATTTCTCCAAGGATTACTAACATGGCAGCTTGTATGTCATCTCTGGGAGGCTTATCTTAATGGCAGTTCAGGTACAGCCACAAAAAACCACTTTAGGTTCATTTGAAAACCTAAGTCAGAAGTCAGGCCATGCATTCTGACATCATCTTGCAACCAAATAGGAGTAACTCAAGGTCCACAGTCAACCAAGATCTCACAATAACTCTCAGTCATTTGGCAAAGATTCATCTCACACTGATTTTGTAGTTACAGAAACTATTTTAATAGTTAATTCTATGGTCATATTGTTCTTTGTTCCCCAACAAGGCCCTAAGATTCTCAGGGAAGAGTTATCATACAGGCTTACTTTTCTTCTTGTATTAGTCAGGGTTCTCCAGAGAAACAGAACCAATAGGATGTATGTGTGTGTCGGGAGCGGGACAAGGGGGCAGTGAGAGAGAGATTAATTTAGGGAATTGGCTCAGGCAATTGTAGAGGCTTGGCAACTCCAAAATCTACAGGGCAGGCTGGCTGGCTGGAAACCCAGGGAAGAGTCACAGTTCAAGTCCAAAGGCCATCTGCTAGCAGAATTCCGTCTTCCTTGGGGACCTCAGTGTTTTTCTATTAAGGCCTTTAACTGATTGGATGAGGTCTACTCACATTATGGAGGGCAATCTGCTCTACTCACATTATGGAGGGCAATCTGCTTTATTCAAAGTCTAATTTACATGTTAAACTCATCTAAAAAAAATACCTCTACAGAAGCATCTAGAATAGTGTTTGATCAAATATCTGGGTATTGTGGCCTAGCCAAGTAGACACATAAAATTAACTATCACACTTCTTAGCCAACTTTACTGAGGTATAATTTACACCAAAGAAACTATTTTAAATGCACGATTTGAGAAGTTTTTGTTTGTTTGTTTCTTTGCAGTACGCGGGCCTCTCACTGCTGTGGCCTCTCCCGTTGCGGAGCACAGGCTCCGGACGCGCAGGCTCAGCAGCCATGGCTCACGGGCCCAGCCGCTCCGCAGCATGTGGGATCTTCCCGGACCGGGGCACGAACCCGTGTCCCCTGCATCGGCAGGCAGACTCTCAACCGCTGCGCCACCAGGGAAGCCCCCCATGCCCACATTTTTGATTAATCTCCTTTGGGTAAATTCCTAGAATCAGACACCCTGGCATGAAGATTTGTGTTTGACTTTTTAAAGCAGACTCGCTGAAAACCAGCAACCAACTCGATTATCACAAGGCCTTATTTTGTAGCCTAAGAGCTTCGGCAGGCTCAGTAAAAACATCTGAAATCTGCCTTCTCAATTCTCCCCCTAACTAGTGGGCCAGGGCTCTCAGAGACGGGCTGGCTTGGAGGCAAGCACATCACTAATGTCAACTTTGATGCTCCAGATGTCTTGCTCTTCTCCTGACCCTTGTTCTCTGAGGCAAAGACCGCACACCCTGAAGTCTGTCGCATCTGGGAAGCCCTTTTGCCATCTTATTTCCCCACATTGACCCCGGTCTCTGGAGTAAGAACAGGTGGCCTGGCCTTTCTTCGATCCTGCTTCTCGACAGTGACCTTTCCCTCTCCGTGTCTCCTCTGCTGTTCATGGGAATGTCGCCTTCCTCACTGTGCAGCAGGCCATCCGGCCTCTCTAGAACTCAATGACTTTTACAGCTCTTGGAAAGGACTATCCTTGGGCCACAAACAAAACAGGAGGACCAAGCTTAACTTTTGATCTATATTTCCCGTTTGGAAGAAAAGAAATTTAATCTACCCTATGGGGGAGGAAGGAAGGAAGCTCTACTTAGGCAAATGGTTTTCTTCCTCTGTTTATCTGTTCTCATGTCTAAGCACTTGGAACCTGTGGTCAACAGGGGTTCTTTCTTTTTTTTAAATATATTTATTTATTTATTTGTTTTATTTTCGGCTGCATTGGGTCTTTGTTGCTGCGCACAGGCTTTCTCTAGTTGCGGTGAGCGGGGGCTACTCTTCGTTGCGGTGCGCGGGCTTCTCATTGCGGTGGCTTCTCTTGTTGCAGAGCACGAGCTCTAGGCGCGTGGGGTCTAGGCGCACAGGCTTCAGTAGTTGTGGTGCACGGGCTCACTAGTTGTGGCGCACAGGCTTAGTTGCTCCAAGGCATGTGGGATCTTCCTGGACCAGGGCTCGAACCCATGTCCCCTGCATTGGCAGGCAGATTCTTAACCACTGCATCACCAGGGAAGCCCCAGCACGGGGTTCTGAGTGCATCATCACATGGGTGAAGCTGGAGGAAAGGGCAGACAACAGTGACAACGTTTTTGGAACAGGCCAGCAGCACTTAGCACAGAAAAGGCCTGGAGTTGTTTAGGGAACCGTTGACTGAAACCACCCGCCTTGGCCAGACCCCGATTGCCTGAGCTGTCTCACAACAGAAGGTCCTGATAAGGAACATGGTGCTGTCACTGAAAACTAACTAGGTGAATTCGGGAGGGGCCAAAAGAGGGAGGAGAGGACCAACTTCCCAGAGTCCTCTTGCTGGAATCCATCTTGGCTGAGAGATTTGCACGCCACCAGGCAGGACCCTGAGTCAGACTAGGGCCCAAGCAAGATGATTGGCCAGAAATAACCTGGAAACTAACCCCATCACCATAAAACCCGAGACTGCAAGCCACATGGCAGAGCAGTTCTCCTGGGTTCCCTTACCCTCCCGCTCTCCACCCAGCACCCATTCCTAAAAAAGTCTCTTGCTTTGTCAGCACGTGTGTCTCCTTGGACAACTCATTTCCGAGTGTTAGACAAGAGCTCACGCTCGGGCCCTGGAAGGGGTCCCCCTTCCTGCAACAGAATCATCCATGTAGGGAGAAACAGGGAAGATGGGGATGGTACTGGCTGAGAAATTAGGCAAAGCCTTGCAGGAATAATAATAATAACAAACAATAATGACAACAGCTGACAGAGACTGTTTACCCCGTTCAGGCCTCGCTCTGTACACTTTACATGTATTGATTCATTCATTAATCTTCACAGCCACCCTTTCAGACGGATGAGCTGAGACATAGAGAGGTGAAATAATTATCGTCTGCTCAAGGTCTCACAACTGCTAAGTGGCAGCAGGATTGCAATTCAGACATTCAAAGGCCAATACTCTTGATCATGAAAGTTCCCAGCCTCTTAATTATTGAACACCATTTGTCAGACACTAGGCTGATGGTTTTAATTAAATAATTTAATTTAATTCTCACAACAACTCAGTCAGTAAATTGCTAATTGTATGTTTCATTTTACAGATGAGTTCTGAAGCACAGAGAGGTTGAGAAGCTTGTTCAAAGGTCACACAGCTTGCACGCCAGGGGAAACAGAATTTAACCTTGGGTTTGTGCATTCAGAGCTCAAGCTCTTACTTAGATCTCTGCTCCATGAGCCACTGCTCAGTTGGTGTAAAGAAGGTCTCTGGAAGACATTTTGACCCAGTAACCACTTGAGATTCTTACAAACCAGGTAGAAGCTGATGATGGGTTCAATGACCAGCCAGATCTTTTTCGTGGCTCTCCCTCCTGATCCCAGGCAAGGACCAGTCCAGCCCATACTCAAATGACTTCCATGCCAGTTCATTCACTCATTTATTCAACAAATTATTTCTTTACACACAGTGTAAAACACACTGGAATTTGAAAACTTGGTATGAAAAAATGTTAAATACCTCATTAACAATTTCATATACGTAAAAATGACTATCTTTGATAAATTGGGTTAAACAAAATATACTATTAAACATATATAATTACAAAGGGGCACAAAGACCTTTGATTGTGGGGATGGTTTCACAGGTGTATACATATGTCAAATCTTAAACTCTATACCTTAAATATGTGCAGTTATTATGTCAATAATGCTGTAGCTCCCCCATTGCTACCCGAGAGGATTAACAAGAACTAATTTCACCTGTTTATTCATTTATTTTTTCGATGCAGCTATTAGAAATTTTTAAATCACATAGGTCAACAAATACTTCTTGAGCACCTCCTATGTATCTGTCACCGTTCCAGGCTCCGGGGGCACAGCAGTGAGTGACAACAGACAAAAGTCTCTGCTCTCCTGAGAGCTTACATTCTAATAGGTGTAACCAAAATAAACAAACAAAACAGACACTAAAGAAAATAAAGAAGAAAATCATGTCATATATTAGACAGTGATAAGTGCTATGAAGAAAAAGAGAGTAGGAAAGCCAAAGAGGGGGTGTTGTGGTTTGGGGTTGATTATAATTTTAAATAAGGTGGACAGGGAAGGCCTCACTGAGAAGGTACCATTTGAGGGAAAAGATGAGAGGAGAGGGGGAAACCATGTGCTCAGCAGGGTTGGGGGCAGAGCATTTCAGGCAGAGGCCCCAGCAAGCATCCTGAGATGGACTGCACAAGCGAGGATACAGTGAGCAGACAGCATCACCAAATCTGCCAGCAACCTTGATCTTGGACTTCCCAGCCTCCAGAACTATGAGAAATAAATTTCTATTGTTTATAAGCCACCCAGTCTATGGTACTTTGTTATAGCAGCCTAAATTGACTAAGGCAAATAGTCTTAAAATAAGAAGAGGACTTCTTCAGGATCTGAGACAGAAGACTGACTGAATGTTTTCTAAATACAATGGAAGTTAGTATCTTCTGAAAAAAATTAAAATGTTTCAACTAGGAAGCTGAAAATTGTAATTCTTCCCCCCCAAAACCTGATCAATATCTTTGTCCTCTTTACTTTCATAATCTGCTGTAAATACACATGCTGATGGAGACAGAGGCCTCCACAGGGGAGAGTTTCCAAAATCAGCCCATACATTTACATCAAAGAATAACAGTGTGTTGAGAAGGATGCAGGATTTCGTGCCCCTAATCCTCTGCTGCTTGTATTAGCCATTTCCAGCTGTATCACATGGCAAACCATCAGGACACACCATTGATGTTAAGAGGTTGTTTCCAAAGCAGAGTAACGCCTACAGCTAAAATCTATTTTCCTGTTCCAATTTTTTCACTCTTTCAATTTGTAGACACGTAAGTGTTTATTAGATCAAATTAGCACAGGCATCTAGAATATCCCAATAAATGTAATCTCTTTTTCTTAGGGCGTGTAATTTTGAACATTGCCAACACATTACCCAACATGCATCAGCACTAGCAAAATGCCAGAGTGCTCAGGCCTTCCATAATGTGCTTCTCAAAAATAAAGACAGCTACCCAGCAGTTTTAGCTTTCCCAAGAGAAATCTTGGCTCAAATAAACACTGTGTGTACCATTATAAGAAAGCCAAACACCTGAAGCAGTGGTCCTTGCTCTTCTCTGGGAGATGGGTCCCTCTGAAACTCTGTAGAAAACCATGTAATCTCTCCAGTAAAGTGCACACATACAAACAATTCTGTATATAAAACCGGGGAGTGTAACTGAAACTTATCTTGGGCTCTTCCCCAAGAGGCACAGACTTGAGGTTGACAAATTTGATTACAATACCAAGTGTTGGTGCAATTAAGAAGCAACCAGTGGGCTTCCCTGGTGGGGCAGTGGTTGAGAGTCTGCCTGCCAATGCGGGGGACACGGGTTCGAGCCCTGGTCTGGGAGGATCCCACATGCCGCGGGGCAACTAAGCTCATGAGCCACAACTACTGAGCCTGCGCGTCTGGAGCCTGTGCTCCGCAACAAGAGAGGCCGCGATAGTGAGAGGGCCGCGCACCGCGATGAAGAGTGGCCCCCACTTGCCGCAACTAGAGAAAGCCCTCGCACAGAAACGAACACCCAACACAGCCATAAATAAATAAATAAATAAATAATAAAATTTTTTTTAAAAGAAGCAACCAGAACTGTCATGTCCTGCTAATGGGAATGTGACATAGTATAACCACTTTGGAAAACTCTTTGTCAGTACCTACTAAGGATGCTTATGCATACAGCTTGCGACCCACTTCTAGATGCCCAAGAAAATGTTCTCCAAACACATACACAAGAATGTGAAATGTCCATTAACTGTATTATGGACCAACAAATTGAGTTCTATTCCCACAATGGAATACCCTACAGCAATGACAATGAATGATCTACAACTACCCATAAATAAAAATCTAGGGACTTCCCTGGCAGTCCAGTGGTTAAGACTCTGTGCTCCCAGTGCAGGGGGCACAGGTCTGATCCCTGGTCGGGGAACTAAGATCCTGCACGCCGCAAGGCACAGCCAAAAAAAAAAAAAAAATCTAATGCTGTGTTCATCTGAAACCATGTTTAGAGGCCAGAGGAGATTCAAAACAAATAGTAGCAATGCCAAGAGGGCAGTTATGCTTTAATCACATATTTGGAAGGGGTTCATGATGAGTTCATCTGTGAAGTCAGGTCACTGTCCCATGGTGATTAACTGAAATACCACTGTGTCTGTCCTGACAACACTTACCATTGACCACAGGATGGCTCGGGCTGGTGGGAGGGCAGTGACCAATGTCAAACATATGCCTTCTGTTAAAATGGGTCAATGTACAGTGGAGAAGCACTCTGTTTTTCCTCTGGGAAAGGACAGCTCTCACCCAATTGTACACACACACACACACACACACACACACACACATATATGGATTATTATTAGAGAAGATTCCTGTACCCATCTCAAGGCCAGAGAAAGAGCTGCACACCTCCGTCCTTAAGCACCACTGCCTTTTAGAGTTATGTGGTCTTTTGCATAAAACAAATGCTTATTTTCTAGGTCATGCTTAGTAACAACTACCTTTGGTGCTTGTGCATGGTACTTCTCATAGATCATCTTTTCAAGTTAAAAAAAATTTTTTATTGAAGTATAGCTGATTTACAATATCATGTAAGTTTCAGGTGTACAGCATAGCAATTCAGTTATATATATATATATATTCTTTTTCAGATTCTTTGCCTTTATAGGTTATCACATAATATTGAGTATAGTTCCCTGTGCTATACAATAGGTCCTTGTTGGTTAATCTATTTTATACTTAGTAGTATGTATCATATATCATTTTTTGTAATTGGAGTACAGTTGCTTTACTCTGCTGTGTCAGTTCCTGCTGTACAGCAAAGTGAATCATCCATACGTATACATATAGTCCCTCTTTTTTGGATTTCCTTCCCATTTAGGTCACCACAGAGTAACCTTATTTTTTTTTTTTTTTTTTTTTGTGGTACGCGGGCCTCTCACTGTTGTGGCCTCTCCCGTTGCGGAGCACAGGCTCCGGATGCGCAGGCTCAGCAGCCATGGCTCACGGGCCCAGCCGCTCCGCGGCATATGGGATCCTCCCAGACCGGGGCACGAACCCGTATCCCCTGCATCGGCAGGCGGACTCTCAACCACTGCGCCACCAGGGAGGCCCCTTATTTTTTATTAACAGCTTTATTGAGATATAATTCACATCCATAAAATTAACAATTTATCATTTTAACCATTTTTAAGTATACAATTTAGTGCCGTAAGTACATTCACAATGTTGTACAGCCATCACTACTATCCCTTTTCAGAACTTTTTCATCATCTCAAATAGAAACTTCATATCCGTTAAACACTAACACCTCATTTTCCCCTCCCACTAACCCCCTCATTCTACTTTCGGTCTCTATGAATTTGCCTATTCTAGGTACCACATGCATATAAATGGATTTTGCATCTTATTTATTTCACTTAGCATAATGTTTTCCAGATTCATTGATGTAGTAACATGTTTCAGAATTTCATTTCTTTTTAAGGCTGAATGATATTCCACCGTATGGAGAGACTACATTTTATTTATCCATTCATCTGTTGATGGACATTTGGGTTGTTTTTGCTTTTTGGCTATTAGAATAATGCTGCATGAACATTTGTATATTGATCCATTTTACAGATTGAGGAGAGTGAGTCAGGATAAACAACTTCACCAGGATCACTCAGCTAATGAGAGGGGTTCAAATTCAGCCATGCTTAAAGTCAAGCCTGTTCCCCAGCTCATACCACCTCTCATGCAGCAGGAGATCCAAGATCTGGATGGTCACCGGGGCACAGGAAACAGCAGGCACCAATAAGGCCCACCTCATCGCCATTCCACTCTGTCTTGCTTAAATGTGTTTGTGACTTTAAAAGCCCTAAGCAAAATCCTAACCAAAATGTAACTATTAAATTAGAACTAACACTATATTTAGCTAAATGATGAAGAGAATTAAAATTGTTTTACTGATAAGCTTGTAAAGGCCCAGGAAAAATCTCTAGGCATCATCCTTTTAAGTGCTATGAACACTTGGACAATTTCTTTCATTCTGTAAAAACATACTGACCACAGATATGAGACAGGTACCACGTGACACTCTGAAGACACAGAAATTAAGTAAGATACAATCCCAGGCTCAAGGAGCTCCAAAGTCTAGTTGGAAAGGCAGGTCCATAGAGAGAATTATAGCACCATAATTATAACATGGCACATGGCTGGCTTCACGGTGTCACCTGGCTACATGGCTGTATATTGCAAAGCCCCTTGATGGAACTCCCAGTTTTTGGGTAAAGGGAGCTATTTCATGGAGAGTACAGTCAGCAGGATTCATGACTGCATCTATCTTACCCCAAACGCCCCTATGCTTCTCCATCCACAGCCATTCTGTTAGCCAGGTGTCAAGGTCTACAAAAGCCCCAATAAGTAAAGATTTGTCTGGAACTACTAAAGAGAAGAGTGGTCTACCCAAGTGGTCAGTATGGTGGACACTGTGATAAGTTTGCCCATCTCCCCATTCAGAAGTAAGGGTCTTGGGCTTCCCTGGTGGCGCAGTGGTTGAGAGTCCGCCTGCCAATGCAGGGGACACGGGTTCGTGCCCCGGTCTGGGAGGGTCCCACATGCCGCGGAGCGGCTGGGCCCGTGAGCCATGGCCGCTGAGCCTGCGCGTCCGGAGCCTGTGCTCCGCAACGGGAGAGGCCACAGCAGTGAGAGGCCCGCGTACCGCAAAAAAAAAAAAAAAAAAAAAAAAAAAAAAAAAAAGAAGTAAGGGTCTTATTTCTTCACCTGCTAGGAGTGTTCCTGGCAGGCAGCCCTTGGTTCTTAGCCCCCTTCAGAGATGACCCCAGCTGCAGAAAAACCACTTTGCCCAAGGTCATGCTGCCTTCTCTGGGAAGCCCACTTCCAATGACTGACTGATGTGAGGGTAGAAAGGTCTTGTCCTCCTGCCCCACTCAGGACAGTTCTGAAGTGTCATCCATCTTCAGAATCCCTTGCAGAGTTAGCGGAGGCTTCCATTGAAAATATATAACAGTTTTGAGACAGGAAGGGGGCAGGGGACAACCTTTAAAAGAATGACAGCCATTGAGGACACGGCATAAACTGGTTAGGACCAACTAGATAGATCCAAGATGGTGGACGAGTTGACTTCCACTAGACCTTGAGCCTCATTATACTCTCATTGTAATGTGCTAGCATATGCTAAATGACACACCCACAGGCACCATGAAAGGCCAAGGCAGACCATAAAAGGCCAAAAAGTGGGTGGTTACCCAATTCCTGGAAATCCCCGCCCCTTCCCCCAAATAGTTGGAATAATCCTCCCACTTATTAGCCTATGAAATTACCCAGCCCATTAAAATGAGCCACCCCATATTTGGGGGCCTCTCGCCTTCTGAGATGGCCCACACTTGGTCTGTGAAGTGTGTTTCTCCCAGGCTGCTCTCACTTTCTGAGGTGGACTGCATTCTGCCTATGGAATGTGTATCTCTCTAAATAAAACCTGCTTTCACTTTACTGCGGCTCACTCCTGAATTCTTTCCTGCTCGAAGCCAAGGACCCACTCTTGGCAGCCCGTCCCAGGGACTCATCCGAGACCTGGGACGTGACCCTCCTCTTGTACCCCGCCTTTTCCTTCCTGCAACAGTCTGACTTCTCCCTCTGCCAACTCCTGCCTCTCTCCCCTCTTATCTACAGCTGTCGATGCCCAGAGCACCTCTTAATAACCCTCCTGCATGCTCATCTCCATCTCGGAGTTGGCTTCCTGGGTAACTCCACCACAGCAGCCATTCAATGGAATGGGCACAACAGACTATAGCAATGTCTAAAGACTCGCAATCCCTGGGCTCTAGGGGGGGCCCAAACCTCATGGAAAACATGTAGAACCAGGCACAACGGGACCTCCTTTGAGAATAGGGGTGTTTTCTTTGGAGAGGATTAGTGGGGAGGTCCCAATCCTCTCTGTGATCCTCACCGGAGACTTGCTGAAGGAAATGAGAAATATTACCAGAGCTGCTACAAACATATTCACATAGTTTAACAGACTGACAGGGGGAAATTGAGAGGAGAAAGTCTGTAATCAAATCTAAGTGAAACTGATGAGCAGGACACTGTGGGGCTCCCGGGTACAAATCCTTTCTGTGTCTCCCTTTCCTAGTTTGTAGGAAATGGGCTTCATTCAGCCTCCTTGACCTTGCCTGAGTTCCAAAGGGCAGATTCAAACAATTGCTAATCAGCGAAGGAAGGGGGATGTAGAAACAAGGGAGGAGCAGTCAAGAAACAATAGCACAGCCTTGGGGCAGGGTCCTGGTGCTCCCTCAAAGGATATACATAGCAATACCTTTGAGTTCTGCAGGAACTAACGCCCCCATCCAGGTGGAGGTTGGAATGATGATGTTGACCCTCCTGACTTCAATCAACTAAAGCTGGTACTCTGAAGACCTTTGCCCCAATTCTATGCTGAATTCTCCTCTGCTCAAGCCCCCTCATGACTATGCATATACCTGTAGCTTAAAACTTCCCCAGTTTTGCTGTTGGGGAGACACTGCTTTGGGAAAGATCCCCAGTGTTCTCCTTGCTTGCTGCAAGTAATAATAAATCCTTCCCTCTCCCTCGCTTTGGCTTGGTTGTGTCTATTGGCTCAACCACCAAGAGGGTATCTACCGACAGCCACCAAGGGGCAAACCCAGTTTTTGGGCAACAGAAGGCCTACAAAGCAAAGCTCACTTTTAATCACAGGTCATAATTTTAAAATCCCATTAATGTTCACATGGAGGTTTGTGCCAGCAGCAAGAGTGAATTTGCCATCGTAAAAATGTTTTTTCCAAGGACCTTACAAAAATAATTACTATTGTATGTTTTGAGTTATTTAGGAAAGGACCTGGAAGTTAAAATCCACATGATCCCCAAATTCCAATAAATTTTAAACAAATCTAAATATTGAAATCTTCCCTTCTATGCATTTTTACATGTTCTGCTAGCTGCATTAACTTGTATGTAATCTTAAATTAGAGAAAAGATCATTTTAGTCTCACTAAAAGACTTCATAAAATCCTCCATAAATAATTTACACGAAAGATAGTTTCCCCAGCTCTACTATTACAGTTTAACTAATAAATCCAATGTGGTTTTTCATAGGAAAAAACCTGATAAAATGCTTGTTAAAATAACCATTATTAAAGAGTTGTAAAATTGCATGCTCGTATAGATAATGTTATGGTTTGGAAAATTTTACTTCTGATAAATGGAATATTTATAAATGGGACGGCATATTTATAAATGGAATATTTCCTGCCATATCAATAAACAAAGGGTGTCACAGTCACCAATGATTTGCAGCCCTCCAACGTGAGCTGGTGAGCCCTGAGGAAACTCAGGGCTGAAAAGAATACGTGCCATCTAGCAGCCAGACTGCAGCCACTCCCTGAGGTGAGCCCTGAGGAAACTCAGCAAGTGAAAATACAGGCCCCAGATAGCTGAGGTGCATATCAAAGGAATGATTTCAGTGAGCCCCGACTCCTGCATCTTCCCATACATAGAAAAGCGCCAAATTCCTTAACTTGAGATATCTGGTTTTCTTTAATTAACAATAATCTTTTGACTACCTGCCCTTTGTTGCAAAACTCCTCTATATCCTGGCTGCCCTGCTCACCTCCTCGGAGCAGTTTCTCAGGGCTATCTGGAACGTTGTCTCCTGGGCTGCAGTCCTCATTTTGCCCCAAATCAAACTTAACTCGCAACTCTCACGTTATGCATTTTTTTAGGTCAACACTTCTTCAATAGTGTGACATTGTGATGATATATATTTGATCTTTGTCTCTAGTTCCTGGCGAGCTTCTAAAACCTTTGGAAATTCCTGAGTGATAGGGATGAGAGGAGTGTCTTTGTTATTCGTAACAAACCCTTTGCAAGCAAACCTGCGTTTATGCTAATGAGGGTGACTCTTAATGGGCCTTTAGATAGCTTCAGGATCGGGGCTGGTTGCCAAGGGGACCAACCACGTGATTAGTGGTTGGTTCCCTTGGCAACCAACCACTAATAACTCCCTGGACCTCCAGGGAGGAAGGGGGACGCTGGAACTTGATGTAATCACCAGTGCCCAATGATTTAATCAATCACGCCTACAAAATGAAACCTCCATAAATACCCCTAAGCAAGGGAGTTCAGAGAGCCTCCGGGTCAGTGAACTAGAGCTCATCCACATGCCTGGAGGGTGGTACACCCCAACTCCATGGAGACAGGAGCTCCTGCACTCAGGACCCTTCCAGACCTCACGCTATGTACATCCTCATTTGGCTGTTCATCTGTGTCCTTTATAATAAACCAGTAATAGTAAGTAAACTGTTTTCTCTGAGTTCTGTGAGCTGTTCTAGCAAAGTTTCAAACCTGAAGAGTATGTCATGGGAAACCTTTGATTTCTAGCTTGTCAGTCAGAAGGAGGCGAGGCCTGGACATTTCTACTGGCATCTGAAGTGAGGGCAGTTTTGTGGGACTGAGCTCTTAATTTGTGGAGCCTACGGTAACTTCAGGTAGTGTCAGAGTTGAATTTAACTGTAGGTTACCCAGCTGATGTCCAGAGAGCTAAAGAATTGGTTGGCGTGGGAAAAACCCCACACATTTAGCGTCAGAGGGGTGGTGAGTAAAAAATAGATCACCAGGTGACTGAACTGTAGGATATTAAAGAAATAAAACCTAACACAATTAGTCTTAGCAAAAAAGGGACACTGGCTTCATCATAATCATGGCCAACCCTTATTTTAGAATACTCAGACATCAGAAGTCACTTGAAAAGGATCCCTTTTTGCACCCACATACATGCGATTAGAGGCGAGAGCACAGCTTGTGATGTTCAACACAGCACTAGGTGACCTCTGTATAACGTGGCTGTTAATAGAATCAATGTCATGGGGTCACTGCCGGCAAGCAGTGAGATGATGCATATACGTCTCTTAACAGAGCGCCTCGCCCATGGCAAATGTGTAAATACAGACTAATATCATCACTACTGTTCCTACACGTTTCTTTCCACAAAAGGTATGGCCAACTCTCATTAATTTTTTTAAACTAAAGTATAGTTCATTTACAATGTTATGTTAATTTCTGCTGTGCAGCAAAGTGATTCAGTTATACATACACATACTTTTTTTATATATTCTTTTCATGATGGTTTGTCATAAGATATTGAATATGGTTCCCTGTGCTACACGGTAGGACCTTGTCGTTTCCATTCCATGTGTAACAGCTCACATCTGCTAACCCCAACCTCCCATTCCACCCTTCACCCAACCCCCTCCTTCTTGGCAACCACAAGTCTGTTCTCTATGTCTGTGAGTCTGCTTCTGTTTCGTAGATAGGTTCATTTGTGTCGTATTTTAGATTCCACATATAAGTGATATCGTATGGCATTTGTCTTTCTCCTTCTGACTTACTTCACTTAGTATGATAATCTCTAGTTGCATCCATGTTACTGCAAATGGCATCATTTCATTCTTTTTTATTCACCAACTGTCTTTTAGAGGTTCAGAGCGTTGGCTCTAGAAACAGACTGATTCTGTGACCTTAGAGGTAAGTTACTTTACATCGCCGACACTTTCATCACTTATAAAATGTGGATAATAATACCTACCTCCAGGGCTGAAGCAAGGATTAAATGAGATACTATATGTAAAGTGCTTAGAAGGATGCTATTGTTATAATTTTAATAAATACAATGTCTCTTTCCAAACACATCTCCCCAGGGTCCTCTAGGGGAATTCCACTGTGTGAGCCCATGGATGATTTTGTAGCAGAAGACACAAAGCTTCCTGCCCTTACAACATCACTCAGCATGCTGGGATTTACCAGCAGAAACAATCAATCCCAACTGTTCACCCCAGTACACCCTTGTGAGGGAAGGTGCTCATCTAGTCACCTTCTCTGTCAAGTACTCTCTGAACCTCCAGACCTGGACCCTGAACTCCAGCCTCAGAGAGCAGCTCAACTAATCCCAAACAACTGCACCCCTTTCCTAGTCCAACTGTAGCCTCACTGGGGTCACAGGTGCCAGACGACAGGTGCGTCCCTAGTCTTTCAAAGATATTATCCGAATGCTTTTGATGTCCCCAAACTATACAGAGTAATGAGAAGATGAAAAGGCTCTTTGTAACTCAGGCACAGACAACATCAAAGGGGAGAGAGAGAGAAAGAGAGAGAGATTAAGACTTCTAAAAGAAACGATTTTTCTCACAATGCATTTTTCCTCGGATGTCAGTAATTATCCTCTTTGGGTTAGCAGACTATCATTTTGAAATCTGAGGAAATGTGATGATCTAGGTCTAGAAAAATTGTGTCTAAAAAGCAAGTTTAAATAAATAAACAAATAAATAAATAAATAAGCAAGTTATCAAAAAAAATTTCCCTCCTGAAGGGTTTCTCTACCACATAAGATTTTTTAGAATCGTAAAAGTACCTGATATTTATAAAGTCATTTTATATATTATCATATTTAATTTTCATGACAACACTGGGAGGTAGAAGCTAATAGTCCCTCTTTACAGACTAGAACTTGAGAGTTCTAAGAAGCAGTAAATGACAAAGGACCCCGGGGTCCATAGCGAATTTACTGAAAGCCCAGGACTTGAACAAAGGGCTGTGACTCCAGAGTCAGTCTGCCTTTCTCTACGGAGAGGTCCTCACAAGATGGAAATTCATATCCTTGAACGTTTCCAACACAACACGTATTCTACTTTCCACTGAATAACTCACCCAGTTCCAAAGTCGGCCACTGATTAATGCCGGTAAAGATACCAACTTTTCACTCCATAAATAGTGTGAGGGAAAATGCTTACTATCTCTAACGGTACAGACCAAAATGATGATTCACTTAGATGAGTCAGAAGATTCCCAGATTTCAAATTCAATGCTTTGAAATACGAACTCCACTTTGGAATAAATCAAAAGAGACTTTATGCATAAATAGAAAGGTTGCCTTGGCCCCCAAATGAGCTTTGCTGCTATGAACATTAATCCCTGGTGGCGGAATAGTGTTGATTTGAGGGAGTCATTTGTTGAGGCAGTAAGAAGGATGCTGAGCAGATCCTAATTAGAAAAACATTCTGGAGTCTAGCAGAGAAGAGACCTGGCAGGAGAAACCTGGAGTGAGATTCAGATGAAGAAAGAGGCAAGTCTGGCAAAGAGGCAACTTGTGAATTTCACATACACTCTGAAGACACTTGAAGGAAATTCAAACTTTACCAGCTGGACTGAGATGAAAGGAATATCCCAGAGGCATCTGCTTATTTGAAACAATTCAGTTCAGGAAGAGAGAGTTTTCAAAGAAATTCACTTGAGGGGTACTTTTGATCAACACCCATATGCTTAAAAAAAAAACCACCACTGCAAAGGAGAAGTCATGAGCCAGAAGAAGGTGGCTAAGAGAAATAAGGATTGTGATAGACAAACATCATAATTACCATGATCCCCATCACCACCACCACCATCATCATCATCATCATGGCTAGCACTTTCGGTACGTTTGCTGTGTACCAGGGATTCTTTCAAGGAATTTACATATTTAATTCATTTCTCTCTTTCTCAACAACCCTACGAGGAAGGTGTTATCATTATCTTCATTTTTTAGATTAGGAAATAGAGGCTCAGAGAGGTTAAGAAACTTGCCTCAAGTCACACAGCTAATAAGTAGTGAGTCCGAAATTCAAATCCAGGTCCTCTGGGTTCTAAACCTATGTGATCCCAATCTTTATATTATTACAGATGGGCTGGTTGTTTTATCTTTGACTTTCCCCCAAAAAAATATATTTTCAAGGCTATGAGGAACTTTAATATAATAATGCCAACACGTCTTCAAGTTGGTGGAAGATATTAGCAAGAGACCACTGAAACAAAGGCTGTTTCTCTCATAGCTAGGAGAGACACTCTTTAAGATGTATTGTATTTAAGATATATTCATGTCTTCTGTGAAATTTATAAGCATTTACTTCTTTCTTCTTCTGGACATTATTTTCAGCCATCTCACTTTTTCCATCTTCAAGCCTATGTATTTATGCTCAGGAAGCCTGTCACCATACAAGTATTTTCTCTTCCTTTGATCTGTATCATTTAGACTCACTCGAAATTAATCTATTAACTTAGAAGGTTCCTAAAATACCTCTAACACCATTCTTATGCATAGCTTCAATTGTAAAATTCCATTCAGGGATATTGTCTCATATGATTGCTTTAAATTCCAAAGCAGCCCACAGGGTGCTAGCTAATTTACAGTGACTGAAAGTAAATTTAAACGTGACCATAGAAATGAGAAATGCAGACTGGCCAAAGTATAGTTTCAAAATGTTCCCCTTCAAAGTTATTGAATGTCTGCTGACAACCCTTATGTTTCCTAAATGTACATAAATCCATTTGGATAGAATGCTATGAGCCTCAGAGTTGGAGGACAGAGCAGAATCCTAAGAATACTTTCATCACCAATTAATGAAATGAAGTAATATAACTAATTGGGACTACAACTTAAGGCTTCACAATGTGTGCCTGATTTCACTTTTATGAGAAGCTCTAAGGGTGAATAAGCAACATATTCTTAAAAGCCATGATAATGTATGGCATTTTTATTTCAGCAGGCTATTAGTTAAATGCCTCAATGAAGAAAGAGGATCAGGCCTTCGCAGGAAAGGATGTGAATTCTTCTTTTGTATCTACCCAAAAGCAAGAGCCGAGTGGTGGCTGGGGAACTAACATCTGTGAAGAAGAAATATACATATAACCATGTGCTCATGTGCATATATGTACATGTGTGGCTACACATTACATACACACAAACACACAGAGTATCCATTTGCTCATGAGTGAACTTCTGTAGAATATAACTTTTAAAACAAAAGTCAGATCACGTTACTTCTCTATTTAAAATCTTCCAGTGGATTCCCATATGACCAGAGTAAAAGCCAGTGTTCTTATAACTGCCTATAGGTCCTCTGACCTTCCAGTGTGGCACTGGGGCTTGTGAATGCTGACTCAGGAGAACTGATTGTGCTCCTCTCTTCCCAACTCTGTATTAATTAATGGTAAGACCTGAGCCACAGTGAAGTATTTACATCATGCAAACCCTACAGATGAGAGTTAGGTTTTGTTAGAATGTCACCTCCTCAGGGAGGCCCTACCTGACTATTCTATTTGATATTGGATCCCACTCTCTCACATCCCCACACCTCCCATTCTTTGTAGCACTTGGGACTTTCCAATAACATATATATTATGTGTGTGTATATACATATATATATATTTTTTAAACATGGCTGAGCAGATGTTTTATTACACATCGCTTTAATGTATATGGGAGATTTAGCAGATCTGGTTAAAAAGTTTAAAGCCTTTGTAGAAATTATTAAATCTTGACGTGGGAAAAGTAACAGATTTTAAAAGCCAAAGCTTTTTGCATAATTCCACAACTTGGTGGTTAACCAATTTTTAACTCTAAAATATATTTGAAAACCAACTCATATACCCATTAGAGCTGAGAGTGTTAAATTTAAAATGAGCATTTTTTTAAAGTTTCATACAAAAGAATATATGAATTTTTGGTACATCTAAATTAACTTCACTTTTAAGAAAATCCATATTTTATACCTTTATTTTGCACTTTATCATATTTCTTGATTGTGTCAGTTACTGCAAGTTAAAAGCAATATAAAATCAAACATGGCTAATTCCAATTTTATTTTAGGTATATAAATTGGGTTTTCTATATTTTGAAAATATAGAAATATATCTCTATTTTTTTTGTTTACTCCTGGTCCTACACAGCTAACATGTAAGCTCCATCAGGGCAAGGATTTGTTTTGTTTACCTCTGTATTTGTAAGTTTATTTGTAACTTAATTGTGGACAAAGAAAGTAGTCTTCAGTTGTGGAATTCTGGTGGAAGCTGGTGGTGTACGTGTTGAGATGGGGGCGGGGGTCTCCTGGTTTCTTGATATTAGATGAGGTAGGCATTTGTTATATGTAAGACTAGATTACTTGTGACTAAAATATTTCACTTTTGCCCCTAAGGACGATACCAAATCAAAGTCCGCCCAATTGTACTCTAAAAGGAACAGGCTCACATAGGGGCAAAGACCCATTCTTTCAGTCATTCAGGCAAAAAACATTTACCTAAAGCCTGCTATGCACCAGGTCCTCATCCAAGTGTTGGCGGTACCTCAGAGGACAAAACAGAAACAAACTTCTGCCTTCACGGAGCTTACATTCTACCAGAAGGCATACGAAAAATGAATACATATATGATATTATGTTAAGCATGTGTAAGTGCATTGAAAAAACAATAAGGCAGGGAAGGGATAAATTAAGGATAGAGAATATTAGGTGGGGTGGAAGAGGCTACTCCTTAAGGTGGGGTTATCAGGGAAGGTGCCTCTGAGGAGGGGATACTTGAGTTGAGACATGAGAAAGAGCATTCCAAATGGAAGAAATAGCAAGTATGTTTTGATTATCTATTGATGCATAAAGAAACAGTCCATGTCTTAAAACATTAGCCTATTATTCTCTCTTATAGTTCTATGGCTTGACTGGGCTCAGCTGGGCAGTTCTTGCTTGAGGTTACTAGTGTGGCTGTATCAGAGAGAGGCTGGAGCTGGAGTCATCTGAAGGCTCGACTGTGCTGGACGTCCAAGACAACTTCATTGCCAAGTCTAGTGCCTTGATAGGTAAGGCTGGAAGGCTGGATTCAGCTGGGACAGGAGACCAGAGTAAGTATATGTGGCTTCTCCAGTATGGTGGTCTCAGGGTATTTGGACTTCATACATGATGTAACTCAAAGCTCCAAGAGAGAAGTGGATTTGCCAGTTTCTTAAGGCCTGGGCCCCAACACTGGAACAGCATCACTTCCATCATATTCTACTGGTCATGTCAGCTACAGAGCCCTCCCAGTAGGAGGGAGCATAGAATCCCCCTCTCCCTTCCCATAGGAGGGGTGTCAGAGAACATCTAGCCATCTTTGTTTTTAACTTTTTAAAAATTGAAGTATAGTTAATTTACAACGTTGTGTTAGTTTCAGGCGTATAGCAAAGTGATTCAGATATATATATATATTTTTCAGATTCTTTCCCATTATAGGTTATTACAAGATATTGAGTAGAGTTCCCTGTGCTATACAGTAGGACCTTGTTGTTTACCTACTTTATATATAGTAGTGTGTATGTTAATCCCAACCTCCTAATTTATCTCTCCCCCCACATTTCCCCTTTGGTAACCAGAAATTTGTTTTTGAAGTCTGTGAGTCTGTTTCTGTTTTATAAGTAAGTTCAATTGTATCATTGTTTTAGATTCTGTATGTGGCCATTTTTAATGTTTCAAAGTGAAAAAGCCCTGGAATAGGAATAAACTTGACACACTAGAAGCCAGAGTGCCTGGACTAGAGTGGGCTGGGTCAGGAGGTTGGAAGGGGCTATTATGTAGGTACTTGTAGGCCATAATAAAAATTTAGTTTCATTCATTCTTCTAATTTATTTTTTATTGCTTTTTTTTCTCCCAGGGTTCTACAGTCAAGAAACCAGCCTGGATATATAGACAAGATGTCAAGAATGATCTGGGAGAAATGCCTAGAGGTAACAATGGAGAAATATGAGGTCCCTAAAATAGCAGCAGCACAACTACACTGGCCTTAGAAAGAGAGGTAGCAGCTTAAAATAACATGTTGTTTTTAGATAGACTCTCATCCTTTCTAATCCAAAGGATCAATGTCATTAGGTATCATAATGCCCCCCTTCAACTGCCAAAACATCTACTCTACATAGCTCACCCTTAAATATATTGTTTCATCTTCTCTTTTCTGCCTAAGCATGAAGTTGTACATAAAGCAATGCTTCTTCTAACTATATTATGTTTACAGTTTGCAGTGGGAAAATGAAATGAATGTGAGATACGTGTATGGCTGCCTACTCTCACATTTATCTGATATAACAGAGTTCCAGCAGTCTTACCAGAATGAGCAGCTTTAATACTTTTAAAAATTCCTGGATTAAGAATGAAATGAGATGGTTCAATGTCTCTCAATAGCCCTTTATTTAACCAGATGGAAAGTTCATGTCAGTGGCCTCCGTGGGCTCCTAATGCCACTAGGAGATCAGGTGGGTCTCAGGAGGTCAAATGGGGATAAAAAAAATTAGAAATGAGGCATAAGACAGAAGAAAGGTAGTATTAGGGGGCAAGAACCTGAGCAGAAAGAAGAGGGTTGAGTCCACAGTTCAGTTCTCAGCACCCTTACCCTTTTCCTTGTTTTTCTTGAGACTTCCCCCAACTCTTTTTTTTTTTTTTTTTCTGGCCTCTCACTGTTGTGGCCTCTCCCGTGGCGGAGCGCAGACTCCGGACACGCAGGCTCAGCGGCCATGGCTCACAGGCCCAGCCGCTTCGCGGCACGTGGGATCCTCCCGGACTGGGGCACGAACCCGCGTCCCCTGCATCGGCAGGCGGACTCTCAACCACTGCGCCACCAGGGAAGCCCCCCCCAACTCTTATATACGATTTCTGTGTTGGTCAGTAGCTCAGCTGAGGAACCAAGTACACAAACTCTGAAGTGAGGTGGATCAGAGTTGGAGTCCTCACTCCATCACTTACCAACTGAGGGATCTTGAGCAAATCACCCAAATACCTTGTGCTTCAGTGCCCTCATTTGTAAATAAGAGATAATAATGGCCATCAAGCTTTTCTGAGGATTGAGATAATGCATATCAAATGCTTAGACTGGTGCTTTGCACATATTCAAATCTCAAACGGTGTTGGCTATTGTTGCTATTAAATTCAATTTTGAACTGAGTTTTCAGGAACCACAATGCACGTGTGTTTGGTTCAATGTGAGAGCCTGAACTATAGGTGATTATGAATTGTGATTTTTTTTTCTTGGTTTGCACATGACTAGATGCTGTCTGTAGCAGCTGCCCTTAACATTTGCCAACTTAAAAAAGAGGAAACAGTAAATGTCAGAAGTAAAAGGCTCCAGGTCACTTTGCAGTCCTTTTGCTCAGAGTTTTGCATGAAGCATGTGTGCTAACAGATGAAATGAATAAATAAACATCTTCCACTGAACTATAGCCTTATCTTCTCTACAACTCATTACTTGTGGGAATCTTCCTTAACTATATTTTAAGCCAATAATCTTTTGTAACACTTTGGGCCAGTTCTGTGGTTTCTCCAGTGTCAGTCATAGTCAGGGACAATTTAAAAACTTTATTAAAATAATATTAAGGTAATGCCATCATACAAAAAGTATTTATTCTCTCCATGAAGTTAGTCCGTTAAATTTATTTAGCAATGTCCTTCAAGGTTTTGAGAAGTGTCCAAAGCACTCTCTGGCAGTATCTCTGACCACCTCGACCTCGTTTAGTTCCAACTTGTTCGCTGCCTTATGCATGAAAATCTCAGGGACATGGCATTTTCCTGGGCACCTAGGAGTTTTTAAAAAGGGATTCTAAGCTGGTTTGCCCTTAGGAAGCAACAGGCACATAAGGAATTTCACTCTTTGTTTACTTCCAAGTTCTTTGTGATGCCATATATTTGGAGTTGCTAGAATAAGTAAAATTAATCTATGCCATAATGTAGGGTTTATGTTATAAGACCTAGACATATGTTTTAGACAGGTTGTTAAAAAAACTGAAGGTGGATTAGAAACATTTGCAAAAATCCATAGCATTTGCTAACTTTCTAGGCCTCTGCTGTCCCATACAGTAGCCACTAGCCATTATGTAGCTATAAAGTGCTTAGTATGGGGCGAGTCAAAATTAAGATGTGCTATAAGTATAAAATACATACCAAATTTCAAAAGCTTAATACAAAACAAGAATGTAAAATATCTTATTAAATAATGTTTTATATGACTACAAGTTCAGATAATATTTCGGATATCCTGGACTAAATAAAATATATTCTTAAAATTAATTTCACCTCTTTCTTTTTACTTTTCAATATGGTTACTAGAAAACTTTAAATGGCATATGTGGCACATCTTATATTTCTAATAGAGAGTGCTGCTTTAAGCTATTTTAATGAGTAGTCCAGATTTCACGTATTTGTCAAAAGGGGGAAAATTAATGTATTTTGATTCTCTGAACTTAGGTTATTTAGGGATTAGTAAACTCTGGCATGCCCACTGTCTCCTGACAGCTCTACAAGACCATCAGCACTTAGTAACCCAAAGGAAAGGGTCTCAGTTGGGCCAAATAATAACCATGGTCCCATATGCCAGGATCTGAAGAGTGGAGCGGAAGGAAACTTAGAAGGTAACACAACTAAAAAAGGGGATTTTAATTTCTCTTTTTTATTATCTGTTTACTCCGTCTGGGCATGTGAGTCTAGATGCAGCCAAATGCTGATGTCCTAGCCTATTAGTAATATGCGAACTAAATAAAGAAGAGAAGACTGGATTTTAAAGTGAGAGAAGTTATATTTCAGTGTGTAAGGAGCCCACAAAAATATTTGCAGGATGAGTTTATTGGCCTGGTTCTCTTTTGAAAAGAATTTGTAAAGCTTTATCCTATCTGGTGTCTCACCATTTAAATTTTTACTTGGTAGTAAGGCTCCTCAGAGCCTATTAGAAAAGTTTGTTTTCAAAAGGAAAGGAAACAAGCTCTATCAAAACATCCTTAGTATCTTCAGTGTATCACAGAAGGCTTCTTGGTGAAAATAATGGTAATCAGTGTCTTCTGTTCTCTTTCTCTTTAAAATCTCAAAGCACTCAGCAGGACAGGTACAAATGTCCATCTTTTGCAAATGGAGAAATCAAGGTACAAAAGCATAAATAACATGGCCAAGGTCACCAAAAAAGTCAGTGATGAAGTGTGTGTGTGTGTCTGTAGCAGACACTGCGAAAATTCTGTGGCCCAGTAATACCAGGATAAGAGTCTTTGAGGGTTTGCATTCAAACAGCTGCTTTGGGATCTAGACTGTCTACACTCAAAGGGTCAAAGCTCAGTCACTAAGCCTGGCTGGAAGCAGTTTGGTTATTGTTAATAGATATGTCACCCAGGAGACTGCTGCCTAGGCAGGTGAGAATCACAGATATCTGCTGGAAACACTGGGCCTAACCTCTTCTCATAGACCATAAACTATCAAAAGTAGAGTCTGTGCATAGAAAACAAACTTATCATTACCTAAGGGGAAAGGGGTGGAGAGGGATAAATCAGGAGTTTGGGATTAGCAAATACACATTACTAGATACAAAATGGATAACCAACAAGGTCCTACTGTATAGCACAGGAAACTATATTCAATATCTTGTTATAAACTATAATGGAAAAGAATATGAAAAAAATTAGAGTCTTTTTTTCTAATTGCATTTTTTAAAATAAAAATGAGGAGCTCTTCATAAAAAGTTCAAGCAGTACTCAAAAATACAATGAAGAAGGCAACAAATTACCTCAAATCGTACCATTCAGGTTAAAAAAATAGCTATAACATTACATTCCAGACTTCTGTGTAAGCGTCTACAATATAGAAAGATGGCTGGCTGGCTGGCTGGATGGCTGGCTGGATGGATGGATGGTTGATATGGATGGACAAGCGAACGAATGGATGACTGAGAGAAAGAGGAAGGAAACAAAAAAGGAAGAAAGGAAGGAGGAAAGAAAGGGCAAAGAAAGAAATACGAGCATCTGAGAATCAAATCATATTTGTTGTTTTCACTGACATAAATGTACTTAAATTTAATGGAAGAAACATAAACTGAAGGAACTGAAGGAAGAGCTAAACTTCAAATAAATGTTGCATAACCCAAGAGAAAGAGCCCTGTAGCATAAAGTCAAAAGATCATAAAAATCATTAAGAGATTTGAACCTTTGTTTTTTTATTAGCTACAAGTATAATTTTGGTATATACTGATTTCATGCTATGAAGGAAGATTTCAGTAGCCCTCACCTTTCTTATACCTCTTCCCTTCTCACCTTCTCCACATTCTGATTTTATAGATTATATAATTTTTTACCATATAAAGGCTTTTTTTAAAAAAGGTCTGTAGTACATTCTTTACTAGCGTCGTAATTCTTCCAATTCTTTGTTTAAATCTTTATTTAAACGTATTTAATGTTTAGCGCCAATTTCATCCAAGCTGATCCATTATTCCTGAGTTCTTTATTTGGAATCATCATTTAATGATACCTTGAAGTGGAGTGATGCTACGACAAAATTTTAAATTGTGTGCCATTAGCTTAGTGGGCAGGGTGCAGGTGCCCAGAAAAGAAATGGCACAGGATTGAAAGGTAGAGAAAGTGGTAAAGCACTGGCAAAACTGTCGCCTGGATGATTGGGAAAGGCAGACTTACCAACCTTGAAGCTCTAAGAGAAACTGTTGGAGTTGTGGGTTTTTTTTTTTTTTTTTTTTGCAGTACGCGGGCCTCTCACTGTTATGGCCTCTCCCGTTGCGGAGCACAGGCTCCGGACGCACAGGCTCAGCGGCCATGGCTCACGGTCCCAGCCGCTCCGCGGCATGTGGGATGTTCCTGGACCGGGGCACGAACCTGTGTCCCCTGCATCGGCAGGTGGACTCTCAACCACTGCGCCACCAGGGAAGCCCTGTTAGTGATTTTTTACTTTGTAACATGTTTGCTTTCAGCAATGGTGTAGCTCTGGGATTGAAGAGCCAGGATTGGAAACCCTTTCTTGTCATGAATTCTCAAATTTTATGATCTATGGCTGCTGTCTTTTCCTGGTTTAATTGTGCCATGGGATTTTTTTTTTTGCTTTATTTTATTTAGTCACTTTTCCTTTTTTTGTTATTTCTTTTCATATTAAAAGAAAAATCTTTGATCCCACAAATCCCACACCGACTTCACCCCAAATTGTCTCAAATTCAATAACTTAGCCCTGTGCCCTGCACAGTAGTCACCTATATTAGATGTGCATTACATGTTAGACAATTTGAATAGAGTGTAGAAGCTTAACAGTAACCGACTGGCAAAATATCCACCATATTACAGAATGTCCTTGTGACAGAATATTAAAATCGTATCTACAGAGAACTTTTAATGACATTAGAAAATACTTGTGAAATATTTATAAGTGAAAAGGCAAACCTAAAAACCTTCTTTATGTGAAAGTATAAAAAAAAAGAATCCAAGAAAGTCAAATATAAATGAAATAAGTTGTGTGTGTGTGTGGTGCATAATCTTAAAGTACAAATAACTGTAAATTACAAAATGTGATCAAGAAAGTGAGGAGGAGACAGGACTTGGGAAGGAGTCAGTGGAATCACTGGAGTCAATTGCAGAACATTTTAAGGAAAGGTGGATCTTTAACAGGGTTTTTCCAAGAAGTGAGAGGGTAAGTTTGGCAGGAAGGAAGCGGGGCAAGCTAGGTGCTGGGGCTCGGAAGGAAATGACAGAAACCCTCCCATCCAGGGGACAGCGAGCTCTTCAATGTGTATTCTTGGCGCCTCAGTTCATGCTCTGACTCCATCGCTTCCTGCCATATGCGATTAATCTCTTTAGCCTTTACATTCTTACCTGTTAAATGGGAACAAAACTTCTAGTTCACAGCCAAATAATTTCCAGTTATTTGGGACTCACGTTTGTGAGGTCCAAATAAGACATAAGTGTGAAAGCACTTGGAAGGTTCTAGATGTCCATACCAGAGTAACGTTACCATTGTTATTATTTACTGGTTGCAGCAGAGGCCAAAAGAAAGGCGTGGGCTCTGTGAGGGTGTGGCGAGTTAGGCTAACACATTTTAGGTCATCTTGTACTTCCTGTCAATCCCTACAGGCTGCTGAAGCTTTCACCTGTTACATGATCACATTTATTAGTCACCATCCTCTGATGAGCTGGGCCCATGTTGTTGCATCTCCTTTGGACTACTTGGCCATACCCCTTGATGACATCGTATAGATGTCATATAAAATTTCACACAGGATTTAAGCTACAGGCTTGTTTCCTTTCATGAATTTCACCATCATAACTGAACTCTATACATGCTCTACCCTCCACCTCCAGTATAATTTAAAACTAACTCTGTTACCCACAACTCTAGTTTTTGTTAAGTTTATCCAGATGTGTGTGCGTGTGTATTTGTACACAGAGAATATGTTTACTGATTTTATCATATTTTAAATTCTAAAAGGAAACCTTGAAGGCTTAGAATAAGTTCATCTCATATCCCCTAATATTGCTCCACATCCAGTCACTGAAAGCATCATTTTCAGCAAATTATTACATGCCGAAAATCTGTCTTTATTTTCTAAAGAACACAAATGAGTACTTTGGTTTCCAGAATAACTAACACAAGCTTCAGAATGATCACTAAACAAATGGGTTTCACTTGCTGAAGAGAAAATGACTATTCTACACATCTGGGGGAAAAGTTTCCCATGATGATAAGACATATATGTTTCCAACAAATAAATGAAATGGAATGGGGGTGGGTGTGGAAGAGAAAGTTCAGGAAGCCCATCTCAGCTCGGGCAGACTCTCGGAACCAGTGAGCTCTGTGTGGCATGTGTGACATTCATGTGAAAGGGGCAGCTGTTCCTGGATGAAATACAAGATTTTGTCTAACCTGTTTCTGGATTCTTCTGTCATTGTGAGAGAAGCAAGTACACCCTGGACTTTGATCCAGGCTTCTCTGGATTAACAGGATTGGAGGGAGAGGCATGCAGAAGGGGATACTAAGAGTCTGAAGAGGACTGGGCACTCCCGGTCTGCTGATTTCTGGGAGATGCTGAGGTCCCACACCATAGGACAGTTTACATTCGCCAAATGTAATTAAAATTTGAATATTTTCTTTTTCAACATTTCGCCTCTAGTTTTGTTGCTGTTCCCCAACACTGAGTGACAGTGATCTCTTCCAAGCAGATCACTCAACTGGTCTTATCATTAGAGATCTAGTTTCCACTGTACGCTTTTCTTTTCTTTTCTTTTCTTTTTTTTTTTTTTGCGGTATGCGGGCCTCTCACTGTTGTGGCCTCTCCCGTTGCGGAGCACAGGCTCCGGACGCGAAGGCTCAGCGGCCATGGCTCACGGGCCCAGTCGCTCCGCGGCATGTGGGATCTTCCCGGACCGGAGCACAAACCCGTGTCCCCTGCATCGGCAGGCGGACTCTCAACCACTGCACCACCAGGGAAGCCCAAGAGGTTTATATTTTTTATCTTTTCTTTTTAATTATGAGATAGTCCCTAAAATGGAACATTTTTCACAAGTCACTTTCAAGGCATGTAAACAGCTGCCTTCTAAACTATCCTAGCAGAAATTAGCATGACGATTTGTGAAACAGATTAAAAACTTCTGCAGATGTTTCACGATAATTGTTAAGCACGAAGGACTGCATCACTGATTTGAGAGGTGCAGAAAACACCTTCTAAATTATATAGATTTGAGGTGAAGCGATCACTTTTCCCACTGATAATTAAATCCCAATATAGCTCGGTATCACATCTTTGAATCACAAACAAGGTTTTGGAAAACCACATTTTAGTGACATAAGACAGATCTACTGTAGTACTAAAAATGAATGCCACTCAGTAGAAACATTTCTGGCAGATCAGAGGCAGACAGCAAAACGCCCTGCACATCACAGCACACCAGGGGTTGATGCATGCTTGTTATGGGCCCAGCATGAGCACATCCCATCTGTCAACAGACCATTTCTTCCAGAACTATCAGAGAACTGGTGATACTGGGAGTCCGTTTCTTGGGAAACACACCCTTCCTTTGGATAGCTATCCTATCATGGGCTGCTGTAGCACCCCCCTGCCCCATTTTGTGAGTAGCTCCAGTTCACCAGTTTCAATTCCAACCATCATATCCAAATTCCCTAGCTTAATGTTATTAAGGCTGCATGTAAAACTCTGTCTTCTTTTAACGACCACGTAAGAAATTGAAAAAAAACAGAGTCCTTGAGCAGGCTGATTTGGATTGCAGGATCTGACAATATGAGAAGTAACACACTTGATACTCTTGATATTCTCAGGCTTTGGGTTGAGAAATACATGCAGGTCCGCTGAAGAAACAAGGCAGAAATATACTAGATATTTGCATGAACCACTTGGGAACAGTATTTGCACTTGGGAAGAGTAGTTATTGAAATAGGTAATAGAGAGTAATGTCCAAATGGCCAAAGTACTGCCTACCATGACAGAGAAGACAACTTTCTGAACTACATTCTTTGGCATGTAGTAGCAGATCAGCTATCAGAGTTCTGCTCAGTAATCCCAGAAACGGATGGAGTCATCTGAGATGCTTTTTACAGGTTCAAAATCAGAAAAATGACATATGAGCAAAGACATGGAGGTGATGATGGTGGAGAACAAATATTTAGACTTCTTAGCTCTAAGGTCTTTACTATTATTTATTATCGTGTAGCGCTTCATTGGATACAGCCACAAGGAGGTCAAATTAGCACCATTATCAAGACTGAAAAAAACCTTTGTTTCATAAATTCATTATTGTTTCAATCGTGTCAGGATGAGAATTAATTAGAGTAAGTAAGTATATCAAACATGTACAGAAGTCAGAAAATAGCAATATAGGAACATGAAAATCTAGGTACCAAAAGAATATTTTAGAGTGATTTTCTCTAGATAGGATTATTGGAGGGGTTTTTTTTTTTTTTTTTTTTTTTGCGGTATGTGGGCCTCTCATTGTTGTGGCCTCTCCCGTTGCGAAGCACAGGCTCTGGACGCGCAGGCTCAGCAGCCATGGCTCACGGGCCCAGCCGCTCCGCGGCATGTGGGATCTTCCCAGACCGGGGCACAAACCCGTGTCCCCTGCATCGGCAGGCGGACTCTCAACCACTGCGCCACCAGGGAAGCCCTGGAGGGGTTTTTTAATTGTTTTTCTCTACCACATTTTCCTATTATATTTTTACAATAAACATGCTTTCCTTTTGTAATAATTCAAAAGCAATAACATTTATTTTGAATTTCATGCAAAGCAATGTTGGCATATATATTTATTCTGTATCAAGTCAGAGATACTGCTTAATTCTATTTTCTTAGCTGCACGTGGATTATATGAAATACCTTAAGAAAGCAGCATTAGTCGGTCATCACTCTGAAAAATTCAAGTATTACATCGTTTCCACAGTTGATAACTATAAGCAATCTCTTTCAAACAAGGAACATAATGTCGGCCGTAAGATTTCCAGATAAACAAAGCGTCCTGACTGCCAAGAAACCCTGCCCACACACAGACAGAAAAGTGAATATAATTTCTAGTCATCTCCTTTGTCGGGAGAAACCTAAAAGAGATCCTAGTGTTCTGGGAATTCAGTCTCTGCAAGTCTTAAATGTTAGGACAAGAAAGACAGAAGAAATCAGTCAAGATGAGCTACGTATAAAAAGCGAGGAACACAATGAAGAATGTTTACTAAGTGTTGCTGATGGATGTTCAACAAATCACACTCTATCACCACGCTACATTTTCATTTCTAATTCATATGTCTCTTTTTCCACTAGACAAATAGGGAAGCAGGTGAAAAGGCTCATAAAACAAAATCTGAACATCAACCAAAACATTTATGTATAAATGTTACCCGCATTATACCAAATCAGATAGATGTTTATTTCCTGTTTTATTAAATGATTCACAATGTACAGTCTATTATTTGTCTTTCTTGATATTATGACCCACAAATAATATCCAGGTGTCAACACTGTTATGTATATCAAAACTGACTGTTGCGAGTTCTTCTGTCTCCTAAGGGGATGATTTCTTCTGGTGAGGAACTTGGCTCTATACTGCTCGCTTCCACTTACAGAGGCAAGTGAGGAAGAGAGAGGAAAGACTGAAATTCAAAACCTCTGCCAGTCCTTCCGTGGGACTTCAGAGTGGGGTCCAGGGTAGGTGACTCTGCTTGTCAGAGAACATCAGTGACATTGTGGACCAAGAAAATGATGCTGGGAAAACAAGGATCAGGGAGATGCCAGAAGAGTCTAAAGGCAGAAACATGGTGGGAGACTGGAATCCACAGAGAAATGTGGCCAGTGAGAAATCCCCAGGGCACACTGTTTGAAGAGCTTATTACAATTAGAACGTCCAGTATTCAATTCTAAGTTGTTTATGTTTTTGCAATTGAACCCCTTACCCACACTGTTCAAAACTTCAATTTTGCTGTACAAAAATGCTTGGGGTGGTCCGAAGAAAATCAACAGAAAGAGATGAATTTGAACCCAGGTTGACATAGAACAAAGGAAAGAAGAGAGTCACCAGCCATGAATGTGAATGAGCATAAGTATCATGGAAGCAAGAACCCTGAGCCACAAATGTTCATGGGAATTGAAACCCAGTAAACTCACAGGAATTTGGGGGGATCAATGGAGCTTCCCCATGAAAGATGGAATTTGAGACTTGACTTACTTTTATGTAAATCTCTAAGAGAGTGAGTTTAGCCTATATATAGGACATAATGACCAAATTTCAAAATATTACATTAGACATATTGCAAATACTCTATAATGTGAAGTCTAGGGCAGCATTAGTAAAACTATACACAGGTTTTTGTATCACATGAAAGAGCCCCAGTTATTTTAATAGAGGTATTTAATAAATCAATCACAAGTGTTTTTTTCTCTATTGGTTTTGTTAAACTTTTTACCAAATGGGCAATACCACTTCAACAATAACCTTCCCAAATGGGTTTAGAATTCTCCTTTAGATAACAGTAAAAAAAAAAATTCTCAGAATGGTTGAAATATACTTATAAAATACATATGCATCATTCAAGGATGAAGGAGATTGTCTGAGGGGAGGATCTGGAATTCATATATGGAAAACACCCATAGAGAAATCTTCAAATCCTTCAAAGGCTGGTCCAGGCTTACCTTTACATAGTGAATCAGACGCTCTACTTCATTCACTTTGTAGGTCTCCAATCCTAGCTCCTTGGATAATCTTAAGATACGATTCTGAGTTGGGCCAACATAAGATCCTCCAAGGTCCACATATTTAACTTTTTGGTTCTGTTTTCCCATGGAAAAAAAATAAATATATGTGAAAATGTTATTCGTAAGATTAAAAAAAAGACAGCCCTGAAATAAGCAAATTGGCATTTCATAGGTTCTAGACACACGTTGCGGTGTATCCATAGTAAACTGGATTCTGTTAGCAACTCTACTTCAGTCATGCAACTTAACAGTTATTGAATCATTCCTTAATGTAAAGCAAAATTGATTGACCTTGAAATAGGCAAGAGACTTCTGAACCCCATCATTCTCAATACATACCACAACATGCTTTGGGTTTTAGTGGCTTAGATTTGTAAGCTGTGAATTATTGATGAATTTCTCTTTACTTAGTATCTCAGGCTAATTCTGAGGCACCTAATACTAGAGAGGAAAAGTGAGAAAGGAAATGACCACTTCTTTTCTTTTTTTTTTCATTGAAGTATAGTTGATTTACAATGTTTCAGGTGTGTAGCAAAGTGATTCAATTTTTTATATATGTATATATGTGTATATATACATATATATTCTTTTTCAGATTCTTTTCCATTATAGGTTATTACAAAATGTTTAATATAGTTCCCTGTGCTATACAGTAGGTCCTTGTTGGTTATCTATGTTATATATGGTAGTGTGTATCTGTTAATCCCAAACTCCTAATTTATCCCTCCCCCCTCTATCTCCTTTGGTAACCATAAATTTGTCTTCTACGTTTGTGAGTCTATTTCTGTTCTGTAAGTTCATTTGTATCATTGTTTTAAGATTCTGCATATAAGTGATATCATATGATATTTGTCTTTCTTTGTGTGACTTTCTTCACCTAGTATGATAAACTCTAAGTCCATCCAGGAGATGACCACTTCCTTTGTGGTTTGCTCATCCAGACATTTGAAAGATAGCATTAGGGAATATTTGGTCCTAATTCAAACCTTTGAAACTGCTCTTATGTTCAGTAGAAAGTTTTCTATATGGTTATGAATTAGCTTCACTTGAAACAACTAAGGACCAACCTTTGAAAAAGAGTGACTAGAAAAACTCCCTATGTTTGAACATGTCCAAACATAACTGGATTCCTAATAGTCAGGGACACCAGAGCAGGTCCTCCTTTTCTGTTTTTGTTTGTTTGTTGACTATATAGTTCTCCGACTAAAAAAAAAGGGAACATACATTTCACAAGGGCAGTGGTCTTTGTTTTATTCACTAATGTATTTCAAACACCTAATTACTGGTGCAATCATTTATTGAGCAAGTGCCAAGTATCATGAGGTGAGAAAAAGGACAGAAGAAAAGGATTGAAAAGGAAGCAAATTGAGAGGCTGTGGAGAGTAATTTTCACTCTCTTAAAAAGAGTCAAATGAAGTTCAAGACTTTCAGAAAGAAACAAGAAACTCAGCTTCAGTGTCACGTTTCTCCAGCCCATCATTATTGTCTTACCCTGATGGTGTAAGTCCTGCCTCCCACACGGTCCCGGGCTTCCAGAACAATCACATTCAGGCCAGAGTCATGCAGGAGTTTGGCTGCTGCCATACCTAGGAGAAAATACAAGAAAAAATCAGAATCAAACACTACAGGGACTCCAGATCAGCTCCTCATGTTAACAGCCAATGAGAAAAGTCCATGTTAGCTCATACACATGGCTTATCATCATGCTCAAGTTATTCAACTTACAGGTGGCTAGGGTTTCTCAATAGAGACCCAGAGTCCAAGCCTGGGAAACCCACTGCTATTTCTAGAAAGAATAAAAGGGATTTCATTTTTGGTAAAGGTCTCAAATCTTAGAAACTTCTTTGGTCACTATATCAAAATGTCTATCTTTAAAGACTAAATTACATGATTATGTGTCTGAAAACATGAAAGAAAACACAAGGCCACACAAAAGAGAAATGTATAAGCCCCAGCAGACACAGGACAAAATGGAGCCACTGACTCCATTCTCAAGGCAAATCTGGAAATCTGGTAAATTGGGGAGTGGGGGGGTAGAGTCGGCCTTCAAAACATGTGAAAGGACCTGTGAAAGGACCTAAGCTTTACTATTAAAACCGAACTTTTAGAAGTTGATGTAAAGTTTCAAAACCAAGGACATAAGATTCAACCCACTTAATTGTCCTAATTCCCCATATGATCCATCACTGAAGAATGAAATGACTCCATTCATTCATTCATTCATTTAATTATTCATGTAGTCAAAAATATTTATTGTATGCCTACTACATTCCCACCATCATGAGTTCAACTTAAAAAAGAAAAAAGTTTTATTGAGGTACATTTACATACAATAAACCTTACCCAATGAGTTCAGTGAGTTTTGATAAAGTATAAAGCTTAGCGTAGAGTTCGAATATGTAGTTTTTGGTATAAGTACATCCTGAATGTAGTTTTTGACCTCACAAATCTTAAAATTCTGTATCTTTAACTTACAGAGTTTTGTAAGAGTTTTCTCAGACAAGAGAACTCCGGTGCTCTTACCACAATGAACTGAATTTGCTCAGTTCCAAACACCTTACTCGTTTGCTTTATGAGACCAAACAAAATCAAGGAAATGACTAGATGCTGTGCCTTACAGATAAATGAAACAGTTTCTATCCCATCTTTTAAAAATAATAGTTCTGGGACTTTTAGATCACACTATTGTGAAAAAAAATGATTCCCATAAAAATAGCTAATATTCATATAGTGCTCACAACATTTGAGATGCTAGTCTAAGTGTTTTAATGTATATTTTTAATGCTGTGAGAATTCAGTGAATTCAGTGAAAGGTACTATTGATATTCCCATTTTATGGCTGGGCAAACTGAAGCACAAAGTGTCCAAAGTCACATAACGAGTCAGCAGCAGAGCCGGGCAGTTTCGTTCCAGTGTCCGTTTCTATAACCATTACGAGTATTGCTTTTCACGGGGCCTCAGAGCCATCCTTTTCATAGATCGCATCTCTCAATTTTTGCTTCAGGGAGAGATTACATTTCAAAAGATACTTTTCACTTTGTTTGGACCAATGTGTTTTTTTTTTGTTGTTGTTGTTGTTTTTTGCGGTACGCGGGCCTCTCACTGTTGTGGCCTCTCCCGTTGCGGAGCACAGGCTCCGGACGCGCAGGCTCAACGGCCATGGCTCACGGGGCCCAGCCGCTCCGCGGCACGTGAGATCCTCCCAGACCGGGGCACGAACCCGTGTCCCCTGCATCGGCGGGCGGACTCTCAACCACTGCGCCACCAGGGAAGCCCCCAATGTGTTTTTAAAACACATTTGTAGGGACCTCCCTGGTGGTCCAGTGGGTAAGACTCTGCGCTCCCAATGCAGGGGGCCCGGGTTCCATCCCTGATTGGGGAACTAGATACCACATGCATGCCGCAACTAAGAAGTCCGCATGCCACAGCAACGATACCACGTGTCACAACTAAGACCCAGAGCAGCCAAAATAAATAAATAAATACATACACATTAAATAAGTAGAATATTCTAAAAAAAAACACACACACTTGTATCTTGTGGTTTGATAAGAATCCATGGAACATAAGATATGAGCCTACTATAAAAGCCACAATGAAAAGCCGAGGCTTCATTCGCCCTCTCTGAACTGCCCTAAAAGAAGAAACCTTTTCTTTTTTTTTTAAAGAGGCTGATGTGGGGCTTCCCTGGTGGCACGGTGGTTGAGAATCCACCTGCCAATGCAGGGGACATGGATTCGAGCCCTGGTCCGGGAAGATCCCACATGCCGTGTAGCAACTAAGCCCATGCACCACAACTACTGAGCCTGCACTCTAGAGCCCGTGAGCCACAACTACTGAGCCCACACACCACAACTACTGAGCCTGCACTCTAGAGCCCATGCTCCGCAACAAGAGAAGCCACCGCCATGAGAGCTCGCGCACCGAAACGAAGAGCAGCCCCCACTCGCCACAACTAGAGAAAGCCTGTGCGCAGCAACAAAGACCCAACGCAGCCAAAAATAAATAAAATAAATTAATTAAAAAATAAATAAAGAGGCTGATGTGAAATTTCATTATTTGAGTTAATCCATCTTCCGATCCCTGTCCTTGGGTGCAAGGCCGGGACTTCCAGTTGGTGGTGGGGTGATGGGTGCCGCAGTCCACAGCCCCGCGAGCAATGTGCACAAGCACTGCAGAACCCTAATTTAGAAATACAGGGATTGGATTTTTAACTCGTTTCCTAATTTTACCTTTATAAGGAAAAAACAAAGAGAGAGAGAAAACCTTTCTGTTTAGAGTCAAAATTGCAGACAATTCAATGCCGTTTCTCTTATCAAGCATCAGTTCAACAAATGAAATATGAAATAACATTCAGCCTTAGTAACAGGTGCTATCATGGAATTCAGATACCCTTGCTGAGCATGTTGAGGCTTAAACAAAAGGGCTCAGAACGAAACACAACATCACTCATATACACTAGCGTTTTATATTCCATAAAAGGTACTACTGGGTAAGTGCAGTTACCCAATAGTATCTGATGCTAAACAGAAACATTTACTAAAACAAGCCAGGGTCTTATCAAATCATTGAATAGAGTTCTTTATGCTCATGTGCCTTAAAAAGGCATAAACAGAAATTACAAAAATATCTTTAAATAGGGCAATACGAGAATATGTTGTTAGAAATACCTCACAACTTGTCTCACGCATGCTTGTTGGATATCAACTGACAAAAACTGATTTGAAAAATAATGGACGCAAATACCAATGGCTTAAGAAAGTCCCTGCAAGTTTAGAAGGAGGGAATTTTAGGAAACTGAAGAAGAAACTGAGGAGTTGGAGTCTGGCCCGGAGCTGATTAAGATTGTTAAGATGTATAAACAAGGTCCTACTGTATAGCACAGAGAACTATATTCAATATCCTATGATAAACCATAATGGAAAAGAATATTTAAAAAAGAATGTATATATATGTATAACGGAATCACTTTGGTGGACAGCAGAAATTAACACAACATTCCAAATCAACACAACATTCTAAATCGACTATACTTCAATAAAACTTTTTTATAAATAAAATAAAAAAAGATTGTTAAGATCTCAAGGGATTCCTTAGTGATGACTGGCAAAAGGACTAATGGTTTGATTGATCAAAGAGTAAGCAAATAACTAAGAATCCAGAAATGCTCCAGCTTACAACAGGGTTGTTTCCCAAGAGTTCATGTTTATGTCAGTCATTTGGAACTCTTTTTTAAAATAAATTTATCTATTTGTTTATTTTTGGCTGAGTTGGGTCTTTGTTGCTGGGCAAGGGCTTTCTCTAGTTGTGGCGAGCGGGGGCCACTCTCCCTTGCGGTGCGTGGGCTTCTCGTTGCGGTGGCTTCTCTTGTTGCAGAGCACGGGCTCTAGGCGTGCGGGCTTCAGTAGTTGTGGCACGTGGGCTCAGTACTTGTGGCTTGCGGGCTCCAGAGCGCAGGCTGAGTAGTTGTGGCACATGGGCTTAGCTGCTCCTCGGCATGTGGGATCTTCCCGGACCAGGGCTCAAACCCGTGTCCCCTGCATTGGCAGGGGGATTCCTAACCACTGCGCCACCAGGGGAGCCCCATTTGGAACTTTTAACACATTTTGCCATAGAACAAAAATATGAGAGATGGTACATTCTCTGGGAAGTCTGGGAATTTTAAAATGCAATACTATTGTGAAAAAAAAATCATAAAGTAGCAGAATTACATTTGCCCTAAGAACACTAGACAATGTAATTGGCACAGTTGAAACAGGCAATCATTTCCTGACACAATGGAATAAAGGCTAAAAAAAAAAAAAAACCCACAGTAATAGCAGCCACCATCATAAAGCATTGAGGATTGCTTTGCTGTGTGAAGAAATAACATTTCATACATAACGCTATCGGATTTTCACCACAGTGCTGAGAGTTATTATCATCCTCATTTTAAAAAGAAAAAAATGGAGGTTTGCAGACATTCACTGACTTGCCATAGATTATACAATTAGTAAGTGGCAGGGTCAGGGTTCAGCCCCAAACCTGAACTCTTAGCCACCACCCATGGACCAAAAAGGAAATGTTAAAAATGCAGTAATCTATACACTGATTGATGCAAAGTGTCTTAAAACATTCTGCTCTCCACCTAAATAGAAGAATCTTAAAATATCAAGTTTTCTCTTAAACAGATATTTAATTTTTGCAACTAATTTAGAAACAAGCTTATAATGACTTCGTACTTTTAAAAAGCTAATTAAACTTGAGTTTAACATGCAGGATCAGTTACTATTTCACCAATGATCATTTGGCAACTTCAGAGGCAGCCCCTATGTGTCCCTGACAGGCCCTTGATAAGATCATCTCATTTGTTACCTCTAAATGGTGTAGGATCCGTAGTATTTTGGCTCAGGGAGTCTCCTTTGGATGAATAAGCATAGCATGGTGCACCTTACTAATGGTAGACTAAAGCCTAATGCCATGAAATGATCAAAATATTTCATCTCCCTTCCCAGGTAATTCACTTGGAAAATGTTTCATCAAAGTGATGACTATTTCAATTAAATTATTTGGATACTTCAATTTGGATTAGAAACTCAAATTATTTACAATACCTAAACATCAGTGGTTTGCAGCTTTATTAACATTCTATGCTTCCAGTTTTGTGCCACGGAAAAGGGCCGAAGAGTAACATACTGTAGGAGACTGAAAAGTACACAGTGCAGGTAACAAAGGGGTCTCTTCTTGCTTTGTCGATATGTCTCATGTCCTTCCTATCAAAACCTGATATTTAACAGAATTTGTCAGCATTTTCAAATGCAAAGTTAATTGTTTTGAAAACATTATGAATCATCAGTACTTCAATATTACATAAGGACTTTTTCTCAGTTTTAAGTTACCCAAAAAAAGTATCATGTTAACCGAAACTGAGAAAAAAAATTCACTGTACCTCAAAGCATCTCTACCCTTATAACACTGGTAAACCATATAAGCACTCCCTCAGGAAGGATAAAAGCCAAAAGTATGCAAATAGCCCTCATCACCTGTCACTTCTGACAAAGCCAATTGGTTTTATGAGAAAATTCTAGAAACAACCAAGTGACCTTCTGATCAAAGAACTGGAATTCTTTGATGTCTCTACAGAGAATGCCTTTTCAGTTACTTAACACAAACACGCACACACAAACAAAAGGGTCTGGGGTAAAAAGAAAAATATCACCAATGTGAGATTAAATTCATTAAAGAAAAGCAGCATTTGTAGGTAGAATTCAGACGCTGATTGTTGAACTCTTCAACACAGAGTAGAGGCAGGTAAAGATATCACTGAAAGCAGGAACATTTTGAGCACTGACTGCATGCCAGTTTCTATTCCAAGTGTTTTACATATAAGAATTTATTTATCCTCCTAACAACTCTATGAAGTGGGCAGATGTAAAAAGAGAAGCACAGAGAGGTCAAGTAATATACCCAAGGTCACACAGCTGGCCAATGGCAGAGCCAGTATTCAAATCCAGGCAATCTGACTCCAGATAACAAACAGGGCCCAGCAGCCTTTACTAAACGGTGAAACACTGAAAGCCTTCCATAGAACATCATGAACCACATAATCATCAGGGTCACTGCTAGCACATTCCATACCTTTGTGTAAATGACAAGAAGGTGTTACAGGGAAGAACAAAATCTGACTACATGCTGGATGTTTCTTTTACTTTAACCTTTGCTTCCCATTGCTTTTGTTCACTAAAAGGATACTGTCTATACATAATGGCCTGCGCCTCAGGGAACCCTGCCCCCTCTCCGTGAATGTTAAACCGAAGTGCCTTTGTTCAGGGAAACATCCTGACCCCACCCACGTGTGAATGCCTGCAAGAAAGAAATTAACACATCCCCTCCCTGAGGCTGCCCATTCCAGGTGATATTTGCAAATGGCCTTTTACCTTACTTCCTCACCTCCTCCCCCTCTTTGTTCTATAAAAGAAACTGGCATCCAGACCCCGTAAGATGGTTCTTTTGAGACACTAGTTGGCCATCTTCTTGGTTTGCTGGCTTTCTGAATAAAATCGCTATTCCCTGCCTCAACACCTTGTCTCCCGATTTATTGGCCAGTTGAGCGGTGAGCAGAGCGAGCTTGGACTCGGTAACAAAGGCACACACTCATGGCAGGTGAATTTCAAAAAGGCATCCTTTCTCTGGGTGAATGCAGCTCACATCGGTGCTTGGCTAGCAGAGTGTGGGCTGGACTACAACCCCCTCTTTCACGGCATCAGCCTGAACAGCTTATGCCGTGGCCTTGAAACTCAGAAAACGTATTTCCTGAATGATAAGAATTTAATTATCTAGTCTTTGTGTCCTCGATGCTAGTACACAGTTGGCACTTACATGTTTGTTGAGTGTATTCATTTAATACCCTGCAGCAAAGATGACAATTACTTAGTCAAGAAATAAACAAATGGCTGAAATGGTGTCTATATAAACATAATATATTTAATATAGTATAGGAAACTAAAATATTGACACACGTTGAAACTGATTTCTTCTCTTCACACCGGAAATGGTAAAGGGATACCCTTGACTTTTTCAAAGAAAAGAGCTGGAAAGAAAGCCGGCTAACCAATTATAATAACCGCCTTATATTTGTACAGCACTACAGTTTCCAATATTCACACACATTAAGTTCTTAACAATAAGCCTTTGAGGCTCTCATTGCTATTCCTATTTTTCAGATTAGAAAATGGAGTCTGGGAGAGATTCAAGAGCTTGCTCAGCGTTACTGTGTGTTCTTCATTAGTCACATTACTTCCTGTAACATACAAAGGCCAATGTTGTTAAAAAACAATTCTCAAAGCATGCTGAGTTTTAAAAATAGAATGTTTAATTAACTTCTTGGAAAGACTATGTTGATAAAAACCACCTGGAGTCTGTCAGTGCCCAAAACCCTGGGACCAAGACATTTACAGGGAGATGTGAAGACATTTAGAGTCTCGCAGTGCCCTCTAGGATACCGCCATTGAACTACTCATTAAGAGGTGCTTTGGCCAAACAGTTCCTCCTCATTCCAGGCTAACTCCTCTTTCCTGAGAATGCACCGATCACAACTTTCTTGAAAACTGAAACAACACATGATATAAACCAAACATATCAATGTGTATGTACCATCACTTTGATCACTGAGAAGCAAAGTCTAGAATTACGTTATTCACATCTTGCCCCCAGATAGGAAAAAGACTCCAAGCCCTCTTGGAAGCCCTTTGCTCTGTTTTCTCTTAGACAGTCAAAATATACAACACAAGAACAAATGGCAATAGCTTCTAAAATAAAGGAGACCTTTACTGAAGCCTCAGGCCGTGGGATGATTTATGCTCTTGAAAAGGAGAAAAAAACATCAAGCTTTCATGAGTTGCCATAGAAACCTTTCTCCAGATGCGGCTGCTTCTGAGATACTACAATGACATTGCCTTCCAAGGCCTTTCAGAATACATTTAAGACCATAAAAATTGTTTCATCACGCTTTACATGTAAATTACTGCATTTCCCTAAAATGTCAGCAATCATAATGAGCCTCGTTTCATAGCCAAGCTCGTCTTATTAGTCGTGTGAAAGGAGTGGGTTCTCTTTCGTGTATTATAATCATGGTACACAAAACTTGTTTCTGCTTGACCTCAATATGGTCTCCCATGAAAAAAGGAGGCAAACCCAGAAATTACAGCCTTGTCTTTCCCAAATTTGTGTGTTATAGTCTTCATTTTTAAAATTGTTACATAAAACTAATCGTTTAATTCACCTTTTGGAAATTCAATGGACTATATATAAATAAACACACACTCCTTTAAGAATACTGTTTTTTAAGTATCGAAAATAATCATATGATGCCACGATAGTTTCCTTGACTGTGATTTAAGGGTGAAATATCTCATTGCCCTCCTATGTATTACCAACATGATTTTTATTTATTTTACCAACATGATTTTTAGAATCACAAACATCTTTAAGGTAGAATATAAAATAGGAGAGATACCATTCCCCCTTTGGCTCACCCATTCCCTAGATCTTAGTCTCTGAAAGAGCTGGGTGTTACAAATGCCCAGAAGAGGGTCACAGGCCTGCTGTAGAATACTTTGAACACTTCTTCATTTCAACATCTCCTTTCACCAAAAATGAGATGATTAATTTGGAATTCTAGAAGAACAGAATGAAATGTGGACATTGCCAAGGAAAAGAAATCTGGATGAGATGTGACAAGTAACTGGAAGAAATGAAGTTACAAAGCAGTCATTTGGGAGCCTAGCTTGGAGCCTGGCCCAGGAGTTTTACTTTGCCGCTGAAACACCCTTGTGAGCCAAAGACCAAGGCAGTCAGCGGTGTGCAAGGACCAGAGTAAAAGGAAAACATAGCCTCATTCAAGGACAAGGCAGAACATTGTCATTCTGTAGAAAAGCTCTAGGCCAAATAGGTCTACTGGGCTGTATGACCTTGAACAAGAGTCCCCACCTTTCTGGGCCTCACTTTCCCCATCTGTAAAATGAATGATTAACCCCCTTTCCATTCTGTGATTAATCTACATGAGACAGGACAACAATTTTAAATAACCTGGAATTTCATTACATAGGTGGTGTCTTCATAACCCCAAAGCATTAGCCCAAAGTCTGCCCTGTGGAGCATGCAATTTGAGTGACATCAATAGGTGTTAATAAAAAACATGTGAATTTTGTTATAATAAAAGCATTGTGATAAAAACAAAACAAAAAAAACGTGATTTTTGTGCTTGTTGTACGACAAGAAAATGCAGATGCAAACAAAGCTGGTTAAGGACAGGCGTGCTAAGGTAATTAGAGGTAGAAGGTCCCAATGTCTGTGGCTTCCTTTGAAATGCATCAAAAAAAAGAGGGATTGATAGATAAAGAGAGGGATGGATAGATGGATAATACCGAACAAAGCAAATATAGCGAAAATGTTAACTGTACAATCTAGTTGCAAGGTATATGAGTGTATAATTCCTTGAAAATTCTCACAATAAAAAATTCTGGAAAAAAAAGTTAAATCGGGTGGTCAAAAGGTACAAACTTCCAGTTATAAAATACATAAGTCATGGGGATGTGATGTACAACATGGTGACTATAGTTAATCAGACTGTATTGTATATTTGAAAGTTGCTAAGAGAGTAGACCTTAAAAATTCTCATCCAAAGAAAAAAAATTTTTTTAACTATGTGTGGTGATGTATGTTAACTACACATATTGTGGTGATCATTTCACAGTATATACAAATATTGAATCTTTATGTTGTACACCTAAAGCTAATATATGTCAATTATATATCAATTTTTTTTAATGGCTTGGGGATTTAGATGCAAATTCTGCCTCAGCCTACCTTCTCCTGACCCACCATGGTCTCCTCATTCTTTTATGGGAGCTCTATAATTTTAAACTTTTCACTCAAATTATTTTTGGAAAGAGGCTTTTCCTGTTATTTCATACCAACTGTTTGGAGATAGGTTGAAAGCTCTCCATGTCTGGCCAAAACCCACCTTGTGGTTTGATAAAAGGCTTCCGGAAAGCCAAAACAAGCTGTCAATGTTTGTGAAGACAGGACCTCAAATGGAACTCAGATGAAGTTACTTGTATGTTCATAGGTTCAATTCTTTTTAGGGAAAATTATACTCTCAGAAAAAGTAAAAAAGGATCACTCTAAATCTCAGTGAGAGGTCCTGGACTCAGTTGTTAGGTTAGTATCAGAAGAGAACCTTCCACACAAAAATGAACACTAGCGCCAAAATGTAGAGAAAAACAAAATATCTGTTGCTGTCTGGGTAAATTATTTCAGGGGTATCTGTAGCTGGGATCCAGTTTCCTCATTCACTTTAGGACATCTACTCAGTTACCCCAAATCAAAAACAAATTGAGGTGCTTTTAGTCAGAATATCTAGATTTCATTCTGAGCAGTGGGCCCCAACCCTTACCAATCCAATTGTCTTAATTAATTCCTTGTGTGAAATTGGCTTTGTATCACTTCAAAAAGGAAATATTCATCTTTCTGAAAAATTAGACATCTCTCATATTCAGGGTCTACCATTGGTTAGGTGATTAAATTTATCCCCTCCTTTAAACCTCAAGTTCCTGACCTGTAAAAGAGTGGAAGTATTTACTCCCTACCTTATCAAGTAGTTGTGAAAACAAATTGAGGCAAAATATATAAGGCTCTTAGAACATTGCCTGTTGCATGGTATATACTCAACAAATATCTGTTCAATGAATGGATCCAACATCTTAGGAAGTATTTGGCTTTGAAATTGGAAGAATGGGGTTCTGACCCCACTTTGCCTCTTAGGCACTGTGGAATCTTGGGCAAATAACTTCTGAACTCCTCCTAATTCCAGTCTGTAAAACAGGGATGTACCTTGCAGGCAGAGTTGAAACAAAGATTATGTGTGCAAAATTACTTGCATGTATTGGGCCTGCTGTTGTCATATAGTGATAGGCAGGCTGGGCCTGCCAGGGAATTAATCATGCCTCTGCTTCCTTAAGTTCCACCTCCCCACAAATACTTATTGGCAACGTCTCATCAACCTTTGATTCAGTATAGACGATTTATCTATAGACCCACGTCTTACAATATTGGCATAACATCCCAGGTTTTATTATTTCTTCAAACTGTGCATCACACAAAAAATGACTGGGTCTTAAACCACCTTCTTTTTAACCTATAACAAAACAAATGGATAAATTCTATCATAGATTGGACAAATGCCCACTGACCATAGCAGCGAAGACGTAAAGCAATTTTTTCTCTGTTGATAACATTTTTATCATGGACTTGGAGCAATCCAAGCAGTATCTTTTGATTAATCATCCTCGGGAAGAATATTTTAATATCTCTTCTCTAAAGTTAAGACTATTACATTTGACAGATACCTTCATGCAATTAAATGAATAATGTTTTTGAACCTTAGTATGTAATTTCCCACTGTCCAAAATGGCTATTTCATGCCTTTTCTTCTTAAACTTCCATGACACCACCTCCCCTGCCCCCAGCCCTCTTTGACTGATGACTCTGCTACATTTTTTATTGAGAAAATAAAAATATCATCTTTCCATAATAAATCCAGCTATATACCTTCACCTGTGCCTGCATGTGCTGCTTTCTTTACCTCTTATGACTTAAGTGAAGTGGCTTCTTTAAGGAAGTCAACCCTTGCCACTCTCTTTGGATCCTATTCCCCCCAGGGCTTTGATCCTCTCATCATATACTTTCTTTCCTGAATCATCGATTTCTCCCTCTCTCCTGGATCACTGTCATCGACACACAAACCTGCTCTGGTATCTCTCATCTTCAAAAAACCTAACTGGCCCAATATCTCCTTTTAGCTACAACCCCTTCCCTCTGCATCTCTTCATAACACTTCTTCAGAGAGTTATCTTCACCCATTGCCTCTATTTCTCCACTTCACTTCAGTCAGGCTTTCATCCCTACCATTCCACCTAGACTACTCTTGTCAAGGATGTCAGTGATTTTCATATTGCAAACCCAGTGGTCCAGTCTGGGTCCTTAAGTTAATTGTTCTCTTAGCAGCTTCTCGTCTTATCCTCCTTCTTATTTTCTCTCTCTCTCTCTCTCTCTCTCTCTCTCTCTTTATAATGTCTGTAGGATCTGCCTTAATGTCTCTTTTTTTGGCTGCGCCACGCAGCTTGTGGGATCTCAGTTCCCCAACCAGGGATCGAATCTGGGCCAAGGCAGTGAAAGCCCAGAATCCTAACCACTAGGCCACTGGGGAACTCCCTTGTCCTCCTTCTTGACCCACTGTCTCCACTTGTTTCTGGGCCACACATTTCCTTGGGTTTCTTCCTCTCTAACTCTGCTTCTTCTCAGACTCCTTTGCTGGATTTTCTCCTTTTCCCAGCTTCTAAATGTTGGAGAGCCCCAAGACTCAGTTCTTGGATCTCTCTCTCTCTTTTTTAAATCATTCTTGGGTGATCTCACTCAATCCTATAGACTTGAAACTTCAAGCTTGATATAGAAATTGCCTACTTAATTGTGCCTTCAGCTATTTAATAATCATCTCAAACTTAACATATCTCAAACAGAGGTCTTGAGTCCCCTCCACCAAACCAGTTCTTCTGCAGTCTTTTCCACCTCAGTAATGGTACCACACTTCACCCAGTTGTTCAGGCCCAAATCCAGGAATTATCCTTGTTCTTTTTTCCTCCTGGCCACTCCACCCTCCAATCAATACATCAGTAAGTCAACTCTACCTGAATACAACCATTTCTTAGAACCCATACTGCTACTACCTTGGTCTAAGATGAAAGCATCTCTCCTTTGGACTATTGCAATAGCCTTGCAACTGCAACTGCTTCCACTCTTAACTTCTCTGTTTTCAACTTACATAGGGTAGAATATCCTTTAAAGCAAAATCAAATTCAAGACATTTCCCTGCTTCAAATCTTCCAATGACTTACATTGCAAAGAGGTAATCCCACCTCATTACTTATTACAGGGCCACATATGAATTCACTCTTGCCTGTGTATCTTGCCTTAGTACCCACTTCATCCCACTCCAGCCATGTTGATTTTCCTTCTGTTCCTTGAACACTTCAAAGTTGTTCCCACCATATGGGCTTTGCATCAATTGTTCCCATCTCCTGTAATACTCTTTTCCCTGATATTTACATGTTCAACATCTCTGATCTCAGCTTATACCTCACCTCTAAGGAAGAGGTATTCCCTGACTCTGCTCCATCACACCATCTATTTTATTTTTCATGGATTACTTGCCACTGGTAGTACTTTGTATGTATGTAGGTAGGTAGGTATTTATTTGGTTGATTTTTTGGTTATTTACTGTGTGATCCTCCTCACTAGATTATAAGCTCTGTGAGGGCAGGGTCTTAGTTGTTTTGTTTCCTACTTTATTCCCAGAACCTGGGAGAATATCTGACATGTAGACATCCTCAATAAATATTTGTTGCTGGCATGAAACAACTCAGACAAGTCAACTAGTTCAGCTGCAAAGGATGAACAGGGGCTCATTATGCAAAGAACTTACTCTAGTGGGTTCATCAGAATGCATTTCTACTCAAAATCTGATGTATCACAAAACTTATTTTAATGTCAGGGTGACCATTTGATCACAAGTGCCCTTTAAAATTTTCAACCCCAAATTTTCTGTTCCAAATATCTTTTTAAAATTTTATTTATTTATTTATTTTTTTGCGGTGTGCGGGCCTCTCACTGTTGTGGCCTCTCCCGTTGCGGAGCACAGGCTCCGGATGCGCAGGCTCAGCAGCCATGGCTCACGGGCCTAGCCGCTCCGCGGCATGTGGGATCTTCCCAGACCGGGGCACAAACCCGTGTCCCCTGCATCAGCAGGCGGACTCTCAACCACTGCACCACCAGGGAAGCCCCCAAATATCTTTTTAATTACAAACTTATTCCAAAAAATTTGCAAGGAAAAAAGTGTCAACATAGAAATGGAGTCTTCCACCTGGAGAAGGATTCATACAGGTCTCCAAATATTAACAGTACAATGTCAGCTCCACAACCTGCCTGCCTCACATCTAAAGGCTACAGAGTTTCCTTTAATCAATAACATAGTCTGGGCACCCATCAGAAAACTAAACTATTTCCTCAGCAGAAGATCACTTGAGCATCTGATATTTTAAAAAAGGTATTTTAAAGGCTTTGTTAATTATGAATTCCTCTAGGGCATTTAAATCTTAAGCCTGCACCATTAGGTTGTGGAACAGAAAGGTACCTGGTCTATGTTGTACCAGCTACTGACATAAGTTTCTTATACATTAAATGTGTTTTAATATTATGCTCTAGCTGAAATTGTGTGTGTGTGTGTGTGTGTGTGTTTAAGTACCTTAAACACACTCTGTACTCCCAAGCTTTGGGCATAGCACCAAATTGTAATACCAATCTGCATTCCAAGTTGAAAGGTGAAACCACCTCTCATTAGAGGTGGCTTCCGTCTTGTTGAAAGGAGGTGTAATCCAGACCTGGGGGTCCTCTGATCCTTGACAAATTCCTCCTAGACAAAAGGAGCAAATGGAACTGAAAATGCCAATGTCAACACTTACACCCACAATTGCAAAAATACATTTAACAGCCTTTAGTAACAAAATTCTAAATCTAGAAAGTTGTGCTGTGATGTTCTGTTCTTCTGTGCCCCCTTGTCCAGCTGAATTTCTGTTTGATTCATTGAGTCTATTTCTGGGGCTCCTCTACTCTGTGTATATCCTTGTGTGGGTCTCCATGTACGTTCTTAGCTTAGTCTTACTATGTCCATCTGTATCTCATACTTCCCCAGTTCCTTTTGTCTCTCATAACTGACCCAACTACAAAGCCAATAGTTATCTATTTTCCCATCTGTTGACTTTGGCTGGAAATACATAGTGATTTGGGAGTCATCTTAGCACAGGTGAAGTCTGAAACTGCTACGTTCCCCTGGGGGTTTGTAAAAGTAGTAGAATCACAATACAAATTTTGCATAGAATAATACCACAAGGAAAACATGTTCAAGGAAGTCTACTTATTGGACTAAACCATTTTAATTGCAGTATCAGAATCATCCCGTGGCTTTTGGCCATACACCTGGGTGTGAAATCGGTACATTGGAAGGGGTCGAGAAGCTCACAGAAGACTACCTGCATTAGAAGGGCATAATCATTCTCAAAGAGTATTTAAACATGTTGGTTAAAGTTTTTAACTGTAACCAAGAAACATATACGTAAATACTGGTTTATTCAAAAAGAAGAATAGATTCCACCCCAGATTCTAACCACAAATGAAGAAAAAAAAGAAATAAAAATAGCCCTCCCAGAAAATGTAATTGACTAATAGACACAAGAAAAATGTTCAACTTTCTAGTAATTAAAAACAACCATTTTCACCTCTCAATTTGAGAAAATGAGAAATACCATTTTCACTTGCAATCTGAGAAAGATTGTAAAAAAAGGATGATATTAAAGGCTGCCAACAATGTGATGAAACAAAGCTGGCTGGAATAGTAATTGGTAAAACATTTGAGAGAAGCAATTTGGCAGTATCTGTCAAAAACTTTAAAGTATCCACATCTTTAAATTGGAAATTATTACTTTATGATTCAATTCCAAGAAATAATATCAAATGTGGAAAAAATATTATTCCTAAAGATCTTTAGTGCAGTGTCGTTTATAATAACAGTGCACACACATAATACATAATGTCCAATAATCTGGTATTAGTTAAGTAAGCTATGGTAAGCTTATTTGATATTAAATTGTGTTCATAAAGACTGTAATAATGTGGAAAATGCTTATGTTTTAATATCAGGTGAAAAGATATAAAATTGTGTCTGTTCTATGACTATAAATATAAATGTGTGACACACACACAGAGAAAACAAACAAATGCATGAAAAAAGGCTGAAATAAAATATACCCAAATGTTAAGAGTGGTTGTCTTTGGATGATAAGACTTAAAAATGAACTTATGAAAATAATTCATCCAGAATTAGTAAAAAAAATTTATTAGTTGTGATGAGTAGTTTCGTTTACTGGGCTATTTCCAGGATTCATTGTATAAATGATTGATTTTTTATTATAAATTTATACTTTTTAGAGACCTAAAATTAAGCACTTAGAGTCACATAATTGCAAAACTTCTCTGTAAATCAGTCTACCTGCCTTTATATTGTCACTAACTTTCCCTATTTCAGAAAAAAATTGTATGCAAGTAAATTGACAAAAGTGCTTTCCCAAAGCTATATATCAAATCTAATAAAAATAAACTCAACTACTTGAAATTTTATGAAATTTACTTCAGTTACAACCTAATGATGACAGTAGGGAAAAGAGCGAAGGATGTACATTATTTTTTTAAGGCTCAGGAGCTGTTTCCCTTAATTGCTTTTTCTTTGAACACCACCAATACATCTTTATTAGATTACCCTGTAAATTTTGGAACTTAATGACATTGTTTATATTGTGCTTTCTAAACTGACGAATACAATGCAATTATCGCTCACCTATTAAGGAATTGAATTTGGCATCAAGATCTGTATTCCAGGCTCACAGGCCAACTAAAATGCCCCAACGTTCATGGGAAAATTGTTACTAAGGAAAATACTTATTACATGTTAAATACTATACTTAAATATACACATAACTATATTCATGTAAATATACACATTTTATATATAAGCATATACTTAAATACACCAGTAAGTATTTTCTTTGGTCAGGGTTTTCCTGTGAATGTTGGGGCATTTTGCCCCAAGGATCTATCTCTTCCAGTCCCAACCATCTGGGAAAAGCATACGGGAGAAGCAGGCAGCTTAGCTGGTCAAGCCCCTCCTGTCTCCTTCCAGTTTCCTGGACTAATACAGTCAACTTCTCTTTCCAGAAGGCAACACAAAATACCATTTTCTAGGTGCATCCACACTACGTGGTATCCAGAAAATCACTGAAGATGACATTTTAAAATCTTAGGTATAGAGAACAGACTTGTGATTGCCAAGGGGGGTAGGGGAGGGAAGGACTGGGAGTTTGGGATTAGCAGAGGCAAACTATTATATATAGGATGGATAAACAACAAGGTGCTACTGTATATACAGCACAGAGAAATATATTCAATATCCTGTGATAAACCATAATGGAAAAGAATATGAAAAAGAATATATAACTGAATCACTTTGCTGTACAGAAGTTAACACATTATATATATATATATATGTTATATATATTTTATGTATATGTTAAATTATATACATTATAAATTATATATATAAATTTTTAAAAAATCTTAGGAAGATGATTCTCAAAAGGTTAAGCATAGAGTTACCATATGACCCAGCGATTCCACTCCTAGGTATCTACCCAAGAGAAATGAAAACATATGTCTACACAGAAATTTGTACATGAATGTTCGTAGCAGCACTATCACTATCCACGATAGCCCCAAAGTGGGAACGACCCAAATGTCCATCAACTAATGAAGAGATAAACAAAATGTGGTCTATCCATACAATGAAATATTATTCAGCCATAAAAAGGAATGAAGTATTCATACATGCTACAATGTGGATGAGCCTTGAAAACATTATGCTGAGTGAAAGAAGCCAGACATAAAAGTCATTTATGGTATGATTCCATCTATATGAAATGTTCAGAACAAGCAAATATCTAGATAGAAAGTAGATTAGTGGTTGCCAGGGGCTAAGGGTAGGCGGGTAGTGATGGTGGTGGTGGTGATGGGGAATGGAGAATGACTGCAAATGGGTGCAGGGTTTCTTTTGTGGGGCCAAAAAAATTCAAAAGTCACATTGGGGTCATGATTACACAACCCTGTGAATATATTAAAAACCATTACACTGTACACTGGAAGTGAGTGAATTGTATGGTATGTGAATTGTATATATCAACGAAGTGGTCATTTAAAAACTTTGAGAAGATGAAATTTTAGAACTTGATAAGGTTTACAATTATTATCATACCTTTTTTTTTTAATTTTTTTTTAAATTTTATTTATTTATTTATTTATTTATTTATTTATTTATTTATGGCTGTGTTGGCTCTTCGTTTCTGTGCGAGGGCTTTCTCTAGTTGTGGCAAGTGGGGACCACTCCTCATCGCGGTGCGCAGGCCTCTCACTATCGCGGCCTCTCTTGTTGCACAGAGCACAGGCTCCAGACGCGCAGGCTCAGTAGTTGTGGCTCACGGGGCTAGTTGCTCCGCGGCATGTGGGATCTTCCCAGACCAGGGCTCGAACCCATGTCCCCAGGCAGATTCTCAACCACTGCGCCACCAGGGAAGCCCTATCATACCTTTTGAAAGTTATGTTGAGGTTTTAATGAAAGATGTTTAACAGGTGTTGTCCATGCCCCACCCCCCCCCCACATCCCCTCCTCATTCGTTTCTACTTAAGCCCCTGACGGACTCTGCCTCACAGCTCAGTGGGGATAAATGAGGAGTATCCTCCACTGTCTCCCCCGGGGTCCCCAGCAGGATTGAGCTCCAGTCACCCACAGTGGAAACAGGCTTGAAAATTCATCCTTTTTGACTTCCTTACCTCCTCTAGGTTTCCAAACCCCTCTGGGGTTTGCTGGGATCACTTCCCAAATAAATGACTTGCACTCACATTCCGTCTTAGGATCAGCTTCTAGGGGAACCCAAGCCAAGATACATGCTACTCTTTCTTCCTTTCTCAAATAATAGCCATATTTTGCCCCACTAGAAAGATCTAGAATGATGATAATTGGTCAAGTTATTAAAAGAAAAAACACAGACACAGAGAGATAGATTTAGAATTAGATTTTGTTAACTCGGTTTTACAAATAATGCCGAGTTTCCTTCAACTGCCATAATAACTACAGCCCATCTTTATATACCAGGCTGCATGGGAAATGTGGTGGCCTTTGGAGCAGGGGTCTCTGGAGCCAATGTCTTCCCTGGGGGTTCCAACCAGAGGATTCTGAGACCTCAGCCTACAGGTGTAGAAGGAGCACCTCCCCAGTGCCGTGCTGTGGATGGGGCGACTGCAGCGTGTCTAGTCCATGGAAACAGCAGCAAGGGCTTCAGGGGATCAGAGCAGGGACACTAGAGCTGGCAGAGACTAGCAGATGGAAGGTTCCAGAGTCAGCCAAGTTTTGGTGAGTAGAGAACCCTACTGTCCTCTGGGGTTCAGTTAGCATGATGGCCCTACTCAGAGGGACAGAACAGCAGACGCCATGGAAGCACTGCCACCAAAGTACTGAAAGCTTAAAATTGGAAACTTTGTTGGTACTCCTACATGTTGAATTCTTGCTGAAAAGTTTGGTGGGAATAGTCAGGTCTTTTCTGAGAACGATGAACTGTGTTCCTTAGCAAAAACCCACCAACTAACAAACTAAAACCTCATGATGAACAGAATAAACTTATGACTGTTTCATTTTGGTATTATATTTTCCAAAGTATGCCATCCTCCTAGTTTATATATATATATATTTTTTAATTAATTAATTAATTAATTATTTTTGGCTGCATTGGGTCTTCATTGCTGCGTGCGGGCTTTCTCTAGTTGCGGCGAGCGGGGGCTACTCTTCGTTACTATGCACAGGCTTTTCATTGCGGTGGCTTCTCTTGTTGCGGAGCACGGGCTCTAGGTGCGTGGGAGGGCTTCAGTAGTTGTGGCACACGGGCTCAGTAGTTGTGGCACACAGGCACAGTAGTTGTGGCATGCGGGCTCTAGAGCCCCGGCTCAGTAGTTGTGGCGCACGGGCTTAGCTGCTCCACGACATGTGAGATCTTCCCAGACCAGGGTTCAAACCCATGTCCCCTGCATTGGCAGGCGGATTCTTAACCACTGCACCACCAGGGAAGCTCCCTAGTTTAAATTTTTAAAGATGGGCCTGATCTGAAACTCTGGGAACCAAATGCATTTCAGAACTTCGAATTTTTCAGATTTTAGAGTGACAAAACAGTACATAGGTGTATATTATGTAATAGTCCTAATGACAACTGGGACAACCACTCTGAGATCACCTGCAATATTATGTCTGCAGTAAAACATATGACTAATAGCAAACCAGACACATCAGTTCTGGTCAGCTCTTACTGAAAGCTCCTGAAAATACTTTCAATTTTCAGAGCTCTGGATGTTTGGGAAGTGCAGATAAGGGACTGTGGCCTGTATTATGGTAGATTAGAGTCATAGCTGTCATCAAATAAGTGCTGAGGACATGGGTGTTGAAAATCGGACAAGAAGACTCAGGGAAAACGAGGACATTCCCTTCATTAAAAATATAATTTTGCCAGCCAACTAGGTGGTTTAATAGTTACTAACCAATCATCAGAAGAGCTAAACAGACATTTCTCCAAAGAAGACATACAGATGACCAAGAGGCACATGAAAAGATGCTCAACATCGGTAACTATTAGAGAAATGCAAATCAGAACTACAATGAGGTATCACCTCACACAAGTCAGAATGGCCATCATCAAAATATCTACAAACAATAAATGCTGGAGAGGGTGTGGAGAAAAGGGAACACTCTTGCACTGCTGGTGGGAATGTACATTGGTACAGCCACTATGGAGAACAGTATGGAGGTTCCTTAAAAAACTACAAATAGAACTACCATATGTTCCAGCAATCCCACTCCTGGGCATATATACAGAGAAAACCACGGTTTGAAAGGATACATGCACCGTGATGTTCATTGCAGCACTGTTTAGCCAAGACATGGAAGCAACCTAAATGTCCATCGACAGATAAATGGATAAAGAAGATGTGGTACATGTATAGAATGGAATATTATTCAGCCATTAAAAAGAATGAAATAATGCCATTTGCAGCAACATGGATGGACCTGGAGATTATCGTACTAAGTGAAGTAAAGACAGTAAAAAAAAAAAGTAAAGAAGTAAAAAAAGACAGAGAAAGACAAACATCATATGATAGCGCTTATGTGAGGAATCTAAAAAAATGATACAAATGAATTTGTCTATAAAACAGAAACAGACTCACAGACTTAGAGAACGAACTTACGGTTACAGGGGGAAGGATGGGGTGAGGGATAGATTGGGAGTTTGGGACTGACACGTACAAACTGCTGTATTTCAAATAGAGAACCAACAAGGACCTACTATCTAGCACAGGGAACTCTGCTCAATATTCTGTAATAACCTAAATGGGAAAAGAACTTGAAAAAGAACAGATTACACATGTATGTATAACTGAAAAAAAATGAACCCTGTTATTTGGGGAAAAAATAGTTACTAACCCATCATAATAAGTACATTAAAGTAACTCAGAAAAGAGGGATAACACAGAGGGGTCCAAATGAAATTTAAAACCCAAAGTTCTAAATTGGGTTCTCAAAGAAAGGCTTAATTAGCCAATCAATATTTACTGTGAACTTATTAGGTGCAAGCACTGCGCTAGGTGGTGAAAAAGACAGAGTATCTGCACTCCTGGAGTTTATCCCAGGGAGGGCAGGAAAGGTATAAAACAAGGTGCCATAGGAAGGAAGAACGGGGGGTACAGTGTAGTTTGCGGGAAAAGCTATCAGATAAGGAGACCCTCCCCCTAAAAAGTAAGTTTTAAAATAAACTCTGAAAGATGCTCAAGAGTTACCAAAGTCGTAGGTAGGAAGGAGCAAAACGGAGCAGGACCCCATGGTCCTTGTCCCCCATGTCCTCAACCTGCCTTTTGTCTGTGGAAAAACTTAAGCCAAAGAATAAGTTTAATCAGAGAAGTGAGAAAATGCAGAAACAAAGGAAAACAGTCCAACAAGACTAACTAATAATAGTTCAGTCATTAAAAATAGTCAAGGACCTTTAAGTTCCTCCTCAAGGGCTATAGATAATATTCAGAGCCATATTTTTTGAGCTGTCTTATAGATACCAAACCCCCAACAGGTGGAAGAAGTTAACTACATGGTGACCAGACTGGAGCCATGACATAAGCTGCCACAATTCTGAGAGCTGGCCTCAAAGATATATGAACAAACCGACCTTGGAACTAAAGACTAACTGTACTTAAAACAATCAAGACCACACTGGTCAGACCACCGCATGACCAATTTCAAGATGACTGTCAGAGCTGACTGTGCTGTTTCTGTATGTAGCCCCCTCCCTCGGCTTATAAAAGTTCTTGCCCCCTGATTGTCAGTGGGGGGGGAGTCGGCCTTTGGACAGGACTCTGCCCTTCCCTCCCCCCCCCGCTTGCCGGCCTCCAACATAAAGCAAACTTTCCTTTCCACCAACCTTACCTCTTTATTGGCTTTCGAGAGGTGAGCAGCCAGACCCCACTTTCAGTAACAGGAGGAGAGCTAGGAAGAGATCCACATGAAGAGCAAGTGCAAAGGCCAGAGACCATAAAGAACATGGTAGATTATTTGAGAAGTTGAAAATGGGCCAGTGTGGCTACACAGTGAACAGAAGAAGTCATGGGAGATTGGGCTTCCACTGTAGGGAGCTCTCAGGTCTGCAGTGTGTCTGGGCCACAGTCATCATTTCGGACTTGATCTTGGAAGGTTGCTGAAGGGTCTGAAGCACACGAGTAACCTCATGAGATTTATATTTTAGAAAGATTATCCTTCCAGGAGAAAAGTCTGGAAGGATATATGCCAGGCTGTCAACACACGTCACCTCAGAAGGGTTGGGATGGGATAAAGGCCGATGGGTAGTTAGCTTTTGTCTTTGAACAACTTTGTTTACATCACTTCTGACAATAAATATTTTTTTGTAACTTAGAAACATCAAATTTGTGCTTTCCCCACTAAAAACAAATTATTCTTCCTTTAATGTAAGAAAGGACTGGATGGATGAACCTTGAGGACATTATGCCAAGTGAAAGAAGCCAGACACAAAAGGACAAATAGTGTATGATTCCGCTTATGTGAAGTTCCCGAGTAGTCAAATTCATAGAGGCAGGAAGTAGTATGGAGGTTACCAGGGGTTGAGGGGAGAGAGGAATGGGGACAGAGTTTCAATTTAGGTTGATGACAAAATTCTGGAGATGGATGGTGGTGATGGCTGCACAACAATATAGATGTACTTCCTGCTACTGAATTGTACACTTAAAATGGTAAATTTTACGTTATATACATATTTTATCACAGTAAAAAAGGAAAAAGAAAAAGAGTGGACTGCAGAAGGGCTGGACCAAATGATGGGACTTAAACGAGCAGACTCACAACTGTAGCGGTCCCACGTGTGGAACCCCAGGTCTGCAGGGACACGGAGACGGTGAGGTGGACAGATCCAAGCTATTATTTTGCAACTAGGACTTTAGGAATAAGACAAGAAGAAAGTATCTAATATCCAAAAGCAGACCCTAAAACAAGGAGTTGGATGCCACTAGTTTATTTGGGAGGTGACCTCAGGAAGCCCCGGTAGGACTCTGGGGAGATGAAACAAGGAAGGGAAGGTAGGCAGTAAAGACACAGCATCTAGCAGGCTGTTACTGTGGGCAACTGGGGCTTGATCCCACTCGAGACCTCTGGGAGACTGTGCAGAACATGCCTTAGTGATTCCAACTAAGAGGGGATTGATTGATCATGTCAGTCTTAGGAAGATGGCTGTTCCTGGGGGCATTAACCCCACCCCACTGCTGGCCTGTCCTGAGTGGAAGCCCTTATGGGTTCCAGTGGCCAGAGAAAGCCCTCAGGCATAGACTTGCAGCACTCAGTAGCCGTAGGTCCCTGTATATGGGAATGGGTGCCGAGGGGAGATGGTGGGACCCCTCCAATGTCTGCTACCAGTGTCAAGGGTCTTGACTTGAAAACTGGTCTGAAGGTGATTCTATTTCCCAAAACAGGGAACACTGGAGGTGAAGCGTGTAGGTGCTGGCACAGGAGGCTGAAGGAGCAGCTAGAGAAGGAGGGAAGCATGAAACGGTGGGATCATGGGAGTGATGAGAAGTGATGGTTTAAAATGCCTGGTTAACACATAGCACGAGAAGCTGAAAAATCTTAGTGGGAACTCTTCTAGAAAACAGTATTAGTTAAATAACAGGTTATAGGACCCAAACACCCTTATACTGTGCTGGACCACAAGGCTCAGATGCCAAAGACAGAGGAAACGATATTCAACCAGACAAGTAACAGTGTGAGAGAAATAAAAGCTTTCAATGTGTTTCCACACTCCATCTCTTTCTGACTTTCCGCTTCATGTAAAATTGTACAAATCAATATACTGCACATACCACCTTATAGGAAGGATATATTTGTGGAGGAAAAGAAACCCTAATATTGCCTTTCTTATATGTACGGAATTATATGCAACCAAGGTCCTTTAGAAATACCAGGCAGATACTGTATTTTTGTTACTATATTTTGCACGTGTTCTTCACACATAGCTGCAAAGGTTTTAGCAGCAAGACTGAATAAGCTCTCAGTTTACAAATTACTTGTAACTTGAAAAATGCAGGCATCATTTTTCATTGTCATTGAGGGCTTCATCCATTGTACTTAAAAAATATTGAAAAATAATGCCAAGAATTTATATATAGAATGCATGATTTGAAGAGTGGCTTAAATTCTAACTGCTCATACTTTTAAAAACCCCTATTTTTCTATGAAAAAGTATTCAAATATCTTAACACACACATATATTCATTGGAAATTTACAATTCACTATGCTTTGAATTTTAAGGACTGGTATTAAACTTGCTCTCATGCAATCTTTAAACCTATAAATTCCTTTCAAAGGAATTCATCTATGGGAAAGGAAGCCATATTTAAAAAATATCTGTTTACTGAAATATACCTTTTAAAAGAACACAGTAGGAGAAAAAAAAATGCTCTCTCATTTCCATCAGCTTCTCATAGTATTCTGTTCACAAATAAAATCCAGAAATAAAGCAAGCATAAGCCCCAGATGATTTTTCTTTTGCACATAAAATGTTTTTGCCTCGCCTACCTTGCAGTCAGCTCAACCTCTTTGTACTTTTCCCCATTTCTCAGACCTGTCCACTGGAAACGCAATATTGTGGACCAGCAGACTGATTCATCTACAGAAAACTCATTTCCCTCTGGACATATTCTTCACGAAATCAGAGAGAAAGGAACAAGGGGAGAAAAGCAGATCACAGGCAGTGTATTTTGGATGTTCTGCCTTTTATCGACTAGGGTGACCCATGTGATTTCCTTTCAGATTGTGGCCGTTCCCGCATGCAACCTGATTTCTCATGACAGAAAAGGCATTTGTGATGTTCTCCGTACCCCTCCTAAGGCCAGAAGTATCACACGATCTATGAGTAAGACTAAAAAAGGTAACAGAGGCCACAACACCTGGAAACCCAAACCAAAGTTATCTTAGCATCTATTCTAACTTGGTCCAAGGGTGATCTCTTGAAAGGTACACAGAGGTTTCTTTCATTGAAAAAGGACATTTTTGTGCATGCATCAACAATAACTAGGCACAGGAAATGTAATTTAACATGATTCCTTGTGTGTGCGCGCCTGTGTTAAACTGGAACTGTTTCCTGATTGTTCATTCCTAGCACCTGGCACATATATAGTCCTTGCCTTTTTCCATGCTTTTCCAATCATCTTCAAAAAAGTAAGCGGGTAGGGAAAGTCTTTCTTTGTCTCCCTGTTGCTCTGCACTGCCAGACCTTGAGCACCTTGCTTTGGGTCCCCTCCCTACTCTTCGTCCATCAGTCACACACAAGTCAGCATTTGAGGGGTTATCCTTTCAGTGATGTGCGTGCAATTTGAACAAAGACCTCTGCTTAGAATCTTCAGGATCCAAAGCACAGGATTCCTGCCTTTCTCAATCCAGCAGATGGGCCTTCCCTAAATTTAGACTTAAGTCATCCCTAAACTTGGACTTAATGAATAGTTGTGTCCTCTGCCCAATTGTAAAACCAAGAGCAGATTACTATTTTTTTAAAAAGGCATTCATTTTTCTGGCCTTTAAATTGTTTGTTGAATCACACAGAGAATACTATCTCTGGACATGCTGATTCAAAATGTTGCAACTCATTTAAATGCTATTAATGGTCATTAAGAAGTACAGTCAAAGGTTACCTGTCCAAACTCTACAGCACCCTCCCTTGCAATCACGATCTTCTATCTTTCTAGTTCAGTTGTTCAAATCCATCTCATATCAATGTCCTTTAACCCAAGACCCTCGATCTATGAACCTTTCCACTCAAATCCTACCAACAGCTCCCTCACAGCCTCACTTTCTCTCTTCTCCTTCTGGGATTCCATCATCCATTTCTAGAATCACTTTCACTATCTCCAATTCCCTATAAGAAATCCTACAGGAAGCTGCATGAAATGGTTGTAGTATTAGGGGAAGAACAGAGGTTGACACCAACAGCACCATTTTGCCAATAACCCAGAATCTGAGCTGGATCCAAAATGGTAGCCTGGGAGAGATGGATGGCTCCTGGCCTGAATCGTCTTCACAGATTAGGGGTGTCTGTTTCATAATTTATGCCTTGGCTGCACTGCCACAAATTTCTCCAATAAAGAAAGACATCCACATCTGTAGCAAGTCCAGAGCAGAGCCTATGAATCTCACCTCTAAATCAGCACACAGAGTGATGAGAGAATGGAATTCCCCAGAGCTTGTATGGGCCACTGTAGTGGTCAGCCTCCACCATCCACCCCTGTTCCAGGGACCCTCAGGACACCTAAGAGAGATTATCCAGAACTGATGAGGCTTACCACCCTCCCCGGCCCTGTTGGCATCTTGAATCCTGGAAAGGGCCAAGTCCTTTAATGGCCTCCACCTCCAACTGACTGAAGCTTCGTGGTTAGAACATCTTGTGATGTGCAGAACAAAAATGCTGTTCAATTATTGTCTGTCTAAATTAGGGTCCGTGGCAAGAAGCTTCTGAACCTGATTTGCATATAGGAGCTTATCAGGGTTCAACACGAAGAAAAATGTAAGTGAAGCAGGATTGGACAGAGGAAGAAGTTGAACTGAAATGCAGTCACAACCCATAGGCCTCAGTCAATCCTACAGGGGGCTCCACAGCTCAGATGGCCCTTCAGAGTTGTCTTGCATTGAGGCAAGGGGGCCAGGCCTCTATATCCCCACATCTGTTGCAGGAAGTCAGCTCCCCCCAGTCAAGGGCAATTTCCAGAGAGGGACTCAGCTGTGAACAAGCAGCAGCCAACACTCTCAGCAGATGGGGGAATAACTGTCCTAAAGGGGGCTTGGGCAGCCCACTACAGCATCCACTACACTGCCATTTTAAGGCCAACAGCAAGAAGAACAAACCTGAAATTTCAATGTCATGCGTATATTAGAATGTAGATTTAAATTTCAACCACTTAACGCTATATTTTATGGAAGAATATTTGAATTGGCTAATTATCTCTCTAATAAATCCTATCACCAAGTCTTCCTTTGGGTCCTCTGAGGCCCTGAGGTGAAACTGCCATCCTCTTCTCCTCTGTGTCATCAGAACCAGATGAACTTATCTCTCTCAGCACACACCACCCCTCAGAGAATTCACCTGTATGTGGCTGCATGCACCTCCCTCTGCTTGGTGTACCCTTCAAAGATGGAAACATGGATTACCCATCTGGATAGTCCCACGCCTAGCCCAATGCTTGGTAAATAAGGCACTTGATAAGGGTTTATTGAATGAATCAATCAATCAACGAATGGGCAAACCTGACTTCTTTTTCTCCCCTGCAGAAACAACAAAATGAGAAAACATGTTTGATCAAATGAGGATAACTCATTTGAGTGTATGCCTTTATGTGTGCTTATCATCAGTACTTAACAAGGACTGTTTCACTTTAACTGGCATAGCATAAAAGGGGTATTCTGAAAACAATCAACTGTATCTTATAGGACTCCTAAATAAACCAAAATCTATCATAGGATTTGAATGCAAACTAGAGAGGAAATTAAAATGTAAAACATGAAACAGCTGGTTGATCAGCTTTTACAATAGACTGTGGACCAAGGCTATATTCATGTCTTATCTAGACGGGTAAAAATAATCATAGAAAATGGTTTGCTACAGGACTATCCTTTTTTCTTTTCTGCACTGAAACGCAACAGAATTATCTAATTAATGATCTCAAACTTCTAGAAGCACAGGATAATGGTATTCAAAAAATGTTAAAGCACTATAAAAATATATAAATACCTAGTAAATCATGGTAGGCATAGAGCATTAATTGCAAAAGTGGTTTGCCTGCATGTCGTAGAGAGCAAGAATTACTTGCCACCGCTGAAATTTTACAAGACTAAGGATCATTTACAAAACCTAGCACCTACAATTTCATTAAATTACAACACTGAGCTGGTGAAGAACCATGGTTTTCTCTGTGTTGTGTCAGAGAGGGAAAAATACTGGTTTCCTAGTGAAGTAACTAAGAAGCCCATTATTAAAATTCCACCTTAAACTGATGAAACTTTCTTGGAGTGAAAATTTTGTAATCATTACTAAATGCCTTAAAAGGATTCCCAACACTTATTTCTAGGAATTTCCTAAAGAAATAATCAGTTATGCACAAAGGTTTGGGTATAAGGATATTCATAATAGCTTTGTTTAAAATAGCAGAAATTTGGAAACAACACAAATGTTCAGCAATAGAAGATTGGTAAATAAATATAATCAGATGAAATAATATAAAGTTATCAAGATCGTATAGAAGAAGAGCATTTAAGACATGGTTAAACATTCATAATATGTTATTTATTTAAAAAGAACTACCAGCGAGTGCAGTAAATACAGTAGGTGGTTTGCAAAAAGAAAATATAGGTGACAATAGTAACAGTGGCTGTTTTGAGTGTGTGTGTGTGGGGAATCAATTATAGATGATTTTCATTTTCTTTCTGTCTCTTTCTGTAACTTACAGATTTTCACAATAAATATAATTTCTGCAATTCACCTTATTAAAACAATGTTCCCGCATCTCCAAAAAAATTCCTTAAGCTGTAAATAACCAAGAAGGAATGTGATTTCATATTTCATTTACGTCAGTGGCCTTTCTTCCTAAAAATTTTCGAGGGAACTTTGGTTATTAATTCTTCACTTTACCCTAAGTTATCTGAAAGGGAGCCGTGTTGGATAACAAAACTTTTCCAAAGAGCGTGTTGCTTTAACTGGAAAATAACCCAAAGAAGGGAGATAGAATTAAACATAATTATAAAGACACAATTTAAGACAGAAACACAACTGGGATCACAGGAATAAAAAGTAGCTCCAATTCCAAAAGATGAGGTCAGGATTCCAAATTCACTATAAAAGAATCATTGCAAATATCTGCAAGGTAAACGAAAAGGGGGGATTATTTAGGCTGGAAGGAGAGCAAATAAAACTAAGGACCTAGAAGGACACCTTCACCATTGTGGAATTCTGATAAATGTTGATGATGATGATGAGTCCAGAGTGAAAAATGGCCCAGGTAAGGGATGAGATGACATGAGATCAAGAGTGTAAACTTCTGACATGAAGTTGAAATTAACTAGAACATGACATTTAAGATGCCATTAAATGGAGACTACCGTAACATAACTAACATTTGAAAGGCCAAACCTACCTGAACTTGCTTTCTGATTTTGCCCTCTCTCTCACAAAACAGCAAGTTTCAATGACAACTTTTATGTTACAAAACAGGATGAACTACTCACTTTGTGTTTGAGATTGCCCAAGATGTGTGTTCCTCATTTAGTAAGCTGGGTCACAACCCTTAGGAAGAAAATCTCTTTGATCTTATTTTTTTTAAAAAGGAAACTTAAAAATACAGTCAAGTCCTTCCATTTCAATTTTAAAACTTCAGGGGGGAAATACTATTTTTTGTGATACTTCTTTTCTGGGTATGTTCTCAGCAAAATAGAAAAAAGGAGCGTGTACCATTGCAGTACTTCTTTCCATTCTTGCCTCCCCTCCCTTTCTCCTGCGACCTGCCTTGAGCTTCAGGATAACTCAATTCATGATACACAGCTGATCACCTCTCAACCTATTCCTGAATTACTACCCATCTTTTGGCTGCCCTGGCTCTAGGGTTGCCCTCTTTCACCTATCAGGCACACAACTGCCCATCTTATCTTTATAGTAAAAATTGTCAATGCTTCCTTCTTTCCAACCACAGAAAAACGTAACCAACTCACTTTGCTTTTCCTTGCTTGATCCTGCCCTCCTCCTTCTAACTTTATTACCCATTATCTCCCCATCCTACTAGTCTAGACTTGCTGTACTTTCTACCTTCCTATAAACAGAAATATCACCTGTCAACTGGAGCCTATGGCCTTATATTATTCCTCCCATCTTTTATTTTTTTATTTTTTTTTCTTTTGCGGTACACGGGTCTCTCACTGCTGTGGCCTCTCCCATTGCGGAGCACAGGCTCCGGACGCGCAGGCTCAGCGGCCATGGCTCACAGGCCCAGCCGCTCCACGACATGCGGGATCTTCCCGGACCGGGGCACGAACCTGTGTCTCCTGCATCGGCAGGCGGACTCCCAACCACTGCGCCACCAGGGAAGCCCTTAACCATTTTTTAATGGAAGTATAGTTAATATACAATGTTGTGTTAGTTTCAGGTGTACAGCAAAGTGATTCATATATATATATATATATATATATATATATATATATATATACACACATATATATATTCTTTTTCAGGTTCTTTTCCATTATAGGTTATTATAAGATATTGAATATAGTTCCCTGTGCTATACAGCAGGTCTTTGTTGGTTATCTATTTTATATATAATATATATTTTATATATATTATATATATAATCCCAAACTACTAATTTATCTCTCCCCCACCGCTAACCCCTTTGGTCAGTTTGTTTTCTATGTCCGTGAGTCTATTTCTGTTTTGTAAATAAGTTCATTTGTATCATTTTTTAGATTCCACATATAATTGCTATCATATGATATTTGACTTTGTCTGACTTCACTTAGTATGATAATCTCTAGGTCCATCCATATTGCTGCAAATGGCATTTTCATTCTTTTTTATGGCTGAATAAGATAGATAGATAGATAGATAGATATATCTCGCACCTTTATCCATTCATCTGTTAATGGACATTTAGGTTGCTTCCGTGTCTTGGCTATTGTAAATAGTGCTGCTATGAACATTGGGGTGCATGTATCTTTTCGAATTAGCGTTTTCTCTGGATATACGCCCAGGAGTGGGATTGCTGGATCATATGGTAACTCTGTTTTTAGTTTTTTAAGGAACCTCCATACTGTTCTCCATAGTGGCTGTACCAATTTACATTCCTATCAACAGTGTAAGAGGGTCCTCTTTTCTCCACACACTCTCCAGCATTAATTGTCTGTAGACTTTTTAATGATGGACATTCTAACTGGTGTGAGGTCAACTACTCATTGTAGTTTTGATTTGCATTTCTCTAATAATCGGTGGTACTGAGCATCTTTTCATGTGCCTGTTGGCCATCTGTATGTCTTCTTTGGAGAAATGTCTATTTAGGTCTTCTGCCCATTTTTGGATTGGGTTGTTGGTTTTTTTAATATTAAGCTGTAAACCAGCTGATTTTCAAACTTTGATGACATACATATCAGTTGTATTACTCAGTGTGTATGTCTTTTCCATTGTTCCAGTGTGAACAAATTGTATCAAAACAAATTCTAAGTTATTGTTACAGAGGAAATGGTTGGTCTGATGATGGGCAAAGGTTAAGAGGCTGGTACCGCTCCTGCAGTGACATTTTCTCTGGGAGCAGAAGAAATCAGCATTGGTAGAGCATAGAGGTTAAGAGCATGGCGTTAATTGTGGTTTCACCACTAACCAGCTGTGCCACCTTAAGCAAAGTTGGTAACCTTTCCAAGCCTTAGTTTTCTCATCTAGAAAGTAGGGATAGTACTTCAAAAAGCGGTTTAAAGGGTTAAAAGAGAAAATGTATGTTAAGTGCTTGGAATGGGGCTTGGCATCTGGCAAGCACACAGCAGACCTTGGCTATTATTGTTAATCAGGCTGACAAAATGGCCACTAACCCCTAATGGATCTGAAATGGCAGTGTGCCAGTCGACTCCACTGTCAAACCTTGGGTTGAGGGGGTGGCTAGTGGCTGTGAATGTACACACCCTAACACACACACACACACACACACACACACACTCATGGAATATTATCTTGTAACAGGGATGCTGCTTTGCAGCCCTACTTTCTTGGCTTGTATGTGATTTACTAACTCAGATGATATACGAAAGTCAGCAGCTAAACTGAAAGAAAAATCTTCAACTCCAATTATTTTTAATATATATTTAAGAGATAAACATGTCAGAAATTCTAAACACAGAACAGACTTCTACACGAAGATTTTGAATTCATTTGGTGCTCGGCAGATGTTAATACTAGGATCACCTCACTCAATTTAGCATATAGACAACACTCAAAATGCTGGCTCTTTTATTATTATTAAATAATTAATATTATTAAAGACATAAATAATAGTCCCATTTATTATTTCTTATAATTAAGATAGGAGTCAGGTGGCTGAAAATGAGGACCAGGTCAGAATCGGAATAACAGCTAGGCTGGGGCAGTGATGAGATACAGATCTAGTGCTTTTTTTTTTTTGCGGTACGCGGGCCTCTCACTGTTGTGGCCTCTTCCATTGCGGAGCACAGGCTCCGGACGCACAGGCTCAGCAGCCATGGCTCACGGGCCCAGCCGCTCCGCGGCATGTGGGATCTTCCCGGACCAGGGCACGAACCCGTGTCCCCTGCATTGGCAGGCGGACTCTGAACCACTGCGCCACCAGGGAAGCCCCCAGATCTAGTGCTTTTAAAATGTCTTCTGAAGAGGAACACAGTGGGTTTAGTGGCTCTGAAGCCCAAGGTAAGCCTGAGCTCTTCAGGCTCCTCATCAGAGGGAATGAAGGGATGGGGGTGGACAGGATGAGGCCGGAACCATGCCTGCGTATATACCTTGCATCCTGTTGCCACCTTATAAATGCCTCACAGCAAGAAAAATGACTGGTTACTAAAGAGGGAGATGTGATTACACAGAGGTGCCTGCCTCTGCTCCCACAGATTAAAAAACCCTAGAAGCTAAAAAAGATGTCTTTTTCAAAAGGTACAAGCTGAGGGCTTCCCTGGTGGCGCAGTGGTTGAGTCCGCCTGCCGATGCAGGGGACACGAGTTCGTGCCCCGGTCTGGGAAGATCCCACATGCCGCGGAGCGGCTAGGCCCGTGAGCCATGGCCGCTGAGCCTGCGCATCCGGAGCCTGTGCTCTGCAACGGGAGAGGCCACGGCAGTGAGAGGACCGTGTACTGCAAAAAAAAAAAAAAAAAAAAAAAAAAAAGGTACAAGTTGACACCATAATGACCACTGTGTACAGTCCTTCATGTGCATTCTTTCTAATCCTAGCAACAACCTCTCCACCAATAAAGGCATTAGGAGTCTCATTTTAAAGATAAGGCAGCTGGGGGCTTCCCTCATGGCGTAGTGGTTAAGAATCCACTTGCCAATGCAGGGGACACAGGTTCGAGCCCTGGTCCAGGAAGATCCCACATGCTGTGGAGCATCTAAGCCCGTGCGCCACAACTACTGAGCCTGTGCTCTAGAGCCCACGAGCCACAACTACTGAGCCCGTGTGCCACAACTACTGAAGCCTGTGCACCTAGAGCCCATGCTCCGAAACAAGAGAAGCCACCGCGATGAGAAGCGCACGCACCACAACAAAGAGTAGCCCCCGCTCGCCGCAACTAGAGAAAGCCTGCCCGCAACAACAAAGACCCAACGCAGCCAAAAATAAATAAATAAATAAAATTTAAAAAAATAAAGATAAGGCAGCTGAAGAGCAGAGAGGTGAGGGAAATTTTAAGGTGACACAATAGGTAAGTGTAGGAAATGGGATTCATAACAAGTCTGTTTGATGTTTGATGTATGCTGCTTAAACATTGCCATACTGCTTCTCTATATCCTGTCCTTGACCGGGATATACAAATTTCCAAGCACTTCTATCCGATTACTATTTTTTAGAACATTGAAGTGGGTTACAGGAGTCCAGGGAAGTTCTCCATCTTTCTTCATCAAAGGTGAGGTGGGGCTTTTGCCACTAACATACAGGCCACGTCTGTCTATTGCGTCCCTCAACTCATGATCCCTCGTGGGCCCTCTCTGACGCCCCTGCCCAGGCCACTCCTGCCAACCAGCAGCAAACTGGCCCTCCTGGCCGCACAGATCACCTCCCAGGTGTTGGTTACCACTTGGAAAGCTGGCTCTGATTCCGCCAGACTCTTAGCCAAGTGCCTGCCACCCTCACATGGCCAGATCTCCTCTCTCAAGCCTGGGGGGGGAAAAGTTCTCCTTTCTGCTTCAAGTTTCCCTTTTTAGCTTTTATTTTGAGGCTTGAGCAAGAGCCATTCCAGAATTGCAAAAGATAGTTTCCATGGTTCTACCAAACCAAACTTTAAAACCAAGACTCGGAACAGAAACCATATGCTGCTGTCCAGCTCCATGTGGGAAATGCCATTTACACTGCCAAGTCTCCAGAGATGAGCTGCTCCTGGGGCGAAAGAGATTTCAGGAGGTGTGCATTTATATACCACACACATTTCCAAAAACAAAAAGCTGTTCTATAGTTGCCTTGGAATTTTTCAAACACTAAAAAAAAAAAGTTACATATTAACCAGCTGTACCCCCAGTACATCTGTTTATCCCAAAGGGAGTGATTAAAATTTGCTGACAGCTTTGCAAACTATCAGAGAATTAACCAGAATGACCAGAATGTCCCAAGTTTAATAATTAACAAAGTTAAAAAAACAGAGTCTAATTCAGACTCTCATTTTTTTTTTTTTTTGCGGTACGCGGGCCTCTCACTGTTGTGGCCTCTCCCGTTGAGGAGCACAGGCTCTGGACGCACAGGCTCAGTGGCCGTGGCTCACGGGCCCAGCCTCTCCACGGCATGTGGGATCTTCCCAGACCGGGGCACGAACCCGTGTCCCCTGCATCGGCAGGCAGACTCTCAACCACTGTGCCACCAGGGAAGCCCCGAATTCAGACTCTTTTAAACCACTGTGTCAGTCACCGACTAATCCCCAAATTCTGATTTTACCACTTTTCCCATTCGCAATATGATTTGGCAGGACATGCAAAAAGATTGGTAGTGAATGGATATGAATATCAGATCCAATCAACTGCTGCTTTGTTGGTGTAAAGTTAAAGTTCATTAATTCAACTCATTTTGAGTGCTAACTGGGCCAGGCAGAGCTCTGGAGCTGGGGTTAGGGGTTCTCAGGGAGAAAAAGAAACACCTCCCCGGGCTCCAGAGGCTTACAGCCTAGTGGAGGAGAAAGATATTGAACAAGAAATGACATTAATATATGAACAATTAAAAACTCATGGAAAGGAACAAGATGGCAGAGAAAAATTAAACAAAGGCATCTAATCCCATTTAGAGGGATTTGGGAAGGCTGCTCCGGGGAAATGACATCTGAGCTAAGATCTGAGGTTAACTAATTGTTTTTCAGTTTCTCCGTTTCCTCATATCTTTCATCAAACTCTAAAGAATGACTGTAGGGCTTCCCTGGTGGCTCAGTGGTTAAGAATCCACCTGCCAATGCAGGGGACACGGGTTCGATCCCTGGTCCAAGGAGATCCCACATGCTGCGGAGTAACTAAGCCTGTGCACCACGACTACTGAGGCCGCGTGCCACAACTACTGAAGCCCGTGTGCCTAGAGCCCGTGCTCCACAACAAGAGAAGCCACCACAATGAGAAGCCCACGCACAGCAACAAAGAGTAGCCCCAGCTCGCCGCAACTAGGGAAAGCCTGCGCGCAGCAATGAAGACCCAACGCAGCCAAAAATAAATAAATAAATAAATTAATTAATTAAAAGAAAGATGATTATTAAAAAAGAAAGAAGAATGACTGTAATATCTTCCTCCCAGTGGAGGAGGTAAGCACGCCCTTGTCCAGTTCTGTCCCAGGCATCCTCTCTTCTCTTTCTGCTCTTGGTTTGGGTCATTTCATGGACTTCAGTGGCTTCAGATAAAATGTCTCTGTCATGGGCCTCCCTGGTGGCGCAGTGGTTGAGAGTCCGCCTGCCGATGCAGGGGATACGGGTTCGTGCCCCGGTCTGGGAGGATCCCATATGCCGCGGAGCGGCTGGGCCCGTGAGCCATGGCTGCTGAGCCTGCGCATCCGGAGCCTGTGCTCCGCAACGGGAGAGGCCACAACAGTGAGAGGCCCGCGTACCACAAAAAAAAAAAAAAAAAAAATGTCTCTGTCACACAAATCTGTCCGCCCAACTTGTTCCTTGCACTTCCAGCTGCTAGACATCTCTCCCTGGGAGTTCATCCAGCACCTCCAACTCTAGATGTCCCATCTTTCCCCCAAGCCTGCTCTTCTTCTTCTGCACGTCCCTCTTTTTGCATCACCATATTTCTGTCACTTGACACATGCCACTCTGTGAATGAAAAATCATCAGTGGCTGTTCACTGACCTCAGAAGGAACTAAATCTTTGTGGGATGACATACAAGGCTCCCCACGATTCATCCCAACCCACCTTCGTAGCTTGGTCTCTCCCAAGTCCCCCCAACACTCCACACTGAAGTTCTTATGTTTCCTAAGCATGAGAACATCTCACATATTTGTGATTTTATATAAGCTGCTCTTTAGCTTCAAATACTTTCTTCATCTAGTCTCCTGGTGAATTCATATCCATTCCTTAAGATCGACTTCAAGTGTCACCTCCTCTGTGAAGTCTGCCCAGATATTCTCAGGCAGAGTTGGACACGCACTTTGCCTAGAACTTCCTGCTACTAAGGCATCTATCATAGATCATTAGTTTTACTTGTTCATGACTCTGCCTTCTGCCTCAGCGTGTGACTACCCCAGGGGCAATGGCTCTGCCTAATTCATCTTTCATTCCCTTTCGGGTAAGATGTGGGACGGGAAGCAAATGTTCCTTGAATGAATGGATAATGAATTAATGAGTGGACCCCTCTTGTGACACCTACCGCTTTCTACCTTGTACTGCCTTCGTGTGGATACCTCACCTCCCTTCCTGAATGGACAAATCTTCCAGGACAAGAACAATGTGACCCATTTTTGCATCCTCTACCGCAGCTGGCCCTAATGCCTACTGCTTGAATAAATGAGCAAAACTCTTGTAAGACCTTATGTCATACATATGTCAGACTTTGCAAAGCCATTTTCACACACAGTGCTTCACTTACCTTTCACAAGGCCCTTGTAACCTAGCTGACTAGTTGGTGTTCTCTTCATGTAGAACAATGCCTATTCTATGTACGGTTCTTGAGAAAAGGCAGATCTACTCACCAGTCCCTTGTCTGGAGAGTTTGGGGGTCAGAGTAGAGATTCACCACTGTTGGAAAAATAGCTAAAACCTTAGCTATCCTTCCCATACGAGTCTAACATGAATTTGAGTGAGCTTGAAGGTTTGGAGTATGAATCAGAAAGGCCAAAGTAAGAGGGAAAACAGAAGAATCTGAACCTGTTAGACATAGTTTGGGCAAGAAAAAGACTTTGGGGGCCCAGAAAGAGAGCCTTCAGCTTCCCTAAGATGGGGTGCTGTGCAAGGCAGCATGGAGGCGCATCTAGCGATATTTTCTAAAACACCTAGGTAGATATGATTCTGAGTCCAAGTTCTTCTAGGGGAGAAGATGTCAAAAATACTGAAAGACAATGGCATCTATATAGCCTTAGCCTACCGCAGCATGCTGTTGTGCTTATGTACCTGTGTACCTGCAGCACCGGCCACAGAGCCTGGCATGGGTGAGCTCAGGAGGAAGTGGGCAGACAGAAGTGGTAACCCCTGAGGTCTGACTCAAAGGTGAGGAAGGCTGGAGTGGAAGAGCAGCACCCAACATCCAACACCTTGGTTTCTTCACCTGGCACAAGGGAGTCAGAGCACCTCTGCCCTGCCCACCCCACAGAGAACAAGGTGGAGCCCTGCTCTTTTGATCTGGTTAGGGCATATTTTAGCCAACACATTCATGGCTTGTGGAGGTGTCCTAATTACTGCTCAAGCACCAGGAGGTCCTGGGGGTTCAGCCAAAGCATCGCCAGGGGTCTGTTAGCCAGGCTGTTTTGGAAGCATTGCTTACTTCCACTGACTCCATCCCATAGGATCCGCCTGACCCTCCTGAGAGGGTGGGTTCCCCCACTGACCCCATCCCTCTTCTGGCTTCTGTTTTCTGGGGGGCCCTGCTGTGTGCACGGTCCCTCTCCCCCCTTCTCCCCCCGTGTCTAAGAGGGTAGTTTCTGTCCCCATTCCTGTTGGGCTTCTTGGCCACCGCCACTGAGTGGGGGGAGGAGGGAATGAGAGAAGAGGCGTTTGACAAGAAGGCCCTGCAGCCCCAGGCAGACACATGGCAATCATGGAACCACAAAGAATCAGGGTCAGGAGGGTCGTTGGTAATCGACTGCCCCAGGGTCCAATCCTTTCTGAACTGGGAGCTGTTCAAGGTCGTTTTCCTGGTACCAGAATAACAACACGCAGTGGTGCACGCCGGCTCCAAGTAAGGATGTAGAGTGTTCAGGTCAGGCTGCAACAAAGTGACTGACCTTTATGCCACCCCCTAGCAAGACTCTGTCCCCTGCCCATTTTCTTCCCCCGCGATTTGAAAATTCCAGCAAGCTCAGGCTTGGCAACTGTCCGGGGAAAAGTTCAAAGTCCAGCCCCAGACCTTCAACAGATTTCCAGCCCCCGGCTTCTGTCCAGGGGCGCACCAAATCCTTCCCCCAAGGGAGGATTCCGTGTGCACGCTCGGGACCCTCTAGATCCCCTCGGGCGCACGGAGGGTCTAGGGGCTCCTGGGGGCACCCCGCCCCACTGCCGCCTCGCGTGCCTCCCTGGGCGGCCACTTGTCGGAGCCCGGGAGGAGGAAGGAGGGCGCGCAGCCGCCACTGACCTGAGATGCCGCCCCCCACCACGACCACGTCGCATTTGCTGCTCATGTTGCTCGTCCCTCTCCGGGCCACCTCGGTGGCAGCTGCTCCGGTGTCTGGCTCGCGGCCCCCGCCCGCTGCGCTGCCCCCACGCACCAGCGCCTCAGCCGAGCGGCTATATTGCCGGCCGAGGGCGTCGGGTCGCGGAGCCCCGCCCGCCCGCCTACGCGCCGTCCTGGTTGGAGCGCACCGCCCCCGACCCCGCCCGGAGCTCCGCCGCTCAAACCTGGGGAGGGCGGACTCCGGAGCAGAGAGGTCGTCACCTAGGGCCTCCAAGAGTCCATGCCTGGAACCACCACCCTTTGGCCTTCTGCACTGCACGGTATTTTCCCATCAGCTTCCCTGGTGCGCTGTTCAGCTTGGGGGCTGGGAGGATGGCAGATTGGGTGTCTTCCTCCAGCACCCCAGTGACTCCCTGGAAAGGAGCAGTAGAGAGAATAGCAAACAGTAAATGAGGGCTTTTCTGGTACCAGGCACCGTAGTAAGCATTTTACATACATAATTCCCAGTTAAACCTTACAACAGCCCATTTTACAGATGAGGAAAGTGAGATAAAGTAGTTAGCGAGGGGCAAAGGCAAGATAAAAAGGCAGAAATAATGCTTTTCTAAAAAGCCAGGGAGATTCCAAGACCCACCTTGATCTACCACACAGTATTGCCATTACCTTGGCATATACTTGAGTGGGATTGCCAACCCCTCTCACCTGCTTCTGAATACCCACTTCTTTCCCCACTCTCCCTGCCCTTATGTCCACGGTGAACTCAAGCAGGTTCTTCCCTAGTATTGCAAATGCAACACCTAAAGGTTATCCTAAAAAGTCTCATGTTTCCAAGTGATCAAAACAGCCAGCTGCTCCTTGAGCAACCCAGTGTGTCCCTTGTGGGAGCTGCTGAGGCAGGAACCCAGGAAACTGGTGGTGTCAGGGTGAGGCCTTGGATGGTCAGGGTAGAATTCAGAGGTCTCCCTGAATCAGCAAGGGGAGTTAGTTATGGCCCTGGGACATGGGCCTGGGCTTTGCCAAATGTAGGATGATTCAACGAGATGACAGATGTTTAAGCTGAGGCAGCTCTAAGTAATACAGAGGTGTACTTCTTCATACCACCCGGAAAGCCACCTCTGAGAACCAAAAGCAGGAAGAAGCAGTGTACTGTGGCTTTTTCAAGAAATAACTGGGAAGTGCTTCTGTTCAGAATAGGGAAGCTGTGGGCCTGGTGGGGGCCTGGCTCCAGGTCTGGTGAATTGGTGAAGCCTGAAGTACACCTCTATCTCATCCCACCCCAGTCCGTGTGTCCACTTGGCTGCCAAAGAATTCTGAGCTCTTGCTGCCCTCAGGTTAGAAGAGGGTTTGGGCATGTCTGTGACTAAGAAGTCACTGGTGGCAGAGAAAGTCTTGGTCCAGCTCTAAGCTGAATTCTGGAAACTTCCATCTCTCACGCTTTGGTGTAAAACAGCTCTTGTGTTTGAATGTTGAGCCCACATCCCCACTGCCTCACCCAGCAGGCAGCCTGTGCTGGCCTCCTTGTCAAGTCTTACTCATCCACAGGTCCCTGAAGTTGTGGGCTCCTTAGCTGTGGACACTCTGTCCCCTTACCTAGCCTGCAAGAGAATCACACATTCAGGAGGGTGGGACGGGTTGGGTGGAAAGGATGCTTGTGAGATCTGCTTGGAATGTCTTTTGCTTGGTTCCAGCAATGCAAAGTCAGCCAGAGGCCTGGGCATATAAAACTTTGAGTCCAGTGAAGGTTGACTATCCTTTCTCGATATCCAACGGGCAGCAAGGCCAAGAGAGGAACTGCAGTTCCATGGTGTTTACGGAGAAAACTCACTGGCAAACAGCATTTTCCCCAGACAAAAGTAATCAGTTACATTGTGCTCTATGAGGCCAAAAATGGCTTGAACTCAAGCCTTGGTTGTGGAGGGAACAGGAGCCTTTAGAGACACATCCGGGCAGTTGTCCAGGCCTGTTCAGGGTCCTCAGCCTCCCAGGTGGGGTAACTGCCAAGGTCCATCTTCTCCCTTGGTATCATGCGGCAAAATGAAGCCTCTAAAAGCAGTGTTTCTTAAACTTGGATGTGGGTACAAATCACCCAGGTCTGGGGTGGGGCCTGAGAAGCTGCATTTCTAACAAGCCCCAGGTGAAGCCAGTGCTGCTGTCTGTGGACCACACACCTTGAACACATTCCACTCTTCTCCAAGCCTCTGCTCCCCATCAGTTTCAGAACCAGCTCCACGGTCCAGAGCCCCTGACCTATCTCAAGTTGATCTTAATGATAAGATGTGTGTTCATTATACAAGCATTTATGGAACATCAACTATGCTGAGCCTTGAAGGGTGAACAGGAGTTAGGCAACTGCTGAGGAGGATGAGCACTCCAGGCAGAGTTGGGAAGCAAGCTTGAGGCTGGAGAGTTGGAAAAATTGGACACAGTCCAGGGTACAAAGAACATTTCTGACCACCTTTCGGACTTATTACAAACACTACAAAACTAATAATGAAAAATAAGATAACAGTGAAATATTAACAATGAAGAAAATGATAGGAAGCATCGCGTGTGTTTGTGTGTGTGTGTGTGTTTCTCTTCCCAAGTAGATAATAAATTCCTGCAGGAAGAGATCTTGCATTATCTTTTATTCATCCATTCCAGAATGATTTATTGAACACCAGCTCTGTGTCAGGCACTGTGCTCATCATTGGAAATATTCCCTTATCGATCAGAAATGATGCTAATCCTAGGAAAACCAAATATGAAAACAGACAATTACCATGAACCTAATTCATGTTCCAGTAGAGCAATGCTCAGCATCTTTAAACAAGAAGCACAGAGGAATGCTGTTTGCCCTGAGCAGTGTTTATCTGCCTTTTCCAACTTGATGAAATCCGTGTTTCTTTCATCAATTAAAATGAACTTACTTTCCTTTCATTTTTTTTATTAGAAGACTGCCAAAGAGATAAAATGTCCTTATTACTTCTTTCTTGCTGTCCAGCTTTTCATTAACAGATATCTAGGTGAGTCTCTTTTGATGCCACAGGAGGTTTCAATAAAGAGGCAGTCTGTGCAGAGCAGAGTTCACCAGATATTATCTAAGTTGTACATTTCACTTGTTTTTGAAGGCTGGAAGCCTGACAGGAAATAGGAAATCTTGTTTTAAAATTAGATTCTTTAGAGTTTACCAGTTTCTTTTCCCCAACTTCTCTGTTAATCTTTTTTGAAATATACATGGAAGTGTCAAATGATGAAAGGGTCTCAGCCATCGCTGCTTTTTAACAATGTTAAATACGAATTTTAACAACTTAACAATGGTTAAATATTATAGGGCCTCTGGTTCAGCCCAGTGAAAAATCCATCATCAGCTTGGATCCTAATCTAAGAGTGTCTAATTCCCCTCCCTGGGGACAACAAAAAGGCAGTAGGGGATTTTTCGATGGGCCAAGACCTTACCTTTGGCCTCAAGGACTCGCTTAGTGGGGAATCACATCCTCAAGCAGCCAGAGAGTTGGGGGAGCCTAGCTTCATTCAAAGTCAAAGCCCTTCACGGGACTTTGGGCTAGAAGCTTGAGATTCAACTCAAAAGTGCACAGGCTGGTTTGAGATGCCAAAGGAAAGACCTGCCCCAGGGACAAGGGACTGGTCAGGAACTGGATCAAAGCAGAGTTGGCAGAGAACAAGGCAGAGGACAGGTCGGTCTTCACGACTGCCCTTAACAGGCCGGCAGTGAGATGGATGCTCTGAGCTGGCTCATAGACACAGGGTTGAGAGGGAAGAGAAATGACTCTTCCTGCCCAAGGAGCCAGAGGATGCCTCTTTCCTCTATGACCTCATTGCTACAACAGGGCAGGACTGGGACAAAGCGGCACAACACAGAGGGGTGGGCCCCAGAACATATGGCCTCAGGCCAAAACACCAAGCTCCAAGGCTTCAGAAAGACAGAGGTCATATACCTAGACATGTTGCAGAGCCTGATGAAGAAAAACAAATCTTATTTGCAACATAAGTGCTAAACCAACTGGACCCAAAGTGTTGTTGTTTTTTTTACGACTGTATGTCGAGACTAAGAATATTTCTACGAATCACAATAAAGTTTCCTAAACAAGGGGTGACGTATCAGATGACATGACAAGGATTGTAGGGGACACACAGGGGAAGAGCAAACTGCAGACTATTCAGCTCAGGAAGAAGAGAAGCTCAGAACATTTCCCAAGGACACCGTGTTAAGGGTTTTCACCAATTCTTTGGGGAAGAAGAAATTAGAAATGAGTATTAGAGCCCCACCATATACTAACTACTCGTTGTTGAATAAATTAATTATTCTTATTTATATGATTCTCATTTCATAGTGTGAGGTCACGGATGCAGAATCAATCCTTTGGTTATCTTTATGTAGTCCTGTGTTGAATAATCTCCCCTCATAGACGGCTATCACAGCAAGACATATTCCTGGTGGAGAGGGTTACACATTACAAAATGATGCTAATAGCTAGAGCTTGAGCTACTTGAACTCTTCTAAGTAATAGACATTCACTTTATACGAAATGATTGAAATCAAGGTGTTAAAGAAGGAAAAAAGTATTCTTCACTATGGATGTTGTGACCATTAGGGGCTTCAACTATGAACAACTGTAAAAATAAGTGAAGCGGGAATTGGGCAATCTACTACAAAAACCTGAAATGTATTACAGAAGGTAGAAAACCTGAGCATACCTCTGAAATATATAGTAATAGACTGAATATAATCATAGAACTATATATTACATATACATATATTAATGTAGTCCATATTAATTAATTATATATTATAACTATTCACATAAAATAATATATCTTAAGTAGATATATTACATAATGAATATGAGTGTTTGGCAGTGCACACAGAGATCCATTTGTCTGTGGCAGTGCAGCCAGGATTGTGGACCAGCAGCCGAGGCTGGTGGGGGGCTCTTCAGAAGTTATATAGCATCATCATGTTTTTCAAGTCAGACACCCACATCTACAAGGGAAGGAAAAATATTCTATGAGAGGGGGCAACCTAGAGACACTGCAGGAATTTACCATTCCCCAGGAACTTAAGTGGTATCGTAATGAGTTTGAGAGAATTTTCTTCAGGGGTAGAGAGCAGCCTTGTGCCCAAAGCATGAAGAATGGAGGATTCTGTCCTCACAGATCAAGCCAAATCCAACAGCCTCGGTCACAGTCTAGATTACTCAGGAAACAGACTCTGAAATAGAGGTGTTCAAAGATAAACTGAGGCACATGAAAATTTTCAGGAGTTTATTTGAGCAAAAATCTATTCGAATGGAGTAGTGCCAAACTGAAAGTGATTGGGGGGCACTTGGATGGCAGGAGCTAGGGGCAAGGCTTCTACACATCAGAGAAGGAAGCAAAGCAAGGGAATTATTTGATTGGCTAGAGCTTAAGCAGCTGCCTATCTGGGAAAGCCTAGCTGGCTGTTTGTGATTGGTTGTTCTTGAATTTCCATTCCTTGGATACAACTGCCTGAACTCGGTTAGGTATTAGTTTGCTCACATAAGCTATCAAGGCATCAGGGTGTTTAATCACTTTAACAGAGGTTAGTGAACAGGAGATTTATTAGGGAGTGCTCTCAGGATCCAGGACTGCAGACGGGAAAGGAAGGAAGCACGAAGTTAGAGAAGTTGACCTGTAATTCAGTCCCAGTGGAAGGTTCAGCCAACTGTGCAGGGAATTCTGGGACTGGAATGGTCCTGCAGACTTGTTCCCCCTTGGAGCAGGGGCCAGGCCTTTGTACTCCTGCCTCATCCTCCATTGGTAGTGGGCTGCCTGGGGATGGTGACACGGCTTTCAACAGCTGAGGCAACCCCTAAAGGGGGTTGACAGATTTTACTGGAATCTGTTAAATTTATAAAATTAACTTGGGAAGAGCATACATTTTTATGATGTTGACTCCTTTTATCCAAGCACATGATATATTTTTCTAGTCAATCAAGTAGAATTCTTTATACTTCCAAACTGTTTTGTAATTTTCCTCATATAGGTTTTGGATGTGTCTTGTTAATTTTATGCCTAGGTATTTTTTTTCTATTGTGAATGAGATCTTTTGTTTCATTATATATTTGAATATAATGTTGTTTTCTTTAGTGGAGGACTTTCATTTTTGTATATTTATTCTATAACCTATTACTTTATTAAAATCTCTTGTCTACAATGATATATCGTACAGCACAGGGAATATAGCCAATATTTTATAATATTGGCCCAATTCATGAACCATTGAATAAAGCCGATTAGATCTTTAAATTTACTCAGTTGAATTTTGTTTTTTAACAGTAGAAACGGTTCTATGATTAAAACAGAGTGGCAGTAATTCATGAACTATATAATCCACAGCTCAATGGAATGGAATTGCATAAATTGATTCAATTGCATATGGAAATTTACCATGTGATAAAAGGTGAATCTCAAATCAGGAAAAGGTGGAGGTGGTTTTTTCTCTGTAACTGTGTTGTTTTACACAGTCTCAAACTTACAGAAAAGTTACAAGTACGTACAAAGAACCTTTTATTCCTTGAAGCATTTGAGAATAAATTGTGGGCACGATGTCCCATCACCACGACCCCCAAATACTTTAGTGTGTCTTTCTTAGGAACAATGTCATTCTCCTACAAAACCACAATACAGCCCCCCAAATGAGAAAATTAATGTTGTCTCACAACTGTGATCTAATCCTCAGACTCCATTCAAATTTTGCCAGTTGTCCCAATAATGTCCTTTCTACCAAAATGACCCAGTCCTGAATCATATGTTGCATTTAGTTGTGCTGTCTCTTTAGACTCCTTTAATTTGGAACAGTTCTCAGTCTTGCCTTGCCTTTCATGATCTTGACATTTTAGAAGACCCTAGTCAAGGAAGTTTGTAGAATGTCCCTCAGCATGGGTTTGTCTGTTGTTTCCTTGTGATTAGATTCATTTTATGCATCTTTGGTAGGGATCTCACAGAAGTCTGTGTTCTCCTAATTGCATCCTATCAGGTACAATTTCAATTGGTCCCGTTACTAGTGATGTTAATTTTGATATCTTGGTTAAGGTGGTATCTTCCAGGCTTCTTCTATAAAGTTACCTTTTTCGTTTGTAGTTAATAACTATTTCGTGGAGAGGTACTTTGAGACTATGTAAATATCTTATTCCTCATCAAATCTTCAGTGTATTTTGCTTATTATTTACAGCAGGATGGACTCATGGATCCTTATTTTATTCAGTAGGTTATAATCCACTACTATCTTTATTTATTTTGATCAAATTGTCTGTGAGTTGGGGTGCTCCTTCAAGCTGACTTCTTTGTCTTTCTGACATGTCCCCCCAAAGACAGAGTTATTAATAAATGGTACTGAAATAACTAGATAACCATAAAGCAAAAGATAAAATTGAATCCATGTCTCACAATATATACCAGGATACATTCCAAACAGATCAGGAATTTAAATGTGAAAGATTAAACTATACAAGTGCTCAGAGAAATCCTTTATAAACTAGGAGTAGGTAAAACTTTCCTAACAATGACTCGAATGCAGAAATATTAAGCGAAAAGATGGGAAAATATGATCAACCTTGCCCCCGTGGTGTTCACATGACGTCTAAGACCCTTTACCTGGCTTCATGGCATCCCTTGAGCTGACCTTGGTCCCCCTGCTTTTAACGGCCCTCCCCATAATTCCCCATGCATATCCTTTTGAGCAAGCGTCCTCACCACCACCCAGGCTCATTCCAGCCCCTGCGTCTTTGCTTTTTACCCATTCCCTGTCTTTACCAACCCATCACCAGACTGCTCTGTCTTCCCGCTGCCTACCCAAGCCCCTTGCCTCTCCTGTAATGTCTAGGTCAGTCTCTCTGCTCACATTAACCTTCCGGGGTCCTCAGGCCCCCTTCGTCTCCACCTACACTGAATCCGTAAAACACCAATTTTTAATTTTTAATTTTATTTTTTTGATTTTTTGGCTGCTTGGCTGATCTTAGTTCCCCGACCAGGGATTGAACCCGTGCCCACAGCAGTGAAAGCGTGAAGTCCTAACCACTGGACCGCCAGGGAATTCCCTATCACTCGGTTTAAACTCTGTTGATTGCATATGTCTACCTTGAGGACAGGAAACATGCTATCACATCCTCAAAGGTCCTGCTATAGCCAGGCTGGCAGGTGCACAGTAACCATTGCACACCTGTGGTCACTTTATTTCCATGAGGACTAAATAGTTCACTTATTCATGTATGGATTGAATGCCCATCACAGGGCAGATGCACTGTTAAGTGTTAAAGACAGCAATGATGTAGAGACCCAGACCCTACCCTTAGAGAGCTTTCAGTCTAGTTTTCAGCACTTTGCTAAGTCCAGCTGTTTAACAGCTTTATCTGCACCCAAAACTAGTTGGAAAATCCAAACGGTTGCCTGCCTTGCTTGAGCCTTGCTTTCCTATACTGTATATGTCAGCATCATGCTTCTTACATTATCACCTTCATTTTTTCCTGCTCCATCCAAGGCGTATATAGGTTGCACTTCCTATACAGGGGTAGGAAAACTGTTCAATATACTTTCTGTCTTTGCATTTCCCAAGAGAACAGTGGCACTCTTGTCTTCAGACAATTGGCACGACCCTGCCCTTCATTCCTTTCCATTCCCTTGGTTCCCATGTGCTACGTGTCCCCCCAAAAGTCATATGTTGAAGCCCTTTCTTCGGTGTGATGATAGTTAGAGGTAGGGCCTTTGGGAGGTGATTAGGTTTAGATGAGTTTCCTCGGGGCCCCAATGATAGGATTCGTGCCCTTATTAGAAAGAGACACCAAAGCCCTCTAGCTCTCTCTCTCTCCTTTTCTCTCTCTCTCTCTCTCCTGCTCTCTCTCCCTCTGCCATGTGAAGATACAGCGAGAAGGTGGCCACGTACAAGCCAGGAAGCCTCACCACACCCTGACCATGTTGGCACGCTGATCTCAGATTTCCAAGCCTCCAAAACTGAGAAATAAATTTCTGTTGTTTTAAGCCACCCAGTGTGTGACAGTTTGTTATGGCAGATTAATGCACAGTATCAGGATTTTTTTCTCCTCTTATCTTAGCCCTCTTCAGGTACCTTTTTCTGAGTCACTTTGCTGAAACCTCATGTATTGGGTTGGCCAAAAAGTTCGTTCAGTTCTAAGTAAAAATAAGACATTTTTCATTTTCACCAAGAACTGTATTAAACAATGTATTCACGAACCGAACGAACTTTTTGACCAACCCAATAACCTTCTGTGTTACCGCTGCTTGATTTTTTTTTTCCCTCTTGGTCCCCTGTCATGTGGTTTCCCCAATTTCCTGAGCCTAGCTAGCTGCTTTGGTGAAGCCTCTCATCCTATTGGAAACGGTGTATTTTCTCTCTCAGTAAATCAAAATGACGCATTAGCTCTTTCTTGACATACCTTACACCCATAAAATTCTTGCAGTAGAAATGTCTTCAAATTTTACTGTGATTTCTCTAATAGATAGTCTTGACTTTAGGTAGTGTTTTGGAGGTGTTTGTTTTAAACTGGAAAATGCTAGCTAAAGCATTTGTACAACAAAGGCAACAAAGCTCAACTAAGTCTTTTACACATTTTTCTGAAAGAAGCTATGTGACAAAGGCCATGGTCTCACTTTGGTTCTTTGTGTATCACTTGGAAGAAGCTCTCTATCCCAAAGCTCTAAACCACAGTCTGATGTTCTGTATACTATAATCACTTACAGACATCTGGCCATGTGCAGTGTAATTATTATTATGCTAAGGATCCCAAGAGTCTCTGAAATCCTGGAATGTTTTCTAAATTGTCCAATAAAAACAGATTAAATTGTGCTCACTAGAAAAGAAACTTGAAAGGCTCAACCAAATGCAATGTGTAGACTTGTTTGGATCTTGATTAGAGTACACCAATTATATTTTGGGGACAGATGGAGAAATTTGACTATGGATTGGTTACTAGATGATATTAAGCAATTATTGTTCATTTTGACATAAGTGCTAAGGGCATGGTGGTTATATAAAAATATCCTTAACAGTTAGAGATGCATACTAAATATTTGAGTGTAAAACAACATAGTGTTTGAGATTTGCTTTAAAATACACTAAGAGGACATAGTGATTGCTGTAAATAAAGCAAGACTAGCAGAATGGTGATAGGTATTGAAGCTGGGTGATAAGTGATAGGTGCATGAGGAATACATTATTTTGTTATTTTTTTATTGAAGTATAGTTGATTTACAATGTTTCAGTCATACTACAAAGTGATTCAGTTATATATATATATATATACATACACACATATATATTCTTTTTCAGATTCTTTTCCCATATAGGTTACTACAAAATATTGAGTAAAGTTCCCTGTGATCTACAGTAGGCCCTTGTTGTTTATCTATTTTATATACAGTAGTGTGTATACATTACTCCCAAATTCCTAGTTTTCCTCCCCCCACCTTTCCCTTTGGGTAACCATAAGTTTGTTTTCTATGTCTGTGAGTCTATTTCTGTTTTGTAAATAAGTTCATTTGTATCATTTTTTTTAGATTCCACATATAAGTGATATCATATGATATTTGTCTTTCTCTGTCTGACTTACTTCACTTATATACTATTCTTTCTACTTGTGTCATTTATGAAATTTTTCAGAATAAGATATTTTAAAAAATCTGTTTACTGTAATTTTATTAAGCATATTTGATTATGTTCAAAAGATTTGAAAACTGGTCATTGGCTGATAAATTTGTGTTAATCTGAAAAATACTGTCCAATTATGTTGGATAAGAGAGGATTTACTGTATTCCGAAGAAAACAAAGTTTCCCCATCTTCCTTACTTCCTACTCTAGTAAATTATTCAGTTTCTTGGTTCTCCACCTGGAATAACCTAGAACAAATTCAAATAAACTTTCCATCTCCTCAAGACAGATGAAAAGTTAATACCTTCCCATCTTAAGAGGAATGATGATGTGGGCCACAGAGCTGGAAAAGACCTTTGGAGCTATTTGGTCTACATCTCCAGTCACGTCCGTATAGCAGTCCACCTAAAGCCTTGGGACCAAGGAGCAATGTCAGCGTCAGGCAGGCCCTAATAGTGAGACAGTGGGACAGACAGAAGGCTCTAAATAGGAACAAGAAGTAATTTCATCTCTGATACTCCTTCCTCCTGCAAAAAACAGCACCCTTTTATACAGCCAAAATGCAGGACTCCTGGCAATGAAAAACAAGAATGAAAAAGCTCACGTGTCGTGAAGTTGTCATGGCATTTTGTGTGACAGTAGTTCCTGTTTATATAATACTTGGACTATATGTGTGTGACATTTACCGACCAATTCCACATAGCAGGGCATTTTCAGGCTCCAAAAAGCAATACTTGTAGTTGAGGTTGCAAATAGAAACTCTGACCTGCTGGGCTCAAAATGGATGCTATTTGGCAATGGCTGTTTATGCTTTCTGGGCATTTAAGTCAAGTCATTTCATCACTGTTGAGATTTCAGGAACAGCTCCGGGTATTTTCAGTTACAATGTTGACCACAGAAATAGCATAGTGTTCATTGATAGCAAAGTGCTAGATGGAAAAAAAATACTATTTGTGGTTAAATTTCCGTGATTAATTATCCAGATAATTGAGACTGAAACAAGTTGTTTCCCTGCATTATCAGTATACATGCCCTATGTGAAACTCACCTTGGAATGGATGGGACTAAAAGACAGACTGTCATCCATCCTATCCTCCTGGAGGGAAGAAAAAAATCCCTAGGGCATGGATTCTCTTCTCTCCTAATTTGATATTTTAGAAGTTACATCCTAAACTCCACCATTTCCTGGAAACCTGCTCCTGCTTCAGATCACAACTGATTTAGCTATGGTGTCACTATCAACCAGAACAAATTACTCACTGTTCCTACCTTTGGAGGACGAATATTTTAACTTTCTGTGTTCCTCAAAGGAATGAGACAGCTGCTTATTTCAGTGCTTGTTTGAGTCCTGACTGCACATCCAGGCCTCTCTCATATGTCCTTGGAGATGTAGGGAAAACACTAGAGAACGCTTGCTGTGCTATACAGTAGGACTTTGTTGTTTGAATAATCTTTTAAAATATAAATGTGTTGCATACAACATTTGCAACACACTCATACTGAAAACATTAGATGTTTATCTGAAATTCAAATTTAACTGGATGGCCCATACTTTATCTAGCAACCCTAGCCTGAAAAGATATTTTGTTCTAGTTCAGGAGGAGAAATCAACGCCAAAAAAAATCAATTTGAGAGTAATAAGTAGCAGGATATAATTAAGTATTAAATTGTGGGGTGCAGGGAAAGGGAAGTATTAACAGAGGTCAGAATTCCTCCAACAATGAGCTACTCAAGGAACTCTGTCTTTGGGGGGTTTTCCAATGTCCCTAGCCCTTAGCATAGTGGTAGTGGTGTTTAGTAAATTCTCAATGCGTGTAATGAATGAACAAATAAATGAATGCATCCATGAGTGTGAAGGGTCTTGAGGTAGGTCTTGAAGGAAGACCAAGATCTATAGGAAAAGAGTAGCAGAGAGAAAGAATGGACCATCTCAGCAGGAGGCTGATCGGGAGGAGCTGTTGAAAAGAAAAGTTTTCATAGCAGTGGTTCTCAATCGTTTTTTGACTGAGAATGACTTCGGCAGAGAAAGATTCCATAGCTGTTGATGCTACTCATTGCACTTTCCAGTAGAAAAAGAACTAGTACCACAAAATTCAGTAAAAGTCTATGGAATTGCATGTGATCAGAAACACTGATGCAATGTAAAAATTTACATTTTTAGGTCTGTTTACAGCTCTCCAGGGGAACCCTTGTCACCTATTAGTGTTTTAAGGATTGTATTTTGGGAAATATCCAACCAGAATATAGGTGTTAAGTTTCTTGAGCTGGAACACTGAAAAGTGAGAGACTATTTTTCTTGTTGAGTCTGGCTAATGGTTTATCAATTTTGTTTATCTTCTCAAAGAACCAGCTTTTAGTTTTATTGATCTTTGCTATTGTTTCCTTCATTTCTTTTTCATTTATTTCTGATCTGATTTTTATGATTTCTTTCCTTCTGCTAACTTTGGGGTTTTTTTGTTCTTCTTTCCCTAATTGCTTTAGGTATAACATTAGGATGTTTATTTGAGATGTTTCTTGTTTCTTGAGGTAGGACTGTATTGCTATAAACTTCCCTCTTAGAACTGCTTTTGCTGCATCCCATAGGTTTTGGGTCATCGTGTTTTCATTGTCATTTGTTTATAGGTATTTTTTGATTTCCTCTTTGATTTCTTCAGTGATCTCTTGGTTATTAAGTAGTGTATTGTTTAGCCTCCATGTGTTTGTATTTTTTACAGATTTTTTCCTGTAATTGATATCTAGTCTCACAGCATTGTGGTCAGAAAAGGTACTTGATATGATTTCAATTTTCTTAAATTTACCAAGGCTTGGTTTGTGACCCAAGATATAATCTATCCTGGAGAATGTTCCGTGAACACTTGAGAAGAAAGTGTGTTCTGTTGTTTTTGGATGCAGTGTCCTATAAATATCAATTAAGTCCATCTTATTTAATGTATCATTTAAAGCTCGTGTTTCCTTACTTATTTTCATTTTGGATGATCTGTCCATTGGTGAAAGTGGGGTGTTAAAGTCCCCTACTATGATTGTGTTACTGTTGATTTCCCCTTTTATGGCTGTTAGCATTTGCCTTATGTATTGAGGTGCTCCTATGTTGGGTGCATACATATTTACAATTGTTATATCTTCTTCTTGGATTGATCCCTTGATCATTATGTAGTATCCTTCTTTGCCTCTTGTAATAGTCTTTATTTTAAAGTCTATTTTGTCTGATATGAGAATTGCTACTCCAGCTTTCTTTTGATTTCCATTTGCATGGAATATCTTTTTCCATCCCCTCACTTTCAGTGTGTATGTGTCCCTAGGTCTGAAGTGGGTCTCCTGGAGACAGCATATATATGGGTCTTGTTTTTGGATCCATTCAGCCAGTCTATGTCTTTTGGTTGGCGCATTTAATCCATTTACATGGATTATTATCGATATGTATGTTCTATTACCATTTTCTTAATTGTTTTGGGTTTGTTATTGTAGGTGTTTTCTTTCTCTTGTGTTTCCTGCCTAGAGAAGTTCCCTTAGCATTTGTTGTAAAGCTGGTTTGATGGTGCTGAATTCTCTTAGCTTTTGCTTGTCTGTAAAGGTTTTAATTTCTCTGTCAAATCTTAATGAGATCCTTGCTGGGTAGAGTAATCTTGGTTGTAGGTTTTTCCCTTTCATCACTTTAAATATGTCCTGCCACTCCCTTCTGTCTTGCAGAGTTTCTGCTGAAAGATCAGCTGTTAACCTTATGGGGATTCCCTTGAGTGTTATTTGTTGTTTTTCCCTTGCTGCTTTTAATTGTTTTTCTTTGTATTTAATTTTTGATAGTTTGATTAATATGTGTCTTGGAGTGTTTCTCCTTGGATTTATCCTGTATGGGACTCTCTGCCCTTCCTGGACTTGATTAACTACTTCCTTTCCCATATTAGGGAAGTTTTCAACTATAATCTCTTCAAATATTTTCTCAGTCCTTTCTTTTTCTCTTCTTCTTCTGGGACCCCTATAATTCCAATGTTGGTGCATTTAATGTTGTCTCAGAGGTCTCTGAGACTGTCCTCAATTCTTTTCATTCTTTTTTCTTTATTCTGCTCTGCAGTAGTTATTTCCACTATTTTACCTTCCAGGTCACTTATCCATTCTTCTGCCTCAGTTATTCTGCTATTGATTCCTTCTAGAGAATTTTAAATTTCATTTATTGTGTTTGTTCATCATTGTTTGTTTGCTCTTTAGTTCTTCTAGGTCCTTGTTAAACATTTCTTGTATTTTCTCCATTCTATTCCCAAGATTTTGGATCATCATTTACTATCATTGCTCTGAATTCTTTTTCAGGTAGACTGCCTGTTTCCTCATAAAGAAGATGTGGCACATATATACAATGGAATATTACTCAGCCATAAAAAGAAATGAAATTGAGTTATTTGTAGTGAGCTGGATGGACCTAGAGTCTGTCATACAGAGTGAAGTAAGTCAGAAAGAGAAAAAAAAATACTGTATGCTAACACATATATATGGAATCTAAAAAAAAAAAAGAAAAAAAAGGGTTCTGAAGAACCTAGGGGCAGGACGGGAATAAAGATGCAGATGTAGAGAATGGACTTGAGGACACGGGGAGGGGGAAGGGTAAGCTGGGACGAAGTGAGAGAGTGGCATGGACTTATATATACTACCAGATGTAAAATAGCTAGCTAGTGGGAAGCAGCCACATAGCACAGGGAGATCAGCTCGGTGTTTTGTGACCACCTAGAGGGGTGGGATAGGGAGGGTGGGAGGGAGACGCAAGAGGGAGAAGGTATGGGGATATACGTATATGTATAGCTGATTCACTTTGTTATAAAGCAGAAACTAACACACCATTGTAAAGCAGTTATACTCCAATAAAGATGTTTTTTAAAAAAGTGAGAGACTAAATCTTAGATCGCTAACATTTTGTTATGAAAGTGTTAGTAGAACAGCATTTTCTCTGGCCTGGCAGACTTCAAATGCATTTTTAAAAGTCTTTAAAAATCACCTGAGGGAATTCCCTAGTGGTCCAGTGGTTAAGAATCCGCCTTCCAATGCATGGGATGCGGGATCAATCCCTGGTAGGGGAACTAAGATCCCACATGCCGTGGGGCAACTAAGCCTGAATACTGCAATGAAAGATCCCACATGCCACAACTAAGACCCAACGCAGCCAAAAATAAATAGATAGATAGATAGATAGATAGATAAATAAATAATTTTAAAAAATCATCTGAGACCAAGAAGGAACATGATTTAAATTCTGAAATTGCTTCAGGCTAGATCAGGGTTTCTCAACCTCTGCACAGCTGACACTTTGGACAGGAAGATTCTTTGTTATGGGGGCTGTCCTGAGCATTGTAGGATGCTTAGCAGCACTCCTGGTATCATGGTCAATTTTATGTGTCAATTTGACTGGCCACAGAGTGCCCAGATTAAACATTATTTCTGGGTGTGTCAATGAGAACGTTTACAGATGAGATTAGCATGTGAATCTTTGGACTTAGTAAAGCAGATTGCCCTCTCCAGTGTAGGTGGGCATCACGCAATCCATTGAGGGCCTAACTAGAGCAAAAGGTGAAGGAAAGAAGAATTTGCCCTTCTTGCTGCCTGCCTGCCTGCTTGACTTGAAAGATCTCATCTGATCTCCAGCCTTCAGGCTGCAATTTAAACCACTGGTTCTTCTGGTTCTCAGGCTTTCTGATTTGGACTGAGTTACACCATTGGTTTTCCTGGATCGCCATCTTGCAAATGGCAGATCATGGGACTTCTCAGCCTTCAGAGTTGGGTGAGCCAGTTCCTCATCATCTATATATGTACATCTCACTGGTTCTGTTTCTCCGGAGAACCCTAAATGATATACCAGGCTTCTACCCACTGGATACCAGTAGCATCACCACTGCTCTCCCCTCCCCCGCCATTTGTTTATGACAAACAAAAATGTCTCCAGACATAGCAAAATGTCCCCTGGGGGGGGGAAAACACCCCCTGTTGAGAACCATTGGTCTAGATGAAAGCACCCTATACTGGTTGAATTAGATGTCTAAGAAGTCTCTAATGTAATTCTTTTCCTATCCACCTGAGACAAATAAGGGACAATTTGAGCAAATAAGGCCTATGCATTTGAGAAGCTCATCTCTAAGATGAATAAAGGTGCTGCGAGACATGAATACTGGGTGATGAAAAGGCAAATGATGAACTACATCCATTAAGATCACACACATTCACTTCAAAGATCCTGTCTTCAGTGGTCCTGTGTTGACCTCATCAGATTTGCTCATTAAAATAAGTGCATCTGAAAATGAAAGCCAGATTATTACTGGCTAATTACAGAGATGATTACCTTTAATAAACGTTTCTTCATCTACAATTTGGGAGAGAAGAAAAATTGCCCATTATAAAGGAAAAGGAGAAAGATCCTTGAAAATCTGGAGAACCTCCCAAGAGGCAAATCTCTTCAGCTGATAAACACTGTTCTATCAGTTCAAAACCGCACGAAAATCTTGCACATTCAAAATTATTCTATCAGGGCTTCCCTGGTGGCGCAGTGGTTGAGAATCCGCCTGCCAATGCAGAGGACACGGGTTCGAGCCCTGGTCCGGGAGGATCCCACATGCCGCGGAGCAGCTGAGCCCGAGTGCCACAACTGCTGAGCCTGCGTGCCTGGAGCCCATGCTCCGCGGCAGGAGGGGCCGCCACCATGAGGAGCTCGCGCAACGCAGCGAGGAGTGGCCCCCGCTCCCTGCAACTAGAGAAAGGCCACGTGCAGTGATGAGGACCCAACGCAGCCAAAAATAAAATAAAACAAAAAATAAATTAATTAAACAAAAAAAAAACAGAAAAAAAAATTATTCTATCAAAAGAGGTAGGTGCCATACTGTTTGCCTCTGGCTATACTATCCTAGAGCCTCTATTTCCTCACTTTGAGAAACAATTGCTACTTCTAACTAGTATTTGGAAGCTCATTAAGAATTGATCCCTATGGGAGAGATAAGCAAGGAGATGTATTCACAACACATTGTTTCCTGATTCAAGAATTTTTTTCCCTATAGTGAAGTTAGAAAAAATTCACTTTTTCTAGTAATTTATTAAGTGCAATTTAGTGTATTCAAAATATGGATAAAATGAATGTATACTTTGAATGCCTACTGTTTTAGGGAATTATTGACCAAATATTAGAGGAAACTCTCTTTTTCTTGCTTTAAAAAAAAAGTAAAACATTGAGTGAAAGTTTCTGAACTCCAACAGATAAATATCAGTGAAAAGGATTTTCAGTAACGTCCCTTAATTTCCTACTCACGATAATAATCAGATATAGGACTTCTATTTCCAGCAACATGATGTATATACTAGATGTCCTGAAAATTCTCCCAACCCAAAACAGCTAAAAACACTAGATAAAATATAACAGACAGCACATTATGCTAAATAAAAGAAGCCAGACACAAAAGGTCACATATTATACGATACCATTTATATGAGATATCCGGAGTAGGTAAATCCATAAACACAAAAAGCAGCATAGTGGTTGCCAGGGGCTGGGGTGGGGAAATGGGGGATTAACTGCTCGATGGGTTCAGGGTTTCCCTTTGGGATGATAAAAATGTTGTGGAAATAGACAGAGGTGGTGGTTACACAACATGGTGAATGTACTAAATATCACTGAATTGTACACTTCTAAATGGTTAATTTCATGTTATGTGAAATTTATCTCAATACAAAACATAGAGAGACATAACAAACATCTTTTTAAATGTACGGCCTGGGAATTCCCTGGTGGCACAGTGGTTAAGAATCCGCCTGCCAATGCAGGGGACACAGGTTTGATCCTTGGTCCAGGAAGATCCTACATGCTGTGGAGCAACTAAGCCCGTGCACCACAACTACTGAGCCTGTGCGCCACAATACTGAATGAAGCCCACGTGCCTAGAGCCCGTGCTCCGCAAGAGAAGCCACTGCAATGAGAAGCGCATGCACCGCAACGAAGAGTAGCCCCCGCTCGCTGCAACTAGAGAAAGCCCATGGCAGCAACGAAGACCCAACACAGCCAAAAATAAATAAATAAATAAATTTATATAAATAAATAAATAAATAAATGTATGGTCAGGTTAATAAGAAAGTGATAGAAATCACAAGGGGTTAAAATTTGGGAGGCAGATGGAAATGAAAGTGGTCATATGAAACTATAGCTCTAGTGCGGCTTTGATGATTTTCCTAACCAAGGGAACTGGCTTTTAAGGGCAGCACAGGATAGGAGGCAGTGCTTTGGACTCATGCTGCATGAGATGTTGAAGCTGAGACCACTGGATGAAGCCCAAACACTAAGAAGAATGGGTCAGTGAAAGGGCTCATTGGACACAAGCCACCTGCCTGAAAGGCAGAAGAAAAAGAACATATCTCAGCTTGGGATCTGGATGTGAAAAAAAAACCAAACAGTTTCTTCCTGAAAAACTGTAACAGCAGGTTACAATTACAGTGAATTGTAGAAATGATGGGGAAAATGATGGGGAAAGGTAGCAGTTAAAAACTTATAGTAAAAAGGGATATTTAGCGTATTAAACATTTGAATAAAATTAAACAAAATGGTGAAAATGTAAGGAGTTGAAATCAAAAGAGTTTGTTAGTATCTTGGAAGTAAAAAAAGAATGAAAATACTATAAAGGTGATTTGAAAAATAAAAGGTCATAGAAAATGAAGAGATAATCAAAGGGAAGAATTTTTTAAAGTATACATCTTAGAGGGTCAAAGAATAGAAAAGAAAATAGAGTAGTAATTCATAGAAAAATTATTTAAAATAGGCTAAACAGAGTAAGAGTGTACAAAACCAGAAATGCCAAGCTACAAATAACTCTAAAATAAAGTAAGTGTATACCCAATCACTGTGAGGAAAAATAACAGCCACACAAGCAATAGCAGAGCGACTGAGAATTCCTAACTGGGCAAAGGTCACCAAAGTCAGAGGGGCAAGGGTAGCAGAGTCCAAATTCCAGAGGTCACAGCCTTACCTTTGGCTATTTACAAGATGACTTGAAACCCAAGTCACCTCCTCAGTAAAAACACACACAGAAGGACACTATGACTACCAGGCATGGGGGCTTTCCTTATATCACACAACTGGTAAATGACAGAACGATGAGCATATACCTGAGCAAAACGGGCTGCTACTTCAAGAGTGGGGGTCCTAGCAGGATATGAGGCAATGCACCTGAAGGGTCTGATACAATGCTTTTGTCAAGTAGAAGAATCCAGAAGCAATTGCCTCATGATAAGAAGCAAGGTTTCAAGTGAATCTTCAGTTGGATGTAATTCTCTCCCCATTAGCCTATAGCGCTTCTGGCCTCATCCCAGTGACAGCTTGGGAGGGCAGGCAGATGTTTTTCTTCTTCTTTTTTTTAACTTACTTTATTGATTTACTTTTTTTTTTTTTTTTTTTTTTTTTGGTACGCGGGCCTCTCCCATTGCGGAGCACAGGCTCCGGACGCGCAGGCTCAGCGGCCATGGCTCACGGGCCTAGCCGCTCCGCGGCATGTGGGATCTTCCTGGACCGGGGCACGAACCCGTGTCCCCTGCATCGGCAGGCGGACTCTCAACCACTGCGCCACCAGGGAAGCCCTGATTTACTTATTTTTTAAAATTAATTTATTTTATTTATTTTTGGCTGCGTTGCTGCATGTGGGCTTTCTCTAGTTGCGGTGAGTGGGGGCTACTCTTCATTGCAGTGTGCGGGCTTCTTGTTGCAGTGGCTTCTCTTGTTGCTGAGCACGGGCTCTGGGCACACAGGCTTCAGTAGTTGTGGCTCGCGGGCTCTAGAGCACAGGCTCAGCGGCCACGGCTCACGGGCTTAGTTGCTCCGCAGCATGTGGGATCTTCCCGGACCAGGGCTCAAACCCGCGTCCCCTGCATTGGCAGGTGGATTCCTAACCACTGTGCCACCAGGGAAGTGCAACTTATCTTATTTTATTTTTTTTATTGAAGTATAGTTGATTTACAATGCTCTGTTAGTTCCTGCTGTATAGCAAAGCAATACAGTTATACATATATACATTATTTTTTTAATATTCTTTTGCATTATAGTTTATCCTAGGATATTGAATATAGTTCTCTGTGCTATACGGTAGGACCTTGTTATTTATCCATTCTGTATAGAAAAAGCTTACATCCAGGCAGATGTTCTTCTAACATGCCATGTACCCAAACCCAGATGAAACTCAAGCTGATGTCTTAGGGTTTGGTTTCTTACTTCCCAAGGTTCCTACTTTCCTCCCATATTTACACAGTGGTTGCAGTGATCTGCTCTTTGCATAAAGACTTAATAATTCAGTCTCAAGTGTTACTGCAATGGGACTCCTTCAATTCTCCATGGCCTAGACTGGTTCAGTCCCAGCCTGGGTGAGGAATAAGCTGTCACATGTGTACAACCTTGCTAAAGTTACAGAGCAATTTCACATGACATTTCTTATGTGACCTTCACATCAACCCTGGAGGAATAGATAAATGGTAAAAGTGACAGCTGCATTCCAGAGGTAGCATAGCTACCGAGCCATAAAATGTTAGGATTTCTGACAATGTTCTTTCCTCCTGGATATTCTACTTCTTGTTCATAACAATTTGGGAAAACAGCTCTTAGGCACAAATAACTTTCTTCTTACAAATTAAAGGTAGGACATTGCAATGACCATCTTCTGTCACAGTTGTCACTATATCCCTAGTGGGCCACTTTATATTCTTGAGTAAACAACTGAGATCAATTCTATCTATCTTACGAAACAAAGATTTGTTGGAAAGATATAGGTTGGCTAACAGAATCAGTGGGAAGACTAAAGAACTAGGCTAATAAATAAACAGGAACCAAAGTTACAGGGTTGCCTAGGTTATGTTTAAGCAGCTTAAATCAATAAAGGCTTATTTCTTACTCAATCCACATATCCATTTTGGGTTGACAGAGGACCTCTGCTCAGCATAGTCACTCAGGGCCCCAGGCTGATAAGGCAACCACCATCTCAAACCTTGCCAGTGGTCATAACTGGTCATATGGCTCCACCCAACCACAAGGCAGCCAGGAAATGAAAGTTGTACCATGTTCCCAGAAGAAGGAAAAAAACTGGAGATAGATGACAAACAGCACTCAGGACTGTCACAGTCATGCAGAAGGAAAATTCCCTGGTTAGCATGTCACCCTTGGGCACTGCTGGCCACCACTAGCAATGGCAGAATAAAGCCTAAACTCCCCTTATCATTCATTCTGATTTCCAAACCCTGAATGCATTCTAAATTCAAAGTCCACATTAATTGACTGGGCTTGGGTCACATGACCATGCTCTAGTTGCCAGGACCTGTCTCCCACCATGTCATTGTGTGAATTCAATAGCAGATTCCCCAAATAAAAGAAAGGAGTTTAGATCCTGGGCAATCAAAAGGGAGAAAAATATCCACTACATGATAAATGTCCAATATACTCAACTTGCAGAAGAAAATAGAAAAAAATATATAAACGGTCTTATTCAAAGTGTCATTCCTATTTGTTCTCTGATTGATTTGGAAATCAGTGTTACATGAACCATTCACTCATATCTACATCCATATATTCATTTAGGCAACAAATGTTCACAGAGATCTCATCTACTTCCGGGCACTCTGAACATACCAAGATAAATAAGACATGGCCCTCCAGATGCTTATGTTCCAATAGTAAGATAGACACTAAATAAATAATTGTAATACACACCTGAAACTAACATAGCATTGTAAATCAACTATACTCCAATAAAAATTTTTTTAAAAAGAAGAAAATATTTTCTCCCATTCTGTACATTGTCTTTTCATTTTGTTTATTGTTACTGATGCTGTACAGCAGATTTTTAATTTGATTAAGTCTCTCATTTATTTTTGCTTTTATTGTTTGAACTTTTGGTGTCATATCTAAAAAATCATTGCCAAGACCCATGTCAAGGAGTTTTTCTCCTATATTTTCTTCTATGAGTTTTATGCCTACAATCCCAATTAAGCCCTTAATCTATTTCAGGTTTTCTAAAGTGGTATAAGGTTCCAATTTCATTCTTTTGCATGTGAATGTTCAGTTTTCCCAACACCATTGATTGAGGACTCAGTCTTTTCCCCACTGTGTATTTTTGGCTCTTTATAAAATATTATTGAATACATAAAAAATAATTGCAATACAGTATGATGTCTTTACATAGAGATTAATGTTAAAGAATGGGGTTGGCACATAGTAGAGAGTAATTAACTTTAATGGGGGTGGGGCCCCCATGGTCAGGGATGGCCATTCTGGGAAGATGCTATAGAAGGGATATACTGCCTTGGAGAGAGATGAGTAATGTAGTATGTCAGAGGCATAGAAGAGCAGATAGAGCTGAGGCTGGAATTCAGGTTGCCAGATTTAGCAAAAGAAAAAAAAATCAGAATGCCCAGTTAAATGTAAATTTCAAATGAACAATAAATAATTTTTTTAGAGTGAGTGTGTCCCATACAATATTTGAGACATATTTATACTAAAAATTATGCTAAAAAATTGTTTGTGTGAAATTCAGATTTCAGTGTGTGTCTGTATTGTATCTGGCCACCCTAACTAGAATGCTTTCTTACTCATTCTTTGGGATACATTTCAAATGTCCTGTCCTCCAGGAAGCCTTCCCTGAACCCCCTCAGTTGGCCTGAATACCTTCTTCTGGGCACATTTGGACTCACACATCTGCCTCCATCATAGCATATAGAAGTTATTCTTGGTACTGGGTGAATTGTTGTATAGAGCTCCAAGAAATCATATAGTACTCTTTGCAAAGCATCAAAGTTCAAACAACATAGAAGTTTGACCTTTCAGTGTAAATATATGTTTGATATGAATCTTTAGGAAAAAAAGGATATTTTGCATTTTTCTATTTCAGAGTGCTGATGAAATGATAAGAAAATGTGAAGGAATTAGTGCTTTAAGAGGAAAAGCATAAGAGGTCAGCCATTAGCTAGCCTAGCAAAGAAATCTATTCCATTTCCTTGACTTGAGATAGGAATCATCTCAGCAAAATGAGAATCTAGGTAAGAATTGAAAGTGTCCTTTATTAGTCGAAAGCTGTCATTTTACAGATAAAGAAATTAGAACCCAGAGAAACTAAGTAACTTGTCCAAGGTCATGGAACTAATTAGTGACTAAGGGTTAAAGGTCTTTTGATCCCCAGCCCAGCACTCTTGTAATTGTCTACAGAAGATTTGGTTGGAAGATTTCCAAGGTCATCGAGTAATTCATTTGAGTGTTTATTAGATACGTATTGTCAAAAAGCCCTTCTTTCGTTCCATCTTATCTAAGAGCTTCATTCTGTTAAAGTCTTGCTTTGGTTTTTCTTTCAATGAAATGGAAAAATAAACCTCACTCTCATCAACCTGTGCTTTGTATATTTAAAGCACTGTTAAGTTGACCCCTAGGTCATCTCATTCTCAGACAAAAATAATAACAGTTTTTTATGGAGTTTGTTCTCCTGGGCAAAGTGACTTTCCTTTGAACTATTAGGTCTCTAGATCTGTCCTACATTAGAGAGCATGGAATAGATATGGCATTTTAGCATGGTCCTGCCCAGTTTGAGAATAAAGAAGGAACTACTATCTGTGCATTTTCATGCATACCTATATATTTTATGATTACATTTCTTTTAAAGAAAAAAAAAGGTGGAGAAAAAGGCTTTTAATTGCTGGTTCATGATAATGTCACTGACTTCAAATCATGACATAATTTTACTACTATCCATAATAAGCCCACTGAGATCCCATGACCTCTGCCCTGTAACTAGGCATTAATATATCAGGTACCCTACACCTTAAAGGGCTTACTTTGCCAAAGTAAGCTTAAACTCATTCTCTTTGCCATTCTTAGGCTTTGCCTTAGATGCATTTTACTAAGAATACAAGACCACAAGCACGCAAGCCATAAATCTTACCTAGGGCAAAGTATATTAAATTTCAAGGAATTTAAACCTAGAGTTCCTTCTTGGCCAATTCTCACTGAATTTCCAATATCCATTTTACTTAATCTCGCTGTCAGCTCTTTAGTATGTATTGTCCTTATTTTTAATCTACAAAGTCTCTAATTGCCCTGTAATAACATGAGCTTATCTTCTTATGAAATTTCCTTATAAGTTTACTTAATAGTCTTTAAAGGTACATGATGCTATACTTTAACTTCAAGAGGGTAAGCACGAATGTCTACTCATAAACTGTAATACTGGGAACAGAATAAATACTAAAATCATTCAGTTCAGAATCTGGCATAAGTACCTTTTCTTCTAATACTTTCGTTGAAACCTTTCCTTCTTGCCTAAGAATGCCTGAGTCTCTTCCCCTATCTAAATCCTCTCCATTCTTAAAGGTTTAGCTTAAAATCTCTCTTCTCTATGATGATTTGCTGACCAAAACACGGTTCCCATACTTATTAAAAACACACACCCCTTTAACCTACCTCTAAATAGTATCTGTTACTTGAGAATTAAGTTTTAACTAGGAAGGCTTTCTGGAGGATGCTACAGACAAAAATTCATTTTGAAGAAGTCAGAATTTATAAGATGAATAGACTGTTTTTGAAAGACTCAGTATTGTGTGAGAAGGGTATAGTAGCTCTATGAATGCAGCACACCATCCAGGATGTCTATTTTTAAAAATTTTTATTGGAGTATAGTTGATTTACAATGTTGTGTTAGTTTCAGGTGTACAACAAAGTGAATCAGATATATATATATGTATCTCCACTTTTTTTCAGATTCTTTTCCCATATAGGTCATTACAGAGTATTGAGTAGAGTTCCCTGTGCTACACAGTAGGTCCTAATTAGTTATCTATTTTATATATAGTAGTGTGTATGTGTCAACCCCAATCTCCCAATATATCCCTCCCCTTCCTACCTTTCCCCCCTGGTAACCATAAGTTTGTTTTTTACCTCTGTAACTCTATTTCTGTTTTGTAGATAAGTTCATTTGTACCCTTTTTTTAGATTCCACATATAAGCAATATCATATGATATTTGTCTTACTCTGTCTGACTTACTTCACTCAGTAGGACAATCTCTAGGTCCATCCTTGTTGCTGCAAATGGCATTATTTTGTTCTTTTTTATGGCTGAGTAATATTCCATTGTATATATGTACCACATCTTCTTTATCCATTCCTCTGTTGATGGACATTTAAGTTGCTTCCATGTCTTGGCTATTGTAAATAGAGCTGCAATGAACATTGGGGTGCATGCATCTTTTTGAATTATGGTTTTCTCTGGATATATGCCCAGGAGTGGGATTGCTGGATCATATGGTAGCTCTATTTTGAGTTTTTTAAGGAACCTCCATACCGTCTCTATAGTGGCTGTACCAATTTACATTCCTATCAACAGTGTAGGAGGGTTCCCTTTTCTCCACACCCTCTCCAGCATTTATTGTTTGTACAAGATGTCTTAAAGTTCCCAAAAGGAAGGGAATCTGAAGGATGTGATAGAAGGTAAGGTGGAGAGATAAACAGGAGCATAATCACGTTGCTTGCATATCAAGGGTAAAGAATTTGAAGTGTATCCTAAAAATTAAGGGAAGCTGCTGAATAATTTTAAGCTGGAAAAGAATTTGAATTTCAGGCTGATCTTGCTGACTTCAGTAACCTAAGGGGATGTGGGGGACTCTATAGACTGTCAAGAGTATGGATTTCCATCATTCCGGAAAGGGGTGGAGGGATCTGAATCAAAGCAGATGCAATTACACCATTAGCTGCCTCAAAGGGGGAGTTTTAAATACCAATTTGTCCAACTAAAATTTACTTAATACCTACTATTTAGCATGGTCAAGAAAAAAAATTCAAAAGAATTAAAAACAAAAAGAATATAAGTTACTTGGAATGCCCAGAATTTGGGTATTTTGAGTGATGGTTCAAATCACTCAAGAGTTAGCTTTTAACTACATTTCCAGTTAAAAGTACTCTTTGGGGTCAGTTGCATCCATTTTCTTTCTGACCCTAAGTGCACTTGGTAGCATAGAGACAAACCAAAATGTCCCACAAGGAAGGCAGTGCATGTAGTTCCACAGTTCTTTTATGCACACAATCCAGACACATTAAAGCTTTGTCTTAGAGACTAATAAATTCACAAAATTAATATTTGAGCAGCGAAGTCCCACATGTTTAGATTCTGCAGGCAAGTTATCCACTGCAGTGTGATCAAAATTCAGGATGGAGAGACATAAAAAATTAAGCTTGAGGTTAACTTTCTATAAAACTATTAGATGCTGAGATTCAAATATATGTTAGTTTCAAACAGCAACAAGTCTCCAGGGCTGTTAGATTAAAAAAAAATTGTGCCTGAATTATATTTTTATCTTTCTTGGTCACAGTCTCCTGTCATTTCCATATAAAAACAATAGCCATAGTCCCTCCATTTTTTTAAACACCCCAGAGAATCTCACTTCCCCTAAAGAAGCCTTCTGGTTTTGTTTGTTTGTTTGTTTGTTCACTTAATTTTTAGGGATAAGGAGCAGCAGCTTGTACATTGTCCTGTGTGTTTCAGACTTAAATACTTCTTGTATTTTTCCTATGCTGTTAAGTCCATCTGTTGATTCAAGATACCACCTTTCATTCAGCTGGTGCCCTTTAAGTCATTCTGAATTACATTGGTGCCCAAGGTGCTTCATATCTCGGACCTCTTTATAGTAAAATAGCACATGACAGGGCTTGATCCAACTGTCCTGAGAAAAAGCAGGTGTTATTTAAATTCTAGGGGGAAAGCACAGCTTCTTTATTTGATTTTTCAAGGTAATTGCTCAGACCCAAACCATCCAAAGCAATGAAAAATTTTAGCTGGGATAAATTTTATATTATCCTCCAATTGCTTCAGAAACAACCATAAAATATCAAATTCTGATCATAACAACAAACATTTTAAAATAAGTTGGTCAGATGTATATGCCTGAGACAAAGCAATGGAGAGGGGGCGTGTGTATGTGGACATAAAACAAAGGATGTATTTCATAGATTGAGGTTCTGATATTTTCTTGGCAGTAAGATCAGAAGTTATGAACTACATGATCCTGAAATCCTTCCTAGAGGAAAACAATGCTTCCTTTATTTAGCTCAAGGCTCTCAAAACAAAAGACATCTGTAAGAGTCTGCTTCAAATTCCAAAGTTGTTTAAGTATGGATATGAAGCACACAAAGCATTGTTATTTATAACATTCTTTTTAAAATGCATTTTTAAAATTTTACGTGAATTCATACATGTGTTCATATACATATATTTCAATAATGTAAACTTTTTGTTTCCTTTTTCACTTTTGCTTGGCTCCTCCATCCACCCCCCCACTGTCACCGACAGCCAGTCCTCCTGCACACACACACACACACCCATGCACACACGCACTAGTGCACTCACACACACCATGTTGACTACTTAGCATGTATCCTTCCATAGTTCTTACCAAGCTTATATAATCATATATACACATACACACATTTGGGTGTTTGTTATAGCTTATTTGTACTACTAAGTGGATCATACTACACATCTATTTTTGCATCTTTTTTTTTTTCTTGCGGTACGTGGGCCTCTCACTGTTGTGGCCTCTCCCGCTGCGGAGCACAGGCTCCAGACGCGCAGGCTCAGTGGCCATGGCTCACGGGCCTAGCTGCTCTGTGGCGTGTGGGATCTTCCCGGACCGGGGCACTAACCTGTGTCCCCTGCATCGGCAGGCGGACTCTCAACCACTTATTTGTGCATCTTTTTTCCCCCTGAACATTCCTCTAAAAATCCCTCCAAATCAAGTGGTACCTTCTTTTTAATGATTGGATAATAGTCTACAGTTGATGGACATAATGTATTCAACCATTCCCTCTTTGATTCCATTTGTTTCTAGCATTCTACCTCTATGAACCACCTAACAATAAGCATTTTTGTACAAACATCATTATATACTGGTAATTTACTTGTAAGGAGGAGATTTTCAAGACTGAAATCATTCCGTCAAAGGGCATTCAATCAAACGGCATATGCCTTTTTTCCCATTTTTTATTGAAGTATAGTTGATTTACAGCAGTAGTTTCAGTTGTACAACATAGTCATTCAAAATTTTTATAGATTATACTCCATTTAAAGTTATTATAAAATATTGGCTACATTCCCTGTGCTGTACAATATATCCTTGTAGCTTATTTATATTATACATAGTAGTTTGTACCTCTTAATCTCCTACCCCTATCTTGCCCCTCTCCTCTTCTCTCTCCCCACTGGCAACCACTAATTTGTTCTCTATGTCTGTGGGTCTGTTTCTATTTTGTTATATTTATTCATTTGTTTTATTTTTTAGATTCCACATACAAGAGATAACATACAGTATTTGTCTTTCTCTGTCTGACTTATTTCACGAAGCATAATACCCTCCAGGTCCATCCATGTTGTTGCAAATGGCAAAATTTTATTCCAAACTGGAAAGGAAGAAGTAAAACTTTTACTGTTGCAGATGACATGACATAGAACACCCTAAAGACACCACCAAAAAACTACTAGAGCTCCTCAATGAATTTGGTAAAGTTGCAGGATACAAAATTAATATACAGAAATCTGTTGCATTTCTATACAGTAACAATGAAATATCAGAAAGAGAAGTTAAAGAAACAATCCCATTTAGAATCGCATCAAAAAGAATAAAATACCTAGGAGTAAATCTAACTAAGGAGGTAAAAGAGCTGTAATCAGAAAACTATGTCACTGATAAAAGAAATTGAAGACGACATAAACAAATGGAAATATATTCTGTGTTAGTGGATTAGAAGAATCAATATTGTTAAAATGACCATGCTACCCAAGGCAATCTACAGATTCAGTTCAATCCCTATCAACACACAAATGGCATTTTTCACAGAACTAGAACAAATAATATAAAAATTTGTATGGAAGCAAAAAAGACCCTGAATAGCCAAAAAAATCTTTTTTTTTTTTTTTTTTTGCGGTATGCGGGCCTCTCACTGTTGTGGCCTCTCCCGTTGCAGAGCACAGGCTCTGGACGCGCAGGCTCAGCGGCCATGGCTCACGGGCCCAGCTGCTCCGCAGCATGTGGGATCTTCCCAGACCAGGGCATGAACCTGCGTCCCCTGCATCGGCAGGCGGACTCTCAACCACTGTGCCACCAGGGAAGCCCCAAAACAATCTTGAGGAAGAAGAGCAGAGCTGGAGGTATCACATGCTCTGACTTCAAACTATACTACAAAACTACAGTAATCAAAACGATATGGTACTGGCACAAAAACAGACACAAAAATCAGTGGAACAGAATAAAGAGCCCAGAAATAAACACACACACACACTTATGGTCAATTAATCTATGACAAAGGAGGCAAGAATGTATAATGGGGAAAAGACAGTCTTTTCAATGAGTAGTGCTGGAAAAACTGGAGAGCTACATGTAAAAGAAAAAAATTAGAGTATTTTCTCACATCATAAAAAAAAACTGAAAATAGATTAAAGACTTAAATGTAAGGCTAGAAAACCATAAAACTCCTAGAAGAAAACAGGCAGAACACTCTTTGACATAAATTGTAGCAATATTTTTTGGACCTGTCTCCTAAGGCAAAGGAAACAAAAGCAAAAATAAACAAATGGGACCTAATTAAACTTCAAAGCTTTTGCACAGCAAAGGAAATCATTGACAAAACGAAAATAAAACCTACTGAATGGGAGAAAATATTTGCAAAAGATATGGTCGATAAAGGGTTAATATCCAAAATATATGAATAGGTCATACAACTCAACATCAAGAAAAAAAGCTGATTAAAAAAATGTGCAGATATGAATAGATGTTTTTCCAAAGAAGACATATAGATGGCCAGCAGACACATGAAAAGATGCTCAACATCACTAATCATCAGAGAAATGCAAATCAAAACCACAATGAGATATCACCTCACACCTGTCAGAATGGCTATCATCAAAAAGACCACAAATAACAAATATTGGCGAGGATGTGGAGAAAAGGGAACCCTCCTCACTGTTGGTGGGAATATAAACTGGTGCAGCCACTGTGGAAAGCAGTATGGAGGTTTCTTAAAAAACTAAAAATAGAACTAACATATGATCCAGCAATTCCACTCCTGGGTATATATCCAAAAAAGACAAAAACACTAATTCAAAAAGAAACATGCACCCCAATGTTCACTGAAGCATTATTTATAATTGCCAAGATATGGAAGCAACCTAAATGTCCAACAACAAATGAATGGATAAAGAAGGTGTGGTATATATATATGAAATAGAATACTACTCAGCCATGAAAAATGACATATGCATTTTTTTAGTATTATAAAATCACCAAATATTATTTCATTTGCCTTTAGTATATATAACCAACAGCACAAAGGACAACTATTCTAATTTTTTTTCCTTTTCTCCCACTCCCCCACCCCTTTACTACCTCCCTCCCCCTTACTGGTAACCACTAGTTTGTTCTCTATATCTGTGAGTCTGCTTTTTTGTTATATTCACTAGTTTGTTATATTTTTTAGATTCCACATATAAGTGAAATACTGTATTTGTCTTTCTCTGTCCAGCTTATTTCACTTAGCATAATGCCTTCCAAGTCTACCCATGTTGCTGTAAATGGCAAAATTTCATTCTTTTTTATGGCTGAGTAATATTCCATTGTATACATGTACCACATCTTCTTTATCCATTCATCTGTCGATGGACACTTAGGTTGCTTCCATGTCCTGGCTATTGTAAATAGAGCTGCAATGAACATTGTGGTACATGACTCTTTTTGAATTATGGTTTTCTCAGGGTATATGCCCAGTAGTGGGATTGTTGGGTCATAGGGTAGCTCTATTTTTAGTTTTTTTTTTTTTTTTTTTTTTTTTGCGGTACGTGGGTTTCTCACTGTTGTGGCCTCTCCCATTGCAGAGCACAGGCTCCGGACGCGCAGGCTCAGCGACCATGGCTCACAGGCCCAGCCGCTCCACGGCATGTGGGATCTTCCCGGACCGGGGCACGAACCCGTATCCCCTGCATCGGCAGGCGGACTCTCAACCACCGCGCCACCAGGGAAGCCCTATTTTTAAGTTTTTAAGGAAGCTTCATACTGTTTTCCACAGTGGCTGTATCAATTTACATTCCCACCAACAGTTCAAGAGTGTTCCCTTTTCACCACACCCTCTCCAGCATTTATTGTTTGTAGATTTTTTGATGATGGCCATTCTGACCGGTGTGAGATGATACCTCATTATGGTTTTGATTTGCATTTATCTAATAATTAGTGATGTTGAGCATTCTTTCATGTGCCTCTTGGCCATCTGTAAGTCTTCTTTGGAGAAATGTCTATTTAGGTCTTCTGCCCATTTTTGGATTGAGTTGTTTCTTTTTTGATATTGAGCTGCATGAGCTGCTTGTAAATTTTGGAGATTAATCCTTTGCCAGTTGTTTCATTTGCAAATATTTTCCCCCATTCTGAGGGCTGTCTTTTCGTCTTGTTTATGGTTTCCTTTGCTGTGCAAAAGCTTTCAAGTTTCATTAGGTCCCATTTGTTTATTTTTGTTTTTATTTCCACTTCTCTAGGAGGTGGGTCAAAAAGGATCTTGCTGTGATGTATGTCATAGAGTGTTCTGCCTATGTTTTCCTCTAAGAGTTTTATAGTGTCTGGCCTTACATTGAGGTCTTTAATCCATTTTGAGTTTATTTTTGTGTATGGTATTAGGGAGTGTTCTAATTTCATTCTTTTACATGTAGCTGTCCAATTTTCCCAGCACCACTTATTGAGGAGGCTGTCTTTCCTCCATAGTATATTCTTGCTTCCTTTGTCATAGCATGCCTGATAATTTTTGATTGGTTGTTAGACATTGTAAATTTTTCCTTGTTGGTAGTTAGATATTTTTGTGTTCCTAAAAAAAATTTCAAGCTTTGTTCTAGGATGTAATTAAGCTACTTGAAAACAGTTTGATTATTTTAGGGCTTTGTTTTAAGCTTTGTTAAGATGAGACCTGAGTAGCCTTTAGTGAAGGTCTAATTTTTATTTCATGATTCAGTCAATATCTATGTTATTACTGTCTCTGATGCCCTGTGAATTATGAGGTTTTACTGTCTAACTAGTAGGATCAAAAACTATTCTTGACTCTGTGAATTCTGGAGATTGTTCCTTCTCCTGTTTTTGGATTGTTCCATTCCCCAGCCTCTGGTAGTTCTCTTATGCACATGCATCGATCAGCTCTCATTTGAAAGGACCCTATGCAAGATCTGTGGAAAACTCTCTTTAGACACTCTCTTCTTCAGTATATGTCCTGAAAACTCAACTCAGGGAAACCACTAAGCTTCACTGGGGTTCTCCCTCCCTGCATTGCTGCCAGGAAATTCTTTTTGAGCAGCAGGCTCAACTTGCTCAACTCATTTGTTTATCCTCTCTCAGGGATCAGTGGCCTCCACTGCCTGATGTCCAATGTTTGAAAACTGTTGTTTTCATTCATTTTTTTCTATTAAAAATTGTTCTAAGTCCCTGTTATTCCATTTTGAATGGAAGCAGAAATTCAAAATAATAATATTTAACATGCATCATAAAGGTTCAATTATTAAAAGCTTTTTTTTAGATGATGCAAGAATTCCTTGACAGATCAATAAATCTGTATATCATTGACAGGTAGTCACGTAATGTGTAATAAAGGTGGCACCATAAATCGGTGGTCAAAAAGAGGAATTAATCAGTAAAATGAGCTGGAAAATTACTTAGCTATTTGGGAACAAAATCAATTATATCCTCACCACACAAAATACTTGAAATAAATTTCAGTTGGAGTAAAGAATTACTGTAAATCAAAACCAAGAAAATACGAACAATACAAGAAGTAAATACAAAAAATAGACATGAATATTTAATACTTCCATGTACAGAATTTCTAAGTTTAAATTTAAGATTGTGTTTGGAAACACAGATCTGATTGATAGAAAGAAAAAACTGAATGTCGAGAATTATTAAACACAAATGAGAAAAGTTGAGAACATTACTTTCAACAAACATTTATACACAACACGTTAATAAATTTTTGTAAATTAAAGAGAATGGAAATTAACACAAAAATACATATGATCTCAAATTATAAATGAGTCCATGTTATGAGTATATATTCCTCAAAATTCTAAATTCGATTACTAAGTAAGCTTGTGATAAACTACTGAAAATGGTAGTAATCAAATAACTGCAAACTAAAAGTAACTATTAGAATATGTTTTTACCTATCAAATTATAGAAGATTAAGAAAAGATGAAACCCAAAATTGGCAAGGAAGGGGAAATGAAATGCGTGTTTACTATATTGCCAGTGGAAATAAAAATAAGAATTATCTTTGTGAAAGCAATTTTGCAATGTTTATCAGCAGTTTTAAAAGTGTTCCTGTCTTCTGATTCTGCAATTCCACTTCTGGGAACCTATCCTTAGCAATAATAATTCTAAATGCAAACATTTATTTGTACATGAAAAAATTCAAATTATAAAATAATGGAAACAGTCTAATATTAATCAAATAAATGATATATCTAAATAATAAAATAGTATTGCATCATTAATAATGTTCACAAAGAATTTAGAGACAAAATATAGTTGCTAAGTTTAAAAAATAGGAAGAAAATCAAATATATAGTAAGTACTCAACCATGTTAAAATTTCATGGAACTAATGACCAGAATGACATTCACAAATATGTTATCATCACTGAAAATAGGAATATAGACTACTGTATTTTCTTCCTCATACTTCTCTGTATTTTCCAAATTTTCAATGATGGACATACATTATTTTTATAATCAGCAAAAAGTTAACACTAAAAAATGTCAGTCCTCAAGATGGATTTAAAACGTCTTACGGGGTCTGTTTTAAAATGATCTCATGCTTGGTGTCCTCTTACAGATAAAATTTGAAGATCTTCAAATTTCCTGATCTAGAAATCATCATTATTGTCAGTGTTGTCAGGGTTTTCATCATCTTCTGGACCTGCTGTTAAAACATCACTAGTGATAAAATGTTTGGGCAGTAATCGACTTCTAAGGAAGTAGAGTTCTTCCCTCATGTCCTCATCATGACCTACTTCATTTCTATTCTTTGAGCTCATTTACTAGTCTGCAAGGTCCCTGAGAGTAAGATCTTTGTCAGAATCAGTTCTGAAATTATGCGGCATTAGAAAGAGATGAAGTGCTATCAAGTAGACCATGATTTAAATTTACTAGCTATGTACAACTGGAAAAACTAATTAACTTTTGAGTCTCAAGATTTTTACCTGCAAAATGGAGATAGGGCTTCCCTGGTGGCACAGTGGTTGAGAGTCCGCCTGCCGATGCAGGGGACGCAGGTTCGTGCCCCCGTCCGGGAAGATCCCACATGCCGCGGAGCGGCTGGGCCCGTGAGCCATGGCCACTGAGCCTGCGCATCCAGAGCCTGTGCTCTGCAACGGGAGAGGCCACAACAGTGAGAGGTCCTACTACTGCAAAAAAAAAAATGGAGATAATAAAACCTACTTCCTAGAACTACGAAGTGTTAGAAATGGTAGATACAGAAACCAATCGCTTAGTAGGTATTCAATAAATTGGAGCTATTATAATTATTAGTAGTAATATGTCATAGAGTAAAGGCTAAATAGACGTTTCTTGCTGACTGATGGAAGGGATACACATTGAAATCAGGCAGTCAGTTACACTCTTTGGAAAAACAGCAGACCAATCTTGAGATACATTGTTGCACATTATTATTTACATACTTGCTCCTCCTAAAATTAATATTTTAGACAAGATGCTTAGAGGGGCAAGGTCTTCATCCAAAGAAGGCACTTTTTAAAAAATCACTTTATTGAGGCAAGATTAATATAGAAAAATCTGTAGATATTTAATGTATACAATTTAATGTGTTTGAGAAAAAGCACACACCTGTGAAGCCATCATCACTATTAATGCCATAAACTTATGCATCACCTCTGAAAGTTTCCTCCTGCACCCTTTGTTTTCTTCTTTCCTTTTGTCATAAGAGCACTTAATATAAGATCTACCTTTTTAGAAATTTTAAAAGTATATAACACATTATAGTTGATCATAGGTTCTATGTTGTAAAATCAATCTACAGAATTTATTTTGTGTAACTGAAACTTTGTACCATTTGATCAACACCTCCTCACTTCTCCCTCCATCCTGTCCCGGGCAACCACCATTCTATTCTCTGCTTCGACTAATTTAGGTGAGATGGTGCAGAATTTGTTTTTCTGTGTCTGGCTTGTTTCACTTGTCAAGAAGGAACTTCTAAGAGCACAATTTAATAGTGTAATAAGTGAGCTAGGGAGTGATTTCGGAGCAACAGGAATGGTCCTAGAATAAACTCCAATCTTCCTTACTTTGCCTATGGGTACAGTCATAAATATAATTATGAAACCGTGAAATTTCAGGCATAGACAAAATCTTGAATATCTTTTCCACCAACACTTCAGAGAGGGGAACCAAGACCCAATGAGCTGAAGGAATCTCCCCAAGGTACAATGTCAGAGGCAGGACTAGAAGCCAGATCAGGCTTTGTGGTTCCCAGTCTAACCTTCCCTGATACTGTATTTCAAGATAAGGAGGTGAGAGAGAGGGAAGATGGTTACCATGGTGATGGTGATGCTGCTAAAAAGAAGTCCTACATGCATAATGTCTTCTCTTCACCTTGTTCTGCAGAGAGACACTGATTTGCTGTAGCATGGTGTTATGGGCTGAATTATGTGTCCCCCAAATTCATATGTTGAAGTCCTAACCTTCAGAACCTGAGAATGTAACACTATTTGGTGACAAGTTCTTTAAAGAGGTAAATAAGTTAAAAATGGGATCATTACGGTAGGCCCTAATCTAATATGACTAGTATCCTTATAAAAAGAGTAGGTTAGGACACAGACAACACAAAGGGACTACCACGTGAGGACACAGCGTGAAGGCGGCCATCTGTAAGCCAAGGCAAGGCCTCAGAAGAAACCAAACTGCTGACACCTTGATCTTGGACATCCAGCCTCCGGAACTGTGGGGCAGTACATTTCTGTTGTTTAAGCCACCCAGTCTGTGGTATTTTACTATGGCAGCCCGAGCAAACTAATATACATGGCAATTTTGTTCCTTTTATGAAAGCGATTAGCCAATTATTTGCACTAATTCTTCTTGCTGATTAGAACTGGTCCTGGTCACTTGTGCCCTTCTCATGGGGGAATTTTTTATGACTGAAGGCATGGGAGAGAGGAAAAAGTGGAAGGATGAATCAACAAAGGAATTAAACCCTAAGAAAGTAGAAGAGGGTAGAGAATGAAGTTGATTAAAAACTGACAGACAACATAGGGAAAGGACCACCACTGTAAGTGAATTTTTCTTGGGTTTAGGAAAATTTCCTTTTGCTCACAGAGATTTCAACGCTGATCTAAATGAATTTCCCTCCCTTGAAACCTTCCTTTCACCCGCATCTTCTTAATCATTGTATTTAATTACATAATAACTGTACATTTTATGTTGATTTTGCAAGTGGAAAAACAGGGCTTCCATGGTTCAATGAATATGAAATTGCAAAAAATCCTCATCATACTTGTATGTAATAAATCACATGAACTGAAATATAGCAAGATATTTATTTTGATTTGCAATGACATGTCATATCTAGAACAAAGAAGCCTGTGTCACTTGTGTGCATACAAACAGCTTTAAGCTGCAAATAAGTGTGTGCTCATTGTGAAAGCAGGCCACTTTTGGACCATTACATTTCACCAATTAACTGGATGCCTGCCCACTTATTATTTACCTCAGAGATAAGATTTATGCCTCTGGCTCAAATCAGGATATATTTGTTTTTTAACATGTTGATTACAGTTTAACTTATTTCTTGCTTTATTGTTTGCTCTCTTTCACAAAGATAATGATGACCTGAGAAAGAAAGGATAAGTAGTGTGTACTCAGATACAGACTTGTTTTAGCTTGAAAACCTTTTACGAATAGAGTTATTACTTTTTTAACCTACCTATTTACATGTCCAAGACTTTGTAAAAATGTCTGTCCTTTTATTCCCTATTTACCAGTATTTTAGCAAGAAACATCAAGGCCTGCAGAAGTAAGGTGGCTTTGTAGGGTGTTGTACATGATTTTTTATTTTTAAGTTGTGAGTCCTACTTTGTCATCAAGTAATTTCTCCATGACTTAGACACAACATATATCTCGTGGTGACTCTCCAGTGACTGATTATATAAGCCTTGATGACAAATTTATAATTATGAAGGGTTTTGTTGTTTTTTTTCAGACAGAGAAAATGCTTCTGGGATAAGTCTCTTAAGGCTAAGATGTTATATTTCTGGCTTTTTCTTTGAGATCATTTAAATTAAAATTGATGTGAAAATGGTATGTAAAATATTGTCTGGTGATTTCAAATACCCTGGGTTCATTAAAACAGCAAAATACTTACTAAGAATTGATCAGAATCTGAACAAGGCGGTCCCTACCAGATGAAGCAAAGTAAATTTAATCTGCAGCTTAATTAAAGAGTAAAATGTTGTGATGATCATATGAATCATATATTTTCATAAGAAAATGTCCACAGAAATCTAGGCCATAATAAGTGATAGTAAAAATCTATTTTAACTTTTGAAATATCCATGAGAGAGTGAAGATTTAGTCTGAGTGAGGTTTGGGTGCCAGGAAATTGTATGCACAAAATTTAGATTTAATGATGACTCATTGGATGGCTTTATGTAACTCTTGGCTTTAGTTCCTTCACACCATGGAGGGAATCACAATTTCTTATTTTCTCACATAAATCTTGGTAAATGTCGGTTTAAGAAATCAATCCACCAACTCAAAATATTTCATTTGGGGCCTTCTAGGCACATGTGGTCCCTTTGTTTACATGAGCTTTTTCAAAACAGATGCAAAGGATGATTAAGAATAAGCAATTCCCGGGTTTTGGCACCAAAAAAAAAAAATGAATAAGCAATTTGCATACAAACATGATGAGGTGGTCTTATTTCCAAAAGGCATTTTATTTTCCAGAGTTCGGGGGCCTGGAATTATGAGGCAGGGGAAATATAGTTCCAAGCGCTCAGACAGAAGTAAGGCATCTGCTCTTTGGGAGTTAAAAAGAAAATCTTCCTTTTTCTTACCACAAGGAGCATGCTTTCTTGAAGGACTAAAAAAACCACCAAACAGCCTTTATTTAATGTTGGATTAAGTGCATTCCACTGGGAGACTGAAACAAATTAATGACACTATGTTGACACTCATAGTTAGCAAGGAAAGCAGTCTCAACTATTTTAACAAAAGTTTTGTCAAAGTTTAATATCCGAGGGCTTCCCTGGTGGCACAGTGGTTGAGAGTCCGCCTGCCGATGCAGGGGACACGGGTTCGTGCCCCGGTCTGGGAAGATCCCACATGCCGAGGAGCGGCTGGGCCCGTGAGCCATGGCCGCTGGGTCTGTGCATCCGGAGCCTGTGCTCCGCAACGGGAGAAGCCACAACAGTGAGAGGCCCGCGTACCGCAAAAAAAAAAAAAAAAAAAAAAAAATTTAATATCCGAGCGTCTTTATTTGCAAAGTCTCTGCTATCTGTTATAGCTGTACCATCCAGTTATTTAATCTGTCTGCAATCACTACAAGCGTAGGACAGAGAAAGACTGATAGATGATAGATTGATAGGTGTGGAACCGTATATATAATAACTCTTGTGACAAATTGCTCTGTTTTCAGTTCATACATATATGCAAGGCTATTATGAAAATACACCAATTTCCTCTTCCAAAACATTGTCAAAAGCTAAAGGCAAAAAAGACTGTGCTGTCTATCTCACTATCTTCATCTGACTTCTGAACCTTTCTTCAGCTGCAGGTTGTTCTCAAACTTCTCTGAGAAACCTTTATGTGACTGTACCAGTTAGTTTTTGCTACCCAGCAAACTACTCCAAAATTAAATGCTTAAAACCACCATTGTTTAATTTGTAATTCTATGGACTGGCAATTTGGGCTGGGACTGGCTAGGGAGGTCTTGACTGGGCTTCCTCATTTGTCTAAGGTGAGGGTCAGCAAACTTTTTCTGTAAAGGGCCGGATGTAAATATTTTAGGTTTCGTGGGCAACACAATCTCAGTCATGATTACTCAACCCTGCCAGCATAGCGCTAAAGAAGCCATAGATAGCAGTGAATGAATGAACTTGGCTGTTTTCCAATAAAACTTTATTTACAACAAACAGGCAGCTGTCCAGCCAACCTCTGCTCTAGGGTCAGTTGCCTGTCTGCTGTGGGCTGGCTGGTCTAGAATGGCATCAGCTGAAATGTTGAGTGCTTTTCAAGCTTCTGTTTACACCCTGTTTGCCAACTCCCCATTAGCCAAAGCAAATCACAAGGCCAACCCAAATTCAAGAGCTGCAGAAATAGACTACCCCTCTTGGTGGGAGGGGAAGAATTTGTGGCTATTTTTGATCCTTTAGCTCCCAGCCAACCATAATTCACTTACCTAAATTATCTTCAGAAATATATACTAAGGAGCCAAGACACAGCTAGGGCTCATAGTAGGCAGGCACAGTCAGGCTGCCTGCACTGATCTTGAGTGCCACCTCTGCTGGTAGAGCTGGAATTCACAAAATCTCTTAGAGGGATTCTCCTTTCTAGGATGAGGTCAGATGGCCCTGGAGAGATTGCCACCCTATGCATCTTATGTGTATTAAGTGACCAAGTAGGGTAACCTGAGAATGAAAAAACATCCATTCCTACAGACAGCATATCTTTCACCATTAGAACCACTTCTTTGGAGTTAACAAAGGGAGGTGCCTGTCCCCCGAAACGCCCAATCAAAGTGCAGTCAGGGGGCTTCCCTGGTGGTGCGGTGGTTGAGAGTCCACCTGCCGATGCAGGGGACACGGGTTTGTGCCCCGGTCCGGGAGGATCCCACGTGCGGCGGAGCGGCTGGGCCTGTGAGCCATGGCCGCTGGGCCTGCGCGTCCTGAGCCTGTGCTCTGCAACGGGAGAGGCCACAACAGTGAGAGGCCCCACTACCGCAAAAAAAAAAAAAAAAACCCAAAAAACAAAGTGCAGTCACGCCAGCAGAAAGGCCAACTTATAGCTCAGATTTACTACCTGCCATCTTGCCAAGCCCCTTATGACCCCAAGGGCACCATAGTGTCTGCTGGCTGCTCTCACACTACTCACAGTGCTTTCATGTTGTTCTATAATGGTCTCTTTGTGTCTGTTCTGTTTTCTCCTTGTCTTTGAGAGTAGGAGCAGGTCTTATCCACCCAACATCTATTGAAGGGCCACTCAAATGTAAATTTGGGGTGCTGATGTGAGTATGGCGGAGGGGAGAGAAAGTATAGGCACAGAGGACACATTCTTAGCAAGGTAGCTCTTAAGGAGGTGCTGCTCAGGCCTGTTAATGGCAACATGAAAACATCTCAAATCAAGTGCATCCTGTTTCATGGTTTGCATGGAGGAAGGAACATATCATTAACTGGGTGTCTGTCATTTTGTAGGCCCATCTTTAAGAACCTGGCTTACATTCCCTCATTTAGTCTTCCTAAAAACCCCTTGGCATACGTATTATTATGCCCATTTTACAGATCAGAAAACTGAGACTTAGAGAAGTTCAGTCAATTGCCCAAGGCCACAATTTGATCAGAATCAAAACCCAAAACACGCTCTCACTCTGACAACTCTAACTGCTTCCTCCAAGACTGGAGAAGTTATGTGGGTGTTTCTTCCATCATATTGTCTCACTCCCTCAAAGCAAACAGCATTAACTTTCCAAATGTTTGATACCTAAGCTTTCCTTTACACTTTGGTCTGATGAGTTTTCCAAACTGCCCAGTGATGGTCAGAAACAACAGCAGTTTGAGTTTGGACACATGACACACTCTCTACTCTGTGTTCAGAATCTTGTCATCTCTTGTTAGAATTAAGAGAGATCCTAAGAAATCATCCATCTTGCCTGGTGCTCTCTTCAAGGCTGGGAAATTGCCTCAACCTCTCTCTAATTGCTATTTTCTTCTTTACTCAAGGATCCCCAGCAGAAAATTCCTACCTTTTCTACTGCAGTGTTTTTCTTTTCTTCCAGTGTTTTCTTCTCTTGAAAGAAAAGAATTTCTTTCTAATGAAGATCTAAAGTTATTGCACTTTTAACTTAAATCTCTTATTGTATTTCTGTCTTCTAGGAAGATAAAGAAAAATGACCCAATTTATCCCCATGAAAATCCTACTATACATTTAAATTAGTAGTAATTATGCCTTCGGCTCCTCTTGATCTCCTCTACATTCTTCAATTCATTTTTGGCATCCTTTAGGAATAATAATCCTGATCACAATCATATATCTTTTTATCTTTAGAGACTCCTTATTTACAAGGACCAGACTGACAGTCATAATTCCACCTCTTAGGAGATGAGCCTTTGGACTTGATCATGTGACACAATGAAAAGAACAAGGAATTTGGAGTTAGATATTTTTGGTTTCAGCCCTGGGTCAACCAATGATTAGCTTATTTACTTCTGAGCCTCAGTTTTTCCTTCAATCTATTTTATTCGTTCTCTTTCTTTTTGGAGGGAGGATATATTTTGACATTTGGGAAGTTTTATACTTTTGTTGGAACCTAGTATATAGTTACGGCAACAAACGAAATAATGCCCTCCCCCAAAGGTGTCCATGTCCTGATTCCTAGAACCTATGAACATGTTATGTTACATGGTAAAGGGGAGTTAAGGTTGCAGATGGAATTAGGGTTATTAATCAGCTGACTTTAAGATAAGGAGATCATTTGGGATTATCTGGGTGGCCCAATGTAATCACAACAGTACTTAAAAGTGGAAGAAGGAGAAAGGAGAGTCAGAGGTAGAGGGGACATAGGATGACGGAAGCACGGTCAGAGGAATGCAATGTGAGAAGCACTCGACTCACATGACTAGCTTTTTTTTTTTCTTTTGCGGTACGCGGGCCTCTCACTGTTGTGGCCTCTCCCGTTGCGGAGCACAGGCTCCGGACGCGCAGGCTCAGCGGCCATGGCTCACGGGCCCAGCCGCTCCACGGCATGTGGGATCTTCCCGGACCGGGGCACGAACCCGTGTCCCCTGCATCGGCAGGCGGACTCTCAACCACTGCGCCACCAGGGAAGCCCGCAATTTACTTTTTAAATGATAAAAAAAAAAGGGCTCAATGGAAATACCTAAAAGGAGAAAGGTAGAAGTGAATGAGTTCAATAAAAATATGGAAATCCATTTTAAAGATGCCAGAGGCAAGGTTTGGGTACTGAAAAATAACGAAAGCATGCAAACATGTTACAGAACAACAGAGCTCTTATTACTTTCCTGCCTCCTTGTGGTAATTATCCTGAAAGGTCAGAGAAGAGTTTTCTTGACTATACAAACTAATTTAAGGCAATAAATGCTGTTTAAAAGGCGGTTGAGGGCCCTGGAGAAGAATACGTGTGATTCAGCAGGTCCTGGAGAGGGCAGAGCAGGCCACAGGAGCTCACTCCTCAGGACCTTTCCTCCCCCACTGCCCAGGAAATCTGAAAAAAGCCCAGTAGACTTGCCTTGCTGGCCTCACTTCTGCAGCCTCCGATCCCCACAGTCCACCTCTCCTGGCAATCAGGCCCCTTTCCTCTGCGCTTTGATGGAAAGTCTCTGGCCAAGGTCACCAAAGATTTCCCATAACGCCACCAAATCCCCCAGTCCTCACACAATCCTTGGGTAGGTGATGCACTGCTGACCACCCCCAGATCTTCACCAACCTCCACTTCCTCAACTGCTTCTTTCCTGGTTTTGCCTTAGCATCTCTGACTGGAACCACTCAGGTGTCTCCAGCAGTTCCCTCTTTCCTACCCGCCCCTTAAATGTGGTTGGTCCCAGGGTCCCCTAAAAGGTTTGTCTGTTTGTTCTCATGGCTTCCACTACCATTTCTGGGCAGAAGACAGCTACACCAGTGCCTGGTTCTGGCCTCCATCTTGCCCAGCCCAGCCAAGCATTTCTTTTTTTTTCTTTTTTATAAATTTACAAATTTATTTATCTATCTATCTATCTATCTATCTATCTATTTATTTATTTATTTTTGGCTGGTCCATACCCACCATCTACTTCCTTTTTTCAGAATCCTGCAGTCCAAGAAACTACCCCTCTGCCCTAAATCACCCCAGGGCTAGGTACCAGACAACTAGGGACCATCCTTACAGCCCAGAGCCTGCCAAAATTATTCAAACTATTCAATCCTAAGCCTGCTCTGTTTGCCTACCCTGCATTGCTCATTCCTTTTCACCAAAACCACAATAAAGGCTCTTGCTTACATTTCCCTCTCACTCTTTTTGCCTCCTGACTGACTCTGGTGCTTCCCCATGTGGCCCTGCATGACGTGGAGTGCATCCTGATTCTAGGGATCTGTGAGTAAGGACTTATTCCTTCATGGCAGTCATTTCCATGTCTGCATGTCTTACCATACTTGAGTAAAACAAATCCCAGGAAAATTTTAAAATGCAGGGCCGGGCTTCCCTGGTGGCGCAGTGGTTGAGAGTCCGCCTGCTGATGCAGGGGACGCAGGTTCGTGCCCCGGTCCGGGAAGATCCCACATGCCGTGGAGCGGCTGGGCCCTTAAGCCATGGCCGCTGAACCTGCGCGTCCGGAGCCTGTGCTCCGTGATGGGAGAGGCCACAACAATGAGAGGCCCGCGTACCACACACACAAAAAAAAAAATGCAGGGCCTTGGAACTTCCCTGGCAGCCCAGTGGTTAGGGCTCTGTGCTTCCACTGCAGGGGCATGGGTACAATACCTGGTTGGGGAACTAAGATCTTGCATGCCGCATGGCGTGGCCAAAAAGAAAAAAATAAATAAATGAAATAATAATAAAATACAGGGCCTGTGAAGCTTCTGCTCAGATTTTTACAGCCCAGAATTTCTAACTAAGAAACCTCAGCTAAACTGAACTGGTAAATATCTTCCCTTTGCTTAACAAAGTAACACAAGGAAGGTATTAAAAGCAAGAACACTTTGGGAACGTTCTGTTTGGACAAGTGTAGTGACAAGTGTTGAAGGCTTGCTCCAAGAGGGCTTCTCTTTTCTCTTTTTAAAGATGTTTGAAATGCTTAAGACAATTTGATCTACTAAATTTTAGGAAAGTTTTTCACACTAGATTTGTGAATCTGCCTTTGTAAATGTGAGAGGATCAAATGTATTAACTTTGTAAATGTAGTTTGAAATATCTAAGGTAATTCGAGTAATTAAAGTTGAAACTGGTGTTAAATATTGAGGAGAATTTGATATGTCAAATTTATGAAATAAGTGCATGTTAATCAAATAAACAATTTAAGTGATGGTTCTTTTTCTTATACAAAAATCACTAAGGTTATAAATATAACTTATAAGTTGAGCTTAAAAGCTTAAAAATATAGGTTTTTATATTTATTACTTTGATAAATTCAATAGTTAGATACAAGTAACTAAGAATATTTTTCTGTGCATGAAAGCTCTTTGCATAGAAAACTCAGTAACACTTAAAAATTTTCAAAGGCTTCACAATGCACCTAAAATCAAGTCTAAAATCCTTAGCACAAGGGCTTCCCTGGTGGCGCAGTGGTTGAGTCCGCCTGCCGATGCAGGGGACACGGGTTCGTGCCCCGGTCCGGGAAGATCCCACATGCCACGGAGCGGCTGGGCCCATGAGCCATGGCCGCTGAGCCTGCGTGTCCAGAGCCTGTGCTCCGCAACGGGAGAGGCCACAACAGTGAGAGGCCCGCGTACCGCAAAAAAAAAAAAAAAAAAAAAAAGTCCTTAGCACAGTGCAAAGTTCCTGGAGAGGCAAGTCAACCGCTGCATCCCTTTCCTTGTCATCCTCATGCTTCTCCATCCTCTGCCTCCCTTCCCATACCTAGTCTCTGGGGCTACCTATTGCTGGCTGCCAGCTGCCCTAGCCCCTATACATGCCGGTGCCATCTTAACCTTCCTCCCCATCTGGCTCTCTCCTGCCCTTCCTTCAAGTCCCAGCTTGAATGTCTCTTCCAACTGAGCCCCTTCTGAAACAAACTCGTATGATATTCTGTACTTGGCAAGTAAAATCCACATTAGAATTCCCACCTATGTATTAATTGCTTTGGGCTTCCCTGGACGCTCAGGGGCTGCTTCTTGGGCAGAAACAACCTCCTCCGAGTGGTATCATTTGGCCAGGTCCCTAATAGGTGTTTATCTAAAGCAACAAGCAAGTCCCTTGTCTTTTGAAATTCAGTAAGAAGGCCACAAGTGACACTTCAGACCCCCAGGACGAATCCCCAACCACTGATGTTTGAGGCAAGGGAATGCGAGCCCTCTGCCTCATATGACCACACCCTCCCAATGCAATGTCCCCTCTACCCAGTCTTTCATCTGCGTGCAAAGTTTTGGCCAAATCTCCTCATCTATGAAAGATATCTGATGATTAGCAGGGCCATAATATTCTAAAGAATATTTAGAATATTCTATACAGGTACAACTGTATAGAAAAGAAAAAGAAAGAGAACCTTGACTCTTACTTCACTCCATTCACACAAAAAAAAACTTTTGGGGGATGTATTATAAACATAAATGTAAAACCTAGAACTATAAAGCTTCCAGAAGAGGACCTAAGAGGATATTTTCACCACTTTGGGACAGGCAGATTTCACACACAGGACAGAAAGAGCCTTAACCACAAAGGTTTGGGGTTGTTTAGGTTGTTTATTTAAATAGTTCTTTTATTCTGCCACACTGGTAAGTGTTATATGATATACTTGCCAAGCTGATATTTGAAATTCGATATTTGATACAGCCCCGTTCATTTCTAAAAACCCCAAATCTTAAAAAGTTCATACTTATTAACATCACCAGAAATGTTATCCTAGTGGATCCTGGATCAGAGGGAAAAAAATATTGTTATAAAGGATCCATTCAGATAATTGCTGAAATTTGAGTATGGATGTATAATTTTACTCAGGTCATTCAGATAATTGCTGAAATTTGAGTATGGATGTATAATTTTACTCAGGTCATGTAAAAGAATGTCCTTATTCTTATGAAATGCATGATGAAATATTTAGGAATATAGGGATATTTATATGCCATTTACTTTCATATGATTCAGGGAAAAAATACATATGATAGAGAAAGAGTGAGAGAGAGAGAGAGAGACAGAAACAGAGAGAGACATGAGCAAATGTGGCAAAATATTAACAACTGAGGAATCTAGGTAAACAGTATATGAGTGTTTTTTGTACTTTTCTTGCAACTCTTCTGTAAACTAGAGTTTGGGTTTTTTTTTTTTAATTTTAAGAACTAAAAAAAAAAAAGTTCTTGCTGAAATTGAATTGAATCCTGTCTCCCAAAGACTCCCATCTCTTTGGATCTAATTCTGTCCCTTATGTGATCTTCCTGGACAGACTGATGTTTTTCCACTATGATAGCATTTCAGACATCAGAATGATGGTATCAACACTCTCCCCAGTTTTTTCTCACCCGGTAATCTGGATGGGAACTTCACTTCCTTCCTGACCTTTACCCTGCCCCGCTCCCTAGATCTTCTTTCTGCTCCACTCAGGGCAGATATAAACACACATGTACACACACACAAACACACATACCCACAAGTATATATACTAAGTGTGGCGTCCTACTTTGGGAACCTCTGTCAGCTCCCACATGTGCAGAGCCGTCCCTGGGAATGCACAAGGAGTTATTTTCTTCCCTGCATAAAAAACCTCAACAATGTCAAAGGTTTCTCAATGTGACCGTGACCCAGCCTGTCACCCGCTGCATTGGCAAAGAAAAACTGGAGAGCGAAGTATTGTCTCTTTTGGCAGGACTATGAGACAAATGGAGCCTCAGGAACTCACAATGTGTGGAAAAGAGAAGAAGTGACATAAAAGCCTGCCGTAGAAAGGTTGCCATGGTGTGATGTGTTTTTTCCCCCACCCCTCTTTTCAGAGCCAGAAAAAAAATGAATGATGGTAGGTTTCACCAGTTCTTTCTTAAGTGAATGAATGAGGCTTTCCCGAAGAAAACCGTCTCACAACATGAATGGCTCCATCACACAATCTGGCGACACAATCAGACATTAGAAACCGAGATCGTTATAAGCTCTAGTCAATGCACAAAGACACAAGATGAATCTGAATTCTGAGGATGTATATTCACATTTAAAGTATTGACTGATGGCCTGGATTGCGTGAGACCGGCCTAGAGTAGTCTGGTACATTTAGCATGACCAAAACCTTGCTATAGAAATGAACACCCCAGAAATGTATTGTTACCAAGATACCTCAAAACGTGTTTGCGAGGGTGTTCCCAGGGCCTGGCAAAGGAGGTTTGAAACACAGCCAGATTCTTGAGGTCCCTTCCACCTCCTTGATTCTGAGCATAAAGGGTTCTTGCAGACTCTGTGTTAATAGTAGAACATGAGCACCATCTAAAGGCTACATACCAGATGTCTTGCCAGTGTGAACGTTGCTCGAAATGCTGTTTGCTGTGATATATAATGCTTTGGGGGATTGACACTGAAAAATTTTGCCTACTTAGAATGAAGCAGTGGGCCACTATCACATGCTATATGTCTGGGATGGTTATATTTCTGGAGAGGTACATGTTATCTGTAGTGCTTGCCTGTTTGAAAGAGTAGGCCATGGTTGGTTTTTTTTTTTAATTTTTATTGAAATATAGTTGATTTACAATGTTGTGTTAGTTTCAGGTGTACAATAAAGTGATTTAGTTATACATATATATATATATAAACATATATATATATAAACATATATATATATATATATATATATATATTTTACATTCTCTTCCCTTAAAAGTTATTACAAGATATTGAGTAGAGTTCCCTGTGCTGTACAATAGGTCCTTGTCATTTATCTGCTTTATATATAGTAGTGTGTATATTTTAATCCCAAACTCCTAGTTTATCCCTCTCCCCCCTTCCCAAGAGTAGGCCATGTTTATCAGAAGCTCTGTTGGCTTGCTGTATTGTAGGTACCTGTTATTCCTTAGCTCAGACTGCCATTGGGTCTAGTCTGAACTTGGCCATTGGCGCAGTGGGGGAGGAGGCTGAGGGGCGGGGAGAATTAGGCAGTTATCCAACAGCCATCAGCCTTGGTGGGAGAGATGGGGGCTCCAGTCCTGCTTTGCTGTTTGCTAGGTTTCTGGCCTTAACCTCTCTGATCCTCTTATGCATAAAACAAGTCTGTTCAACTAGATTATCTTTAGGGGCCTCTCCTGTTTTACCATCAGTGTGGCCCTGGGTTCTGGGAAGGTGATGTAGATGACCTGGTCCCATACCTCTATTTTATATCATTGCAAGGAGCAAAAGAAAATGATCCAGGCAGGTTTCTGTTGTGTTAAACCCAGTTGAGTTTTACCCAAATCCTTTGTATTCAAAGCCAAGTGAAGTCTGACTTAAAGTTTCTTTGGGGGCTTCCCTGGTGGCGCGGTGGTTGAGAATCTGCCTGCTAATGCAGGGGACACGGGTTTGAGCCCTGGTCTGGGAAGATCCCACATGCCGCGGAGCAACTAGGCCCGTGAGCCACAACTACTGAGCCTGCGCGTCTGGAGCCTGTACTCCGCAACAAGAGAGGCCGCGATAGTGAGAGGCCCGCGCACCGCGATGAAGAGTGGCCCCCACTTGCCACAACTGGAGAAAGCCCTCGCACAGCAATGAAGAACCAACACAGCAAAAATAAATTAATTAATTAATAAAAAAAGCAAAGCAAAAAAAAAAGTTTCTTTGGGAAGTTTCCAGGGCCCCGGTGGTAAGCTGGAGGCCCCAGATTACCTAGAAGTTACTAAGAACCTATTAGAAATAGGAGCTGGTCTTAAAAAGACTTGAGTGGTAGGAGGTTTTTTAAAATAGATTGACCTTAGATCCTGACCCTCTGATACAGTCCTCCAATGCGAACGTGACTTCTGAGGGTCAAACCTTGGTGCGTGCGGGGACAGAGAATGGATGGAGCAAAAAGAGAAAGAATCTTAAGCTTAGTAGACAGAGATCTGTGGTTGGTTTGCCTCTGCCCCTTACTGGTTGTGAGACTCAGGGCAAATCACTCAAGCTCTCTAAGCTTTGGTTTCCCTGTCTGTAAAATGCACCTAACAACCAAGTTGTTGAGAGGATTAAATTAGAGATTGTACTCATCGTGTCTAGCCCAATACTGGATGCAGCATAAATATTCCACCAATGATGTCATGGGCTTATTATTTTAAAATCAGACTCTCCTGTTTGAGGCAACACAGTGAACAAAGAAAGGCTTAAGGTTCTCGTGCATTAGCACGGGGCCCCAGTAATAGATTCGGAGTCTCAGATCTAACAATGCCCACCAGGTTCCTCTGACACACAGCCCAGGCTCTTGCTTTTGTCTTTCAAAATGGCCTCTCTGCTCAGTGCTTCCTTAGTGTCTGCCATCGGCTCTGCCTTTCCCCTGCACGATCTTGCTTCTGCTTTTAGCACAGGTGGTTTTGCTGTCAGGGTATTTGAAGTTTTCCTTTGATGGCCCTGCAACTAAGCAACTTAATTACGAATGAGCACTCTGCCTAAAAGCCTGTATCGCTCCGCTCCCTTTTTTTCCTCAAATACCCCTGGCATATAGCCAGGGCCTCGATACACAAAAGCAAAGGGATGGCTGACCCACCCTCCCACCACTGAACGACCCCCATCCCTTCCCATCCATCTGCTGCTTGCTGCCTTTGTTAGAAGGGAAAAGAGGAAGAGTGAGCTAGGAGGAAAGGATCATGAAAATGTAATACATTTTTCATGAAATGTAACATGTTTAACCTTTTTAAAAAATGTTCTCAAAATGAATGGTGCATTATCAGCAATTCATTCTGTTCCGAGATGGGTCAAAGCAATATTTTAATGAGCTTACTTCTATTTTTTTCTTTTTTTAAATTAATTTTTATTGGACTATAGTTGATTTACAATGTTGTGTTAATTTCTGCTGTACAGCAAAGTGAATCATTTATACATATACATCTATCCACTCTTTTTTAGATTCTTTTCCCATATGGGTCATTACAGAGTATTCGGTAGAGTTCCCTGTGCTATACAGTAGGTTGAGCTCACTTCTATTTTTAATCACTTATATAAAATATCACCCATGTACAACTCTTGAAAAGAAGAAATGGAAACATGGGTAAACTCAGTAAGTAAAAATATCAGGTTTCTCAGTGGTGAAAGTACAACAGAAACTGACTGTTTAGAAGTTCCTTTACCTTGAGAATAGGTAAGTGTTAGAGCAGAGCTCCGTGTGTGTGAAGAATATTCATGATATGGGAAGAGATCTTCATAATATGGTCTACAAAACTGAGTATTGGAAAACGTGACTCACTCTGGATCACACAGCTGGTTGGTGGTTGAGCCAGGAGTGCATTTGGGTTTCCTGACTCCGAGGATATTGTTGAGCAAAGCCACGTGGACAGTAAAGTCTCTTAAATGTCCAAGTAACTATTGCTTGTGAGGTTCTAAACCAATTCAACCATAATTTGTTGCCTCAACCTCTTTGATCTTGTCCTTAGACTTGCCCACCATATTTGCCCTTTTTTTCACAGGGATTTCAGTATATATATTTCCAAAATAATGTATGGTTGGAATTGGCATGCACTATGACTATAAAATAAGCACCAGATTTCAAAGACTTGGTGTGACAAAAAGAATGTGAACAATCTCAGTAATAAATTTTCATATTGATTACACGTTGAAACGATAATATTTGGAATAGATTCGATGGAGTAAAATATGTTGTTAAAATTAATTTTACCTGCTTAAAAAATTTTTTTTAGTGTGGTTACTATGAAATTAAAAATGATTTATGTGGGGAATTCCCTGGCAGTCCAGTGGTTAAGACTCTGCGCTTCCAATGCAGGGAGCATGGGTTCGATCCCTGGTCAGGGAACTAAGATCCCTCATGCCATGCAGTGTGGCCAAAAAAATCCCAAACAAACAAAAATGATTTACGTGGCTCACATTACAGCTTCAGTCATATAGAATTGTAATTTTCCAATTTTAATTAGATATTCTACTCTTTGCTCAAATCCAATATTTGCAACAAAGGTTTCTGGCTCTGGGTAAATGACTGTTGTTTTGGCAAAATAGAAATTAATGTAAGAGATAGATGATTTAGATATAGTAAGCTGTGCTAATCAATAATTGTGCTGTTTTGGGAAAATGTATAAATTGTGATAATCCGTAGTTGTACTATTCTGGAAAAGTAGAAATTAATGTAAGGAATAAATGATTTAGATGCGTTAATTTGTACTATTTAATATAATCCTCCCTTCCTTGTGGTGGAACGTATAGTCCCTGACTCTCTGGTGTCCTTAAATTTAAATTTAAATTTAACCAAAAATGTGCCTTCATGAAGTTCTTCCAGCAGGCCACTCCTCAGAACATACTTCAGAATAGGCTCGTTAACTCACAGCTGCAAGAGTTATTATTAAGGGGGGGTGTGAAACAGGGGGAGAGAAGACAGGGTTTTTGAGAATAATTGAATGATGGGAGGAAGAGAAGGCTGTACATTATTTTAGAATAAATTAATTTCCCAGAAAAATATTTAAAAACTTGCACATTTCATTGCTTTAGTTGTTTTCATCTAAGCCTGATTCATGCATGGAGGAGGGCAAATAAAATTATTTAATAAGTGTCTTCTGCCACTAGAATGAACGTAATTAAAAAAAATTTTTTTTTAATGAATGTAATTTTAAGGCAGAATACACAAGCTAAAAATTAAGCTGTAAAATAACAACCAGCTCTGATTCTACCAATTTAGTACTATAACCTTAAAAATGAAAACTTTTTATCATATAGTAATATAACAAGAAATGTTAAGAATGCATAAATTTTTGCTGGGGAAAAATATGGATAAGAATAATGTTTGGCTTAACCAAAGCTCTATTAGAGAAGTTACAACTTGTTTGAACTCTGAACGCATAATGCAAATGGTTGCTAATACTCATAGTGCTACTCAGTGCCAGGCATGGTTCTGGGTTTCTACACATCATGTATTAACTCATTTAATCCTCATAATAGAACCATGAAGTCTATACATAGACTCATCCTATCTTACAGATGGGAAATCCAAGGCACAGAAAGGCCCAATAGCTTGCCCAGGAGTCACATGGCTAATAAACAGCCAAGCAAGTGTATGAATTCAGGCAGCCTGGCCCCAGAGTTCATGCTCTTAACATGCAATAATACGTGTGCTGAGCACTATGAATTAGCGGGTAAAAGTGGGCAAACAGTTATTAAGAAAGTCTTAGAATGTTGGTTTCAACCAATAATGAAAAATTCATTTTCATGGTTCATGGGAGACTGTCATGCAAGAAGAATCAAGAATAGAGCACTGGCCAATGGCGTGAGCATTGGTTGAAAAGTCAGGAGACACAACATCAAAAACCTCTATAGGGGGCTTCCCTGGTGGCGCAGTGGTTGAGAGTCCGCCTGCCGATGCAGGGGACACGTGTTCGTGCCCCGGTCCGGGAAGATCCCACATGCCGCGGAGCGGCTGGGCCCGTGAGCCATGGCCGCTGAGCCTGCGCATCCAGAGCTTGTGCTCCGCAACGGGAGAGGCCACAACAGTGAGAGGCCCGTGTACCACAAAAACAACAACAACAACAAAAAAAACCTCTATAGAATAAGAGAGTTGGATGACGTGCCTTCCATGTTCCTTTTTTGGACCAATGATTCCGTTAGCTATGGTTTCTCATGGCTTCTTCCAATGACAGTTACCTAAAAAGTCATGAATCACAAATGAAGCTGTGGAGTTTAATAAGGGCAGGCAACGGATACTGTCCCTATGTGAAGAGGAAACAATTGGATGGTAGTATTATGGAAAAACACACTGCTGGTGTAGAATAAAATTGAAGAGGACACATTGTTAAGAATTTAGTTATTTAAAACCATATGCAGGGGGCTTCCCTGGTGGCACAGTGGTTAGGAATCCAATTGCCAATGCAGGGGACACAGGTTCGAGCCCTGCTCCAGGAAGATCCCACACACTGCAGAGCAACTAAGCCCTTGCGCCACAACTACTGAGCCTGTGCTCTAGAGCCCGCGAGCCCCAACTACTGAAGCCCGCGTGCCTAGAGTCCGTGCTCCACAACAAGAGAAGCCACCGCAGTGAGAAGCCCACGTACTGCAACGAAGAGTAGCCCCCACTCTCCGCAACTAGAGAAAGCCCGCGCACAGCAATGAAGACCCAACACAGCCAAAAATAATACATACATAAATAAATAAATAACCCAAAGCATATGCAGGGTTTGGAATGTCAGCTCTTAGAAGGAAAGATCTTTGCCTCTTTATGTTTATTTCCACTGCGCATATGCATGGACAGTTACTTTATATACACTTTGCGATTATGATGGCAATATTAGGTTTGGTGATCATTTTGAAGATAATGAAGAATTCTAGGATACCAAAAAAGAAAGTCCAGTGATTAGAAACCATAAGAATTTATTCATACTATCTGTGAAGTGGGGATAATATTAACCTCAGGGTCTGTTGGGAGGATTAAATGAGATAAAGCAGAGAAAAGTGCTAAGCACAATGTCTGCTTCATTACACTCTGTTAATCAAGGTTAAAAATGATGATGCTGCTGATGACGACAATGATGACAACCATGATGATGACAGTGACATGCCACACAAGTCAAACTGCTCCAAGGGAGCCATGTCTAACTCTGAACAATTTAAAAATAAACCATTCAATTTACCACGTATGTATAACACTAGGATATTGAAGCTATCCAAAAGATTACAGCCAAATACAAAAGGATTTTAAACTCACAAGCACAGCTTTGGTTTCATATATAATTTGAAACGTATTTATTTTCTGCAGAAGTTTGTATTTGAATAGTACATTCTCTAAAGTTCTATTGGGTCAAGGCCCTGTATGCTTTGTGTCAACAAGCTCTTCACATTCTGGAATCGTAGTTTACTAACGAGAACTGACAGATACCAACACAAGATGGTTTGGTGGTCTTTTCCTTCTGTCTTCAATCTTTAGAAAAAAGAAAAAGAAGGTGTTTGGGAATCACAAAGGAAGCACAGACTTTAAGATCAGAAGACAACCTCTGGTTTCTTTTTTTTTTTTTGTGGTATGCGGGCCTCTCACTGTTGTGGCCTCTCCCGTTGCGGAGCACAGGCTCCGGATGCGCAGGCTCAGCAGCCATGGCTCACGGGCCCAGCCGCTCCGCGGCATATGGGATCCTCCCAGACCGGGGCACGAACCCGTATCCCCTGCATCGGCAGGCGGACTCTCAACCACTGCGCCACCAGGGAGGCCCAACCTCTGGTTTCTTATCCATGAGATTTTTGTAATAATTAACTTACCTCATAAGGATGAGATACCATCTGTGCAAGTGCTGTACCAATATGTTATTATTGAAAGTCATAGCTCCTTACTTTTAAAATGGCCACCTTAAAACCAAGCACACAAGATGGTCAGCTTTGTGGATTATCTCTGTATGTCACCAGTGCACTTATTATAGTCATCTCTCACCCTCTCTAGGTTGTGCACATATGAAAATCAAAGTTATGGTTTTTTCACCGCAGTATCTCCAGCATTTAGCATTCTAGTTGACACATAGTAGGTGCTGGTACATATGTTTAAGCTATGCATTTAGAGGAAGCAGAAACATTGATTTGAACCCTAAATATTATTGGCCACTTAAGAAGACAAGATGGCACAGATGTAATCGCTTTCTTTTACAGGTCAATAAAATATGTAAAAGTTACTGTTGCAGGTTTGGTTCCCAAGAGTCAGAGGCTGAGATGGAACTTGCGATGCAGGGTATTTATTAGGGATCAGCACCTGTGGAACACAAGGAGGGAAGCAAGTGCGGGCAGGAAGAGAGGTAGAGCTGACACGCCTCAGCCAACCCAGTTGGATGGCTCTGGAGAGAGAATTGCCCGCTAGAGTTGTCTTTCATCAGACTAAGATAGCCAGCCTCTTATTACCCCACCTACATATCAGTCATTGGATGTGAGAGCCACCCCTGGAAGAGCATGCCCTTGGGCAAGGTGACTCTGCAGCTGAGGCAGACCTGGAAAGGATTGACAGCTGAGGCAACAAATCCTTCCCTGGTGCATGCATGTCCATGTTCACCATGGTCGCTAGATTTTAAATGTTCTGTCTACCATGTGAGAAGATGGCATTAATATTTGAGGGCACAGCATGTCTTTAATCAATGAGAAATTTGGAATTACATTCATAATTGAGTTAAAGAAATTACCCACGTTTTCATAGATTTATGGTAGAATATACCAAAATATTTCATTAATATAGTGAAGACTTACGGGCAAACATTGATTTGTTGGCATATGATGTCATTTTCTCATGAACTATTGTCCTTCAGCAAGTAGTTGCTGGGTACCTGTTAGCACACTGAAACAGGCTTAGTAATGCCTATTTCAATGTGCAAATAGTCCTCCTGGAGTGTAATGATACAGCTATGGGCAGAACCTCTCTTCCCAGATCCAGGCCTCTCCATTATTCTAGCTCTGGAAGGGAATGGGCTTGTCTGTCTACCAGGATATGGCTCTGCCTTGGGGTCATGAAGAAGGCAGCATCAGCAGGATATGGCTTCCCTTTCCCATCTAAGCCTTCCCAAACCCCTGTCCCCCAGGCATTTGGCGTGCCATCTTGGGTAGCTCTCTTGCTCGAGTGTGTATGTTTCAATGGGGCCTGAAGAAGCGACCAAAAGCAAATCTGTACCTTAATTTCTCCAACGTCACAAAGAAGAAATCAACTTCCTCAAACAGTTCCCCAGTCATAATGTGTAGGCAGCCTGTTCTACCTAATACAAAATAATGTGTTGAGTGGATTAGCAAACACTTGAGTTTAGCAGAAAGCCAACTGCTATTTCCTCAGGACCAGGCACAGTTGATTTGTCCTTCATTCTAAACTTCTGGGGAAAGTTCAGGAGGTTACATGAATAAAACTGAAGCGACTGGTCTGGGAAACTGAGATCCCAAGAAAATCAGTTCAGTCCATAAACTTCTCCATTTTCCACTAGACTATTAACTCATTATTATTAAATGCTTATGAATTATGAGGGCAAGGTCAGTTTACATGAGGCTTGCCCTGCGCCATTGTGGATTATCACACAGAGTTTTAAGATGTCAGCTACTGAGATTATAAGATATTTTAATTTCCCTTTATTCATGCAGAGCAAATGGGGAAGACATTCCTTAGGCATTCCACGAGTAGTGTTTTTAAATGATCAATGTTTTCATTGGTTCTCTCTCAATCCTTAGGGGTAGACATTAACATAAGGCTAAATAAGTTTAATTTTTTAAAGATATAATGCAAATTCCATAGTAACTTAATATCCAATAATGTCTAAATTCTCTCAGTTCCCAGGGCTATTTTTAGGTCTTTAGGAAAACTATAACTCTTTTTCCTCCTTCTCAGCCTTGATATGCCCCCATTAAATTTTTTTAAAATAAATTTATTTACTTATTTTTGGCTGCTTTGGGTGTTCGTTGCTGGGCGCGGGCTTTCTCTAGTTGTGGTGAGCAGTGGCTACTCTTCATTGCAGTGCGCGGGATTCTCATTGTGGTGGCTTCTCTTGTTGCGGAGCACGGTCTCTAGGCGCATGGGCTTCAGTAGTTGTGGCTCGTGGGCTCAGTAGTTGTGGCTCACGGGGTCTAGAGCGCAGGTTCAGTAGTTGTGGTGCAGGGGCTTAGCTGCTCCACGGCACGTGGGATCTTCCTGGACCAGGGGATCAAACCTGTGTCCCCTGCATTGGCAGGCAGATTCTCAACCACTGCGTCATCAGGGAAGCCCTGCCCCCATTAAATTGTACTCTCTCTCACTGTACTCTTTTCCAGCCCATTCACCATAATCAGCATGCAAGATCCTGAGAAAAGCGGGGCTCCTTTCACTGGCAAGGGGAAGGGAAGAACCCATGGCTGCAGAGAGCAGGAAGTCTGGGTTCTAGCTCCAAAGCCAAGATGACGTGTGTGACTCTGGGCAGGTTCCTGGATTTCTGCAGGTCTACATTTGCTCATCTATTTAGCGAGAGAGGAGAATGGAAGCTTTTTAATGGCCCTCCCAATGCCACCCTTCTATGATTCTCTAATGTTCCAAGCATATTCTACTTTCTGCCATGGGGGAAACTTTGACAATAGACCACATAAAAGAATTTGAAGGGAACACTTTCTATGGCTTCAAGAGAATTTGGAAAATAATGACTCATATAACTGCCCCCCTCCAGTTCCAAATTGGTAGTAAGGAAATAAAGACTGGAGTTTGGGGCATATGACTCTCAAAGCAAATTGAGTTTTCAAAGCCAGGAAGAGATATTTTAAGACTAGAGGTATTATTTTTGCTTTTTGATCAGTGACATGAAAGAATAGCTATAAATGTGACCAGCAGTTAATACTTTCATTATTGGTTAAGAACTATAACCATTTAACTTTAGGTATTAAATTTAATTCTTTTTTTATGGCAAAATTTCTCTTCATGTAATGGTCCAAATTACCATTTCACATTTGCCTTCAGAATGGGGAGAACTTCCAATTTAGTGGACTGGCTGGCTCTGTCACTATGAAGGTTAAGATCAAGGTCAAGGTTTAATAGTATTAGTTTCATTGTGTTCCAAAGCCACAAATATAAATTTAACCCCAGAGATGATGGTGTGTGAATTAATTCCCCACAGGTTGGCTGTAGTAACAGTGGGGTGCACCATCACCTCTGGTGAACCAAGACAGCATGGTGTCAAGGTTGCCTTGGAAACTGAGTTGCCAGTCTGGGTTAGAGTTGAGATGCCTACAGTGGATATAGCACTATGCTAGCACCATGAGTATTCTTGTAAATGCTCATGTGTACCATTGGCCCTGGATCACTGGACGGTCAATGACACAGAAACCATTGTTTGTGAACTATTTGTTTTCCTTCTGGTTCTTCAGACTTCATTTATGGATACTTATTTTCTTCTGAGAATAGTGGCTAAGGGAGCCAGAATGCATCAGATTTTGTGCTCATTCAGCAAGCTAAATTCTGAGACTAAAGGCCACATTTCATAAGCCCCCCCCACCCTAGTACATGGATTTCAAAAAAATGCCTCCACCGTGCATTCTGAAACCCGATCTCCCTCTATTTCTGGATCCCCCCCACACACACCATAGGGGATGCGCTCTAGTAGGATGTTGAGTAGGAAAAAACAATCCTTACACCATCAAAATTTTGAAGATACTCTCTTTTTATTTCAAAACATGGGAATAACTCAAATTTTGAGCCTCAAGGACCAAAATATATTTGAACCAAATGTTCAGAAGATGAGCCAGGCCACCATTTTCGGCAGCAAGCTTCCCATGGACAAGTGGATATTAGAGAATGATGCCCACGACATGGCTAAAGCTATAGCACACCCACAAATAGATTCGTACTTGGTTGTCTAATTTGCATGCATGAGTATAAAGCATTCTCCATGCCACTAGTACATATATGCCTTTTTCAAAGTCAGTGCAGGATCCGTATTTGTGCAGGTCTTTAAAAGTCTGCTCCCTTACAACATGTTAACATAATTTATCTGAGAGAGCCTCAAGATGACAATTCTTTAAGCCACTTTTACTTCCCCAAAGTCATTTCTGAATAATAATGATGGCTATCAGGAGTTCCAGCATCACATAGGAGAATCTGTTTGTTAGTGATTTCAATGTCAGTTAGCTGGCTGTGAATGAACCTGGCTAAACATATCCACATGCTTGGTGCCTGGAATTTGAAATTGGTAACCTGTAGCAACAATGGCAACCTTAGACCAAATGACAAGATGAAAAAAAAAAGAAAAAGAAAAAGAAAAAAAAAAAGCCAGAGGATGTCCCAGAAAGAATTGGGCTTTCCTGCTTTCCAAAGTAAATGCTTCCCTAATCTGCACCAAACAGTGACAGCCTGACCCACTCTTGCATGGGGGCCTACTTTTCCCACTAATGCTGAATTGTTGGAAACCCAAACAGCATTCAGTGCCAAGGGGGAAATTGCCTGAATCTGAAAAGGAACCAAAAGAAAATTGTACCAGGGAAAGGAGATGGGAATGGAAAACAAGTTCCCAGAGTATCTCTGTCAACAAGCATGTAGAGTCTTTATTACTAGAATACGCAGAATCCCGTGGGAATTGCTACATATTTTTTTTTGCCTTAACTCTTCCCTTGCCAGTCCTTCCCTGGCTGGTTGAACTGCTTCAGCGAGGGGGAGGGACTGTCCCATCCAGAAGCCACTCAACAGCAGGCCTCAGGAGCTGCACTCCTCGCAGTTACAGGAGAGGATGTACCGGTAGGTGGCCGTGAGTCGCATGCCCCCAGAGCAGCGCAGCCGCAGTGCCTTCAGCTTGGACGTCTGGGGCCGGCAGCAGTGACAGGAGGAACGGAAGGGCTGCTTGAGGACAGTGCTGAAGGAGACCAAGGGCTCGGAGCGTGACGCCTGGCTGCAGTGCCCCTCGCACCGGGCCAGGAGTACCATCTGGGGAGAGAAAAGAAGTGGTTATCCCCACTGCGGAAGCCCAAACTTTAGCCAGGTCCCACAGCATCCTTTAAAAGGCCCTAACACTCCTGGCTGGATGAGTTCCTGCTGGAGAAGACCAGTGGCTCTCAACCCTGGTCACACATTGGAATCACCTGGCAAATTTGCTTTTATTTTATTTTTTCCATAATTTTAAAGTTTACTTTAAAAATGTAAATGTCTCTCAATATTTAACAGATAAAGAAAATATGATATTGGTTTATTTTATGTGGTTGTTATATTTTATTTGTATTTTCCAAGTAATACTGCTTAAGAATATTTATACACCTACTTTTAAGTCCACAGTTTAGCACTCTTATTTGTATGGCTTTAAAAGTTAGGGCTTCCCTGGTGGCACAGTGGTTGAGAGTCTGCCTGCCGATGCAGGGGACACGGGTTCGTGCCCCGGTCTGGGAAGATCCCACATGCTGTGGAGTGGCTGGGCCCGTGAGCCATGGCCGCTGAGCCTGCGCATCCGGAGCCTGTGCTCCGCAATGGGAGAGGCCACAACAGTGAGAGGCCAGCGTACCGCAAAAAAAAAAAAAGTTATAGCACAAGATCTTTACAGTAAGGATTGGGGAAAAGGATTCATTCAAAATGAAGCCTGATATAATATAAACATGTTTTTCTCTGTACTTTATTTTAAATACATTAATTTTTAAATGATGCTCATCTTTTTTTTCATCTGGTGGTAAAATACTAGTGCAAATTTTTATCAAGATAAAGCTTACCACAGAGATAAATGAATTTTTCCAGTTGAAAATGGCCCTTCAGCTGCCATTAAATGAAATTTCCCAACTTAAGTGAAAAAGAATTGGTAGCTGTCATTATAAGCAAAAATATAAAGTACTATAGCATCACCTACATTGCTGCAAATTCGCTTTTAAAATGTCAACACCCAGGCCCCATCTCAGACCAAGTGAATTAAAATCCTTTGGAGTTGAGCCCAGGCTTTCGTGGTTTTCCAAGCTCTTTAGGTGATTCCAATGTGCGCTGAGGGTTTAGAACCACTGGACACGGCCCACCACCACAATGTGCAAATAAAAACCAAAGAACAAAAGAAATTTCTACTGACAGGTGGTAGTCTGCCGTTGGACCCATGCCAGTTCTATTAGTCTGAAAATGTAGAAAGTCATTCCAAATTGCCATCAGGGGGTAAATAAAGAATGACTACAGAGGAATGGAATTTGCTATGTGCAGAGATTTACTAAAGAAAAGGAATATGGTTTCTGAAGAAGAAAAAGAGGATAACTAAGTGATACTTAGGAAGAAATATTCTGGGCACCACAACTTGAAACAAGAGAGTGAAATAGAAAAAGGGTATGTTTTGGGACCTGGAATCACACTTCTGGGCTTATACACTGAAGGATCCTGAGATTTGTGCAATTGAGTTTTCAGTCATTTAGGGCAAATACTAGGATACATTCCTTCTGACCACCTCCATTTCCAAAAGTAGGTTAGTATGATAATAAAGCTTGGGTTGAAGTAGCAGAGGTTGCATGTTCTTTATAGTGGCTCTTAATGTGGCTTTAGTAAACAGATCCTTTAAGAATCTGGTGCGAACTACCAAAGTTATCCCCCAAACAATGGACATAAGTACACACTTTATATTTTGCATATAGATTAAAGGGATGGAGCAGAGGCTCATTTATGCATCCCATACATAAATGGTTTCTTGGGAGTGGCAGTCATGGGGGGGTAGGGTGGGCAGCTTGATTCATTAAGCTATACAACCCTATACATTGAGGCACAGAAGGTGGGGGAAACCTGAGGTTATTGGTGTATGTTTATGTGGGAGGGTCTTGCTTGGTGGACTTCATATGAAGTGATAGAGAAAATGTTGCCCTATAATTCCAGAACCCACAACAAGAACATAAAAAGTAGAACTACTCAAATAAAAGATTAAAAGATACATAAATATGCATGAAACAGTTTGACATTTACCTCATGGTATTTTAGGAATTAGCAATTATTATTGAAACTCACCAGCTATTAAGTCTGATATCATCCTATAGGACAGAATTTAATGCCCAAGAATTAAAAGAAGGAAATGGCCTGCCCACCTTTCCAAAAGGAAGAGAAGATGACTGCTGGTAATTATAGATCATTAGCATCATTATCTGAAAAGATGCTGGGATGAATCCAACAATCTCTTAACAGCCAACAAGACAACATGAGATATTAGGAAACGACTAGCAGGGCTTGGTGAAGAATAAGTTGGACTAGACCTACTGATTTATTTTCTCTGAGAGGCCACAGAGGCAGGGAGAAAATGGCAGCTGTAAGTCATTTTGATTTTATTAAAGCTTCAATTCTATCCTGCCTGCCCTTCACATTGATACGGAAAACAGACATGATCTAAAATGGGTTTTGAGCGATTATGCCATAGGTCTATATTACACAGGCCAGTTCTTGGTGTCCGCCCCATCCCTCTAATGAGAGAGAGAGAGTTCGAGGTCTTCCCAGTCCCTTCTCACCCTTGCTAGTATGTGGGAATAGTTCCTTGACATCTCACTTTGGAGTGATGTTAAATTTGCACATCTCTAATGTGGATTATCTATTAGGCAGATTAAGCAGTTCTTCAAAGAATCACCTCCCCAAATGGAGTCTTTAGAGATTCAGTTTCAGTCTGGATGGGTAAGCTAACCTGTGCCAACAGACTTCATTCAGAAGGGCAGAGACATGGCAGTGCATCGTACCCAAATGATACACGTACAGGTGAACCAAATGCTGACCTTGAATGACAAGACAACTAGCACTGTCCATAATATGACCAAGTCAGCAATCTAGGGCCATTTGTAGAACTAACCTAACAGTGATTTCACTAAAAGTCTTCAAGGTCTCAAGCTCTGCCTTCAGCTCATCCTGAAGGACAAGAACTCCAGCACTGAAGACTCTGGGGCCATCTCCAATGGGTCCCTCTTCCTCAAGAGCTGGACTTTCTGGGCAAGGAGAATGCAGAGACATGTACAATAAACACCTTCAGTGGCTGCCACCAGCCTTCAGAATAAAATCCAAACTCCTGAACAGGCATTAAGGCCCTCCATGACCTGGCTTTCACATATCTTTCAAATCTCACTAACAACTGTTCTCATTCTCATCACCCACTCTCTATTTGGATCAAGCTTAATTACTTAGGAGTCCATGGAACTGCCCTGAATTTCCCTGCCTCTTGCCTTTGCCTTTCCTCTCTCAGGAATGTCCTTTTCTCCTGGCTGTACTTAATGAAATACCAACTATCCTCCATTGCCAAATTCAAATGCCCTCTCCTCCAAGAAGACACCATGAAATGATTATCTGGCCCTTGATGTTCTAAACATACATGCAAATCCCCTCTCTGGGAGATTCCCAGTACAGTTGACCCTTGAATAACATGGGGAGTCAAGGGCACCAACCTTCCATGTATTCCAAAATCTGCATATAATTTACACTTGCCCGTTCCTATATGTGGTTCCACATCCGAGGATTCAACCAGCCACAGATCGTGTACTGTGGTAATATTTCCTATTGAAAAAAAATCTGCATGTAAGTGGACCCGTGCAGTTCAAAGCCATGTTGTTCAAAGTTCAACTGTATATAGATTCCATCTCTATCTAGCCCTGTTTTGTGTGTGTGTGTTGCAGGAGTCAAGCAGGGAGTTTGGAAGATAAAGATCCATGAATGAGTGTCGTTAGGAATGGAAGGTATAAATACCTGCTTCCCAGATTCACTCTTTTTAAAAAAAATGTATCCATACATATATATGAATCATTTTTAAAAATTAATTAATTAATTTTTGGCTGCATTGGGTCTTTGTTGCTGCACACGGGCTTTCTCTAGTTGCGGCGAGCGGGGGCTACTCTTCATTGCGGTGCATGAGCTTCTCACTGTGGTGTCTTCTCTTGTTGCGGAGCATGGGCACGCAGGCTCAGTAGTTGTGGTTCATGGGCTCTAGAGTGCAGGCTCAGTAGTTGTGGCACAAGGGCTTAAGTTACTCCATGGCATGTGGGATCTTCCTGGAGCAGGGGCCGAACCAGTATCCCCTGCATCGACAGGTGGACTCCCAACCACTGCGCCACCAGGGAGGTCCCCAGATTCACTCTTGATGTTCACATTTTAGTCTTGGCCACGCCTCACCTGTATTACAGATTTAATGAACAACTTCTGACCTCTTCCAGACCAGAGCTTCTCAAACTGTAGTGTGCATGTAAATCAGCTAAGAATCTTGTTAAAATGCAGATTGCGCTTGACTAGTTCTGAGTGAGGCCAGAGATTCTGCGTTTCTTGTAAGATTCTGGTTGATGGTAGTGCTGTGCTAACATCCACACTTTGAGCAGCAAGGCTCTGGACCTGTTAAAGTTTGAGAGGCTCTGCTCTAGATGCATCACTAGATAGTGATCATTTCGCTAATAATAATGATGGCAGCTAACATTTATTGAGTGCTTACAACATTTAATCTCATTTAATTCTCATAACAATCCTATGTGAAAGGCGCTATTATTATCTGTACTGTTATTACAGATGAGGAAACTGAGGCTTTAGAGAATTTGAGTAAATTGCCCAAACTCACATATCTGGTAAAACGCAGTGCTGAAATCAAACACAGGTCTGTCTAAAACCAAACCCCTGGTCTAAACCACTATAATATCCTGCTTCCTGATATTAACATGCTTTCCTGAGGCATGTGCCAACTCACACCCTACTCTAATCTTCTTTGACCTGCCTCTGGGAGTTGTAACCCTATCATAACCACACGAGTCTGACCTTTTTCTTATGGGCTTCTTGGGACACATCATCACCACCTCCAAACTTAAGCAGAGCTGAATCTTCTAAGAACCATGGCAGTCCTAAATAATATCTACTCCACTGTCAAGACCCTCGCCCGTTGCTCCATCCCCCAGGGATTTGAGGACTCCCAGGGATTCCCAGAAGTTCATTGGATGATACCACATACTCTCTAACTCCTTAACCAATTCATCCTTCAGTTCCATAAAACTTTGACACCTTCAGACATCTGTTCACCTGCCATAACACATTGGCCCCCAGTTTATGGTCAATGCACATTCCTCATACGTGGGTGACTTGGCTGTATTTTATTAACTGCTCTGCATTTTGCACTGTGCTTAACTGCTCTTAATGAAGAGCATACACACTACTCCACTATCAAATCAAGAAATGAATTTTTTTGGACAAAGAACCCACATGGAGCTGCACCACTAGAAGAGTGTGTTCTCAATAGGTGGTCATTGCTCATACAAACTTCTATTGACTTTTCACGGCTCAGGTGGGTGACAGATACATGTTATCTGCTTTTGGTCCAGTTTAATTTTTGCTATCTGATGTTCCCCCCCAACAACTGGCTTGATGCTAGGAAGCTAGGCAACTTCTCCAGCAGCCCCTTTGTATCCCCCCAACCTTGGAGTCACTTGGCTCCAGCTGGATGTGATACCTAGTTCCTTGTAACATGAACAGAGCTGCTGGGTTCAGGGTATTTGCTCAAGGATAGACTCTTTCACGTTCAATCTGATTTCCATGTGCTGAGGCTAAGAGTAATGGAAGGTCCTTGGGTAATAATTAAGGAACAGTAATGATGATGATATGTAACATGTATTGAACGTTTACTAGGCTCCAGGCACTGTGCCAAGCCCTTCACAGGCAAGTTAATACTTAACAACTGTTTCAAAAGATAAACTCTCCCCACTTTACAAATTAAGAAATTCAAAGGCAGAGGATAAGTTACCGGCCTGAAGTCACATAGCCGTACAATGGAGGGCCAGGATTCTGAACTGAGACAGCCAGATTCCTGAGCTCTCTCTCCAAACCACGGTGCTATACTATTAGGCCATGAGAGTCAGCCTTCCAAGCCTTTGAGTTTCATAAGATGCTAAAGTCGGTCAAGGGCAAGTTCAGGCTACACTGTGAGGGTTGTAGCCAGCTGTGATTCCTGGGTCCAGACCAAGGACTGCACCCGGAGACCTCAGGCTCCTGCTGTCTCTGGTGACCTACCACAGTTCTTAGACAGTTAGGCCTTTTGCTGCAATACACAACTGTCTTCTGAGTGAGAGAAAATCCAAACACAGATGGTTTTCATCACCTCTTGTTGAAAGACTTGCCATCTCCAAAGCCACTTTCCTTTCCTGTCACGTGGGGCCCCTGTGAATTCCTGGCTCAGGCCATGGTCTCCATCAATATCAGAATAAAGACCCACCTGTCCCATCCTAGAATAGAGTTTTGGCTATTTTACCTCAATCGAGTGAGAAACATATTTTGCCTTTTTCTCAACACTGAATACTGTGCATCCCTTATTCCATGGCACCCCTTGAAGCACCCCCCCTTTCTCCTCAGGAACATGATTCACCTCTGCTTCTCCCATTCCTCACTTCCCCAGCACCCTCAATAAATGACTGTTCAGCTCATCTCCAGACAGCCAGGTCAACCTCCAGCTAGAATCCGGTCCCTTCACTCTGGTTACAACTCAAACTGACCTGAAGAGACCTTTGCACACAGAATGTTTCCCTTCCCTCTCTCCTCCATTTACCTGTAAGCATTATGAGGGCAAAAATGTAGTCTGTGTTTTCTTCGACTTTCGTGCCTCAACTGCCCACCACGGTATACATTTGTTCTTTTTTTAAAAAATATCAAGTCAGGCTTCCCTGGTGGCGCAGTGGTTGAGAGTCCGCCTGCCGATGCAGGGGACACGGGTTCGTGCCCCGGTCTGGGAAGATCCCACATGCCGTGGAGCGGCTGGGCCCGTGAGCCATGGCCGCTGAGCCTGCGCGTCCGGAGCCTGTGCTCCACACGGGAGAGGCCACAACAGTGAGAGGCCCGCGTACCGCAAAAAAAAAAAAAAAAAAAAAAAATCAAGTTATATCTGCCCACTAGTCAACTGTGTTATAAACTCAATACTCCCGACTCCCCTCGTTTCTCCTACCATGCTGTGAGCTTCGGGGGCAGCACTGGGAGATGGCTTGAGGATCCTAAGCAGCCCCTCTCAACCCTGAGGCTCAGCCCTGTGCATGACAGGTCCCCTCTCCTCAGGGAATTTCCCCAGGCTTTGTGCCCCGACCCCTCTTCCTCCTTCTCCTTTGGGGCCACCCCCTAGCTGCTCCTGTGGCCCTTCAGGGTTCAGACAACCGTATGCCTTGGCTCTTCGCTCTCCTGGCTCGGGGCCACCCTCTCCTGCTCCTCACCCAACTCAGACTTCACAGGCCTGCCCAGCTGGCTCGCTTTCCCAGTCTCGGTTCCTGAAAACCCCTCCTTGGCCTGAATCCAGAACGCACCCCCTCCAATCCCTCCTTCCTCCGCTCACATGGGAAGGGAGGTCAGACAGCAGGATCTGTTTCTCTCTGACTTTGATCCCCACTTTTAGCACCCAGCACAGTGGCTTACATTTACTTTGCCCTCCTGCATGCTCCCCCAGCCCTGCCAGGTTTCTGTGTTTAACAAGAACCTCAGTGAGTTTCATTTTCCTAATCCTTTAAGGCTATAGGAGATCCCAATAGTTATTGAGGTTTCAGTGGTTGACTAAAATAGAAAAGTGAGTCTAAACACCTGTCCACTTTATAACTTCATCATCAAGATCATACTATCATCTATTAATGTCTATTACATGCCGAACACCAGGCTGGATGCGTTACAAATATTATCACCAATACCCATACCCACACTTTTAGGGAGACAGCATTAGCTCCATTTCACATGGGAAGAAACTGAGGCACTAAAGAATGACTTCACTTCCCCCTAAGTCACCCATTTGGCCAACTGTGGAGCTGGAATTTGAAACCAGGTCTCTCTCACTTCAAAGCCTGGGATCTTAGTTCCCTTGAAGATTCCCCAGATATCTCATTTCCACTGACCACTGACCCTCTGCTTGTTTGCTTTACCACCTTTACTAAAAAATTCAGTGAAGATTGTCAATGAAGCTGCCACTCCCAGAATCTTTTGTACCCACTCCTAGGAGGTGTTACCACTGAAAGCCACCAGGCGCATCCTAATCTGTGGCCACACTGACCTCCTTCGTGGACCACTGTGGCCAGTCTTTTCTGCCTGACTCCATCTCAGCACTTTCCTGAATTGCTGGGAGATGGGCGAAAGGTCCCTGGGTCTGGCCAGGTGCAAGTTCAGATAGTCTCATGGAAGGCTCCCAGAAAAGCTTTCACTACTATTTTTATTTTTCTACAAAGATTGCTGAGTGTAAATCATGATTTTCAACAGACTGAAAGTTGAGCCTGGTCTTCTAAATAGTGGCTCCCATTTGCAGCAACCTGAATGGACCTAGAGATTATCATATTAAGTGATGTAAGTCAGAAAGAGAAAGACAAATATCATATGATATCACTTATATGGGGAATCTTAAATACGACAAATGAACACATCTACGAAAACAGGAACAGACTCAGATATAAGAACAGACTTGTGGTAACCAAGGGGGAGGGGGTTGGGGGAGGGAAGGATTGAGAGTTTGGGGTTAGCAGAGGCAAACCATTATATATAGAATGGATAAACAACAAGGTCCTACTGTATAGCACAGGGAACTATATTCAATATCCTGTGACAAACCATAGTGGAAAAGAATATATATATATATATATATATATATATATATATATATATATATATATATATATGTAACTGAGTCACTTTGCCATACAGAAGAAATTAACACAACATTGTAAATCAACTATACTTCAATAAAATTTTTAAAAATCATAATAAAAAATAAATGATGGCTCCTACATTCTATTTGCATTCCTCCAATAGGAAGAGCCAAGTGAAAGATGAATGAATTGAATGAAATGAATGAAACATGAATTGAAAGATGCATGCTTTGAGGCAGACATTGCCACTCCTGGGCTAAATGACATCGAACGATCTACTTAATTCTTCTTTCAGGTTTCAGTTTTCCTTACCAATAAAACGGGCATGATAACACTTTCCATCACAGGTTTGTCAGCAACGATTAGATCATATAGTATGAGGTGCCTGACACCTATTAGGTGTTCAAGCAGATGCTCTCCCTTCCCTGAGCCTGGGTCACATTCTCCCCTTTATCTGTCTTCCCGAGACCAGACACTGGATAAATGGGAGTCGGGAAGCATTAACAACTGACAGGCAAACGGTAGTAAATAATGGGCTTTGAACCTCACGTTGAGGGGAGAATTTCTGCAGAGAGGAAAAATCTACCCTAGTCTCCTCTTTGCAAAAACCCCCATTGGTTGTTTTTGAGACACAGGCTACATGTTTTATATCCCAAGTCTGTAAAGATGAACAGTTTTTCTAAGTGAAACCCATTAGAGAGAAAACCAGCCTGAGTCTGTGAGAGTTAAGAATTATAGAATATCTCAAAATGAAAAACAGTTTTTGTTCCCGGATACATAGAGAAAATCTAATCCAGAAAAGGTCTGGGTAGTTGAGATTCTGCCAGGCATATTTTATGGCGAAGGAAGAAAGGTTTATAATTGCAAGCACCATTTACATAAAACTATTGCTATATTTGGGATAGTTTGGGATGTTTGAAAACAGATTGTTCCCATGAAATTACAAACATTTCTCTACAATCACAATTTTGCTCTATTTATCATGGTATTCTGGAAGAAACAGAGGTGAACAAAGGTAAACTAAAGTCTGTTTGTAGGACTCATGCTCAAGCACTGTGAGTTTATTGGGTTTGAGTTAAGGCTATATCTTCTTCAACCTTTCCTTAACTAATGTGATAATTGCTAAGGCGCTCCTCCATCTTTTCATCAAATCTTTCCAGATTGTTCTTTAGTTTTCAGAGATGCTCCAATTTTCCTGTTCCTTCCTATCATCACATGAACACTTTCTTTGAAATAATTTTATTTCCTTTCTTTTTTAAACATTTTATTTATCTTTGGCCAGGCCGCGCGGCATGTGGGGTATTAGTTCCCCGACCAGGGATCAAACCCGTGCCCCCTGCACTCGAAGTGAAGTGCGGAGTCTTTTTTTCTTTTTTTTTGAAGTGAGGAGTCTTAACCACTGGGCCGCCAGGGAAGTCCCTGAAATAATTTTATTTCCTTTCGTTTTTTAAAGAATCATGATTATGGAGGACAACTCAGCAGAGGGAGAAATCATCCGTGGAATAAGAAACACTAAATATGAGTGCTCTCTATAGGGGGAGTGGAGGAGAAACTAATAATTGCTCTAGTCAACCTTACCTCAGGCCTACAGTTTTTGAGCAATCAGTTGGAAAAACATGTCCTATCTTTTTTTCTCAATTTGTTTAATATTTTTTCCTAAGAAGGGATTGCAGGCTTGTAAAAATTTATCTATTTACTCTTTTTTTTCCTTTGTTCGACAAGTACAAATAAAAGCCAAGAAGTTTGGGTTAAAGTGAGTTAACCCAAGTTCTGATCTCTCTAAACTAAAACAAGCCATCATCATTGAGCTATAATCAGAGAAGTTATGGAAAATTTAAAGGCAGACAGAAATCGTAATGTTTTTAAATGGAGGGTAGAACCATTAACTTATATGGTCTCAAGTTTAGTGGTTGATATTACCAAAACTTTTTAATTATACTGGTAATTTAAAAAAATACTTGCCATATGAGAATATTTAAGTGGTTTTAGTCTCAGGACTGGAAGTGAAAATCTCTGAGGTTGGGCTAAACAAATTCTTATTTACCAAATGTGGGCAAATTTCATTCGTGTGACTGGGGGCAGTGAGAGTCGTGAGAAGTCTGCTTCTGAGTCTATTTTTCCCTACTATGTGCCTCCCTTCTGGGTGGTCCAGGTGGCGGGCCACTCTTGGTGGCCTTTGAAGTATAGTATTCCTTCATACACCCCGTCTCAACACTGAGACATCTCTTTTGCCTGTGCCAAAAGACACACAACCTACTCCAAACAAGAATGACGTGGATATCAAGGTAAAAATGATAACTTATCAAAATGCCATTTCTGTTTTGAAACCATTTTAACATAAACATGGCAGGTAGAGAAAGGCATGGACCAGGAAACACTTTGAAGAGCCCCCCCGCCAAGAAGTACGTTTTACTGCTCAATCATATTTCTTGTATTCCCTTCCTCTTTATTGCTGGTGGAGAGAGAAAGAGTTACGATAACCTGTAGACGCCATTTTCTTTCTTGAAAAAGGACACCACTGCTCATCATTTTCACAGCCAGGGACCAAACACACCCTTCCAACCCTGTGCCTAGCAACAATTTTATTGTGAGAAACTTCCAGCCTTTCTTATTGACTTTGAGAAGCTGGCTGGGTGTGTACATGGTCAGTTAGGCAGCTTTACTGACAAAAGTTCAAAGCACGGTGGGAAACCCTAAAAGGATGATTCTCTGGCAAGCCCTGTAGGTCAGCCATAGAGTTCTCTGTCCCTTGTCAAAGGAATAGGGCTTCTCTCCTGTTTCTGGGAGTAAGGCTACTCTCACAGAGATCTCGAGCTTACCTTGGAGCTACACTTGTACAACGGGTGACTGATAGAATCGACATAGTGGTGCCTCATGCAGCGTCGAGGATCGGAGTCCATCATGAACGAGCTGTCTGTTTTGCTGTCTGTATCTCCCATCAGCGCCAGCAGGGAGAGCATAGAAAAGGATGCAGCTAGTACATGATTTCTCATTGTTGTAAGGGAAAACTTCTCAAGAGGAACAGCAGAGGGAGGCAAAGGACTAAAAATTGGAAATGCCTTCACCTCCTAGGCTCCAGTTCCTTTCAAGGAAAGGGCAGGATCTGGTTGGAGCTTTCTGGTTGTCATTGTCCTTTGTATGCCGGAGTTTCGTCTTACTGTTTGCACTCGCAATCCATCATCACTGTATCTGATGCACAGCTGGAATGAAAACAGAAATTATTTTCCCCAGAAACGTTTACCCAGAAACACTAATGGAACCCTGGAGGTATTGAGTAGAATTTTTCCATGTCATTTTGAGTGGAGAATATTGGTTTCTAGAGTGTCATTAGCATAAGCTATCATCCATTTCACACCCCTCCCCCATAGCTTATGGTACATATTTATAATCATTTGGAGGTGTACACAATGGTTTAATGGAAGCACTTGTTGACTTTAATTGCTGGAGGATAGTTTGACCCCATCGTCAAGTGGTTCTGGCCAGAGCATAACTCGATTGGGTGCTTTCATCCTTATCCCTGGCTGGTGGGGATGAGAGGGTCTATTCAGTAAGCTTTGATGTCAATGTCAGCTTACAGGGCTAGAGAGAAGGCAGGTCAGCACTAACAAGCACACGCCATGTCCCACAGGAAGGAAGTACATTTTCCATGTCCAAGTCCAACCCACCCATCCACCTAGTTTTCCACTTCTATGCTCTGGGCTCATCCTGTTTTTGTGTGAAGCCCCGTGCCACCCAGCACCAATGATAAGCTGCATTGGAAATACACATTATGCTAACTGGCCTCCAGTGCGGTTAAGGCAACACATGTGTATTTGCCAACAGACTCACGCATTTCTGAAGAGCCTTTGTAGCCCAAGCACACGTATAATTTGAAAAAGTAAGTGGTTGCTGGAGCAGAGACTTATCATTAAAGTGGGATCATGCCGTATCTGACATTTCCCTCGTTCTTTTAAGCATATACCTCTTGGACAAAGGACTTGGGTCCAGAATCTCCTCAAATCACCTCACTAACCCCACCCTCCAAGACATGGCCAACACTATCACACCAGCAAACAGAGAGCATCAAAAATATTTTCAAACATTTAGGAAAATTGGGGGACTTGACATTACATCTAAAGCAAAAGGAACACAATAATTAAACCTTCAGAAAAAGTTTCAAAGTTATTTCAGATAAAAGTTTGATTATTTTGCTTCATAGTACAACCTTTTTTTAAGCTTGCTACACATGGACAGTCTGAATAAACAGAGCAAAGCACTGATAAGATGAAGACGTTCAAGTCCATATAAGTCAATTAGTTTTACTCTAATATAGTGGTCCCAGACCCCCTTAACCTCAGTTTAGCTGTCTTGCGAGTGTGGGGCAGGGGACCCCAGGAGGCAAAGGGTGTGTGACACAGGGCTGTTTCAGCGTGGAGCATCCCTGGCAATGGCAAAACTTCAGCATGTGTGTTTCAGGGAAGCCCTGTAAATTGTAGGAAGAGCAGGGAACAGTAATGAGGGGACCCACCTGGACTCTAGCACTTCCATTAACTAGCTGGGGGACCTTGTACAGGTCATTTAAGCTGTTCCAGCCCCAGTTTCCTCATTTGTAGAATAGGGGAGTGGGAAAAATGGCGTCTGCAACCCTCTCTTGCTCTAAAATGCCAACATTTTAGATACTTATGGATTCAGTTACTGCCATGTCCATATGCAGAAGATAATCCTAAAGTTGAGGATACCATATTTTCATGCAACTTTGCACCACTTTCCTTTATGTGCATGCTAATGGCAATATTTCATTAAAATTGATCAAACCTGAGCCTAAAGCTCCAAATCAGCAAAGGATGCAGAAGAGCATTTTTGTTTTCATTTCAGCTGCATATTCTAGGTTTTCCTCTGCACATTACATTGAAACCCAGCAAGACCTCAGCTCAAAGAGCCAGAGCTTTCTTGGGTTCCATGTTCAGAGGCTGCAATATTGCTGACCATTTCCTGAGTTTCAGTATGACTGCATTTTCCCAAATGGTTAACTGTCTCTTTGAAGCCTTAATTAGTATCCGAAAGAGAATTTATTAGATTTCTCCTTTCACCATTCCAGTTCACAGATATTTCCCCCAGGAGTCAATGGCAAGAGGATGAAGGGGAAAAGCAGACATTCCAGTCCTGACCTTCCCTCTCCACTGCCATCAACTTCTTTTTGGAGCCATGGCCAGGAGATAATGGTTAAATGAGCAAAGCAAATGAAAGAAAAGCATGCATAGCATGATGGTAAAAACAAGCAATGACATTGACAACAAAACCCTATATACGTGTATGTATGGTTGTATGTGTTGGCATTTGCATTTATTCCACAGAAAAGGAAGTATAATCGGCCCTTAAATGTAGAAGATGGGCACCCTCACTCATCTAAGAGAAATGAAAATTAAAGTACTTTGAGACACTTTGTTCAACCAGTCAGAAGTCTGATCATGCACCCTGTTGGCAAGGCTGTGGGAAAACAGGCCTATTTTGGAGAAAGTACAGTAAAAATTGGTACAAATTCTGTAGAAGCCAATTTGGCAATATCTATTAAAATTGAAAATCTGTATAATTTAGACCCAGCACTTTCACTTCGGAGAACTATCTTACATGTGAGATCACACAAGCATATGGTTATTCACTACAGCATTGGTTGTCATGGCATAAAATTGGAAACAGCACAAAATTTCCATTAGTAGGGGACTGGTTAAATACATTACACAACGTTCATACAGTCGAATACTATGCAACTCTATAAAGAAGAATGCAGAAGCTCTACTGATTTGTGTTAAAACAAGGAGGAATAAGAATATATATTTGTGTTAATTTGTATTTACATAGAGAAGCTCTGGAAGGATACTCAAGAAACTGTACAGTTAGTTACCTGTGGGAGTTGGAGGACAGGCACGGGAGAAAGACTTTTCGCTGTATAACTTTTTTTAATTTGTAGATGTCTGAACTTGTGAATGTATTGCCTATCCAGAATTTCATTAAAAAATAATACTTTCTCTTTTCAAATCAAAGCTTGGCTTAAAAATAGTAATTAAGTTAATGGATGTTTAAAGTTTGTGCCAGTTTGAGTATTTTAATAGTATTAAACTTTTATTCCTTATAAATATGGGAAGACATGCTAGTCTCTTAGTCAAATATTCTTCCAGGTGGACCATTTTGTTCTTGTGCACTACTGCCACCTAGTAGCTACATTCTGAATTGCAAGCACAGTTAAAAAAATTTTTTTCCTGAAAGGTGAATAAAATAATTTTGCAAGCAAATGTTATGACATTTATACTGATAAAGAGCTAGTTAATGTCACACAGAATGTAACTTTATTATCTGATTTTCTCTTTAAAGATGATAAGCTGAACCCAGAAGTAGTGATAAAGTATAAAAGAATGACAGAAGAAATATAGCTTCACCACTAATAAGAAATAGATTTTTCATTTCAACACGCTCATAAAGCATGATACTTTTTGTTCAGTTGTTATATTAAACTCTGAAATGAGAATGCCAGCAACAGCGTAAATATGCCACAGAACTCACAGAACCCTCGAAGCATAAGGGTATGATCCTTGCAACATAACACTGAGATTTTTGCCTTGTGTTCAAATTGAATGAACCAACACTGTTGTGTTGAAGAAATGAACAGAATGCTCAAGAAAAGAGTGATGTTAATTAAGTCAAGTTGCCTTAACATTGTGTTGGTCCGGATGTGCACAGGTGAGGTTGTGCAGAGTGCCCGGGGAAGCACTCACAAAGGGGAAAATCAAGAATGAAGGAAGTTTTCATCACTCGAGATCCCAATTTTATGGCAGCCTAGGGGTATCTACATCTGTCTTGTAGGAGCTTCTGTCATTTTTCTCAAAATTAAATTAATTCTAACTTGCTTTAATTTTGTGAAAGCCATGTAGCATAAAAATCAAATGCTACCTATCAAGACTTAGAACCTCAGCCCAGCCAGGATGGATTGAGTGAGAAAGCGACTCTCTTGTTGAACTCAGTAGACCTGGGCTGCTCCATGCTCTGGGTACAGTCTCTCAGACTTGGACTTGGCCGATGTACAGAGCCCACATTCTAATAGCTCCAATGTGGAGCCTCTGCTGGAGGAGAGGCACGTAGGCTGGCGTGCCCGACTTTGGAGCTACCCTCCAAACGATACCAGTGGAAAAGAACAACTGGTGCCCAGATTTCCCCACCTGTCATTCTCAGCGAAATAATATAGCAGAGCTTACAGCAGACCCAGCCTCCTGGGTGAGAGATGGTGTTGTATCTACAGATCAGCTCACTCTTGGGCTGACCTTCTGCCTGGCAAAGGGTAAAGTGCTGGGTTCACACAAGTTATTCCAGCAACTGGCTAAGACAAGTGGCATGTGCCAAGAGTGGCCTTATTCTCGCCCTGCTTGCCAGACAAGGGAGGGCTGTGCTCAGTATCCGTATTTCCCCTGGGGGCTGTTTTCAGTATAATACATGCAGGTATTGCCTCCCGTGGCTTCTTTCTACAAATACATATTTAACACATACTCACTGAGCACCTACTATGTGTCTCCTTTTGCTCTAACAGATGAGACTCAAGGGTCAGGGGAAAAAAATATGTCCTATTCTAGATCCCTCTTCCAGCTCACTGCATCCACAAGCAAAGAGTCTTGGCCTGCTGTTTTCCTGGGCAATTTTTTTAGACACGCTGATGAACTCATTTAATATCTAATTCATATGCAACATCCTTTGCTTCATTCTAAGAAGATCAAATTAAGCAGATGAAATATAGTGACTTTGGAATGACATCAGTGTGCCAGACAGAATTATTTGATATTTACTATCATTTAAAACAATCATATCAGGCATGAGTAAGGTAAAGATGGCAGAACATAAAGCCTCTCTCAAAGGAATTGCAAAAAAAAAAAAAATCAGAGATTTAAATGTGGAAGAAAGCTTGCCACTAGATAACACTTCATACTGGGATTAGAAAAGCAAGAAACTCAAAGTCTCATCAGAGAGTGTGAAGTGCTAAGTAGCCCCTTCCCAGGAACTCAAAGAATTCCAATTGGATCTAGTCAACTAGATGCCTTGGAGAATAAGTCAGATGCCTCTTCCAAAGGCACTTAATTTATAAACTGTAAACAGCCTGTTGGATTTTATAAAGCATCCCACGTGCTCAATGAATGGTTTTTGATATTATTCCTATCTGGCAGCACATCAGTAGTGGCCAAGAAGTCAAGCCTGGGCTGCCCCAGAGGCAGCCGTCCTGACCACACACACTGCCAGCCCTCCAGCCTGCCAGCCCCTGGTATCTCCAAGGATGGGCAGCCACAAGGTCAGTGGGGAGGGAGCAGCTCCTGCCCTTGTCATCTCATGGTGTCTGTTCTACAATTAGAGGTGGCAGAGCATAGGAGGCAATGCCTGCCCCCATAGAGCCATCTTAGGAGAAAGAGGACACCCTTGGGATTAAACAACAGTTCTCTAGTCTGGGATGGTCTGTTTTCTCCCAGCCTGCATTACTAGGCAGGCATGGCCAAACTCAGTGGTGATGGTGATGGAGGAAGAAAAGAGATGGGAGAAGCAAAAGGGAAGGAGAAATAGAGCCCAAGGAGGAAGCAATAAATCACAAGCCTGGGGTAAAGAAGGGTGTGAAAAAGAAGGACTGGGAATAGAAGTAATTTCTGGCCAACTGTCAAGTGGCCCTATCTGTGTGTGTGTCCTTGGATTGAATAGTTTTACAGTCTGGGGCAAGACTGGTGTGGGAGGACTGGACCTAGAGACTGACTGAAACTTCAAATCCTGATTTTTTCAGGAAATCCAGAGAAACCTCTCATTGTGATCCAAACTCCCACTTCCCTACAGGTTTCATCTCTTCCTCCCCAACCCATTTCTAGCCTGTGTTCCATGTCCCGGTGTTTTGCATTCATTTGCCAGAAACATTGGATAACTATTCCACAACCTCTGAAACCAGAAGAGCATTCTACTGCTGTCTGCTTTGGTGGAAGGAAGGCTGATCTGAGGAGCCGCAAGCTCTGAGCCCTCCCTTCCCGTCACTGGCTGTGTGATCTTGAGCAAGTCACTTGCCTTCTCTGGACTCAGTTTTCTCATTCACAAAATGTACAGATTGTTCGAGATGTTTCTATGGTTCTATCCATTTTCAACATTCTCTAACTCCACCCAAGCTTCTCAGAGTACTCGCCTGCTTTGGGGCTACATGCTCCCCAAAGAAATACGACACAGAGAGTTCCTTGCTTACTCAAGAAGTTAATGATCACAGAAAAGTCCAAACAAGTTCTAATGTGGTGCCTAAGCCCCTAGATGAGGCTGTATTGGTGGCCCGAAGTAAAAATAGCCCATCATAACCAGTTGACTTGGTGTTTGAATGTACCAAATATGGTTTATAAATTAATAACATGTTAATAATAGGAAGCAGTTAGCGAGGATACTTAACCAGTTCTTATTTCTCTTAAAGCTGTCTTAAAATTGGTAGTGTTTCTTTCCAGTCTCCACCAAATGGGGAGAGGAGAAAGCGAATAGTAGTCAATCATGGTAGAATTAAACTTCTTTCAATTGGTGATGATGAGGACGTAAGCTGAATTCAACCCTCTTGCACCTTTCCTATGAATGACCCTTATTCCTAACAGATTGAGCCGCAGATCCTCATGCCCTAGTGGGGCCATTTATGATGCTCTCTCTGGTTCAGGATAGAAGAGGAAGATTGGTTAGAAGACTTTTCTTCTCTGCAGATGTGGTTAAGAGCAAGGCAGTCCGCTTAGTAAAGCATCTATGGAACCTCTGTGCTAGGGTACCTGAAGCTCTAGGCTGGGACTTGGGTCGAAAAGAGTTGCCCATTGGGTACGGGTCTTGTTTCCTGTGCTGGGCTTCTGCGGGCTTCTACAGTTTCTATGGAAAGACTCATTCTGAGTTCTTAACAGTTGACATAACTGACTTTTAGAGAACAAACCTTGCATAAATTGGAAATGACCGAGTCTGATTACCCATGTGTCCAGAAGCAGGATACGGCTGAAGTCTTTTCCTCTGGGGGTTTGGATTATTTCTGTAAATCTACCACTCCACTAAAAGCTGTGACTGATATGGTGATGAGCTGTCAGAAGAGGCTTAGGGGTGGGCTTTCTGGGGTGCCAAAAATCAACAATAGCCCTAAACATGGAGTACCCTTCCATCCTTTCATCAATAATAGGGAGAGAGAAAGCCACAAAAGAGGTAACAGAAGAGACGGAAGAAGGATTATTTTTATGTTTCAAATCTGCCACTGCCCTTTCAATGATTTCAAATAGCAAAATTCCAGAAAGGGAAGGTTCCCTTCATTTCACCCACTCCCTCCCAGGAAGGGGGTTTCACATGAGGAATGAGAAACACTCTACCACTTACTTTGTGTAAGACCCTTTGGAAGGAAAGCAGGAAAGTTCTGAGACACCCAACCCAGGGCACTTGGTCTCGCCAACACATGAATGTACACTCTCCCCGTGGAAAAGAAAAGGTGCCCTGGTGTTCTGGGGACCCTGGTGCTGAGTTAATTTGACACTTGCTCTGCCACTGGACTGCTGGCTGTGGTATGGCCTTAGGAGAAGACAGATAACCAATGTTAGCTCAGGGTACAAGCTCCTTTTTACCCTGGAGCCAAAAGGGTATGTTGGCTTTTCTTCAAAGTGTCCAACAAAGTGTTTCCAAAGCTGCATTTGAATCTCCTCACCCACACTTTGGAATGATGGGTAGTGATCTCACCTAACAGCTGTAGAGCCCTTAGTTAGAAATTGGGCATAAACAATAGAGCAACTCAGTATTTCCATTCCCCATTCAATTGGCCTTTTCTGCCCAATGATGGGATTTGAATACTGGATTCAATCCTGTGGCAATTTGGAAGCAACACTTGTGGACACAGACTCATGTCAAAGGGGCAACGTTAAAGCACGGGGAACTCAATGTTCTGTAATAACCTATATGGAAAAAGAATCTGAAAAAGAATGGATACATATATATATGTATATGTATAACTGATTCACTTTGTTGTACACCTGAAACTAACACAACATTGTAAATTAACTTATACTCCAATACAAATTTTTTAAAAAAATGAAAAAAAGCCAATCACATAAAAATATGTTTCCCTTATTGCTAATCACTCTGAATTTATTGGGCTTTTGGTTTTCTGTTCGTATTCTGCTTTGCTTAAACCACACACACCCTGGCTACGTCTTTTGATTGCCAGTTCCCCTGTGACACTTCCATTCTGCTGCCTTTGGATTTCAAACCTCAACAGAAAAATTTTAATTCTGAAAAAAAGTCATTTTCCGTAATTTGGGGGGGAAATCACAGAAATGTATGAAGTCCTTGAACATTGCCTCGCGCTTTAAAGAAAAATTGGACTTTAAGAACCGGATTTCTTGGACTCTTCACATCCATATTAAGAATGTGTGCGCCTACATTTCACTTAGAGTTAAGGAAGGGGGATATTTTCTTCACTGTAGGAGTTGACCTCCTTTTCTAATGTCAAGTAAAGGAGGCAACTTCACAGTTCAAACCTCTCTTCCTGGGAGGGCGTAGGTGAAATTAAGGGAAGCTCCCCTTTCTGAAATTGTGCTATTTGAAAAACTCCAGTGGCAGATTTTAAATATCAGAAATAATCCTTCCTCTTTCTCTTTGCTTCTCCATGGCCTGCTCTTTGCCTATTTTTATTCCCTATTGATGGAAGGATGGGAGGAGACTCCATCTTTAGGGCTATTGTTGGTTGGTGGCACTGCAGAAGGGTCGCCCCTGAGAATTTTCTGACACCTCATCAACTTTCTTGAATGTATTAACCTGTTGCCCTTTCATTTTTAAAGAATCTGGCAATTGGTTGGATCACAGCTTACAAGAAAAAGTTGGGATTGAGCCCGGCCTTGGAGGAGAGAAAATGGTATGAAAAAATTCTTAGCTTTTGTAGAAAAACAAAAAGAAAACCATATCTACTGCAAATCTTATAGAACTGAGTTTAAGGCTATAGTCCATGTTCATGTGCAGATTTGGACATGAGGGTGAAATGGACTCTGATTGGATGAATTCCTGATTCTAAGCATGAAGGATATATCGCCTCCTAAAGTTACCCATTCTTTGCATTTTCTGAGTCAGTAGTCTTTCTAACAAGAAAGTAGTTGTCCCAGACTGTGAACCCCATCCGGGGTGTTACATTCTGACTATTGAAAATGGGTCTGGGGGTGTGATGATAGGTTCACCCATCAGACTCTGAGACCCTCTGATGAGGGGGAAAGTAAGCGTGAATGGCACCCAAGGAAGCTATTGCCAGACACACAAGAAGAAAGCTTTGCAGATGTGACAGCATCTGGCATCAGAAAGAATGCCATCGGCGCAATCTTCCTCAAAAACTCGAATGTGTGGGTGTGTGAATTTGCAGCACGCAACCTGCGCAGCCAAGCCAGTCCCTGCCTCGCCCACCCTGCTGCACATGCACAGGGGTTTCAGCAGGATTCGCCACCCTTTGTTTTCTCCTGGACGCAAACATAGAAGTTTATGGTTGCTGATCTGAAGGATGAGGAGTGGGTACTACCAGCTGGAATGTTGCCACTGGCAGGGGCAGACAGGAAAATAGGAAGGCTCTTAATGTCCTCCCAAAGAAAACCTTTGATGGACAAAAGAGTGGTTGTATTTTTACCCTCTCTCTTTATGCTGCCAGGCGTCTTTAAATAGATTCTCTAGCCTAGGGACTTGTATGGAATAATTCATATTAAAACCCAAGAAGTGGCAGAGGAGGGGAGTTGGTTCTTTCTTCTATTTCTTTTCTTTCCTTTCTTTTTTTTCCCCCTTCTTGTCAAGCTAACAGGAAAAGACTCATTTTAATTCAGCTGTGTTCAATTTTTCCTTTTGGGTCTTTTAATGAACTTTAGCTAATTCGGAAAAGACTACCAAAGCCCCCAGGAAAAGAAAAGGACTAAGAACCTGTACTGTCGAGTGCTCCGTAATACGTTTTGGTCCCGAGGACATGAGCAGCATCTTTTAAGGATGCTGCACACAGGGAGGGGGGTGACATGAAGCTCTTAAATGGGAACGTCTAATTGAGAAGTCCAGTTCCTTCCGTTTGCAACTCATAAACCGATCTGTTGTTCTGCTGTTCAAAGAAAGGAAAAAAAAGAAAAAATCCTCCCCATCTCCCCAGCCCCATGCTGGGTTCGGTTCAACCCAGGATCCATTTCTCCCCTCTCCGTTTCACAAAACGGGTTTCATAAAGACATTCAGGCCCGCGCTAGCCAAATTAAAAGTCCCGTCTGTCCTTCTATTTCCTTGGGAAGGATGTGGGAAGGACACAGAAAGGGGGCAGGGCGGGGCCCAAGGATCCAGGGAGCTTGGTTTCAAGTCACTTGTCTCTCTCCCTGAAACAGAGAATAACCACATTTCTCTTAATGTAGGCCGAAGTGCATCCAGGCGTTCCCATAGCACTCCCACCCCTGGCCCTTCGCCGGAGATGTGCGGGTCACTGTGATGGTATGTTTGTCCCTGCCAACCCGGTTCACTCCAGCCCTAGTCCCAGCAGCCTAAAGGGCAGCCCGAGCCACGAGGCTGCTCCTCTCTGCGAGTGGGTTCAGGCTCGGGGCGCTCCAAAAAGACCCCCGATCCTATCAGCCCGGCAGAGCTGCTGCCAAGAATGACATCCTGGGAATACTATGGAGATGGGGAGACCTCATGGGCTGTTGTCCCCAGATGGAACAGGACCCAGGCTGTCTGGAAAACAGGCAGAGCAAAGAGCGAGCTCACAATGGAAGGAGCTCAGGCGAGGGGAAAAGGAGGCGGGGTGGGAGTGGTGGAGAGCAAAAGCAAAGAAAAGCCACATGCCACCCAGGAAGATTCCAGGGAGGGCGGGAGGAGGTGGTGGAGGAAGGACTTGCAGGAAACAAGTACCCAGACATGGCACTGCCAGTCTAGCTGGATTCTTTTCTGAATTAGATTATGCGAAAGAAAGAGGGGAAATATATAGCCTGCCAGCTGTTCAAAGGCTTACAACCTTGCTTTTATTGTCCGGGTAAGTTGGTGAGGTGGGGGGGCATCAGAGGAATTCCAAACATACCATCCCAGAGAAATTTTAATATGTTCCACAGTGTCATACACGAAGAGGAAATGACAGCTGATCACAGCCAGGGCAGGCCACAGCAATCTGGGCCTCGGAGCTCACCCACCCTCCCATGGCCCAGCTTCCCTCTTCTGCTTTAGCCCTTCTCCGTTCTGCCACCTGCCATCCCATCCCTCCTGCTTCCACCGGCTCAGGCAGGGGGCCCGGACAAAGTCGCCTTAGCTGACTGTCATGGGAGGAGGTGAGGATGGCCTGGAAGGCCGCTGGCCAAGAAGCTGAGGGCTGGCTAGGGTGAGTCAGGCCCCCCAGGGAGTCAGAGGCATTTTAATCCAACCACAGGGGATTATCTGCTGATAAGGACCAAATCAAGGACTCTGGTGATGCTGTCTTCAGGGTATTTCCCCCCAGTAACCGATCCGAGGCAGAAAACACAAGATCGGATTATTTGAAAGCGCCACTGTTAGTGGCTCTGACGGAGACCTGGGTTTGGGGAACAACTTCTGGCAACTCCTTCCCAGGGGCCTCTTGAATTTAGGCCAGGCCCAGAGGTCACTGGTTTCGATCCTGGGGGTGGGACAAGTAAGTGGTGGGAGATAGTGACTGCATCTTCCTCCATGCATGTTTCTAATTCAATGATTCATCAAGTGGCCCTGATGTCAGTCGCTGAGTAGGTGACTCACAGCCATCCCCGATACAGACAGCACGTGGTCCTTTCCAAAGGGGGCTCAAGGGAGCAGAGAAAGGATAAACTGCCCCTTTTCTAGCCTTCTCCTACCCAGGAAGGAAAGATCCAGGCTCTGCTAGCTGTGAGTGACGTGTCCCCAGGATCCGGTGATAAAGGCCTGAGGGGAACCCCTTTATCATAAATGGAAAGAAAACCCACCGATAAGCAACAATCATCTCCAGTAAATCTGGGTACCAGCAGATATTTGAAATAGTTCTTTCTAACAAGGAACTCATTGACCAGTTTACCCACTGGCCAAGTCCATTTCTGTTCCCAAATCTAACTGGAGGTGGCATACAGACTGCGAATTAGGGCGCAGGACAATGTCTCATTCACCTTTGCATCCATCAGAACTAGCATAAGTTATTGAAAGAATGAGGGTATGAATAATTAACCAATAAGAATAAGAGTGCTTGAATTGTGAGTTCTGAAAATACAGTAAAAATTGCCAGCCACCACTGGTGGCTGTAATTCCGAGAAACTCGCCACATTTTTCAAGGGCCGAGGAAAATAAATGAGTTGGAAATTGTTAAATGTATTGAAAAATGATTTATTTTCCCCTTGACAGTGTCACTGGAACATGAATTAAGATTGAAAACTCCACAGGCGTGTTTCCATCTGTGGGTGTCAGCTGCTTGGTACATGGTCATCAAGAAGGCTTCAGCCAGCACTCCTTTTACCTGAACTAAATGTATTTTAAAGTAAATGATGCAAAACATTGCATTTTGTGCTCAGACCCTCTCATATAATGGTCTGAATCATAGTTTAAGAAAACTGTTTTGGTTCGGCTAAATGCTTTGTTAACAGCAGTAGTTTAAAATTGTATAGCAACAGAATCCATGGTATCTTTTTAGGCTTTCTCAAATAAATAATGACTATCCCAAGATTGTAAATTACCTCATTCAAAAGCAAGATTCTCATTCAACAATGCTTGTTAGGTTAGTTATTAGAGAAAATCAGAGGAGTTCCCCCATAAACCAAGTTCCCGTTCCACGATGAATATTGGTCTCTAGGAACCTAAAAGTTTACTTTCAGAAGCCAGACTGGTAAGGAAAAAAAAAAAAAAGGACAGATATTTGCATTTGGTCGAAACAATCGAGAAGCATCTTGTAGTCCCCACTGTATTTGATAGACACCTAGAGCCACCTCTGCATTTTAGGCATCTCTACATTTTCAAATGCACCTGGTATTTAATGTTATGTGTTGGAGCAATTTGCCAACGCCGGCTCCTTGTAATTAAAATACACTAATATCATACATGAAAAGAGACACGTTTCACAGCATCCATATCTGCTATTCATGACAGTTACAGAGCACAGAACGCGGGACTCCCAGCTTCCTTTTCTGCACCTGAATCTCAGCAGAGAAGGGAGTCTACCTCTTTCATGCAGGTTTATCTCAGCTCCTCGATTACAATGAGCCTCAGTTACAGGGTGCTCTGAGTCATTAACATTCTGTACACAGTCAAACTTCCCGTCCCCCAAGAAAGAGTTATGCCCAGGCCTCCTACAGCCCAATTGTTCATTTAAAGAGAGAAACTTGTATTCAGGAGCTTGCAAGAACCCTCCGAATATTCCTCAGGTGTTTGTAGGAGTCATTCCTACAGGTCCTGGTCCCTGTGCTGGTTGGGAGAGCATCCTTTCCCGGTCACTGCTTGGACTGGGTAGCATCGGTCGGCTGCAGGGACAAGCTGATTACTAAAAATAACCCTTTGCAATAAGGCCAAGGCAAACAGCATGCATTTCCTCGGACTTTTTGCCCAATCAAAATCCTATAGTAAATCCATCCTCCCCTCTCCCCGGCGCTCCTGACTGCATCTATGGAATTGAAGATGTTGCAAGTTGGGAGAAAGGTGCAAAGGAACAGGATTCCTGTAAAGCGTGGCACAGAAAGCTAGAAATAAATGTTGCCTATCGTTTGAAGTCATTCTAAGCACTCCGGCAGAGCCCTGGCAGGAGATCAGCATACATAAGTAGTAATAAAAGTAAACAGTGCGCTTTTAAACTTGCAGTCTTGCCCGCGTTCATAAGTGCCCCCGTTTTAAGAGGGATGAGGGCGGCGGGGAAGATACTGGGGCTCCAGGAATCCATGTCGGCGAGTAGCTGCTTCTCAATCTCCTTTCACGGGGTCAAATATAAGAACCATTACAAAGTTACATCTAACTACGCAGAGTTTGAAAATCCAATCTCTTTCAGTCAAACCCAAAGAGATTTTCCAGCCTCTCTGTGAGGCTCCCCTGTCCTGTCACCGACTTCAAAGACCCGTTCATTTACAAAACACAATGCTAGCCCACTACAGATTAATGCAAATTCAATTAATGCACATTTAAGTGGTATTTAAAGGTTGTCTCTTTGTCTGAGAGAGGATGAAATGCTCCTTTTGGAAAGAAGTAATTTCCTAGGCAAGCCGTCAGCGCTGTTTTCCTGCTTACCTTGGGGGAAAACGCAGGGCTCCTTTCTCCCCAGACTTTTCTGAGAGCTAGAAAGAGGTCCTGTTACTTCCAAATGCTTTTGTTCTTCTGTCTCTCTGTCACATGGCTTGCCTTTTATATTTGCAACACACAAAAGTTAGGACTGTTGTTTAAGCGACACAGGGAGAGAGAGAGAGAGAGAGAGGCAGAGAGAGAGGGAGAGAGAGAGAGAATGTCAAATGGAAAAGTGCCATTGCAGTCATATATCAATCAGGCGTGCGGCCGCGGCAGCGCACTAGCAAATGGGAATGCCACGGAAATGTGAGGCGCCCGGTATCGGGGACTCGCAGCCGCTGCCCACCGCTAGGCTCCCTTCCACGGAGCATCTTACGATGGGAACGGCATTGGAGTAACAAGGGCGAGGAAGTTCCCCACCCCCTTCTTCTTCTTCTTCTTCTTCTTCTTCTTCTTCTTCTTCTTCTCCTTCTTCTTCTTCTTCTTCTTCTTTTGTGGTGTTATGGAAATAATAAGGGGCTAAATAATATTCGGGATTCAATTCTTTGGCAAGCATGTGGCTGCCCTAAAGAGGTGCCGTCCGCACGAAAGACACGGAAACACAGAGTGGCATTCTGCTTAATGATTCAGCAGCTGACCGAGATGAAGTTGAAATTCTCAGTAAGAGAGAAGAAACATGGGAATCAGAACTCTTTCTCGGGCGATGCTGTGGAAGCAAGTGCAAAACTCTGCCCTGTTTTATTACGGTGTGGGTGGGTGGTGAGAGTTCTTTTCTGAGTTGTTCAGCCAGTAAATGATTTTTAGCAGCAGATCCATGATTAAATCCACAATAGAACTGAAATCAGCGCCTTCTTCGGCATCATTTAGAATAAAACACTAGATCTGATTTAGACACAATGACCAAGTGGGAGTCCTTGACTCCTCGAGTTATGTGAGTGTGAGAATAACAGGTAAAGCCAACCCACGGCACCACAACTAGTAGAAAAATGACAAAGGTAACTACGTGTGTGGGCTAAATGCCTGCTAGCTGGATAATACTGTTATGAGCTGTAGGAATACAAAGGGGAATATTTCCTAACTCTTGCCCTTAAAAGCTGAACATGAAGACAGAAAGCCATCAGCAACTTTTGTGGAAAACACAATGAACCATTGAACCATTTATAATTTTTTTATGTCAGATGAACCCAGCTCCAGAATATTTTTTTAATGAACACTGATGAAGAATTAAACTGAGAATATAAAAAAGTGATAAATACGTCATAAAACTTAATTACTGATGCTGAAACTGTCAGGTTCAGCTAGATCATGTCATTTATTATTCATTCATCAATTGGTAATCACATTATTACTTTTCCACAGAACTTTTACTTCAGTCACTGATGTTTACAGGAGGTGTCTTCAATTTTTCAGTTTGATCTCCACCCTTTAGTAAGAAGCCCCTTTTCTTTTGCTTTACCAGGAAAACCCTGTCTACCTGGGACCAGCCAGTCACAAAACAGAATCCACCTACAAGGATAAAGGATAAATGACAAGTTCAAAGCCTTGAAAGAAAACCTGGCACTTGGCCAATGATGATATTGGCCGAAATGTCTTAAAAGCAGAAGATCAAAAAGCAAATGGAAATTGGAGCTTAAAAATGGAAATAATCTGAAAGGGGAAATGACTTGTAGCTGAGTAAGAGCCATGGAAATAGTCATGAACACATTTTCTGGCTCAATTTTGTGGGTCAGATCGAGAGGGTGGATAAATCCTTTGGCCACCAACATTTTCAAATATCAGAGCTTGACGTCCATCAACATTTTCATTTCTCCTGATAATTTGTGTTTTTCTCTCAACATATGTTCACCACTCCACTCTGCTATCTTTTGCCTTTGGGTTCTCAGAACCACTCTATCTGCTCTGAAGTAACATGAAAAGGTGTGGTTCTTCCTGGTTGGAATTTTCCAGCCTCCTACAAGCTGCCCTTCTGCAAGGCACCACAGAAAGTGTAAAAATTGCAAACACATTGATTGCTTGGCCACAGAAGACAGGCTCTCTCCCAGATGGAGCCCCACTGCTCCCTCCAGCCGTTATTCTGTCAGGGGTGGCGAAGAATACCATCTGCTGCCCCTTTCAAGAGGGAGGCTTGCCTCCGCCTCTTGGGCTCCAGAGGACCTGTTTCTGAGCCTATCAATGGGTATCTGGCACCAGCAGCTCTTTTCACAACATCACCATGCTTTTCAGAAAGGTCACTGTGCCACATGTGGTTACTTTACCAGTCATCATTAATGTTCCTGAGAAAGAAGGACTCTCTTCACATGTCTATCTATGCCAAAGGGGATGAAAATACTCCTGCTGTTATTTCATATGCACTCAGGATGGGAAGAGTTTGGAGAAGAAGATGTCTATCAGCTGGATGGGAAATTCTTCAAGGGACCCTCCTGAGCCTTTTATTTCTGGTTCTGTTTTTAGGTTGCCTCTCTCTTTCTTGGTAGCTCTAGTGGATATTTACAGGAATTGCCCAGCATCCAAATACCCCCGAAGGGATGGGGAGTCCCAAGGCAGGTGGGAGGCAGGATCTGAAGGGAGTAGGTGTTTCCTCTCCCCTCCTCAGAACAGTTGGAGAGCCAGGCGTGCCCAAGCCTGGCTCACCAGATGTGCGATTCAGGAGGAGTGGCCAAGACCTGCAGACATTCAGAGGTTATTCCCTATGGGCACACTGGAATCAAGAGCCCAGAGGTTACAGCAGCCAATGTCAAGTGCAAGAGAGCCCAGCCATGTGACAAAGGGTGTTCCAGGGACACAGGGTCCACCCATGATGGCATTTGGAGCATTCTGGTCTTTTGGGCTGCATCGGTGTTTGTCACCATTTTATGAGCCTGGATCTCCAGCTCTCCTGGTGATTCTGTGAAGTGCCCCCCCATCACCACACCCACAAATCCTGCCAATAAATTCCTTTCTGCTTTGATTAGCTAGAGACAGTGTTTGAGGTTGGCAACCAGGAGTCCTGACCTGAACACTGCATTTTCCAAATTTAGGTAAATTAACGTCATTAACATACAAATGGAAATGTAGCCTCTCCTTCTTCCTAGCTACTTTTCCAAACAAACAAATGGTTTCAGATTCATTGTCAGTCTGCTACAGCCTCTGCTACAACATTTTGAAAGTAGAAAATGTCTAGGTGGATGCATAACAAGATACATATATATAATATGTACTTATCAAGACACCCACCAAAAGCCAATAACATTTGATATCATATCTACATGGATACAGATAGGGGTGTGGCGGGGATGTGTGTGTGTGTGTGTGTGTGTGTGTGTGTGTGTGTGTGTGTGTGTGTGTAAAATCCCAACACACCAGCACAGTCTGCTAGGCATGATTTACAATTATCTATGAGAATACTAGTCTTTACCATGCTCATGAATATAATGGTATTCATTCAAACATAGCTATTAATAATAATAGCAACTATTTAATGGGTGTTTACTCTCTACTGGGCTTTGTGACAAATATCTATATGCATTATCTCTTTTAGAGAGATACACAGTAATCCTATAAGGTAGATACTATTATTCTTTATTTTGTAAGCAGAGAAACTGAAGCTCTGAGTGGACAGGTGATTTCCCTGAGGTTGACCAAGCAAGCAAATAGCAGCTATGAGCCCTGGCTTTGCTGTCTTTAAAAGGCCAGGACTTAACCACTATGACACGCTGCCCCTATTCAACAGAAATTCACTGAACTGTGCTTTTACAGTAATGCTCTATTATTTGTGGGAGATGCAACTAAAAGTAGGACATAGATCCAGTTCTTAAGGTGTTTGTGATAGTGTAAGGAAGGAAGAAACTTTCACTTACGAAGACACTGCAGGGTATAACGTGATCAGGATGGTTCATCCTTGGCTTTGAAGCCACAGAGTGGGAACCAGAGGATGAAGATGAGTTTGTGGAGTGACACACAGTCAGACTTTTGGCTGGGCCTAAACCTATACTGTGGTGAGCCCGGAGGATGTGGGGAACAGAGGAGGAGCCAGGCTAGGAGCTGGGGCCAGATGAGGTTAAAAGAGAGAGAATAGAATGGGAAGGCAGTCTGAGACAAAGGAGAGGTTTTGTAAGTGGAAGAAGACTGAGTCAGAGGAGCAAAGATAAGTAGCATGGCAGGGATGCCAAGAGGTACTTTCATTCATTCATACATTCACTCAACAAATATTCTTTCAGTGTTTCGTACCTGCCAGATGTCATTCTTATTGGGGTCCAGCATTGGATAAGACAGACAAAGTATCTATGGTAATGGTGGAGGAGTATGTCAGTAAGGACACTTTCAAGGCAAATAACAAAAAGCTTGAATATCAATGGCTTAAAACATAGGGAAATTTATGGCGCTCAATCAGGAAGTAATAGTTTTAGGGTTGGTACAGTAGCCATGGTATCATCAAAAACTCAGGCTCCTCCCACTTCCATCTTGCTCAACATTGTTGGCTTCTGTTCTCCTCTAGCAGATCAATTCATGGACGCAAGATGGCTGGTGGAACTCTAGAAATCACATTGAAATTCAGGAGTCAAGAGAGGAGAGAAGAGCTTGTTTTTTGTCTGCTTCTTCAATCAGGAGGAAAGTCTTTCCAGAAACCCCAAGGGCTTCCCCTTGCATCCCATTGACCAGAACCTGGCCACATTCCCACTCCAACAGTAATCTCTGCAAAGGGAAGCACAATTGCCATGACCAGTCTGACCCAATCATGATCCACGCCCTGCAGCTGGGTGCATGGCAGACTAGACATAGTCAGATTCTTAGTGATGAAAGAGGATGAATAGTAAGAGTAGATAACCAGTAGTATCTGCCACAGTGAGAGAGACAATATAAACACCAGGTGACTTCAGAGTGTGACAAATGCTATGAGGAAAATGAAATAGTAATGAGCTAGACAGTAACTGAAGTAGTGCAGGAAGAGGGGTGAGTTAATAACGTGACCAGAGTTGGTTTCTCTGTGGACATTACATTTGAAAGTAAATGCTAAGAGCAAAGTTGGCAAACAGAAATGCCAAGGTGGCTGCAACAGAGTGAGATGGGCAAGTGGTAGGAGATGTGGTCAGAGATGAAAGCAAGGGCCATATATATTATGTAAAGCTTGATTGTAGGGAGTTTGGGTTTTTGTTCCTGGTTGAATTGTCTCCCCCAAATAAAATATTTTGAAGTCCTAACCCCCAGTACCTTAGAATGCAACCTCACTTGAAAATAGGGTTTTTATAGAGATAAATTAGTGAGGTCATTAAGGTGGGTCCTAATCTAATATGACCAGTGTTCTTATAAAAAGGGGAATTTTAGGGGGCTTCCCTGGTGGCGCAGTGGCTGAGAGCCTGCCTGCCGATGCAGGGGACGCGGGTTCGTGCCCCGGTCTGGGAAGATGCCACGTGCCGCGGAGTGGCTAGGCCCGTGAGCCATGGCCGCTGAGCCTGCACGTCCGGAGCCTGTGCTTCGCAACGGGAGAGGCCACAACAGTGAGAGGCCTGCGTACTGCAAAAAAAAAGGGAGGGGGAGTTTTAGACACAGAAACAGACATACACAGAGGGAAGATGTGAAGACACACAGGGAGAAGATGGCCGTGTGACTGGAGTAATGCATCATAAGCCAAGGAAGACCAAAGTTTGCCAACAAACACCAGAAGCTAGAAGAGACAAGGAAGGATTCTCCCCTGAAGCCATCAGAGAAAACATGGCCCTGCTGACACCTTGATTTCAGACTTATGGCCCCCAGAACTGTGGGACAACACATTTCTGTTGTTTAACCCACCCAGGTTTTGGTACTTTGATATGGCAGCCTGCGGAAACAAACACAGTTTTGTTTGCAAAAGGATGGCAATTCATTGGTGGGTTTTAAAGCAATGATTTACATTTTTTTAGAAACTCATTCTGGTTCACATGTAGAGATGGATCACGGGCAGATGAGGAAGTGGGAAGTGGCAAAGTGTGGAAGTAGGGAGGTCACTGAAGTCTCCCAGGGAAGAGAAGGCGGTGGCTTGCACTATGGTTGAAGTAGTTCAGGAGGAGCGGAGTGGACAGATTTTGGATGTACTTGTGGGTGTGTGTAGAATATACAAGACTTACTTCTGAATTGTTTGTGGGAGGAGAAGACAAAAAGAGGAAACTTCAGTCTGATTCTTGCCCCATGGTGGACTAAGGGAAGCATAGGTTTTGTGAAGGTTGGGGCTGGAAGCATAGAATTCAGTTTGGAACAGGTTCAGTTTAACATTCTTATAAGACATCCAAGTTGGAATGCAGAAAAGATAATGTGATATACAAGTTTGGATTTCAGAGGCCATTTCAGAGCTGGAGAAAAGACATTTGGACATTGTCAACCTATGGAGGGTATTTATAGCTATGTAGCTGATGGAGATGCTGAGGAAGAGAATCTAGCTAAAGAGAGATGGGGAACTAGGATAGAGCTCTGGAGGTCACCTATGTTGAGTGAGATTGAAAAGAAGAGATCAGAGCGGTAAGCAGAAAATTAGGATATTGGGCCATCTCTAGAAAAACAAATAATAAGTTTCGTTTGTCTATTTTTTAATTATAGAAGGTTGTTACCTAAAAGTAGAGAAAGGAAACTATGGCATTAGACCTCTGCTTCTCAAATTTAGAATTAACTAGAGTGTTAAAATGCTGATGTCCAGGCCTCACTCAGGTTAACCAAAACAGACTCCTTAGGGCAGGAGACTGGGTACTCGATATTTTTAAAAGCTCTCCTCTCTTCCTCAAAAAATTAAAAATAGGACTACCATATGATCTGGCAATCCCACTCTTGGGTATTTATCCAAAGGAAGTAAAAACAGGACCTTCAAAGAGATATGTGTACCCTCATGTTCACTGTAGCATTATTCACAATAGCCAAGATATGGAAGCACCTTAAGACTCCACTAATAGATGAATGGATAAAGAAGATGTGATATATATATACTCACACATGCACACACACAATGGAATATTACTCAGCTGTGAGAAAGAAAGAAATCTTGCCATTTGGGATGACATTGATGAAACTTAAGGGCATTATGCTAAGTGAAATAAGTCTGACATAGAAAGACAAATAGTGTATAATCTCATGTATATGTGGAATCTAAAAAAGCCAAACTCTTAGAAACAGAGAATAGAGTGGTGGTTATCAGAGGCTGAGGGTTTGGGGAAATAAAAAGATATTGGTCAGACAGTACAAACTTCCACTTATAAAATGAATAAGTTCTGGGGATCTAATGTAGAGCATGGTGATTATAGTTAACAATATTTTATTATATCTTGAAAGTGGCAAGGAGAGTAGACCTTAAACATTCTCACCATGAAAAAGAAATGGTAATTATGTGACAGGATGGAGATGTTAGTTAATGCTATGGTGATAATCATTTTGAAATATATATTGTATCCAATCAACATATTGTACACCTTAAACTCACACAATGTTTTATGTGAATTATGTGAATTATATCTCAATAAAGCTAGGGGAAAAAACAAAAGGAAGATGAGGACTATAAATAAATACATAAATAAAGCTCCTCTTACAACATCAAAGGCACAATCCATTAAATAATTAATTTATGAGTTGGACTTCATTAAAATTAAAACTCCTGCTCCGCAAAGGCAATGTTAAGAGAATGAAAAAAAAAAAGCCATGGACTGGGAGAAAATATATGCAAAAGGCACATCAGATAAAGGATGATGACCCAGAATATACAAAGCAATCTTAAACTCAACAATAAGAAAACAAACAACCTGATTAAAAAATGGGCAAAAGACCTGAACAGATACCTCATTAAAGAAGATACACAGATGGCAAATAAGTATATGAAAAGATGCTCCACATTATATGTCATCAGGGAAATGGAAATTAAAACAATGAGATACCATTACATGTCTGTTAAAATAGCCACAATCCAGAACACTGACAACACCAAATATTGGTGAGAGCAACAGAAACTCTGATTTATTATGGGTGGGAATGCAAAATAGTATAGTCACTTTGGAAGGCAGTGTGGCAGTTTCTTACAAAACGAAACATACCCTAACCATATGATCCAGCAATTGCGATCCTTGGTATTTATCCAAAGGAGCTGAAAACTTATGTCCACACAGATATTTATAGCAGCTTTGTTCATAATTGCCAAAAACTTGGAATCGACCAGGATGTCCTTCAGTAGATGAATAGATAAACTGCGGTACATCCAAACAATGGAATATTATTCACTGCTAAAAGGAAATGAGCTATGAAGCCTTGAAAAGACATGGAGAATCTTAAATGTGTATTTCTTTACAATTTTATATGTCAATTACATCTCAGTAAAGCTGAATTTTTAAAAAATGCATCTTACTAAGTGAAAGAAGTCAAACTAAAAGGTTACATACTGTATGGTTCCAAAAATATATGACATTCTTGAAAAGGCACAACTATGGAGACAGCAAAAAGATAAGTATTTGCCAGGGGTTAGGGAGGGGAAGGGATGAATAGGTGGAGCACAGAGGATTTTTAGGGCTGTCAAAATACTCTGTATGATATTATAATGATAGATACATGTCATTATACATTTGTCTAAATCCATAGAATGTACAACTCTAAAAGTGAACCCTAATGTACACTATAGACTTTGAATGATAATGGTGTCCATGTTGGTTCATCAGTTGTAACAGATGTACCCTCTAGTGCAGGATATTGATACTGGGGGATGTCCTGCGTGTGTAGGGACAGGGAAAATGTGGGAACTCTCTGTACTTTCCACTTAATTTTGCTGTGAACTTAAAACTGCTCTAAAAATTAAGTCTGTTTTTATAAAAAAACAACAATATGGCATGCTCCCTTCTTTCTGCAAAAATATTACCCAATTAAAGGAGACAGCTTCAGGGAAAAAAAACAACTCCCCAGGCAATTCTAAAGCACAGAGTCAAGAACCAGTCTTTAGCCATTATAAAAGTACCCAGTCAATCAATTCAATAAACCATTTTATAATGTAAATTCAAGCTAATGAACCACTAGATATATGCTAATTTTAGTGAATAATCTTTTTTGGCATCTTTTCCACCATTTTATGAGCATCTTCAAAGCGTTGAGAGGACATCTTTTCTTACAACATACTGTACATCTCATCAAAGGCATAACTCGAGACAATCTTTAGTTTATAAAAAGACGACGAGGGAAAAAAGACTCTCAGCTCTAAATTTAAGCACCTTTTGAACTTTATAAAAATCACTTTAAGAGCCACATAGTTAGTGTCATAGAAAAACTAAGATCTTTATCTAGCCTTTTTCTTTTAAAATACATCTTTCTGTCCATGAGTTACTCCATAAGGATAATGAAAAATTATTTTATACCCAAAATTAAAAATGCAAGGATTCAAAGCAGTCCAAAGAACATTTGAGAAAAAAAGGACTTATATTTAAGGAGGCAACAAATCCTCTAACAAAATGTGTTGTCTTGCTTCATTATGGTTCTAAAATTAGCCCTTTTTTAATTAGGTGAGAAATAGGGCTATTAAAATCATCAGTACCCTGCCAAATCGCTGGGGGCTCCTTGCTAGAGGTAAGGACCTCAATGTCCATTTTATTTCAAAGGTCTTATTCCTCACCCCAGAGAACCCCTCAATAGTACCTGACACAAATGAGCAACTCTTCCTTAAAATTCATTCTTCTCTTAGTCTTTGTCCTGTGATAGGATCCACTCCTACCATGGCATCCTTTCCTTCATGGCCTCAATTCTCTTCTAACTAACCCACCTGAGTGATTTATCTAGTTCATGGCTCAAATGTTACCTCGAGGTCCATTTCTGTTCTTAGTCTACTTTCTGAACTTCAGAACAAGAATTTCCACTTATTCCTGAGAATTCACCATTTAAATATTTTATTGGCACCTCTCACTGGTTTACTAAGTCCAATTGATTATCGTCTCCTTTCATGTTGCTCCATGTTTTGCATCCTTAACTCAATTGCACCACAGTTGCCCCAGCCTGGACAATCTTATTAGCTCTGCAATTTGGAGAAAGTTGTTCGCTTCTTACAAACTCAGTTACTTCATCTGTTTTATGGGTAAAGAAAAACAATTTAAGAGGCTCGGTGTGAAGGTTATTTGAGACACTGAACTGACACTGCTTTAGATTTCAAAGATTATCGCTCTGTGTCGTTGTTAGGAAAGGCCCTGCTGGAGAACACCTAAGGAAATGGTGAACTCAATCCCAGCTATAAACAGGACCAAGGTCTTTGACTCCCATATTATGATGCCTATAAAACTACTGGCAGGCTGGGAAGTAATAACTTTCTCCATAGTGAAACAGAATGGTTTCAGTCATATTGGAACTTCAATTTCTTATGTTCTTGCTATAAAATAATAGACTCTACTGTCAAATCTTAACTTTCTCAAATTCTTAAATTTCACAGGACTGAAAAATATTCCCTTCCTTTTGTATAAAATGTGACCTTCATTTAGAAATAAGGGATTTTTCATTAACTTTGCATGTCTCAGTGATCATGGACAAACTACGTTCACTAGTAGCTCAACAAATTCATGTTAGGTCAGTTTTAATCCTATTTAAGGTCAATTTCACAGAGAAAGAATTATAAGAGTTTGTACTGACAGCTTGTAATTAATGTATGCTTTTGAAAGGATGAACAGTCATTGACTGGATGTTCAAACAAAGATTTTTTGATCTTCCCCCTACACACAAATACATGATACTACTCATCATATTTGACACTTCTTTATCTTTCCCAAAAGAATTTTTTCACATATTGAACAGTTTGTCTTCCCCCAAAGTATGACTTTTTCAATTAAAACTTAATTTAAAAAACATATTTGGTGGTTTGAGTCAAGAAAAAATAACAGGCTTAGAGGTATGCTATAGTTGTTCTATGCAATGAATAAAGGCAGCTTCATTTTATCCATTTACTTATTCAATCTGTATTTATTAAACACTTACTGAGTACAGAAAACCCTGCCTTTCCTTACCTAATTGATGAATCATTATATTTTCAGAAAGATCCTCCGATTTCCCCAGATATCTGAGAAATGATTTTCAGAACTTTTTTAGTCCCACTCATTCATTTATTCAACAAATAATTTTTGAGCAGTGCCAAGCCCTGTCTTAGGCCTTGGAGATAGAGTAGCAAACAAGACGGACAAGGTCCCAGCTCTCATGAAGCTGAAAATCTATTAGGAAGACAGGTAATCTCATAAAGAAATATATAATATACTTTCAGGTGATGATAGGTGCAAGGACAAAAATCAGACAGGATAAGGGGATCTAGCATGAAGGAGAATGCTACTTTAGATTGTGTGGTCAGGAAATGCACCCAGGAGGAAGTGGTATTTGAATTCAGAGATATGGGTGAAGTAAGTCATGCAAGGGCTAGGAGAAGACCATTCCAGGCAGAGGGACAGACTTGGGATGGGAGCAAGCTTAGCATGTTCATGATGAAGAAAGGAGACCACTGTGGCTGGAGCAGAGTGAACAAGAGCAAGAGTAGAAGAAAATGAGATAAAGGCCAAATCATGTAGAGCCCCGTAGCCATGATAGGACATGTAGAGTGTATTCTAAATGGAATGGGAGGCCACTGGGGAGGTTAGAACTAGATGGTGACATGACCTGATTCAAGTGTATAAAAGATGACCTTGGGTCTTTTGTGGAAATAGGCAGTCTGATTAGGAGGCCAATGCAGTGAAACATGGTTGAATTCTGACTATATTTTAACATAGAGCTCTTGCAGAACTTGATAATGGATTGGATTTATTGTACGGATATAAAAGAGGAACTGATGATGACACTTAGGTTTTTGGTATGAACTGGTGATTGATTGATGTCCTCACTTAATTGAAATAGGGAAGATTAGAGGAGGAATACAGTGGATGGGGATGCAGAATCAGGAGCTCTGATTTGGACATAATAGAGCACCTATTGTGCAACAAGTACAAATGAGCTGCTGGCACGTAGATCAGACCTGTAGGAGCATCATTCATCAGGAAAAACTCAAGAAGACAGGACCAGGGCAGATATGTGAATTCCCTGATGCCCCTCACACTCTGGGGTAGTTTCACCACAGATGCCAGATGTGGGAGAGGGGTGTGACTTTTGGGATGTGGGGCTTTTAAGTTGAATGGTTAAGGAAGAAACAGGTTCTTCCCTGATGTAATGAGGGGCCAGGATGTAACAGCAATATAACACAGTAGAACCATGCTCCATCCCTATCCTGCCAGTCCCTCCTTTGGGGTGATCAGGGACCATGATACAGTGGCAATTGGATACAGCAGAACTTTTTTCCATCCCTATCCTGCCAGCTCCTCTTCTGATGTTGTTGAAGTAAGAGAAGGATCCAAGGAACTTGTTGCAGCTGTATGATAAAGACAGCTAACAGCGGGATTTGCCTCATCAGTGCTCATGATTGGAAAAGTACCAGCCTCTTTCAGGGCATGCAGGGAGGGCTGTGGTCCAAGGCTTGTTGTTGACCAGGATTGATTGCCTTAAGCACTAGTCTTAGCCAATTTCTATGGAGATTTTCAGGAGGCCAATTCCTTCTCTACAGGGGATAATTCATGAGCAAATTAACACTTACCTCTTCATAAAAACTTGGATTGCGTTGGTAGTAGTGGGGAGGTGAAATGTGATTGGATTCTAGAAATACTCTGAGTTTAGATTCCCCAAAGAACTTGCTGGTGGATTGACTTTATGATTCAAAGAGAAAAAGAGCAATCAAGAAGTATGCATAGGTTTTTATCCTGAACAATGGAACACTGACAGAAATAAGGAAGGTTGAAGGAACAGGTAGTGGGGTGGAAGTGAAATCAAGTGTTCTGATTTGGAAATGCCTAATAGACAGCCAAGCAGAGAGGCGGACAACACTTGGAGTTCGGGGAAGAGATCTGGATGGAGGATATAAATTTTGGGGTCGCCAGGATGTAGGTGCCTTTTAAAGCTGTTACTGAGTCCAAGCTCATATTGCTCACTGCACGACAGGCCAATAAGTCAAAAGATGAGTTGTCAGGGCAAGGAATAGTGACTTTATTTGGAAAGCCAGCAAACTGAGATGGTGGACTAATGTCCCAAAATCAGCATTCAGGCTTCTTTTGTACTAAAAAGGGAGGGGGTGTGGTTGGTTGCTGCAAACTTCTTGGTACAGGAATCTTTTGTTCTGGCAGCTGTCCATGTAGGTCTGATCACAATGTTCCTATAAACCTCCAACAACACAATTGTTATTTTCTGCTCTGCAACTTTTTATCTCTGTATGAATGAAAAATTGTTATACCTTTAAAGGTCAGAGCCCCAAGAATGAGCTATCCTGTACATTTCAGGCTCTAGGCAACATTCTTTTACAACGGTGTAAAGCCAGCACGGGCAACATAGCACAAGGGTTAGAGCTGAAGGAATAGATCCAATATGGAGTCAGGTTTGTTCTCTGTTACAAAGCCATGGGACTGGATCAATTTAGGAGCAAACGTAAGAGAAAAAAGGAATGCAAACTGGCAAACTGAACCCTGCCTGGGTTATGTCAATATTTAGAAGCCTGGAGCAGGCCTAATGTCTGCTTCTCCAGGCAGACTCTTGGTTGCCTACAGCAAAAAAAAAAAAAAAAAAAAAAAAAGAAGGAACATTCAAGCACAATATAATCTCAAAATTATACCTGTGACTTACCGCATAAGGCAGGTCTGAGACAGATCTGAAGTGTCATTTTCCAAGGTAAAGGGGGAATATTTCTACACATACAAAACATAATGAACATAAAATTTTAAAAGCATGGTTTTCCCCTCACTCAGCTAAGGAGGATTACCTGTCATTTAAATATAAAATTGACAAAATTCCATACTTCGCTTACTCTTTCAGAGACTTCAATTAAAATTATATAATGATTCCAAAGCTTTTTGAGCAAGTTTTGTTTTTCTTTTGAATGCAACATTTTATCCTATCTTTAATAGGGCTGTATTTCACTCTCTTCTCCCCCAAAGCTATACAACTATTAAATTATTGGGCATTCCCCTCACATGATATGTGTATTTTCTGTTTCAAGTCTAGGTTTCTAAGACCAGTGTTTCAGTTACTCAGCAAATCATCAAAGAAATTTGAAAATGGCATTGACCTTTCCTCAACTTTTGGATCTAGAACCAGGAATTGGTTATGGCCTATGCTAAATGAACTAGACATTAAACCATGATTAGTAATGCTTAATCAGGAACCAAAAGAGTCTTGGTTGGTAGGAAGGGAGCAACAAATGTCCAACAGGAAAAATAGGGAACCTTTCTTGTCCCTCTTTGTTTTAGCTTATTCCTTCCCCCCAAAATAGAAAGAGCTGATTTTTTATAAAAACAATTACAACCTAATATATCGGATGTCAAAATTCGTCAGGAACTATATATGCGTGAGAATAGCCAAGAAATTTCTGGAGAAATAAACAATGAATAATAAAGGGTGTGGCAAAACATCTATTACTCACCCCATATTCATGTACTCTCCCACATTTCTCAGCCCCCTTGCTGTGGATGGGACTGTGTGACTAGCTCTGGCCAATGGACAGAAAAGGTGTCACTTCTTGGTCAAACCATTTAACATCCTGATACACACTCTTCACTTCTGTCTTCCCATGCTTCAGTGACCTGGAGGCCATATATTGAGATTGTGGCATCACAACAGGGAAGCAGCCTGTGCCACTGAATCTCCAAATGGAAGACAACTGGCCTAGAGAGTTGCCTGACCCACAGTGGAATTCGTGTGAATGTGAAATAAGTCTTTGATGTATTAAACCATAGAGATTTGGGGGGTTTTGTTTTGCCATAGCATTATATATGTATACACTGATACAAAAAGAAACTTTCCTTAAAAATATGACTAAACAGATCAGTGAAATATAAAAGGGTTCATAAGTAGACCCATGTCTATTTGGAAGGTTAATATGTGACAATGTCTTAAATCAGTGGGGAAAGATGGATTACCGGTGCATGTCTCAGTTAACAAAATTAACCCCCAATTTAGTGGTTTAAAACGACAACAATCATTTGTCATCTCTTGTAGATTTTGTGGGTCAGGAATTCCGACAGAACATCACAGAAAAAGCTTGTCTCCGCATCATGCATGATGTCTAGGGCCTCAGCAGGGCAGCTCAAATGCTGAGGGCTGGAGTCCTCTAAAGGTTCATTCACTTGTATGTCTGAGGCTGACGATGGTGGCCATGGGCTGGGGGCCTAGTTGGGACTGTCAGCTGGAACACCCACATGTGGCCTCTCACATAGCCTGGACATCTTCACAACATGATGACTGGGTTTAAGGGTAAATGCAGCAAGAAAAAGAGCTATATTGCCTATTGTGACCTAGACTCTGAAGTCACACAGCATCACTTCTGCCATATTCTGTTGAACAAGGCAGTTACAAAGTTTTACCCGTGAGAACACAGGTAAAGCTTGAGGGAGGGAACACAGATGTCACCGCTCGATGGAGAAGTGTCAATAGCATATTGTAGAAGGGCACAACGAATGGGATATAGATATAGATATAGATAGATATGAATATAGATACAGATAAAGATATAGATGTATATATGTATATATACACATAAATAGCAGCCGTCTTTGGAAAATATAATCTGCCATAGTGCAAATGGTTGTTTGTTAAGGCTCAGATGGACCACTTTTGGACAAGCTATATGCCCTCCTACTATAGAGATGAGAATAACAAATATATTCTCATATACAGATATTATGGTTTGAACAGATTGCTGAAACTCTAGCTAATAACCGTATAAAGAAGAGATGCAGCAGATAATCTTTTCTAAAATTAAAGACATGATTTTTGGTAGACTTTCCTCAAATTACAAACTAGTATATAGATTAAATTTCCATAAGCATTATTTTATTTAGTTATCTTGTATTGTTGGAAATAATTTGGGTCCTTTACTGAGATTTTTTTTTGTTTTTCGGTACGCGGGCCCTTCACTGCTGCGGCCTCTCTCGTTGCGGAGCACAGGCTCCGGACGCGCAGGCTCAGCGGCCATGGCTCACGGGCCCAGCCGCTCCGCGGCATGTGGGATCTTCCCGGACCGGGGCGCGAACCCGTGTCCCCTGCATCGGCAGGTGGACTCTCAACCAGTGCGCCACCAGGGAAGCCCTCCTGAGATACTTTTAATGTCCAAAGCCTTGAAAAATTCCAGGCTAAAGATATTTTTGTTAAATTATATGAAGTAGAGCTTCAGGCTCTTATTTTCCATGTGTCTTTGCACCATAGTAAATGAAAAACAATTTTCTAGGAGAATCTTGGCCTTGCCCATGGTTTTCCCATGTCTCACCTTAAAGCAAAGTTACTATGGCTTTCCATGCAGGCACACATTCTTGTTAGATGGTTCCTTGTTTTTCACAGAAGGATATCAACCTTACTCCCAGGCGACTGATCAATTGATCTCTGCCAAAGTATTCCAGTATGGGAGGACTAAGCGTCACAACTAATCAGAGAGCACAGTCTTAAGCTCTCTGTTGCCCTATTTTAAACTGAATATTTGTCTGAAATAAACAGCTTCTAGCAGGATTACTTGATGGATACAGAATCCACCCTGTAGCAAGCCAGTACTGTCATTGCTCTGCCCACATCCCCTTGGATACCTTTTAACAGTGTGTAACCCCTCCCACAACTTTTGCAACTCTTTTTGTGAGCACTGACCTCAGGCCACCCGAAACAATTTGCCCACAGGCATTAGAGCAAGAATTACCAGGAAATTTACATCACTCCCACCTTACCCTTGGACCCCACAGCCCTTAGCCCTTGCAGGAGAACAAAGCACAGTTCCTTTGCCCGGAGTCCGGACAAACTTGTAATTCCCCCTCCAGAGCTCCCTGTGGGATCAAGCTGAGGCTGGGACACCACCTGAACACACACCCTTGCTCAGCTTCTTCCTCTCCTCTACCCTGTTCCCCTCACTCCCATGCCAGTTTCTCCTGGGAACACTTTTAAAATAAATCACATGTACGTGAGTCCTCAAATTAGCGTCTGCTGCTAGAGAGCAAGACCTAAAATATAATCCTTCTCCTTAGATAGTCTTCTATCTTTCTGTGAATTAAAGTGACTCTCTACAGAGTGGGCTACTTGAACTACCTGGTACAGTTTTAATGAATCAGAATCTACATACCAATGAGATCCCTAGGAGATCTGTATGCACATTAACGTTCCAGAAGCACTTTTCTGAGAAAGAGTCCTGCCAACTGGTTCAAGACGGAAGACATTGGAATAGACCAGAAGCTGGAAGAAATCACAAACCTTGTCAAAAATGAATTCTTGCGTTATTTTCATTTTTATAATATTCCAATGCTGTTTAAATAATTCCGAAGTAGGGAAAATGATGGAAAGCTTCCAATTCATTTTATGAAGTTAGCAAAACCCAGTATTAAAGCCCGATAAAGATTAAACACTCAGAGAGAAAGCTTATTAAATAATCTAGTGAATATGTAAAAACAAAAATCTTTAAACATAGCATTGGCAAACTGAATCCAGCGTGAAAATAAAAGAATAGTACACCACAATGAAAAAGAGTTTATACCAGGAATGCAAGGATTATTTAATATTTTAAAATCTACTAACATAATTTATCACATCAAGAAGAGAAAACCCAGAATTTCAATAGATGTCCCCAATTAATTAATAGATGATAAAATTAAATATCCATTAATTATATAAACATGTGTAGTAAACTGGGACTAGAAGAAAACTTTCTTAAAATGATAAATGACATATTTTGCAAACCAACACTTTACATGATTCTGACAGGCTGTTCATCTGAGGTCAGGAATAAGATAAAGATGCTTAAAATAATCACTATTCTTTTTTATTTCTTGTGAGTTCCAAACAATATAAGAAAACAAGAAGAGGAATAGGAGTTATAAATATTAGAAAGGGAACAAAACTAATGCTATTTTCATTTTTTTTAACCTACCTTGAAACCTCAAGAAAATCATTCATGAAAATGTTAAAACTACTAGGAAGTGGTGGATAAGAACATAAGTATACAAGTATCAATGACTTTTACATATTAAAAAATAAATATTTCATCTACAAAAGAAGCAAAAAATATACCATAGTTTCAAAATGTGCTATACTGTGTAAATAAAATCAAAAAATACTTTAAAAAGAGTTTAAAATGGAGAAAGACACTGTATTTCTTTATAGAAAAATTCATTATTATTAAAGTGTTAATTCTTCCCAGTTTGCTTTATAAATGTGATACATTTCTAATCTAATCCAATACCAACTGAACATTCTTGCAACTTGACAAAATGCTTTCAAAGTTTATCCAGAAGAATAAACATGAAAGAATAACCAAGAAAATTTTTAAAAGAAAAATGAGAAGGAATCTGAAACCAAATGTTGAAATATATTATAAAGCCACAACAATTTGAGCAATGTGGTATGGGCACAGGACTAGACGAACAATTCAAGGTAAGAAAAATAGAAAGTCCAGAACAAATGCAGGAAGTTGTAAGAATTTAGCATAGGATAGTAGTGTCATTTAAATCATATTTATTATATAATTTGACTAAATACTTGTGGAAAAATTAAGTTAACTTCATTATATTCCAGAATAGATTTCAGCTGGGCTAAAAATGTAAATTTTTAAGAAAAAAACATGAACGTGCCAGAAGAGAATATAGATACACATTTATCTAACCTTGGAGTGCAGTAAGCTTTTCTAATCATGACACTGAAAGCAACATCATTTTAAAAAATGGTCTATTTGACTATATAAAAATGTTACACTCCTATGCATAAAGGAAAAACAGTACATATTAAAAGTTTAAGCATATTGTGCTTTTCTATTGGAATAGCATAAACAAAATTGGGAACACATCACTACTACACATGAAGTTTAAAAATAAATATATACAATAAAGAGCTTTCACAAATCAAAAAAAAATTAAAATTGGCAAAGGCCATGTAAATGTAATTCACAAAATTGCAGAGCCAATCATTTTATTTTTCAGAAAATTTTAGCTTCTTTAATAATAAAGTACAAATTAAAACAACGGGGTATATATCACCTTTTGTGTATCAAACTGACAAGAATTAAATAAAATTATAGTACACAAAGTTTTGTTACGTGTGTAAGCAACTGGTACCCTTGAACACAGCTGGCCAGAGTATAAATTTTATGACGTTCATACAGAAAAGTGGTCAGTTATGTTCAAAAACTTTTAAATGTTGACCACTGGTCTTCTGGGAATTTGTCCTAAGGAAATAATTATAAATTTTTGCAATGACTCACCTGTAAGTATGTCCACAGCATCATTTCTTATGGTAGTCAATCTTGGAAACCAATTAATTATCCAACAATAGAAGATTGGCTCAATAAATAAATGCCTTTATCTAATGAAATACAAAGAAGCTATTAAAAATATTTTTAAAGAATATTTAATGGCTTGGGGAAATGTGCATGAAATATAGTTTAATTAAAAACAGATTGAAAAGTAATATGCAGTTTGAAACGTTTGTTAAAAATTTTATTCATGCATAACGTAAAACAGGAAAACACGCGCCAGAATGTTAACAATGGTTTTTTCCTAGATGCTGGGACTTTGGGTTATTTATAATGCCTTTTTTGTGCTTACCTGCAAGTTTCATATTTTCTTCAATGAAAATGTACTCTAATATAATCAGAAATTATAAATATCATTTGCGGCAACATAAATGGATCTAGAGATTATCATACTAAGTGAAGTAAGTCAGACAGAGAAAGACAAATATCATATGATATCACTTATATGTGGAATCTAAAAAAAAAAAGATACAAACGAACTTATTTACAAAACAGAAACAGGCTCACAGACTTCGAAAACAAACTTAAGGTTACCAAAAGGGAAATGTGGAAGGGAGGAGGGATAAGTTAGGAGTTTGAAATTAGCATATACACACTACTATATATAAAATGGTTAATCAACAAGGGCCTACTGTATAGCACAGAGAACTCTACTCAGTATTCTGTAATAACCTATATGGGAAAAGAATCTGAAAAAGAATGGATATATGTATATGTATGGCTGAATTACTTAGCTGTACACCTGAAACTAACACTACATTGTAAATCAACCATACTCCAATATAAAATAAAAATTGAAGAAAAAAAAACAAACAGAAGAAAAAAGAAATTATAAATACATTAAAGTTTGTCATGATACACAATGCCACCTTCAGGGTATCACCCAGGAGAAATTCTTGTCCATTCTTAACACCAACAACCAATGATAATTGCTCTTGTCCTGAGCAGTTGACCTGTTTTTATCTGATGGACCCTATGAACCATGTAAACTAGAAAGCTTGGAGACAACCTATGTCCACCTCTGTAAACAAGGGTATGAATCTATGTGACATGCAATCGTTCCACTTAAAACATTGTCATCTTGTAGTTTGTGTATTCCAATAAGTCAGATGAAGAGTTTCCAGGAAAGATGCAGGGTCTATATAAAGTAATGACTATACCCACTAAGGACCCTGAAGCAATAAGATAATTCCCCAGCATACAAGAACCACGGGGCCCAGAAGAGAAAGTTCAGTGCTAGACCTGCAAGGTAACTCATCCCTTAAACAACTGGGAAGAGTAGGTCATTCGTTCAATCAGCTAATATTAGCTGAGGTCTATTATGTGCCAGATACTGTTCTAGGTGCTGAGCAGCCATACAGTGAATAATGAGAAAATTACACAATTCCTGCATTATGGGCTGAATTGTGTTTCCTCACCTCCTCCCCCAAATTCATATGTTGGAGTCCTAATTCCCTAGTACCTCAGAATGTGACTGTATTTGGAGATAGGGTCTTTACAGAAATAATCAAATTAAAATGAGGTCATTAGTGTGGGCCCTGATCCAGTATGACTGGTGTTCATAGAAAAGGGGGAAATTTGGACACAGACTTCCGTAGAGGGAAAACAATGTGAAGCCACAGGGAGAAGAAGGTCATCTACAAGCCAAGGAGATAGTCCTGGAACAGATCCTTCCCTCATAATCCTGAGAAGAAACCAGCCTTGCCTATACCTAGATATAGGACTTCCAGCCTCCAGAACTGTGAGACAATAAGTTTTTGTTGCTGATATTATCCAGTCTGTGGTACTTTGTTGCAGCACTCCTAGCAAAGAAATCACCTGCCATCAAGAGGATAAGGAGCAAATAAGCACAAAAAATAGTTACAAATTGTGGACTGTCCAGATTGAGTCCTCAGGAAAGACTGCTGTGGGGAAGCCCAGTTTAAGCTATAAGCTGAAGGATGAGAAGGAAGTGGCTTGTGAAGAGGGGAAAGCATCCCAGGTAGAGGGACAACACACATGCAGGTCCAGGGCAGAGAGGGATTGAGCTGGTTTGAGAATTCAAGAATCAAGTGAGGGTGAATGGATCCTATAAGGAGGCACTGGCAACAGCCATCAGAACCCACTGAGATTCTTCTGTCACTTGTGTTCGAACAGGTGTGGTGAAGTGTAATGAGTCCTCAGTCTCAATGTGCACTCTGTCACTTATAACTGACCTGATTTCTTAATTGAGTCCTCCATTATAAAAAATCTTTTCAAGGGAACCCTCCTATACTGTTGGTGGGAATGTAAATTGGTACAGCCACTATGGAGAATAGTATGAAGGTTCCTTAAAAAACTAAAAGTAGAGCTACCACATGATCCAGAAATCCCACTCCTGAGCATATATACAGAAAAGATGAAACTCTAATTCAAAAAGATACATGCACCCCAATATTCATAGCAGCACTATTTACAATAGCCAAGACATGGAAGCAACCTAAATGTCCATTGACAGATGAATGGATAAAGAAGATATGGCATATATATATATATGTACACACACACACACACTGGAATATTACTCAGCCATAAAAAAGAATGAAATAATGCCATTTGCAGCAACATGGATGGAGCTAGAGATTATCATACTAAGTGAAGTAAGTCGGACAGAGAAAGACAAATGCCATATGATAGCACTTATATGTGGAATCTAAAATATGACACAAATGAACTTAGTTACAAAACAGAAATAGACTCACAGACGTAGAAAACAAACTTATGGTTACCAAAGGGGAAGGGGGGAGGGATACACTGGGAATTTGGGGTTAACAGATACACACGACTATATATAACATAGATAACAAACAAAGACCTACTGTATAGCACAGGGAACGATATTCAATATCTTGTAATAACCTATAGTGGAAAAGAATCTAAAAGAATATATACATACATATATATACATATATATATATATATATATATAAAATCTGAATTACTTTACTGTACACCTGGAACGTTGTGAATCAACTATACTTCAATAAAAAAGTCTTCAATCACAGATACATGAATCCAGAAAGCCTGGTGATGAGAATAGAAAAAACTTTCAGAATTCATACTTTATTTTGGTAAAGATGTGCTTCATGATACTCATTCTCTGTACTTTTCAAACTCTTTTCCCCTTCCTGAAAATTCCTGATGCCTCTCAAACTCCTAGGTCACTGCCTGATCTTGGTGAAACGTATGAAGGAGTGCGGCCACCAAGTCAGCGCTTAGCATAGGGAAAGTAAGCAGAAAGACTATGACCCCCATGGTCATGTGTAGATGGAAGTTTGTACCTGAGAACTTCTCTAAATAAATTTCAGTCTCTTCATGTCTCCACAGTCATCCATCAATCATTCGAGTTCATTCATTCAATTACACACTCCTCCTCTTTTTGTCACTGAGGACACACCGCCTCATTTTGCCATGAAGTCTAACTCCCAATCACCCCATGGAGCTGTTATCCAGCTCTTGGGCAGGCAGGCACTTAACTCAGCTCTAATAGTGTCCTGACTCAGAGCAAGATTTTATTCTTATCACTAAGTCCCCAAAATGCTTATTTGGCTAGCAGAAAATGTCCACCATGTAGTTACTTCAAAATGGATGTTATTTACGGTTCCATCACATATCCAGCTGATCATTCAGTAAGTAAATTAAAATAGATTGGCCCTTTAAAGCTATAGATTTTTCAAACTCGTGATTTTGAGCAGATTTCTGTATTCACTTTATATACAGTACAAAGACAAGACTAAAATGGCTTCAAGATATTCATTCTAGTTAAACCAAAGCTCATTTTAAAATAATCTAGTGAAAGTCATTTTTCTTTTCAAATAAGTTGAACAGAAAGGAATTCTTTAAAAAGAAGAAAAGGAGATCCAAGAATATTATGAATATGCCATGCAATTTAAAATTTAATACTGCAGCTTGATTTTATGCTAATCCTTTTGTGCATTTCTGCTGTAGACATATGGCTTTGAGAGCCCATCTAGAATACTAATAAATAAATAATGGTTGAGCACAGCTGATAGAACTCCCAGTTATAAGCATAGATTAAAGTAAGGTTGATTTTACACATACTACCTTGCCAGTTTGTATTCAGACACTAATATTATTACTCCTTTCTTTTCATTTGCATGCTTATTAAAAGTCAAATGGATCCCTTCCCCGCCGGGGTATGTGATTATGGGTACAGAGCCCCAGGGACCAGTGGAAGTGTGCTCTGGCAGTTTTCTGGGTCAGGGACCATTATCCAACATGACTCCAACATGTCTTACCCTTCTTTGTCCATTACTACAATCTCCATATATCCAGCTCTGTTGAGAATTCAATAACTTTGAAATATCAGAAAATGTTACTGGATGCCCTTCCAACACCAATGCATGGGAACTTTCCAACTAACACCATTGCCTTTTCTCAATAAGTATTTTCTTTTACTCCCCTATAGCTTTTAATACAGTTGACCATTTCCTCCTTGAAATCTTCTTCTCCGCCAGCTTCTGTAACACCACACTTTGTATATTTCCATTTCTGTGGTTCAACATGGAATCCACTAGATGTTCCTTTCCACTGATTTACACATCACAAACCAATCAATCCTCCTCCCCTCTTTGAAAACCCCTGAGACCATCCCATATTGATTTGACCTGCCACTGACTGCACAGTATTTATACCATTTTGGTCAATAACCAAATACAGCTCTGTGACGTCTTTTGTAATGTAGCCTTATATTTTGTTAATCTTTACACTCTTCTTAGAGAGAGAAACACACTCTGCTGAGATACAGAGAGAGAAACAAGTTAACAATTTGAAATACGATCTGAGGGTCCTTCCCCTTGTCCTTCCAGTGACAGGCATCATCAACTCAGGAAAGAATGAATTGTTAGAGCAGAGTACAGGGGCAAAATGTACTCAGTTTTGGTTTTTAATTTAAAAATCAGCTTTTGAAACTTGTGGCAGGGACAATAGTTTGAGAGCAAAAGATTTGACTTCCAAGAGTATGGTCTTTTTCTGTTTTAAAAGCCAAGGCGTCTCAGGGCACAAAGTCTATGCTAAACAAAAGAAGTGGACGGTAGAACCAGCCTGGAGAAGAGATCACAATGACCTGGACTGGGCAAAGCAAAGAGATTCAGATCAGGGGAGTGAGAGATGAGTATGGGAACCTGCATTCCCTTTCCAGTTGGAGTAAACTCTTGCAAGGAGGCTCCCCAAGCCCTCCTCTGTGGAGTGAGGGTAGGCAAGTGACAGTGGCTCTTGAAGGTTGAGAGGTCCAGGCAGAAGGACCTAAGGGAGACTTAGGGGCCCCCCTGCACTCCAGCATGGCACAAGAAGCCATGCTAGGTCTTCCCAAGGGTAGGGGTAGCTGAGAGAATAATGGTGGAACTTCAGTATTCCCAGTTTGGATAAAGATGAAAACAAGTGACCAGCAGAGACCACTGACCAGAGGCCAGATGGAAATATCTGGGCGGGTGCCAGTGAGTGCAAATGCCAATGATGTGCAGAGACCAGTAAGAGCAGGCCCACACTGGTTCTCAGCTGAAGTTCTTTCCCCCAACCTGGCCTCCTACTGAGCCTGTTGGAACTTAACTATTATCCCAAAGACAAGGACAGAGAGGGAAAGCTTTGAAATGATCAAGAAAACCCTCGATTGACTAAATTTATGCAAAACTAACTACAGTTAAGTTTCTTTTACCAAGAAGGGTGAAAGCTAGAGAGAGCAGTTATAGAAAAGAAGTTTGGAAAACTACAGTAAATCAATACAAGTTGCATGTTTTGGGTACTTGGGCTTAATCAAGCCTAAAGAATTTTACTAACTACTATGCAACATCTCTCAAACTAAGACAGGTATCTTCTTTAAAATTATATTTTGTTTGTTTTCCTAGAAAGCATCTAACAGACTTGGTGATGGCTGCCAAATAACCTTTGAATGGCTGAATGATCAATTAAATAATTTGAAATTTTCAGTTAGTGGCTATTTTAAGATGAAAACAACAACGGCCTGAAGTTTTGCATTTCACACAAAGATAAAGAGGACTACATTTTAAAATTAGATGTTCTCCCTTTTTCTTACAACCCATTCATTATTCTACTCAAAAAGCAGACTTCTTGTTTCAGGGAGGTGAGGAGGTATAGCATATGCTTAGTCTTCTACTTTTATGGAAGCCACAATGCCAACCTTGAAGAGATGAAGCGACCCAACAACAAAGGGTTATCTGAGCACCTGTAAGGAAATATCTTTTCAGTTCATCTTCACAGTCATGAACTAGAATGTTTTGACGCAGATGAGTAGGGAAAAAAAACTCATGTAGTCATCATTAGGGGAATAGAGGACAATAGCATTAAAAGTGGAACCATAGAACAATTCTGTAGAAATTTGTCATGCATATCTGCTGATAAAAATATCTGAGCTGTGAAAACAAGGCTTTAAAGAACCATTTAAAATATCTCATTAATTGCAGCAACATGGATGGACCTAGAGATTATTATACTAAGCGAAGTAAGTCAGGAAGAGAAAGACAAATACCATATGATATCACTTAGATATCGAACCTAAAATACAACACATATGAACCTACCTACAAATCAGAAACAAACTAACAGACATAGAGAACAGACTTGTGGTTGCCGAGGGGAAGGGGGAGGGATGGATTGGGAATTTGGGGTTAGCAGATGCAAACTATTATATATAGGATGGATAAACAACAAGGTCCTACTGGGTAGCACAGGGAACTATATTCAATATCCTGTGATAAACCATAATGGAAAAGGATATGAAAAAGAATAAATATATGTATAACTAAGTCACTTTGCTGCACAGCAGAAATTAACACCACATTGTAATTTAACTATACTTCAACAAAATTTTTAAAAAAACAAACAAAAAAATAAATTAAAAAGAATCCTATTAAAAAGCTGACATATGATTGTGACAAAGGTACCATTTGGAGGAGGATGTTGATAGTTGTGCGTGTGTGGGGACAGGGGGTGTATGAGAACTCTCTCTGCTCCTTCTGCTCAATTTTGCTGTGAACCTAAAACCTCTTTAAAAAATAAAGTCGATTAAAAAATAAAACCACCATATTAAACCTGTAGAAATAACAGATTGGTTGTTGCCAGAGGCTTGGGGGAGGCGGGAATAGGGAAACGTTGCTTAATGGGTACAGGGTTTTCTTTGGGGAATGTTGAAAATGCGTTGGAACTAGATGAAAGTGGTGGTGGCACAACAATGTGAATGTACTAAATGCCACTGAATTGTTCGGTTGAAAATGGTTTATGTTATGTGAATTTCACCCCAATTATTGAAAAAGCCACCATACAATAGATGAGCTTCTTCAAACTTATATCTCACGGAATTAGAGTTTCCTAGCATGGTCCTCAAAAAGGACTTCTGTGATCCAATTTGTTTTTGTTTTTTTTTTTTTTTTTTTTTTTTTTTTTTGCGGTACGCGGGCCTCTCACTGTTGTGGCCTCTCCCGTTGCGGAGCACAGGCTCCGGACACGCAGGCTCAGCGGCCATGGCTCACGGGCCCAGCCGCTCCGCGGCATGTGGGATCTTCCCGGACCAGGGCACGAACCCGTGTCCCCGGCATCGGCAGGCGGACTCTCAATCCAATTTGTTTTGAAGCAGTGCACGTGTGTCCTCTTCTTGGCTATCATTCTCTGCATTAGTGTATTAAAGCCTCTGAATTGTCCTGTGGTAAAGCTCTTAGTGTTTGCTTGCACAAGGACCCTCGTCCCCTGCTCTCTGCATCATATCTGATGACAACACACAGAACCCGTTCTGGGAAATAATACTCTAGACCTTTGCAAGAAGAGAACACCCCAACGCATTCTTGTTTTAATTGTTCTAGGAAAGAGATTTTTACATGACAACTTTTTGTCAGTATTTACTGAAGACCACTTAGCTTTCAAGCTGAAATAACATGATTTCTGAAGTCTTTTTTTTTTTTTTTAGCGGTACGCGGGCCTCTCACTGTTGTGGCCTCTCCCGTTGTGGAGCACAGGCTCCGGACGCGCAGGCTCAGCGGCCATGGCTCACGGGCCCAGCCGCTCCGTGGCATGTGGGATCTTCCCGGACCGGGGCACGAACCCGTGTCCCCTGCATCGGCAGGCGGACTCTCAACCACTGCGCCACCAGGGAAGCCCCTTCTGAAGTCTTTTGATAATACTCGAGGCAACAACAGGTGGCCTTAATAAACCCAATTCTAAATAAATGATGAGATGTTAGAATAATAAAGACAATGATGCTCTTGACTACCACTTGGTTTGTAGGCGGGAGTACCATACTAGGAATACTTATTATCCCAGCCATATATAGATCAGCTAGCCATATAATTTGAGATTTTATTCATTTGCACAAACTGCATTTTATCTATATATCAGAAAATATGACACAGTGTGTGGGCATATCTCAAATAACTGACTTTTTAACAGCAGATATAAAAATGTCCAATACAAGGGCAATTTAATAAAATGAAATGGCTCAAGGCTATCTCTTCATTGCAAGTAAATGTATCCCCATGAATCTTCACTCTAAGGCCATTTCTTAGATCCCAAAGGTGTTGATTTAATAATAATTACCACGAATAAGAATGTCTGTGGAATGGAATTGACTGTTTTATGATTGAAATCAGTTATTCTCAACCAGGGGTGGTATACAGTTCGTGTGGGGCATGGGACGGAGCGTTCCATTCTCCCAAAGAGATGCTTCAAAATCTCCTGGAGGGATGTTTATTTAGAAAGGAATGATCCATATAATAATTACAGATTTGATTTTAATCACAATAATTAATTCACTTTGAAGATGTAATCACAATTAAAAAGGTGTGGGAATTTTGATTCCTCAAATGGAGGCACGCATTAGGAAAGGTGGAGAAACACAGAAGAGCATGTTTTCTAGAGACAGATTAAACACAGACAGGCTGTCTGTTTCTTCACCACCCACACCACACATTCAGCTTCCTGAATGCCCATGCCCCAGATGTCCCACTGGTCTGGACTTCCCCGAGCTGAGAGTGAGTGGGTGGCGTATGACAGTTCCAGGAAGCAGCATCCCAGGAGCCCATGCTCTGACTCAGGCTTTCCTTAGACAAGTATCTGGCTCTATACTCCCAGAATTCCTGGCTTTGGCATCTGGGACCACCTGCCCTGCTCTTCCGACTTTCTTCGAAGTTACAGCGCCAGGAACAAATAGATTCCTATTGCCTAGACGAGCTGGGTTATAGGAACATCTCTAGCGTATCTGCCTGCCTCAAACTGCCATCATGCTCATGCATGTGCACACAGCCACACATGTAGGTGCCCCCTCCCTGCCCCCCACACACATACACACACTGGCCCTATTGGCCATGTTTATTCTAGCTGACCCTGCCCTCCTGGCCATTGCTGATTGGACCAGGGCTGCATAATTGACCCACCTGGACCACTTTCTCTCTCCAAGGAATTTAGAATTGAGACTCAGAGGTACTGGTCATTGTACTGGGAGCTTAGACTGCAAACAAAGAAAAGGTTGGGCTAGGACTATCCTATTTGACCCAGAATGTCTGAAAAAGCAGAGAAAGTCATGCTGGAGAGGGAGAGAGAGAGAGAAAGAGAGACAGAGACAGAGACAGAGACAGAGACAAAGCAGATAAAATGAAGCAGGTTTAAGACAGCATGTGGCCCTGGAGGGATGGAGGAGCCCTGCTGTGCTTCTGATGGCTTTTCAGGTCCTGGTTCAAGGGCCTCCTATACTCTGCCTTCGTTTCTTAGTTTCTGAGATGCCTCTGTATTGTTATAATAAATCCTCCTCATGCAGTTTTTTTTTTTTTTTTTTTTTTTTTTTGCAGTACGCAGGCCTCTCACTGTTGCGGCCTCTCCCGTTGCAGAGCACAGGCTCCGGACGCGCAGGCTCAGCGGCCATGGCTCACGGGCCCAGCCGCTCCGCGGCATGTGGGATCTTCCCGGACCGGGGCACGAACCCGCGTCCCCTGTGTCGGCAGGCAGACTCTCAAGCACTGCGCCACCAGGGAAGCCCTCATGCAGTTTTTTTAACCTAAGATAGTTTATGTAATTTTCTGCTACTTGCCATCAAAAGATCTGTCACAAAAAATTAAAATTTAAATTACTGGGCTTCCCTGGTGGCGCAGTGGTTGAGAGTCCGCCTGCTGACGCAGGGGACACGGGTTCGTGCCCTGGTCCGGGAAGATCCCACATGCCTCGGAGCGGCTGGGCCGGTGAGCCATGGCCGCTGAGCCTGCGCATCCGGAGCCTGTGCTCCGCAGCGGGAGAGGCCACAGCAGTGAGAGGCCCGCGTACCGCAAAAAAAAAAAAAAAAAAAAAATTAAATTACTGATATGAATTTCACCATTTATCTTTATACTGTGCAATACCAGTTTTTTTTTTTTTTTTTGCTGTATGTGGGCCTCTCACTGTTGTGGCCTCTCCCGTTGTGGAGCACAGGCTCCGGACGCACAGGCTCGGCGGCCATGGCTCACGGGCCCAGCCGCTCCGCGGCATGTGGGATCTTCCCGGACCGGGGCACGAACCCGTGTCCCCTGCATCGACAGGCGGACTCTCAACCACCGCGCCACCAGGGAAGCCCGCAATACCAGTTTTTAATGCACATACAAGAGCACTTAATTCATATTCAAAATCAGTAATATTACTCTATTTATATTTTACAGCTTGTTACACATGTATACATTTTGTTCTTACCAGAACAGTGGATAGGCTGTATGACATTAACATGGAACATAACATGTAACATTACATGTAGTTTAACATATTCCCGGGTTCCAAAGATTAGGACCTGGACCTCCTCAGGGACCATTATTTTATTTAACACAGTGAGTACCTTGGCTGCTCCACATGGCTAGCTTCAGCTTCCTGACAGCATAGTGATCTCAGGATAGGCAGACTTCTTACATGGTGGTCGGTTGGCTCTTAGAGTGAGCTTTCCAAGTAGGGAAGCCTCAGTGTGCAACCATTTATCAAGCCTCTGCCTGTGTAGAGCTTGACAATATCCTACTGACCAAAGAAAGTCACATGCTGAAGCCCAGGGTCAATGTGAAAAGGGACTACACAAAGCAAGAGTACAGGGAGGCGTGGTTTACTCAGGGCCACTATTGCAATCACAATCACAATTAGAATGTTCTGTCCAATAAGCTTTGCACATCATCCTCAAATGTCCAAAATTACGAAAGAGGGAGCATTGTAAATAGTACAAACTGTTTGCTAATTCAGGAAATGATTGTTCCTTTGAAATACAAATGAGAATAGACATATTGTGACACAACTGACTTGTGCACCTAACACAGATTCCCTGAGCACCTCTTGTGTCTCCGGTCTTGTTGGATGCTAAGCTCTTGACCAGCCACTGAGGGCTTCAGTGAGAAAGGCTCTTTTATTCCTTTTACTTATTTTTTAATTATTGTGATAAAATATGTGTAACATAAAATTTACCATTGTTAACCATTTTTTAGTATATAGTTAAGTACATTGCATTAAGTACTTTAGCATTAAGTACATTCACAGTGTTCTGCAGTCGTCACGACCATCCATCTCCAGAACTTTTTCCAAGTTGAAATGCTACCCATTAAACACTAACTCCTTATTATTCCCTCCCATAGCCCCTGGCAACCACCATTCTACTTTCTGTTTCTATGAATTTGACTATTCTAGGTACCTCATAAGTGGAATCATACAGTATTTGTCCTTTGTGACTGGCTTAGTTCACTCAGCATAACGTCTTCAAGGTTTATCTATGTGGCGGCATGTGTCAGAATTTCATTCCTTTGTAAGGCTGAATAATATTCCATTGCATGTATATACCACATTTTGTTTATCTATTCATTCATTGATGGACATCTCTTTCCTCCCCTTGGCTATTATGAATAATGCTGCTATGAATATTACTCTGCTGCATTCTTTTTTAAAAAATTGAAGTATAGTTGATTTACAATATTAGTTGCAAGTGTACAGCATAGTGATTCAGTATTTTTGCAGATTATATTGCATTACAAGTTACTACAAGATAATGGCTGTAATTCCCTGTGTTATGCAGTATATTCCTGTTGCTTATCTTTTTTTTTTTTTTTTTTCTTTTGGTGGTACGCAGGCCTCTCACTGCCGCGGCCTCTCCCGCCGCGGAGCACAGGCTCCGGACGCGCAGGCCCAGCAGCCACGGCCCACGGGCCCAGCCGCTCCGCGGTATGCGGGACCCTCCCGGACCGGGGCATGAGCCCATGTACCCTGCATCGGCAGGCGGACTCCCAACCACTGCGCCACCAGGGAAGCTCCTGCTTATCTATTTTATACATAGTAGTTTGTATCTCTTAATCCCATACCCCTAATTTGTCTCTCCCCGCTTTCCCTCTCCCCTTTGGTAACCACAAGTTTGTTTTCTCTATCTGTGAGTCTGTTTCTCTTTTGCATATACATTTATTTGTATTATTTTTTAGATTCCACATATAAGTGACATCATACACTATTTGTCTTTATCTGACTTATTTTACTAAGCATAATATTCTCTAGTTCCATCCATGTTGCTGCAAATGGCATTATTTTACTCTTCTTTTTATGGCTGAGTACCATTCCATTGTATATATATGCCTCATCTTCTTTATCCATTCATCTGTTGATGGGCACTTAGGTTGCTTCCATGTCTTTGCTATTATAAATAGTGCTGCTATGAACATTGGGGTGCATGTACTTTTTGAACTATTGTTTTCAGTTTTTCTGGATAGATACCCAGGAGTGGAATTGCTGGATCATATGGTAGTTCTATTTTTAGCTTTTTGAGGAACCTCCATGTCATTTTCCATCATGGCTGCACCAATTTATACACTCCCACCAACAGTGTACAAGGGTTCCCTTTTCTCCACATTCTCACCAACATTTCTTACTTGTAGGCTTTTTAGTGACAGCCATTCTGACAGGTGTGAGATAATAGCTCACTGTTGTTTTGATTTGTGTTTCTTTAATAATTAGCAATGTTGAGCATTTTTTCATGTGCCTGTTAAACATCTGTATGTCTTCTTTGGAAAAGATATCTATTCAGGTCTTCTGCTCATTTTCTGATTGGGTTGTTCAGTTTTTTAATATTGAGTTGTATATGAGCTGTTTGAATATTTTGGATCATTTGTCAGTGGCAACATTTGCAAATATTTTGTCCCATTCCATAGGTTATCTTTTCCTTTTGTTGATGATTTCCTTTGCTACGCAAAAGCTTGTAAGTTTAATTAGGTCCCATTTGTTTATTTTTGCTTTTTATTTCTTTTGCCTTAGGAGGCTGATACAAAAAAATATTGCTATGATTTATGTCAAAGAATGTTCTGCCTATGTTCTATTCTAGGAGTTTTATGGTTCCCATTCTTGCAGTTAGGTCTTTAAACCATTTTGAGTTAATTTTTTTATATAGTGTGAGGAAATACTCTAATCTCATTGTTTTACATGTGGCTGTCCAGTTTTCCCCAGTACGACTTGTCAAAGAGAATGTCTTTTTTCCACTGTATATTCTTGCCTCCTTTGTCATAAATTAATGGACCATAGGTGTGTGGGTTTATATCTGGACTCTCTATTCTGTTCCATTGATCTGTGTCTGTTGTTGTGCCAGCACCATACTGGTTTTTTTTTTTACATCTTTATTGGAGTATAAGTGCTTTACAATGGTGTGTTAGTTTCTGCTTTATAACAAAGTGAATCAGTTATACATATACATTTACATATGTTCCCATATCTCTTCCCTCTTGCATCTCCCTCCCTCCCACCCTCCTTATCCCACCCCTCTAGGTGGTCACAAAGCACGGAGCTGATCTCCCTGTGCTATGCTTCCCACTAGCTATCTATTTTACGTCTGGTAGTGTATATATGTCCATGCCACTCTCTCGTTTTGTCACAGCTTACCCTTCCCCCTCCCCATACTGTTTTGATTACTGCAGCTTTGTAGGATAGTCTGAAGTCTGGGAGGGTTATACCTCCAACATTGTTCTTTTTTTTTTTTTGTGGTACGCGGGCCTCTCACCGCTGCGGCCTCCCCCGTCGCGGAGCACAGGCTCCGGATGCGCAGGCTCAGCAGCCACGGCTCACGGGCCCAGCCGCTCCGCGGCACATGGGATCCTCCCAGACCGGGGCACGAACCCGTATCCCCCGCATCGGCAGGCGGACTCCCAACCACTGCGCCACCAGGGAGGCCCTGTTCTTTTTTCTCAAGATTTCTTTGGTATTTTGGGGCATTTTGTGGTTCCATGTGAATTTTAGGATTATTTGCTCTAGTTCTGTGAAAAATGTCATGGGCATTTTGATAGGGATTGCATTAAATCTGTAGATTGCTTTGGGTTCAGGACAGGGACAGGTTACCAGAAAAACCAAGCCATGATTAGAAGCTAGGGACTTCCAACCCCACCCTCCATCTTCTGGGAAGGTGAGAGGGGCTGGAGATTGAGTTAATGATCTATCATGCCTATGAGATGAAGCCTCCATAAAAACTCCAAAAGTATGGAGTCAGGAGAGCTTCCGGGTTGGTGAACATGTTCATGTGCTAGGGGAGTGGCATACCTCAACTCCACAGGCACAGGAGCTCCTGTGCTTGGGACCCTTCTGGACCTCACTCTACGTATCTTTTCATCCGGCTGCTCTTTTCATCCTTTAAAATATCCTTTGTAACAAATTGGCAGTAGTAAGTAAACAGTTTTCCTGAATTCTCTGAGCCAATCTAGCAAGTTATCAAACCCGAGAAGGGGTCATGGGAACCTCTGATTTGTAGTTGGTTAGTCAGAAGTACAGGTGATGAGCTGGGACTATCAATTGGCACCTGAAGTGGGGGGCAGTCTTGTGGAACTGAGCCCTTAACCTGCGGGGTCTGTACTAACTCTGATTAGGGTCAGAACTGAATTGAATTTTAGGGCACCCAGCTGATGTCAGAGAATTTGTCAATGTGGGAAAACCCTCACACATCTGGTGTCAGAAATATTCAGTGTGAGAATGAAGGAAAACAAAGAGTTTTTCCTAGACACATGGACATATGAATTCTTATTTTATTTAATGGTTTATAATCCTTTATTATCATTGTTTATTTTAAGCTCAAATTGTCTCAGATTAGCTAATGATAGGCCTTTCAAGGTAGTTCTTATGTCCTCTTGACCTGTCTCCACAGCTCTTTGAGCACTTTGTTACTTTCTGGCATAATAAGATGTTCCAGACTCATCTTGTACTTTCTCTACTCCACCCTGGAATCACTTATTTCTTCAAGGAGTCCAGATTTCTTTTTTGGAGATAGAAACCAAAGCTCTCATGCAAGGTATACTCAATTGCTACTACAGTGTCATTGTTTCTAGACCCTCTCATTGGACAGAGGAAGCAAATAGATGTATGTATATACATATGAACATACATATATATACATAAAACAGAATTTTTGGAGGTTGGAGAATGCACAGAAGAAAAAAGAAAAAAGACCAAGATGGGCAGAATAATGGTCTGCCAAAGATGTCCATGACCTAATCATCAGAAACTAAATATTGTGGGTCACATGGCAAAAAGGAATTAAAGCTACAAATGGAATTAAGGTTGCTAATCAGCTGACCTTGAGGTGGAGAGATGATCCTGGATTGATAAGTTGGCTTAATGTAATTGCAAGAATCCTTCGAAGCAAAGAGGGAGGCAGAAGAGAGATGGAAACATTGGAGGGATTGAGCCTGACATTGCTGGCTTTGAAAGTAGAGGAAGGGTTCCACAAGCCAAAGAAAGTGGATGGCCTCTAAATGCTGGAAAGGCAAGGACACAGAGTCTCCTCTATAGCCTCCAGAGAGGAATACATCTCTGCCAACATCTTGACTTAACCCAGTAAGACCCAAGTCGGATGTCTAACCTACATAAATGTAAGGTAATTTATGTGTGTTTCTTTAAGCCACTACTTGTGGTAATTTGTTACAACAGCCATAGAAAACTAACAGTGGCAAAACTCTTTTGTCAAGTCAGAGCCTATGAAAGTCTAAGTTACCTCTGGGCAACGCAGAGAGAATCACAGTGATTTTGACTTGAAAGAACCTCAAGCCAACTTATCTGGGGAAATATTCAGTATTGTTTAAGGCATGGAAACTGAGACCCACAATAATAGTGGATCCAACAAGAGACAATTTTATTTCTCTCTCATATAAAACCTAAGTACATAGGGGGCTCTCTTTGAGAAGCTGTCAGGGTCCAGGTTTCTTCTGTCTTGTTGCCTCACCATTTCCAGGTGTTGCCCTCATTGAAGGGTCCAAGACAACTTGCTACCACATCCTCGTTTCAGCCAGTGGACAGGAGGAAAAGTGACAGGTACAACTCTTCCTTTTACAAGTGTCCACTTGTCACACCAATTCACATGCCATTGGCTACAACTTAGTCACACGGCTGTACCCCTAAGCAAGTAAGCCTGGGTCACCCTGTGCCAGCTTAAAAACTGTATTAGGATGGAAGAAGAGAAAAACAAATATGGGGACAGCTAACCATCTCTTCCACATTGTGTAACTGGTACTCCTCAGTTCGTGTTTTTATGCTTGTAAAAGTATATTGTTTCTTGCGTAACTCTTTGGCAAGAGAATATTGAGGTCAGGGCTATTTCTACTTTGCATGTTGATTCTTAACCAAAGTGAGAGAAAGAAGTGAATTAGTAGCACATAAGAATCATTATATCTGCTGGTTTCCATATCTATTTAGCTGTCCCCTGGTCATTGGAGGTCACTCCTGATTAGGGTCCTTGAATCTCCAAGGGTTGCCCCCTATCCCAAGCTCCTTCTGCGTCTCTCCTCCCAGTTTTCTAGCCTCATAGCCACCTTTGCCTGTGAGCCCTCAACTCTTGGTATATCTTCCTCAGTTCTCTTGGGAACAGCAGGTTGCCTGAAACATACCTAAAACAGGAACATCTCCTTCACCCTTACTTTCATCACTTCCGTGTTACTTTTCTATCTGCGGCTGTAACAAATGACCACAAACTTAGTGACTTAAAACAACACAAATTTCTTCTTACAATTCTACAGGCTAGAAGTCTGACATGGGTCTCACGGCTAAAATCAAGATGTGACCAGCCCTGCATTCATTCTAGAGGTTCTAGGGAAAAAATATATTCCCTTGTCTTTTCTCACTTCTAGAGGCCACCCGCATTCCTAGGTTTATGGCCCCTTCCTCCGGCAACTACAGGTCAGGTCCTTCTCACATCACATCACTCAGACCTCTTCCATGGTCACATCTCCCTGACTCTCACCTTCTGCCTCCCTCTTCCACTTTTTTTTTAACATCTTTATTGGACTATAATTGCTTTACAATGGTGTGTTAGTTTCTGCTGTATAACAAAGTGAATCAGCTATATGTATACATATATCACCATATCCCCCCTCTTACGTCTCCCTCCCACTTCTTCCACTTTTAAGGACCCTTGTGATTACATTGGGCCAACCAGGATAATCTTTCCACTTTAAGATCAGCCGATTAGCAACCTTTATTCTATTTGCAACCTTAATTCCCCTTTGTCTTCTAACATAACATCTTCACAGGTTATAGGAATTAGGACATGGACATCTTTGGGAGAGGCATTATTCTACCTACCACAACCCCCATTTTTATCCTCCTTCCATTGTGGCCAAAAGCACAAATAAAAGTCTCCTTTCCTTCTACCACTGGGCTTCCTCTATGCCTACTCCTAAATCAGGTCTTTATTCAGCTCAAGGATTGGTACTTGAGAAAGAAGCTTTCTACCAATTATCACCTCACTTTGTACATAATTGCTTGTTCATTTTAAGTTAGTCTATAAATGAATGAGTCACACTTCAATGCCCTAGAAAAAGATAGCAAAAGGAGGAGGCAATCCTAACCACTTTTAAGCTGCCTTGTACTTGATTGCAAGTGTTAACCACTTGACTTTGGGGTTTTGGCACTCTGTACAAAGTTAGTAGCGGCTCTTATGAAATGGAACTCAACATCGTTCAGATTGATCTGTCAGGCCTGTGAAATAGAAGCAGTAATGTCATTTGTGATTTGGGAAGTTATGCCTGAGGCCTCAAAGCTGTTCCTGAACAGAGGAACAAGTGAAGAGAGTGTGGATGGAATGAGAATGTCCTTGAAATGTTTTTACATTCAAATCATTTTAATAAGATTAGCTAAACTGCAAAAGCATCCTCAAGGCCTGGAGCAGTGGGATTTGGTAGCAAGAACACGGAAAGAGAAGGAGAAGGGCTGAGTTCCCACGCAGCTTTTATCACTAACTTGTAGGCACTAACCATGATGCCTTCAAGTTTTATCTTCAGGACAAAGAGGAAGACACTTGGCACCAACTACCTGCATGCTAATCAAGGCCAGGAAAGCAATTCTTGCCCCTCCTAGACTTAATAGTAGGTTTGAGAGAATGGTCTCTTGCTTGTAACTTTGTAATAGTCTGCATCTGATGGGACTGAGTTATGGAATGAGTTGGCCTGGATGATCTCCAAGGCCCTGTTAGGCTGTGTCCATCTGGGGTTCAGTGACACAGTCTTACTCAACTGACAACCACTGCTCTGCCCTTGGATGGCCCCAACCTCTGCTGCTGTCCAGGACCAAGTCTTCTCTGCGGCCTTGCTTGTGGCTTTACACTGCACTTCCCTCTTCCTTCCTGAAAGATGAATCAGATTGGCATGACTCTTGCCACTCTCTGTGGGAACTAAGCAAATGTGAGTGTGCATGTGGGTGTGTCTTTTTCCAAGAGTTAGACAGTGACATTTATGATGAATCAATCTTATCAGGCAAATACAGTCCATGCTTTATTTCCTCGGTTAGAAAGTGACAAGCTAGTGTACTGCCTATTTTATTCTGTCTGTTTTAATAATGCAATATGGTGTCTTAATCTGTTTGGGCTACTATAATGAAAATACCGTAAACCGGATGGCTTATAAGCAACAAACATTTATTTCTCACAGCTCTGGAAGCTGAAGAGTCCAAGATCAAGGCACCAGAAGATTTGGCATCTGTTGAGGGCCTGCTTCCTCACAGAGAGCACCGTCTCACTGTGCCCTCACATGGCAAAAGGGGCAAGGGAGCTGTCTGGAGTCTCTTTTATAAGAGCACTAATCTCATTCATGAGGGCTCCACCCTCATGACCTAATCATCTCCCAAAGGCCCCATCTCAAAGTACTATCATATGGGGGATTAGGTTTTCAACATATGAATTGGGGGTGGTGGTGGTACAAAAACATTCAGTCTATAGCATATGGAATTTATGAGTAAGGAGTTTTCAAATGAGATTCAGGGACAAAACCCCATCTACAATTTTGTATGTGTGTGTGTGAATGTACATCTTTCTTAGAAGAGGATCTATAACTCATCAGATTTCCAGCAGAATTCATGAGCCAAAAAAAGAACAAGACTAACTAGTGTAAAAGAATGTTCTAGTACCATAGAGTCAGCATCAATCACTGTCCGCCTCTAATGGAGGCAGCTCAGGGAGCCAAAGGAACTACAGAAGTAATATCATTAACATTTTTTTTTTGGTCACGCCACGTGGCTTGCGGGATCTTAGTTCCCCAACCAGGGATTGAACCCACACCCTTGGCAATGAAAGCGCAGAGTCCTAACCACTGGACCGCCAGGGAATTCCCCATTAATAATTTAAAGGATTTTATATCAAGCATCATGTAATAAAAGTCCTCTTGATCGACCACTCCTTAGTGAACTTTCCAAATTAACCAATGCTCTCTGTTTCATCTATAAAAGACACTCACTGCTGCCTCAGCCTTGAGCCCAGCACTATCCCACACTTTTGGTCCCACCCATGGAGTTGATTCATACCAAAGTTCAGTGATGGTTCTTGCCCATCCTATTCATGTCAGGATATTATATTTCTGTGATTTGGTCAAAAACATGAAAATTTGATTAAATATGGGCATAAAAAGAAAGTTGCAAAGTTGGAGTCTCTTCAGATTCTTAATTAAGGCAACGTGATTTTTTTATATAACTGTAGAAATTTAAGGAAAATATGAAAAAGTTTTGCACTCTGATTGCATGACAGGTATCTTTTAGTCCCTGCTTCACTTTAAAGAAACAAGTGGAGATTAAAGAAGAATGTGGTTTGTGCAAGGAGAGAGACACTCAAGAAAAAGCCTTGGTCCTTCATCAAAGATTGGGGGATTAATGCAAATTTATACGTTTTGAGTTAAAATAAAAAGCTTCAGAAATGTACAAATCATTTTTAGGATTCCCAGATTGAACGAATTTTTTCTATTAGCCGAACAACCATTGATTCTCACTGAATTAATTTAGAGCAATTCTACTGTACTGGGATCCCAGCTAGGAGAAAAAAATGGGTTTCAGGACCCCTGATTTTCAAGGAGCTTAATATTAGTGTACTTTCATCGATGCAGAAAAAGAAAGCGACTGGATATTTTCAGCTCTACAGATGATTCCATACGCAGGATCAATACATTCTTTCCATAAGATTTAGGCTTTCTATGACAGTTTGAGTCCTTCAGGAATCAGCTGCTCAGGTAAGATTCGATGTGCAAGAGATTTATTGAGGGAAAATTGTGTGAAAGCAAAAAGGGAAAGGGAACAGGAGTAGGTGGGGAGACGCTTAGACCAAGAGGTGGGTTTTATACCTATGAAGGGAGAGCGGGAAGGAAGGAATATTGAGTAGAAGAGGCCACAGACTGCAGCGCAGCTCTGAGAAAGTCTCAGCAGATGGAGAGAGTTAGAATAAAGTTTTCCTGTAAGAGATGCCCCATGTTAGGCTGAAACAGGCCAACTGTAGTACCCCTGCTGTGCTCAGTCATGCCAGAATGTGAATGTGGCAGTGGATTCTAAAGATGTGGCAGCTGCAGCCTGTTGGCTGACTCTACTCAGCTACATGACTGTGGACACCTTTCTTATTACAAAGCATGACCATTGGAAATAAACACCATTCTCTAGGTAGGCTCAGACCAGTAGGGTGTGTGGAAGTTGGTGAATCCAATTATGTCCAGTTACCTTTGTCAAAAGACTTCTAAGAAGGACTCATCCTTCTTTGTCTACCTGCATCTGAAATGCTGCGGTAAAAATGATTTCTCACAGATTTGATGATAAAGCTTGTGAAATCTTTCCCCAGGCCTAGAAACAAATGCTTCTTTGGTAGCCTGACTTCAGATTTAGCAAGTATTTAGTGAGCACCTATTATAGCTGTGCCAGGCACTACTATAGAGGTCTACAGACCTTGTGCAGACAAGGCCCCCTGGAGCTTACACTCTGGCCAGGGGGACAGACAATAAACAATGAATCCATGGGCTAGCAGTAAGTTCTGTGAAGCAAATCAAACAGTGTAACATGTTCGAAGGGGGCTGGACAGAGGTAGTGGTCAAAGGATTATGGAGAACTACCTCTCTGAGGAGGGGACATTTGAGGTGAAACCAAATTGGAGAAAGAGGATGAGAGTTCGGGACAGAGGTAATAACAAAGGCAGAGACAGTCGGGTGAGAGGGAGTTTGGCACATGAGTGGAAAGGAAAAAACACCACTTGGAGGGACAGGAGCCACACGACCAGGTTTACATTTTAACTTTGGTGATTCCAGAATTTCTACATGGAAAGAATTTGAAAGTGGTAAGATGCTTACAAGGGGAGTTATTTGGAGGAAGGTGAGGAGGGTTGGTGGGCATCGGGAGATGAGAGGTGCCATAAAGCTGCATACCACTGCATAAAGTTGAGAAAACGTCCACTGTGTCTACCAAAGGATGTGGAGAGGGGGCAGGTTTAGTGATGATTATGGGCTGATTAAAATGTCTCAAACTCAACTCACTCTCATCCCCAGGCATCACCACTGTATTTTTAAAAATCAGCATGTCTATCGTGTAGAGAATGAACATAGGGGAGCAAGAGTAGATGCCTGGCAGCTAGGTAGGGTGAGAGATGACAGTGGCTTGCATTAAGGTGGTAGTGATGGCAGTGGATTGACTGAAAATATTTGTTTTTCTGTGAGGACATGATTGACACAGCACAAGTTCTGTAGCACCCTGGGCATTGTAGAACGCTCCTTAAAGCTGTGCCCTTTTCCTTTTTCTTTATGGTGTATTTCTGAATTCAGATGTGTAGCAGACACTGTGGGTAATCAGAGATCCCCTCAAGCCCTTTTTCTTATGCCCATGTGCCTATCTACTGGCTGTGCTGTGCTTTTGCCAATAATGGCCTTGTGACTCTTCTTCAAAGGACTATCCTCCAGCTACTGAAGGGCTTTGCCCAAATATGACAGCTGGAAGTGTCTAGGAGTTTCCATCCCTCCCAGCTTCAACCCACACCCTGCCCAACCAGACCTTAGACAAAGACTAACAGGTATGGGAGTATGAAAGTACAGCCTCTCTGCCCTGAGTTGAGCCGACTTTGAAGTATAACCTACTCGTCAGACCTCCCCACAGGATCAAGGGCGGCTGTTCTCCATGGGACTTTGCCCACAAACCCTCCTCGATTGGCTTCTCCACTGTCCTATTTCCTCCACTTCCTTACTGACTTCTTCTGGGAGTTTCCTGAAAAATCCACTTGCACACAAATCCTTATGTCAGAGTCTACTTCTGGAGACTTCAATCCAAGCCTCTTTGCTCCTCCATTCCCATCTTTCTCTTCTTAATGCAAACCACCATCATACTTATATCTCTGACACTGTACCACTGGGGCAAGCATCATACTGTTTCCAAGATTTTTCTGCCATAACTCTTATCATATGAGGGTCACATGTGTGACTCTCTCCCATGGGCATCACTCCACGGGTAGCCTTTTCTCCTCCACTCAAGAAAGCCTATTGTACAGTTGGTTGAGAGTATCATCATTATAGGCATAACATTAATTCTGGTTTATCTTATTAAAAATAAAAAAGTAAAAAATCCACAAATGTCAGCACTTTAGCTATTATTAACAATAAATTATTTGCGATATATCCTACAACTGATCATTACATACCAGAATGGCCTGAAAGGGTGACACAGAACCATATGAGACTTAGGATAAGACTGTATGAGAAAAACTACTCACCTTACTGCCAGCACAATTAACACAGGGGGAGCAGAAATAGAGTACAATCCAAATACATTTCCCTTTTCAGCATAAAGTTATCCTTTTGCGAAAATAGCAAGTAGAAAATAGCAAGTAGAAATGTTTAGGTATTAAGTTGAACCATATGAGATCTCCATCAGCATTTTCATATGGTTCAACCTAACACTAATTATGAACATTGGCTGGATTTTATAGATACAATACAGATTTAAAGAGGCCCTGCCTCACTCTTAACCTTGGCCAGATACCTTCTTAAATAAACTGCACTTAATCTCAAGCACACTTATCTGAGAATGTCCACTCCAGGGCTGAGTAAATGGATTGCAATCATTTTCATAGATTCAAAGCCTTCCTGGAAATTGCAGTGAGCCCAGGTCTTTTTTCACCCTTTAGGCACCACCTCACTACTAATGGGAATGAGACTGCAGGGCATTTCTTAGCATTCCCCAGGGAGTGTTAGCCTCTACTTGAACCCTTCTCGTTGCTTATTTTGGCACCCATCTCTTAAGACAAGCATTGGGCACAAGACAGAAGACCTAAGCATGAATCAGACTCAACTATGTTCCGACTCCATGACCTTAGACTTCTTTTCTATTACAAACCCCTTCCCAATTTAAATGCAAACATTGTCTTATTCTTTCAATTAATGGCTTCAATCTATGTTGTCTTTCCTTCCTTCATATTGAGAGAAAAAATTAGCTATTACCTTTCAACGTGATTGATTTTCAAGGTATGTTTTTAATACTAAAAGTAGAAACCAAGAAAAAAATAAAAATAAAAAGCAAGAAAAACCAAGGCAGGTGCCTGCCTATCCTCAAAATGGTATATTCAAATAACTATATATTTATTTACGACTGTTATAGAAACAGAGAGCCTCATGTGTTAGTTGCATTCCCAATGTTGTACATGGCATTGTAAGGTTTGATCTCTCCCAGGAGTCACCAACTTATTTTATACCTCACTGTCTACAAAATGGTGCAGGGGATGTGTCCTCATTCACGTTTTTTCAGGAGATTTGCTCTGCTGGGGCTGCCCAGCTTGAATCAAAGATGTTTTGAGTCAAGTTGCTTTTTCCTTAACTGAGAAACCAAAGACAGACCAAAGTTAACAACAGTCTTAAAAATAACATCTTGGGAATAATCATCACATGTTTCTTTATTACAGGAAATGCATACCAAATGTCGCCTTGTATTTAAACCTGAAAAGTGGGCAGAGTGTGGGCAGACAATTACACCAGAGACTATTTAAGGAGGTTTTCCATGACTGGCCACAGTTGGCCTTAGAACTCCATCTGTTCCTGACTTAATTTCACACGTAACTATTAGCACAGGTGCCATTGGTAAATATTATAGAAACAAAAGTGATTGTCATTGTAACCTTTAAGGATGTGAGTGGTTCATTCAAATCCCTCAGGCCTGACCACACATCCAGTATGGGTGAGGAACAAAAACAAAGAACAAACTTGCAAGGACTATGTCTTGTGGTTTTCTTAGTCCTTGGAACCAGAGACATGAATTTAATTTCAAGACCCCTTGAACACAGAGGCCCTTTGACAATTCTACCCACTTCCCTGAAACACACTCTAGCCAAATGCCGTAGGGGACATCAGAGCCAGCTACATAATTTGCGGGGCCCAGCACAGAATGAAAGCACGGGTCCCCTTGTTTAAAAAGCAGGAAAAAAGGTGCCATTCAAGGTACCAAAATATAAAACCTTTTCCTTTCTTCTGCAGTTTCTCTCTTGCCTTGTCCTGATGTTTTTCATTTGCTATTTAATGTCATTCTAAGTAAAGAAAAATTAAAATTTTAAATTATTAGCATGAATTTACCATTAATCTCATATTGCACAATGCCAGTTATAAATGCAAATATAAGGTCATTTAACCCACAGGTGAAATTACTGAAATTCAGATTCCCTAGCTCATACATACATGGGTATTTTGTCCTCACCAGAATAGTAGAAATAGTGCACAAAACGAATCTGACTGTTTTTATTTCACTTCTTCATATGCACACATTCTATTAGTATGCTAAGTGAAATAAGTCAGAGAAAGGCAAATACTGTATTATCTCACTTATGTGTGGAATCTAAAAAAATACAACACACTAGTGAATATAACAAAAAAGAAGCAGAGTCACAGATATAGAGAACAAACTACTGGTTACCAATGGGGAGAGAGAAGTGGGGAGGGGCAATACAGGGGCAGGGCATTAACAGATACAAACTGTTAGGTATAAAATAAGCTACAAGGATACATTGTACAACATGGGGAATACAGCCAATATTTTACAATAACTATAAATAGAGTATAACCTTTAAAAATTGTGAATCACTGTATTGTACACCTGTAATTTGTGTAATATTATATTCAACTATACTTCAGTAAGAAAAGAAAAGAAAAAAACACTCTCAATCTTGGCTTCTGATGAGTAAGGAAACACTGGAAGGAGAAGGAATTATGGGTTGCCCTATTTTTCTCTTTCCTTCTATCTCATCATTTTCTGTGTGAGTGGTTGGCTAATACAAGGAAGTAACACAAGTAAGAAAGAACCTGATAGGGTTCCTTGTTCCTTCATGTTTCTTAGAGCACCATTGCCTTCATCCTGCAATCGAACACAGTTCTGGTCCAAATGGAAAGCATCACCTCACAGAGCTAGCAGCTACCCCACTTACTCAGTTATAGATTGAACACACTTTGCATCTCCCTGAACTCACATCATGGTCCACTGGAATTCTGTGCTCGTGGGGCATCATGAACAGTATACGCAGGGGCAGCAAGGAACAGCGGATACTCATATCACTAATATCTTCTCTACTCACACTCATGATCCCTTGCTCCATCAGATTTCACTAAAAAAAAGAACCACAAGTTCAAAAGTAAAGTTATTAAGAAGGTCAAGAAGGTGACAGCAGGGCACTAAACCAAAGTGCTGGAGCTTTCTGAGTGTGGGTCTCTGTATAACTACACAGATTGCACACCCTTGAAGCTGACCCTGGGGGACATTTCTTTTCATACTTCAACATTTATTGAGCATCAGATATGTGTGAAAAAAGTGAATGAGGGGCTTCCCTGGTGGCGCAGTGGTTGAGAGTCCGCCTGCCGATGCAGGAGACACGGGTTCGTGCCCCGGTCTGGGAAGATCCCACATGCCGCGGAGCGGCTGGGCCCGTAAGCCATGGCCGCTGAGCCTGTGCGTCCGGAGCCTGTGCTCCGCAATGGGAGAGGCCACAACAGTGAGAGGCCCGCATACCGCAAAAAAAAAAAAAAAAAAAAAAAAAAAAAAAAAAAAAAGTGAATGAGACAGGCAGACAAAGTGCCATCCTTGAAGTCTCTGAGGGGCAGTTTGGGTGATTGCTATGTCCGTGTTTCCAATAGAAGAGTTACTTGCTTAGCTCCAAAAATGATACTTAAAGTTTCAAGAGAATATCTAGCACTCTTGGGATATGCCTTATTCCCAAAGGTGCAATCCCTTGAGCTAAATAGGGAAAAATACAAGATCTGTACAGCTGAGACTTAACACCGAACTTGTGAGCTCAACTTGACATTCAGAATATATTACCCAGCTGGCTTATCGTAAACAGGCTACCAAGAACAAGGTGACCAGACACAGCTCCCAACAACTTGCCTAAACAGCAGACTCGTGAGCCCTTGTGGCAGAATTATTGAACTTGAAGTAGTCGCAGAAAACAATTAATTTTTTTAGACTTTAATCTTATTTTTAATTTGGTAAAATACACAAAACATAAAAGTACCATCTTAACCATTTTAAAGTATACAGTTCAGTAGTGTTAACTATATTCACATGTCGTGCAAGCAATCTCTAGAAACTTTTCATCTTGCAAAACGGAAACTCTGTACCCATTAAACAGCAACTCCCCATTTTCCCCTCCCCCCAGCTCTTGGCAACCACCCTCCTACTTTCTATTTCTATGAGCCTGACTACTCTAAATACCTTATATAAATAAGTGGAATTATACAGCATTTGTCTTTTTGTGACTGGTTTATTTCGCTTAGTATAATGTCCTCATACATCCATGCTGTAGCATGTGTCAGAATTTCCTTTTTTTAAGGCTGAAGAACATTCCATTGTCTGGATATAGCACATTTTGTTTATCCATTCATTCATAGATGAACACTTAGGTTGTTTCCACCTCTTGGCTATCGTGAATAAAGCTGCTATGAACCTGGGTGTACAATATCTCTTCAAGACCCTGCTTTCAATTCTTTTGGCTACAAACTCAGAAGCGGAATTGCTAGAGCAAACATTTGAAATCACACTTATAGGGGCACGATCCATGTTGGGAGATCACATGATGTTTGGAATTGCCAGGAGACTACTTACCTTGAGAGTTCCAGGGGTAAGATACATAACACGGCAGGATGGAGTTTGAAAAACTATAATGTATCCCATGCAGTTGTTCAACACTGTGGCTTTCCAAACTGGACAGACAAAATCACTGGCTAAAGTAAGCATCAAGACAAATATTCTAACCAAAAAAACTTTGGATTTTAATCAAGTGAAGCTAAAATAAGTACACTGAAGATGTGTAGAAGAAATACTGAACATCCAATGGTCCTTGGAAAGATAAAACTATTAAGACACTGTTTATAGGTTTGTAACGCAGCACTTGGAGCAATGCAAAAGAACCCTCTGTAGCAAGATATCAATCTTCAGACAAAAAACAGTGTCCCCAGTGAGATATTACCACAATGCCCTGAAGTAACCTCACTGAAAATACATCAGCATTCAACATTTAGACAGTCAACACCCTAGCAGAGTTCACTGATGGATTTTAGAATTATAGAACTTTCAACCTTATAAGAACATTACAGATCATCTAATCCAACTCTTCTAATTATAAAAAGAAGAAACCAAGGTGCAGTGGTAAAGGGACTCTCCCAGGACCACAAAGCTAGTTCTTGACAGACTGGGGTTGATTTTCTCAATTCTAGTGGTGAATCTGTTAATATCCTCAAGGCCACCCTTATAGCAGTAACTTCACAAGTCTCTGACAATATAAATAAAATAGTTCAAGCCTGAAAAGACAGAGCTTCTGAATTATTTTCTGTAGAACTGCCAGGCTATCATTGATGTTGTCCAACCATACTCTCACAATCCAGGGATGCAACAGATGCTTTTTCTAAGACAGTGGTCCCTAACCTTCTCGGCACCAGGGACTGGTTTCGTGGAAGACAATTTTTCCACGAACGGGGGTGGGGTATGGCTCAGGTGGTAATGCGAGTGGTGGGGAGTGGCAGAGGAAGCTTTGCTCCCCTGCCACTCACCTCCTGCTGTGCAGCCAGGTTCCTAACAGGGGGCTGGGGATCCCTGTTCTAAGACACATCAAGATGTTTGATGGTTGCGGACAATCAGCATCATCAAGGCAATAGTCAGTGCCCCAAATGGATGTACAAATATCTCCCCCCTCTTTTAAGTTAATTTAAGACATCAAGACCTCAGAAAGTTCCTGTTAAAATGGAAATATATTCCCTAAGAGTGATTATACACGAATTCATTATGGACATGAACACACTAGCAGGAACTCATTGATTGGATTAGTTAGTCATCAGCTTGCCAAAGTATCTCCTGGCATTGAGGGACTGGGACTCAGGACCCATACGTTTTTGTGAAGGAAAAAATTCACTTATCTAACAATTTCACCACGAATGGCTGTTAAGAATGCTACAATTGAAGGTAAATGTCCACATGACCCATACTGTGTGCAGCATGAAATAATTTTTGATCATCCAACAACCTCTAAGACAAAAGGTGGATATATAATATGGAACTTTAAAAACTGGACTCCAAACTGTCCATACAACCCCCTGTAATATTCCTGCTTGACAGAATAATCTAAACTTAACTAAGATAGCAGCCATATTCCTATAAAGGGAAGGAAAGGGAAAAACCTCTGATATTTCACCAATGGTGGAGTCACCAAGTTTGAGTGAACAGTGTCCCCTCTGTTACTAGACAATTGAGACAAATGGGTATGTGAATAGACCTTTTGGGAATTGGCTAAGATTAAGGCAGACTGAATATTTATTTTCTTTACTTTATCTTTATTTTCCTTATATCCCTGTACTGTGTGTTGATTCAGCCATTGGAGACCGTGACGTTTCAGATAAGCTCAGGGAAACCCCACAGGAGTGGTGGTTATTTTCCATTCTCTGGTGCATGTGTCTGTTTTGTAGCCAGCCGTGCTGGGTGGCTGGTTTGCTGGACCCAATTCGTGGTACCCAGGAAATTCCAGGGCTGCCAGGATCTTTGGGTTCAGTCATGGAGAAATCCATACCATACCTGATCTACATATTTGTGTGAGAATTTGTTTCAGACAATTCTGAGGACATCCAGGAAGGGCAAATTTGTTCTTGGGAAGATCCTAGAGGATTCACTCCTCAGAAAAACTTAGAACTCATAAACTTCAAATAAGAATACTACAACTAAACTGTTCACAAGGACAGAGATTCCTGGGCAAGGCAGTATTCCTTCATTGCCTTATAGGACTTCCGCTGTCTTCTTGTGAACCCCTTACCCCTTTCCTGCTCCCCCATCCAATCACTAACATTACAGACACCTTAAGTAACATAACAACAGATACCACTTTGAGGACAATTCTAAGTGGTTATCTACATTATCTCATTTATTTCCCCTGGAACCTTGTTAGATAAGTGCTATTATCATGTCCCTTTTCATAGATGAGAAAACTGAGATACAGAGAGTGGCAATGATCACCTCAGGTCACAGAACAAACAGGAAGGTAGGACCCAGGCCCAGTGCTGTGAACTACAAAGTTCATGGTCTTCAACACACGCTGTTTTGTCTCCTGAGCATCTTGTTTTCTTTGGGAAGTGGGGAGGCCCTTCATTCTTCTACTTCATTCCCCACTTCCCCAATCCTGTACTTTGGAGCCTCAGCCATGAGGCCTCCCCAGGAAGGGCTGGGCTTTGAGGAAAGAATCCTTTCCCTTCTGCTTACTAAAAGCTGCCAAAGGTTAACAAGGCCCAGGCCCTTCCACAGGCAATGCCCTGCTCTGGGCCCAAAGCATGGAGCCTGGCTGCCTGCTAAAGACTTTCCATTCCCAAGGGGAAGACTGCCCAGGAGAGATGGCCATCTGGGAACAACCATCCTGATGTTCGTTTGGCTACACATTTTGTTGATTTCCTTAAGTGTGTTTTCTTATGGGGTTTCTGTTTCTTTTCTGGCTGGGTTTGTGACTTTACTTCATTTCTGTTTATTTCTTATTATTTGGCCCAACACACTTGTTTTCATTTGATTTTTTTCCCCTCAGACTTCTGGCATATACGACCTGTAGCTCATTTTGCCGTATGATATGCCACCCTGTGTGTATGTTTTGTCTAAAGTTCCTGGAAGCCAAAACTTAAACAACATGAAAATGAGATGGGGGAATTTTTCAAACCTTTCGACTTAGGCAAAGATCATCTTGTTAATGAAATGCACAGCCTCTATTTAAATCACAGTTTAGATTACTTCAACTGTTCACTACTTTTATAACTGATGAAATATGCCATTGAAAAATGTAGCATCAACAACCTTTAAAAAAATGAAAATGTGAAGTGTTTCTGACCCTTTTCCTTTGGTGATCCAAGGATGGGGCAGGGAAGGCTGAGAACAAAGAAAGACTTAACTCCTAGCCTCAAAAACTGGAGTGGGCAAGCTAGGATAGGGTAGGCATGTAAAAAGGCATGTCATATCCCATAGAAAATCATCCATCACACTAACTATGACATATCATGTTTGTTTGTCCAACTTCTAATCCCAGATAATGTTCTGAAATTTTTAAAAACCAGGCTGGTTTGTAATCTGTCTGGACCTAATTATTTTCCTCACACATCCAAGAATGTGTGTGTGAGATTTCCATCAGAAAAGATGGGATACAAAACAATACTACAGTAAATAGGTCGAGTCAAACAGATCACAAGTATAACTAAATACATAGGACAGTGAAGAGCTTTATAACAAGGCTGTAGTAGTCTTGGATTTATTTAGAAGTCTTGAGGGCTTGCTATGTCCTGAGGTTTTGATATCTCATATCAGTGAGATATGAGTTCAAATCTTGGCTGTGCAGCATCCTAACTGGGTGACAATGGGCATTCAGTAACTTTATCTGTAAAACAGAAATAATAATATCTATCATTTACAGTTCCTATTCAGGCTCAACTGAGATAATGCTTAGTAGAATGGTGGCATATAGTAACTTTTCAATAAGTGGTTATTCTCATACATTATTCTAACATTGCATGTATTTCCTGTTAGCATTTGTTGAGCCCTTTGCACATACAGCATAGCACCATATGGAATCACAAATATTGTTTCATGTATATTTACAGTAAATCCTGGAGAAAGGTTGGCTTATTACCTAATTGTATATTTATAGAAACTAGAGTGAAGGCTGACTTGGCCAAAAGCAAATGGCAAAGCATAGGGCAAGAATCAAAGCTAAAACGGAAAGATCTAGCAGCTCCTCTCCAACCATTACTCCCAGGAGTATAGTGGAGAAGACTTTACACAAGCTCAGAGGGACTAGGAAGTCTTCTGAGGAAAAGATCCCAAGACTTGAAATAGCTAGGTGTGGAGAAGGGAGAAGAAATAGAATGTTAGATTTGGAAGACTAGGGCAGGCAGAGCTCACATGGGGCCTTCCCTCTTCCCTCTACTTTCTCTCACAAAGAGTGTTTATGTCCAAGGTCTCTTGTAAAGTCCCCACAACCACTTCGATTGGGGAGGTGGGCACGGTGACCCTCAGGGACTAAAGAATATGCCCAAGAAAAAATGAGTTCATCCATACCAGTCACTGTGTCAATAAACAATGGATGTTTGTTCTTTATAGACCTCACAGAACAAGAATGTTCTTTATAATTAACAACTGCACTTTGGGTTACTAAGATAAACAAAATACTAAAATTCATGAAGAGTGCTCAATTTTGCTGGGCATGACGATCAACAATTCTGTAAATTCAGGAGCCAGGGTCAACTTGACACTTAATTCTAGGTCCAGGCTCTTGCAGGACACCCAGCTCTGCTATGCTCTTTTTTCTGAGTCAGGAAGGAAAAAGGATTGCCTCTGCTGGCTAAAGTCATTGCAGTGGTAGATCTTAGATGTAAATATTTGTGGACCCATCTCCACCTTTTTTCCCATGAATAGTATGGCTTTTCCTTGGGGGTCTGCTCCTTTCTGACCCCATCCATGTGATTCTTTGGGAGCCACCCTTCATGATATCCCACCTACCTAGTCAGAGACAAGAGCATGTAAGTGAGGCTTGGACATCCATGGTACCACTTTTCCCCAGACACGGTGATTACTAAAGGGAAAGGTGCATAATTCCAGCCAGACTAATCAGTCTTGCCCTTGGATTTTTCTAAATAGAGCTGAGAAGGAAGAACTCTCTTTCTTTCTCTGGCCCCAAGACTGTGAGGGTGTAAACCTAAAACAGTTACGGCTAGGCTACTACCACATGGAAAAAGCCCATCTGTGGTGGGAGACAATGAAGTGAACACACAGAGGGAAGATGAACCAGGGCCTTGATAGAGTTCAGGTCCCTGGTTTGAGGTCCCTGCTAGCAGCTCCACCTTTCCTGGGTCTTAACCTGATGTGAATTGTATTTCTATCACTTGCAACCAAGAGTCCTGATTAATAGGGAGAGAAAACTCAGCCCGATATGCTCAAGACAAAACAATTGATAAAACTAAAGGGATAATAGAACTCATACATCCGCTAGAGAAACTTTTAGGAGGAACTATGGGGGCTATGAGTCAAGCACTGAAAACAAAAAAGGTGGAGGGTAGATTAGCGCCACCTTGACTCTTTGTTATATATAAATAATCAACATTTCCTAGACTACAGATAAATGCCAAGCAGACAGCAAATTTGGACCTTTCATTTCTGCATTTTTTGTGTATTATTTCAGGAAGTCCACAAACCTCTCCAATCTAATTAGGAACTGTCTTCCAAGGGCTATAAATGCAACTGGTATTGATGATGCTAGTGATTCATATTTCTACTTAGCCACTTGCAAGCTGTGTGTCATTATTTAACCTCTCCAAGTCTCAGATTCTTCATTTGTAATATTGAGATTATAAAAGCACTGAATATAAAAGGGAGTTGAGGCTGTTAATTTGGATGGTATATGTAAAGCACCTGGTATGGTGAGTGACACATCATTGCCACTGAATAAATGCGACTATCGTCATCATCATCACCAGGTTAATTAATAGATGCTTATAGGTTGATTCACTGAGGATGCACAGACATCAAGTATTTAACTTTCATAATCTATATTTAATTTTGAACATGTCATTCTAATTATGTTTCATTGTATAAATACAGGAGCCCTCTGGTGGTCAAGACCACTTCTAGGACATGCTTAAAACACTGCTTTTATTTAAATGTAAAAAGGAGACACGTAAGGATATTGCCATTTCCATCCCATTAAAATTAACTAGAGATAATGGGCTTATGTATGGTGTTATGGGCTGAGTTGTGCCCTCTCAAAATTCATATGTTGAAGTCCTAACCCCTTAGTTCCCCAGAATGTGACAATATTTGGAAATAGGGTGTATAAAAAGGTAATTAAGTTAAAATGGGGTCACCAAGTTGGGGTCTACTCCAATATGACTGACATCCTTATAAAAAGAGGAGATTTGGAGAGAGACGCATACAGAGGGAAGCTGATGTAAGGACACAAGGAGAAGGTGGTTGTCTGCAAGCCAAAGTGGGAGGCTTCAGAAGAAACCAACTCTGCTGACATCTTTTTTTTTTTTTTTTTTCCTGCCGACATCTTGATCTGGGACTCCTGGCCTCCAGAGCTGTGGGAAAATAAATTTCTGTTGTTTAAGCCACTCAGTCTGCACTACTTTGTTATGGAAGCCTTGGCAAACTAATATATATTGGATTGTGATTCCAGTCAATAGACAACATTGGTTTTCCTTTTAGTGTAAATTGTGCCTTTAGACATAATTGAGGTCCATTTGGTTGTAACATGGGATGATGTATGCCATAAAGCATGGCATTAAGGAGGTTAAGGTGAAGGGTTTCTTGCTGGGTTTAGGGCACATGAGATTTACCTTGTTTCGTGGTCAAATACTAGTCATTGAAAACCAAGCCAAGAGGATCTACTGAATATTGCAGAAAGCTAAGAACAGTCCAAAAATTATCAGTCAAAAATAATAGATATGTCATCTTCATTGACACAGTCTAACACATATAATGAAACTTAATACTATAAATAATTGCTATTTGTGATAGCATTTTCATAATTTGCTGTAGTTTTAGCTTAAATTTTTGTTCAAACTTTATAAGAACCCCCGTATTATAGCTATTTTTCTTATTTCTAATTTTAAAGATAATAAAGTAAAAAATCAGAGAAAGTAGGTAAAGAAGGTGAGTTTCACATCTAGGCTCTTGGACTCCATATCCCATGTTCCTTTCACTACCTGCTGCCTCTTCACATTTTCCATTTCCCATGAGCCCCATTGCTGAGATCTTCTTAGAGCATTGTTATTAAATATGAGATTTTATTTTCACAAAGAGATTGGCAGCCATTTGTTCTACAGGCTTGTGTTTATGGATTGAACACATGAAGAAAATGGATATAAAACAATGGAACTGGATATAAAGATGGACGTGAGCTCCTCTTTCCAGAGCATCGGATTGATTGGAGATGTACAGATCTGAGAAGGTTTCTATACCAGGAAGGGAGATGAGAATAAAGTAAAAGATCTTTTCCTCCTTATAATTTCATGTTATTCTGTGCAGTCAGTATTTAATGAGAACTGATGTAATCTTTCCATGTGCAAGGAAGCATACTTTTATTAGAGTAGGGATTCCAACGTTGCCCTTTTTTAGTTTGAATCTAATCTCGAGAATAACTGACCCTTGGTCCCATTTTAATATGGAACATCTAAGAGAGTGTAAATAAGGATTGATGGGAAAATTATTTAATTAGTAAGCACTAGCAAAGTGCTCCTACATCAGATAACCAAATTCAAATGTACAAAGTTTCTTCATTAAATGCAGTAAGGTTTTATTGATTTGGAGTCCATTAATTCATGATGATTGAATCTAGGTCAGGCTGACGTTTACCTCTGCACTTTCTCAAAGAAAGAATGTGCTAAGGAAAATACTATAGTAAAAACAAGAATAAGTGAAAGCATTTTTATCCTACCTAAGCAAAATATTTGTTTTAAGGAACTTTGGCACATTCATCATAAACCAATCGTATCTAACTCATGATGTGGGCATAGAGTGAGCTATGTTTTCAGTTTGTTGAATCAATCAGTGAATATATGAATGCAAAGTATGCAGCTTTTTTGCCCCTTAAAGGAGGCCCAAGAGTGTGTCTGCCCACCAGGACGGTGGTCCTCCCTTGTGGTCCACAGACCAGCAACATCATCATCACCTGGGAATTTGTTAGACATGCAAATTCTCAGGCCCCACCTCAGACCTACTGAATCCAAAACTCTGGGGGTGGGGCTCAGCTGTTTGTGTTTTAACAAGTCCTCCAGGGGGTTCTGATGTGTGCTCAAGTGTGAGAACACTGCACAAGAAAACAGTTGTTTGTTAGATACGTGAGTGTTCTTAATTACACTCAAAAGAAATAGAACTGTCTTTCTTTCTGAGTATTCTGTTTATGAACTCTTTCACTAATTCTGAGACACTGTCTCCCCAACGAGTCTGAATCAAGGGAGATGAGCCATAACTGGGTGTCTGTTTATAGTGAGGCTAAGAAGCCAAACTGATGCCCATTGTCCTGACAGAGCACTGAAGGCTCAGCTGCCGGCCCTGGTGGGCCTCCTGCTGATGGAGGATAATGGAAATTGACCAGGATCTGGAGCTCTCAAATGGTTGCAATAATTTTCAAATCTATTTTTTTTCTTTCTCTTATTTAAGTCGTGTTTCAAATGAAATCCAATCCATATTTTCCCTAATTTACATTTAAAATTGTTCAAATGTGATGTTGGTAGGAGATGAGTGAGTCCCCAAGAGAGCTTATGAACCTACTAAAACTTTTCTTCAAAACAGGAAGTTGCACTTTACCCAGTGCAAACAAAGTTTAGCTTGAAAAGGCCTGATTTGTACTTAGCATTTTTAGCCAAAAAAGTTGGAATATATTTTAATTTTCAAAACACATCTTCTCCCATTCTTCTTACCATCATCAATCTCTCGATATAGCATCCCCAATCAGATATGCTGCCTTTCTTTCTTCTCATCTAAGCTAAGATATGAGAGCTCTAACCTCATTTTCATAATCACATGTTTGTCTCTTAAGGGATTGTATAACTCAGTAAATGTACTAGTTACACCTAAATTTAATCCAGTTCAACAACCATTTATTATTGCCTGTGCAAGGAAATAGGACTGCCTGTGGAGAGAGAGGAGATAAAAAAAATATTTCCGAAATGAGTTGATCTCAGCTGAGGAATGCCGGAGCCTTTGTTGCACTAGATATATTTCGATCATCATTTGTTCCCTAAATTGCCTGAGAATTAGATATAGCATTTGTAGCAGATTTCTGAAATTTATTAGAGATTCTAAAGAGGTCCTCCATATTTGGGAACAAACAATTTAACTTGCAGTCTGAAGAGGAGAAGAGGGAGAGAGAATTGTGGCAACCTGCCTGGACCAGGAGAGAGTATAGTCAGCTATCTTGTGTCTGAGTCCTCTGTGTTCCCATAACACTTTGCACGTACCTCGATCTAGTGCTTTTCCTCAAGGTACTACTGATTTCTGTGTCTATTTCTCTTATGAGGACTATGAGCCCCCTGAGAGCAGGGACTGTTCCTTTCCCCAGCAAGTCATGTGGAGTTGCCCCAGCTGCTTGGTAAAGCGTGTATTCTTCAACTGGTTCTCTTAGCTAGTTTGCCACTTCATACCTCATGGAGGATTACAGAGATATTGTCACTTTGGTCTTACACATATAGAAGAGGTTCCCAGCCAGTGGAGGGCAGGGACTTTCTCATCGAAGGAAGCCGGATGGGAGGAGTAAAGGAGAAGACTGCCTGGTAACCAGATGTGGAGGCAGAAGAGCCCTGAGGAAATATGGTGAAAATAGGGAAGACAGAGATATGAACCTCCCTCCCTCACTCCCCCACCTGCCTCCATCCCCACTCCATTCAGGTGCCCTATCCTGAGCCAGTGTACTCATATTCTAGTCACTACTGCTGCAAAACAAATCATCCCCCCCTCCCCCCAAGAAAACCTCTGGCTTAAAACAACAATCATTTTATTATCTCTCCTAGTTTTTGCAAGTCAGGAAGTCGGGAAGGGCTCTGCTGGTCGGTTCTGGCATGAAATGTCGGCCAGTGACCTCAGATGGAACAATGAGGGGTCCAGAGCAGCTGGGGCTTGGCTGGGCATCTCTTTTTCTCTCCATGATGTCTCAGGGCCTCTCTACGTGGTCCCTCCATGTGGCCTAATCTGGGCTTCCCTAAAGCATGCGGACTTCAGGGTAGTCAGTCTGCTTCAATGAAGGCTCAGGACAGTGAACATTAGTGTTGCAGTGAGCAAGGTGGCAGTTGAGTTGCCTTTTATGATCTAACTTCAGAAGCCTCATAGTGTTACCTCTGTCATACTTTATTGGTTGAAGTAGTTCCAACAGTCCACCCAGCTTTGTACTCCCACCTCGTGATGGGAGGAGTGTCAAAGCCACACTGTAGAAGAGTGTGTGAGATGGAAGTTACTGGTTTGGGCCATCTTTGGGGAACATATATGGTTTGCCACGGACAGGAAGAGAGCTAACAGCTATGGGGTCTCTTTCCTTCCCACCAAATTTTTTTCCTTATACCCCTCACTCACCCACCCACACATACACCATACTTGTTATTCTGGTTGTATTTTTCTTTTTGTTTTACACTAAGGGAATCTGGCACAACGTTAATCTTAAATACCTTAAGGTTTCTGTCTAATGCATCTGAGTTTAGATTTCATAAGACTTAAAAATACCACAGGTTTGATTGTTCACACACATTCCCAAGTAATTTTCCCAAGGAAATACTATTTCAAATTCTCCATTAGGGGGAAAAAAAGTTAAATGAAAATCAATACTGATGGGTAGTGCTGTACAAAAAATGTGTGTTGTAAGTTATTTTACCACAGAGGTAGTTTCCTGTGGAAACTGTGACTGGTGGTAAACTCAGTTTTAAAATATTTTGAGATACAAGCCAAAATCTTCGGTGGGGAAAAATAATTTGCTATTACCCAAAGAAAAGTCAATTACTTAGTACTAACATCTTAAAAGGTATGATTCAAGTACGTATCGTTTCGAAAAGTAATTTGTAGCATGTTCAACAGTAGCAAGGATGTATTGGCAATTAATTACTAATAAATTCAATTCACAACTTGTAGCCAACTTTCTCCTTCTAGTAATTATAGTTTTCTTAATAAAGAATTACCATGTTTTTAAATTTCACTGAAAATATCTAAAGCAAGCAGCAAATGGCTATTGAGTTTGGTGAGATAATGACTATTATCCTTAATTACCTCAGTAGCAAAAGCTGGCACCATTCAATATATTCTATATATAAATTATTGCAAAGGGAAGATTCAAACCATCACAGATTTGTATTTCAAAAAGGAATATAAATTACCCTTGTCTCTGTTTTCCACATTGATGACCTGTGTAATGAGCTGGAGAGGTAAAATTCAGGAAACCATCTTCATTAACAGTAAACTAAGGACAATTAATAATATTTTTAAAAGAAGGGGGAGAAGACATTACCCAGGACTGGATAATTGAATTGTAGAAACATGTTGAACCTTCACTCTAACTATAAATGCATTTGCAAGTAATTATTACCCACAGCATAAATAACTTCATAAAATCTACCTGAGTCAACATTAGTCAGATTTGCAAAGCACCAAGGAAAATAAGCAATTAGTTGATCCCTTATCCAAGAAAAACATATTACTTAGTTACAAATAATTCTAAAATTTCCAAAGGAATGAGTGGGTGGAGGCTGGTTCTGTACAGCCAATGACCCAGTTTCAGGAGATGTGGCAGGGGACCTGCTGATCAGAAGGTCACCTTCTGGTAAACTGTGGCTCAAGCTTCCTTTACTTTTGTGAAAGCCCATAATAATAACACAGAGCTGTAAGATGTTGAAGTCTGAGAGCTATTACTACGTAACCTGCCCATAAATAGTACCTGAAGCACATCTCTTGATGGGCCCCAGAACCAAGTTTTCCAAAGACCCTCTGCCAAGAGCTTCAGGTCTGTGAGAAAAAGGCCTCAAAGTGAACCATGTAATCAGACTGTGAAATTCCTGAACTATACTATACCAAAACTATCTGAATAGTATCATGACATAATTTTTAGTACAAATGTATTCATCTTCCCCCTCCCTACAAAAACTTCTGGCTGCTCTGCTGAATCCTATCAAATAATTATTGGGGACTTGTTTTTCTAGAATAAACAAAGGGCAGGACCAACCTTTTAAGAGCTAAAGTTCAGAAGAACATCCGTGTTTGAAATCTCACTTGTATACTCTCAGCTGCCATATTGCCCATAGTTCTTGTGGACAAGGAACCAGCCAAGGCAGGTGCTGGAATAATTATGGTCTCTTAGCTCTAGCTTCAGACTGATAAATTGCTGGGCACTGACTCCTCACTGAAAGCATTTCTGCCCAGCTTAGTCTGAGTTGTCACAGCTGTTTCTTTGAGGTACATATGGGACGTGGTGCCCTAGCTCATCTTAGGAATGAGCTCCTGTGAATGAAGGAAACATGTTACCTGCTTCCTATCTGAGTATTTGTTTATAAACACATACCTACCTCTAACCTTGTCCACATGCCAGTTCTGGATCAGCCCAAGGCACTCAATTGTTGTCTTAACTTTAGAAATTCTATCCCAATAATCAAAGAAAGCCTAAATCAGTAAAAGTCACCAAATTTCTAGGGAAACTATTTTATAATACACAAGGTATTATTAAGCAGAGCAACTGAGTCTGCGCTTCTTTCCTTTTATTCCCCTTCTAAAAATCTCCATTCGCAACTGAGAGTAGACTGTAGTAATATAAATTGTCTACATATACACCGGTTTATTTCTCCCTAGATTCTCTGCGTGACAGTCCTCCGGGAAACTGAGGACTTTTCCTCCCTTGTTGCCAGTGAAGATGCTCTATGATCTTGAGAGTTCTGCTGTCAGTGGAGAGTGACCATTTAACCCAGAAAGATCCCCATGTGTAGTAAAAGACTCTACACATGGGTATAGTTATATCGTCCTGGATTGTTTATTTGAAAAGATCATTTTATACTCAGAGTTTCAGACCTCTGAACTCACTCACTCAGGTTAAAGGAAAGAGCCAGAATTCATCAAAGTCATATACAAAAGACAGCAATATTTTTCTTTGTGTTTTATTTAAAATGTTCTATCTTTTAAAACAATACATATGTATAATAGCCATCCATCTTTAGCTTTCAAATTATAGAGTTTTATTATTATTTGTACCTAGTTTTCAAACTATAAAACTGTTTTCATACTCGCTTCAAGGCCCACTCATGAGGTAGTAAAGACATGAGAAGCCGAAGGTCTGTGAACCAGCCACCCTCACGCAGGCACTTTGGTGGTACTCTCTGAGTAACATTTCGATATGCTCTTCTTTAAAAATTGGATTCAGAGGAAAATCAGATTTAGGACTTTGTGGTTGGCATAGGGGTAAGTGTTGAGAAATGTTTCCCTGGCTTGCATGAAGGAAAGAATATGGCCATCCAGAACCTTTTTTAAAAAAACAAACAACCCCTTAATCTTCCTGTTATATTCAATTTCCTTTTATATGAGGAGTGTGGGACTAGAATTGCTTATTTGAAAGAACTGTAAGGAAATAGTAAAGAAGAATGGGATAGGGGGCAGCTCTCAGTTCCCTCTGTTAGGTCCTATTCTTTTGAAAAATCATATATATATTTTATTGAAGTATAGTTAATTTACAATGTTGTGTTACTTTCAAATGTACAACAAAGTGATTCAGTTACACACATATATATATACATATATATATTTTTCATACTCTTTTCCATTGTAGTTTATTACAACATATTGAGTAGAGTTCCCTGTGCTATACAGTAGGTCCTTGTTGGTTATCTATTTTATATATAGTAGTGTGCATATGGTAATCCCAAACTCCTAGTTTATCCCTCCCCACCTCTTCCCCATTTGGTAACCATAAGTTTGTTTTATATGTCTGTGAGTCTATTTCTGTTTTGTAAATAAGTTCATTTTAGATCATATTCTTTATATAACGTGTACAAAGACACACACACACACACACACACATTTCCTTATCACACCTCCCCACCCACGTACATCGTGTTCATCAATATCCACTGGTCCCAATACCTTTTCTTGGCTTGGTTCACTCACACTGACTTTGCATTTCTGAGGTAGGAACAATTACATATCCCACATGCGTTCCTGTCCTCGATCTGTTTTCTAAATATGTTTCCTGACCACAACCTTTCCTTTGTCTCCTTAGGGCAAGCATGGAGTCTGCTTCTTTGGCATCTCCCATTGCATGATAGGACAATGCTGGGGACAAATGTCCGTGAGACATACTTAAAGAATGTCAGTGACAGTGAACACATTTCCTACTTGTCATGAAACACATTTTCCTACTTGTCAGATTCATTTTGAATCTGAATGTCCCACAACACTACTAATCGTTTCCTAGATGATGCCTGACATCTTTTATGGACTTCACACCTACATAGAGTGCCTTAGGACCGTCTTATGCGCAGAGTGTGATTCTTGCACATTTTTACTTTCATCCAGTTTAATCCTACCCGAACTCCAATTTCGCATATGATACTTGATTCTGTCTGCTGAAGTCAACATCTAGCAATCCTGAAGCTCTGCAACAGGAAGACAAGGGACAGTCCCCTTTCGATAGCATATTTATCACAGTAGAAGAGGAATCAGGCAGTGTTTGCTCTGTTGTATTTTCCAGGGAAGATTCGTGGGTGTTGCTGTATTAGTGTAGATCAGCAGGTGAAGGCGACATAGTTAGGTGTCTGCCTGACTCGACTTTGTCCCAGAAAAGAGTGTGAGCTCCTGTTTCCCTGATATCTTTAAGGACAATTCAGGGCTTTTCTCTCCACGTTTATTAAGACTTCATTGGAAGCAATCGATGAGATATCTAAATGTGTTTGTGTGCTGTTATCTAGAGGAAATATTGACTTCTAGGTACAAAAGCAAAATCTAAACTAAAGAAAGTCTTACACAAATTTTGCATGGTTATTACAAGGCTCAGCAACACAAAATACACATCCCTAGCAGTTTCAGTGAAAATCTTAGTCCGTCTAAGAGACTGACATGGTTCCCTGGGATGTTGGTCAGTTAGAGAACTACATGATGGTCCTGCAAGGACAGTCATTTTTCACACCATAAGCTACATAATCTTCACCCACGCCCAACTGTAAAATATCCAGGGGGAAAGTGAGGAGATTTGCGAACAAACATATCCGAAAGAGCTGTAGAATTAGCCACATGATTTATACTAGCATCAATAATTAAAGAATGAAAAGCCTTACTACCAAGTCTGAGTTATACTTGAATGGCTTAGAAGCCTTTTATTATTTTATTTTTAAAAAAATTTATATTGGAGTATTGTTGATTTATAATGTGTTTGTTTCAGGTCTACAGCAAAGTGATTTAGTTATGCATGTTCATATATCTATTCTTTTTCAGATTCTTTTCCCATATAGGTTATTACAGAGTATTGAGTACAGTTCCCTGTGCTATGCAGTAGGTCCTTGGTGATTACCTATTTTATATAGATAGTCGTGTGTATATGTTAATCCCAACTTCCTGATTTATCCCTTCCCCCTTTCCCCTTTGGTGACCATGTTTGTTTTCAAAGTCTGTGAGTCTGTTTCTGTTTTGTAAATAAGTTCACTTGTATCATTTTTCTTTAGATTCCACATAAAGTGATATCATATGATATTTGTCTTTCTCTGTCTGGCTTACTTCACTTAGTATGATAATCTCTAGGCCCATCCATGTTGCTGCAAATGGCATGATTTCATTCTTTTTTATGGTTGAGTAATATTCTGTTGTGTGTGTGTGTGTGTGTGTGTGTGTGTGTATACCACATCTTCTTTATCCATTCATCTGTCAATGGACATCTAGGTTGTTAGAAGCCTTTTATGCACTCAAAGGTCTCCAAGGATCTGCGGACAGTCAGGATGCATCAGTGAATCCACTAGTCAGATATCTTCCCTGTGTCCCTTCATCTCCAGTCTCCACCTTTCTCTCCCCTGCTCTGTGCCCAGACCCTGCAGGTCTGGACTACATCAACAGGGCTCCCGTGTCCTCTGGTCCCAGTTGTGTTTGGCCAATGGAAAGCATCTTCAGATGATCAGAGATAAAGGAGAGTGAGCTCGGGGTATTATGGCCCTGGTTCCCTGCCTGAAGTGTTGCCTCGGGTGGGCTGCATCCCTCAACCACCTTTTCTGGGTAGCTAACTCTCTGACAACTCCAAGACTCACTCATCCCTTCCCAATTCTACTACCCATCTCCTTCCCTCAACCCTTCAGGCCTAGAAGTGGTAACAATTTGGTGTCTACTAGTTACAGGTTATTGCACTATCCTTCGTAGTTCCCCTATGCCAATCAACCCTTAAATTATCTTTCTGGAGTATGTCAGCTATTTCCTCTTAGAACTCTGACCGATATACCCATAGACTAGAATGTTTGGATTTTTCAAGTTCTCTGAAGGACACTTACAAGGCAGTGCATACAATGAAAGCGAAGTGCCAACCACTCACAAGGTCAGTGTGGAGTGTGGGAGCTGAGGTCTGGGTGGGTGGGGATGCCCGTGGGGAGCAGCTGGGAGAGCTAGTCACATTTTTGTAATTCATCATTTTCCACCATCAGGGTACACTTCTCTACTGCTCCACTCACAGGTGAGTGGAGAGAAACTATAGGACACTGAGTCAAGAAAAAGGGTCTCAGTCTCCCACCTCATGTCCCCCTCCAGGGAACTATGTCCTGAGCTTGTAAGACTCTTCATTGACCGACTTCCCCGTGAAGGTCAGCTTAAGCCAGCTTTATAATTAAGACGTGAGTGTCCTTTGGAACTATTTTTCTTAAATCTTTTAAACTCTGTAGGAAAGAGTCAAGTAATGAAAAGTTATAGCATGATAAGTTTATGGGAGAGAGATGGCATTTAAACACTCTTAGCCCATGTATTTATGAAAATAAAGAAACATCAAATTAGCTGAAAGTACCAGATACTTTCTTAATGACACTGAAATAAAGAATTGTGAAAAATCATCCAAGTCAACTTGCTCCCCCCAGGTAGGATTGATCATGTTTATTCCATCCAATTCTGCCTATTGCAGAAGATCTTTAGAGAAATGGTAAGGTAACCATCTTTCTTACTATCCAGCTCTACAATGAAACAGAAATGAAGAGTTAACAGTTATGTTTGTAACTGAGGCTGTATAAGTGGTGACTATGGGATAGGCCAGATCAACATTCAATCTCTAATAGAATGTTTTTCTTCCTGTCTCACCCATCCAGCGTTGGAATTCAGGAACTAGACACCTGCTTCATGTTTTTAAAAATATAAATATATATTATGTCTGGGCTGATGATAAAATGTCCTGGGGGGAATTTCTGAAACTAATACACAATCATTATGGTGCCTCCTGGCTTGATCTGTCTATAAATTATCTTGGTTAATTTCTACTACACTGTATACCCAATTTTAAAAAAATTTATATTTATTTATTTATTTTGCTGCGTTGGGTCTTTGGTGCTGCATGCGGGCTTTCTCTAGTTGTGGTGAGTGGGGACTACTCTTCGTTGCTGTGCAGGGGCTTCTCATTGTGGTGCCTTCTCTTGTTGCGGAGCACAGGCTCTAGGAGTGCAGGCTTCAGTAGTTGTGGCACATGGGCTAAGTAGTTGTGACTCGTGGGCTCTAGAGTGCAGGCTCAGTAGTTGTGGCGTAGGGGCTTAGCTGCTCTGTGGCATGTGGGATCTTCCCGGACCAGGGGTTGAACCCATGTCCCCTGCGTTGGCAGTGGGTTCTTTACCACTGCGCCACCAGGGAAGTCCCTACCCAATGTTTATATGAACATGACACATGATTGCTTGATTGGAAAACTGTTTTCTAAGTAAAATTAAGGATTTATTTTTTCATGACATGGAATATAAAGATTTGAGGTCAGGCCCTGACTCTGCTACCTAACACCTGTACCTCAAGAGTTTGTCACCTTACTGCCAGGGGCTTGTCATCTCAGTGACATGGCTTTGGTGTTAATGGGGGGTAGGGGTAGATGATAACTAATGACCTCTTCAGCTGGAATTAAAATCCTACTATTTGAACATGGGAAGACTAAGGCACCCAAGTGTAGTAATCAGGATTGTGCTGAAATAGTTCTGTGTAACAAATGACTCTAAAACTTGATGACTTTTAACAATAAGCATTTATTTCTAGTTCAGGGATCTGAAGATTAGCTGTAGTTCAGCTGGGCTCCGCCACAAGATTCAACTTGGGTTCCGGTTTGCTCCACATTTTTCTTCATTCTGGGGCCAGCAGCTACCTGGGGCATCTTGTTCTCATGGTTGATGGCAGAAGTACAAAAAATAAACAAATAAAGAAGTGAGTGGAAATACACAATGCCTTTTAAGATCTTAGCAGGAAACTGACACCCTTTCACTTCTACTAACATTCCATTGGTCAAAGCAAGTCACATGGTCAAGACCAAAGTCAATGGGTCAGGGATAATCTTTCTCTCCTGAGGGGCACTGCAAACTCACATGGCAAAGGGCGTGGAAGTGCACTTCCATTGCAAGAAAGGAATAAGGAATTAGAAAAACAAATTAAATCTACTACCCATTAGCCACAAGGCACAGCCTATAATCTCTAAATTTTCTAGTTCTGATCCATGTGCTTGTTCATGCCCTCATGTACAGCAGTAAACCTACACATCATCAGTGAACTTTACCAACCAAGCAGAGTTCCAGTTCTTAGAGAGGGGGCCACTGGTTGTCTGAGACAAGGCACCCTGCTATTGGCCAACCACCCCAAGACAATGCTGAGTTGACATCAGTGGTCTAAATCAGATGGCCATTTCTTAAGGGCCCACATTCATCTAAATTCAGGACAGAACAGAGCTGTCTTCAGGTCCCAGAGACATTTTATTCACCCTGATGCTTCTCCAAATGATTCCACAACAGTCTTTAGGTTCTCCAGTACAGTATATTTCTTAGCTCTTCTCAAAAGGTCTCATATAAGCAATTCAATAGAAAACTCTGGAAGTTTCCCACAGTGGCTGGCCCAGAAGGCCTGACAGTGTTGTTGACTGCCAGAAATGCAAATCACCAGACTTGCATCAACAGAAATCAGGAGTTTCATCTCTCACTCAAAATCGATTCAGTCCTCTTGAAATCTGATCTTTAGTCTTGCGTGAGTGAAGATGTGCATCTAAGTCTGAGTCAGGAAAATCACCAACCTACCCTTCTCAGACCCCTGTAGGGTATTCTCTTCCTTTGTACCCATTTGACCCTTAGAATTATGGGTTGTAGTGGAAATGGCGCAATCTGAACTGTAGCTGCAGACTGTACAAGGGGGCCTCATGTTTATAATTTTCTTTACATGTAAGCTGCCAAGACATATACCCATAATGTAAACTTCCTTGGTTTGGGTTTATGAATTGGATGTTTTTTTACAAACTCTAAGATCTGCAGGGAAATCACTCTGTCATTAACAACTCTGTTTATTTAATGAGCCATTAGTGAAAGAAAGTGTGGGAGAGAAGCTCAACTTGTATCTATGTTCCAAGCCTCAACCGAAGAAATACAATTCCTTTCAAATGGGGAGACCTCCCTTCTATGGACAGTCATTCACCAAACCTGTGAGAAACCATCATGGGCTGTTTCCAGGCTGAATCACAGCCATGACTTCATCCAGCTGCTTCACTGTTAGACCAGACAGCTTCAGTTGGATGAACTTGCTGGCCAGAGAGGGAGAGAAAGGATCCTACAAACAAGCTACTGGCCATGGGCCAACATGGTCATCTCCCAATAGTGACGCAAGCTTAGAGCTACTCCTGGAAAAGAGGCTGTCTCCAAAGGATGTGGAAATGAGCTCAAGCATGAAATAAGACTTGTTCAGAGAAGATATGATTCTGTTTATATGACTGCTTTAATTAATATCCTCTCTGGAGTCCATTCCAGCATATTCTGTTGATAAAAATTGATTTTAAAAAAATGTCATTAAGATCAAGTTAGTGAAAGATAACTTTCCCTTCAAGAGGAAGTGGAGATTTAAAAAAGGAAATATGGAATAAAAATTGGCCTTTGATCAAAGATGAATTTTAACATTCTATAATACTAACAAGGGGCATTGCTGTGGCTGACCATTATATTCAGTTTACCAGAACTTCCTGGGAGAATTGTTTCTGCTGATTATTTAGTCCCTTTAGGAGATTTCTTCACTGACGTTTTAGAATCTTTAACTACGTAAAAATCTCAGTTTTTAAAATTTTATATAGATATATTGAAATAATGTTCTTTATAGGCAGAGAACAGCGGAAAGAAATGTTTTTTTCTTCGATCATTCCATACTAGTGATCCTGTGTTAACTATTTATTACTGTGTAACAAATTACCCTCAAAATTGGTGTCTTAAAATTTAAATTTATTATCACTTACATTAACTATTTCTTATAAACAAATTTATTATCTGACAGTTTCTGTGGGTCAGGAATCTAGGTGTGGTTTACCTGGATCCTTTGTCTCATGGTCTTTCACAAAACTACAGTCAAGGTGTTCGCAGGGCTGTGCGTTCATCTGAAGGCTCTACTGGGGAAGATCTGCTTCCAAGCTCACTCACATGGTTGTTGACCAAATTCAGGTCCTCACAGGTTATTGGACTGAGAATCTCATTGGTTGTTACCTGGAGGGCTTCCTCTGTCCCTTCGTCCCTTGCTGAATGGGCCTCTCCAGAGGGTGGCTTACAACATGATAGCTTACTTCCTCCAGAGCAAGGGCTCCAAAAGAGAAAGGGTGTTTAAGAGATCACAAGCAAGAAGGAAGTCAGTCTTTTTGTAACCCAGTCTCAAAGTGACATCCCATCAACTTTGCTGATATCTATTTATTAGAAGCAAGGCACTAGGTCCAGCCCCCACTCAAGGATGTGAATACTAACAGGCAGAGAGCACTGTGAGGCTTTTAGAGACTGCTTGACACTGATCTTTTAGCCATTTAATAAAATATTGCTTAAGGCAAAGAAAAATATATTTACACAAACATATCAGAAATTGAAACTTAAATGTATGTTGTCCCTATTGAACTAGACAACTTATAAGGCTCTAACTATTCCAGCAATGATACCCTTACTCAAGTATTTTCTGATCAATTTTTAAAATTCTTTTTCAGAGTTTCATTTAGTACCTGTGGCACATTGCATTCTTTGCAGTCCCCAAGTTCACCCCAGCCCAAAGTTATGGCTTTGCAGGTAGATTTGAATGATAGGAAGAGTTAAGAGTTATTCAGATAAATAAGGTTAGTGATCAATGTCAGTAATGCTGTTTTTCGTCTTGGCTTTTGTAAATATGAAATAAAAAAGACTGCTTTCCGTATGTGGCTCAAAATCAGCCCAGAAGGCAGAGCCTGAAAAGGATTATTTTGATTTAACCTTCATTTGAGTGTTTAAAATCTGGTACTCATCTGAAGATTTTCAATCTGCATCCTTCTTAGCTATGGTTTATGTGTTTACACATCTTACTCTGCATCTGATACTCCAGGGCAAATAGAAAGCATAAGGCCACGTTGGGGCATGTTGGAACAGAAGGAGACACTAGGGAGAGACTCAGAGTTCCCTAAGTGGGTTCCAGCGTGCACCTCCACCCCACAAACAGACAGTGCTTTTACAGCGGTACACACGGGGATCACCCCTGTGTGCATCAAGACCGCCTTCGGGTTTGTAGTTAGTGAGTCAGTATGAGACTGATATGTCCCACCCACACCCTGGGACCCCTTCAGGACTAAGGGAAATCTGAGAACACCCACAGCTACCACCCTTAACCTGGTTGGGAGGAGAGAGGCAGAGTAACATTACATCACAAATGAGGGGGGATCCCCTCCAAACTCAAAATCTTCAGGACTACAAACTATTTACAAACAGAATGCATCCTATTTGTTCAATAAACATCTCGGATTTTGTCAAGCTTAACAAAACTGTCATTTCCATTAAGCTCCATTTTCCTAGGTCCAGGGCTGGAGGTGAGAAGCTGGGCTCTAGTTCTGTGCTGACTCCTTACCCTGTGCAAAACGACCTTGAGCTTCATCCTCCTGTTCCCTCTAATCACTCCTCCCCCCTCCCCAAGACACCTCTTTCCCTTTCTCTAAACCTAAAGAGCAAACCTGTTACCCCAAGAGCCCCAATAATGACTTTCCTGGATGAAGAATTGCATTATTACTGTATGTTAAACAAACCCTCATAAAACCCGGAAGCAGTGCTGCTCACGCTCACAGCAACAAACTTTTGAGCATGTCATACATTTACCTTCATAAAACTAAGGTAGCAGGATGATCCTGGCAAGTTTTGATTTCTTGATTCTTTTCTGCATCATTTCACTTTGGTGATGACCCCTCATGCACTTTGGTGACCAGATTCTCTCACTTTTTGTGGTGGGCTTACATTCCTGGCCCCTGATGGATTGACTATACCTCCTGTATCTGTGCCCTTCTGTAGGACCCTCCCACAATGCCTTAGAGTTTGATCATGTGCCATGTGACCTGCTTTGGCCAATGAGACATTAGCAAGCATGATGCAAGGACTCATCTTCTTAGAACACCTCTTGGAAGATCATTGCCATGCTGTAAAGAAGCCCAGGGTAGATGACTGAAAGGATTTTGGGAGGCCACGCACAGAGAAACCCTGGAGGACGAGAGGCCAGCTTAGATGCTGCTACCCCAACAAAGCTCCCAGCTGAATGCAGTCAAGTGAGTGATCTCGACTATGTGACATGAAGCATAAGATGACCCCAGCTAAGACCTGTCCACACAGAGAATTGTGAGAAATAATAAATCATTGTCTTTTTGTTGTTTAATTTAATTTTTATTTTATATTGGTGTATAGTTGATTTACAATGTGTTAGTTTTCAGATGTATGGCAAAGTGATTCAGTTTTTTATATATATATATATATATATATATATATATATATATATATATATATATATATATCCATTCTTTTTCAGGCTCTTTTCCCATATAGGTTATTACACCAAGTTTTGGACTGATTTGTGGTGCAGTAGAAGATAACTGAAGACTCCTCCTTCCCTTCCCCAATCTTAAAACCTGAAAGTATAATACATTAGTCTTTACAGTTGGGGATTGATGACCTGGTTGGAGGTGGTCTGAAGGTATCTCAGCCAATAACTGAGGTCTGCATTTCTAATTGTGGATTGGAAGGTGAGGTCTTTTGGGGAAAGGTCTCTTCTCTACGTGGGTATAATGAAAAGAGGACTTATTAGGCTGCAACTTCTAGGATTCCACTCTGAGAAGTAGCCAGGAAGAGAGGATCCCTTGTCCCTCATGGCTCAATCCATTCCTTCCTCTCTTACCTTTTCCACTGACCAGCACCCAACTTTTATTTCCTTTCATGCTCAATCTTTTCATCCATTTCTTTTTTTTTTTTTTTTTTGCGGTACGTGGGCCTCTCACTGTTGTGGCCTCTACCGTTGTGGAGCACAGGCTCCAGACGTGCAGGCTCAGCGGCCATGGCTCATGGGCCCAGCCACTCCACGGCACGTGGGATCTTCCTGGACCGGGGCACAAACCCATGTCCCCTGCATCGGCAGGCGGACTCTCAACCACTGTGCCACCAGGGAAGTCCTCATATTTTCTATTGCATTAAAAGATGTTCATCTGGCGAGCCCCTCAGTTTGCTCTTCCATACCCATGTTCCTCCCCTCTCTGTGCCCTGAGGCTGACCTCTACGGTGCTGCATCAGTTGGGCTCACCAGGCCTATGGTTTCTGATTGGGTTGGGCCATTGTGAGGCACTGACAGGAAGTCAGAGGGGTGGCGGAGAGAGGCCAGGAAATGTACCTCACCCCTACCCTACCTCCCTGCCAAGCCACAGTTTCCTCTATCAACAAGGCAGCATCAGTCAGGTAGCCCCTCTCCCAAAGCCATAGTTCTTTCTGGGTTCCAGGAACAGTGCCCACAGCTTGCCCCTTTAATTCTAGGGTGGTAATGGCCTCCTACTTTTGTTAGTACCTGGGGTGCATCACCAACCTTGTTGGTTCCCTTGACCCTGTCCACAATTTGATTAATAGTCCCTTTCTCTTCAATAACTCCTAGAGTGTGTCATCTGTTTTCTGCAGGATCCTGACAAAGACGTTAACTGAAAAACAAATCGTACTCATTTTAAAGCAATTTTAAAATTTCTTATTAATTAGAGATATGCATAACTGTTAATATCTTCTCACCTACATCAAGCCAAGAGCTCCCGTGATGAATTGGTATCATTCCAGCCAAAAGCTAAGTTGCATGGGGAAGTAGAAGGAGCAAAATGACCACGTTGGTATTTATAAAAATTTATTTTCTTATTGAAGTATAGTTGATTTACAATGTTGTGTTAATTTCTGCTGTACAGCAAAGTGACTCAATTATACATATATATACATTTTAAAAAATATTCTTTTCCATTATGGTTTATCCCAGGATATTGAATATAGTTCCCTGTGCTCTACAGTAGGACCTTGTTGTTTATCCATTCTGCATATAATGGTTTGCATCTGCTAACTCCAACCTCCCAATCCATCCCTCCACCACACCCCTCCCCCTTGGCAACCACAAGTCTGTTCCCTATGTCTGTGAGTCTGTTTCTGTTTCGTAGATAAGTTCATTTGTGCCATATTTTAGATTCCACATATAAGTGATATCATATGGTATTTGTCTTTCACTTAGAATGATAATCTCTAGTTGCATCCATGTTGCTGCAAATGGCATTATTTCATTCTTTTTTTATGGCTGAGTAGTATTTCATTGTACAATATATATGTACCACATCTTCTTTATCCATTCATCTGTGGATGGACATTTAAGTTGTTTTCATGTTTTGGCTATTGTGAATAGTGCTGTTATGAACATAGGGGCTTGTGTATCTTTTTGAATTATAGTTTTGTCTGGATATATGCCCAGAAGTGGGATTGCTGGAACATATGGTAGTTCTATTTTTAGTTTTTTGAGGAACTTCCATACTGTTTTCCATAGTGGCTGTACCAATTTACATTCCTACCAACAGTGTAGGAAGTTTCCCTTTTCTCCACACTCTCTCTAGCATTTGTTATTTGTAGACATTTTTTTTCCACGCTGCTTGGCATGTGGGATTTTAGTTCCCCGACCAGGGATCGAACCCACGCCCCCTGCAGTGGAAGCACGAAGCCTTAACCACGGGACCACCAGGGAAGTCCCTGTAGTCTTTTTAATGATGGCCATTCTGACCGGTGTGAGGTGGTACCTCATTGTAGTTTTGATTTACATTTCTCTAATAATTAGCGATGTTGAGCATCATTTCATGTGCCTATTGGTCATCTGTAAGAAAATGACCACTTTGTGTTTCAAGGGGTAAAAAGAGGCTGTACTCCCATCCCTGAGATGGAGTCCCCAGGACTGGAAAAAACAGTGGTGTATGTAGTTCTGCCGGGAGTGGATGCCTGAACTCCATCTGGCTGGGAGATTGTGCTCTCCTAATGGGCCACAGTGGCCTGGGGCCAGCAAGATTTCACTGTAACAAAGCCAGCAACAGCAGGCAGATGGAGGGGACCATGGAGGGGCTTTCGGGTGTCCAAGAGCACAGGCCCTAAGCAACTGGTGGGGTACGGGAGATGGTTGACACAAATGGAAGAGGCTGGGCCCCTTGCCAATCTGGCTCTTAAGTCATTGTAAATTTAATTTGAAGAAAGTTGATGTGCTGGAACTGGATCCCTGAGGGTTATGGAATGGATTTTGGAGAGCTGCTTTGTACTGACTATTTTTTTGATTATGGAGATGTTTACAGTAAAAATGTCTTTCATGTGAAATAAGATTCTATAAATACACAGAAAACCACCTAAAATCTCTGTTGCGAGTCACAAGTCAATCTAGAAGAGGAGGGTATCTGTTGTGAAACTCACTTGAGAACAATGGTCTAATCAGGTCCAGCCATGGGTTAGGGTTAGGTGGTTAATGGGAAAAAGTCAAGTTCAATTCCTAGAGACTGGTTTTTGCTATGACTTTCATATGTAACACACGGAGTCGCAGGACAGATAATTTGAAAGGATACAGTTAAATGTTGGGACAACAAGGAAGGAAGGAAGAAGGAAGGAAAGAAGGAGAAAGAAGCTGTTGAAAAAATAGAAAACATTTTGTGTAGAGAGGTTACCAAAAGATCTCTCTAGAAACATGGCCACATCTTCCCCATGTGCATCACAGAAAAGAAAAATAGGCTTGTATATCTGCTATGATGACTTTACTCCACTACTCCCCTCATCCCACAGTCACTTCTGTAAAGTCTTGAATTATGCATTTTTTCTTTATTTCCATCTTACAAATTAGAACTCCCAAACTGGACACAAGGAATGAGACTTTAAATGTATAGAGATATTACTACAGAACAGGTGCTATATAAACATTATCTCCTGGAATCCTCGCAGCCATTCTAAGCAATAGATATGGGTGCCTCAATTTTGCAAATAAGGAAACAAGCATAAAGAGAATCAGTGAAACGCTCAAAACCTCATGACCAGAAAGCAGTGGGGCTGGGGTTTGAGCCCAAGTTCGTGTTTTTACAACTATGCTGTCTTCTAAATTGGAAGTGGGAAAAAAGATTGGTGGGGGGTGGTGGCAGGGAATGGGATCAAGTAATTGGCATTTTTGGAAAGTTGATTTATGGAAACTTTTAAATATCTCCTTTTAAAAAATCCTACTATTTTGTTCATTATTATTAATGCCAACTCTGTATTGGTTTTTAATAGTGGTTTTTGACTACAGACAAAACATTTGATTAGGAGTGAAAATAGTAGATTTGGGGGAGGGCGTCTTATCCCACCAAGTTGGGTGGGTAATCCAACCACTTCTCTCTGTTTCACCTTCTCGTTCCTTGCTGGGCTCTTAGAAGGGGACAGCCTTCTCCCTTTCAATTAGTTTTGAGATGTGTTTTTAGTGCCTGTTCATCAAGGCATAAACATCTAAATCTGCAGAAATAAAATGATTTAGATATTCATGCAATTCTCCAGAACATTTGGTATGAATTCCAGGACAAAAAGCTCCTCTTTCTGCAGAAAAAGTATATGGATAAATTGGAAGATGCTCATTTGCATTGAATATGAAAAATAAACTCCCAGCATGCAGTGAGTTGGATCGAATTTTCTCCTCTGCCTCTCAGATGGAGCAAGTCCACTTCTAACCTGCTACAGCTCACCATGTCAATATGAGTTGATCTCTCTTGGCTGCCTTTCTTTCCAGGGACAGGGAGAGACACCATCCACAGGACACAAGGGTATTTGCCCAGTCTGCTTTGGGCATATAAATCTGTGCCAGATCAATAAAGAGAGAGGAAAAAAAGGGAGGTCAAACGACTGAAAATGACAAAGTGTCATATGCTCGACCTAGTTGACCTCTGATCTATTCCTTATTTCCTATAAGATCATAACCCATGTGACCTTTGCCATGGAAACTGGGTCTGTGTGGCAAGGTGGATTTTGAGCATATTATTTATCTCTGATAATATTCTGAGCAGGTTGCTGATATCTGTGCAGCAGGAATCTGCTTCTGAAAGTGAAATGTTAGCTTCTTCTGGATCACTCCAAGCCGATATAAGCAAAGCCTTAGTTATTCACGTAAATCAAATTACAGGTGTGAAAATGAAGCTGTGGGAGTCTAGGTGTGTGTTAATGAGCATTAATGTCTGAGGAAAACAGTGTCAGTTTATTTTTTAACATATGTTTGACTTTCAAAGCTGCAAATGTGGGAAAACTCACAGGATGCTAGCATGTGTGAATGTGGCAAGACTCACAGTCAAAAGGAGACCGGGGTGATGAAACCATTGCAGCGGCAGCATCCTCTTGCTCATCTCCATCCCACTTTCGGCTCAAGAGCAGCTGCCTTTGGGTGATGCAGAAGATCAAGAAAAACATGTTTGGTCCTAGGTGAAAAGCAGAATTAAAGCTGTATCACAGACATATTTGCAGTAGGATGGTCTCCGGAACCAGTGTCCAGTGGTGTGCTGGTAAATGTTTAATAACCAGATTTCCAGGAAATAAAAATCCCTGATCTGTAGGGATGCCAATTTCCATAGCATCAGTACTTCTACCATAGTCAACTTCAAGCTATCAACCTGACCTCACTCAATGCAGAACTGGGAAGAAATGTGGAGCTGGTTCCAAGACGCCAGAGTATGACCCTTCCCTTCTCCAACCCCAAGCGCTCCACTTGAACGGGGCACCCCACTGAGTGATATGAAATTGACCGGTTTCTGTTTCAGAGGAAAAATGACAGAACAATCCTCAGGGTTTTTGCTCACGCTGCCTCCTCTACATCAAACACTCTTCTCTATCCATCCTTCAGGTTAGTGTAGAAATCTTACTTGGCTCTCCACCCCCAAACCAGGTGAGGTTCCCTTCCTACAACCCTGGGGTTCCTACCCAGCGAACATTCGTTTTAAGAGTCTTTTTAGTGCTTTGGGAGCTCCTTGAGAGCAGGACCTGACCCCCTTCACCTTTAAGACTCTGGAGTTTGGAACAGTACCTCGCACAGAATAAAAGCTTATTCATTTATTTATTCATTTATTTATTTATTTATTTATTTATTTATTAAACATCTTTATTGGAGTATAATTGCTTTACAATGGTATGTTAGTTTCTGATTTATAACAAAGTGAATCAGTTATACATATACACATATCCCCATATCTCCTCCCTCTTGCATCTCCCTCCCACCCTCCCTATCCCACCCCTCTAGGTGGTCACAAAGCACGGAGCTGATCTCCCTGTGCTATGAGGTTGCTTCCCACTAGCTGTCTATTTTACATTTGGTAGTGTATATATGTCCATGCCACTCTCTCACTTCGTCACAGCTTCCACTTCCCCTTCCCCTTCCCCGTGTCCTCAAGTCCATTATGTCATACAGAGTGAAGTAAGTCAGAAAGAGAAAAACAAATACCGTATGCTAACACATGTATATGGAATCTAAAAGAAAAAAAAAAAAAGGTCATGAAGAACCTAGGGGCAAGATGAAAAGCTTAGTTATTGATTGAATCTGGGAGGAAGGGAGAGAAAGAGTGAGGGACAGACCTTGAATTACCATCCTCTAGCTGCTTCATCCGAGAAACACAGCTGAACAATTGATAGAGTCACAAAAACAATCTGTGGTTTGAAATGTGCTCATTTACTTGATCACTTGGATTACAAGTCATTTATTTAGCTATCTAGCATTTCCATGCGGGCTGCATAATGTGGCTTTGGACTGAGACTCCCTGGTTTGAACTCAGTTCCTTCACTTACAAGCTCTGTGACTTGGGGACCAGCTCCGTATTTTTTTCTGTGCCTTAATTTCCTCTTCTGCAAAATGGGGAGAATTATTCATAGCATGTAGCTCATAGAGAGGTTGCAAGAAACGAGGAAGCAGCGTGTTCAGCACTTAGCTGAATATCTGGTTCATTTGACTCATAACTAATACTGATAAATTGTTCTCCATATTTTCTGTCAATTGATTTAACCAGAACAAAAAGTCTTCCCCAAGCCGTAAACGCCCAGCTCAAGAATGTCATTTGCATACGGACAGCCAGTGATTGGTTCCTTGCCTTTGCCTTTGTCTGCCCACCCCGTGACTGCTCCTGTTAACAGATGCAGTGGCAGGCACCAGGGCCAATGGTGCTTGGCCACCACCTCCTTCCTTGTCTTTTAGATTATGTACATCTTTTTTTTTGTTTTACATCTTTATTGGAGTATAAGTGCTTTACAATGGTGTGTTAGTTTTTGCTTTATAACAAAGTGAATCAGTTATACATATACATATGTTCCCATATCTCTTCCCTCTTGCATCTCCCTCCCTCCCACCCTCCCTATCCCTCCCCTCTAGGTGGTCACAAAGCACCAAGCTGATCTCCCTGTGCTATGCAGCTGCTTCCCACTAGCTATCTACCTTACGTTTGGTAGTGTATATATGTCCATGCCGCTCTTTCACTTTGTCACAGCTTACCCTTCCCCCTCCCCATATCCTCAAGTCCATTCTCTAGTAGGTCTGTGTCTTTATTCCTGTCTTACACCTAAGTTCTTCATGACATTTTTTTTCTTAAATTCCATATATATGTGTTAGCATACAGTATTTGTCTTTCTCTTTCTGACTTACTTCACTCTGTATGACAGACTCTAGGTCCAGCCACCTCATTACAAATAGCTCAATTTCATTTCTTTTTATGGCTAATATTCCACTGTATATATGTGCCATAGAGTCATGTACCAAAATGTTCATTGCAGCTCTATTTACAATAGCCAGGAGATGGAAACAACCTAAGTGTCCATCATCGGATGAATGGATAAAGAAGATTATGTACATCTTAATTCATTCCATCTTGGGCGATCCTGCTCCTCCTCTTCGCTCCTCTTTGCCTTGTCTCTGTTACTACACATGCTCTCTGTTTATTCCCCCATCCCTCTTCCACTTTTTCTCCCTCCTCCATTTGTGAGCTCCAAACAGACATCAACATGAGGGAGACAGAAAGTGAAATAAGGCAAAATAGAAAATCATCGTAAGTAACCTCTACAGACCTTTAAAGAAACCTGGAAGATTCCCCCAGTCACATTTTATCTTTTCAAATGCTTCCAAGCGTGCTTTTATCCCAAACCCCAGCATTCTAAATCATTAAAAACAAAACATGTATTTTTTTAATTCCAATTTTATCGAGATATAATTGACATACAGCACTGTATAACTTTAAGGCGTACAGCGTAATGATTTGACTTACATACATCATGAAATGATTACCACAATGGTGTGTTAGTTTCTGCTTTATAACAAAGTGAATCAGTTATACATATACATATGTTCCCATATCTCTTCTCTCTTGCGTCTCCCTCCCTCCCACCCTCCCTATCCCACCCCTCTAGGTGGTCACAAAGCACTGAGCTTATACTCCAATAAAGATGTAAAAAAAAAGTTAAAAAAAAAATAAATAAAAAAATGAAATGATTACCACAATAACTTTAGTGAACATCTATCATCTCCTATAGATACAAAATTAAAGACATAGAAAAAAATTATTTTCCTCTTGATGAGAACTCTTAGGATTTACTCCCTAACAATTTTCATACATAACATAGAGCAACATATATTATATTTATCGTGTTGTACATTACGTCCCTAGTACTTATTTATCTTCTAACTGGAAGTTTGTGCCTTTTGACTGCCTTCATCCCCAAACAAAACACATATATAAAAATTTTTTTCCTTAATAACTCATTTTGCCAAAGCTTTCTTTCCAACTAAATGTACCTTATTTGTACTAATAATATCCTAACTAAAACTTTTCTGCTAAAAATATTCTAAAATGATTCCAACTCAAATGTACATTCTGATTAGTGTTGTTTTTCTTGGGGGGGGGGGGTGATACAGACTAACCTGGGAACCTGAATACCCCAATAACATTGCTTCTATAGGAAAATATTGTAGAGCATGAACTATAAAGGGAGAACTCCTTGTCTATGCTGTTGATTACAAATAGTTGAAATTATGGGCTTCTTTTGTCACTCAGTGTCTTTTTAGGCCCAGGGAGGCCAGGGCAAGGAGAGATTACCCCAAGCACCACATATGCACCAACAAAGACACACTCAGGGTACAACCTTTTCAAGGGACATGTGTTTTGCTACAAGGAAACGATCCTTTGCTTTTGTAAGACAGTCTGTTCAGAATGTGTGGAGAGCGAGTACAGCAGGACCCAGCAGGATGTGTGTTTTGCTGAATATCAGCATGTTGATCCTAGACACAAAGCTTATCTACTTTGCTCAGAAAAACATTACTTCTGCAATTCTGTAGAATTGGATAGCAATCAACATGGGGACTCTACACTGGCTCACCATGAACGCTGTTTAACTGGAAAGCTAGGGTGTTAGGGAACCTGCCCTTTAGAAGTCCAAACTGAGTTCAACTATTTCTTATCCAGTGACCTTTAACCTTGTTTTGAAAAACTCTTCTCAGTGCAGGAATAACCGCTTTACGATTCCAAATATATAGTTACTATATAAATGATATAGTCATGATATTAAATTAAGATATACTGGTAGGCTAGCAAGAAAGTCTTTATAAGGAGTAGAATACTGGGATGTGTTCCCTAATGGCAGTTATCTGGAGAAGAAGTATTCCTTTAAACCAAAGCCAGACCTGAAAATAAGGTTTTAGGTAGGTAGAGGAAACTTGGTAAGTGAAATCAAGTTATGTCGAAAAGCCCTGGGTGATGGGCAGGGCCACTAAGTACAGTTGGGCAGGTTGTTCACTGTGCAAAAGTGCCTGGTTGGGGGAGTAAGTTGAGGCTGCAGTTCAGGCCACCTTCTGCTCCCCAAGAGAAGAAACCACAGAGCACCTGCCCAGAGGGGGCACCTTTGTCAAATTCACACAAAGATGCCTTATAGGCTAACCAAGACCCTGGGTGACAGGCTTCATGATGGCACCAGTCAGATGGCAACAGAAGCAGAGATATAAAGGGGTCAGGTAAGAGCCTGGCAATTGGGGCTTCAGTACACAAATCTCAACACAGCACATGAAAGGGCCTATGGGCTAAAAGCCCTGGAAACACCCTGACCAAACCAGGGTCAAAAAAACTATTTGTGAATCTTGTACCTCTGTCTGTGTTTATTTCCCTTTGTTTTTCCTTAGAATTGTACAAAACTTTTAGAGTTCCAGTCTGCCTTGACTATGTTTAGAGGAACCTTGGGAAAGGTTTTGTTTGACGTTTGGGTCACAGTATTAGAGAGTCATCTGCCCCCAGTGCCCAGAAATGTGATTACGGAAGAAATTGGAACGGCCTACCTTCCCTCCACCCCTCCCTCTCAGGGGGTCTTATAGAGTTCAGCCTATTTGGGAACACCCTTTGGTCTGATTTTCTTTTTAATTCATTGAAGTTAGGGAACTTAGTAGAATTTCTTTATGTCTCTTATGAGGGAGGGGGGTAAATGCTGAGGGCCTTCCAGTCATTCCCATAGTTGATTTTCTTTGGGGGGAACAAAGGAAATTGTCCAGAAAGAGAGTGATGAAATACTACTTTCTGCTTTTTGTGAGAATCTTCAAGGAATGCCACAAGATTGTAACTTTCATCTCAGCCTCTCCAAAGGAGACTCAGGCACTCACTCTAGCAACCGTCTGAGTAGGAAGCCATCTGTTTGGGTGTCTTCTCCTCATAAAGTTGTGAAAAAAAATTTTTGCTCTTTCTAGCACTGTCGAGGCTTCCAGCAGGGCCTGAAATCATCACACAGTTGGCAAGCAAGTGAACAGAATCAACTGTTGATTCCTTCAGCCCTTAGAGTGAGGACTTGTCTTGTTTCTTCCCATTAGGACAGGATAGCTCTGGGTTATCTTAAAATGGCACATAAGAATGTTTGGGAATTTTAGAGATGAAGCCGGATTGCCTGTGTTGTCAAAAATGCCTTCTATGGCCCTGGACTCAGTAAGAACTGCCTTTCATTCTCAGTATGTAGCTCTAAGGCCAGAGAAAGAACAATGTCTTGGACTGTACTGGATGCACACTTAATGTGCACCACGGCCTGGGGAAATCTGAAAGCTCACCAGTGCTATCACTTTCCATTTTTTTGGCCACGCCATATGGCTTGTGGAATCTTAGTTCCCTGACCAGGGACTGAACTCGGACCCCGGCAGTGAAAGCACCGAGTCCTAACCACAGGACCGCCAGGGAATTCCCACTTTCCATTTACTCTTTTTTCTTTTTCTGTTTTTAATTTTTAAAATGAAAACGTTTTGTAAATTGTAGTGAAATACACATAACATAAAATTTACTATCTTAACCATTTTTAAGTGTATGGTTCAGGGGTATTAAGTACATTCACATTATTATGCAACCATTGCCACCATCCTTTTCCAGAATTCTTTTTGTCTTCCCAAACTGAAATTCTGGACCCATTAAACAACAATTTCCCATTCCTCCCTCCCCTCAGCCCCTGGAAAACATCACCCTACTTTCTGTCTCTGTGAGTCTGAGTAGGTACTTGAGTGGAATTCAACAGTGTTTTTCCTTTTGTGCCTGGCTTATTTCACTTAGCATAACGTCATCTAGGTTCAGCCATGAGGTAGGATGTGTCAGAATTCTTTTTTACGGCTGAATATTATTCCATTGTGTGTATATACCACATTTGTTTATTCACTCATCTGTCAATGGACACTTGGCTGGTTTCCACCTTTGGGCTATTGTGAATACTGCTGGTATAAACATTGGGGTACAAATATCTCTTCAAGACTCTGCTTCGAATTCTTTTGGATATATACCAACAAGTGGGGTTGCTGGATCATATGGTAATTCTATTTTTAATTTTTTGAGGAACCATGGTATTTTCCATGGTGGCTGCACAACACAGCTTTTCATTTAGACCCATGCATCCTCTGGGTCCTTTTTAGGAGTTTCTACTCATAAGGATGAAAAGGACCAACTTGGTCATTTGTAACAGTCTTTCCCCTGCCCCTCATCCTCCACCAAAAGCAGGACACCTAAGCGGAAGAGACTCTTCTGATTAGCCTCAATGACGGTTTTGTTTCTTGAATTGGGAAAAAGACATTAAAGTTCCCATAATGGTATAGGTCAACCCATGTTCTCTTTTCTTGGGGATATTCTGACCGAGACTAGTCACTGAATTATTGGTAATAATCCCTTGGTCTTTATATGGCTTTGTACTTCCAATCATTCCTTTCATCTCAGGTTCACAAAAGACTTGTCTCCCAAGTAACTATGACTGAGGACTATCATTTTATGATTGTGGAAGAAATGAAGAGCAGAACATTTAAATGACTTGCCCAGGGTGACTGGGGGTGGCAGGGGCGGAGCCAAGAAGGAAAGCCAAGAGCCTGTGGTCCCCTGTCTGAATCCACAACCTGCACTTATTCTAAGCCGCACTGGTGGATCCAGAGAGGGCCGTGGTTTCCAGAAGCTGCCCTCTGAGGGGCTGACAGGTTAGCCAGATCCAGCTGAAGAGAACAAGCAGCATTTGCCACTGGGTTTACCCTACCAAGGACAGGAGAGTGTGACCTCGGACAGTAGAAAAACAGCTCGAGGAAGGTTATTTTCTAGTGGGGGGTGTAAGGAAGAAGTTATTCTCTTGAGACTATTATAAACAAATAAGAAAGCAAGTCATCAAGTTCAGTTTGGCAAAAGGATGCTCTTTAAAGCATCTGCTTCCTCAGTTAAAATGCATGTCTGAGGGTTCACAGAATACTACCAACCAATGAAAAATTAGGGCGCATCTTGGCTTATCGAAGCATTCCGGTCTAGTAAAAGTAAACATGGGTGATATGGATCAGCAAGGCAGCCAAACACCTCTGGGGCCCAGTGAGCACAGACCCTGGTTCTAATAAAAGACTTCATCCTGTTGTTTGAGAGGGTATACACAGCTCCCTAAGGGATTCTGTAAAATTCCTTTGACTTGCCTACAACCTCCCTATATTTGAGTGTTTTGTATTTTCTAGATTATGTAACAAGGAGAAAAACAATACGTGCCCAACTGCATTGAATTTTGCTTATTTTCTGTGACATGATGGTTATTGTGTATAATTTACAGTGATGCAGAGGAGAAAACACACTCCTTTCTCACAGAAACACTGCATAAACAGAGCTGTTAATCTTCCAAAATGAACATATCGTTCTTTGTATTGTATGTCTCTGGAAAATGTTCAACCCAGTTGGGGTCATGTGGGTTCTGTAAAAGTTACAAACCAGTTAGACCTTGCCCTTTCAGCAGCCATGCAGGAGTTAGAGATTGAGGAAAACGGAGGGGCTCTTCCAGAATTTTCCTGTTGCCTATTCCCTACACATGCAAACAACAAGAGAATGTTTTAAGTGATTAATTTCGATAAGGGTATTGGGTACACATGAGTCTATTTCTGGTACGTAAGTCATCCGTAAAAGATAGACCCCAATCGGAGAACTTTCTTTCTTTTTAAGAGATTTTAGGAAACGTTTCTCTAATCATGACAGCCTAGACAGAGCCAGTCTTAGGGGACTGGGGACAATGGTGCCTCATGCTAGAGTGACTCAGGAGGCATGAGAGGGGAGAAGGATGTGGCTCTATGAACTGGTGCTAAAAATAGCTGGAGACATAGGCAAGAGTGCCATCTCCCCAGGACTCACGCCCAAGGCCAGGTGGGCAGTACTACCCCTTCTCCCTTGGTGCATCCCTTCAAGCTACAGACCTTTGTGTGGTTTTAATCTGCTTCAAGGCTGTCTGAGGTTTATTTTAGCTTCATTTTAAGCTAACAAAAATGCTGTGTTTAGAAGATAGGGAAAGAAGGGAGGGAAGGAATGTATACTTTGTCCCAAGGTTTAAACACCCTGCCTCTGAGTCACCTTTATTTTGTTTGTTAGGTCATATTCTATCATGTGTTGCAAATCACATCCACAAAGACTATCCAAAGGGCTTCGAATCTTACTCTGTGTGAAAATTTTGCACTGGCAGTTACCTCACTGACCAGAGAGTGGTAAATCTACAGTAGTAAATTGGTTGGCCTCAATCTACAAAAGCCTTTAGCAAAATGTACAGCCATGTGAATGATGGTGGCCTTGTCCAGAATTTGTCACAATCCTGCAATGCATTATGAATTGCCTCCCAGCTTGGGGTAAACCAGGCTTTCCATATTTATTATTTATTTTTTCATCGAAGCCAAAAGAACAAAGCAAAATGCATTCAGTGCCAGAGACAAGATGAGACATCCAGGATGATAAAAGCCTGAGCAAGTGCTGATAGGTCACTAAAATGTACCGAAGCCTCTTCCTTTGCCTTCTTGTTTTAAAGAAGTTCCCCAACTATGTGGTGATTGCATTTGATTTATGCTCACCGAGCTCAAAGAGAAAAGCAGCCATTTTCCCCAAAGGACTTTCATAGTTTTTCCCCTTCCAAAGCATTTTTACATCTCTTTGGCTTCACAAAATCCTTGGAACTCCAAGGAGGACAGGAATTCGTACTGACTCAGCTTGGCAGGGGGCTGAGGGTGTTCTCCCAGGTGGTATAACACTTCTGTAAAGCAGGAATTGGACTCTCCCTGGAGTAAGGAAGACCCAGACTAGCCCACAAGATCTCCACGCCAGTGTGTCTCAGCTGATGCTTAAAGGTCAATTTCTCTCCTCAGTGGCTCTGTTCTCCTTATTGGCCCAGGCTACCCAATGAGAGCCAGCCCAAATGACTTTCCAAGAAGCAAATCACACGAAAGATAGCTACAACAGGGAGGGGGTGCCTTCTCCCTGCCTTCAATTTCATTGGGACACCGAGAAGCTATTAGTGACCTGAGCTGTCCCCAAATGGGAATCAAAATAACTAACTTGTCAGGAAAGAGAGCCTGACTAGGGTCAACAGGCTCCTTATATTTTGGTTCCTAAGAGCTCTGCATTTCTTTGTTTTCTGTGCCAATTAGTCCATCGTGGTATGTATCTCATGTAGAGAACACGCTCGTAAATCTAACTGGAAACCAGAATGTAGCACGATCATTTGATTCTGGGAAAAATCCATTTGATTTATGAGGTATTATGACCCAGTGAGCCGTATTGTACTTTCTTCTCTGCTGCCTGGCTTAACTGTGCTGGCAAGCAAGTTGGCCTCTCGGCCTCACAATCCCAGGATTCATGGCCTGCTTCTAGCAGCCACATGGGTCAGGGAGGGAAGGGTGAAGAGAAGGGAGGAAGAGTTGCTCTTTAATTACCGCTTATTTGAATATTAAATTATTCCTCATGAAAATAGCTAGATTCAGCAGTCTGGGGCTGGGGCCACATTTTTCTGTGAATGTGACCAACAGCTTTGCTTCAGAAGAACTCTGGGAAAGCCCACACTTGAGTAAACGTCCTGGGAAGTCTTGTGAATCAAAGGCAAGCTGACATTTCCAAAAGGGACACCATCACAAAGGCCTCACAATTCGGTTACTTTAAGGGAATTTGGTCTAGAGAGCACATCAAGTAAATGATGATTCCTCTGAGAATACTGCCATGTACCTACTTCTGGCACTCCGAACGGCATTTTGATGGAGGCTGGTGATTTCCTTTGCTGCGTGCTTGGGAACAGAAATTGACTTTGCTTCCATCCGTGAGGCTAGCGTAGGTGAACCCAAAGAGGGGGCAATGGCTTGTCCTCCCACACAGGTGCAAAGTAGCCAATTACCGGAGCAGCCCACCAAGGAGCACTGCTTTCAAAGGAAGCACAGCAAAGTGATCTGTGCTTCTTACCTCTGCAGAGGGCCCAGCCCAAGGGCACGCTGGGAACTCCTGGTCACAAAGAAAGCACAAGCCAAGGAGGGCTGGGGTAAGAATGGAAAGTGGGGAGTCCTCTGGGGCCAGCAAATGTTCCTCTCTTGACAGGGAGGGTATGTCGGAGCAAATCTCTAAATCTAAATGGGCATAGCAATCCAGGTCTGTCAAAATATAGGGCAGGGAGGCAACGAGGCTCCCAAGCATGTGAATGGTGCCTATTTGAGCAGACACGAATGAGTCTGAAAGAAGGAGCCAGGCTGGGGAAGGGGGCAGAACCTACACTATAAGCTCCATGAGAGCAGAGGTCCCATCTGTTTCATGTCCACACTCCCCTGTGCTGAGGGCATGGTCAGGTACACATTAGGGGCTCGATAACAATGTGTGGAATGAACGAGATGCTTGGGGTTCCCCAGCTGGTAATGGGTGTAATAATAGTTGTACCTGTATCGAAGAGTAATACTTAACAGGTAGCATGATATTCATTTAGTTAATGCATGTAGAATGCTTAGCCAAGTGCCTTACGCATAATGACTCCCCCTGGCATGTCTACTAATGAATAAGATGCTATATCCAGTCCTTCAAACTATTGGTGAGGGGGCTTCCCCCATCAAGACACGCCTCCATTGATTCCAGAACTTAGTGGGGTCCAGCCCATAGATGGATGAAGATAAGACTGGCAGGGACCAACAGACACATTCAGGCCTGAGTGAAGTCCCAACTTGGGTCTTCTTCCTCACTTTTCTATAGTTAAGAGTTGAGGCTTTTGAGTCAGAGCCGGGTTCAAATCCCTGCCCTGCCAGGCAAGTTGCAAAATTCTCTGAGCTTCAGATCCCTCATTTGTAAAATGGGGATGTTAATAGTACTTACTGAAGGGTGATTGTGAGGACTAAATGAAAAAATGTTAGATTTTAAGCACAGGGGCTGACTGTTGAATACGGTGACCATTACTGACGCACCCGATAATGGTAGCTATAGCTAGTACTTTTGTTAATCAGACATACTATGATCTAGTGTCTCATTCTTCCCATTGTTCTCATGCTTGGGACCCTGAGACAGTGCCTTATGTAGGGTGAGTATTTAATAGGTGAACGTGCCTAACTCTTCCTCTTTTCTCTACCCCTCTGTTGGGATGCCAGTCAACAGAAGAGCTAAGCTCTACTTCAAGCTGCAGGTCCAGCTGGCTCAAGGGAGTCCCAAGTGTGTCTCGTCTTCTTCTCGGGACCAGTAGTTGAGGCATGTTCTTCTCATGGTGGTGTCTAAAGCACAAGAGTGCAAGCCCAACCATACAGGCACATTTTAAGCCCCTGCTTGAGTCATATTTGCAAACATCCCATTGGCAAAGTATGTCGCATGGCCAAGTCTAAAGTCAAAGTGTGGGGAAATACACTCTAAGGGAAGAATTGCCATTACATGGCAAAAGTCATAGCTATAGGGAGGGGTGAAAAATCAGGATCAATCATCAGAAAGCCTTCCCTGATGGTGCCCCAAGATACTCAATCCCAATCCTATATATAGTATGCCTCCACACCAGCACTGACCACACCAGCTTCTAGATATGTTTCCTAGGCTCCCTGCAAGACTGGAAGTTTTTCAAAGGGAAGAATGGTGTCTTATTCCTTTCTCTAACTCCAGCACCTAGCACAGTGCTTGGCACACAGTAGGTATCTCATGAATGAATGTTTGTTTTCATTAATGAATACATGTTTGTTCCCATGGATGAATGGATGTTTGTTCTCGTGAATGAATGGATGTTCATTACCCTTGTTTAATCATCTCTCATCAGTGTGTGGACAATCAAGGTTTGGGATAACTGGGGCTTTGGGAGATGGTGATGAGCCCACTCACCATCATTAGGGACCTGTGTCCCAGATAGAACCCTCTTCCATAAGTGGCTCACAGACCTCCTCATTGGTTGTCTTCATCGTTCTCCAAAGCTCCAGTTCACCTTCTCACCCATATTTAGGACCACTTTTAGGGGCAGGTCTCTGTTTTGTTTCATTCCTAAAGAAGGGAAGTGTTTTCCTCTCAAATAAATATAGTTTTTAGCCTTCCTGGGTGCTTTAACCACAACTCTTTTTAGGTCTTCAGAAGTCACCTTTATCTCCCCAACATGAAACGGTTGTTTATCCAGCATCTTGAAGCAAGTTTTAGGGGGATAGGTCCAAAGAGTATTTGAGCAATGACCAACAAATATCTGAAAGCCAAACACCTTTCAGCTCTGTCCCTCTCCAGAATGAGTTCCCAGTGACAATCCTTAACTCCCCACACACAACCCAAAGATTTATGCAGCTTTCTTCCCTTTCTGTCTTGATCCTTAATCCCAGTAACCCAGGAGGCCAGGAAGCCTTCATGCAACTAGAACTAAAGTCTTGCCCTGAAAGCTCAGATTTCTGAAGGTAGATAGCAGATTAGGCCCCTTGCATAACTGCATTTGATACGTACTGCAAACAGATCAACCAAGGATGTCAGGAGTTGTTGGTTTTATTATAGAAACATATTTGGAGGGCTCAGTTTACTTTTTATTCTTCATTGGATTTCATAATAGTGGACACTTCTATGCTCTGTCATAGATTATTTGCTTTTCTAAATACACTTTTACAGTAAATTAAGAAGCATTTTACTCAATAAGACACTTTTTGAATTTCCAATGGGAGTATTTTTGCCCAAAAGGGAACTAGTATTGTCAAAGTTGTCTTTGTGATTTGCACTTGAGGTCAAATTAAAAACAGCCTTTGGAGCCCAATTAAAGAATCATAGAAATCGTAGGCCTTGAAGGAAAAATATCTCTTTGACTTCCTGGAAAAACAGTCAGACTTGAACTTCTAAAGGTTGAGCTAGAGTGAGAACTATGAAAGGAATATTTTCTCTCTTATTCCAGGGCTGGGTTCAACTAAAAACTGGACCAATCTTACAACAAAAGTACCCCTAACACCTTTTCTGTGCCCAGCTAAGTGCTGTGGGAGAGAGAAAAAAATTAGAAAACATGGTGACTGCTCTTTAGATTCACCAGTCACACCCTGGAAGCGACCAGAAAGAATACTGTATAGTGTGTTCTAGTCTAGAGCTTCTTAAACTTTAATGTGCATACAGATCACCTCTGACTCAAGAGTTCTGGCATGGGGCCCAAGAGTCTGCATTCCTAACAAGCTCCTAGGTGATGCTAATGTTGCTTGTCTGTGGCCCACACTTTGAGTAACAAGGTTCTACTTGTGGAACATTCCAGAATATTGTGGAAGAACATAAAGGTGAGAGAGATAATAAAGGTGAAAGTGCGGAGGAATTCTTCTCAGAGGAAGTATGCAGATCTGAAAACAATGTACATCTAGCAGAGTCAAATTCCCACCAAGCATTCTCACTTACAAAGGCCCCGTGAGGAGCCCAAAACAATCCTAGAGTTAATTATAAACATGGTGCCCATTAACTCAGGTTTGCTCATGCATATTCTCACTCAACTGGTGAAACGTAAAATTGATTCTGCTCCCACCTAAGAAGACAGGGTCCTAATAATATATATATAATATATTTATATATATACTTACATATTACATATGTGTAAATTCATATTCCTTGCTGATCTATTTCCATTGAATGTTTTGTGACACAAACACGCAAGTACAACCTCCAAAGATCTTACTACCCACCTAAGACTAATTACAGTCAACGGAACTTCTGAACCTGAGTAAAATTTGGTGCGGAGTGCCTACCAGAAAAGAGTGATAGACTTAATAAGCTGCCTTTTAAACCTCATAATACGCTTCCACAAAAGTTATGTGACTTGGAAAATGATAAAAGAAAACCGAAGAGAGAGCAGAAACTACTTAAAAGACAAAGAATTTGGTTGATTTTTTTCACGTTTGGAGGTTTTTAATTCGCTTTTATGAAACCTGAGCTGTCTGAGAGCATCAGGATACAGGCACAACGCAGAGAACGGTGGGATTATCTGCTGGTCCTCGCCTTCCCAGGTCAGGGAGAAGGAGGTTTCATTACAAGGACTGCAAGTCCTCTCAGCTCCCAGTCAATGCTCTTGGCTCAAACAGGGGGAAGGGGAGAAAATAGGGGATGGGGGGAAGTTCCTGAGACTCAGACACTGCTTGCTTCTCCCTTCTCCTTATTCCCTTCCCTTCCCAGCAGATCGTGGCTGGCCTTGGGCAAAACAGAGGCCCAGGGGCAGTTGGAGGGAGGGGGATGGGACAGAGCATTAAGGGGAACGGCCCTTGGCCCAAGGCCAGGGTGGAGGGTAGGACCCAGCCCTCCCCCCTACAGCTCCCCACTGAGTTCACAGCACAGCAAATACCTCTAGTCCAACAGCTCTACTTGGAGGTATACTGAGTCCAGGGTCCAAAGGGGCAGGTGTGTGTTGAGCACTTGGAAGGGAATTAGAAAGTGAATCTGTTTCTTTATGTTATTTTTATTAATTAAAAAAAACTGTTGGGAGTTTGGGATTAGCAGATGCAAACTGGTATATATAGGATGGATAAATGGCAAGGTCCTGCTGTACAGCACAGGGAACTATATTCCATATCCTGTGATAAACCATAATGGAAAAGAATGTATATATATGTATAACTAAGTCACTTTGTTGTACAGCAGTAATTAACACAACACTGTAATTCAACTATACTTCAATAAAAACCAAATTTTGAAAAAGCTAGCTTTTCCCTCCATCACACCTACTAAAAATGTTGAATAAACATTTATAGGATATCAGTGTGAGAAAGCACACAGCTATTATCCTGGTGTCCCCATCACCTCTCTCTAAAGGAAAATGGTTTAGCCTGGTTGAAGAGTATTTTAGGCAGGAAGAGAGTTCAGGCAACGGTGGCAGTACTGTTTGCTTAGAGCTGGAAAGAAGGTTGTGGAAACTCAGGTCGCCAAGGCAGGTTGTGGCCAGATGGTGGGGAACCAGCTGAATGCCAAGCTGAGAGTCTGGGCACTCTTCTTTTTTAGGTAAGCATGTTTTTGACCCAGAGATGAAATAAAATCTGAAATTGGCCGTATTGAAGTACTTGGTAATTGGCACTTGGTGCTGCTTGCTGTAGGCCATTCACCCACTTGACAGCTCCTCAGGGAGTTCTAAGGGTGGTTCAGTAGGGAGGGGGCGTCCAAGTTCAAGGTAAATGCAACAGCAGACCTCTGAAAGCAACAGGCTAATCCCCAGCACCTTGGACCCAGACTCAAACCAGAGACTTCTCAGTGAGCTCCAAAAGACATAGAGAGTAACTGGTCCTCAGAGGGGCACAATGGCCGGCAGGTCCCCCAGATGGGGGCATCCATATTTTTCTCATTAACTTCTTCGTGGCATGAAGTATTATGTCTTGCTGAGGATGGTGGAAAATATTTCACTGAAGTCTTAAGTTGGAAAAAAAAAGAAAAGAAAAGTTAAAGTTTTTTTCTTTCTCTTTATGACCCCAGGCCAAAGAAAAAGTTTGTCACTCTGAATGTTTATGAGAGGGGTAAGCCAGAAGAGCAGACATAGCCAAATCTCTCTGACTCATTATGAGCAGTAGTAGTGGCACGCTCAATTAGTAGGCAGTATAATTTACCGAGCCCCCAGGGTTGGAGGTGGTGGGACATGGGGTTGGGGGTGGCAGAGTGAGGTGGAAATTAGAATTTTCAAAGTTATAAATTTACCCAAGTGAATGAGATAGCAGGTGACCCCTCTGAGTGAAGCCAGGGCTACCTGGCCGTCAGTCACTTGTGAGCTCCGATAGGTCACTTGTTTGACCCTGCTGTCTATATTGCTAAAATGAGTAATGTATTAGCAATGTGAGAAGCCTTGGATCATAAAACCAAAGGGGAATAAATCCGCCAAGGCTGTCAGGATGTGGAAGAGGCAGAAATTTAGAGCTGGGACCCGCTGGGCTGGGTGATGCTCTTCTCGCTCTGAGGATGCCAATTTCTTCCTCCCATGGTCAGGTCAGCTCCAGGGCTGCCCTGTACGAGAAGCAGCCCAGGACTGAATTTTCTGCTGCTTCTGGTGAGGGAGGGCTGTTGGTGATAAATAGCATCCCATGGAGATTTTCTTGATTGGTGTGGTTTTTAACACACTTTTGCTCTCTGTTTCACCCTGGCGTGCTCGTTCATTATTTTCTTCATTTATTTGTTCATTCAGCTAAGATCATTTACACACCAGCTGTGTGCCAAGTGCTGTGCAAAGCATGGGTGACTACAGTGCTGGCCAAGACCCAGGCCTGCCTTCAAAGGGCTTTCAGTAAAGAGGGGCAAGCTAGTCTGAAAGTTTTGGGTTCTAGATGATTCCAGAATGGCCCATGCAAGAGGCCGCTCCAGACCACAGGGCAGTGTACGTCCTCAGGGAAAACTGAATCTGGCTTGGACTGAACAAGAAAGATTTCTCTGACTGCCTCGTGGTTTGAGAGGGAAAGAGGTTTGGTGGAAATTAGTCTAGAACTTTTTTCTCCCTGTCATCCTGTGTGAGTGATAAGATCTCTACCTGGATTCCCAGACTCAAACCCGGACCAACGTACATGAGGCTTCACTTCCTCTTCTGCCCAAGCCTGAGTGTCACACACCCCCAGCCCCAGTGTCATTCTCACACTCAAAGCTGCTGTGTCCCATATTGGCAGTTCTGTCAGAATTAAACACTGGCTCTTCCATAGTGGATATAATCGCTCGATGGTGAAACCAGAGAAATCTAAGAGTGAAAGACTAATTTTCATACCTGGAGAGTAAAAATAGTATACGTACTACAACATTCCTGAATAGGGATGGGTCTCTCAGGAAGACTATTCTGTTCCATCTTAATGTGACAAGATAATTTTTGAGGTCTTAATTGATGTCCTCCCTCTCCCTATGTATTTTTCCCTTTTCTTTTTCCTGTTTCCAGCTGATAACCAGACTCTGGGCTTCCTCATCTCAGAGAAAACTGGCAGTGGGACAACTGAAGTTGATAAAGTGGAGCGCCGCTGGGGCCACAGGGAGAGGAGATGCCTTAAGGCAGTGAGTCTAGAGGAGAGAGAGCCAGAGAAACCCAGGAGGGGTCGCATTTTGTGGCTTCTGAGAATAGAGGAGGTCTGCAGATCTGCACCCTGGGGGCCAAGCAAACGTCATAGGGGAAGGACTGTGAGATACTCCTTAGGGAAGCTTCCACTGGCCACAGGGGCTCCCATTCTAGAGCAGAGTGCTGTGCTCCAAGCACACCTGGGGAGCAGGGGAACATATGGGCTGTGAGGAAGGACTTCTCAACAGTAACAAGTGTGGCAGTTGACCTAAAGACTTAAAGATATGTGTATGTGGTCTTGTCACTTGGAAAACCACAGGATGTTTGCATCACCCTAGGAGTCGGGGGAGCTTCTTTTTTTTAATTTTTATTTTTATTTTATTTTGTTTTATCTATTTTTGGCTGCGTTGGGTCTTCGTTGCTGCGCACAGACTTTCTCTAGTTGTGACGAGCGGGGGCTACTCTTCATTGTGGGGCGCGGTCTTCTCATTGCGATGCCTTCTCTTGTTGTGGAGCAGGGCTCTAGGTGCGCAGGCTTCAGTAGTTGTGGCACGCGGGCTCAGTAGTTATGGCGCACAGGCTCAGTAATCGTGGCACATGGGCTTAGTTGCTCCACGGCATGCGGGATCTTCCCAGACCAGGGCTTGAACCCATGTCCCCTGCATTGGCAGGTGGATTCTTAACCACTGAGCCACCAGGGAAGCCCGGGGGAGCTTCTAAACCTTTGGATTTCCTATCAATCCAGCCTGATGGGATCAGAGTATAAATGAAATTGATTTAAGTACAATTAAGAATTGCAATATTCCTACAATCCTGAGAGTATCTACTGAGTCATACCTGTTACTCTCCCCAGATATTTCTTTCTTTACCTGTTTTGGCCAGAGTGGGGATATCAGGTCTAGCATTCAGACTGATCTTAGTGTAAGGCCTGCCCCTCTGAGGTAGACAGCCTCACCTGAATAAAAGCTTTTCTGGAGTAGGATCCTCCAGGACGTACATATACATTTTATGCTCCTACATGTACATTCTGTGCTCCATGCCTCCCTTCTCGCTCTCTCTCTCTTTCTCTCTCTCTTCTCCACCTTTCCTCCCTCCCTCCCTTTTCCCCTCCTTCTCTCCCTGCTTTGGCTTCAGGGTTTATGCTCTTAACCATTACGCTATACTCCTTGTCTGTCACTTTGCAAATACCAAGAAAGGATGGTCAGTTCTATCTGGGTTAATATGAAAATATATCTCCAAGAATCAAGGTGCAGAAGAGTGTGTATGGAATGCTTTTTTGTGTGTAAATAAAGGTAGAAATTTGAATGGCTAGACAGATAGACTGATTGATTGATTTCTTGGTATATACCTAAATAATTTGGGGGGTGGGGCGGGAGAGACGAAATGTATTAATAGTAGTTGCCTTTGGGGAGAGAGACTAGAGGTGCAAGGAGAGAAATGTTTACCTTCAATTTTGTTCATTTATGTACTATTTGAATTTTCTAACCACGTATATGCTTTACTTTTTAAAACTATCTACGAAGATCATATAAAAAGTGAGATTTATATAAAGCTTTTTAAAACTTTCTTCCCCAGACATCTTTTTGTACAAACAACTCATAAATACAAGTTACTAAAAAAAAAAAAAATAATTGCATTATGCTTGTCAAATAATTCTAATATTCTTATGCTTCCCCCTATAGGCCAGGAGAATTCTGAGGTGATCCTTAAGACACCACCCATCATGGCTGGCTTTGTCAGGGGGTCGGATTCTAGATTGGTCTGGATGTGAAGAGGCTTGTGTAACAGAAGGAGAAGGTACCTGTTGATTACATCTGCTTTCCCCACCCCCAAACCCTCAAAGACCCTGTGAGGAATCTAGAAACTGCTATGAGGATGAAGCTGACATAGCCAAAGCATTGTTTTAACATCTTTATTGGAGTATTGCTTTACAATGTTGTGTTAGTTTCTGCTGTATAACAAAGTGAATCAGCTATATGTATACATATATCCCCATACCTCCTCCCTATCCCACCCCTCTAGGTGATCACAAAGCACCGAGCTGATCTCCCTGGGCTATGTTGTTGCTTCCCACTAGCTATCTATTTTACGTTTGGTAGTGTAATATGTCCATGCCACTCTCTCACTTCGTCCCAGCTTCCACTTCCCCTTCCCCATGCCCTCAGGTCCATTCTCTATGTCTGTGTCCTTATTCCTGTCCTGCTCCTAGGTTCTTCAGAACCATTTTTTTTAAAAGATTCCATATATATGTGTTAGCATACGGTATTTGTTTTTCTCTTTCTGACTTATTTCACTCTGTATGACAGGTTGTAGGTCCATCCACCTCATTACAAATAACTCAATTTCATTTCTTTATATGGCTGAGTAACATTCCATTGTATATATGTGCCACATCTTTTTTTTTATAACATCTTTATTGGAGTATAATTGTTTTACAATGGTGTTTTAGTTTCTGCTTTATAACAAAGTGAATCAGTTATACATATACGTATGTTCCCATATCTCTTCCCTCTTGTGTCTCCCTCCCTCCCACCCTCCCTATCCCACCCCTCTACGTGGTCACAAAGCACTGAGCTGATCTCCCTGTGCTATGCAGCTGCTTCCCACTAGCTATCTTCTACTTTACGTTTGGTAGTGTAATATGTCCATGCCACTCTCTCACTTTGTCACAGCTTACCCTTCCCCCTCCCTATATCCTCAAGTCCATTCTCTAGTAGGTCTCTGTCTTTATTCCCGTCTTGCCCCTAGCTTCTTCATGACCTTTTTTTTTCTTCTTAGATTCCATATATATGTGTTAGCATACGGTATTTGTTTTTCTCTTTCTGACTTACTTCACTCTGTAGGACAGACTCCAGCTCCATCCACCTCACTACAAATAATTCAATTTCGTTTCTTTTTATGGCTGAGTAATATTCCATTGTACGTATGTGCCACATCTTCTTTATCCATTCATCGGTCGATGGACACTTAGGTTGCTTCCATGTCCTGGCTATTGTAAATAGAGCTGCAATGAACAATTTGGTACATGACTCTTTTTGAATTATGGTTTTCTCAGGGTATATGCCCAGTAGTGGGATTGCTGGGTCATATGGTAGTTCTGTTTTTAGTTTTCTAAGGAACCTCTATACTGTTCTCCATAGTGGCTGTATCAATTCACATTCCCACTAACAGTGCAAGAGGGTTCCCTTTTCTCCACACCCTCTCCAGCATTTATTGTTTGTAGATGTTTTGATGAAGGCCATTCTGACCGGTGTGAGGTGATACCTCATTGTAGTTTTGATTTGCATTTCTCTAATGATTAGTGATGTTGAGCATCCTTTCATGTGTTTGTTGGCAATCTGTATATTTTCTTTGGAGAAAATCTATTTAGGTCTTCTGCCCAGTTTTGGATTGGGTTGTTTGTTTTTTTGATATTGAGCTGCATGAGCTGCTTGTAAATTTTGGAGATTAATCCTTTGTCAGTTGCTTCATTTGCAAATATTTTCTCCCATTCTGAGGGTTGTCTTTTCATCTTGTTTATGGTTTCCTTTGCTGTGCAAAAGCTTTAAGTTTCATTAGGTCCCATTTGTTTATTTTTGTTTTTATTTCCATTTCTCTAGGAGGTGGGTCAAAAAGAATCTTGCTGTGATGTATGTCATAGAATGTTCTGCCTATGTTTTCCTCTAAGAGTTTGATGGTGTCTGGCCTTACATTTAGGTCTTTAATCCATTTTGAGTTTATTTTTGTGTATGGTGTTAGGGAGTGTTCTAATTTCATTCTTTTACATGTAGCTGTCCAGTTTTCCCAGCACCACTTATTGAAGAGGCTGTCTTTTCTCCATTGTATATTCTTGCCTCCTTTATCAAAGATAAGGTGACCATAGGTGCGTGGGTTTATCTCTGCACATCCTATCCTGTTCCACTGATCTATATTTCTTTTTTTGTGCCAGTACCATACTGTCTTGATTACTGTAGCTTTGTAGTATAGTCTGATGTCAGGGAGCCTGGTTCCTCCAGCTCCATTTTTCTTTCTCAAGATTTCTTTGGCTATTTGGAGTCTTTTGTATTTCCATACAAATTGTGAATTTTTTTTGTTCTAGTTCTGTGAAAAATGCCATTGGTAGTTTGATAGGGATTGCACTGAATCTGTAGATTACTTTGGGTAGTATAGTCATTTTCACAATGTTGATTCTTCCAATCCAAGAACATGGTATATCTCTCCATCTGTTTGTATCATCTTTTATTTCTTTCATCAGTGTCTTATAGTTTTCTGCTGTATGCTGTATGGTCTTTTGTCTCCTTAGGTAGGTTTATTCCTAGGTATTTTATTCTTTTTGTTGCAGTGGTAAATGGGAGTGTTTCCTTAATTTCTCTTTCAGATTTTTCATCATTAGTGTATAGGAATGCAAGAGATTTCTGTGCATTAATTTTGTATCCTGCTACTTTACCAAATTAATTGATTAGCTCTAGTAGTTTTCTGGTAGCATCTTTAGGATTCTTTATGTATAGTATCATGTCATCTGCAAACAGTGACAGCTTTACTTCTTCTTTTCCAATTTGGATTCTTTTTATTTCTTTTTCTTCTCTGCTGTGGCTAAAACGTCCAAAACTATGTTGAATAATTGTGGTGAGAGTGGGCAACCTTGTCTTGTTCCTGATCTTAGTGGAAATGGTTTCAATTTTTCACCATGGAGAATGATGTTAGTTGTGGGTTTGTCATATATGGCCTTTATTATTATTATTATTATTATTATTATTTTTTTTTTTTTTTTTTTTTTTGCGGTATGTGGGCTTCGCGCTGTTGTGGCCTCTCCCGTTGCGGAGCACAGGCTCCGGACGCGCAGGCTCAACGGCCATGGCTCACGGGCCCAGCCGCTCTGCGGCATGTGGGATCTTCCCGGACCGGGGCACGAACCCGCATCCCCTGCATCGGCAGGCGGACTCTCAACCACTGCGCCACCAGGGAAGCCCTATGGCCTTTATTATGTTGAGCTAAGCTCCCTGTATGCCTACTTTCTGGAGAGATTTTATCATAAATGGGTGTTGAATTTTGTCAAAAGCTTTTTCTGCATCTATTGAGACTATCACATGGTTTTTATCCTTCAATTTGTTAACATGGTGTATCACGTTGATTGATTTGCAGATATTGAAGAATCCTTGCATTCCTGGAATAAACCTCACTTGGTCATGGTGTATGATCCTTTTAATGTGCTGTTGGATTCCGTTTGCTACAATTTTGTTGAGGATTTTTGCATCTCTGTTCATCAGTGATATTGGCCTGTAGTTTTCTTTCTTTGTGACATCTTTGTCTGGTTTTGGTATCAGGGTGATGGTGGCCTCGTAGAATGAATTTGGGAGTGTTCCTCCCTCTGCTATACTTTGGAAGAGTTTGAGAAGGATAGGTGTTAGTGCTTCTCTAAATGTTTGATGGAATTTGCCTGTGAATCCATCTGGTCCTGGGCTTCTGTTTGTTGGAAGATTTTTTTTTTTTTTTTTTTTTTTTTGTGGTACGCAGGCCTCTCCCTGTTGTGGCCTCTCCTGTTGTGGAGCACAGGCTCTGGAGGCGCAGGCTCAGCGGCCATGGCTCATGGGCCCAGTCGCTCTGCGGCATGTGGGATCTTCCCAGACCGGGGCACGAACCCGTGTCCCCTGCATCGGCAGGCGGACTCTCAACCACTGCGCCACCAGGGAAGCCCTGTTGGAAGATTTTTAATCACAGTTTCAATTTCAGTGCTTGTGATTGGTCTGTTCATATTTTCTATTTCTTCCTGCTTCAGTCTTGGAAGGTTGTGCTTTTCTAAGGATTTGTCCATTTCTTCCAGGTTGTCCATTTTATTGGCATATAGTTGCTTGTAGTAATCTCTCATGATCCTTTGTGTTTCTGCAGTGTCAGTTGTTACTTCTCCTTTTTCATTTCCAATTCTATTGATTTTAGTCTTCTCCCTTTTTTTCTTGGTGCGTCTGGCTAGTGGTTTATCAATTTTGTTAACCTTCTCAAAGAACCAGCTTTTAGTTTCATTGATCTTAGGTATTGTTTCCTTCATTTCTCTTTCATTTATTTCTGATCTGATCTTTATGATTTATTTCCTTCTGCTAACTTTGGGGTATTTTTGTTCTTCTTCCTCTAATTGCTTTAGCTGTAAGGTTAGGTTGTTTATTTGAGATTTTCTTGTTTCTTGAGGTAGGACTGTATTGCTATAAACTTCCCTCTTAGAACTGCTTTTGCTGCATCCCATAGGTTTTGGGTCATCGTGTTTTCATTGTCATTTGTTTATAGGTATTTTTTGATTTCCTCTTTGATTTCTTCAGCGATCTCTTGGTTATCTAGTAGTGTATTGTTTAGCCTCCATGTGCTTGTATTTTTTACAGTTTACTTCCTATAATTGATATCTAGTCTCATACTGTGTGGTTGGAAAAGATACTTGATACAATTTCAATTTTCTTAAATTTACCAAGGCTTGTTTTGTGACCCAAGATATGATCTATTCTGGAGAATGTTCCATGAGCACTTGAGAAGAAAGTGTATTTTTGGATGGGATGTCCTATAAATATGAATTAAGTCCATCTTGTTTAATGTGTCATTTAAAGCTTTTGTTTCCTTATTTATATTTTGAGATGTCCAAGCAATATTAGAATGCAAATATCTGGGCAGCAGTTGAATGGGCAAGTCTAAAGTACATGATAATAAATTAGGTCAGAGGTACAGATTTAAGATACATGACATACAGAATAAATGTCAAAGATATATATAGGGGCTTCCCTGGTGGCGCAGTGGTTGAGAGTCTGCCTGCTGATGCAAGGGACATGGGTTCGTGCCCCAGTCCGGGATGATCCCACATGCCGCAGAGTGGCTGGGCCCGTGAGCCATGGCCGTGGAGCCTGTGCTCTGCAATGGGAGAGGCCACAACAGTGAGAGGCCTGTGTACCACAAAAAAAAAAAAAAATATATATATATATATATATATATATATATATATATATACACACACAATGGACTACTACTTGGCCATAAAAAATAATGATATTTTGCCATTTGCAACAACATGGATGGACCTGGAGGGTATTATGCTTAGTGAAATAAGTCAGACAGAGAAAGACACAAACTGTATGTTTTACTTATATGTGGAATCTAAAAAATAAAACAGAAGAATAAATATAACAAAACAGAAACAGACTCACAGATACAGAGAACAAACTAGTGGTTTCCAGTGGGGAAGTGGGGCTAGGGAAGGGGGAGGGACAAGGTACAGGTAGGGAATTAAGAGGTACAAACCAGGTATAAAATAAATAAGATACAAGGATGTAATGTACAGCACAGGGAATATAACCAATAGTTCATAATAACTTTAAACAGAGTATAATCTCTATAAAAATATTGAATCAGTATGCTGTACACCTGAAACTAATATAATATTGTAAGTCAACCATACCTCAATTTAAGAAAAGAAACAATTGTGAGAATTTGATAATATTTGGCCAGGAAGCCAGGAGTGCCCAAATCCTGTTTATGATAACTGTTCCTGGCTCCCACAAGTAGGACTCGGCTCCAGGAGCAGTGTCTGTGAGTAGGGGAATGAAGCAAGCCTGGTAGCTGGAGCTTCAGGCCCACATCTGCAAGGCAGAGGCTCTGGTAAGAGGGGCTACATGATGGCATCCAGCAAATATATAGATGCTCAGGGGGCAAAGGGCACAACCCATCTTGGTTTGCCCCAGACTGCCCCCATATCCCAGAAAATCCCTCAATTCCAGGCAAACAGGATGATTGCTCTTCATTCTACCAGTTGGTGTCCTCACAGAATTTTAGACCCAGAAGGGATCTTGGTGACTAATTCAATTTTCTGTCTACCCGAAATTTAAGTAACAAAGGTTATTATTTGATTCAATTTGCTTTATATGTAAAAGTTGTGTGTGTGTGTGTGTGTGTGTGTTTGTGAGAGAGAGAGAGAGAGAGAGAGAGGGAGGGAGGGAGGGAAAGGGTTGTGAGAGAGAGAAGAGAGGGAGAGAGATTCAAAGTGGGGAAGGAAATTGCTTTGTTCATCCAACAGTGATTTACTGAACACCTACAGCATTCTAGGAACTGTGTTCAGTAAAGGTTTGGTGCAGTCTTCAGAAAGAAATAACTAGAATTTCCATAATATTTTTAATTTTAAACAATAAGAAATTAAATAGACTTTGATGATATTTAGTATGCTGGTTGAATTGGCATCCTCTCAGAGGTCACATGAGACACACAGTAGGCACCTTATTCTGAGAAAAAGGAGGGAGCTTCAAAACACAATGGGGACCAAAGGCAGATGGGGGAACTGCCAGGGGCTGGGGAGAGGGTAGAATGGGGAGTGACTGTTTTAAAGTAAAAAATTTCTTTTTGAGGTGATGAAAACATTCTGGAATTAGATAGTGGTGATGGTTGTACAACAATGTAAATATGCCAAAAATCACTGAATTCTACATTTTTAAATGATTAAAATGGTAAATTTTATGTTATGTGAATTTTATCTCGATTAAAAGAAAAAATATTAAATACAACGGGATGGCCAAGGCATCCTTACAAGTTCACTTGCCACCTGCCTTGTGAGGGATTGAAGTTTGAATGCTCACTTAGGTAGATTTATGGTTTATGGATTATATTACCTTAAATAGCAGAATCTGTATAAAACTTCCTGGTGGGATGGGTAATAATCATCTTCCGCTTGCACCATATGGGGAAGATCTTGTTGGAAAGGAATTTTAAAAGTAGTGAAACTGAAAGATGACTACTGCATTTTTTTTTTACTCTAAATAAGGGTTCCAAATTTGCTAACCTTTACTAGGATGTCAAGTGATCCTAACTTTTGTTATTTAGCATAAACTAAAGAAAGCACATGATCTATCCATTTGAGATTAAAAAATTGAAATTTTTTAAATGAATGAGAAATTAACTACTTTTTAAAAGAAATCTACGCTATGGAGAGAGCATAGATATTTGGAAGATTCCTTCATTGTGTTATTTTTGTTGCAGAAAACAATGTGTATGGGTGACACTTATAAAAACTTTCATATCTTCACACATTAAAAAAAATAGAAATGAAATTTTCAATCCTGTTCAATATCTTCCAAATGAGGATATCTTCCAAATGTTGCATCTTCTATTTGTTTTATTAGAACAATGTGACATTAAGAGATAGAAATTCACTAGTCAATTTTCAACAAAAATCTTTGCAGAGTTGGTATATGGCTTGAAAAGAAGATTGTTGCAATTAGTCAGTGCAGCCAATGATCCACTTCTTCCTTTTCTTTTTCTTTTTTTTTTTTTTTTGCGGTACACGGGCCTCTCACTGTTGTGGCCTCTCCCGTTGCGGAGCACAGGCTCCGGACGCGCAGGCCCAGCGGCCATGGCTCACGGGCCCAGCTGCTCCACAGCATGTGGGATCTTCCCGGACTGGGGCACGAACCTGTGTCCCCTGCATCGGCAGGCGAACTCTAAACCACTGCGCCACCAGGGAAGCCCCACTTCTTCCTTTTGAATTTACATGTTTGTCAATGTCTTTTCCAGCCATGTCAAGCCATTACAACCAAGTTTCATCAAAATAAATGAAACTTAGAACCAGACGTTCAAATCACATTTTTACAAAGTGTTAAACTGAGATTTTGCAAAAGTACAAAGCATATTCAATCACATTGCTTTCACTTACAAAGGAATTTTAGTAAGATCAAAAAGAGGTTTTGTTCCTCTATTTAATAATAATAATAAAAATATTTTTTACCAAGCGGGATTTATTCCAGGTATGCGAGACTAGGTCAATGTTCAAAAATCAATTAATGTAATCCGTCACTTCAATAGGCTAAAGGAGAAAAATCTCATGATCATATCAATAGATGCAGAAAAAGCATTTGACAAAACCCAACATCCGTTCATAATTAAAAACTCTCGGTGAACTAGGAATAGGGGGAAACTTTCTCAACTTGATAAAATCAGAACATTTACAAAAAACCTACAGCTAATATCATACTTAATGGTGAGAAACTTGAAGTTTCCAACTAAGATCAGGAACAAGGCAAGGATGTCCCCTCTTACCACTCCTCTTCAACACTGTACTGGAAGTCCTAACTAATGCAATAAGAAAAGTAAGTAAAATGTATACCGATTGGGATAGAAGAAATAAAACTGTCTTTGTTCATAGAAAACATGACTGTCTATGTAGAAAATCTGAAAGCACAAACAAACAAAAAAACTCCTGGAACTAATAAGTGATTTTAGCAAGGTTGCAGAATACAAGGATACTATACAAAAATTAATCACCTTCCTAAATGCCAGCAGTGAACAAGTGGAATTTGAAATTAAAATAAAGTTTATTAACAAAAAATAGAATGACTACAGTCTATAGCAGTGATCTATATAATTTTTTTACGTGCATCACGTCAGTAAAATATTTAGCATATGCTTCCTCAGTGAATGCCCATTTATCTTTTATAAATTTTGTAAGTAGTGACTATGATTATACTAACACATTGTGCACACTATAACAAACTGAAAATAGACATTCAAAAATTATTTTTATAATAATTGTTTATTTTTATGTTTTTTTCATCCTTTCAGAACTTCTTAGTGTATATTTTACAGTATATATAATAAAATAATCATGCATATAATTTATAAATAAACAAATATGCATTCATTAGGGGTGGACTCAGAATTTTTTTTATTAAAAGGGGTTCAAGTTCCACAAGAAACAGAGCTGAGACAAAACCTTGGTGCAGGGATTTCATCTGGTAGGTGATCCTGGAAGCAAGAGTGAAGGAAGAGGGAACATGAGACAGGGAAGCTGGCAAAGCCAATACATGGTTGAGCTGGTTACCTCTGTGGGCAACTGAAGCTCAGTCCTACTAGGAACCCCCTGAAGAACTACTAAGTGTACCTTGGAATTGGAAGTGTTCCTTCAAAGATGGGAAGGTGGAGCATTTATCTGCTGACTCCCATCTCTCACTGATGAAAGGTCCCTCCCACCCCCTAGTGTTAACTCCACCCACACACGCTTCCAGACTACCCTGTGTGGGCTGAATGAGTTCCTGAAAGCAGACAGAAGTGACTAACACTTGGGGTGGGACTCTAAATGTGTATGGAAACTGTCCACCACAAGCGATGTGGTGTGGAACACCAAAAGCATTTGCTACAAGGACTATGTTAAAACAAAAGTTTGGAGAATCCCTGGTTTGTTGAAATGAAGATAGGCTCCCCCTTCACCCTGTAAAGGAAACACATCCACGCAAACGTCAATGATATTATCACACTAATTATTATTGCTGTTTACATATATATTTCTTTCCACTGTCCTGAAAGTGGTTCCATGAGGTTCTGACATCAGACTGAACTCGGTGAATATCCCTGATCCTTTTCTTACTGGCTATGTGACTCTGAGAAAGTGACTTTCTTTTTCTCAGTCTCAGTTTCACCAGCTGTACACTAGAGATAATAATGCCTACCTCAAGGTTTAAAGTTAGGATTAAAAGCAGATATATGTGTAAAGTGCCTGGCACAAAGACACCACCAATAAATAAGATTTGTGGTTTTCTTTTTTCATTCTTTGCCTCTCCTATGCCCTGAGGCAGTAGTCATATAGCTTGGGGGTTAACAGTATAAATCTTAAGACACAAACACTTCAGAGCCAGGCTTGGTCAAGTACCAATTTCAGAAACTTGAACAAGATCTTTCAAGTCTTGTTGAAACTCTTTCTTGCTAATTAATCCACCTCTTTATCTAAGCATATATAGAATATCAAACATAATTTAAATAGGGTGCCTATCACTGTACTTCACACTTGCATCATGCATCTATTTCTTGATTTTATTTTCTCTCTTGAGATTTAGGACCTCACAGTGTCTTGGATTATCTTTTCTTAAATTATGGAAAAGTTTAAATGGATACAAAAGAAAGAGAATAGTATAATGAGCCCCTATTACCCAACTTCAACAACTACTACTTTTCTTTCATCTATACCCTCACTCACTTCTTCCTCTCCCATATTATTTTGCAACAAATCACAAACATAAGATCACCTTATCCAAAAAGATTTCAATACGCATCTCCAAATGATAAGGACTCTTTAAAAAAACATAAAGACAATACTATTATCACAGCTTAAAAATGAATAATTCCTTAAGATTATCAAACACCCTTAAGATTATCAGTGCTCAAATTTCCATTTATCTCATAAATCTTTTCTAAGCATTTATTTGTTTGAACTAGTATCTAAATAAAGTCATCACATTGTGATGGAATAATCTGCCTTTTAAATATCTTTAATTCTGTAGATACTCCTTGTATCTCTTTTTTTCTTTCAATTTGTGAAGACACTGGATTGTTTGTCCTGTAGACTCCCTAAAGTTTAGATTTTGCGGATTGTATCTTCATGGTGTCAATTAATAGGTTTTCTGTCTTTGTATTTCCTGTAAATTGGTCGCAGGATCTAGAGATTTGATCAGATTCAGGTTTGCTCTTTTTGAGAGGAATGCTTCATAAATGGCAGTGTGTTCTTCCATCAGGAAGTACATAATATATGATTGTCTCTTTGTGATGTTACCAGCCATTGATGATCAATGCCTAGATCCATTAATTTCCTAGGGGTGGCACACTGACACTCTAGGTCATTAATAAAGATGTTAGATAAGGACTCATCTGAAAGTGACCCCCAGCAGCTCTGTTAGATGTCTCTTTCATAAATTGGAAAGCCATGGAAGGGTGAACTTAAGCAGGATACTTTGCATTATCCCAACATCCCTTTGTTCATGATGTTTCAATCTGCTTGAATTCGTTGAAACAACTTTGAAGTCCAGATTCAAATCAAATCTAGTGTGTTGCCTACAAACATCTCCTTAGGCTCTGGAACAAACTCATCAATCATTAAATACCAAACATGTGCCATGCTCCACACTCTCTGAATGTACCATTTCTATAAGTTACTGAAAGGGAATAGTTCATTGTGATAACATAAAGTGTCCTTTTTCACCATTCTGGGGCTTTCTAACTGAGCCAGCTGTGGCAGTGGGGTGGCGGGGGCGGGGGCATTTGCTATCAGCTAACTCCTTATTTCACATCTTTACTAATGACCTAGAGTACATCAAACTACCCATGAGTGAGTGACCCACTGAACTGGAAATAAGGACAGGTCACACCTGAAATGGAGAGGAAAATAGCAATGTGTTGTGACGTCGTGTATGAACAAGTCCCTTGTATAATGGTCCGGGGAATGGGCCAGACCTGTTTCTTCACTCCAGGATATGTAGGAAAGCAACTGGTCTACCACCTGGGAGAAGGTCTGGACTGAAAAAGGTGTGTGAGAATTATAAAAATAAATGCCTGTGCAAATCTTACATAACAAAAACTGAAGAGGAATGGCCCCAGAAATGACAGAACAACACATGTCATTTCTGTTTTTTGGAAAATATAGGAATAACTGAAGCAAGATAAACTGTTAAGTTCTAAGCATAAAATGGATACAGGAAAGTAATCTTCATAGCTTTGTAAGGAATTAACTCAACAGAATTTCCCATCTTAAATCACTGCATAGACAATATGCGTACTTGCTCTTGACTTCAAAGAGCCTTTGATTTTGTTTGGAACAACAGATTCATTAGCAAACTAGAAAAATCCATGCAGTCCAAACCACACAGTTTGGGGGAAGGGCAGAAGTTCATACCCAGAGACTCATTATGAATGGAGCGGTCACCAAATAGCAATCTCTTGGCTATGCCAAGCACTTTACAAACTCCAATAATCCTGACAACTTTGTGAGGTTGCTATTATTATCTCTATTTTATTGACGAGGAAATTGAGGCTCAAAGAGGCTAAGTGGCTTGTCCAAAGTCCCTCAGCCAGTAAGTGGCAGAGCCTGCTTTTAAACCCTAGGTCTGTCCGTCCAAGCCTCATACTACTCTGCCTCATGACATTTTGGAAACAGCACAAGGACATGACATTTATAGAGTGTCTTCATCTAAATTGCCCATCAAGGGCCACCACTTAGCTTGCCCAAAGATCAACAAATAAACACAGTGCTCTTAACAGCTATACTCTACCACCAATGGGAAGGTAGTATGAGACCTCACACTTGAACGATGACCCTGAAGGTCAGTCTTAAATCCATTACAAAAGTGACCTGGGGGACAGAACAAGTCTGATCAACATGTTTACACATAATGGCATTCTGGACATGGGGAATCCCAGGGAAGAAGCTGCCCTGGAATCTAGGGACTACAGTATTGAAAGCCCCTAGTAAAACTCAGGAAACAGTTATAAAGCAAGAGGAAAGAGATCAGTAAAGGTAATCGCTAGGATTCAATACAATAAAATTCAACAGCCATGCCCATATATGACTAAAATACCTGCAGACTTAATTCCTAAACATGTTAGCTAAGTAGCTCTATTATTTAACAAAGATCCAAGAGAGACATATAAGCAGGAATATTGCATACAGGGGCTAAAAGAATTTTTTCACTGTAGGGTATCTCCTTCTGATTTCTACCATTTAAAAATTCAGAAAGTCTGCATGAAAAGTTGTAGAGATGATCGAACAGTCCTACTATAAAATCTACAAAAGAAAGTGAAAGAAACTAGGAGTTTTACAATAGCCAAAAAAGAAAAATAGGAATAATTTAATCATGGGCTCTAAGGAAATTACAGATTTAATCTTGTTGGAGATATTCAATTGCTAGGCATGATCTTAATATTAATCCATTGTAATGAAATAATTAGCTCTATCAGGGAAGTTTTTCTTCTACTCAACCCAAATTCCAGATTTTCTTATTCTTTTCTTTCCCTGGAATGGTGTGAGACAGCAACTCTTTTGTGTAGCTAATTCTTTAATAATTATTTTAATATAATCTGGCCTTTCCATTTTAAATGTTCAAAGAAAAACTGAAACAAACTAATTGGCTAGGCCATCTTGGGGGAAAGTCCTGTAGGAACTAAAAGTAATAAAATGTGGATATTTCTATTCATAAAAGAATGGCCCAAGAGCAAAAACAATCACACAGCACCAGCATTGTAGTCAAATTGTTCTTTCCAGACGGGTGATTGGTTCTAATTTATCCTTTTGGCTTAAGTTTCACTTTGAAGCAACCCAGAAAACAAGAGTGAAGAAGTGCAACAACAGTTTAGTTTTATAAAGAACTTTACAGTTTATAAATCATTTTTTCATTCTTTTCCCATTTGATCAGCCAGCAAACTCTGTGAGAGAGATGGTGTGGGAATTTTGGTTCTCTTCTGGCAGATAAAGGCCCTCTCTTCTCAGAAACTGTTGGCAAAATGGTTGGGATAGAACTAACAAGACATTCAATTGTCCCCTGCATTAGGATTCTCCAGAGAAGCAGAACCAATAGGAAATAGGAGATATATCTATACCTATACCTATTGATATAGAGATAAAAGGAGATTTATTTTAAAGGATTGGTTCATTAGATTATGGAGGCTGAGAAGTCCCAAGATCTACAGTTGGTAAGCTGGAGACCCATGAGGGCTGATGGCATAAGTTCCTGCCCAGGTCTGAAGGCCTGACAGAGAGCCAATGGTATAATCCCAATTTGAGGGCAAGAAGACTGATGTCTGAACTCAGTCAGACAGAAGAGGTGAATACTCCCTCCACCTTTTTGTTTTTTTCAGACCCTCAACAGATTGGGTGAGGCCCACCCACAATGGGGAGGGCAATCTGCTTTACTCAGTCTACAGATTCAAATGTTGGTCTCTACCAGAAACACACTCACAGACATAATCAGAAATCATGTTTAGCCAAATATCTGAGTACCCTATGGCCCAGTCAAATTGACATATAACATTAATCATCACATCCCCTAATCTCATCTCAAGGAGGCAGTTTCCACCTCTGAGGGGCTCTACATTTACCCTACCCTGGTGGTCACCTCAAGACATTTCCTCCCAAGGAGGCCTGGATAAAATCCCCTCTGAAGATCTCATGCAATGCTGGACACCAGAAACCTATCCATGTGAAAACATAAACTCATTAATAAAAGTCAGGACAGGGTAGCCATCAGTGAGAATTAAAGAGACTCTCCAAATGCAGAGAACAGTAGCACAGAATTCATTTAAAAATACAATCTAAAATATTTGGTGTGGTGCAACCTGAGGGAGAGTTTGAGATGATTCTTAAGTCAGACTGAGAAGGATGCTAATACCGGCTCTGACCCTTCTCATATGACCAGGGCAAGTTCGCTAATCTCTCCAATCTTCCGTTTACTCACAGGTAACATGGGGATTAAAATATCTCACCAGGAACTGCTAATAAACACAATAACAGCCTCCCACAGACCTCATGTGGAGTGAAAAAAGACAGACACAAAAGAATAACACACTGTATAATTCCATTTATATGAACTCTCAGTAGAGCCAAAACGAATCTATGGGGATAGAAGTCAGAATAGTACTAGCCTCTGGAGTGGAGAGAATTGACTGAAAAGGAGCAGAAGAGAACCCACTGTGGTGATGAAAATGGCCTGCATCTTGACTGTGGTGTGGGCTACCACACCAAAATTCATTTACCTGGATGCTTAAAATCTATGCATTTTACTATATAGTATATTTCAATAAAATTTCAAAAAAAAATGCATATCCCATTGGGCTGTTGTGAGGGATGAAGAAGATAATATAAGAAAAATATCTTCTGGTGGAGTACTTAAACACACATCAAGAAATGATGGCTAAAGCATCTTTCTTAAAAGTAACCAACTAAATGTCCATCAACAGATGAATGGATAAAGATGTAGAATATATACACAATGGAATATTACTCAGCCATAAAAAAGAGTGAAATAATGTCATTTGCAGCAACATGGATGGACCTAGAGATTATCCTATACTGTTGGTGGGCTCCTCCTACACTGTTGGTGGGAATGTAAATTGGTGCAGTCACTATGGAGAATAGTATGGAGGTTCCTTAAAAAACTAAAAGTAGAGCTACCATATGATCCAGCAATCCCACTCTTGGGCATGTATCTGGAAAAGATGAAAACTCTAATTCAAAAAGATACATGCACCCCAGTGTTCATAGCAGCACTATTTACAATAGCTAAGACATGGAAGCCACCTAAATGTCCATTGACAGATGAATGGATAAAGAAGATGTGGCATATATATACAATGGAATATTACTCAGCCATAAAAAGAAACAAAACTGAGCTATTTGTAATGAGGTGGATAGACCTAGAGTCTGTCATACAGAGTGAAGTAAGTCAGAAAGAGAAAGACAAATACTGTATGCTAACACATATATATGGAATTTAAAAAAATGTCATGAAGAACCTAGGGGTAAAACGGGAATAAAGACACAGACCTACTTGAGAATGGACTTGAGGATATGGGGAGGGGGAAGGGTGGGCTGTGATAGGGCGATGGAGAGGCATGGGCATATATACACTACCAAACGTAAGGTAGATAGATAGTGGGAAGCAGCTGCAGAGCACAGGGAGATCAGCTCGGTGCTTTGTGACTGCCTGGAGGGGTGGGATGGGGAGGGTGGGAGGGAGGGGGATGCATGAGGGAAGGGATGTGGGAACAGATGTATATGTATGACTGATTCACTTTGTTATAAAGCAGAAACTAATAAAAAAAAAAGAAGATGTGATACACAGACACACACACACACATGCACACACACACACTGGAATATTACTCAGCCATAAAAAAGAATGAAATAATGCCATTTGAAGTAACATGGATGGACCTAGACATTATCATACTAAGTGAAGTAAGTCAGAGAAAGACAAATGTCATATGATATCACTTATATGTGGAATCTAAAAAAATGATACAAATGAACTTATTTACAAAACAGAAATAGACCCACAGACATAGAAAACAGTTATGGTTACCAGAGGGGAAAGGGGGGAGAGACAAATTAAGAGTTTAACAGATACACACTACCATATATAAAATAGATAAACAAAAAAGACATGCTGTATAGCACAGGGAACTATATTCAATATCTTGTAATAACCTATAATGGAAAAGAATCTGAAAAAGAATATATATGTACATACATATGTATGTACAACTGAATTAATTTGCTGTACACTTGAAATTAACGCAACATTGTAAATTAACTATACTTTGATTAAAAAATAATGTGGTGGTATAAATACGGAAAAGAAGAGTAACTGACCTCAGAAATCTTAATTAGTCTGCATAATCCAGAAATCCCAGAGGATTCCAGAGTGGGGTGGATATTAGAGATTTTCTCCCTCCTTCAGTAGCCTATTGTGGTCTCCCACCAGCACAGCACCTTGGCCTCACCGAGCAGGCAGGTGAGTACTGTTCAAAGAAGCTGACAGCAGGCAAGGACCCATAGGTGCATGGGTCTGAGATGGCCCTGGACAGGGCTGCAGTCCCAGGAGGCTAAGGAGGGGACTGGCGAGGGAGGGATTCCCAATCCAGAGGAAATGAGTCCCAGTCTGGGGCCCCAGAGACTGAACTAGGGAGTAGGAGAGAAGGGGCAGGGCAAGGACCTGGCTTCTGGAACTCAGTGTCAAGGCAGGGCCTGGGCAGGAGGCTGGGTCCACCTTCTAGGACAAGCGAGGAGGAAAATAAAGGTCTTCCTGAGGATTAGGCTTACCCTGGAGCCTGCGGTGAAATCAATTCTGGGTAAATCCAGTTGACTCTGCTACCACTCAAGTTGTCTAGAATTGTCCTGGGATGAACAGTAGAGCAACACTTCTCAAAGGTTAATGTGCACATGAATCACCTGGGGATCCTGTTGAAATGCAGATTCTGATTCAGTAGATCTAAGATGATGCCTGAAATTCTGCATTTCTAACAAGTTCCCAGGTGATATCCATGGATCACTGGGATTACCAAGAACCTCCTAGGACATGCACAGTGTGGCAGCACCCAGGTGACCGGGATGACTCCTGGAACTCTTCAATTATCTGTTTCCTCTGACTCTGGGCTCAGATGAAGACAGAGGGGAACAACCCCCCAAAAACACACACACACACGTACCTGCACACACAACTTTAAAATCATGGAAGTCAATATTCTATGAGCCATTCTAAGAACCTCACTCCTATTTACTATGGGTTTAAAACACTGCCATAGATGGTGTTGCAAAGAGATTTATAGCTTTTAATCTTCTCATATGGCACAACTGCTAAATACAGAATAATATATGTGACAGGAATTAGTCCGGAATTTATTTAAGACTTTATCCCCTCAGTTCATATGTCAAAAGATTGCCATTTCCAATTATTTATTAGGAATGTGATGTTTTTCAAGGTGGATGCATTACTGTTGTTATCTGCTTTCAATTAGCTGAGAATTTACTATGCTCAGCCAAACGTCCATTCATCAGCAAATTCCAGATTCCTGGCAGTCTGATTAACTTCCCAGGGCTCTTCCTTTATAGTTAAAATAAATGAGGCTGTCTATATCCCTTGCTTTCCTGCTTATGGAAGGAAAAAGAGTAGGTTTTGGAATTGAAGAAGAGGAGGGGGAGGGAAGAAAATAAAGCTTCCTCAAGCAATCAGGAAATATTATAGATAGTGATAAATGCTTACCTTAGACCAAAAGCTACTCCACGCTAGAGTTTTTTGAGCCCTATCAAAGCTACCAGTTCGGTAGTATTATACAATGCCTTCAGTGAAGGGTTGAAGGACTTGAACTTGGCACATTATTCATTGCTGTGGGGCCTGGTGTAATGGGAGAAGCATAAGCTTTGGAACCAATGGGGCCTGGCTCTTAAAACTGGGGTGCGTGGGCTAAGTTTTCTAACCTCCATTTTAAACGCTCTAAGCTTCATTTTCTGTAAAATCATGGCAATAATGACTAACTTTCAGATTTACCATGAATGTAAATGAAATCGGGTTTATGAAAAAAACATGTCAACTAAGGTAACCGGACCTTGAGTTTCAAACATTTGTTCAAACTGCATCCACTATGTGTGGAAGATCTCAAATCTCTCCCAGTCTCTCTGGGGACTTGAGGAGGGACTGGGGATAAAGGGATGGGGATGGTTAATGTTTGTCCTGGCCATGACTGGCCACTAGCTCTTCTACCTTCTGAATTAGTCCTGTTCTGGATTCCCCACTGTATGTACGACATAGGTCACCCCCGCTCTTGCCAGTGTATTAGCACCCATCCCCAAATCAAGCCACTCATGCAAGGTCATGTGTGTGTAGCAGATTTTATTACTGAAGATAAAGAGGAGGCTTACCTTGCAGCAATCACACACTTAGAATCAAATATTTGCCACCCTGCACTTACAAGCTTACAACGCCATTTTTGTTAACTATGACTCCTGTTGTCAAACACGTGACTTGGCCCTCTTTTGGCCTTCTCTCTATCTGTCTCTTTCTCTTCCCCTTCTTCTTGGGTCGGTGGGAGGAGGCAATAAAACGAAACCTTAAATCTCTTGCATCCCCTTACTCGTATCGGTTTAGCTCCCAATTGGCACTGACCTTACTTTTGGGAGCCCACCTTGAACCTGAGTCTTGACATCTCATTGACTCTTCAATGTGCTCTTCTAGGGAAGCACAATTCCTCACTCTCAGGGATTTCTGTCTGAGTGGTTCAGATCACTGTATTAGAGCCCTACATCAGTCAGACACATACAGTGCAAGCTTGATGCATGGCACATATAGGTACTGGACAAAGGTCGCTCTCACCTTAAAGTTTGCCGAATACCAGGCCTGCCTTGGGGGAAAGTGGCAAGGCTGGTGAAATGTGCCTTCCATCTGATTTTCTAATTTTTCTCCCCTGTGTTTCATTTCTTAGTATTTTTTTTGTATTTTCTGGGAAAATTTTTTTCGGCCACAATGCATGGCTTGTGGGGCCTTAGTTCCCCGACCAGGGATCAAACCCAGGCCCTCAGCAGTGAAAGCACAGAGTCTCAACTACTGGACCACCAGGGAATTCCCTGGGAAAAGTATTTTCAACATTATCTTGCAACCCTCTACCCAAACTTGTAAACACCCTATTTTAACTTCCAAGAATTTGTACTTATCTTCCATTTGTTCTGCTTTATCATGTCATGTTCTTGATTCACGAATTCAGTGTCTTCTCTTACAAATTTAGGAGCATTAATTATTATTGGATTTTTTCTTTGCTGTTATTGTTGAAGTTTTCTCTGTCCCCTGAATTTTCTCTAGGTCCCCTCATTTCATGAATTTACTTGTTTGATCTCTGTCTTTTGGGTGATGGCTTTCTCCAAATGTCTGCTGACCTTTGTCTGTCTATCATATTTAACAGAGCTAAGCTGATTGGAGGTTGTGTGTGTGAGGGTAACCTTTGTCAACTGGTAGCCTTCACTGAAGGGAAACCTGGCAAAAAAATGAGCTGTTTCATTGGTTTTACTAAAGAACTTTGCTCTAGGATCACTCAGTTTCCTGAGAAAGAATCTTTTCATTTTCCACGCTTAAGGCAAAGGTAGTAAAGAGTGGGAAAAAGAGTGGAGAAACATAAGCCTGGAAGGCAGCACTCTTGGAGTGGGATACAGAGAGAAAAGAGGTGAGGGTCTCACGACGGAGCATGGGATCTTCAATTCTTCAGCTTTTCTGGAGTTCTATGCCATAGAGCATAATGTGTTTATCAAACTTTAGCTCACATAAAAATTACCTGGAGGGCTTGTTAAAATACACATTGCTGGGTCTCACCTCCAGAATTCTGATTCATCTGAAGAAGTGACACAAGCTCTGAGATGTTTTCCTCTACCAGTCAAATCTATTGGACAGTTGAAAGTGGCTGATGGTATGACACGAGACACTAAAAAACGAACAAACAAACAAACCCCTCTCTTCCAGCAACTATAGCAAATAAATGTCCGGAGTTAAAGAGTCCTTCCCCTTGGTTAATAAACTCCCCCTTTAAACTATGACTATTCATGGAATGCAACTCATTGAGGAGTAACATCTATGGCCCCCCTCCCCTTGAGTCTGGATAGGCTGATGACTGTCTAGACCAATGGACTAGGTGAATGTAAGACTGGGTAATTTCCAACTCTGGGTCAAAAAGGCAACACAGCTTGTGTTTAGTTCTCCTGAAACATTCACTCTTTGATGGCCCTCTTGGAATGCTCCCTCTTGGAATTGAGCTGCCCTGATCTGTTGAGCCCGAGCCACATGGAGAGACCACACGTAGGGGCTTCGGTTAACAGACCCTGCTGAGTCCAGCCTTCAAGGCATTCCAGCCCAGGCTCCAACTGGATGAGTCATCTCCAGATGTCTGCAGCCCCAGGCTTCAAGCCATCCCAGGTGAAGCCCAGACACCAGGGAGCAGAGACAAGCTATTCTCGCCATGCCTTGTCTAAACTCCCAGCCTTCCTCATCCAGAAAAGACTCTGTGCTTCACACCTGCTCAGAGCAGCACGAACGGGAGCTGCAGGTTCACATGGATGCATGTGGTGATGTGCTTCCTGCCTTTCTCCTTAAGGACTGTGAACAACTTGAGGTCAGAGACACACTGCTTTGTTCATTTCTATATATCCAGGGCTTAAAACAGCGCCTGGCATATGTAGAAGCCCAATTATTTCACCTTACTTATTTATAAATGGAGCATTCTAAGCAAAGCCTTTCAATTACTGTGTTAATAAATCCAAATTCTGCTCTTCACTTGGCTCAGAAGAACAAGTATTGCCTAGTGCAAGGCGCGGTGGTCACACAGGTGGGCTTTGAGGCTGGTCTGCCAGAATGTGAAGCCCAGCTCTGCTTCTTTCTGGCTGTGTGATCTTAGGTGAGCTAAATGCCTTTCTGGGCCTCATTTTTCTCATCTGTAAAATGGAGATAATGACTGTACCTACCTTTTAGAAGCATTGGGAGGATTAAGTACATGTATGTGTAATATGCTTAGTACATCATTTAACATTTAGTAGGCACTCAATGGCTGCTAGCTATTTGACTATTGTTGTTGTTACTGCTATTATTATTATTACAAGGCAATTCCTCCAGGAACCAAATTGCAAATTTCCCCTTCTCGTAAAAGCAGCTCCAAAAGGATGCTCCTGGCTCTGAGCCAGCTGTTGCCAGTGCCCATGGCACTTCTCTCCACTAGACTTTTTTTATTGGCCTTAGTTACAAGGGGTCTTATTGAGTTTGCTACTCACCACGCATCTGCACATGTGTGCCATTGGGGACTTGTAAAATCTGTTGCTTTTTACACAATGACTCTTGGGTGCAAAAGGATCACCAGGGAAGCTTGCTAAAAATGAAGATTCTAAGGCTCTGCTTTAGCCAGTCTGGAGTAGGGCCCAGAAACATGCTCTTTTAATAAGCCTCCCCAGGAAGCTGCAATGCAGGGGTCCCTGGAAGATCTGTTTCAGCAGGTGGTCTCCTTAAGACAAACACCACCCAAACCGTGACGTCACCACTGATTACTCAAATAACTGGAGTGGATTTTTTTCAAATTCTTTGACACAGAGTATCCAAAAAAATCAAGAACCTCCAGGATAAATGTATATTTAAACAATAATGTTAGTTTCTATTTCAGATAATATGCTCTGTACATTTTTTTCCAACTTCAGAAATCTCCTAAGGTGAAATACCTCTAAATTTAAAGCAATGGGTCCAATAGTTAATATGAAAAAAAGTTATATATAATATATTAAATATATGACAATCACTATATTACAGAAAGCTAAAAGAGTGTATTTATAAATACACATTTGTCATTTATAAATAAATACACTCCAGAGTGTCCATAAAGTCTAGAAACATTTGAAAATGTAGCTAACATACTGCTTGATAATAAACGTATCCTGTGTTTCCCGGACGTTCAGACACCTTGTAGAATGTCAATACATCACTGTAGTTACATGATTCTGATATATCAGTGCCCACATCAAGCCTCCCTCCCTCCCTCCCTTCTTTCCTTCCTTCCCTCCCTCCCCCTTTCCCTCCTTCCTTTCCTTTCTTCCTCCTTCCCTCCATGTCTCTTTCCTTCTACCATCATTTCCTGAGCTCCTAAAATATGGGGGAGGCAGAATCCATACTCTTAAGGAACATTCTCCTTGGGGTGTAAAATATAAACATGTGACACATTTAAATGTTATTATAAGCCACATCTCAATTGGGTGAGTGATTCAGAGAGTGTGTGCTATAAAATTCTGGGGCAGAAGTGTCAGGCTGTCCGGGACAGTCCAGATCACTTTCAAGGCATTTCATTATGCTGTGTGTAGACTTTCTTCACTATCTCTCTATCTAGGAAACAATCACACAAAAGTCCAACAGCAGGTCATAAATGAGCCCTATGATACAGTGAGAAAAAAAATGTTTTTCAAATTTTATATGAAAGGAGATCTTGATTCAAGGAGATTATGCTTAATTTTCCATGCTGTGGGACCTGACCCCAACTCAGGGATGAGGACAATGGCATGTCACCCAGTTTCTATTCCAAGGTTCTGACACAGGTTGGACATTGACATAGGTAGCGAAGTGAATTTCCTTTGTTTAATTTTGACTGAAATAATGTTTATTTGTTTTTAATATTGTTTATGCATAATATTCATCATTTACATAATGTTACTATTTTATGAGGTTGATTTGCATTCAATTTTTTTGAGGCTATGGAAACTTTTTTTTTTTTATTGAAGTACAGTTGATTTACAAAGTTGTGTTAGTTTCAAGGAAGTAAATTTTTTCATCTCATTTCTTCTGGTTCCTTTCATGCAGGTTACTTCTTTGAGGAGGTGAAGAGATGAAGGAGATATCTTCGTCAGTCTCCAGAAGGCAGGAGAGAGGAGAAATTTCCTTGCTCAAAATTATCATTCATCATCCTGATCAAGAGAGTCTGCTGAGACAAAGCCTCAGACTTTTACAGAGATCATCCATGAGAATTTGCCCAGAGTAGGGTTTCTCAACTTAGGCATGATCACCACTTGGGGCTGGATAATTCTTTGCTGTGGGGGGCTGTTCTGTGCACTGGAGGATGTCTAGCAGCATCCCTGGCCTCTACCCACTAAATACCAGTAGCACCCGCCCCCAGTTGTGACAACCAAAAAATGTCTCTAGACAGTGCCAAATGTCCTCTGGCGGAAGTGGTCAACAATTACCCTGGGGAACAAAATCACATCTGGGCTGCACACTGGAACCACCAGAGGAGCTTTAGAAAGTACTGGTGCCTGGGACTCTCCCCCAGAGTGTCTTATTTGATTGGTCTGGGGGTGGCCTGCACTGTAGGATTTTTAAACACTTCCCAAGGAATTTCATTGTGGACCAGGGTTCATCTCAGATTTACCCACAAATTCTGACTCTGACACGGACCCCCTCGCAAATCGCATGTTCAATGCCATGTTGGCCTCGTGATTACCCCAGCCTGCATCCTCCTGGCTTATTGGCTCAGTGTCGGCTTTGGTTTTTCAGGTTAGAACATTGTCTTTTCCACAACTAGTTTGCATCCATTTATATGTTTTACCAACGAAATTCAGATATCGACATCAGGCCAATGGGGGACATTTTGGGGTCAAGGGGTCTTTGTGACATTCCCACAAAACACCTCAAGAAGAAGGCTTCTCTTTGCAACCCATCTTGTGAGAACGGAGGCCATGTGTGCATGCCTGGGTATGTGCTCAGGAGAAAGCACACGAAGTAAAGCAAAGGGGTAAAGACCACAATTTCTCCTCTTGGAATTTTCTCAGACTAGCCCTGGAATGGCAACACACCAAAATAATGAGCATCCGTGCTTCCACTTCTTTCAACCAAACTTCTCCTGAATGAATTAGGACAGGTAGAGTTCTGATCTAGGAACTCTGTTCCTAGCTCTCCATCCAACAGAAATGTTTACTTATATTACCAAAAGATAAGTACTATAATGTTCATAGCAGCACTCTCCATAATAGTCACAACTAGGAATTACCCAGATGCCCATCAACAGTGGGCTGGATAAATAGTGATGTATTCACACAAGGGAATACTACACAGCCATGAGAATGAACGGGCTATAACTTCACACAACACACTGATGAATTTCACAGATAAAATGTCGAGCCAGGGCTTCCCTGGTGGCGCAGTGGTTGAGAGTCTGCCTGCCAATGCAGGAGATGCGGGTTCGTGCCCCGGTCCGGGAGGATCCCGCATGCCGCGGAGCGGCTGGGCCCGTGGGCCATGGCCGCTGAGCCTGCGCATCCGGAGCCTGTGCTCCGCAATGGGAGAGGCCACGACAGTGAGAGGCCCGCGTACAGCAAAAAAAAAAAAAAAAAGTCAAGCCATAGAAACCAGACCCCAAAAAGTGTATATATTGATGACTTAATTTATAGACGTTCCCCCAAAACAGATGAAACTTATTGGTACTGTTAGATGTTAGGATAGGGGCCACTCTCAGGAATGGGGATAACGAGTGGAGAGCATAAAGGGGCTTCTGGGATGTTTCAGGTCACACTTCGTTTCTTGATCTGGGTATTGGTTATGTGAGTGTGTTTGGTTTGAGAAAATGTATCGATGTGTACATTTATAATTTATGTACTTTTCTGCTTGTCTATACTTCAATAAAAATATTTAGAACTTAAAACTTACCTTCTGTTTCTCAGCTGCTGCCTCTTCTCTCCCAAGCTGGGAGATTGGGGGCTTTGACACAACACTGGTGAGTTGGGAGCTGGGCAAGTCCCAGATAACCCCTCTTATCCTTGTCATCATCCCCACCCCTACACTGCTGCCCTCCACTCAGGTAGTCATGCATAGGCTGGAATCAGATAGCCTAGAAGTGAGGGGACTCAGTGTCCCATGGCCTGTCTGCTGGAACCAAGACAGTTCTACTGACGATCAACCTCCTGAGACCACAAACAGAGTCCAGCTCCAAACTGGGCAGAGAGCTGTGCGATTTTTTTTTCCTTTAGTCTAGATTGTTTATCCCTAAATCAACAATCTTGCAGCAATGACAGAATCGGGCTGCAGCTCGAGGGTGGGATCCACTGGTGTGGCCTTTTGGCATGCACCACCCCAGCACGTCACACTCCAGGCTGCACATCAACTCTGTCCAGGGCCTCTGCCCCTCGCAGCAGCTAATGTGTTTTTCCCACAGATGATACCACTGTATTTGTCCCAACATCTGGATAATATTCTGGATCGCTCGCATATGTGAATCAGGTGTTTATTTTACTAGTGAACTACACCTGCAGCCTAAATAGCGTGTGCTGAGCAGCTGTTGGTGACTCTGAATTGAGACCTAGGTGAGGAGTCATAAACCCGGGAGGTTCATCCTTAGCCAGAAGGATCCAAGACTTTCCAATTCAATAAATCTGGACACTACTGAGAGAAGAGAGACATCATTACAGACAGATAATGGTCCAAAATCCCAGCCAGTGATGACTGGGGAAGCAGATGTAAGCCAGGATGATTTTTATATGTTCCGATAGCCCCTTCCGGGTGGGAGATGAAATAAACAAAAGGTCTGATTGGTAACTACATTTGGGCCACTGAGCAATTGCAGAGGTAAAAGCAATCACATTGCCTGTGCTTGCCAGAAGGAAAAGGATGGGGCAATCGACTTGTCACATAGCTTTATGTACTCAGACATTCTCAAACCCAGTTACATAATCCACCTAAGATGCTGCCCATCTGGGACAGTTACTGTCCCCCACCCCAGTGTATTCAGTTGTTCAGCCAGTCCTTCTGATGTTTGAAAATTAAAAAAAAAAAGAATATTTATGCATGAAGTGAAGAACTGGGAATATAATAATGAAAAACGTGACCTCTCCCCTCAAGGAGTTCATCATCAGGGTGGCCTGGTTATTGGCTGTTACATAAGAAGCCACCCCAAAACTTAGGGTTTCAATATAATAACAGCCAGGGTAACTGTCTTAGTCAGCTCAGGCTGCCCTAACGAATACCATACACTGGGAGGCTTAAACAACAGAAATTTATTTCTCATAGTTCTAGAAACTGGAAGTTCAAGATCAAAGTGCCAGTAGATTTGGTTCCTGATGGGGACCCTCTTACTGGCTTGCACTGTGTCCTCACATGGCTTTTCTTCTGTGTGTGTTCGGAAAAAGAGATCTCACCCTCTTCATCTTCTTGTAAGGGGACTAATCTCATCATAAGGGCCCCACCCTCATGACCCCATCTAAACCTAATTACCTCCCAAAGGCCCCACCTCCAAATACCATCACATTGGGAGGTTATGGCTTCAACATATGAATTGGGGTGGGGAGACTCAAACATTTAGTCCACAACAATGACCAACTGTACTAGTTTGCTCCGGCTGCCATAACAAATATCACAGGCCAGGTGGCTTAAGCAACAGAAATTTATTTTCTCACAGTTCTGGAGATAAGTCTGAGATCAACGTGTCAGCAAGCTGGGTTTCTTCTCAACCTCTCTCCTTGTCTTGCAGATGGCTGTCCTCTCACTGCGTCCCCACATAGTCACCCCTCAGTCTGTGTGTTGTTTGTGTCCTAATCTCCTCTTCTTAGAAGGATACCAGGGCTTCCCTGGTGGCGCAGTGGTTGGGGGTCCGCCTGCTGATGCGGGGGGTGTGGGTTCATGCCCCGGTCCGGGAGGATCCCCCGTGCCGTGGAGCAGCTGGGCCCGTGAGCCATGGCCGCTGGGCCTAAGCATCCAGAGCCTGTGCTCCGCAGTGGGAGAGGCCGCAGCAGTGAGAGGCCTGCGTACCGAAAAAAAGAAAAAAAAAAAAAAAAAAAGAAGGATACCAGTCAGAATGGATTAGGGCCCACCCTAACGATCTCATTTTACCTTGATCATATTTTTAAAGACCCTGTCGTCAAATACAGTCACATTCTGAGGTCCTGGGGGTTAGGACTTCAACAGATGAATTTGGTGGGACACAACTCAGCCCGTTAACACAAACCATCTTGGTTTGCCCAGGACTGAGGGGATTCCTGGGATGCAAGACCTTCAGTGCTAAACTCAGGAAAGACCCAGGCAAGCTGGGACACATTGGTCATCCTAAAAAACATTTCTTTTGCTCTGTAACATGGGTAGGGCTCAAAGGAGACAGCTCATATCTGCTCTAGTCATTGGCTGGGGCACCTGAAAAGCTGGGGGTTGGACCTATCCTAGGTTCATTCAAAATCTGGCAATTGACAGTGGGGAGACTCACACAGCTGCAGGCTGGGACAGCTGTTGCTTCTTCGGCATCTCTCTATCTTCTGTGGTCTCTCTTTGTGGCCTCTCTGGCATGGTGGCCTCCAGGTAGCCAGACTTCCTACATGGTAGCTCCAGAATCCCAAAGCCTCTTTCCCAAGAAAGCCAGGCAGAAGCTGTGTTCTCTTTGATGACCCAGCCTTTTAAAGCCATGTAGCAGCACCTCTTCCACATTCTATGTTACCATGGCAGTTAACGAGGGCCTTCCCAGGTTCAAAGGGAATAGAGACAGACTCCGTCATGTGGTGGTGGATTGACCAGAACATATGGGCATACAACATATTGTTGTAGCCCCTTTTAAAGTTTTTTAATTGTGGTAAAATACACAAAACATAAAATATATTATCTTAACCATTTTTAAGTGTATAGTTTAATGGCATTAATTACATTCACATTGTTGTACAACCAATCTCCAGAACTCCTTTCATGTTGCAAAACTGAAATTCTATGCCAGTTAAACACTAACTCCCCATTCCTCTTCCCCTCAGGCCCTGGCAACCACCATTCTACTTTCTGTTTCTATGAATTTGACTCCATTAGGTACCTCGGATAATTGGAACCACACAGTATTTGTCCTTTTGTGACTGACTTATTTCATTTAGCACAATGTCCTCAAGGTTCATCCATGTTGTAGCACGTGTCAGAATTCCCTTCCTTTTTCAGGCTGAATAATATTCTGTTGTATGCATCGACCATGTGTTCTGGCCATTTCTGATCCAATCTACCACACTAGAGGACGACAGAGCCTGGTCAACTCAGTTATAGGACAGTGGGGTGGGTACTGTGATTAGAATACCATAGAATGCTATGAGGGCACAGAGGAGGGGGAAAGGCTTCCTGGAGGAGGTGATGGGTTTTAGGTAGGCAGACATTGTCAACTCTGCCTTCCGGACAGAGAGAGCAGGAAGCATAAGGTCCCTGGGGACAAAAGTGAGCAGGGTGTTTTGGAGAGCTGCTGGCAAGGGTAGGGCAGGGCTGCCTGGTTCAGGTTGTGCACTCTGAGCTCTAGAGGACACCACTCACAAGACGGCAATGGCGCCCTCCACAATGGCGCTGTGTCCGACCGGCTCATCCATCTTCAGCGGTCCCGTGAAAGAACAGGGCGGGGGCAGGGAAGGGGGGAGAAAGCAGGGAGATGAAGTGCTCAGAGACTAGGTCGCCAGAGCTCAGATCAAGAAGAGTCTTCTACAAGATCCTGAGGGTTTGGGAATTGATCCTGGAGACAATGGGAAACTGCCAAAGGATTTTAAATGGGGAGGAGCAGTAACCAAATTCAGGAATTACTATGATTAATGGAAATAAAGGTACCATCATGGACTGCGGGAAGGGGGCAGATCTCTTCTAGCTCTCTCTTTTTATCTCCAATGACTGATTCACCAATCAATACCTGGAAGCCTCAGGAAGCCTGGTCAGGAAGTGAGATAAGTACATACATTTTCTTCCTGAGTCCAGCATTCAGAACCCCCAGCTCTAAGCCTACATGGCATTTCCATTCCAGTCAAGGGAGAAAGACAATAGGAAGTGAAGGAATGACTGGAGTCATTTTGGATGGAGACTAGTGTATGGGGAAATAAAGCCAAGTGAGCTGGTAGAGAGTGACTGGGTAGAGGTAGGTGATCACTGAAGGGCTCTCTGAAGAGGGGACTTTTTTTTGCCTCTCAGACATCACTTAAGACCTTCTCAGCCTCACCTGTTGATGGTGCCTTTGGCAAGGTTGTCTGCCCTGGTACAATGGTGACCAGCTCTGTATGAGCTTGTGATTAACTTCAAATAGACAGAATCCAACATCACCTCACCTCCTATCTCCTCCATGTGCTTCTCACCTCCCCTTGGGATTTTCCCCCTTCACAAGGAGGCATGTATACCCCTAAGTGCAGGGAGTTGATGTCTTATGTGGAGTTGATGTCTTTTGACCCACAGGAGACAGAAGTTGGTATATTCCTCCACCTTCCTCCCCTTGGACAGGCTGTCTTGAGATGCAATCCTTACATGGCTTCTTGGAAGCCAGTCCATCAGCTCGAGCAATCAGTTTCACTTGATACTAAATCTGTAATACACGCTCCATTGGCTCGCCACCCTTCCCTGCCTCACTTCCTTCGTCCCTCACTCCAGTTTCCTGGGATTGCACATCCTAATGTCATAGGACCACGTGAGCTTTCCTACAGACTCTATTTTCTGGGACTATCTGGGGCTAAAATAGACATATGCAAATTTGCCTTTTACAAAGGTCGCTCTGATTTCTGTGTGGGTGGTGATTATGCAGAGACTAGTGTGGAAGTCGGGAGAGACACATGAAGAGGCTCTTGCAGTTGTCCAGGCAAAAGACGATGGCTCCTGAGAGGAAGGGATGGTACTGGAGATGGAGGAGTGGATAGGTTCATGGTATATCTTGGAGGCAGAGCTGACAAGAACAGCTACTGAATTGGATGTGGCACAAGAGACAAATCAAGGCTGAATTCTAGGTTTAGGGCTTGGGCAACTAGCCAGTGATGGTGCCTTTTACCGAGAAGGAGAACATTGGAAAAGGAGCAAGTTTGGAATACTTAATTTGCTCATCAAATGTTTTTGGAGCATCTACCATGTGCCAATGAAGGGGTTCAGAATATGCCACAGTGACATAAGGGTTATTTTGAACTGAAGATATTCAAGATTCAACAGCTGCAGGAAGAGACTTTTTCTAGCTTTCCCCTTATCTTCCTAAAAGCAAAGCCTCCCCAAATAATTCAAAACTCATAAATATCCTCCCAGGAGTTTCACAACCAGGGACAATTGACTCTTATCAATGAAGAGGAGAAGTAAACACAAGTCAGCATTTGGATAAGAAGTCACTTCAAACAGATATTGTCATAAAACTATCATATCTCCTATCTATTCTCTTAAGTGCCCATTGGCCTTTCCTAAAAGTCATTTGTCCTCCCAGAAGTACTCCTCTGCCCCTCCCCATCTCCTATTAAGGTGATATGTAAAAATTGTAACCACCTCCTTGGGTCACATTTTTTTTCTGAACTCCTGAGCATAGGTACTTAATTAAATCTGTTTTTCCCCCCTCTTGCTAATCTGTCTTTTGTCACTTTAATTTGCAGACCTCCAATTACTGAACCTAAGAGGATAGAGGAAAAGTTTTTCCTCCTCAACACTAGGCAATGTGTTAGGTGCTTTGGACACAGGTCTGAGAGGCCCAGTCTTTGCTACAAGGGGCTCAGCAATGACAGTATTGTGGAACCATGAAAATACCAAGGGACATCAAATGTCACCTCTGGGGAGGATAGAAGGAGTCAGGGAGGGAATCCTGGAAAAGCTTAGGAGGAGTTTAAAGTGTGAGAGACTTACTCAGAAAAAAAGGAGCAGGGAAAAGGTGATTAAGGTAGCAAATGCAAATATGCAGCAATGTGAGAAGGCTTGGTCCAAGGAATTAACAATGCTTAGGGAGGGGCTCCCCTGGTGGCCCAGTGGTTGAGAGTCCGCCTGCCGATGCAGGGGACACGGGTTCGTGCCCCGGTCCGGGAAGATCCTACATGCCGCAGAGCGGCCAGGCCTGTGAGCCATGGCCGCTGAGCCTGCGCGCCCGGAGCCTGCGCGTCCGGAGCCTGTGCGTCCGAAGCCTGTGTTCTGCAACGGGAGAGGCCGCAACAGTGAGAGGCCCGCGTACCGCAAAAACAAACAAACAAAAAAAGAATGCTTAGGGAGAAGGTAAAGGAAGGGAAAGAATGAAAGAAAAATTTCAGAAGCAGAGAGGCCAGCCAAGTGAAGGGCTTTGTAGGCATGCTGCCATGTTTGCCCTTTAGCATAACAGCTAAGGGGAGCCACTGAAGTGATTCCCCAAACCATACAAATATTTGACTATTTTGTGCTTTTGTACATGGGGTTTCCTCAGCCTGGAACATTCTCCCCCGTCCCCAACTCCTGACAAAGTCCTACTCATCTTTTAAGGTCTTAGTCTTTGGCTATCCTCTCTCTGTTGGATCCCTCTTGAAACCTAGCAGGACCCTGTGGGGTTCCTGGGCATGGGAGCCTTTCTGTTCAGCCTCTATGACCTTCCCTGAGTTCCAAAGGGCATGTTCAAACAGCCACTAATTAGGGAAGGGAGGGGATGCGGAGACAAGGGAGGAGCAGTCAAGAAATAATAGCGCAGCCTTGAGGCAGGGTCCTGGCTCTGCCTCAAGGGATACACATAACAATATCTTTGAGCTTTTCTGCAGAACTAAAACCTCCAACAAATGGAAGATGTTAACTACTTGATGAAGCATTCTTCGTTCCAGAGAGAACATCAGGAGACCGACTGAGGCCAGATTAAAGGAATGCAGGCCCTTCACACACCCTGATCCTTATCAGCAACCCCACCCACTGTAAAACTCCTTACCACCCCCCACCCCCGGGTAGGGACACACAGTTTTGGAGAAAGCCTCATGGAGAAGGCTTCCTGTTTTTTTTTTTATTTGGCTGCACCTTGTGGCTTGCGGGGATCTTAGTTCCCTGACAAGGGATTGAACCTGGGCCCCTTGCAGTGGAAGCGCAGAGTCCTAACCACTGGACCACCAGGGAATTCCCAGGGTCACACAGTTTTGAAGGGCACAAGCCCACTGTGTCTCCCTTTGCCTGGCAAAGCAATGAAGCTATTCTCTTCTACTTCACCCAAAACTCCGACTCTGAGATTCAATTTGGCACTAGTGCACAAAGGCCAAGTTTCGGTATCATTCTCTGTCCCCCAAGCCATAGTTGACTGCAACTCATTGCCGCTCAGCTCCAGGATGCCATGAGCTGGCTATGGCCTTGGCTTCCCCCTTTCCTGCCAGGCTATGAGCTCCTTAAGGCTTGGACTCTCTCTTTCAGGTTAGAGCCCAACCCAGGGTCCAGAGAATGTAGAATCTGCTCAGTAATTGGCTGAATTGAATGTCTTTAAAATGTGAGAGAAGCTTGAAGCCATAGAGAAGAGACACCACCCACATCCTTGGGAAGAAGAGCTGTCTATACAGTCAGATGAGAGGAGGCACTGAAAATCCATCAAAGACTGTCTAAGAACGTCTCACATCAGCCTCAACCCAGAGACATGGGAGACACTTTCCATTGGGTCCAACCACTCTTCAGCTTCTGTGCCCTGGAGTCAGATCTGTTGGGCTCAGGCCAGTGATGTAGGCAGTTATCCACGTAGACCCACCAGACCAAGATCACCAACCTTTTTTACACAGCACAAGACATGGCATTCATTGAAAGGCTGATATGTTCTGCCAGTGCAGACCCGGGTCGGCCCTGAACCAATGGTTGGAGGGAGAAGGTGAAAATTTCCATGTCTCCTTTTCTGCTGTTTTTCCCTCTTGCACATATGGGAATTATTCTTTACAGGTTTAAATGTTACATTGAAAATAAACTCAAATGACCAAAATGTTTCACTGAACAATCCATAATAAAGATAAAAGCCACCTGCATTGAGGGAAGCACCGACAGCCAACTCTAAATTGCTCTAGTGTTTGGAACATCCTGAATGGACTTCTCAAGTGCTTTCTGAGCAATTTAAAGAACTCATCTGTCCAGGGTTGATTAGAACTGTCCCAAACTGGGCTCATCATACCTCAATCAAACAAAAAATGGAGGAAAAAAAAACTTCCTGGGAAGACAGAAACAAAATAAAATAAAATAAAACAAAGTCACAACTGCCCCCAGTGGATTTGAATAGCATGGAGTTTCCTTATTCTTGTACAGAATCCAGTATATATATGTATATATGTGTATGTGTGTATATATGTATGTGTTTATATATATATATACATATACACACACACACACATATATATATGTATATACACATATACACAGACACACATATAATTTTCCTTTTATCCCACTATGGAATCTCAGTCTAAGATGGTAATGTAATGAAGAGACTTTTATGGTCATCTCTACTTTTATGGTCATCTTTATGATTGACCTCACAAAATAATGTGAGTTATATACATGCATGTACACATAGGCCAGATTCTCAACTGATGTAATTCTATGGGAATTCACAGAGTTATATTGGTTGAGAATTTGGCTTCAGCTTCACTTATTGTAGAAATTCCCATCAACTAGCCTGAGATGAGTCTCCACACACATTGCCACAAAGCTTCATAGGCTGAGAATCTGGCTGACGGAGCACAGAATAATGTCCATCTAAACATCAGCTTGGATTTTATCTGGCCTTGCTTTCCAGAGCAGCTTGCATGATGGAATGAGCAAATGCCTTTGGCCTCTGGAGCTTTATGAATCAGTGTGACCCACTATGGGAAGCCCCAGGCTGTCCATCCATCCTGGAGGGGCAGAGTCCCTTCCCACCTCAGTCTCCCTACCTGGGAATTGGGTGGGACAATTACTTGCCTCTCCCTTCTCCCTCTGAACATTCTCTGCTATTTATGAAAGTACAGTTTGTAAATAGAACTCCCAGAAAATAAGCATTAAGAGCTGGAAACTAGCATTGGGTGCCAGGGAAAATGCATTCATTTGCTAAGTTAGCAAGTGCCAATACCATTAATTGAATTTGTGCCAAAACATGCATTTTTGCAAATGTTGTTCTGTTCCATTCATTATTTATAGAACATCACCTAAGGGCAGTGCATGCTACAAGCCAAAAATCTCATCCTGCATTTTATCAGAAACCCATTGCAGGGAAGGGGAGAAGGGAGACGGAGGGAAACTATAAAATGAGATTTCTGGAAAAAGCTAAAAGAACTTGTCTGGCATGTTTTGTCTGGACAAGTAATGCCCACAGGGCGACTTGATAATAATCTCCAAATGCAAGGGGACTGGAAACAGCAGCTGCTCTTTCTTGCCACTCAGGACAGAAGAAGAAATGAACCTCCACTGCCACATGAAAGAGTTAGGCTAGTTAGAAGGGAAAGCTTCTTTAACACGGAATGTTATCGAGAGAAACCGAGAGCAGAAAAGACCTTTAGATGTGGGAAGTACTTCATGTGTTCCAGATAGTCTAAGGGTAAGAAGTCAATTCAATATTTCCTCAACCCTGAGACAATAGATGTCCCTGGAGGTCACTGCCACAGTAGGAAATTGTCCTGGTCCTGATGGTTTGTCATCACATTAGAGGCATGGGTTTTGGTGTGAGAAACCTGCTTTGACATGCCACATTTGGACAAATTATTTGATCTCTCTCTATGCCTACTTAAGCATTTGTAAAATAGGAATAATTACTCATTCAACACTATTACTGCACCAGGCATTGTTCTAGGGGATGGGGGTACAGCAGTGAATACAACAGATTTAAAAACCCTTGCTGATTCTAATGGAGAGGGAGGCTTAATATAATAATAAAGAATAAAGAAGTAAAATATACAACATATCAGATGGTGATAAGTGCTATGGAGATAAATTAAGGAGGGAAGGGGATGGCAGTAGGGAAGTTTCCACTTTAAGTAGGGTTGGGGGTGGGGAGGTCGTACACTGAGGAAAGATTTGAAGGAAGTGAAGGAGTGAGCTAAGAGGGTGCAGTGGGTTGAATGGTGGCCCCCAAAATGTTATGTCCATGTTCTAATCCAGGAACGTATGAATGTGACTTTATTTGGAAAAATGGTCTTTGCAGATGTGATTAAGTTAAAGTTCTTGAGATGAGATCATCCTGGATTATCTGGGTGGGCCCTAAATCTAATGGCATATGTCCTTGTAAGAGAGAAGGGGAGAAGACAGACACAGAGAAGCCAGGAGAAGATGGAGGCAAAGATTGGAGTGATACAGCCACAAGCCAAGAAACACCTGGACCAAAGAAGCTGGAAGAGGCAAGGAAGGATTCTCTCTTAGAGCCTTCAGAGGGACCATGGCCTTGTGGCACCTGGATTTCAGACTTCTGGCCTCCAGAACTATGAGAGAATCAATTTCTTTTGTTTTAAGCCACCAAGCTCGTGGTGTTTTTCACGGCAGCCCTAGGAGATTAATACAGAGGGTATCGAAGAAGTGGTTAAGCAAGAGAACAGCAGGTGCAAAGGCTCTGAGGCAGGTCTTTTGCCTGTCTGCTTGGGAAAGAGACAGGAAGCTTGTGTCTTTGGAGTGGCAGGAGTGATGGGAGTCTGCAGCTGAAGCGGACTCTGAAGGAGTAAACAGCTGAAGGCTCTCTGCTGATGGTGCTTCCCACAGAGGAACAGCAAGTCTTTCCTGGAAGAGGCAACTGGGTGGCACATCTCTGTGCCCAACACAAGCAGTGAGTCTAGGAGTAATGTCATTGCAAAACAATGATGGCTTGGACCAGCTCGATAGGAGTGGAAGAAATGAGATTCTGAATATGTTTTTGAGGCATAGAAACAAGTGGATTTATGGTAGATTGGATATGGGATATAAGATAAAGAGGGAGGTCAAGAATGGCTCCGAGCATTTTGGCGTGAGCAACTAGAAGAATGGAACTGCCATCAACTGAGTTGGGGAAGGCTGTAGATGGAACCAGTTTTGGGGAAAAGATCAAGAGTTTGCTTTAGGACACGTTAGATTTAAGATGCTTGTTAAACATCCAAGTGCAGATATCAGATAGATATATGACTGAAGGGGACATTTCTGATCTGGAGATATACATATGGAAAAATTTTTTACTTTATTTCTTAACTTACAGAAAAATTCTTGCTTTCTGTTGTACAGTTTTATGAGCTTCGAAAAATACATAGTCATATAACCACCACCACAGTTAAGATACAGAACTGTTCTGTTATCCTAATAAAATCCCTTATGTCACCCTTTTGTACTCAGACTCACCCTTCATCTCCAGCCCTTGGCAACCACTGATCTATTCTCCATCCCTAGAGTTTTGCCTCTTCCATAATGCATATAAATAAAATCATACGGTATGTAGCATTTTGAATCTGGTTTCTTTTTTCAGCACGATGTATTTGAGATTCATCCATGTCGTGTTTATCAATTCCACTGTATGGATGTACCATAGTTTGTTCACCCATTGACCCACTGAAGGACATCTGGGTTGTCTCCCCTTATTAGCAGTTATGATAAAGCTAGTATAAACATTCACGGTCTTTTGTGTAAACAAAAGTTTTCAGATTTCTTGAATATATAATGAGGAGTAGGATTGCTGGGTCATCCAGTAAGTACGTGTTTTCAAAACTGCCTACTGTTTTCCAAAGTGGTTGTGCCATTTTGTGTTTCCCACAGCAATATCAGATTTTAAATTATTTTTTAAATTTATTTTTAACCACCCTAACAGGTGTGTAATAGTGTCTCACTGTGGTTTTCATTTGTCTTTCCCTAATGAATAATGATGTTGTGTGTCTTTTCATGTGTTTATTTTCCATACAAATTTCTTCTTTGGTGAGGTATCCATTAAAATCTGTGCCCATTTTTAATTGGGTTATTTGTTTTCATACTGTTGAGTATGGAAAATTCTTTATATAGTCTGCTTACAAGTCCTTTGTCAGATATGTGATTTGTAAATATATTTTCCAAGTCTGTAGCTTGTTTTTTTATTCTCTTAAAAGTGTTTTTGGCAGAGCAAAAGTTTTAAATTTTTTTTCAGATTTTTTTTTATGTGGACCATTTTTAAAGTCTTTATTGAATTTGTTACAGTATTGCTTCTGTTTTATGTTTTGGTTTTTTGGCCACAAGGCATGTGGGATTTTAGCTCCCCGAGCAGGGATTGAACCTGCACCCCCTGCGTTGGAAGGTGAAGTCTTAACCACTGGACCACCAGGGAAGTCCCAAAAGTTTTAAATGTTGATGAATCCCAGTTTATCATTTTTTTCTTTTACAGATCATGATTTTGGTTTCATATCCAAGAACTCATTGCCTAAATCAAGGTCACAAAGATATTCTCCTTTATCTCCTTTTAAAAGTCTGATGGATTCATGTTTTATATTTAGGTCTCTGAACCATTTTTAGTTAATTTTTTACAAGCCTTGAGGTACAGTCAAGGTACATTCTCTTTTGCATATTGGGTGTCCAAGTTTTCCAGCAGCATTTGTTGAATCTCTACTTTCCTTTTTAATTTTAATCCTCTTTTAGTTCTCCAGATTTGATAATTTCTAATTACCTATTTTTAAGTTCACTTACTTTTTCCTCTATCATCTCTATTCTACTGTTGAAGTTATCCAGTGATTTTTTAAAAATTTTAAGGTATCATATTTTTCAGTCCTAAAATTTCAATTTGGTTCTTTCCTTAATAATTTCTATTTCCTTCTTGAGAGTTTTTATCTTTCCATTCATTTCAAGAATGTTCACCCTTACTTCATGGAACATGGTTACGATAGCTGCTTGAAAGTCTTTGCTAATTCAAACATCTGGACCATCACGGTGTTGGCATCTGTTTATTGTTCTTTCTCTTGAGAATTGGTCAGATTTTTCTGGTTCTTTGTATGTTAAATAATTTTAGATTTCTTTCTGGACATATTGACTATTATATTCTGAGACTGGGTCCTGCTAAAATTCTCTTGAGAATGGAATGTCAATAGATTTGTTGTTGTTTTAGCAGGAAGTAAACACCTTAGGTTAAGACCATAAGTTTTGTCCTGCTTTCTGTGGGCAGTGGTTCAAATATCATTTCAGGATTCAATGCCATTGTTTTTACTGCCCAGTATATGTGACACTCAGGAGTGTGTTTGGGACTTGGGAGTGGTTTGTATCACAGCTCAGTTTTCAGAGATTTTACTCTGCTCCTTTTGGGTCTGTGCTGCTCATGCACAGCTTGGTGGTGAGCCCAGGATTTGTGTTAGTTCATACACAGAATTAGAGGGATTCCTTTTTCCAATTCTTTTCTCTCTGGGATTTTCTCCACATTCTCTGGCTCCCAATATCCCCCTTTTCCAATTCCTTTGGCCAGAAAAATGGATTTTTCTCAGACTTTTAGCCCTCCCTCCCCCACCACACTGTCCACTGTCTTACAATTCTATGTCACTGGAACCACCCTCAGGGTGAAGCAGCAAGAAAAAAAATAATGGGGTTTCCTCCTACACTCTTCACACACAGGGATTCCTTTTTCCGGTTCCACTAGTCAGAGAGACAAGGTTCAGGTATCTGCACCACCTGTTGGTGCACCACCACAATGTGGTGACCAACATTGTCACCACAGCAGTACAGATCCACAACTGGGGTTGGCCTCCAAGACAAAGCCAGGAGAGACAAAAAGAGAAAAAAGCAAAAAATGAGGATTACCGCCCCCCCCCCCCCACTTACTGTTGGCTCTCAGGGATCTCTTTCTCCAATCCTCTGGCCAGAAAGAGTGGGATTTCTATTGGAGTTTTGGGTGCCCACGCGCATTTCAAAATTCTGTGACTCAGATCTCCAGGCCACCCTCATATCAAGTCCAGAGACACAAGAAGAAAAAAAGAAAAGGAATCTCCCTGGTACTGGTCGTTCTTCCAGTTTTGATTTCTATTGTTTACTTACCAGAGTCATCAGGTAGTTGCTTTGTATATTCTGCCCAGAGTTTTCAGTTGTCATCAGTGGGAAAGATAGACTAAGTAGGCTTACTCTATCTTGGTCGGCCCTGGAAGTTCTGGGAATTTTATGTGTGTGTGCATGCATGATATTTATGATATTTCAACCATTTAGATTGGATAGTTATGATTTTGAAGCAATTATTCAGATTAAATGAGATCACCAAAGGAGTGGGTTTAGATAGAAAAGAGAAGGGGTCCAAGAACTGAGGCCTGGGGCACTCCAACAATTAGAAGTCAGGTAAATGAGGAAGAATGAGAAGACCAGAGATAAGATGAAAACTCAGAGAACCGAGTGTCCTGGATGCTAATAACAGTGTTTCAAGTAGGAGGAAGTGATCCATTGGGTCAATTACTGGCAATAAGTAATATGAAGACTGAGAATTGGCCTTTGGATAATTCCTATGGTTGTGGGGGGAATTAAGTGAGATGCTAAGTAGAACAAATTCAATGCAATCCCTTTCAAAATACCAAGGCCATTTTTCAGAGAACTAGAGCAAATAATTTTAAAATTTATATGGAAACACAAAAGACACCAAATAACCAAAACAATCTTCAGAAAGAATGGAGCTGGAGGACTCATGCTCCTTGACTTCAGACTATACTACAAAGCTATAGTAATCAAAATAGTATGGTACTGGCATAAAAACAGACACATAGGTCATCGAACAAGACAGAAAGCCCAGAAATAAACCCACGCTTACGTGGTTAATTGATGGCAAAGGAGGCAAGAATATACATTGGGGAAAAGACAGCCTCTTCAATAAATGGCGTTGGGAAAACTGGACAGCCACATGCAAAAGAATCATACTGGACTACTTTCTCAAACCATATACAAAAATAAACTCAAATTGAGCTGGTTATTTTTTAAAAACCAGCAGACATGGGAGAAGCTTTGAAAACCAATAAAAGTTACCATTTTGTAAGAGATATTTATAAGGCAAATCTCCATTTGTAAGAGTGTCTCCCTCTATGTACCAGAAAGAGAAGGATGACTAAATCTCTAGAAACTCTTACCAATGAAGATGGCAACTGACTTGAATGTGTATAACAACCTTACCCTTGTTTACTATGCTTTTCCTGATAACCACCCATACCTGGCCCCTGCACCCCCCCACCTCCCCCCACACCCCCAAACACACAACATCTTCTTTTGCTTTAGCTGGAGATGGTATTTAAGGTGGTGGCTTGGGCCATTTTGGAGAGTTACTCAGTTCTCCTGGGTATCTTCCATTTATATAAGAGGTATACATGTTATTAAACTTCTGTTTGTTTTTCTCCTGTTTATCTGTCTTTTAATAAAAGGATGGTCTTATCCAAGATCCTAAAAGGGTAGAGGGAAAATTATTTTTCCTCCCTTACAATTCCATATATGATATCCTCTCAATTAAGATAAGGAAATCAATGATCAGTCAAGATTGTTTCCTATTTCAACCATTGATCCTACAGTAGCCACCTTCCTGCATGACCAATACAAATTTGCGATGAATTTGAAGGAACAGACGCCTTTTTATCTATTCTTCCTCTCACTTGGAGAAAACCACCCTCTATGTTGAATTACCTGTGAAAGACACGACACCATCCTGTATTTCTTGGGGTCACAAATGGTGGCTTACTATCTTATTTATGGTCCTGATCCCATTTTCTGAAAACTGTGTCATGGTTGTTCTAATAAAAGGGAGATGCCTTCGGAGAGACATTGATGATTTTTAGGGAGAAATTAATTTATAGTAAATAAGTTGTATGCTTTGTTTGTATCCTACATCAGCCTCACCTCTGGACTGGACCAAGCTTTGGTGCATCGGCCATTACTGTGATTTATCATTAGCTGATTACCTAGTCAATTGTTCTCTTATTGAAATAAAGTGAGAAAAATCAAACCTTCCATTCAATGGAAGGTATTACAAATGGCAGTTCCTTTTACACTCAAGAGACTCCAGGCAGCCCAGATGATCACCTGGTATGATATGATACACACAACTGCCTAGCAGGTACAATGTGGCTCTCCAAGGGCACATCCACCTCCAATCATTTAGTGCTTGTCTTTGGCCATGAATGTGTGTGTGTGTGTGTGTGTGTAAGCAGGCAATGAGAGTTATTTGGGAGGCCAGGACTGATGCAATAAGTCAAAATTCTTAACACCAGATGCATGTTCATCCTTCTGTGTTAAATTATTGTGGGATACTATTATTATTATTATTCACACAAAGGGAGGCTACATTTACTTTCCTGGGTGTGGAAAGGCAGAACTGGACATTTAAATCTAAAAAGTACTAAAGAAGAGTGAAGCCACGCTGGGGTTGGGGATGGCGGTGGGGGATGGAGGCTTTGAAGTCAGCAGCTCACGACTTTCCAAGAGGGAAGAGCCAAGTGTCAGCGCAGAGCATTCACCCAGGTTGGCTTAAGATGGGCCTATACAGCTCCTTGATACCTATACCAAAACTCCTCTGGATAAAGCGACATGGGAACATGCTTATAGAGGAAAGCAAATTTTTTTTAAGTGGCTGGGTTTATTTATTAAAAATTAATATGCCTCTGTGGGGACTAGTTTTGTGACACGTTGTGTCATTTGCAGAACTGGTTGGGGGTCCATACACCACAGCTGTTCATTTTCTCAGGTGTTGAATATTCCCCATGAGATAGTCTTCATCCGCCATTAGCCTCATCCCTAATGGCCTATATTAATTTATAACTGAGGGGAATTGCAAAAATGCACTATGTTTCACAGAAGCAAGGCGAGCTCTTGCAACCCTTTTAAAGTCATAATAAATTAAGCTGCAAAGTATGCCCATATTTATCTTGCATCATTTTTATAGTTATTGCTGCTATTTTTCTTACGCTACCTTAATTAAGATATGTCTTTGGAGGATTAACTTCTGTTGGAAAAAAAAAAGCATAATTTTAAAAAATAGCTTTGTTTTGTTTCTGTGAATAAAGAGTAGGTGCTTTGGGTTGACCAGATGGTAGAAAGAGGTGGGGAGCTCTGGCCTGGGAGTCTCATTCTGTTTCTACCTTATACTAGCCAGGTGACTTGGGTGTTACTTGCCCCCCTCTGGGCCTCAGTTCTGGAAAAAGAAGAAGTTGGACTAGCCAATCTCTGGGGCCCTTTCCTTGGTTCTTTGACTGGCCCCTCCCATTGATAACTAAGCAATCAAGCCAATGGCTATCAGATTTGTTCATGTTCGTCATGAAATTCACTGAAATAGTTAAAATCTGAGTTAGTTTTTAATGACTGAACTGAGTAGGCTACTCAGTATCCAGATAGATCATTCCACAGCTGGTTGTTATGACAACCAGAAACAATGCTGCAAAAGCCAAGGACTGAGTGGAGAGAAATGGTCACAACCAGTGGCCCCTCTGCTATGGGAGCTTTCAAAGGGCCAAGTTGGCCCTGTGGATTTGTTCTCTCCAGCCCAGGGCCAACACTGGCCCCATTAGTCTTTCTGATATGAGGTTTTGCACTTAGTCATTTTACAACAGCTTTGTATTTAATCTACAAAGCAACCCTGAAAAATCCCTTGGTGTAGCCAACCGTAGCCTGCTCTTCAAGCTAATTATTTTTCTTTGTTAATGAAAAAGTATCCATATGCCTAGTAAATTCTTGTCCATATACATCTTTATTTTCATTAATTTTATGCAACATAGCTCAAGCAATAGGTCAATCTGTCTGGTTAAGAAGGGCATACAATGCCCTTTTAAGGTTTTACAATCACAAAAGATTTCCCCTCTTTAGTTCCTCTTGAAGAGGCATACTTTTTTTCCAGGTCAAAGAGAAATAACAGAGCAATCCTTCCAGCCAGGCTCTCCTTCAACAGGCCACACTCCACCAAGCAGGAGGTTGGCCGTTACCACTTTCGGTAAATCACTAGACAGTGGAGCCATCTTTGCCAGTCAGAAATATTTCCTCACCACACTGGTTCTGTTTGATTGGTCTTGGGTTTATGCAGTTCCTGGCACAGGGAGGGCCTTTTCCTCCTCTGCCAGGTTTCTTTCAGCCTTGCTACAGCCTAGTTTCAACTCTGGCTTAGAATCCAACCCACAAAACTACCTTTCCAATTGCTCCTTTTGGCCCAAAGAATGTCATCCGGTTTCCAGTGAAGGCCTCAGTCAAAGGCCTTGTTGTTCTGGGAGGTGGTACCCCAGTGGGATGGGCCATTGCCAACCATATCTCCCTCACCCACCCCAGCCCTGGGGACTATTGGGGGACTTTGCGTTCCCACAGCTCCATAAGCAGGCACTGAGGGTCTGGGAGGCCTTTGGACGAGGTGGCAGGGCATAATTAAGGGGTTCTGAAACTCATGACTTATAAAGACCCTGGTCAAGCTGACTCTGAAAATAAAAGAAAAAAAAAGGTTTTCAAGCAATAGCAAATAATAATAATATGGATTAGGTCTCAAACTAACACAAAGTAGTTTAGGATTTGAGGCCACTTCGCAGGAAACCTCCCATTCATGTTCCCAGAACTCTATCCCTCCCTGTTGTCCACACACAATGTTCCCTTTCTCAGGAAGTAATTTCTGTTAAAAAGCTTTTATTGCTCAGTTTATGGGGATTTCATACTCGGATTTACAATACTTCTCAGGCTCCATACACACAAGTCATGGGATCTTGATTTCTGAAGAGGGAGTAGCTACTGATATCTTAAAGAAGACATCAGCTTTGGCCAATGCCCCAACTTCTTTAGGGGAAGACTTTGTCCCTAGAACCGAGAAAGGAATAATGCTGGAAATGCCATGTGGTCAGTGGTGGCTGAACCTCATATGAACCACACGTCACCTGACCCCACCTCTCTCCATCCCTGCCCCTCTCACTGCTGCTCCCACTTATTTGATAATGGGATGGGAGACATCAGGCCAAAATATTTATTAAGCACACTGTGAATGCAGAACAAAGTCCAAGGCAAAAAGAATGGGGAGAAGGGAATCAAAACTTATAGTCCAGACCTTAATAGTCTTTCAGTAGGACTCTCACTACAGCCTGATAAATGGTCTTCATGCTGCTAGCTTCTCCTCCATACTCTAATCTAGTGGTTCTCAAACTTTAGGGGCATCAGATTTACCTGGGGGGGATGATTATTAAAGCACAAGTTTCTGGGCCTCACTCTCAGATTGTCTAATACAGCAGGTCTGAGGTGGAAGCAAGAATTTGCAGTATTAGAAGCTTCCAGATGATTCTTATATTCATGGACCAGGGACCACACTTTGAGAAACACTGCTCTTATCCATTCTTCTCCCTGTTTCCAGAATGATCCTCTAGCATAGGAGTCTGATCAAGCACTCACCACCCAGTCACCATGGAATAAAGTCTCAACTCAACATGACATTTAGGGCCTCCCCACCAGGGTCCCAGCTGATGTGTGCAGTCACAACATCACACATCCCATGTTTTAGCTTTTAGCTTGGGTTCCCTCAGAAGCAAACCCAGAGACAAGGATTTGAAGGGTAATGCCAGGAAGCAATAGCATAGGAGGCAGTAAGTAAGACAGGGAAAAAAAGGAAACCAATACAGAGTTAGTTAAAGAGAAGATTACTGCTGTGGGCAACTGGGGTCCAATCTCACTGGGGGCCTCTGGAGGACTGCATAGAGAACACCTCAGAGCTATCCTGCCCAAGAGCTGAAGTACCTGGGGAATTATCCACCAATTTCTGTCAGTCTTTCGTTGAGGGCTACCTCTAGACCCATCAACTGCCTGTCACTTCCGGCGTGCCCCTATGCAAATCTAGGTCACTGTGGAGGCCAGAGAAAGCACTCAGGCAGAGCCCTAGGTACTTGAAGTAGGAAGCCATCAGGTCAGAGTACATGCAAATGGTGACTGCTGAGCGTTCTTTGATAAGCCACCATCAGCTTCTACTCTACAAGTCCTCTTCATACCCAGTTCTTTCACACATCTCTTCTCTTGTGCAGAAGGGCCCAAGCCTGCCTTCTCCTGCTCTGGCTCTCTGGAAGACAGAGTTTTGGATGGGGCTGAGATGATTCTTTAGGGCTTAGGTTGGCAGTAGGCTGGGTGATTATCAGCTCAGTAGCACACAAGTCTGTATGACCAGACATAGTTAAGGAGCCCAGGGGCAGGTGGTGAGTAGAAACAGCAGCACCAAGAGGGCCATGAGCACTAAGGAAAGACGCTGCAGGGTGGGGTGGTGGCGTGGGGTGCTGATAAAGCAGCTGAGGGGGTGTCTGCAGGCAGTATTTTGAAGTCTTCCTTTGGGACAAATTTTGAGCCTTTTGGCCTTTAGGCCTGTGGTGGCCACCTGCTCTGCAGTGATTATGAAACACAATCGAATGCGAGATGAAATAGTGGAATTACATCATCCTGTTGCCCAAATGGTAAGTCTTAGAGCACAGGCTGGTGAAGAAGGGTTTGCACAGCACTCGTGGGTGTGGTTACTGTGACCATACCCTGGCACTTAGGTGACATGCTGCCCCTTCCAAGTGCTGTTAGAACCCCCTCCTTCTCAGTCAGTCTTTGCCTCAGGCACTGAGCCTCAGATATTGTTAATTTCTTGAGAACCCAACAAGGTGAGAATATTCTCTCCCTTGATTTTCAGACTTCTTGTTCAGCTATTGGGGTTATGGGAGTGCAGAGTTATGGATGGCTTAAAGTGATTCCGGGCAACAAGGATGTGTAACACTGGTGTGTGTGGGTGGGCAAGAAAGACAAGAATAATAAACAATCAAAAATTCCCATTTAATGTTATATAGTAACTTAATATTCACTATATAAAAATAAAATGTCTTCTGTAAAAAAAAAATAGAAAATTTTTCCTAAGGAAATCTTCTGACTGAAACAGTCTTAAGCTCATGAAAATGTTAGTGAGTGGCTGGTTCATATCCTTTTTTTTTTTAACCCCTTTATCCTTTATAATCACAGTTGAAGTGATATATGCATGAACTTTGCAAGGCATAAGAAAACATAATTTACTTGACATGATTTGGGGAGAGAAAAACTGAAATATATTAAACATCACTCAACCACATTATTTAGAGAGAATAAAATCAGAGACACTAATTGCCCATGATGGCTATTTATACAATGCGCCACTGGAGTGAAGGGATCCTGGCGGCTCTTGAAATAGGCAGTTTAAATTTGATCCAGAAGGCAACCAGCGGAGCCAGTAAAGACACATAATCTGGGAGGTGACATGTTTTCTCTGTTAAAGTACAGCTATTGAGACGGTAAAGAAACAAGAACAGGCCCTAGTCTAGTCTCAAGTGAGACTGCAGGGTGGAAAAACTTTGCCCCCTTTCCTATCTCATTCTCCTGCTTGATGTCCTTCCTTCAGGTGTCCTGAAGATGACCCCTAAGTGTCCCAAACTCAACTGGGCAATGACTTCTGCTTTAGAATGATCCTTTCTTTCCTCCACATCCACCAAAATGTACCTGTTCTATGTCTTAATCTTCAAAAGTTTGCTATGTGATTAATTAGCTATCATCTATAACCTAATACACAAATTCCCATAGAGACTCAAGGACAAATGGTGGCACAAGGAGAATCCATCAATTTCCCATGTCAATTTGGGGATCACATAGAGAGGTCTTCTTTTTCTTTTTTTTTTTTTTGGTACGCGGGCTTCTCACTGCTGTGGCCTCTCCAGTTGCGGAGCACAGGCTCCGGACGCGCAGGCTCAGCGGCCATGGCTCACGGGCCCAGCCGCTCCGCGGCATGTGGGATCTTCCTGGACCAGGGCATGAACCCGTGTCCCCTGCATCGGCAGGCAGACTCTCAACCACTGCGCCACCAGGGAAGCCCACGTCTCTTCTAATTAATAATGTTGTCAGTGCTCCTAATATAGGTCAAACATACATTCTGAAGAAAATATGAATTTATAAAAGTGCAAAGGAAAAGTGAAAAATCAATTAAGTACTATTACCCAGAAATAACTACTGTGAACATTATAGACTACTTCCTTCAAACTCTTTTCTAAGCATATATTTTTAAACGGTTGAGATTTTCTTGATATAAAATTTTGAACTCTGATTTTTTTCCCTTAGTATTTATATCTTAAGTAATTCCTGTCACTAAAAAATGCTTCATAATGCTTCTTAATCGCTGCATCATATTGTTTTCTTGTACGTACTGAAATGGATTTAATCAACCCCTAATCACAGGCCATTTCTGCTATTTCCATATCCTCACTACTTTACATGTTACAAAGATTAACTTAGTGCATAAATCTTGGTCTGCATCTCTGATTATTTCCTTAGGTTGCATTACTAGAGTATGGATATTTTAAGGCTCTAAATAGATATTCTCCAATTGCTTTTTAGAAAACTTGTACCACCAGAAATGAGAGAAAGCATGGATTCCCCATTTTCCTCAGCAATAGGGAAATTACCACTTTAAAAAATTTATGACACTGATTTCATAGAAATAGACTCATTATAGTATTCCAGTTATATTTCTCTGACTCCATTTAAGGTTAAATACAATTTTAGGTTTGTCAGCCATTTTTATTTCTGTTTTGTGACTGAATTCTTGGCTTATTTTCCATTAGTCCTAGAATATTCCTTATCAAATGTGTATGATATTCTTTTTACATATTGAAGATAAATCTGATAAGCCATCATTTGTTGTATCTGCTTAAACTATTTATTGTCTAATGTTATGTTTTCAATGTTCCAAAAGTTTTAATTTCATTATCAAATCTATTAATATTTTTCTCCTCCCTTCAATGTCTTTTATACTTGGAAAGTCTTCTCCAAGTACAAAGATATACTTAGTCAATAAATGTTCAATTTTTATGGTTTGAATTTTGACAGTGAACTTTAATCCACGTATAATTAATGTTCAGGTGGGCTATATAGGTTTCTTTTCCAAAGAGCTGTTCTTCTAACGAATGTATTGAATAATGTGTATCTTCTCTCACTGAATTTTTCTACATTGAAAACTTTTGTTTGTTAAAGGTACAAAAACACTTTGTTCTGTCAGTTTATTAATATTTCTAGCGAGAGCATATGACTGAGTTTGCATCATTTAAAAAAAATCTTGATTTAAGACTTGCAATTTCAAAGTCTCAAACCAAGTTTATTTCTCAAATTTTCACTTTGAAAAATTTCAAAACTACAGAAAAATTAAAATAATAATACAATGAATACCCATATACTCTCCACCTATATTCACCAATTGTTTATAGTTCAACTTTTTACACGTTCTCCCTCCCCTCCCTTCCCCTTCCCCCTCTCTGTTTTGTTTTGTTTTCCTGAACCACTTGATAGATGCAATCATTTTGACACTTGAACTTCACCCCAAAATCTTCACTATGTATCTCCTAAAAACAAGAGCATCTTCTTACATAAACAAAATACTTGGGAAACAACATTCATACAGTAGTACCATTAGCTAATAAATTGTCCATACTCAAATTTCCCCAATTGTCCCAATTATATTCTTTATAGTTTTCCTTTTCCTAATATAGAATTCAATCAAGGATTATACATTGTATTTAGTTCTTGTGGCCCTTTAGTCTCCTTCTTTTGTCTCTCATGATACTGACAGTTTTTCAATATTTCAGGCCGGTTGCCTTATAGACTGTCTCACACTCTGGCTAGCCTGAGAGTTTATTCAAGAGTAGATCCTAGTTAAATATTTTTGTTAGAAAAACTTCATAGGTAGTGTTGTGTCTTCTCAGAGCATCACATCAGGAAACTCCTATTGATTTTTTTTAATCAGCTTAATTGACATATAATGTACATGCACTAAAATTAGCCAATTTTAAGTGTAAAATCGAATGGATATTGACAAATTTATAGTCATGTAACCACCACTTCAGTCATGATTTAGAACACCTGCAACATCCCAAAAGGCTCCCATGTGGCCCTTTGCAATCAGTCTCCTGCCCACAATCTTGGCATCAACTAACCTGCTTTCTGTCACTATAGTTTTGATTCTTCTAGAATGTCATATGAATATATCACACAGACTTCTCTTGTCTCTCTTCTTTTGCTTAACATAATACTTTTGGATTCATCCATGTTGTTGTATGTATCAATACATCATAGCTTGTTTATTCATTCACCAGTTGATTGACATTTGGAGTCTCTTCTTTTTCCTCTCTTTTTTTTTTTGGCTTGCACCCATGGCTTGCGGGATCTGAGTTCCCTGACCAGGGATCGAACCTGCGCCTCCTGCAGTGGAAGCGTGGTGTCTGAACCACTGGACCGCCAGGGAAGTCCCTGACATCTTTTCAATTTGGGGCTATTATTAACAAAACTGCTATGAATACTTGAATACAAGTCTTTGGACACATGTTTTCATTTCTCTGGGGTATATACCTAGGCATGGGATCAATGGGTCATATGGTAGGTATGCTTAACTTTATAAGAGACTCGCAAACTATTTTGCAAAGTGAGTGGACCATTTTGCATTCCCACCAATTGCTCTGCACCCTAGCCAGCACTTGGTATTATTAATATATTTTTTTAAATGCTAGCAATTCTAATGGGTGTGTAATGGTGGCACATTGTGGCTTTGATTTGCATTCCCTTAACAGCAAATAATGTTGAACTCCTTTTTGTGTGTTTCTTCGTCATTTGAATACCTTCACTGGTGAAGTATCTCTTCAAATCTTTTGCCCATTTTTTAAATTGGGTTGTTTGTTTTCCTAATCTTGAGTTTTGAAAGTTCTTTATATATTCCGGATACAAGTCTTTTGTTGGATATGCTATTTACAAATATTTTTTTCTCCCAGTCTGTGGCTTCCCTTTTAATTTTCTTACTATATCTTTTGAAGAACAGAAGTTTTACAGTTCGATCAAGTTCAATTAGTCAATTTATATGCTATAAATATCCACATATAGGTTTTTGTATGAACATATGTTTGCATTTCTCTGGATTAAATGCCCAGGAGTGAAGTTGCTGGGTCATATGAAAGGACATGTTTAGTTTTTTTTTAAACATTTTTATTAGAGTATAATTGCTTTACAATGGTGTGTTAGTTTCTGCTTTATAACAAAGTGAATCAGTTATACATATACATATGTCCCCATATCTCTTCCCTCTTGCATCTCCCTCCCTCCCACCCTCTCTATCCAACCCCTTTAGGTGGTCACAAAGCACCGAGCTGATCTCTCTGTGCTATGCAGCTGCTTCCCACCAGCTATCTATTTTACATTTGGTAGTGTATATATGTCCATGCCACTCTCTCACTTTGTCCCAGCTTACCCTTCCCCCTCCCCATGTCCTCAAGTCCATTCTCTAGTAGGTCTGCATCTCTATTCCCGTCTTGTCCCTAGGTTCTTCTGACCATTTTCTTTTTTCTTTTTTTTTTAGATTCCATATATATGTGTTAGCATACAGTATTTGTTTTCCTCTTTCTGACTTACTTCACTCTGTATGAGACTCTAGGTCCACCCACCTCACTACAAATAACTCAGTTTCGTTTCTTTTTATGGCTGAGTAATATTCCATTGTATATATGTGCCTCATCTTCTTTATCCATTCATCTGTCAATGGGCATTTAGGTTGCTCCCATGTCCTATCTATTGTAAACAGAGCTGCAATGAACATTTTGGTACATGACTCTTTTTGAATTATGGTTTTCTCAGGGTATATGCCCAGTAGTGGGATTGCTGGGTCGTATGGTAGTTCTGTTTTTAGTTTTTTAAGGAACCTCCATACTGTTCTCCATAGTGGCTGTATCAATTTACATTCCCATCAACACATGTTTAGTTTTTAAGAAAGTGCCAAGTTGTTTTATAGAGTGGCTATACCATTTTACATCCCCACCAGCAAACTGCAAGAGATTCAGCTTCTCCACATCCAGTCAGTATTTGTTGTTGTCACTATTTTTTTTAGGCACTCTGAGAGATGTGTACTAATATTGCATTGTGACTGTTTGCCTTTCCTTAATGGATAAATGATATTGAGTGTCTTTTTATGTGCTTATTTTTCTGCTTATTTTTCATTTTTTGGTGAAATTTCTGTTCATGTCTTTTGTTCCTTTTGTAATTGATTGTTTACTATTGAGCTTTCTTTATATATATATCTTTTGTTGGATATATGGTTTGCAAAGATTTTCTCTTGGTCTGTAGCTTGTCTTTTCATCCTCTTAACAGGGTCTTTTGCAAAGCAAATATTTAAATGTGATGAAGTCCAATTTATCTTTCTTTTTCTTTTATGTATCATGCTTTTGATATCAAGTCTAAGAACTCTTCACTTGCCCCTTACCCTGAATGTTTTCTCCTGGGTTTTATTTTTCTGAAAGTTTTATGGCTTACCATATTACATGTAAGTCCATGATCCATCTTGAGGTGATAGTATAAAGTGTGAAGTTTAAGTCAAAGTTCTTTTTTTTTTTTGACTTATGGATGTTCAATTACTTCAGTATCATTTGTTGAAATGCTATCTTTCCTCCACTGACTTAGTTTTGCTCATTTGTCAAAGATCAGTTTGTACCATTTGTGTGGGTCTATTTCTGGGTTCTCTCTTCCCTTCCATTGATTTATGTGTCTATCATTCCACCAATGACAAACAATCTAGATGATTATAGATATATGATAAATCTTTAAATCAGATAGACTGATTCTTCTTACTTTGTTCTTCTTTTTCAAGATTGCTATAACTATTCTAGTTCCTTTCTTTCCCATATAAATTTTAGAATAATGTTGTCTATATCTCCAGAAATTCTTACTGAAATTTTGATAGAAATTGCATTAAATCTGTATACCAATTTGGGAGAATTCACACCTTTAGTATACTGAGTTTTCCAGACCATGCTCAACTGATGTATTTTTATTGAGGTGAAATTTACATAACATTAACTATTTTAAAGTGTAACTTTTAGGGGCAATTAGTACATTCACAATTTTGTATAACCATCACCTCTACCTAGTTCCAAAACATTTTCATTGACCCAAAATAAAACTCTCTATCCATTAAGCAATTGCTCCCCATTCCTCTCCCCTTCCAGTCCACTCTGCTTTGTCTCTATAGATTTAGCTATTCTGGATATTTCATATAAATGAAATCATACAATATGTGAACCTTTTCTGTCTGCCTTCTTTCACACAGCATAATGTGTTTGAGGTTCATCCATTTTGTAGCATATATCAGTACCTCATTCCTTTTAACAGCTGAATAATATTCCACTGCATGTTAATACCACAATTTGTTTATCCATTTATCTGTTGATAAACATTTGAGTTGTTTCATTTTTAGTTATTGTGAATAATGCTGCTATGAACATTTGTGCATAAATATTTGTTTGAGTACCTGTTCTGCCTTCATTTTTGAAAGATATTTTTACTGCGCGTAACATTCTACATTATCAGTTTACTACTTCAGTATTTTAAAGACATTAGTCCATTATCTTCTTCCTGCATTTTTCCTGATGAAAAATCTGCTGAAATCCTTATTTTTGTTCCTCTGTGCATAACATGTCATTTTTCTGTGGCTGGTTTTAAGATTTTCACTCTATATCTAGCTTTGAGCTGTTTATGATATTCCTTGGTATAGTTTTGTTCATATTTCTTGTGCTTGGGTTGAGATTCTTACATCCATATGTTACTTATTTTCATAAAATTTGGAAATTTTTAGGCCATTATTTCCCTTTCTTCTCCCTCTGTTATAATAATTGCATATTAGAGTGCTTTAAGTTGTCCTGCAGCTCACCAATGTCCTGTTCACTTTTTTCCAATTTTTTACTCTTTGTGTTTCATTTTGGATAATTTCTATTAGTATGTCTTCAAGTTCATTAATCTTTTTCTTCTGCAAAGTCTAATCTGCCATTAATCCCATTCATTGTATTTTTCATCTCACCTCATACATTGTAGTTTTTATCAACAGAAGTTTGAGTTGTGTCTTTTTAAATGTTCCATGTCTCTCCTTAACTTTTTGACTATATGGAAAACGGTTTTAATAGCTGTTTGATTGTCCATTTCTGCTAATTATAACATCTGTGTCAGTCTGGGTCAGTTTCTATTGATTTCTTTTTTTTCCTCGTTGTAAGTTGAAGTTTCCTTTTCTTTGCATGCCTGGTAATTTTTTATTGGAGGCAAGACCTTGTGAATTTTACCTTTTTGGTTGCTGAATATTTATGTATTTCTATCAATATGCTTAAGCTTTTTTTTTTGGTGAGACGTAGCTAAATTATTTGGAAACAGTTTGATCCTTTTAGGTATTCCTTTTCAAATGCGTCAAGTGGGATAAGAACCATGTTTAATCTAATGTTCATTATTCCTTATTATTGGGGCAAGAACTTTCTGAGTACAATTCTCCATGAGAGACTTTACAGTCAGGTTGTTGAGAATAGGCACTATTATCAGCTTTGTGCAGACACTAAGTACCATTCTCTCTAATCCTTTCAGGTGGTTCCCCAGTCTTGGATAGTTTCCTCACACACATGCACTGCTCAGTACTCCACTGAATACTCAAGGAGCCTTCTGAAGATCTCTGAAGCTCTATCTCTGTGCAGTTCTCTTCTCTCAAGTAATATGTCCTTTTGAACTCTAGCAACCTTGGTATTCCTAGACTCTCAGTCCCATCTCTTCTAGTCAGAGAGGCCACCATATTCTATTTCGTTTCCCTCTTCTTGTGCCATAGGCCAGAAACTTTCTCAAGGCAGTAATCTGCGGCAATAGTGGGGTTCGCCACACTTGTTTCCTGTCTCTCATGGATTACTCTCCTTCTCTACCTGAAATCCAGTGCCTTAAAAAGCATTGTTTGATATATTTTGCCTGTTTTTCAGTTCTTTCAGGGAGAAAGGTAAATCTGGACCCTGTTACTACATCTTGGCCAGAAGCAGAACTCTAACAGTAATAATTTTTAAAATTATTACTCCGACATAAAAGTGAGATCTCGAAGAGATATCTGTATTCCCACGTTCACTGCAGCATTATTCACAATCGCCAAGATATGGAAACAACCTAAGTTTCTATCAATGGATGAATGGGTAAAGATATACATATATACAATGGAATATTATTCAGCTATGAGAAAGAATGAAACCCTGCCATTTTGTAAAAATATGGATGAACCTTGAGGGTATTATGCTAAATGTAATAAGTCAGACAGAGAAAGCAAATACTGTATGATCTCATTTATGTAGAATCTAAAAAGGTTGAACTCAGAAGAACAGATAGTAGAGTAATGGTTACCAAGGACTTGGGGTGGAGGAAATGGGAAGATGTTGGTCAAAGGGTACAAACTTCTAGTTATAAGATGAATAAGTTCTGGGGAATCTAGTGTACAGCATGGTGATTATAGTAAAAAATGTTGTACTGTATACTTGAAATTTGCTGAGAGTAGATCTTAAATGTTTTCACCACAAAAAAGAAATGGTAATTATGTGACATGATGGAGGTGTTAGCTAACACTACAGTGGTTATCATTTTGCAATATATAAATGTATCAAATTAACATGTTGTACACATTAAACTATGCAAAGAAGAGCAAAACTGGAGAATTAAAACTACTGATTTCAAGACTTACTATAAAGTTACAGTAATCAAGACAGTGTGGTATTGGTGTAAAGACAGACACACAAATGAATGGAACAGAAGGTCCAGACCTACACATAGATCTACACATATATCAACAACTGACTTTCAGCAAAGGTACAAAGGCAATTCAGTGGAGAAACAATGATCTTTTCAACAAATGGTACTGTAATAATTGGATACCCATTTGAAAAAAAATGAACTTGGAGACATACCTCACACCATAACAAAAATTAACTAGAAATGGATTACAAAACTAAGTGAAAAGCCTAAAACTATAAAACTTCTAGAAGAAAACATAAAAGAAAACCCTTGTGACCTTGGTTTAGTAAAGATTTATTAGATATAACACCAACAGCACAATCCATTAAAAAATGAATTGATAAAATAGACTTAATCAGAATTTAAAACTTTTGCTCTCCAAAAGGCCCTGTCAAGAGAATGAAAAGACTACCAGAGTTTGGGAGAAAATATTTAGAAATAACATATCTGATAAAGGACTTATATCTAGAACATACAAGGTACTCTCAAGACTCAATAATTAGAAAATAGGCAACCATAATACGATACTACTGTTAGGGGAACCACTGACTGAAACCGCCCGCCCTGGCCAGGCACCATAATAACCACTTGCATGAGTTATCTTACAGCAGGAGGTCCTGGTAAGGAATGCGGAACTAACAAGCTACCACCTACTGGAAGAATTCCGGAAAGGTCAAAAGGAGAGAGGAGACGCCAGTCCGTCTGTCCCACCGTCCTCCCAGAATCCTTCTCGCTGGAATCCATCTTGGCTGAGCCATGCACGCGCCACCAGGAAGGACCCTGAGTCAGAATGAGTGGCCAGAGACAACCCGAAAACTAACCGCATTACCATAAAACCCCAGACTGCGAGCCATGTGACAGAGCAGTTCTCCTGGGTTCCCTTACCCTCCTGCTCTTGGCCCGGTGCCCCTTCCCAATAAAGTCTCTTGCTTTGTCAGCACATAAGTCTCTTTGGACAACTCATTTCCGAGTGTTAGACAAGAACCCACTCTTCGGCCCTGGAAGGGGTTCCCCTTCCTGCAACACTACTACACATCTATTAGAATGGTTAAAATTAAAAGGGTTGGTCATACCAAGTATTTGCAAAAACATGGAGGAACTAGGACTTCATACAGTGCTGGAAGGGAAAATAAAATGATTCAATCACTTTGGAAAATAGTTTGTCAGTTACTGAAAAAGTTAAACATTGTTAAAAAGGAGACAGCAGGCCCCAAATGATGTGCTAAACCCCATGTCATCAAACCAAGACTTAATATCTAGCCTAATTGCAACCTCAACACCCCCACCCCGCCCAGGAATGTAACATTTAGCTAGTCAACCTGGAATTACCTAGTCAGCACTGGTGAGGTAATCTCCCCTGCCCCGCCCCCCAAACAGACCCCTTCCACTCCCCTTAGGAGGGTGACTGTCCCTGAAACAATGCATTCTTTGCTCATAATTTTCTTTTTCTGCCCCCTTTTCACCTTCAAAAAGTTTACCTTTTCTACAGCTCAGCAGAGCTCCTTTCTATTTGCTAGATGAGATGCTGCCCCATTCATGAGTCATTTAATAAAGCCAATTTGATCTTTAAATTTACTCATTTTGTTGAATTTTTGTTAGTTAACAATATATATCAACCATTGGATCCAGCCATTCTACTGCTAGGTATTTACCTAAGAGAAATGAAAGCATATCTCCACATATAAACCTGTACACAAATGTTCACAGCAGCTTTATTTGTAATAGGTAATAACTGCAAATAACCCAAATTTCCATCAATGTGTGAATGAATTAAACATGGTATATCCATACAATGGAATACTACTGAGCAATAAAATGAAATGAAATACTGGTATATGCAAAAACATGGATGAATCTCAAAATAATTATGCTGAGTGAAAGAAAGCAGACACAAAAAAAGTACCTACTGTATAATTCCATTTATATAAAATTCTAGAGAATGCTAACTTTTCCATAGTGACAGAAAGCAGCTAAGTGGCATGGGGGATGTTGAAGACTAGCAGAATATGCCACCCCCAAATACTCCTCTTTGGCATAAGGATTATTTTGAGCTGCCCATTTTGAGAAATAATCACAGCAGACACAGGAGAAGCTCTGAAAACAGAAGCTATCCTTTCGTAAGGGACGTTTATATCTATAATGGAAATCTCCATTTGTAAGAATGTCACCCTCTCTGTACCAGGAAGTGTGGATGGTGCAAAATCACAAGAAGCTCCTATTAATGAAGAAGGCACTGACTTATACCTGCAAAACAAATCTAACCCTTGTTTACCTTGCGTTTCCTGGTCATCTTCCCCTCCTCCACAACACACACCTTTCTTCTGTCTTCAGCTGAAGATGGCATTTAAGGTGGTGGCTTAGGTCACCTTGGAGAGTTACGGCTTTTTTTTCTGGATATCTCCCATGTATACCTTCTGGGTTTTTTCTCTTGTTAATCTGTCTTTTATTACAGGGGGTCTCATCCAAGAACTCAGAACGGTAGAGGGAAAATTATTTTTCCTTCCCTACAGTGGGGCTGTGTAGAAGGGAGGGATTTCAAAGGAGCGTGAGGAAATTTGGGGGGAATAGGTTCATTATATCTTGATTGGGATGACATTTCATGGGTACATAGATGTGTTAGTTTATCAGATTGTACACTTTAATATGTGCAGTTCATTGTATGACAAAAAAAGCTCTTTAAAAAAAATTGGTAAGTAATACACTAGGCACTGTGATTCTCAGACAACAGGCTCCCCCTAGCCAATCTTACCTAAGCTCACCATTACCATCAAACGTGCATCTCCAGCGCTGGTCATTCTGCTGAGATTTAGACCTGTTCATCTAGTTGCCTTATCAACATCTCCACTTCTCTGTCCCACAGGCACCCTAATTTTAATTTCGCATGCCCAAGGCAGAATTCTTGATTCCCCCTCAAACCTGATTTTTTCCTGGTATAGCCCAGCACAATGAATGGCAACTCCACCTACCCAGCTGCCAAAATGACCCAGTCCTAATTCTGACTTCTTCTTCTCCCTTATCTTCAACATCCTGAACATGTCCTGAATCTACCCACTTCACAGCAACCTCACAACCTCACTGACGTTACATTAATCCAAACCAGCCATCACTTCTCTGGCAACAGCGTCACAGTCAGCCTTCTCACTGCCAAACTCACTCTTGTAGTTCACACACACAAAGCAGCCAGAGATTTTTAAATGCAGACGTGATCTTTTCATTCTCCAGATTAAAATCCTTCAGTAACTTCTCATGCCCTTAGGATGAAGTTCGAACGCTTTAGCATGTGACGTGACACGCACAAGGTGGTCCCTATTCTCATCTGGCTCCCCTCTGCAGTTGTCATCTCTTGCCCCTCCCCTTCTCTCTCTCCACTCTCTGGTCATAGTTCAGACTAGTGCTATCTGCCGCAGTCTGAAATGGCTTGTCAGCTCCGGTTCTGTATGCAGGGAGTGGCTTCACAACGAGAAGGAAGAACGGTGGTAGCAAGGGAGAAAAAAGCAGGCAGAAGTAATTTTATCAAGTTCCTTTTTCAGTCAGCTGTTCTTGTACAGGCAAAGTAAGAAAAAGTAAACACAAAGATGACTTTGGTGGAACTATTTCTAAAGGAGAATGTATTTTGTGTTTTTCACCAAGCCATCAGCCCCTCTGGATTTTAATATTATAGTGGGGTCATAACAAGCATTTCCTCTATTGTTGGCTTTATACAGAAGCAAAGCAGTTGCTCAGGAAGCTGGGAGACTGATGAATAGTTGGTTTGATGTGTTTGAACCATTCACCACTTTGAGTTAAATGTGCATATTCTGTTCAAAATAGACAATGGGGAGGGGCGGTCCCCTTTTCCCTCTATAACTTGCATAACATTAGGCCTCACTGCTTAAACTAATGAGTATTTAGAAGTAAAGGCTCCTACTGATTCTAGCCAGTCATTAATTCTCTGCTTGCAGAGCCACTGTGGAGTTTTTCATCAGCCACATTTTTCAGCAGTTTCCAGTTGCTTCTGAGCAGCAGTGCTGACCCTTGGCTTCCTGTGCCATGCACCAGACACATAATGGGCTCGGCAGTCCCCTTGGAAGGAATTTTACTGGCGACCAGGAACAAATGCAAAGAAGATGCACATTCTAGTGTTAGAACTCTTAGTTTGGGGGAACTTAATTGAACACGAAATGAAAATGTTTATTTAAACCAATATATAACCTGGTAGAAGAAGGCGAGTGGGTGTGAATTCCAACTTCTTTTAAACTAATTGCAGAGTCAGCGTTACCCTTTGTAATAATGTTGTTTGCTCCATTATCACTCCAGGTTTATTTGTTAAATAGCTTCATTGATCTTGCCTCAGTAGGTTTTCCATTTTTACACATCACATTCTCTTGGGAACTGAAAAGCACTGTGCTTCTGAAGACGCTCAGTCAACTTGAAGAGACTCATTTTTGAGAAAGTCTTAACCTGCTTTCAACTGGAAGCAATTCAAACTTTGCCCAAACAAGTATTAGGGCAGAGACTCACTACTTGAGTATAGGTTTAATATCATCATTTGGAAGCTGTTTGTCTGAAGGACCATTTACAGACCAATTCTAAAGGGTATTCAAAAATTCAGGAATCTATATTCTTAACTAAAAGGAATATACATATAATTGGGAACATGACTATTCATTATTCAGTGGATTCTGAACTATGAAGCAACATAAATATTTTGTGGAAAACCCTACTGTTCCATTAAGCTACTAGTGAAGACTCCAACTGCCAACTTATAGCAAAATCAGAATGTATGGAAGAAGGGGTCACGGAAATGAGGAGCAAGTGGAAAAGGCCATGATGATGAAGCAGTCCTCACTCAAAGTAAGATAAATAAATCCAAGTTGGAAAGGCAAGAGCTTTTTTTTTTTAATTTGGAGAGATTTCATTTTGTTCAATAATTCCCTACTATTTGAAAGAAGGAAGGGCAATTTAAATATCCTAAACTCATGACTGAGGTATCCATAAAGTCTGGAAGCAATACAACCTCCCAAAAAACCAACTTCAAAACAAAGACCAAGAATGGTATGTTTGACATTAATTGGATCAGAGGCAATACATAGACTAAAGTAGGCAAAATGTCTAAACTACTGTAATACTTAAAAGTACAATGCTCTTTATCTCCTCTCTATTGTCTAAAATTTTAACTACTTAGTAAGCACTAAAGTCAACTAAAGATGCAGCAACTATGGAAAACAATATGGAGGTTCCTCAAAAAAACTAAAAATAGAATTGCCATATGATCCAGCAATCCCACTCCTGGGCATATACCCGGACAAAACTATCATTCAAAAAGATACGTGTACGCCCCTATGTTCACAGCAGCACTACTCACAATAGCCACGGCATGGAAACAACCTAAATGTCCATCGACAGATGAACGGATAAAGAAGATGTGATATACATACACAATGGAATACTACTCAACCAAAAAAAGAATGACATAATGCCATTAGCAGCAACATGGATGGACCTAGAGATTATCATACTAAATGAAGTCAGAAAGAGAAAGACAAATACCATATGATATCACTTATATGTGGAATCTAAAATATGACACAAATGAACTCACCTACGAAACAGAAACAGAATCACAGACATAGAGAACAGACTTGTGGTTGCCAAGGGGGAGAGGTGGTGGGGGAGGAATGGATTGGGAGTTTGGAGTTAGCAGATGCAAAGCATTATATGCAGAATGGATCAACAACAAGGTCCTACTGTAGAGCACAGGGAACTATATTCAATATCCTGTGGTAAACCATAATGGAAAAGAATATGAAAAAGAATATATATGTATAACTGAGTTACTTTGCTGTACAGCAGAAACTAACACAACACTGTAAATCATCTATATGTCAATAAAAATAAATAAATAAACTCAACCTATAGACATATCCACATTGCTCTTCAAATGGTTGGGTCCAAACGGTTCAGTTAGGTTAAAAAGGGTGGGGTGGGGGGAGGCAAATAAACACTGAACATGAGTAATCTGCTGACAACATCCATACTTTACAACAGTGACTCAGCAAACCACTTAATGTGAACTTCAACAGCTTTGAATCAGTTCCTTATGCAAAGACATGATTTGATTTGGGCTTTCAAATGACTTTATCAATCATTCCCACGGTTCCAGGAATACTGAAAAACAATGTTCTTAGTACAAAAGGTTTGCCTATATTAAACTTCAACTCACCCAGACATCCACAGGCAGCACCTGCTTTTCCATCAAAATGAGAAATATTAGCAGCTAAAAATATAAGTGTATGCAAAGGTGGTGAAACGTTGAAAAGTTATTACTCTGGAATAATGGCAATAGTTGGGACTTCTCTTTTTCAGAGGGTAGAGGAGACACAGAAATTACGGCCATCTTCCCCACATCCCCCAAAGATTTGAGTCACAGGGTTTATTTGTGCTGAAAACCAGAGTTATCTACTGCTTGAAACCTAAGCAGACTGCATCAGCATTTCAGGACCACCTGGGACCAAGGAGGTGAGGGCTGGGAGATTTCCAGATGGATTGTAAGACAATTCATTGATATTTACATAACGAGAATAAATGTTTTTCCTAAGATAGCATTTCCCTTCAGTGTCTTGAGACCACCAGCAAAAGAGGGAGGTACAGAAATTCTATTACATTAATAGTCTTTGTTTTTATGGCTTTGGCATTTATTAACTAGTGGGAGCTGTTTATTGGGTCATAAACTTTACTAATGGGCATATTATCTCTAAATTATAAATCTCCTTCAGTATATGGCTTAGTTATAAAAAGAATAATTATTTAAAGTGTCTGTATGACTGCAATGTATCATGTTTATCGGCATGATTCCTATAATGGCCGTTTAATTGCTAATTGTGGGCTTGTACTGTGAATAACCAGGGCAGTGACACACATCTATGTAACAGAACAAGCAGTTGTCATCCTACAAACTCAGGAGCATATCACTGGCTTGCTTCCTTTCCTTTTCTCCTCCTACTTCTCAAATGAACTATATTACAAGCCTGTACAAGGGCTAAATTATCTACATATTTAAAATCTTGAGGGAAAGACAACTGACTGAAGAGTTGAATAGGTAACTGACGAATGTGTCAGCCTGAAAAGTTCCAGGAAAGTGTCATCCTTCTAAAAGCTTGCTCTTTGGGGAATGGAAAATCTTAAAGTGACAAAATGGCTTGGCACTGTCAGTTGTCTTTGGAAAAAAAAAAATCAAGAAGTCAAAGTTAGACTTTATGAGTAAATGGTTCTAGTATATAAATTGAGTATTCTAGTTTATTGGAAAATCCTATGGGATCTATTTTAACAATGGCACATGTGGAATTATCCTAGGTTTATATATAGAAATGGTTTATTGATGAACTTCAAATTTAAAAAATGAAGGAGCTGTTGTTGTCAAGCGGATTGGTACATCTGAGTGCCAAGAAGCCAGCTCATTTCTAGGCAAAACGCTGCAAATGTGGAGTGAAAGAATAAGAAGATAGAAGGGGCCCTTGAGATGTCATCAGTTCCTCTTCCTCCCCTCAGAGCAGTCCCTGAACGTCAATGTTGAGGACCCTTCTCCATAGGCCTCCATCGTCTCTGAGAACACCAGACAATTGGATTTATGATACCTAGCACCCAGCACTGAAGAATGGGGTACACTGAGACAAACTTTTCACACTGAATTCCCAGAGGTCCATGGTTATGACTTGTAATCGAATATACACTACATGACAAAAGTTCTGCTGAGACTCACAATGTATAGTCCTAGAAGAAAACTAAAAATAGGACTAGAGAAAAGCAAAAGGGAAACATGCTGTAGTCTTAGAATATTAAAACCTTTGGGGTAGGCGGTTATGTATATGTGGAGAATGAACCAAAACAGACCTCTGAAGATCTTCAGCGTTCACATCCTCAAATATTTCAGACATAATACATTTTTTGGTCATACTATAATTATATACACATGCATATATTCCTAAGTTAACAAGCTAACTTTAGATATTAAAAGAGCATTAAAAACATAAACACTGCATATGTTTTAATTTCTCTCCCCAATTTTTCGTGTGTGTATGTGTTGTGAGGGAGGGTTTTTTCTTCTCATAGCTTTGCTAATTTCAGAAAATAAATACCTTCACTCTGCAGAGGTTTAAGGATTATTTTGAAAAGGTGAGTTGCTACAAAGTTTAATTATATAAGTAATAAGATGTGTCAAAAAGATTTCAAAAAATGTTTAACAGAGTCACAACTTATTGCTCTGATATAATTTGATTTTATATTGTCATATATAGCTGTCAAAAGTCATTTTCTTTTTGTGTTGTAATGAATCAAATTATGTTGGATAGAAAATTACCATAAGATTCTTGGTATTAATAAATCATATGTATAATAAGAATGCTCAACCTTTCTTTAAATGGCATTTTTAATAGTGCTGGTACATCAGCAATATAATATGATGTTCTGAAAAACTGAAATGACAAAAGGAGATTAATTTTGGAATATGGATTTTAATTCAATATGAAACTTGTTTTTTTTGTTTTTAATGGAATCATATCTACTGAAATAAACTTGGCAAAATTAGAGCAGGAAATCAGGAAATCAAAGGGAGTTAACCAACCAAAACTGCATGGTTACTCCTCCTCTAAGCCAAACACATCCTTTAAAAGGTTTAAATAGTAAATGTATTTCACAGGAATAGGTGATGGCATCCCAAGCCACTCATCTTCACATCTCCGGGAAAAAAACCCAAAGATGGATATAATTAGAACTACATTTCAAAGTGCAGCTTTGTAAATGCAACATCAAATTGTTCCTTGTCAAGCTCTTGGCTAAGTAGTTTATTTCCAAAGCAGATATTTCTACCATCGACTTTCAGATCATAAAGACTCTGTGGTAGATTGGATTCTTGCCCTCAATCCTTCGTCCTTCCCTGTATTAGAACTATACACTGTGCTCTTTGCCATGTGAATTTGCAGAACCTCCTATGGAGTCCTTTTTCCTGCCCCTTTGACATGAACTTGACCACATGGCTGGCTTTGGCCTATGTAATCTTAGCAGATATACCACAGCCAGAGGCCCTAATGTGCTGGCATGATTTGGCTTGGCCCTCTGTGCCTCTGCCATCACCATGAGAAGAACATGGCCCAAGATGCTGCTGGTCCCAGAATGACACAGGTGGAGAAAGCCCAGCTGGAGCCAAGCCCAGCAGATCTACGGGTCCATGGACAAGAAAAATAAACATCTGCTGTTGTGAACTGCTGAAATTTGGGGGGGTTGTTATGCAGCATTATTGCAGTGATAGCTCCTCCTATACTTTATTAAGAACTCAATTTTTAAAATCCAAACTGCTAGCGTATTATACTGGCTGCTTGGTTACTGTTTCTTCAATCTAACAGTGAAATGAGCACTAGATCATTCAAGGTATGTTCTTGGGGATAAGCTACTTTAAATACGTGTGTATAAATACATATACACATATGCTTTATATATATATATATACGATACATATATGTGTGTATATATTTGTTAATTTCAGAAAAAATAAATACCTTCACTCTAAAGAGGTTTAAGAATTATTTTGATAAGGTGGGTTGCAACAAAATGTAATTATATAAGTAACATCAAGGAGATTTCAAAAATCTTGTATATATACATCTATACACATATACGCATACACACTTTTTACTTATGCTGCAATGGTGAATTAATATTAATATCAATGGTGGTGGGGGGTGAGTCCATAACTACGGCTGCTTTTATTTCTACTGTCAAGGTTAATTGTTGCATATAAGAGGTGTTAAATCTTTCCTAGTGCCGAATTAGTATCCAGAGTCACAAGATGTCGCAGAAACACAGGAAAGGGCTCAATAATTCTATGTGATGGAATTGTGGAAGCAACCTGAGTCACTGATATCTCACTTGGGCTTTATGGGATGAGGAGCAGTTCAGCAGGGGGTTAAAGTGATGAAAGGTGTTCTAGGCATAGTGAACAGCATAAGCAAAGGCCTAGAGACCTAAAAATCTATTTTCAAGAAAGGGTGACTAGCCCAGCGGGTTTGGGGTACACGGTACAAAGTGGCAAGAGAGGCAGCTGGAAGGAAAAGGTGGGGCCGAACTTGAGGGCTTCTGTGGTAGTTTATATTTTATGCTGTGGCTAGGGAAAGGCACTGGTGGGTCTCAGTGAAATCGGATTGGAAGTTTATTAGATAACTCATTGGATGCATGAAGAATGAAATGAAGGAGGAAAATCACTCTGGAGGTCACTGCAATAATCCTGGGGAGAGATGACTGTGCCATAACCAGGGCAGCTGAGCCTGGGTGAACAAGGGCTACATCTGAAAGGTTTTGCTGCAGTAGAACATACAGTACCTGGAAGGTGACTGATGTGAAGTGGTGATAAAAGAAGGGGGTCATGTTATGGGTTGAACTGTGTCCCCTCGAAAAAGATATGTTGAAGTCCTAACACCCTGATATCTCAGAGTGTGACCTTATTTGGAAATAAGGTCATTGCAGATATAATTAGCTAAGATGCAGTCATACTGGAGTAGGGTAGCCCCCCTAACTCAATATGACTGGTGACCTTATAAACTAATACAGATAAGGATGGTTCTAAGACTTCTAAATTTAGTTACAGCCGACGATGTCTGTATTAGTTTCCTAGGGCTGCCATAACAAATTACCACAAACTGAGAGGCTTAAAGCAACAAAATTTATTCTGTCACCGTGCAGGAGGCCAGATGTCCAAAATCCAGGTGTTGCCAGGGCTGGTTCTTTCTGGAGGCTCTAAGGGAGACTGTCCCATGCTCCTCTCCTAGCTTCTGGTGGTTGATGGCTATCCTTTGATTTCTTTGGCTTGTAGATACATCACCCCAATCTCTGCCTGTATCTTGTTCCGTGTGTGTGTGTGTGTGTGTGTGTTTGTGTGTGTGTCTGGCTTCACATGGCCTTCTTATAATAACACCAATTACTGGATTTAGGGGCCACTCTAATCCAGTATGACCTCTTTTTGACTTTTAGTAGATGTTTTAATTATACCTGCAAAGACCCTATTTCCAAATAAGTTCACATTCTGAGGTTCTGGTAGACATGAATCTGTGCGGGATGATGTTCAACCCAGGGCAACATTATAAGCAAAATAAGGAAAGCAAGAAGAAGAAGAGTTTTAAACATTTTTAACTGGGAAAATAAGGATCAGAGGGAGAAACTAAGTTCAATTTTGGGCATTTTTATTTGAGGTACCCATAGGTACCTCAAATCTTTATCAAAGTAAAGATTCTGGTAAACACCTGTAAATAGAGTTCTGTATAGCACAGACCTAGAGTCCAGAACTGTGCAAAGATGTGGAAGTCACTTAAATATGGGTGATATGTAAAACTATGGTAATTAATAACATTAATGCAGAATCAGGAGAGCACCAAGAACTGGCATCTATAACTAAAGCATAAAGCCTTAGCTTAAGAGATGATTTATGATGATGATGAACTAATAGCAGACTTTTTCAGGATTATAGGCATCATAATTACCTAGTAGTGATGAAGATGATGATGATAATAATAAATTTATTGGATATTTACTATACGACAGGTATTCTTTTAAGCGTTTTACAAGTACTGAGCTATTTAATTACTGCAGTTAAAAAAATTAATAAACAGAAACTTCAATTAAATAGAGCCAGGAGACCAGAAGGGGAAGCTTTCATGCCCTGCAATGATAGCAGAGCACAACAGGAAGAAAAAGACTCCTCTTCTTTCCTGGTAAGGACTCAGCCAATGAAAAGCCATGGACTCTTTATTATTGCTCTCCCAACTTCCTTTTCCTCTCCATAAAAGTGTTCTCCTTCCTTTGCCATGAAGGAACTTGCACATGGCTTACCATGGTTGCAGACCCCAAAATGCAGTTCTCTGCGGATCCCAAATAAATCCATCTTTGCTGGAGAGATATCTGGCAGTCTATTTATTTTTAGGTCAGTAGCAGAAAACCCTAAGAGGTAGGTATTATTATGATACCCATCCACAGAAAAGGAAACTGAGGCAAGAGAAGGGTTAAGTAGCTTGTCCAAAGTCAAACTGCCGGTAAGTGGAGGAGCCTGGACCGTAACCCCAGTATTAGCGCTCTAGAGCTCTGCTTATCTGCTGGGCTACCCTCCAAAACCCAGGAAAGGAGTGGGCCTATTCAGAAGCATCTGGCTCTCATCCGACATGGCTACATTTGGTCCTACCACTTTCAACAAGAAAAGTTAAGTAAAAAAAAAAACATGATTCTTGAAGTGACACTACACTTCTCTTTCAAGAATGCCTCCTGTTGGATGTTGGAGGTTGAGCCCAAACTGCCAACCAGCTGTGTAAAGAAGGAAATGACCATTCAGATGGATGATGGCTAAACCAACTCCTAGGGTGTGTTCTGTGCAATTCATGCTACATGGAACTTAGTGAAATATGCTTCCTATGCCCAAAAGCAGTAAATCGTTGTGCGTCTGTGTGTGCATATACAAAATGTGTGTGTATTTCATGTGTGTGTATATATACATGTACACACATACATATATATTTTTTAGCCCAATATCTTTTTATTTATTTATTATTATTATTTTTTACAACTTTATTGGAGTATAATTGCTTCAAAATGGTGTATCAGTTTCTGCTTTACAACAAAGTGAATAGCCATACATATACATCTGTTCCCATATCCCTTCCCAATATCTTTTTAATTTAAAAGATACTATCATCAAAAGGCCATATATTATATATATATATATATATATATATATATATATATATATATATATATATAAAACAAAATCTCCTTCCTAAAATCCACATTATTCCATGATAGATTTTCACAGTGACTACTATATATATCAATATATTTTTCAAATCTGTTCAGTTACCTATTGGGTAATGCTTTTAGAATTAAAAGATGCCATTATCATCGCAGTCTGAACACTGTACCATTAGGGAGATGTGCTTAGAAATGGTTCAGTGATTTGCTCATTATGATGACTATTTACAAAGATGTCTATTTACATTAGCAATAAATAATCCTGATATCAAAAGAGATAATGGTCATGCACACACAGAGATGGCTGCATGCTCTTAAAATACTTACATGTAGTTTTTCGGTTAGGGCTTTCCCATTAGCAAGTGAAAGTGTGCTCCCTTCAATTTTCTCCACATCGGTCTGGTTTCTGGGGGATGCATCCTTCCATTTCTACAACTTCGGGCCATCCTTCATATTTGTTTGTGTCCTTATTGTTCTTTATGTGCTGTTCAAAAGGGCTTTTTGTCTTAATGCCTTATCCACCACAGAAGACCCAGTTGTCTCTAAAACCAAGATGAGTAATGTACTCCCCAATTCAGCAATGAGCTGCCGGGCCTCATCATTGAGTTTGGTTGCTCCATCATCATATGTTCCCATTAAGACTATTGTTTCATCTTGTATGGCCTTCAGAAACTCAATAAATGGGGCCACATTTCCTCCCCACATGTCAAAATATCTGGTGTCTATTAGATCTCCTGTTTTTCCATTTACCAAGGCAACATTGATTCCTCTTCCAACATTATTCTTAACACCACTCATTAAAACATTATCCTCCAGGCAGATTTTGGGTCCCACCACATTGGCTGCTCCACTTGCCATTTTAAAAGCAAAATGCTTCCCAGGGCAAGCTTCTGAGATCCCACATTTATATCTGGGAGGTTTTGTAGAACGTGCAACTGCGTCCAATGCTGACCTTGCAAATAGATTTCCTAAACTTGCATCCACTTTTATTTCAAATACTTGAGGAATAACATAGAATGTCAGCAAAAATACTGCCACAGCTACCACCAACTTTGCAGCACCTGCTACCCTCATGTTTGCTTTTTCGGCCTGTGGCACTTTTCATTAAATAAGCTCCTCCAACTTAGAAGACACTAAAGCTTTACAAGTGAGCCAAGACCGCCCTCCACAGAGTTCAGATGCAACATACAACTCCATCCCCGCCTCTTTAGAGCACTCGGCCCCCATTTCCGACCCAAGATGGAGCCCCCGCATGCCCCATGTGCCAGCCACTGGCCGGAGCACCAGGCGCCGCGCCACCCCGCCCTCTGCGGAGCCGGAGGACTGCTATATATTTCTTTTTTTTTTTTTTTTTTTTTTGCGGTATGCGGGCCTCTCACTGTTGTGGCCTCTCCCGTTGCGGAGCACAGGCTCCGGACGCGCAGGCCCAGCGGCCACGGCTCACGGGCCCAGCCGCTCCACGGCATGTGGGACCTTCCCGGACCTGGGCACGAACCCGCGTCCCCTGCATCGGCAGGCGGACTCTCAACCACTGCGCCACCAGGGAAGCCCTTGATAGGTTTTTTTAAACACAAGTTTTCAATACAAAAAGAAATACATTATGCAACTCATAACATTACAAGGAAATTATTTGGGTAAAGGATTCTCTCATGAAATAGGTCAATACTACAAGATCTTTCCTCATACCTTATTAGGCAGCAAAAGTTTTGGTTTGTTTGGTTTTTTGCTTGTTTGTTTTTTGAGCAAGGAATCATGATTTAAATCCTAACAACAAAAGAAAAAGAAATAGAAGAATTTATACTGGAATAATGATAACTCAAGAATTTGGAGATGAGAATTAAATTTATTAGCAACAAGCCAAACTTGGGTAAATGAAACTCAAGTAAATACCCCGAGATTTGAAATTAAGGATAATTTAAGATGAAAAAATAATGTAGGGGAGCAAAATCTGCCACCCCAAAATGTGTCTCTCTGGCATGAAGATTATTTTAAGTTGATTATTTTTTTTTATTGGGGTATAGTTGTTTTACAATGTTGTGTTAGTTTCTACTGTACAGTGGAGTTCCCTGTGCTATACAGCAGGTTCTCATTAGTTATCTATTTTATACATAGTAGTGTATATATGTTATGTATTTTATACATATATATGTTATCTATTTTATACATAGTAGTGTATATATGTTATGTATTTTATACATATATATGTTATCTATTTTATACATAGTAGTGTATATATGTTATGTATTTTATACATATATATGTTATCTATTTTATACATAGTAGTGTATATATGTTATGTATTTTATACATATATATGTTATCTATTTTATACATAGTAGTGTATATATGTTATGTATTTTATACATATATATGTTATCTATTTTATACATATTAGTGTATATATGTTATGTATTTTATACATATATATGTTATCTATTTTATACATAGTAGTGTATATATGTTATGTATTTTATACATATATATGTTATCTATTTTATACATAGTAGTGTATATATGTTATGTATTTTATACATATATATGTTATCTATTTTATACATAGTAGTGTATATATGTTATGTATTTTATACATATATATGTTATCTATTTTATACATAGTAGTGTATATATGTTATGTATTTTATACATATATATGTTATCTATTTTATACATAGTAGTGTATATATGTTATGTATTTTATACATATATATGTTATCTATTTTATACATAGTAGTGTATATATGTTATGTATTTTATACATATATATGTTATCTATTTTATACATAGTAGTGTATATATGTTATGTATTTTATACATATATATGTTATCTATTTTATACATAGTAGTGTATATATGTTATGTATTTTATACATATATATGTTATCTATTTTATACATAGTAGTGTATATATGTTATGTATTTTATACATATATATGTTATCTATTTTATACATAGTAGTGTATATATGTTATGTATTTTATACATATATATGTTATCTATTTTATACATAGTAGTGTATATATGTTATGTATTTTATACATATATATGTTATCTATTTTATACATAGTAGTGTATATATGTTATGTATTTTATACATATATATGTTATCTATTTTATACATAGTAGTGTATATATGTTATGTATTTTATACATATATATGTTATCTATTTTATACATAGTAGTGTATATATGTTATGTATTTTATACATATATATGTTATCTATTTTATACATAGTAGTGTATATATGTTATGTATTTTATACATATATATGTTATCTATTTTATACATAGTAGTGTATATATGTTATGTATTTTATACATATATATGTTATCTATTTTATACATATTAGTGTATATATGTTATGTATTTTATACATATATATGTTATCTATTTTATACATAGTAGTGTATATATGTTATGTATTTTATACATATATATGTTATCTATTTTATACATAGTAGTGTATATATGTTATGTATTTTATACATATATATGTTATCTATTTTATACATATTAGTGTATATATGTTAATCCCAATCTCCCAATTCATCCCACCCCCCCTTTTCCCCTTTGGTGTCCATATGTTTGTTCTCCACATCTGTGTCTCTATTTCTGCCTTGCAAACCAGTTCATCTGTACCTAGAGACTGTCATACAGAGTTGATTATTTTTAAGAAACAAAAGACTCAGGAGGCACTTTTACCTTCCCCTTAACTGCCTAAAAGAGTTTAGATACAGGGCCTGTACCAAGAATGGAGCTATCACCGTTAGATAACTACATGTGAGGTAGACAGGGAGGAACCTAGCAGAGTCTGTTTGTTAAAATTCCTCACTGTGTCCCATTGTTTCTGCATGGCCCTGCAAACATTTATTTACCAAACATTTGCTCTTTTCATCTTCCTGTGAATTGCTTTACTTCCCTTTGCAGTCCCAGACCCCTAGCCCCTTCTCCTTAGCCTCTTGGTCAAGAATGCAGATAAACCTCATTTTGCCTGACTGTCTTTGGAATCTCCCATGTTTATATGGATTCCCTATACACATGTAACTAAATTTTGTTTTTTTCTCCTGTTAATCTGTCTTAATCTCATTTTAATTATTCAACCAGCCAAAAGAACCTAGAAGGGTGGGAGGAAATTACCCCCCACCCCGCAAAAAGTAACAATAATGCATTTCTTTTAACCCTGATCACTTTAAATCCCATGGCTCACACAATACCTTCCTGACTGCTCCAGCCCCCCTATGCTCTCTTTCTAAAATCAATACCACTTCCCTCAAATTTATTTCCCTTTGTCACTTTTCTCCAGGTTCTAGGTGGGAGTGACTTTTTCTGCCTAAATATCTGATAAATGCCACAGGCATATTTGCAGTGCTTGAGGAACCCAAGGTCTGTACATTGGCAATATGATACGGTGATTTATAATAAGAAATATATATTTGGCTTTTGTCCCCATTTCTGGCACAGAGTTCTTAAAACTCTTAGAATTTCCTAAGTGATGAGAGCGATAAGGTCTCTTTTGTTATGTTAATGAAACATTATTGAAAAGCACCAGGATGGGGGCTGGTTGCCAGTGGAGCCAACCCACGTGATTAGAGGGTTGGAACTTTCAGTCCCCCGCCTCCACTCCCCATCCCCACACCTCCCGGGAGGGGAAGGGGCGGGAATTCGAGTTTATTCACCAACTGGCCAATGATTTAATCAATCGTGTCTCTATAAAGAAGCCCCTGTGAACACCAAAAATGACAGGGTTTGGAGAGCTTCTGAGTTGGCAAACACGTGGAGATGTGGGGAGAGTGGTGAGCCCAGGGAGGGCATGGAAGCTCTGTGCCCTTTCCACCATACCTTGCCCTATGCATCTCTACCATCTGGCTGTTCCTGAGTTATATCCTTTTATAATAAACAGGTTATCTAGTAAGTAAAGCGTTTCTCTGAGTCCTATGAGCAGCTCCTCCGAAGGAGGAGGTCATGGGAACCTTCAATCCACAGCCAGTTGGTCAGAAGCACAGGCGACAATCTGGACTTGTGAATGGCATCTGAAGGAGGGGAGGTAGTCTTGTGGAACTGAGCCCATCACCTGTGGGATCTGAGGTTATCTCCAGGTAGATAGTGCCAGAACTGAGTTGACTTGCAGGACACTCAGCTGCTGTTGAGAATTGCTTGGTATGGGGGAAAAATACACACTGGACTTGGTACCAGAATTATAGCTAGCCCCCAGTTTTAGGGAGATTTTCACAGGTACTCGTTTAAATGAACTAACAGGAATCAAATTGGGATCTAAAGGAAGGAGGAAGCAGGAGATAAGAGTTAAGAAACTCAGGGGGATGGGGCATCAGTAAAGTAGAGGGAAAATGTATCTTCCTCATAATTTTGCCTGTAATTGGGTCCACCTAAAGGAATCACATGGCCAATCTCTTTGTAAAATAAAGAGGTCTTTGCTAACATGAGAAATCCCCTCACTACCACTGCCTAATTGTTCTAATAAATCTGCAAATGCTCCAAACGTTACATAATATTTATGACTGGGCAGTGAGTTAAAATATTCTTTGTCCTCACTGACCTTTTATTCATCCCACACTACAAAATTCGAAGAAAACTCCAGATCATGTTGTTTCCCAGCAGTGCACATAAATTTTAAGCGGAAATAACTGCATGGTGATTTTATAACAGGTGAGCTCATCCACAGCAGTCAATCCCTCCTGTTCTAGACGAGGACGAGCCTGCTTGTATTTCTGTAAAACACCCGGCCTAAAGGTGCATGATCAGAATCTTAAATATCTGTGTGTATCAGGTTCTGCCTGCACCTCTCCTGATCCTCTCACCCTTTCCACTTTGGTGCACACCAACCTAACTTCCAGCCATCAGCACCTGCATTCCTTCTCCTGAGACCTTCCCTTTGGCCTCTGAGGCCTGATTTGGCTGTCCCTGTAACATGCCACAAGTGCCTGGGAATTCATTATTTTCACCCACTTCAGGAGCAGCTCTCAAACAATGACAGGAGTTGATGGATGGGATAACGCTGAGGTACCTATCAGCCACTGGAACCCTGTGTTTCCCAGAGGCATTATGCTCCGGTCATTCACATTTTTACTGGTTTGATAATATGCCCTGTATTAACTCCTTCTCTTCTATTTCTCACTTCCCTACTCCCTTGCTAGTTATTCCCTTCACTTCGTCCAAAAAACTATTTATACTCAAATCCTTGTCTCCGAGTCAGCTTCCAGAGGAAGTCAAAGATTCTATGCAATTTTGCATTTTTAAAAATTAATAAAATGTCTATGAAAGTCACAGTATAGCTCGGAACAAAGCAACTTCTTGACAAACTGTGGATGGATCCAAAGTCTCCAATGTAACTTCCAGGTAATTCCAGAGACAGTACCCAAATCTCAAAACAAAATTCAGTTTAATCTGGAGCATAAACAGCATGTGCCACGTAGCATTTTCTGGAAGAAGGAAGAACTATGAAATGCAGAGTGAAATTCAGCAATAATGCAAAATCATGACTCTAAAATGGCTGGAAATCATTGTCTGCAAGAGGGCCCCATGACAGCTTTCAATCTGGCTGTCACTAGAGCTACTTAAGATGTCAGAGAAGTTGGCAATAAATTACTTATTCATCAATGGTGAAAAAAAATGTAGCTGCCGATCTGTAAAACCACATATCCTTGAAATGGGAAGCAAAGATGGCACTGGATGGAAACCCAGTAAACAGCAGCTGCCCAGTGAGAACAGCAAAGCTGTGTGTGAGCTCATAGGCCCTGGATTTATTTGCTTTGACATTTTTAAAAGGAAATTTAATTGGATTATGTCTCCTTCTAGTTTAAAATTTTCTACTGTAGTACTGGCCACCAGATGCATGAGGGGAAAAGATCGGGAGCCAATTAAATTCCACGCTTCACTGAAACAAGGTTATTTTTATTCGTCCCAAATGTAAGGCTGATAGAGTCATGTTAGTGATTTCACTCTGTTACTCCCCCTCTGCTCAATCAAAAAAAGGAAGTTTTTATCCATGAATTTGTAGAAAAATCCAGTACTGTGTATGGAATTGAAATTGTGGTTTTCTTGGATTTTCTTCCTTCTACTAGGTTGACATGACCTTGGAAATAATCAAATTAAGTTGACAGAAATCATAAAAACAATTAAATTTCAGTAAAATCAAATTGAAATTAATTTGGGGAAGAAATTTTACAGATACTTGTTGAGATAATCAAGAGCATTCTGATGACATAAGGAAAAGCTCAAAACCAGGAGATTTGCTTATGTGCCTATCCATTTCTGTCTTTACTGTAATGCCAATATTTCACAATTGCTTCTCTTTGCCCTAGACAAAGCTTCAGTAGAGTTGTCATCTGTGTGACTGCAGCTAAAACACAGTTGTAACTTTTAAACAAGAAATCTTTCCTTGAAATTGCATTACGGGGCAAGAAAAGTTTTCAAGGAGACATGGATATTTTTTAGCTTTAGCGATAGTCTTATTCATACAATTCAAGTAGACATCATCCAACCCTTTAAATCACAGTAGATTCTGGAAGTTTCCTACTAGGTCACTGCTTTGTGTTACGTAATCAGTATGTGTTTACCAGTTATTTTTTTAAGTCTTATGAGAATGATTAATAATCTTTTATTTCAACTGTTAAATTCAACTTGAAATATTAGACATAACTTCGCTTACTTAAAGAGTTGGCACTAGCCCCTAACTATATAATCTTGACCTTTAGGAATGCCTTTGAGTCTCAGCTTCCTATCTATAAATTGGGAATGATACTTATTCTCACAAAATGGTTGGGACAATAAAATGTCACAGGGTGTTCCACCCTCTAAATACCAAAAGGAGATCCTCGACAAGTGGGGTGCCCAAAGATATATCCCAAGGTGTACCCCACCGTCCCCTACTCCTCAGTGCCAAGGCTATATAGCATCCTGTTGTGACCAGAGGAAACTTTAGAGCCAATTGTTAATGCTTCTGCAGTTCTAGTGCTCGTAAAATGAAGCCACATCCAATTTTTCTCAGAAACGTCAAAGGATAAGATGCCAGTCACACAGTGCAAGTTATAAAGTTTATATGAGAACCGATTTAGTGTTATTTTTTTAAAACGTGACTTCTGAGATTAACCAGGCAGGCTCTAAACAGCGGGACCTCTTTTGCCAGTTTTACAGCTACCATCTGTGAGCAAGCACAATAGAATGGAATTGGGGTCTCTAGGCCGTGACAGCACCAGGGCAACATGCTGAGACCACAGATAGTCACATAATGGAGTGAGAATTAAATGACAGCCCCAGTGGCTCACCATGGGCTGCAGTGGAGGCATGGCAGAGGCCCGGCCAAGGGAGCTCCTGAGAATACAGGCTACAGGCCACAGTCAGCAATCCTGGAGGGTGACAGTCAGCTTCCACCCATCCACACAGGGAAACCTCTCACCAAATCAAAGCTGGACTCGCTACAACCACAGTCCTCTCTGTGAATTCTGCTTCTTTGTTGTTGATCCCCAGGCCTACGAGTTGATGCCATGTAACAATCACATGTAGGTGGAGCCCCATCGGAGTCAGAGGGACCAGTCCTAACATCCAGTAGACCCAGCTTCAGGAGCTGTTAGTCTTAAAAGCTGGGTGTGAGGTTTGCTCACTGGAGCCCAAGTCTTTACTCTGGTAACAGACTGTACTGGCTCATCCTCCATTTGCCCCTCAAGATCCATTTTTTGCCCTTCTCACCAAGCTCTCTGCCCTGGGAGACTGACCTCTGTGGACTGCATCACTTCTCGAGCTTCCTTGGTTCTCTGGCTTCCAAATGGGTCCAGCCAATGGGAGGCAGCGAGAGTTCACGGTATTGATTCCACTTCCCCTCTCCCTGCTCCCTCCCTGCCCAACCACGTTCCTCCACTGGGCTCCAGTAATACCAGTCCCTCCCTGCTTCTCCAGACCCAGGGATGGTAAAGGCTTCCCACTCTAGCTAGGCCCTGGGCACTCCACTGCCCTGATCGGTTCCCTTAACCCTACCCTCTCCTCTGTCAAGAGTCCCTGCATTAAATCCATATCCCGACTCCTCTGAGTGGGCCGTGTGTCTCCTGCTAGAACCTCAGTGGTATAGGGACTCAGCCTGCTCTGTCCCCTGGTCGCGGCTGAAGGCTTGGTTCAAGCCTGCTGACTGGCCCCCTCTGGTTGCTGAATAGTGCTAACTTCAGGATTCCCCATCACTGTGCTCCGTGTTTTGGAGAGACTCCCTGCTAGAACTCCCTGAGGTGCGGCCCTTCCAATCCCAAGTACTGTGTACTGGACCATGCCCCTACTCAACCTGTGGTTGGCTAAAGCCCATGGTCCTGTTCCTCTTTTTTTTTTTTTTTTGTCCATTCCTGCTTCCATTCACTGTAGTTAATCAAGCTAGGGAAGCTGTCCCAAATCTCCACCCCTACCATTCATCCTATCCATTAATGCTGATGCAAACGGAACTGGTGTTGAATCTAGTACTGAGACCTGCTCAGCTTTCATCAGCTAAGCAGTCTCTTTTCATTTTTGAGTAAGATCCCTAGTTCATGGAAGAGAGACTGTTGAGGACAACATTCAGCCCAAGAGTAAGGATACCCAGGTTCCGAGTGGAGGCTGGTAACTTCTGGAACTTCAGCCAGAGACAGCTTGTCCAGCTCATACACTGGAGGAAGCACGCAGCCGCCCCACTGCTGGCTTCCACCTGGGCCACACTTCCACACGGGAGCTCAGCCTGCCATTCCTTGTTCTCAACAGAACTTTAATCTGTCACGTCACATTCAAGGCCGGGTCACTTTCACAACCTGGTGGATCTTGTCCTGAAGTCCCACATATGATTTTTGGGCTACAGCAGACTCCCTGAGTGTTGGCAATCCCCAAAGCTCAAAGTGAGAGGTTTTGTTTGCCCAACTGGGCCCCACAGACCTACGCACCTGGTCCAACTCCTCTACCACTTCCTCTTCTGCCACAATCACGGCCTCTTCTGGCATAACCACTTTCTTCTCAGATCCCTGCCACGGGTGAAAGCTCAGACAATAATAGAGGAGCAGGTGTGTGGAGAAGGCTGTGCCACAGTCCAGGCCTCCAGTTCATACCAAGAATAATCAAGAGTGGTTGGTTGCCAAGACATGATATACCATCCAGGATCCCCTTGAGGAAGGACTTGGTGGCCCAGTTGCTGGGAGACCCCTTCAGGGATTACCTCAGCTACAGAGCTGTCTTGGCTGCAAAGAGCCACATTACCCCAGGTCATACCCCTTTCTAAACCAACCCACAGGGATAAAGTCCAGGCCATTTTGGCCCAACTCAGGACAGCTCTGAAAGGCCATTCTAGATCCAGGGTTCCCTTTAGACTAGCCAAGGCTGTCTTTGGACCTGCATCGAAGCTCAACTTCTCCCTCTGCCCACTCCTATGTCCCTCCCCTCCCTTCCACAGGTATTGATCCCAAGGACACTCCCAATTAAATATACTGCACATTAAACTCCATCTGCTTCCTGGAGAACCCAACCTGTGACAGGCTCTGACCCAGAGTGTGTCAGGGCATTATTAGATATTAACATTTAAGTACACTTATATGGTTCAGGAGATACTATACTTTTCATTACTCATTCTATTCTCTGAACTATGCAAAATTACACTCAACCCATTCACACTAAATATTTTCACATAGATTACAGACTCACTGATACCATTCCCAAGCTATCTTGTATCCTCTTTAATGGAACGAGAGCAAGCTCAGGAGTACCAGAGTGCTTCAGACTCTGGAATTTAGTTAAGTTCTCATAATTGGTTAAATTGATCAGGTACCATTTTATAACTATGTTCTTTCTTTTCTTAAAAAAAATGGCTGTAAAAGGACGGCCCCATCCAAATGTCTCCCACAGACTGAACTGCTTCTAGGCTTGGTCATCAGAATTGACAAGAGACCCTAACACTAAAGTTCTTCTCCCCATAAATGAGTAGCAGTTGAAAGAGCTGACTTACTGCTAAAGCACAGGCCCTATCTCATGCTACACTGCTGTTCTGTAGCTGTTCTAACTCTTACATTTAACGATAGAATCACTGATCTTAGTCTTGGAAGTTGACTCCTCCAGGCCCAGCCCACTGATTTGAGGACGTAAGACATCTCCATTTTACGAACAACAGTAATAGCTAACATTTAAGCCGTTACTATGGGACAGGTACGGTGATAAGTGTCTCACGTGTATCAATTCAATCCTTACAAGCAACCTGACAGAAGCACTACTTTTATCTCCATTTTTGAAATGGGGCAATGTGAAAGGTTGAATAACTTACACAGTCACCCAGTGAGTCAATCATAGAGCTAAGGATTTGAGTTCAGCTTCATGTGATTCCAGACCTTCTGCTCTACACTATCTCTCTAAAGAACCTGAGGTCCGTGGCTCAGTAACTGCCCCAGTTGATAGAGTAGGTAAGAGATGAAATGGGGGAGGGGTGGCTAAAGGGAAAGTGGATCTCTGGCCTTTCCATGCACTGACTCCTCTTCCAACATGGGTGGTGATCCTTTTGTAGGTCCTTAAGTCAATTTAGTGGGTAATGGACTACATTCAAAAGAAAGAAAGAAGGCGGGAGGAGAGAAAAGAAAAGAGAAAGGAAAGAAAAAAAATCACACATCATCACATGCAGTTAGAATAGTATTGTTTCATGAGACGTTTGGGCCATTGTATATGTGCATGCTGGGTTGCTAGGGAAAAATGTCTTTCTTACTGTAGGTTGTACTACCAAAAGGTAATTAAATTTCATTCAAGCTCAATAGTCATCAGGAAAATAAAAATTCAAGTAACAAGATACCACATGTTTTCAAAGGCAAAAATGTAAAAATAACTTGAATGCCTATCAATAGAGAAATGGATGAATAAATGATTCCATATTCATACTACAGTATTAAAGAATGGCCTAGGTCTACACATATTAAACTAGAGAAATATCCCATGGTGTACTATTAAGAAAAACACACTGCAGATAAATGCCTGTGGTATGATTATATTTTTGTGCATGAAATGATGAAACCCCCAACCCATAGGTAAACATTTGGGTGGTGGATTGGGTGGAATGGAAAAGGAGAGAAGGAGGAAGTAAGGAAAAAAACACAACAAAGGCCGTTGCTAACTAGCAAAAATAAGTATGTGTATCTTTCAGGATCCCAGAAGAAATAGCGGACATATGCAAACTGTGTAAATTGAGAAGAGTTTAATAAAGAGACTATTTACAAAGTTGTGGCAAGTGTTTAGGAAAAGCAACAAGGGATCCTCCAGACCCCCAGGGACTGTTGCCACCACCTGGGGCTGAAGGGGCACGTGAGGGTGGCTGCCAGAGCCTGGAGTAGACAGCTATGTGGAGAGACCCTCCAGACAGGTACTGTGGCCCTGGGCAGGAGGAGGCAGTCAATCTCTTGTGACTGTCAGGGAGGGAGATGACTTCTGTCTCGTCCCACCCTCCACTCTCCTGCTGGTGCGTCCCATTGGCTCCCCCAACTGGAGGCCAGAGGGCTAGGGGTCCCATTGATGAAGCCCACAAAGATCAGCTGTCTAGGATTCAGAAGAGCAGGGTAGATGGGGTTGGAGAAAAGTCCCAATGGGACAAATGGATGATATCCAACACAGAATACTGTAACATTGAATGAAAAGGTGGAATATAATCTCCATCTATCATTGTTCTTTTTACATGTAAAAATTACATATTTGCATGGATAAGAATTAAAAGGTTACCAAATGACAGTATTTATTTGTTTTTGTGAGAGTATCTTGGACTTTAGTTAATTAAATCCAATATCTTCAATACGATTGTATTTAAATGATTTTTTCCTTTTTCATGCTTTGCAGTAAAACAGACCTGAGTTAAAATTCTAACTCTACCATACCCTGGCTGTTCCCCTAACTTCCTCATCTCTAAAATGGGAATGATAAAAGTATCTACTGTGACAGGGTGGGAGAGTGGCATGCACATATATACACTACCAAACGTGAAATGGATGGCTGGTGGGAGGCAGCTGTATAGCGCAGGGAGATCAGCTCGGTGCTTTGTGGCCGCCTCGAGGGGTGGGATAGGGAGGGTGGGAGGGAGGGAGACGCAAGAGGGAAGGGACATGGGAGCATATGTATATGTATAACTGATTCACTTTGTTATAAAGCAGAAACTAACACACCATTGTAAAGCAATTATACTCCAATAAAGATGTTACCAAAAAAAAAGTATCTACCCTCAGAAAGTTGCTCTGAGGATTAAATGAGCGAATAGATTTTGAGGTCTTAGAACAGTGCTTGACACATAGTAAATGCTTTAAAGTGTTTGCTGTTGTTATGGTGCCGAAGGGTCGTCAAGAGCCTCCTACGGGGTCTACTTGTCTCCTTGTCCTCTCTCCAACCTACCCACCACCCAACCAGAGCAAGCTCCCTTTAAAGGGCATACCTGATCATGTCACCCTCTTCCCTGAAATTTGTCCACGGTCTGCAGACTTTGTAGGACGATACTCAGACCTCACCCATGCAGGTGTCTCCAGCTTCATTCATCTCCACTCCTCCCTCTGTGCCTCCATCCCAGCCACACCAATTCTTTCCGGTTCTGCACAAGAGCCCTGTCGTCCCATGCCCTAGAGCCTCTGTTGGGAATGCCTCTGGGCATACCATGCCACTTTTCCTACCTAGCTCTTACTATTCATCACTGAAATTTCAAGCATCACCTCCCCTAAGACTTCCTGTGCCCCCCAACCCTCCTTAAGGTAGCAATAATGACTGTCTCTAGACCCCAGCGCAGAGCATAGAAACTTCTGAGAATGGATACTTAAACATGATTTGTCTGAGAATTAAATTTATAAATGAATGAGTTAAGTAACTGCCCCAAAGTCACTCAGCTACGTAAGTGGCAGAGCCAGAATTCAACCCCAGCTCTGTTTGACTCCAAAGGCCACCAGTGTCTCCCAATCATCTGGAAGTTCTAAGGCTGCCTGACACTCCAGAGTAGCTGCATGCCTGAGGGAACTCCCCAAGGGCACTAGACCAGTTCAGGCCAGAATGAGCTGGTCATCAGAGACCGGGAGGAATAAATGCCTCCTTTCTGGGAGTATCAACCACATGACATTTGCTTTATCAAGGGACTTTCCCAAGAAAATCAATTTCTGCAGCATGTTAAAATATAAACAAACCACCACCCACCCACCCACTCCTTAAAGACAATTGGTCCAAAGAGATCTTAGAGAATTCAGACAATTCCAGAATGTTGAGAGCATCATCCGATCACATGAACTCTGTTTTCCCTAACCAAGCATTTTTCTACTGAATTTTTATTTTAAATTTGGCCCCACTATGAAATATACATCTCCATACTATAATGTTTCACCCAAGGCAAACCTGCGTGCACAGCCGCAAATACACTGGGGATTCTTGACATATGCACTATTTGAGACTTGCTCTTGTAGCTTATGATGATATTACCAGAATCCCTTGATAACAGTGTTTGTATCTATTTATAGCTGTAACCTATTATCCTATTTTCCATATAATTGGATACGACTTGGGTTAAAAAACATTCAGCTGCATAAGAAAAATCACGCTCTTATACAGCAGATGTTCATTCAGTATGGAAAGTGAATTAGACTTTAACACAAATACCCAGAAATATATAGTGCTCTTTCCAAAAGCACTGATGTTACTATTTTACATTGAAAAATAATTTTAAGATAAAGGATATTAAAAATGCAAGGGAGGTAGCCACAGCTGGTTTTTAAAACAGGTGTTACTTTTACCTCTTTAATGTACCATACTGCTTCCAATTCAGGCATCGGATTCACTCTCCAGTCAGGGCACAGAAAAATGACTCGTAATTTATTTGATTTTCACTGTCTTCAAACCTAAAAATATAATTATAACATATGATTTGACTCAATCTGCAGATTTCAGGACCAAACTGTCAGCTTAAATCCACCATGAAAACATACTACTAGATGTGCTTCAATACTGATATTTTTCTTATTTCTTATTACCTTGTTTTCTGTTTCTAACCCTCCAGAATGTAAATTCTTTGAGAGCAGAAACCTCACACATCTAATTCACCAAAGTATCCCCAGGACCTAGATCAATGCTGGCACATAGTAGGTGTTCAACAAATACTTGTTGCAGTTGCCACAGAAACAAATTAATTTATTCAGCAGCTAAGACCATTGTTATATTCTGTTAACAGTATTGAAGCTCCTCTTAGTTTAACAGGTTGATACTATGTCAGTAAAATTTTTAAAATGTCTTCATTTTTCTTAAATTGTATGCCTTTTAAATCTTTAAAGCAAGCCTAGATTCATTTTGTCTACTAATATATTTTTAGGAAAAATAAAAGGCACTTTAATCATTTATCATGTAGCCATTAAAAGGGGTTATGTAGATCCATATATGTTGTCATGGAAATGTGTTAATAATATATTGTTGAGTGGAAAGGAGGTTATAAAATAGAATGTAGAGTTATGGTCTCACTTTAGGTTTATATTTGTACAAAACAACATTTAAAAAGTCTAGCAACAATACACGGAATTATTAAGAACAGCTATCTGTAGCAAGAGAGAGTATAATTTTTGCTTTTTCTTTAGACTTTTCTGTATCATCTGAATTGTTTTAAATTCATAATCAGAAAATATTAAGCCCATTTTCATTTTGAAAAAAAAACAACAACAAATGATTACCCTGCACCATAAAACTATAGGTCAAAAATAACTAATCTGTTTGACTGCTATTTCCTAATTATGGAAATTGACATAAATTTATCCTTAACCATAAGAGAGTTTTGGCAATTAAGACCCCAAAATTTCAAGACAATTGTTATAATGACCTAAACACAAACAAAATATTTCTTACTGTAATACCTCAATGCTATTTTTCTATTCTGAATTTGACCACCTCTGGCAATTTCTAAGGCTAAACACATACTGGTTACGTAACACGAGTTTTTGAAGAAAAAGACAAAGGTGGTCACTAAGGCACTGTTACGAGCACCCTGCTCCAGGCTCCTGCCCTTCTCTCAGGACCTCTAACTCAACACGCCCCTCCAACCAGCAAGTGAGGTGCGCAAAGTTACTACTGCTAGGATGAACAGAGGATAATTAATTATAAGAAAACTCAGTGATAACAGAAACAGGAAAAAAAAACCTATTCATAATCAGTCAAAAGGCTTTTCTCTTTTTTTTAATCAAAGCATTAAGAAAATAATAGCTCATATTTATAAACTAATAACAATTAGCAGCAATAAATTAAATGTTACATGATGAAGTTACATAGACTCATTAAGCTAAACAAAGTAGAATAAACAGAGTGATCAGAAGAGGGGAAAGGGAATTCAGTCATTCTTTTGTGTACATTTTCTTTGGCCAAGGATTCTGGGATACAACTCCAATATGCTGCCCCCTACCACTGTTTATCCTTTGAATTTTGGCTCACTCATCATTTGAACTCCTTGAAAGGACATGTTCTGTTTATGGAAATATTTGTAGCCAAAATGCAGGACCATTATGTCTTTTATTTGCATGTGTTTAGGGAGAAGAACTAAAACTCAATCAAGTAAAGATATTTTGTAAGAAACTCCTTTAGCATGGTGCCTCAAAGAAAAGTATTCCCTAATACTCTGAATAGGAGCTGAGGTCACAGAATGAGATCATGGAGGGCCTTTGACTTTCATACTAAGGACAACTAAGAGCCATTGGAGTATTTTGTACAGAACAGTTACCAGATCTAAGTTATATTTTCTGAAGATCACTCTAGCTGATATATTGCAACTACAATGTAGGGGCAAGGCCAAAGTGGCAAGGGCAGTTAGCGGTCTTCTGCAGTAATCCGGACAAGAGATAATGGTGGCTTAGGTGACAGTGGTGGCAGTGGAGGGAGGGCAGTGAGGATTAGTGAAGCCTGAATATATTTTGAGTGTAAGACTCCTGAAGGATTGTATATAGTGTGTAGGGGAGGCGAGGGGGAGAACGAATAGGAACGGATTCAGGACAACTCCCAGGGTTTTGCTTGAGCAGCTGGAAAAACAGAGTTGCCCGAACTGAGATGGGAAGGACTGCAGGAGCTACAGGTTGGGAGGAAAGATTGGGAGCTTGGTTTTGGATGTGTTACATTTTGATGGGAAGTGAGCAGTTGGGTATATGAGTCTGTAGTTCAGGGAAGATGTTTGAGTTAGAGATAGAAGTATGGGAGTCATTAGCATATAGATGATATTTAAAGCCACCAGACTGGAAGACTGAATGAGATCCCCAATGAACAAAATTTCTTCATCTGTTCCTACAATACAGAATTTAATTGTTGGTAAATTCCCATCACATCAATGACAGGAGGCACGTAATGAATCCTAGAGGTTTCAGAAGTATAATATCCTAGTAATTTGGGAACCAGTCAAAAGACTACCAAACAGATTTAGAATTACACCATCCCTCATACACAGTCCACTAACCAATCCTGTAGGTTCTACCACCATAGCATATCACAAGTCTCTTTCTCTCCATATTTTCTACTATTCACTAATTCCAAGCCACCATCATCTCTCACCTGGATTACAGGAATAGCTTTTGTATCTTGGTCTTGTTGCTTCTACTCTTACCTTGCTGCAAACCATCCTCCACCAGAATGATCTTTCTAAAACATGGATCTGATCAATTACTTCCTTGTTTACAACTGTGCAATGGCTTTCTAATCCACTTAGAACGCAAGCTGAACTCCTTACCAGGGTTTATAAAACTGCACATAATCTGGTCCCTGCTGACCTCTCTGACCTCCTCTGAAAACTCTCTCCTGTTCACAATGTTCCAGGTACACCAGCTTTCTTCTTGCTCTCTGAGCATACCAAGATCGTTCCCAGCAATGCAAGGCATTTGCACCTTCTGGTTCCTTTGTCTGGAAAGTCTCAATTCCAAAGTCTCAATTCAAAGGCCTCAGAAAGGCCTTCCTGCAGTTCCTCTTACCTAACCAAGTCCCCATGCCTAAGTCTGCATTTGCCCTGGATGATGGCACTGAATGGTACAGGAAAACTTCTGGAAGTCACCACTGGAAGTCTTATTATCAGACCTCCTTACCAATCCGTCTTATATTTACTTATGCTCACCTGTCAACCCTGGGCCCCCAGCACTCTTTCCTGCCCAACTCATGATATGTCAGACTCAACACATCTAACCATTTACCCATCTCAAAAGATATTTGGGAAGGATATTCCTGAATCAAATGATATTCGGGAAGGATCAAAAGCTGTAAATGAAAGAGTACACAGCTTAGAAATGATGTATAAAATCTTTCTGAGGAAAAATGTTTGAAAGATTTAATCTTTCCAAAGTCCCAAAGCCAGGCCTCAGGGAAGAGTTGAGTTAATGTGGTAAAATACTCCAAGTTTCTCTTTTCAGTTCTGTCTTGGAGGATTTCAATGGATATGGGAATCCCCCCAAAAGGAGCAAGGGAGAAAAGAACAAAGAATCTTTCAATTAAAAGGGATAAAATTAGCCAATGCTTCTTGGAAGAATTCTTTGCTCTTGGGAAGTGGATAGAGTTGCAGTAAATCATGATGGGTCACTCACAAATATTTATCTCCCTTTCCCACCAAAATCTCACCAAAATGACAACAAAGAAATAAAAATAGGTGATAACCCCCAATAGCAAAGATAGCTGGAAAACAAGGCAACAGTGGACAAGAGATTTCAAAATCGTTTGCAAGATGGAAATCAGACTAAGGATTGGTAACTGGCTCGGCAGAGCTGAGGAAGGGAAGCTGAATTTGAAATGTCCATGGCAGAAGCAGGGGGCACTTAAAGATTAGCCAGTGTGGCCCACAAAACTTCTGAGAGGCTCAGCAATTACAGACTCCAGGTGCCAATAAAGGCAGGGATACAGTGGGGGTCGGAAAACAAGGACTGTTTGAAAGCCTAAATAAAGCAAGAGCAGCTGAACCCTCAAGTATCTCCTTGTACACTGTACTCTTCCCTACAGGGGAGTGAGGCTTGTTCTCCAGAGAAATTCAACAAAAGCCGTTCTAGTCTTGGGGAGAGGAAGCATAATGGAGGGTAGAGAAGAACATTACACACTACACTGAACTTGGGTCTCTCAGCCCCCTTCCTTCTCCTTTTCTGTTTCCAGAACACCAGTGGCCATACTTAAATTCTCTTCCTTTCCCCTATCCCACCCTCCCTCCTAGCCCCACAGAAGATAGGATTCTCCTCTCAATACTCTGAATGGCCCCAAACTGTGGCTTCTGGGGAGTACCTAATGAAAATGTAGGCTAGGAGATGACTCATGCAGTGAAACCCACTAATCAACAAGACCCACCCCAAAAGCTTCCAACATTAAGGACAGAAGTCAAAACGGCAACAGGAAAAAAAAAAAAAAGGTGTCAAGCAACAAAGTTAATTCAGGTAGCAGAGGGAAAGATGTGAGATAAGAGGATATATTACAACCACGAAAAAGGAACAGAAGACTAAAAATAGGAACCAAAAGTGTTCTCTTGGAATAAAAAAACATGATAGTAGTAACTAGATGCAGAAGAAGGGTGGAATGTAAAGTTGAGGAAACCCCTTAGTAAGGACATCACAATGACAAAGAAAAATTGGGGAGAGAAAGATCCAAATTCAAGAGAGCCAAAATCTTAATGATAGGAGTTCTCACAAGAGAAAAATAAAAATGGAGGAAAGGAAATTATTTTAAAATTAATGGAAAATTTATCAGAGCCAAAGGACAGAGTCTCCAGACCGGAAGGGCCCATAAATTGTTAAGCACGATGAATCTATATACAGACACACACACACACACACACACACACACACACACACACACACAAGCCCCATCATGAACTTCCAGAACACCAGGAATAAAGAGACGATCCTAAGAGCATCCAGAAAGAACACCAGTAATGGGAATCAATATTATGCTAAATTCTCAAGCATCGTAACAGGAAGTAGTAGCAGTATCTAAAAATGAGAAATCCAGAAATAGCAGTACGTACATGCTATTTAAAGGTCTGCAGAAACAGCTAGAAGGACTGAAAGGCTGTTTCTTGAGAACGGGTCTGGGAGGTGGGGAGAGATGTGGCTGGAAACTGCTGTTGTCGGAATAAGCTTTTTAGAATGATTTGATTTTTTTTTCTTACTATAAAGCATGTATCCGTTTGACATAAATAAAAATGTAAGAAGTGTAAAAAGCACATGAGAGACCTTGAAGCGTGCTTTCCAAGGTGGTAAACTCATACAAGTCAGACTTGGCAAGGCAGGAGCACCACTCATTGGGACCATGTCCCGGTTTTCCTCCATGCTCCAAAGCTCAGCACAGAGCTTCCTCCCCCTGGACCACTGATACAGTGAGATTTTTCACGCCCTCATTTGTTACTATACACTGTATCTACTATACGCTACTGTTAGATGAGGTTGTGAGAGAGAAAAGACTAGGATACAAAGGAGTGCTGCAGCTCTAAAAACAGTCCAGGTTGGAGAAGGAGCCGAGAGGGAGCAGTTTGGAGAGAGAGGAACGCTTGACTATTAGGGGAGTGAGGACAAGTAGGTCAATTTCCCCTGAATACTATCTCCCCAGCCGTCCCTCCTGCCTCATGACTACAGGTAATCATTCACCAAATCCTCTCCGTCCTTTCAAAGTATTTTGGAAAAGCCTATGAATCGTATAGAAAATGGATCTCCTTACTTCAGGGTCGTGCTGTGCTTCTGATCAAAAATGTTAGCATCCTGGTTCTCCACCTGAATCCCCTACTTTGCTCCTTGCCAAATGACATTTGACTCTTGCTTAGACTCTGATTCATGGTCAAAGGACAAAGATTTGCCACTCTGGAGGAAATTCTTTTGAAAAGGCTGTGAAGGCAATTCCAAAGAAGAGCTTTCTATGGCGACATTGTTGGAATCAGCGCACAGCCTTCCAGGGGGACTGCCCTAAAGGGCAACACTAATTCTGGCTTTTAAGTGTGTCGATGCTTGTTAAAAAGTCAGCCTCCTTACTTTAAAGTCCCAGCTCACAGTGCTAAAGTGTTTTCCTAAAACCTCCATAAATTCTTCTTTCCCTTTGATACTTGGGCAAGCCACCATTTCCTTCCCTACACAAACTAAAGGACATGTTTGTGGAAGAAGAGGGAGGGAAGGCAATTTCTCTGGTTCTCCTCTAGATAATAATGAACCGCAAGCAGGCTTCCCAATGCCTTGCTAGGTGGGAGTTCTAAGAAGTGAGTCTAACGTGTCATTTGACAGGTGCTCCTGGTCCCCCTCCCAAAAATGATGAATGGCTTGAAAACCGCAGAAGCCATCCATCTCCTTGCTGCGGGGAATAATCCTGATCTGCTTTATTTCCACCATCTGTGGAGGTAATAGGCACAGCAGCTGTATTCTGCTGAAGAGTAACATGGGTCCCCCTCTGCCGCAAAGGCCATCTCATAACTTAGGGGAATGGGCTGGCGGCAGGACCAGGGCTGAAAGGGAGGGAGGGTAGTGAAGACACATTTTTGACTCACTTGGTTGTGTGTGGTTTCAGTTCATTACCCAACAAACCCAGGGGTGCACACTGAAACACCTGGTGAGAGTCTTAAAGACCAGACACTTAAGGAAAAAAAGTGGAGCTCTAGGCCACCCTAGCCGGTTGGTCACAAAAACTTAGGAGTCGGCAAGATGGCACTGCCCAAGTTGCCAATGAGTTAACTCCTGTGATCTCAAATCGCCAGGCCTCTAAATTCCAATTGTGAGCCCAGCACAGATCTCCTTAGGGACCAAATCACCTTATATTTGAAAAGGTAGAAAGCATCTGTGTGTGTGTGTGTGTGTGTGTGTGTGTGTGTGTGTGAGTGAGAGAGAGAGAGAGAGAGAGAGAGAGAGAGAAGGAGAGGGACAGAAGAGGGTTTCTCTCTGAAAACTTCCCAGTGCACCAAACACTCTGCAACATTAGCAAGCACATGGTTCAACCCTTGCCCCTCAGCTTCACTGCCACGTATTGTTGGGTGAAATCACTTGAGCCCCAACCATGCCTCTGGGACGGGGGCAGAGGGAGAGGCTGGGTAGAGTATAATGAGATGATTTTAAAGCCCTGTTAACTTTTTCCATTTTAACTGATATTTCTGGATGAGGCACCAGCTCTCTTGGGAGGCCAGTTCTAAGGCATTCCATGGAGCCCAAAGACAGCTGTAAAAGACTAGCTTGGGGCAGAGCTGCTGGGGAAAGAGTCGCGCTTGAATTTCCAGCTATTCCAAGTCCCAATTCGGAAGGCTACAATTAGGGGAGGAGGCTGCCTCTTTACTCCCCAGTCCCATCAGGAACACAGTATGGAATGACCTCAGAATACTCTCTACCTCTTATGGTTTGAGAACCAGGATTTCTTGCTTACTAGTACAGGGGAAATATTAATACCCTAATGAAGGCGGAGAGGGGTTGACTCCATTTACAGGGATCACCTGGGCAGAAGACAGTAGGGCTGGACTTCAGAAGCAGCTCTGGTAGAAATCAAGCCCACGTGTTTCTCCCCGCTGCCCAGTGTACCAGCACAGGACAAGTCTCCGGGACTGCAAAGGTGAATGAGATATCGTTCCTACCCCTAGGAGCTCAGATAGAAACAAAGGTTTAGGGTATCTTAGGGAGCTGTCATTTTAATTCCATTAGAGATCCATTCAGGCCTGAAGCAAGCTCTTTGAGTGAGAGTCTCCTTATACCTCAACGTTTGCACTCATGAAATGAGGTATCATGCCTACCATCCACTAAAATGTACCTTTTAATGTGCTCAAGGATTTACAAAATATTCTAGGGCCCTAGGCACTATGTCAATACAGAGTGCCACTCCTATTATGAATGGGTAGTAGCTACCACTACATCGAACATTTAAGTCTGATGCTCTGTGCATTAGTGAAATGACTTCTGACTTCGTTTGGCAAGTAAAGTGACCTCATACCAGCTACCACAGCACAAACTGACAGGGGCTGGGTAACCAGATGTGAAGAGATTTTGAAGTGCTGATTCCAGCAGGACTTCTGCTCATAAGGAAAAGACCTAACTGAATCACAAGAAAAATGGAAATGGAGTAGACGGGAAATCTTCGTACCCACATGCCGGGTCAGGAGAAATTCACAGGTGACAACAAGCTGGAGTGGGTGAAAGAAATCATCCGAATCTTTAGCCACATAGGTTTTCGTCTCCTGATCTGAATTCACACAGCAGCAGCCCAGCTCCATCCCAAGGCAGGTAAAACTGCCCCTGGGCAGAGTGTGTGCTGAACCAAGTCAACAGACTCTGGGCCTGTCTCCCACGGGAGACTGCAGACGTCAGAGGGGCTCTGGCTTAGCGTGCCACAGGAGGGCTGTGTAGAAAGAGAGTCTGGTCAAGGCTCTGGAAAGCCCTGTGGAGTCTGTGGGGAACAATAAGAATGCAGAATATAAATGTAAGCTGCAGGCTGATGGGCCCATTAGGAATTAGGGCAGTCTTTGAAAGGAATCTGCGGAGATGATGCAAAACACCAAGCATGTGACCCAAATCGTGGCAGGGCATATTGGAGAGAGAGGGGAATGGGAATGAGACATTTTCTAATCTGATTAGTCTGAAGTTTCCCCTGAGTGTGGAGCAGGGTCAGTGCACAATTAGAGGCAAAGTTAGACTGCTTAGCGGCTCAGAGGGATGACCTCCTCGGAGCTAAGCCGGGCTCAGAGGCGGATATGATCTGAGACTGAACCGGCTTCGCAACGAGTTGGGGAATCGTCTTTCTGCCTTTAATGTCAAATCGTCAAGGCAAAGACAAAACAGTCTGCTGAGAGGATGAGAGGATGATGACTTGGTGGCCTCAGTGCTGGATAGGAAACATCTAGGTCCCCCGGAGGCCACGCTCCCACATTACTGGACTTTCCAGTACAACTCATCCTCGAGGCCATCAAGAGATAATCTAATAAACATCCGCAGCTTCCTGACTAGAAGACAGCTTAATGTGTGAAAGGCATTCAGATCCAACTGTTTAAAAACAAGGCTTCCTCTATGTGGAAGGATGCAGGTCTCTTCCAGTTCATTTCTAAGTCAGAGTGTGTGGTCTATGGTCCCTGATGGAAACTCCTCTCCTAGTCCCCAGTCAGTACTTAGTACCAGGTGCTATGGCACTGGGGAATTTATGTATGTTATCTCAAGTCACTCTGAGAACCGTGAGGAAGTAGGTAGTGTTATCTCATTCTAGAGGTAAGGAATCTGGGGTTCAGGCAGGTCAAAAATCTTGCACAAGATTACACAGCTAGCAAGTAGATTCAAAGAGTATAGGAGACAAGGTAGGGGTAAAACTGTCAAGATGTGACAAGCTACTGCTTATTTTTAGGCAGTAAATCAAACAGGTTAGAAGCAGGTCTCTGTATCTAAGTGGATCAAATGTCTAGTCACAAGTCTTCATTACAAGGTAAGAGACAAAAAAAGAAACATAAATAGTGCTGTGAGAATCCTCAGGAGGAGATAATCACTGCCAGGCAAGCAAATCCAAGAGGGCTTCATGGATACGGTGCTATTTGAAATGGGTCGTAAAGAACAAGCTTTCAGCGGGTGAAGAAAATTGGAAGCTAGTTCCTACTGAAGAAACAGCAAGAGAGAAGGCAAAAAAGTGGGAATGCAGGAGGAATACATGTGAAATGCTAAACGAGCCATTTGGCTGGACTGTTGGGAATGAGAAGACGAGCTTTGGGAATGTGATAACTGTGGAGAAACCGGGCTCCTAACCCTGCCTATTTCATCTCAGGTCCTTTACACCGGGATGGCCTACTTATCCCTCATACTGCTGCTAGCAAATGAAAGCAAATAGAGCTGGTAGTCTAGAAGATAACCCCAGGTCAATCCAATGCATATACACACATCCAACTGAATTGGCCTCTTCTTGATTCCCCTCCTGATACCTTGGACTCTAGGTCTCCCACATGGGATTTAGTTTTGTCTGCTTCCTTTTGTTTCTATTTTTGTCTCAGATGAGGACTCCCCACTCCAGCCCCTGCTTGAGAATAATGCCCTAGTGACAACCCTAAGCCCCACAATGGAGAAGGGGGAGAAGGAGCTCAAAGCTAAGGAGTTTGGTCATTCCTTAGAGAACAAAGAAATGGTACAGAAGGCTTATGAGTAGAAGAGTGACACTATGATATTCTCGCTCTTAGAAGGTACTTAGCTGCAAGAATGTAAAGATGGATTTAAAAATTTAGAGGCCGTTAGAAGAAAGACCAATGTGGAAGCCCTGCAACAGTCAAGAAGAAAGGTGGGTCAGAACAAGAGTGAAAATGGCGGGAATGGAGGGGAGAGAGTAGATGCAAGTAGTAGAAAGGAGGTAGGACTGTCAAGACATTCTAATCTACTGGCTAGTTGTAGACAATAATTCAAAATGGTTAGAAGCAGAAGATGTGCATTTTAAAGGTTCAGGGCTTAGGTCACAGCTCTTCTTTTTCTAGACTACGTGACTTTAGGCAAAATTTTATCTCTATAGACCTCAGCATCCTCTTGTAAGATAGGATAATAGCTCTAACCTCACCAAGTTGTCCTCACAAAGTAAAGGAGGTAATGCATTCAAAGCAATGATAACAATGCCTAGAACACAGCCCCAAATATCAGAATTATCAAGATAAGTAAGCTAGAGGGGGGGCTGGAGTCATGCCATGGTAAGCATAAAAGATGACCAGAGTCTGGGTGGCTAGGAGGGTGGTGCCAGAAGTCAAGAGTCAGGGTCAGTACAAGAACTGAGGTGTTTCAGAAAGCGGTTGACTGTGCTTCCCTTTTGCAACATCATAATCTCTACACTTTACATCTAGTGTTCTAGCAGGACAGAGCTCTGTGCTAATAACACGAGGTGCTCTTACCGCATGTCTGTGGCCACTAGAAACTACTGCTTTGAAAAATCTGCCCTAAATTTTACATCTAAGACTCTCATAACCAATGAGGTTGTACATTTTCATTTTGTCCCAGAATCTGTGTGCATATAAGTATATATTAATGTTAAAAAGATAAAATGATAATTCATAATAGGCTCTCTAACATTCAAAATCATGACTCATTTTTCCTTTTTAACACTTAAATGGAGATGTGTCATCGGTGATAAATAAAAACGGTCAAGGGTAAATCAAGGGCAATTAAAGGTAGATGTAAAACCAGGAATAGTCTCCGAAACAAAAATATGCAGGACATTGCCCATGAGGGTGGAGTTCTCACTTACCTGGAGAGTAAGGATCCCAGAAGATCATCATTCAAAGGTAATCAGGAGGACCTGCACAGCCTTTTGATGTCTTTGCTGGGTAATAATTTTTCCCTGCATTAAAACAAAGTAAATGGGCTTGTATATACTTTGTGTCTCTTGAGTAACAATTACACTCTATAGGAAAGAAAACACAGATGTGTCCTAAAAGCATGCACCTGGAAATAAGTATGAAAACTGGTACTGGAATCACAGTAAGGAAAAACAGTAATACTGCATTTCACCAACTATTTTTCCATTTCAGAAGTCACTAGATTCTGTCCTTACAAAGGTCTTTCCATCAAGATTCAGATTCTTGGTTGGTGATAGTACAGCCTATTAAGGCTGTGGCCACGAGTGTTGCTCTAAGTAATCGATCTGCATTCTTGACCACTAGTCAAAAATGATTCTGATACTTGAAAACATCTCTTAATCTGACAGGCATCTAGAGCCTCCAACACAAGTATTATATGACTGGAGGGTGTTTTTCTAGTCTTTTCCTTGGATCCAAACCTTATAACCTAGAAGCCCCAACCGGGGCCTTAACATTCACCTCAATTTTTTCTCCAGACCAGCCCAACAGTCATTTTCCCCAGCCTGCTGAGGGCACAGAAATGCTTGTCCAATGTTCTGACTCAGACAGTGTTCTTCCAGGCATCAGGCAAAATTAGAACCAAAAGGAAAGAAAGTGGGCTTCTTTCTCTGCAGTAGGTTATAAAATGATAAGAGAATGTTTATGTCTAGAATTGGAGCTTGTTGGATCTGGAGAACCTCAGAGTTGTCTGATCAACTAGCCCCATTTTCCCAGGAGGTGTTCTTTTAGTGAAGGAGGGTCACAATTCTCACCCTGGGAAGGGGTACCTCTAGGGTGGAAGGCAAGGCCAGGGTCATGCAAAGCTCAGGCCACACATCCTCCAGGAGGCTCAGAGAAGCTTAAAGATTCAAGGAAAAATACCATCTTTATAACAACTCAACAAGGGTGTATTATGGATTAGGAAAAAAAAACACATATTCACAACTAAAATAAACTATGGGATCTTCAAAGATATTTAGGGTATGTAGGTAGCCACTTGGGTGCAGACTTCAGGTTTGGGGATGAAGGAGGGGGTCATGGGGAAAAGAGATGGCAGTGGTCTGTAGTAATAAAATCAGAGGCTAGAGTTTGACCTAAGGTTTTCTAACTCCAGTTGAGTATTCCACCCACCCCTCACTATATCAGTCTGTGGATAAGATGAACACCAAAACATATTAAGATGGAGCTCCAGTTGTTTGTAACAGTGACTTAATAAAACTCAATGCAAACACGATAAATGTATTCGAAATAGATTATGCTGAGCTTCATTATCTTCAAGGAGAAATAATTTCAAAGATATTCTATAGAAAGCTTACCGCAAATCCCCTGTTCTGTGTATTATAAAAGTCACACTTAAAAATCCCACTTATCACTAAAATAATGTAAAGAGACGACATCTCAGAATTAAACCTTCTAACATTGATTTACTATGCTTCAATTGAAAACCTCTAGAAACCAATTAAAAGAAAATGCAAAGGGGCAATCCTATTCTTTTGAAGATACAGGGCCTCCCCTATTCCATCAACAAGCAAAGCTCACCATCCATCACTATGAAATATCTGTACCCAGTTAATCTCCAAAAATGATTTAAGGTGGCTTTGCTACATGGTGGAGTATGAGAAGACATGTCAATTTTCTTTTTGCCCTTTTTGATAAAATACAAATTCCTTCATTAGTCAGGTTCACAGAAACGTAAATGATTTATTAGAATCAATAAAATAAAAGCTTACTTTTCCCGATCTTGGTATACACAGGTAGCAATGAGTCTTTCAAAATTCTCAAAAGTATTTTTCTTGAGCTGTTCATGGGCCTGTGCAGTTAGGACATTCGTATCTGGACGGGGGTCCTCAGGCACCCGGTAGTGACGTGCAATGGTTATAACTTCTTAGTCTGTGAGTTTTCCGACAGACTCATCATTATTTCTCTGTAAAGAAAATGGAAAAACACTCAAGAAATTATATCTAAGACTATTTTACCTTTCTTTCTATTAAAAATATCCATATCCCATTTTACAAAACTTTACCAGCTGCCTAGAGACAGGTTATTATTTTTCTTTAATTTAATTTCTCTACCTATGAGCAACAGGAAGGCACTCGTGCTAGAATGGAAAACAATAAGCACAACAGCTTATAAATAAAATGGCACTTTGCCCACAGTCAAACTTCTACCACATAACAGCCTACAACCAGGAAGTAAATTCTTTTTTTTTTTTTTTTTTGCGGTACGCGGGCCTCTCACTGTTGTGGCCTCTCCTGTTGCGGAGCACAGGCTCCGGACGCGCAGGCTCAGCAGCCATGGCTCACGGGCCCAGCCACTCCGCGGCATGTGGGATCTTCCTGGACTGGGGCACGAACCCGCGTCCCCTGCATCGGCAGGCGGACTCTCAACCACTGTGCCACCAGGGAAGCCCCAGGAAGTAAATTCTTAAAGTCCTCGAATGGTCAAAAATCCTGTGACTAAATACATGATTTCATTCAATACCTATTAACCTTACTGTATACAAAATAGTAACAGACTTGGGGTTCTGTTTTCCCAGGGTACAAAACTTATAAATCAGTAAGTTAGAAAGGTGTTTTGGAGATGGGGAAAGCAATTATGCACATTTCTGTAGTAAAAAGTAAAAACTGACACACCCTACCAGTGAGAGAAAAAAGTGAAAAGTGAAAAGAGCTGTGTAAAGGTACAGTTGTCTGAGTCTTTAAAAGGCAAATGGCACTGATATCATTTGGCAGAGCAAACAAACAACAAAAAAACAAATGACAGCAACACATTCACAATGAGGCCTCAAAGCTTAACAAATTGGCTGACAGGTTTTCAATATATTCGCTATATGAAAGCCATAAACCATGCAACAGGCATTAGAAAGAATTACATCAAAATGGTTAAAATGCAAACTGTTATGGTAGTTAAATGAATAAGCTTCCACCATCTAGAAAATCTACTTACCGGAAAAAAATTCAGTTCCCAAGAATCCCAAATAAATGAGGGAATACAAGATTTGTTCTTCTGTTATAGACTGGTCTTTTGGAATAATATGGTTTTTAGTTCTTTTAAATATTTCTTGTCATTTTCACTATCATTTAAGAGATCTATAGGTTCTTCTGGTCAAGAATTTCCTTAGATAGAGTGTAGGAAAGCCCACAGCTATGATGTTGACCTACCTGAAGGAACTGTATTTCACCTACATCCACTTATTAGGGTCTCTGGGGTTTTTGTTTTGTTTTGCTTTGCTTTTGTTTTTTTAATGGGAAATGGAGGCCAAATTCAACCAAGAGGACCCCACCATTGCAGCAAGTCAGTTTGGGTTAGAGGATCAATCAGTAACATTGGCCGGGGGCTCACTATCTGGAAGACACTGCAGTCACTTTGGCATCTGAACTTTTCAGAGTCTATAATCTATTTGGGCTGTCCAGGCATCCAGATGAGCTCCCTAGCTACTAACTGGGAGGGCCACTTGAATGAACTGAGTAATAATAATAACCCTCACCCCTTGTTGAGTTCTTGCTATGTGCCAGGTCCTGTGCTGCTGGGTCCTTTTGGCATGGATCATCTCATCTGGCCCAGAAGGTAGATACTAGTATTAGCCCCATTTTACAGATGAGAACACTGAGGCAGAGAAATGTGAAGTAATATGTCCAATGTCACGAAGTCAGAATGCAAACCCCTGCAGTCTGGCTCCAGAGCCCATGCTCCTGCATACTATTCTGTCCCTCTTCTGTTGGGACACAGAAGAAAGAGTGACCGCATGGAGTGGGGCTCATTCAGGGAAAGCTGAAGGCAGTGGCTTTTGAGCTGATTTTTTAACAGACCTCTCTATTCCCTTTTCCATCCATGACCTGTGCTTTGAGGGCTATCACTAACCCACATAAATAAGTAAGAGAAAGTAATTTCAGAAACCCTGAGTCACCAACCATCTCTGACAGAGAGCCAAGTGACCACGGAGGAAGCACTCCAAGGGAAGCCCCCGGCTCATTTACAACACTGGTCATGGAATAATCAGTCATGACACATGCACAGAATTGAACACTATGCAACCATGAAAAGTAGGCTGTTGACTGGCATTAATTGGTATGAAAGACATCCATGCTATGTTGATAAATGTAGTATGATCCCAATGAAACTAAAGATATCGGTACATATTGACATATACATGCACAGAAAAAAAGACTGGAAGGATACATACCAAAACATCTATAGCATTATCCCTGATTGCTGAGCTTTCTTTATATATAGGTATAAAAATGATTTTATACCTATATATAAAATATCTGCTTTTTCTGAATTTTTATAATTATCAAATACTACTTTTATTGTCAGAAAAATACCCATTTGAAATCTTTTTCTTTTTGAGGGTAGAAAATGGCATGAAGAAGAAGTGGCACACTCCCAAGGATGAGGGAAAAGAGCGTCCGCAGCAATAACTAGAAACTTACCACGTACCTTTAACTAAACCTACTCTAGCCCCACCAGGTCATAAAAGTTTATTTTCCTCTAGAGGGGTGGGATAGGGAGGGTGGGAGGGAGACGCAAGAGGGAGGAGATATGGGGATATATGTATATGCATAGCTGATTCACTTTGTTATAAAGCAGAAACTAACACACCATTGTAAAGCAATTATACTCCAATAAAGATGTTTAAAAAAAAAGTTTATTTTCCTTTTCATTGGATAAACTGAAATTATCCTGACCTCACTGCAGTGAAAGTTTATATCTGCTGGGTTCTGCATGCCTGGGTTTTAAACACCTCAGTATTCCACTGCTTTCCATGTCTTTTAAAAAATTTTTATTATTATTATTATTTTTATTTTATTTTTTTTGTGGTACGCGGGCCTCTCACTGTTGTGGCCTCTCCCGTCACGCAGCACAGGCTCCGGACATGCAGGCTCAGCGGCCATGGCTCACAGGCCTAGCCGCTCCGCGGCATGTGGGACCTTCCTGGACTGGGGCACGAACCCGTGTCCCCTGCATCGGCAGGCGGACTCTCAACCACTGAGCCACCAAGGAAGCCCCCAAACTTCATTTTAAAGGTCTGAATCTCAGGGTATTTTCTTACATATCGAATTGTTAAAGTGTAAGCAATGTCTTTCAAACAAACTAAAAAAATTAGTTTCAATGTAAACAAGGGCTCAAGAGTCTAAGCCTTGGGCCCTAAGGCTTACAAGAAAATCTGGTAGAGCCTAAATTAAACCAAACAGCAATTTTAATGACAGTTAGATAGCACCCTGTATCATCTCCTTCAATTTGATATTCAACAAATAAAATGTGTTTCACTTTGTCTAATCAGAAGCCAGGCACACCTGCTCACATCCTACATTCCCTCAGGTTTTCTGTCACTTGTGGGCCTAAGCTGCCCATACAGAGTAGCACACCCTGACTTCCCATAACTTACGTCCTAGCCTGGCATAGTGCTGGACTAGTGTGTTGCCAGACCGCAGAGAGTAGTAGGGACAGCTGGTAGAATATGTGTCAGAGGAAGGAGAAATGGAAAGATAGATCAAATGGAGCCAGTACAAATGTCTTACCAGATTTTGCTACCAGCCTAACCATAGCTCAAAACCATTTACAGAGCTCTTCAATCTCACTGGAGAACAAAGCCGTTACATATGGCCATGTTGGCTGGGTACTGCCCACCTCCAGGGAGAACATTTATAGACTTATGGTATAAATTGTGTCCCCTGGAGTTGTGTGACATGGTGGCCTCGCCAGAGAAGCCAAGGGACTCTGGAGAAAAAAGAAAAAAAGAGGTCACCACAGACTATAAGAAAATCATCTACGCCAGCTTGGGTCACAACCTGTTTGCAATTGGGAGGCAGTGTGGTTTAGTGGGGAAAATGTGAGCTTCCAAATTACACAGACCTGGATTAAAATTGCAGCCCCACAATTTTGCTAATAAATGGGAACTTTGGTAAATTTTTAACTTTTCTGAGGCTCTGCTCCTTATCTGTGAAATTGGACAAGACCACCTGCTTCACAGAATTTTATGTTACCGCAGGAGCCAGGATGATCCTGTGAAAACGTTAAGTCAGATCATATCATGCCTCTGTTCAAAAGCCTCTGAGGGCTTGCCATCTCTCCTGAAGTTGCACCCAAAAGCCTCATGATGGCCTACCAGGCCCGACATGATGTGTCCCCTCTTCTGCTCTCTCTCTTAGACTTCGTCCCCTCTCTTTCTCTCTGCACCCACCATACTGCACTCCTTGCTCTTCCTCAAACAAGGCAGGCACATCTGTTTGGGTGTCATCTTCTCCATGAGGCCTTCTCTAACCATCCTTTTCAAAAGTGTGACCCCTCCCTCTGTAGGTCTGGCATTCCCTAACCCCTTCTCTGCTCTCTCTTCCTCAGTGGCATTCATCATACACCAACCTAGTATATCACTTATTTTCTTATTCTGTATATCGTCTTTATTCCCCTGCCAGAACGTAAGCTCCACAGAGGGCAGGGCTATTTGTCTATTTTGTTCATTGCTGAATCCCCAACACATTCAATAGCCCCTGACACATAGTAAGCACTCTGTAATAAATAGTTTTCTGAATAAATGAAAAATGAGGGTTAAGTTTGCAAGGTATGAAAAGCATCTAGCTTTCTATAGTGCCTGGAGCTGTATGAATGCTCAGTAAACAATAGCAATTTTTATTCTCATCATCCCAAAATGAAGACAGTTTCATGTTGTATTAAACTAGATGAGTTACTTCCTTTAAGCAAGTTTATCTTGGAAAAATGTGAAATGTCTTTGATGAGTGAAATAATGGAATTTATCACAGAATGTAAATGGAAGATGGTACACTTGTTTTAAATCGTCAAATTCAGGATTTAAGTCTGAAGTGATAAAGTAATAAGCTCCAGGTGTGCCTTCCTTTATATAATGGATAGATTTGAGACTCTGCACAAATGCTTAACTCTTAGAATTCAAATTAGATGCTCCCTTTCACTCTCTATTACATATAAAGATACTCTATCTTCATTTTGGTCATTTTTAATTGGCAATGGCACCTAACACCTTAGCTTTAAATTCCTCTAATATCTGTCAAGTTGTTAACGACAAGCAAGCACACTGAACTCTGAAATAAGTTCTTCGGAAACTAAAGAATCTTTTGACAGTATAATAATTACTGCCAAATTTCTCTGCTTTGTAAATTGATTTTCTGATGTATTTTCTCAAAGAAAAGTACATCTGCGTTGAAAATCATTGAGCTTGTTTTCTTATTCCAAATAAATGTAAGCAGCTTCTAGTTTTCTCTCTATTACTGCTCTAATCTTCATTTCACATCAAATACTATGGCTTTTCCTGTTTTGACATGTAGTGGAATGTACATGGTAATTTTGATTTATTTAGTTTGAAATCCAGTATGTCTTGGTGCACTCAACTTTGGGGTTGTTTAAGTGTAGCCAAACAAAATGAGATATTCTCATGCAGTTAACAGTAATTGCTGTATATTATTAGCAATATTCTTCATAGAGGTATAATTTTAGAAACCCTTTAAAACGCTCATCTATAATTCTTCTACAATTTGGTACAATATGCATTTAAGCAAGCTAAGACAACAGTGAGGTTTCTTTTGTTTTTTGTTTTTTAAATCATGTCAAGATTTTTGCATCCAGCAAGTGGACACCGGGATGATGGTGCTTAACTTGCGATGTGGGCAGAAAAGAATGAATACGCATTTCATTTACAAGCAAAGTGATTCATTTTCTACCACCTTCCTTTTCATTAACACCCATCCTGTGTTCAGGGATTATTTGTCTCCAGGCAAACCTCACTTGTTTGGCTTTTTGTTTTTAACTCTTTTTCATTGGTGGCCAGATGTGATGTTTTAGAGGCCATGCTAAGCCCTGTGACAACTGTGGGTTCTTACATGGAGGGTGACCTCATATAAGCCCACAGGTTATTTACTGGTCACACGATCGGCTGAACATAAGACCAGATCTGTGCCCTCCGGTACTTAAAATCAACTTTGTAATTTAAGACTTACTCATGTCAAAACATATCAAACAAAATATAATCAGATTCTTAATTGTTTCTGAGTACACACTTTAAAATATAAAATTTATTGGCTTTACTCCATTGTAAAAGGAACACATTTCTAAATATAGAGAATTTGGATAATATATAAAAGCAGGAAAAAAACCCATACACACTCCCACCATCCAAATATAACCAAGTAATCATTCTGGTATACTTCCTCACACTCTCTTTTCTATGCATGGGTATCTACTTGTCTTTTTTTTCTTAATAGTTGTGAACATATTCTATAGTCTGCTTTTTTCCTTTAACTAATACATTTCTTATCATCACACATTCTTCTGAAACCAAAATGCTAATCCATTCTTCTATTATTGGATATTTTGTGGGCTTTTCTCAAATTTTTATATAATGTCATAATGTACATATTTACACATAAACATTTATTTGTATTTAAAATTATTTCTGTTACTGTCCCAGAAGTACAATTAGGTGGGCAAAAGAAAAGGACATTTTAAAGGATCTTGATACATGGTGTTAAATTGCTTTTACCCTCCCACCAGCAACAAGAAAGAGGCCACAGAAATAGATACTATCATTTTTTAAAGTGTTTCCTAATTCATCAGGTAAAAATGATGTCTCATTTTAATCAACAGTGATTTGATTACTAATAAACTTGAACATCTCTTATTTGCTTGGAAATTATATTTCTTCTACAGTGTTCTGTCTGCACATGTCCCTTACCTATGTATTCATTTATTCATTCATTCATTCATTCATTCATTCAACAAACACTAAATGAGTACTTAGTCCATGTCAGGCCACATCAACTGATGGAAAATAAGAGAAGAATGGACTAGATTTGACTCCCAGCCCTCCATGCCTGCACCCTACAGCTAATCACAGACCAAGAGGAAGGCCAAGTCAACAAAGTAGAAAAAGGGCTATAATAAAGATATGCCCAGCTCAGAAAAAGTACCCCTCATCCAGTCTGGCATGTATACACATCAAGGGGGAAATCTAGAAATGCTCCACAGTCGAGGTGTCAATAGAGCAGACAGAACCTGCAGATGAAGGACAATTTGCTAGTCAGAAAAGTAGGGTGGGGAGGGGAAGGAGGTTGGGAGGAATGGGAGAAAACCATATCCTCAAAGACACAAGGAGAGCAAGAGGATGGTACATCTTAGGAGCTGTGCAAAGTACTAATAACAGGAGCTACCATCTATCACGTGCTTAGTGTATGCCAGACAGCGATCTAACTGCTTCACATGTATGAACTCATTTAACCTCACAACAACCCTTTAAGTAGGAACTTGGACTATCCCCATTTTACAGATGAAGAACTAAGGCCCAGAGAGCTCTAGCAAATTGCCCAAGGGCACACGGCTAGTACGTGGTGGAGCCACGATTTGAACCCAGACGGTCAGGATTCTTAGGATGACTAGAACATAGGGAAATGAAGCAAGAGATAAGTTAGAGAGTTGGCAGGTGGGGCCCAATCATGAAAGGCACACATGGGGCATCTGGGTTTTCTTCCACAGGTGAAGGGAATCTCTTGAAGGATGTCAAGCAAGCAAGCACTATGAACAGAGATTTGGACGTCAGGGCACTCAGGAAGCAATGTGAGTGTAGGCATACCAGTAAGGGCTGCTGGGGCAGAGGAAACAGGGCAAGAGGGTGAGCTGAGAGGCATCAACTAGGGTTGGATGTGCTTGGCTGAGGATGGGTCCCAGTCTCTTTCTTGTTCAGTGTCTGGGAAACAGGGCCATCATGGAAGCTAGCTTTGGACAGCAGAGGGGACGCCTTTTCTACTGAGGTGAGAAGGGAGGAATGTGAAGCTGTGGATGAAGGGGCATGGGGGAGGTTTGTATCTCAGGACCTCTATATTCTCTGTTAACCTGGAGATGAGGTTTTCTGCCATCCATGGTGGAGAATGGGCAAAGGCATAACTATGCCTTGGCCCATCCTTAACTGCTTCTTCATCCCTAACTGCCCACTGACCCATCAACTATCCAGTCTGTCATCTATGCCTTCGATTTCTTGGTCCCTATTGATCCTTTCTCTTCAGCTTATAGACATGTTCATGTCTCTCTTAACTTAAAACAACAGCAAAACCTAGCCGCTGATCTTCTGGCCAGCTAAGTCATCCCAGTGGCATCCATCAGTCTGGCAGGACCAGTGTCCCACAGCAGCTTTGTGAAGCAAGGAGCCACAGCAGTGGTGTTGGACAGTGGTCTGACCCTCCTTGGACAAAGTCATCCTACTGGGGTTCCTGGACAACTAAGGGGGAAGGGGAAGGGAAGAGGCCTCAGGAGGAATATACTGATTATTCCTCAAGAGGAATTCCTGATAATATGGCCCATGGGAGCTCAAGGAATTAAATAGGAAAGTAAAAGAGAGATGATCATATGCCAACCTCAAGAAGACAGAATGTGTCATAATGGCTACAGGGGCCATCAGGGAGTTCACATTTATGGTCAACAATTCTCCTAGGACTTTTTTTTCCCCCGTCTTCTGGTTTTGTTTTCACTTTTTTATGTACTGTTGCCATTACCTTCTATTGCTACTTGTCTTTTGCCATAAAGACTACACTAGGTTTGCTCTTAGATTCTGCAATTTATTTTTCTAAAAAGGAACACTATGCCTTATGCTTGTCTTTGTTTCCTAATAATAGGTTTTAAAATAATAAAATATGTCATCAAATTCAAAAAATATAAAAAGTTATATAATGATCTCCTCACCACCTCAAGCTCCAGTCCCACTCCTGAGAATTCTTTTTTCACTCAGCTTTATTGGCATATAAATGACAAAATTATATATATTTAAATGTGATGATTTGATATACATATACATTGTGAAATGATTATTAGATTCTGCAATTATATTTGGAATTTTATCTTGGTTAAGTTGAAATTTCCCTAAAATATTTTAAACTTATAACTACCTGATTTTCAAAGGTAAGCATGAAATATGATTTTACTATCAAGATCAAATATGAAGAATTCAGCCCTTAGTTTCCCAACTCTCTTTATTTGGCTATTTTACCTGTGGTACAAACCATGTCATCTTCCTTTTCAATTTTTCTAACAATATTCACTTCTTGAAATAATGTTTTATCCTTGAATTTAGCTGTATAACCGTGTGTGCGTGTGCGTGTGTGTGTGTGTGTGTGTGTGTGTGAAACCTGTTTTAGTGTTCAATGCTGGTCCAGTCTTTCAAGATAAGATGTCCTCCTTGAGTTCTTAATTTTGATTTTCTCTTCATGTTCTGGAGTAGTTTATGAAAGTAATAGGTTACTTTGAGTAATGTATCAAAGAAACTATATTATAGTCTGTTTTCTTGAAGATTTAAAAACATTTCTATTGTCTCCATGTACGAAAAACTTGTCCCTAATTTGCTTACTCTCAAAGTACTGAAGATTTGATCCATTTTCTCCTTGCGTTACCTGAAGCCACATCTTTGTGTTTTTTAGGTCACTGGTTCTGCTGCTGGTGGTGGTGTTTTCAAGCTTTATTTTATGTGTTTGTTTTGCTTTGATGCTCCTTATAAGATTCTTTCCTCATATATGACCTTTAAATTTTTACCAAGGTGTATCTGGTGATCCCTTTTCACATATTTTGCTTGGAACAGAGTGAAATCTCTCAATTTCCAGACGTATTTTTTTTCACTTAGAAAAGGATTTTTCTTTAAATATTATCATTGATTATTACCGTAGTTCCACTTGTTCAGTTCCCTCTCTACCTCCATTTCTGCTCTCTTCTTTCTCAACATTTTAATCTCTTTCTTGTTTTGCTCTGTTTGAGAGTGTTTCTAAAGATAGTTCTCTGGTTTACTACTGAGTTTTCTGCAGTGTCCAGTCTCCTATTAGTGCCTCCTGTTTAATTTTTAATTCAGAAAATATGTGTTTTGCACATTTTAATACAACTCTTTCCCTATTTTGGTCTGTTTGCTTCTCAAAATGGTCTGCTCTTGCTGAGACCATCATACATCTGGTTGTGACCATTAACTAGGTTCTAAAAACAAATAAACAAAAAATTTTTCATACAATAAATCACTTTTGGAATCTTCATGGAACCTCCTACACTGCACGGTTTAGTTTCTCTCTGTTTGTGCAACCTTACAAAGAGGTTTATAGAGCAGTCTGGGCATTGGTGTGGGGCTGCACTTAACCAGATTCCATAGGATCTGTCACAGATGGGGCGTATGTGTATCTGTGGGTGGGGGCGTTAAGGAAAGGAGGGATCCAATCATGTCCATCCTCAATAAATGTGCCCAAGTCAACATGAAAGACAGAGGGAGAGACAAGCTTTTGATTTGGAGACCAAGAAGCCAAATTTGGGGTGGGGTGTTGGTAGGGAAAAAAAGATTAAGTAGCAGAGAAAAGGCTGGGAGCCTTGTCCCAGTACCCCAACCACTGATAGAGGGACTAGAAAAGAGCCTCTCCATGCTTGGTGTCTCCAGAATTGTGCAGTCCACAATCTGTACAACCCTTACTGTGGCCCTTCCCTAGGACCACTTAATGACATAGAAGCCCCAAGATAGACTATTTGGCTTACGCTCAATTGACAGATCATCATTAAGGCAACTGGGTCTCCTATGCCAGGAAATAAATCAGAAGAGGAAGAAATATATGTCCATTGATGAATACAACAATTTACTTCCTTATCAGAATCTGAAGTTTTTATTTGTTTTGGTCTTCTATGAAGAATTCTGAGCTTGGGAGAGGGCAGCACTGACATGAGAATTAAATCACTTATCTGAATCAGAAGTCATAGACACAACTTAGGCAATCGACCGGACTACACTCTGACAGTGGCTGGAACTATTAAACTTTACAATGTCAGTGAGAAATCATTTTCAGTCCAGATAATATAATGAGAACTTGTTCCTGGCTCCTTGTTCTAAACACCCTGTGCTTAAATTATGTAATGAATCCTAGTGTGTAACCACAGAACGTCAGACCTAAAAATAGCAGTTTTAAACGTAATTCAGAAATCCATATGCTGATACCTCATCTATAAAGCATAAATGGCTCTAAATCAAAAATAAAGTAAATATGCTCATCTATTAAGAGTCTGACATTTCTATAAAAAATAAAGGGAAAATGAGCAGGAATGAATTAAGATAAAACGAAATAGGGAAGCTGGTTGTCAGTCACAAATCTAACTTCCCTGCCATTTCAGAAGCCATCTTCTCCACTCTGGGAAGGAGGGAGATTCTCTAGCAAGTGCTGGAGCACAGTCTCTCCTAAGCCACACAGTGGTCACTCCCAGGGTCAAGTTTGCCCAGAGCTGATTTGCAGCAACAGTGACTAGTCACGGTCACAGTGACTTCAGGCCTAAGCCTCCTGCAGGCCGAATTAACCCACATGGTGGCAGCAGGTACAACCAGAACAGGGAAGGGCCTCATACCCAGAGAAAACTCAAATTCAAAAAGATACACCCAGGGTTTCCCTGGTGGTGCAGTGGTTGAGAGTCCGCCTGCCGATGCGGGGGACACGGGTTCGTGCCCCGGTCTGGGAAGATCCCACATGCCGCAGAGCGGCTGGGCCCGTGAGCCATGGCCCTGGGCCTGTGCGTCCGGAGCCTGTGCTCTGCAACGGGAGAGGCTACAACAGTGAGAGTCCCGCGTACGGCAGAAAAAAAAAAAAAAAAAGAAAGATACACCCAACCCAATGTTCACAGCAGCACTATTTACAATAGCCAAGACATGGAAGCAATCTAAATGTCCATGGACAGATGAATGGATAAAGAAGATGTGGTACATATATACAATAGAGTATTACTCAGCCATAAAAAAAGAATGAAATAATGCTATTTACAGCAACATGGATGGACCTGGACATTATCAGACCAAGTGAAGTTAAGTCAGACAGAGAAAGACAAATATCATGTGACATCGCTTATATGTGGAATCTAAAAACAGAAAACAAATGAACTTATGTACAAAATAGAAATAGACCCACAAACATAGAAAACAAACTTATGGTTACCAAAGGGGAAGGAGGGGAGGGATAAATTAGGAGTTTGGGATTAACATATACACACTTCTATACATAAAAAAGATAATCAACAAGGACCTAATGTAATACTCCAACATAAAATAAAAATTAAAGAAAAATAAATTTCACACTGTCAGGAACATCTTCCCTGATCAGGACACCAAAAAGAGCCTAACCCTCCCCTCAGTCCTGCACTCTATCCCCTGCCCTTTTTCCTCACAACGCTCAGCTTTAGCTGACCTATATTTTTGTCTATTATCTACCTGTCTCCACTAGAATGTAAGCTCCACAAGGGCAGCCATTCCTGTCAGTTTAAGTCACAGCTTGTACCCTCAGTGCCTAGAACAGGTCCCGGCGCACAGTAGGTGCTCCACAATGTCTGTCCAAAGCGTGACTGTGTAAAACACTTGAAGTGGTGCCTCTGACATGGCAGACATTCATAAATGGTTGTTGAATGAATCCATCAATGAATCAATGCATGAAGGCATGAATGAGGAGCTGAACCCCATCCCATCTTGGGTCCTAGAGCTGCCCTCTCCCCCATCTCGACCCCAGAAGACCTGGGAGCCAGCCATCGGCACAACCACAGGAACTTTATTTACAAACACAAGGCTGGGGCTGGAGGCGGGTGGGAAGGTGGACAGTGGCAAGGCTGGAAGTCTCCTACTTCTGCTCCCGCCTCCAGACGATGACCATGCCGCTAGCGTTGCTGGAAGCCAGCAGGCTCTCATCGCAGTTGAAGCTGACATCCAGCACGGGCGCGCTGTGGCCCTGCAGCTTGTTGACGGCGGCCTTGGCTGCCCGCTCCACATGAAAGAAATGCACGCACATGTCCTCGCTGCCCGTCACTGCCCAGATGAGAGAAGACCATCAGGAGCTGTTGCAGGAGGCAGCGGGGTGCCCTGCATGTGAAGTCTCTGAGGTGTTGAGGGATTTATGTCCAAGGTGTGAGGTCCCGGGGCTGGGGGCTCTGGGGTGGACCCCAGATGCATCCCCAGATGCAAGGTCACCTAGCTGTTTTGGCTCTGTGTCCAGAGTGTGAGGTCTCTGAGCTCTCTGTTGGTGGCAGGGAGGGGTCTGTGTCTTAGGCTGTGAGGTTTCTGGGCTGTTTGGGGGGTCTGTGTTCAAAGTGTGAGGTTGCTGGGGCATGAGAGTTCTTGAGGCCCAGGAAGTCAGGGCATTAGGATGTCGTGACAGCTGAGCCAGATCAGCACCAGCCCTGGTCCCTGCCCCTCCCTGGCCACCCAGACACCCCGACCCCATGGGACTCACCCACACAGGCCCCCTGGCGGAAGGACATGAGGGGGCAGAAAATGCTGCGTATGGGGTGCGAGCTCTGCTCAATGGGGAAGCTTCTCTTCAGCTGCAGGGTCCCCTCATTGTCCACCACCCTGAGAGGAGGAAGAGAGCAGGTCAGGGGGCAGCCTCAGCCCCAGAGGGGGATGAACGGTGGGCCAGTCTTGTGCTCTGTATTAGGATTCCTTCTGCTAAGCAATGGGCTTATTGTTGCTTTATGCTCATGGTCTCTTATTTGGTGCTGACCTCTAGGAAGGTCAGAGCCAGCCTATGGCTGACCTCTGGTAAACGCCCATGACTTCATGGTCTGTAAATACACTCTGTGTCAACTCCACCCTGGATCCACAGTTCGTTCCTATATTTATTTTTTTTCTCTCACTTTTATTATTTGTATATCCATCTTGTGTTATAGAACTGTTTGCATCTTAGTAACTCAACTTAATCCCATTTCTGAAACAAGGCAAAATAGAAGTAAGTATAAAACCACACATAATAGAAGAAAAACTGAAGGGGTATATGCCCAGGAAGTTTTTTTAATCCCACCCCAACTGCGCTCCTTCCAGCACAGAGCCATCCAGAAAGGGTAAAGTCAAGAAAGAAAATTTCAATGAGAGCAAAGATCTCAAGGTTTGTACAGACAGCTGCTGGACCATCTGGAAGCACACACATGCCTTCTAGAACCAGAAAGTATAAGTTCCATGTGGCCAGTGGTGAGGGGACGTGAATGGAATGAATGTAACTGGGCATTTACGGGCTTGGTGTTTAACATATATTAACTTATTTTATCCCCTCGGTCATCTCCTGAATTATTCTCATTTCACAGGTGAAGACCATAAGGCATTAGAGAGGCACAATGAGGAGTCAAACTTACCTAGTTTTATTCTAAATCTTAGAACTTGTGATGAAACTGCTAGACTGCTGGGTGCAAATCCCAGCTCTGCAACTTAGTATGTGATCCTGGGTAGCTTCCTTAAGCTCTCTGTGCCTCAGTTTCCTCATCTACAAAATGGGTATAAGAATAGTATGTACTTTTAAGGATTGCTGTGAGGATTAAGTGAGTTAATATATAGAAAGCATTTAGTACAGCATCCGTCATGGGGTAAGTAGCATGTAAGTATTAGCTCTTTTTTTTATTGAAGTGTAGTTGATTTACAATATTATATTAGTTTCAGTTGTACAACAGAGTGATTAAATATTATGATAGATTATCCTTCATTTAAAGTTATTACAAAATAATGGGTATATTTTCCTATGCAGGACAATATATCCTTGTTGCTTATTTATTTTATACATACTAGTTTATGTCTTTTAATCCCATACCCTTATCTCCTCCCGCCTCCCTCTCCCTACTGGCAACCACTAGTTTCTTCTCTGTATCTGAGAGTCTGTTTCTGCTTTTTTATATACATTCCGTTGTTTTACTTTTTATATTCCACACATAAGTGACAGCATAGAGTATTTGTTTTTCTCTATCTGACTTACTTCACTAAGCGTAATACCCTCTAGGTCCACCCACATTGTCACAAATGGCAGAATTTCATTCTTTTTATAGCTGAGTAATATTCCATTGTATATCTATACCACATCTTCTTTATCCATTTATTTATTAGTTCTAATAGTTTTTGGGTGGAGACGTTAGGATTTTCTATATGTAGTGTCATGTCATATGCAAATAGTGACAGTTTTACTTTTTACCTTCCAGTTTTGATGCCTTTTATTTCTCTTTCTTGTCTGATTACTGCAGTTAGTACTTCCAATACTATTTTAAATAGAAGTGGCAAGAGTGTGCATCCTTGTCTTGTTCCTGACTTTGGAGGAAAAGCTTTCAGTTTTTCACCATTGAGTATGGTGTTAGCTGTGGGTTTGTCATAAATGGCTTTTATTATGTTGAGACATGTTCTCTCTAAACCAACTTTGATGAGAGTTTTTACCATGAATGGATGTTGAATTTTGTCAAATGCTTTTTCTGCATCTACTGAGATTATCATGTGATTTTTAATCCTTCCTTTTAGTAATGTGGTGTATCACACTGATTGATTTGCAAATAATTGAACCATTTTTGCATCCCTGGAATAAATCTCACTTGATCATGGTATATGATCCTTTTTATATACTCTTGAATTCCATTTGCTAATATTTTGTTGAGGAATTTTGCATCTATATTCATCAGAGATGCTGGCGTGTGATTTTTTTTTATAGTGTCTTTGTCTGGTTTTGGTATCCAGGTAATGGTGGCCTCGTAGAATGAATTTACGAGTGTTCCATCCTCTTCAATTTTTTGTAATAGTTTAAGAAGAACAGGTATTAGCTCTTGTTTATATGTTCGGTAGAATTCCCCTGTGAAGCTGTCTAGTCCCAGACTTTTATTTGCTGGGAGTTTTTATTATTAAAAATTCAATTTCACTACTAGTGTTCAGTCTGTTCAGATTGTCTATTTGTTCCTGATTCAGTCTTGGAAGGTTGTATGTTTCTAGAAATTTGTCCATTTCTTCTAGGTTGTCCAATTTGTTGGCATATAACTGTTCATATTATTCTTTTATGATTTTTTGTATCTCTGTGGTATTGGTTGTTATTTCTCCTCTTTCATTTCTTATCTTTTTATTTGGGTCCTCTCTCTTTTCTTGAGGATTCTGGTTAAAGGTTTATTAATTTTGTTTTTCTTTTCAAAGAACTGGCTCCTGGTTTCATCCTTTCTATTTTTTTTTTGGTCTCTATTTTATTTATTTCCTCTCTGATCTTTATTATTTCCTTCCTTCTGCTGACTTTGGGCTTTGTTTATTCTTCTTTTTCTAATTTCTTTAGATGGAAGGCTAAGTTGTTTACATGAGATTTTTCTTGTTTCTTGAGGTAGGCCTGTATTGCTATAAACTTCCCTCTTAGAACTGCTTTTACTGCATCCCATAGATTTTGGAAAGTTATGCTTCCATTTTCATTTGTTGCAAGGTATTTCCTGATTTCTTCTTTGATTTCTTCATGGACCCATTTGTTTTTACTTAAAAAAACCACCAATGTTGTTTAGTCTCCACACGTTTGTGCTTTTCCCATTTTTCTTCCTGTAAGTGATTTCTAGTTTCATACTGTTGTAGTTAGAAAAAAAATGCTTGATATAATTTTTATCTTCTTAAATTTGTTGAGACTTGTTTTGTGGCCTAGCATGTGATCTATCCTGGAAAACATTCCATGTGCAATTGAGAAGAATGTGTATCCTGTTATTTTTGGGTGGAATGTCCTGGAGATATCTATTAAGTCCAACTGGTCTATTTTGTCATTTAAGATCACTGTTGTCTTGGTGATTTTCTGTCTGGATGACCTGTCTACTGATGTAAGTGGGATGTTTAAGTCCCCTACTATTATTGTATTGTTCTCAATTTCTCTGATTAGGTCTGTTAGTATTTGTTTTATATATTTAGGTGCTCCTATATTGGATGCATACATGTTAACAAGTAAAATATCCTCTTCTTATACTGATCCCTTTATCATTATACAATGCCCTTCTTTGCCTTTTGTTACAGACTTTGTTTCAAAGTCCATTTTGTCTGATATAAATATTGCTTTCTTGTCATTTCCATTTGCATGAAATATCTTTTTCCATCCCCTAACTTTCAGTGTGTGTCTTTAGTTCTGAAGTGAGTCTCTTGTAAGCAGCATACAGATGGGTCTTGTTTTTTAATCCAATCAGCCACCCAATGTCTTTTGATTGGAGTATTTAGTCCATTGACACTTAAATAAATTATTGATATGTATGTATTTATTGCCATTTTACTACTTGTTTTCTGGTTGCATTTGTAGTTCTTCCCTGTTCTTTTCTTCTTCATTTACTTTCTCCCTTTGTGGTCTGATGATTTTCTTTAGTGCTATGCTTATGTTCCTTTCTTTCTTGTTTTTGCGTATTTGTTGTAGGTTTTTGATCTGTGGTTTCCATGGGGTTCATATAAGTTAATGTATAACTATATCTATTTGTGTGTGTATGTGTGTGTATATATATACACACACACACATACACACACACACACACACACACACCACATCTTCTTTATCCATTCATCTCTCGATGGATACTTAGGTGGCTTCCATACTCTGGCAATTGTAAATAATGCTGCTATGAATACTGGGATGCATGTAACTTTTCAAATGAGACTTTTGGGTTTTTTTTGGATATATATACAGGAGTGGAATTGCTGGGTTATATGGTAGCCCTATTTTTAGTTTTTTGAGGAACCTCCATACTGTTTTCCACAGTGGTGGCACCAATTTACATTCCCACCAATGATGTCGAGGGTTCCCTTTTCTCCACATCCTCACCAACATTTGTCATTTGTGTTCCTTTCGACTATATATTCTATTTCCTTGTTAAAATTCTCACTGTGTTCATCTATTTTTTCCCCTAATTCATTTAGCATTCTTATTACTAATGCTTTGAATTCTTTATCTGGTAAATTGTTTATTTCTATTTCAAAAGTTGTTTTTTTCAGAGGTCTTCTCTTGCGCTTCCAATTGAGACAAATTTCTCTGTCTTCTCATTTTGCTTCTTTCTCTGTCTCTATGAAATTAGGTGAAACAGTTACCTATGGTGGTCTTGAAGAGGTATCCTTATGTGGGAGCAACCCTATACAGTCTGTATGTGCCCAGTGGCTTTGGTGAGAGAGCTGGATTTGATGTAAACACAAGTCATGTCTTTCCTCAGGGTGTGCTGGCAGGTATCACCTAGGTAGACAATGGGGCTGGAGATAGAGGGGTTAGAGCAGAGCAAGGTGTGAGGGGGGCCTCTCCTCTGCTCAGTGGCCATCACCACCCTATGAGGGGTAGAGTCAGGTCCCAAGTTGCTGAAGCAGAAGCCCTGAGGGTCGGGGCTGAGCAGGCTCAGTTCCATTTAAGTGTGTGCTGTTCCTCCTCCCAGCACCAGCACCAGCACCTTCACCCAAGAGGGGAGCAGTGCTGGAGCAAAAAGGGCTGGTGTGGGTACTCAGTGAGAGTCATGGCATGGGCTGTGGTGGTCTGGCCACTGCCAGAGATCCAGACCGCCTCTGATGCACCACCTGCATGATCACCAGAAGTGGCTACCCCCTCCTTGCTCAGACTCTGCTTAGGGTTTGAGCCACCTCAGTGTCTATTAGCCAGGCTTCTTCCTCAGTCATAACAGCCCTCACTCCGGTGTGGAGCTACAACACAAGGCAAACAGTGCTGGAGTGTTCACTCGGCTCAGGCTGGGGTGTGTGCCAGGGCAGTCACAGGAAACCAATCAGCCACCTGTGTAGTTTCAATCACCCATTCCACCCTGCTTCAGGAGCAAGCAAGCATTAGTGTGCTCCTCATGAGTGGAGTCCAGGCTTCTCATAGCCTTCATATTAGTCCCACTGGCTCTCTAACTAGCCAAGGGGGCTCATCTTCTCTTTGTCAGGCCCCAGGACTGAGGCACTCAATATGTGGCTTGAAATGCTCACTTCCCAAGGAGGGTCTCCACCTGTGTAATTTCCCTTTTCCTCTGAGCCCCCTCCCAGGGGCATAGGTCCCAACCTGATTGCTCCTTTTCCCTTCCTACCCAATTCCATGTAGATCTTTCTTATAGCCTTGGCTGTACAGGAGGCTTTCTGCTATTTTCAGTTTTCAGTGAAAATTGTTCCATACGTAGATGTATTTTTGATGTGTTTGTGCAGGGAGGTGAGTTCCACATCCTCCTACTCCACCATCTTGATTCAAGTCTCCAAACTCAAGTATTAGCTATTATTATAATTATTAGTCGGTAGTAGAATGAACTTTCCTTCAAGGAAGGCCAAAATCAGTTAAGAATCCCCTTTCTATAGGATCCTAACTACTATGTAGTTGATAGTTGAATGAAAGTTGAATCCAAACAAAGGTCATTGCCTTTGTTCATGCCTGTATTCATTCACTTATTCCTCAACTAACATTCATGAGGGAATAAAAAGATGTGCTGAGTGGCGCCAGCCATAAATGCAAGGAGATCAAAGAGACAGAGATCACTGTGAGCTGGGGTGTTCAGGAACATCTTAGAGAAAAAATGTAAACTGGAATATCTTTAAGGGTAGGAGAAAGCTGGACAGCAAAGGAGAGATCCCTTCCAAATGGTGTGGAAAGAGAATGACATGAATTGGGTGGCCCAGAAACATCAGTGTCAGGTCCTATGGTGATTGATTGAGGTTCAAAGATGAGGCTGGCATTCTCCAAGGGCAGCTCATTCATCTCTGAACCCACCATGAGACCTGATACAGGAGTAGGTGCCTAATATATGTTTATTGAATGAATGCTAAATGTACATGGCTAAACACCACACTGAGAGGCACACCCTCCACACCCAGTACTTTGGGTTGTAAAATTTACTTGAATGAAAAACAGCCAGGTAGGGCTTGCCCTATGGTGGTTTAAGTGTCATTCCCCTCCTTCTCTGTAATATTCTCTCATTTTACATCATAATTGTTACATCATAATTCTCCCTCTTAGGAACTAAAAATTAGCATTCAGTTACTGTTTTCTTTTTTTTTTTTTTGTGATACACGGGCCTCTCACTGTTGTGGCCTCTCCCGTTGCGGAACACAGGCTCCGGACGTGCAGGCTTAGCGGCCATGGCTCACGGGCCCAGCCGCTCCATGGCATGTGGGATCTTCCCAGACTGGGGCACGAACCCGCATCCCCTGCATTGGCAGGCGGACTCTCAACCACTGCGCCACCAGGGAAGCCCTGTTTTCATTTTTTAAAACAAAACTGGGACTCTAATTAAAGAAGAAAGGCTGGGTGGCACTAACCTGGTCATTTGTTAGCAACTAATGGCCACACAGCTGCCTTGTTTTTATTCTTCAAAAAGACACCATTAGAACACTGTATTTTGGATGAAATAGTAGTTTCACTGTTAATGATTTACCCACTCCCACAAGAATATAATCATGGAAAAAGAAATAAGAGAAACACAGTATAAATATACATGTATATATAAAACCTCAGAAAAAGAGTTGGTCCTTTTTCCACTCTTTAGAAACATAAGAAATAGTCTATCTGTTTTGGCACAACATTATATGGTTTATTTATTCTAAAATGCCAAGAATTTTTTCTAGCATCCCATAAAACTCAAGGCTATAAGAATGGACATGCTTCAAAAATAGAAAAAGAAAAGCCTGAGAGTTATTAAGATTTTAAATAGTGGAGCTGATTTTAACTAGGTCTACACAAGCAAAGCCAAATCCACTTCAGCATAGGTATTTATAATGATGTTACATTCCCCAGTAATGTGTCTAGTCTGTATTTTCTCCAGTGTAAGTTGAGAGTCCGTATGGCATGGTAAAGAGATTATGTGTGGCAAAATGGTAGACGAGATAGCAATTGAAACTCAAACTGCTGGCTGAGCTTGTGAAAAAGGAGAGAAAATGTCGCAGGTACCAAGGCATACAGGTAGCTGGTACAGCCAGAGAGGAAGGTGTACAAACTAACAGGGTGGCACCTGGGGGAGGTGGGAATCGAACACTATTAACAGGTAAGAGCTTGGATTTTAATGCTCACTCAGGCACAAGAAGCAAGGCCTCTGGCCAAGGTGAGTAGCAGTTTGGAACTCCTACATACAAAACCTGTGTATAAAGTTAGAACTGTAAAAGGCTACAACTGAAGTGAAAGAAGGATTAATAAACTCTAACCATTGTCTTAGAGAGATGACAATGGACCTTTTTTCTGAGTCTCTGTATAAAAAGGGAGGGAGAGAGGAAAAAAGGGAGGGAGAGAGGAAAAAAGAGAGGGAGGGAGGAAGATGGATAGATTACCTGCTAGATCTCAAAGCCAATATTCTGCCTAAGAAGAATTTGTAGTACAAATTTATTTTACCCACTAACTATGGAAAGCTCCAAGGCAATAAATTAACATCAAAATTAAGATTAAATTAAGTTCAGTTTATAAGCCCGCCTGGAGAGGCAAAATCAATACTCTGAAAGTTCTACTGCTGGATGCTAAAATTAGTGGGTGAAAGCTTGAGGAAAAGCAGGATTTGCATAGTCTCAAAGTATCTCTCTCAAGGTATTTATTCACTACAAAAGGAACGATAGTAACTTTACAATGGAGAAATCTGACAGACACCATCTTAATAAAGTGATCAAGGTCAGTATCACCAGTAATAAGACGTATTGACATCATGAGCTCCTTGATGTGATGCACTAAGAAGGATGCATCATTTCTGCAGAATTTTTACAGAAAATTGACAAGATTACGCCAAAAATGCATAATCTTAGACCAACCATGAGAAAACATCAAAAAAAAAAATCCAAGTTGAGGGGTATTCTACAAAATAACTGATTCAAAAAACTTATTCAAAAATATCAGGGTCATAAAAGACAAGGATAGACCGAGGATCTGTTATAGATCACAGAAGACTAAGAAGAAAGAACAACTAATGCTGTGTAGGATCCTAAATAGGATCCTGGGAAAGAAAAAAAGACATTGGTGAAATTCAAATAAGATGTTTAGTATATCGTACCAATGTTAATTTCCTGGTTTTGATAATGGCACTATGGTAAGATGTTAACATTAGAAGAAACTGAGTGAGAGGTATATGAGAACTCTCCATACTATTTTGGAACTGTTTTGTAAGTCTACAATTAGTTCAAAATAAAAGGGTTTAAAACAAAACAAAACAAAAACAACTCTGAAAGGCCAACCCAAGCAGCAAAGGAACACTGCAGTGGGGGAAGAAAGTCCAGTTTAAGGTGAGCTTAGAAAACATAAAAGGAAATAATCCACCATGAGTGAGAGTCAGCAGATGTAACAGAAGGAGTAGTACCCCATGAATTTGGGACAACAGTACAAAAATCAGTAATGGACTATGAAATTATTATGTTTAAAATACAAAACAGATTGAAAAATAGAGAAACCATAAGAAAAGAACACAGATGCCATGGAAAATAACAGAAACATTTAAAACACACATGAGTGCGTGTACACACACACACGAGTGCGTGTACACACACACACACATGCACACACAACTAAACAGCACTTAAGGAATTGGAAGGTAAAGTCACTTAATCAATGAACTGGATGACGGATTTAAGGAAAATTCCAAGAATGCAGCACAGAATAAAAAATCAATGAAAAAAATGAATGAGAGGTTAAAAGACATGGAATAGAGAGAGAAGTTTGACAACTAGTTAAGAGGAAAACAGAAAACAGCTTGAGAGTTTGAGAAGAAAAACAGAACGGACAAGAGATTTGAAGAGATAATGGCTGAGAATAATTTTCAAATTGAAGAATTACAAATACTTCCAAGATACACTGTAATGAAACTGCAGGACACCAAAAACAAAGAGAAAGGCAACCAGAGAGAAAAAAAAAGGCATATGACTACAAAGGAACGATTATATTAATAAGAGACTTACCAACAACCACAATGGAGGGCAGAAGACAACAGAATAATATCTTCAAAAGGTCAAGGGAAAATAACTATAAATCTAGAATTCTTTACCCAGTTAAACTTCAAAAGTAAGAGAAAAAATACATTTCAGAAAATAAGTTTATTCATTCCCAGAGTTACAAAGCAAGTCTCAATAAATATCAAAGAATTGGTATCATGCAAACCATATTCTCCAACTAAATGTAACAAAAAGAGAAAAAAGAACTATAAAGCTAACGTCGTACACATCTGAAAATTTAAAAACAAACAAATAATTAATTGGCCAATTTTAGGAAATATTTACACAGGAAGGACAAAAAACACTAAACACACTAAAGCCAAAGTAGTATTTACAAGGCAAATTAAGCCTCAAGTGCATTTCTTAGAAAATAAAGACTGATAATCAGTGAAACAAATGTGCAAGTCAAGAAATTAGAAAATAAGCACAGAGAAAATAGAAAGAAGGACATAATAAAAATAAGAGTAGGAATTAATAAAATAGAAGTTAAAGGTAAAAATTGGGGGGGATTAACAAATTGAAATCTGGTTCTTTCTAAAATTAATCAAATAACTCTAGTAAAATTGACTTAAAAAAAACAGAAAAGGCACAAATCAACAGTAATAGGGCTTAAAAAGGTGATAAATTTTAAAAATTAGACGAAATGGAAAAGTTTCTAGAAAACATATATAATTTTCAAAACCAACTCAAGAAAAAGTAGAAATCTAGAATAGCATGTACTCTCCTTAGAGAAAGTGAACCATTAGTTAAAAAATCCACCCACAGAAAAAAAAGGAATGGCTATATGGTTTTACACGCAACTTCTACAAAACCTTCAGAGAACTAATAATACCTACTTTTTACAGAGAGTGAATGTTCTGAAACTTATTTTATAAGACTATTATAAAACACTGATATCTAAACTGGACAAAGACAGTATGAGAAAGTAAAAGTATAGGCCTGTTTCCTATATGAACAAAGATGTGAAAATCCTAAATAGAATACCTGCATCTACCAAGAAACCTATGACCTTAATGGTGAAATATTAGAAATACCTCTTTTAAAATCAGGAAAAAGGTAAGGATCCCTGCTATTACTACTTATCTTACATATTACATTGCAGCTGTTAGCCAAAATATTATAATAAGAAGAACAGAAAGAAATCATATAGATTAAAAGGGAAGAAGCAGGTCTGTCATTATTTACAGTTTATATGATATGGTCCAAAATAATATCCAAAAGACACTACATATTCTGAGGACTCAAGAGGGAAAATGAGACCAGCAAACAAAAAAATAAAATACAAAAATCAATAGCATTCATATACACCAGCAACAACCAACTGGAAAATGTAATTCTAAAATTAAAAGGCAATATTTGCAATGACAACAAAACTGTACAGTATTATAAAACAAGATACACTATATTCAAAGATGGGAAATCTCTATTTCATAGTGACAGCAGTTCTGCCCCCTAGTTAATCTATAAATTCAACACAATTCCAGTCAAAATCCAATCTGGCTTTTTAAAGAACTAGAAAGTGGTCATAAAATTGATATGGAAAATTAAAAGCTTAAGAATAGTCAGAAGAAGAAAAATTAGAACCCTGCTCTGTATCACAACTTATGATGCCATAGTAACAAATAAAACAGGTGGTACTAGCCTATGGCTAGACAAGTAGACAAATTTAACAAAATAGAGAGCTTAGAAACAGATTCATATGGATATGGGACTATGAAATATGTCAGATGTGTCAATACAAACCACTGGGGGAAAAAAAGGATAGACTTAATGCATGGTGCTGGAACAACTGGAAATTCATATGGTACTCATAATTTCTTAAAGAGGATGCAAAATTCACTAACTATAACGGAAAAAAGCCCATAAATTCATCTACAATTAAAAATTTAAACTTCCACATGACAAAAGACACAATACAGGAAGTGAATAGAGAAGCCAGACGTAGAATACATCTGCAATGCACATAACCAACAGAGGACTCGCATGCAAAATGTATCAAGAACAAAGACTTTAAAAAAGACTTAAATCTCAACAGAAAAATGAGCAATGTGCAAAGGATGAAAATATAAATTGATGCTTCCACTTTCTAAGAAAAATTTAACAATCCTTAGTGAAGTTGAAGATACAGCTTCTAGCCTAGCAATTCTACTTCTATGTTCCTATTCTAGAGAAACTAGCACATATCCACAGAGACATGCACAAGGATGTTCCCTTGCAACTGTCTGTAATAGCAAAATGGCTGTTCATAAGTACAGGAGACTGAAGAATGATCCCCAAAGATATCAGGTCCTAATCTCCGGAACCCGTGAATGTGACTCTATATGGAAAAAGGGTCTTTGCTGATGTGATTAATTTAAGATCTTGAAATAGATTACCCGAGATTATCCTGGATTATCTAGGTGGGCCCTAACTGCCATCACATGTATCCTTATAAGAGAGAGTGAGAGAGATTTCTCTCATGTACGCACGCACACACGCACGCACGCACGCACGCACACACGAGGAGGAAGCGATGTGAAGGTAAAGACAGAGGTTGGAGTAATACCACAAGCTGAGGACTGCCAGCAGCCACAGAAACTGAAGAAGAAGGGATCAGATTCTCCCAGAGGGAGCATCACCCTGCCAGCTCCTTTATTTCAGCCCAGTGATACTGATTTGGGACTTCTGGCCTCTAGAACTGTGAGAGAATAAACTTCTGTTGTTTTAAGCCACCTAGTTTGCTTTTGTTACAGTAGCCACAGAAAACTAACATAATAAGAAATTGGTAAACTGTAGTTTATTCATAAAATGAAATACTATAAAACAATGAGACTAAATAAACCAGAGCTACATGTATTGACATGGAAATAACTCAAAATCATACGTTGATCAAAAATAGCAAGTCACGGTGACAAGAGGACTTCCGGGTAAGATGGCGGAAGAGTAAGACGCGGAGATCACCTTCCTCCTCACGGATACACCAGAAATACAGCTACACGTGGAACAACTCCTACAGAACACCTACTGAACGCTGGCAGAAGACCCCAGACCTCCCAAAAGGCAAGAAACTCCCCACATACCTGGGTAGGGCAAAGCGGAGAGATTCCCGCACAGAGGATCGGTGCCGAGCGGCACTCACCAGCCCGAGAGGCTTGTCTGCTCGCCCGCCGGGGCGGGCGGCGCTGGAAGCTGAGGCTCGGGCTTCGGTCAGAGCGCAGGGAGAGGACTGGGGCTGGCGGCGAGAACTCAGCCTGAAGGGGGCTAATGTGCCACAGCTAGCCGGGAGGGAGTCCGGGAAAACTCTGGAGCTGCCGAAGAGGCAAGAGACTTGTTCTTCCCTCTTGGTTTCCTGCTGCGCGAGGAGAGGGGATTAAGAGCGCTGCTTAAAGGGGCTCCACAGACGGGCGCGAGTCGCGACTGAAAGCGCGGAGCCCAGTGACGGGCGTGGGACGCTGGGGCTGCTGCTGCCGCCGCCAAGAAGCCCGTGTGCGAGCGCAGGTCACTGTCCACACCGCCCTTCCGGGAGCCTGAGCAGCCCGCCACTGCCGGGGTCCCGGGATCCAGGGGCGGCTTCCCTGGGAGAACGCACGGCGCGCCTCGGGCTGGTGCAACGTCACGCCGACCTCTGCCGCTGCAGGCTCGCCCCGCACTCCGTGCCCCTCCCTCCCGCCCGGCCTGAGTGAGCCAGAGTTCCCGAAGAGGCTGCTCCTTTAACCCTTTCCTGTCTGAGCGAAGAACAGACGCCCTCCGGCGACCTACACGCAGAGGCGGGGCCAAATCCAAAGCTGAGACCCGGGAGCTGTGAGAACAAAGAAGAGAAAGGGAAACCTCTCCCAGCAGCCTCAGAAGCAGCGGATTAAAGCTCCACAATCAACTTGATGTACCCTGCATCTGTGGAATACATGAATAGACAACAAATCATCCCAAATTGAGGAGCCAGGAGTCAGTACTGTGCCTCTGAGGTGGGAGAGCCAACTTCAGGACACTGGTCCACAAGAGACCTCCCAGCTCCACATAATATCAAACGGCGAAAATCTTCCAGAGATCTCCATCTCAACACCAGCACCCAGCTTCACTCAACGACCAGCAAGCTACAGTGCTGGACACCCTATGCCAAACAACTAGCAAGACAGGAACACAACGCCACCCATTAGCAGAGAGGTGGCCTAAAATCATAAAAAGTCTGCAGACACCCCAAAACACACCACCAGACGTGGACCTGCCCACCAGAAAGACAAGATCCAGCCTCATCCACCAGAACACAGGCACTAGTCCCCTCGACCAGGAAACCTACACAACCCACTAAACCAACCTTAGCCACTGGGGACAGACACCAAAAACAACAGGAACTACGAACCTGCAGCCGGCAAAAAGGAGACCCCAAACACAGTAACATAAGCAAAATGAGAAGACAGAAAAACACACAGCAGGAGAAGGAGCAAGATAAAAACCCACCAGACCTAACAAATGAAGAGGTAATAGGCAGTCTATCTGAAAAAGAATTCAGAATAATGATAGTAAAGATGATCCAAAATCTTGGAAATAGAATAGACAAAATGCAAGAAACAGTTAACAAGGACCTAGTAGAACTAAAGATGAATCAAGCATCGATTAAAAACACAATAAATGAAATGAAAAATACTCTAGATGGGATCAATAGCAGAATAACTGAGGCAGAAGAACGGATAAGTGAGGTGGAAGATAAAATAGTGGAAATAACTAATGCAGAGCAAAATAAAGAGAAAAGAATGAAAAGAACAGAGGACAATATCAGAGACCTCTGGGACAACATTAAACGCACCAACATTCGAATTATAGGGGTTCCAGAAGAAGAAGAGAAAAAGAAAGGGACTGAGAAAATATTTGAAGAGATTATAGTTGAAAACTTCCCTAATATGGGAAAGGAAATAGTTAATCAAGTCCAAGAAGCACAGAGAGTCCCATACAGAATAAATCCAAGGAGAAATACGCCAAGACACATATTAATCAAACTGTCAAAAATTAAACACAAAGAAATCATATTAAAAGCAGCAAGGCAAAAACAACAAATAACACACAAGGGAATCCCCATCAGGATAACAGCTGATCTCTCAGCAGAAACTCTACAAGCCAGAAGGGAGTGGCAGGACATAATTAAAGTGATGAAGGAGAGAAACCTGCAACCAAGATTACTCTACCCAGCAAGGATCTCATTCAGATTTGATGGAGAAATTAAAACGTTTACAGACAAGCAAAAGCTGAGAGAGTTCAGCACCACCAAACCAGCTTTACAACAAATGCTAAAGGAACTTCTCTAGGCAAGAAACACAACAGAAGGACTATACCTACAATAACGAACCCAAAACAATTAAGAAAATGGGAATAGGAACATACATATCGATAATTACCTTAAATGTAAATGGACTAAACGCTCCCACCAAAAGACACAGATTGGCTGAATGGATACAAAAACAAGACCCATATATATGCTGTCTACAAGAGACCCACTTCAGACCTAGAGACACATACAGACTGAAAGTAAGGGGATGGAAAAAGATATTCCATGCAAATGGAAACCAAAAGAAAGCTGGAGTAGCAATTCTCATATCAGACAAAATAGACTTTAAAATAAAGACTACTAGAAGAGACAAAGAAGGACACTACATAATGATCAAGGGATCGATCCAAGAAGAAGATATAACAATTGTAAATATTTATGCACCCAACATAGGAGCACCTCAATACATAAGGCAAACACTAACAGCCATAAAAGGAGAAATCGACAGTAACACAATCATAGTAGGGGACTTTAACACCCCACTTTCACCAATGGACAGATCATCCAAAATGAAAATAAATAAGGAAACACAAGCTTTAAATGATACATTAAACAAGATGGACTTAATTGATATTTATAGGACATTCCATCCAAAAACAACAGAATACACATTTTTCTCAAGTGCTCATGGAACATTCTCCAGGATAGATCATATCTTGGGTCACAAATCAAGCCTTGGTAAATTTAAGAAAATTGAAATTGTATCAAGTATCTTTTCCGACCACAATGCTATGAGACTAGATATCAATTACAGGAAAAGAGCTATAAAAAATACAAACACATGGAGGCTAAACAATACATTACTTAATAACGAAGTGATCACTGAAGAAATCAAAGAGGAAATAAAAAAATACCTAGAAACAAATGACAATGGAGACACGACGACCCAAAACCTATGGGATGCAGCAAAAGCAGTTCTAAGAGGGAAGTTTATAGCAATACAATCCCACCTTAAGAAACAGGAAATATCTCGACTAAACAACCTAACCTTGCACCTAAAGCAATTAGAGAAAGGAGAACAAAAACATCCCAAAGTTAGCAGAAGGAAAGAAATCATAAAAATCAGATCAGAAATAAATGAAAAAGAAATGAAGGAAACAATAGCAAAGATCAATAAAACTAAAAGCTGGTTCTTTGAGAAGATAAACAAAATTGATAAACCATTAGCCAGACTCATCAAGAAAAAAAGGGAGAAGACTCAAATCAATAGAATTAGAAATGAAAAAGGAGAAGTAACAACTGACACTGCAGAAATACAAAAGATCGTGAGAGATTACTATAAGCAACTCTATGCCAATAAAATGGACAACCTGGAAGAAATGGACAAATTCTTAGAAATGCACAACCTGCCAAGACTGAATCAGGAAGAAATAGAACATATGAACAGACCAATCACAAGCACTGAAATTGAAACTGTGATAAAAAATCTTCCAACAAACAAAAGCCCAGGACCAGATGGCTTCACAGGCGAATTCTATCAAGCATTTAGAGAAGAGCTAACGCCTATCCTTCTCAAACTCTTCCAAAATATAGCAGAGGGAGGAACACTCCCAAACTCATTCTACGAGGCCACCATCACCTTGATACCAAAACCAGACAAGGATGTCACAAAGAAAGAAAACTACAGGCCAATATCACTGATGAACATAGATGCAAAAATCCTCAACAAAATACTAGCAAACAGAATCCAACAGCACATTAAAAGGATCATACACCATGATCAAGTGGGGTTTATCCCAGGAATGCAAGGATTCTTCAATATACGCAAATCAATCAACGTGATACACCATATTAACAAATTGAAGGAGAAAAACCATATGATCATCTCAATAGATGCAGAGAAAGCTTTCGACAAAATTCAACACCCATTCATGATAAAAACCCTGCAGAAAGTAGGCATAGAGGGAACTTTCCTCAACATAATAAAGGCCATATATGACAAACCCACAGCCAGCATCGTCCTCAATGGTGAAAAACTGAAACCATTTCCACTAAGATCAGGAACAAGACAAGGTTGCCCACTCTCACCACTCTTATTCAACATAGTTTTGGAAGTTTTAGCCACAGCAATCAGAGAAGAAAAGCAAATAAAAGGAATCCAAATTGGAAAAGAAGAAGTAAAGCTGTCACTGTTTGCAGATGACATGATACTATACATAGAGAATCCTAAAGATGCTACCAGAAAACTACTAGAGCTAATCAATGAATTTGGTAAAGTTGCAGGATACAAAATTAATGCACAGAAATCTCTGGCATTCCTATATACTAATGATGAAAAATCTGAAAGTGAAATCAAGGAAACACTCCCATTTACCATTGCAACAAAAAGAATAAAATATCTAGGAATAAACCTACCTAAGGAGACAAAAGACCTGTATGCAGAAAATTATAAGACACTGATGAAAGAAATTAAAGATGATACAAATAGATGGAGAGATGTACCATGTTCTTGGATTGGAAGAATCAACATTGTGAAAATGACTCTACTACCCAAAGCAATCTACAGATTCAATGCAATCCCTATCAAAATACCACTGGCATTTTTCACAGAACTAGAACAAAAAATTTCACAATTTGTATGGAAACACAAAAGACCCCGAATAGCCAAAGCAATCTTGAGAACGAAAAATGGAGCTGGAGGAATCAGGCTCCCTGACTTCAGACTATACTACAAAGCTGCAGTAATCAAGACAGTATGGTACTGGCACAGAAACAGAAAGATAGATCAATGGAACAGGATAGAAAGCCCAGAGATAAACCCACGGACATATGGTCACCTTATCTTTGATAAAGGAGGCAGGAATGTACAGTGGAGAAAGGACAGTCTCTTCAATAAGTGGTGTTGGGAAAACTGGACAGGGACATGTAAAAGTATGAGATTCGATCACTCCCTAACACCATACACAAAAATAAGCTCAAAATGGATTAAAGACCTAAATGTAAGGCCAGACACTATCAAACTCTTAGAGGACAACATAGGCAGAACACTCTATGACATAAATCACAGCAAGATCCTTTTTGACCCACCTCCTAGAGAAATGGAAATAAAGACAAAAATAAACACATGGGACCTAATGAAACTTAAAAGCTTTTGCACAGCAAAGGAAACCATAAACAAGACCAAAAGACAACCCTCAGAATGGGAGAAAATATTTGCAAATGAAGCAACTGACAAAGGATTAATCTCCAAAATTTATAAGCAGCTCATGCAGCTCAATAACAAAAAAACAAACAACCCAATCCAAAAATGGGCAGAAGACCTAAATAGACATTTCTCCACAGAAGATATACAGACTGCCAACAAACACATGAAAGGATGCTCAACATCTTTACTAATTAGAGAAATGCAAATCAAAACTACAATGAGATATCATCTCACACCAGTCAGAATGGCCATCATCAAAAAATCTAGAAACAATAAATGCTGGAGAGGGTGTGGAAAAAAGGGAACACTCTTGCACTGCTGGTGGGAATGTGAATTGGTACAGCCACTATGGAGAACGGTATGGAGGTTCCTTAAAAAACTACAAATAGAACTACCATATGACCCTGCAATCCCACTACTGGGCATATACCCTGAGAAAACCATAATTCAAAAAGAGACATGTACCAAAATGTTCATAGCAGCCCTATTTACAATAGCCCGGAGATGGAAACAACCTAAGTGTCCATCATCGGATGAATGGGTAAAGAAGATGTGGCACATACATACAATGGAATATTACTCAGCCATAAAAAGAAATGAAATTGAACTATTTGTAATGAGGTGGATGGACCTAGAGTCTGTCATACAGAGTGAAGTAAGTCAGAAAGAGAAAGACAAATACTGTATGCTGACACATATATATGGAATTTAAGGAAAAAAAAGGTCATGAAGAACATAGGGGTAAGACAGGAATAAAGACACAGACCTACTAGAGAATGGACTTGAGGATATGGGGAGGGGGAAGGGTAAGCTGTGACAAAGTGAAAGAGCGGCATGGACATATATACACTACCAAACGTAAGGTAGATAGCTAGTGGGAAGCAGCCGCATAGCACAGGGAGATCAGCTCGGTGCTTTGTGACCGCCTGGAGGGGTGGGATAGGGAGGGTGGGAGGGAGACGCAAAAGGGAGGGGATATGGGAACATATGTATACATATAACTGATTAAATTTGTGATAAAGCAAAAAATAAAAATAAAAAAATAAAAAAATAAAAAAATAAATAAATAAAATGTGAAAAAAAAAAAAAAATAGCAAGTCACAAAAGGATACAGTGTTTACCATTATGTACATTTTTTTTTTTTTTTTTTGCGGTAGGCAGGCCTCTCACTGTTGTGGCCTCTCCCGTTGCGGAGCACAGGCTCCGGACGCGCAGGCTCAGGGGCCATGGCTCACGGGCCCAGCTGCTCCGCAGCATGTGGGATCTTCCCAGACCGGGGCACGAACCCGCGTCCCCTGCATCGGCAGGCAGACTCTCAACCACTGCGCCACCAGGGAAGCCCTCCATTTAAGTTTTGAAAGAGAAAATATCAGATTTGGAATCAAACAGACTTAGGTCTGAATCCCAGTTGTGCCCGTGACCTTGAGCTGATTAATGAGTCTGCCCTGCAGGGTTATTTGAAGGATGAGACGAGTTTTATATAATTGTCTAATACAACCTCAAAGACTAATAGCAAAGTGTTCCAGGTGGGAAAAGACTGAGGCCTATGAGAAAGCCTAGTCCTGATGGCCAGGAGAATTATATACAGCATTGTTTCCAAAATTGTTTGATCGAGCAGCACCACACCGTTGAAAAGTTTTTGAGCAGTCACCCTCAATTTACCACTTAACAGTAATATGCTTATGCTATTGTACTTTTATATGTAATAAAAGATATGCAAAATAATTTAAAGGGTTAAATGAAGATAAATGTAAATCATGGGAAAATAAATATGAATAATGGAAAAGACCATTTTCCATTAGAATGGAAAATAACAGATAGATCATCAATCCAGCCTCTTCCTTTTACAAGTAAGGAAATGAAATCCCAACAGGTAAAGTGACCTGGTCACCATTACAGGCACAGAACTCATTCTGTGAGGCTTCATGAAAATACAGGCAAAAACTCTACACAAAATTTTCACAGATTAAATACAACAACTATAAAAGGGAAAACAACATAATGACCAAATGAAATTTATCCCAGAAATGCAAGTGTTAACATTTGAAAATCAATCAATGTAAGTTATTAAATTAACAAACTAAAACAACTAATCCGATCATATCGACAGATGCAGAAAAAGGACCTGACAAAATCTAACACTCAACAACATAGGAATGACAAGGAACTTCCGCAACCTGATAAAAGACAATTACCAAAAACTCTTAACTAACATTACACCTAATGTTAAAAGATTAAATGTCTTCCCCCTAATTTTAGGAACAAGAGAATGATGTCAAATGAATCCAGTTTGGAAATAAAGAAGTAAAACTGCCTTTATTCTCAGATGACATGACTGTCAATATAAAAAAACCTGATGGAATAAAAAAGAAAGCTATTAGGACAAATAGGTGAGTTCAGCAATGTATCAGGATATAAGATCAATACACAAATATCAATCCTATTTATATATACTAGCAATATACAATTGGAAATTAAAATTAAAAACAATACAATTTACAAAGGCATCAAAAATATGAAATGTTCAGGGATAAATCTGACAAGAGATGTGCAAGACCTGTACCCTGAAAACTATAAAGTATGTCTGAGACAAATTAAATTCCAAATAAGTGGAGAGATACACCATGTTCATGAGTCAGAAGACTCAATGTTGTCCACAAGTTTATCTATAGATTTAATGCTATTGCAATCAAAATCCCAACAGGGCTTGTTATATAAATTGACAGGCTGATTCCAAAGTACCAAAGGAAATACAGCAACCTAGTATAGCCAAAATAACTTTGAAAGAGAAGAACAAAGTTGGAGAACTAATACTACCTGATTTCAACATTTATTATAGAGATACAGTAATCAAGAAAGCGTGGTATCAGTGACGAGACAGACAGATCAACGGAACAGAACAGAAAAAGGCTCATCATATATGGACACTGATTTTCAACAACAGTTCTAAGGCAATTCAGTGGAGAAATGATAGTGTTTTTTTCAACAAACGGTGCTGAAGAAATGCATATCTACATATAAACAAATAAAACTTCAATCCTTATTTCACACCACGAACAAAAAATTAACTTAAAGTGAATCATAGACCTGACTGTAAAACTATAATGCCTCTAGAAGATAACTTCTGTGACCTTGAATTAGTCAAAGATTTCTTAGATCTAATTCCAAAATCATGATCCATAAAAGCAAATATTGATAAGTTGAACTTAATCAGAATTTAAAACTTTTTCTCTTCAAAAGATACTTTTTTAAGGGAATAAAATCACAAGCCACAGACAAATATATTTGGCAAGCATATATCTGATAAGGGACTTGTATCCAGAATAAATAAAGAACTCACAAAACAGGAACAAGAAAACAAAAAACTCAAAAAATGTTTGGGAAAAAGACCTGAAATCTCCTCTGGCTTCACCAAAGATTTATGGATGGCAAAGAAGCTCATGAAAATATGTTTAACATCATTAATCATTAGGAAAACTCAAGTAAAAACAACAATGAAATACTACTACTCATCTATTAGGATGGCTAAAATTAAACAAATGGACCATACCACGTGTGGTAAGCATGTAGAGGAATTGGAACTCTCAAAGACTCTTGGTAAAAATGAAGATGATACAATCACTTTAAAAAAACAATTTGGGAAGTAAAAAGATGAAGAAATTGAAAAATCAACAATTCTTCTTAGATCCATCTGAGAAGGGAGGTCACTGGGCAAACCACTGTCCCTCAAACTGGAAAGACAAATAGACACTCAGATACAGAGAATCATGACTTATCAGAGCAGAAACCCACAAGCAGAAACCTCGGTGGGAACCAGTAGCAGGGTAGGAAAATCTGAACTGTAACTGATGAACTTCTGGAGGCTCCATGTGGACAAATCTAAGAGATAAAAACTCCTGGGGAGGCCAGTCATCAAGGGAGCCCCACACTTGTGTGAGCTTTATCTCCAGGAGCTTTACCAGGTTCTCACAGTGAATATCAAGGAAAAATTCTCTCTGGCTTCCGGCAGGAGAGGAGAAAAGTAACCAATTTGAAATGTGCAAGAGCATTCTGTCCTTCTTAACAATGCCTGCCTTCAAGGGAAACCATTTGACCAATGGGGTTTTATCAGAGCCTAACCCACCCTGGGGAAGGGAAATACTCAACTCCAGCCCCCTCGAGCCTTACACATAAGGGAAGGGAAATACCCAAATCTAGCCCCCTCCGGCCATCCTATCCCACCTAGAGGGGTGCGGGAGGAAACTAAAATGTACTTATGAAGTTCACAGCTGAGGGACACAGGCACACTAAAAAGACTGAAGCCTAATCATAGCGACAGAGAACACTTCTCCCCCGGCACCTTACCACCACATCACCAAAGGCTTATTTACCAGAGTTTCTTTTATCTAGTACATCATGTCTGGTTTCAGCAAAGAATTAAAAGGCAAAAAACATAGCTTGAAGGGACAGAGCAAGCATCAGAAGCAGACTCAGATAGGGCAGGGATGTTGTAATTATCAGTCTGCGAATTTAAAACGACTATGATTAACATGCTAAGGGCTCTAATGCAAAAAGCAGACAACATGTAAGAATAGATGGATAACAGAGAGATGGAAATTCTAAGAAATAATCAAGAAGAATGGTAGAGCTCAAAAACACTACCAGAAATGAAGAATGCCTTTGATGGGCTCATTAGTATATAGCTGAGGAAAGCACCTCTGCATTTGAGGATAGAAACATCAATAGAAACGTCCAAAACTGAAAAACAAAGAGAAAAAAGACTTAAAAAATGGAACAGAATATCCGAGAACTTCTGGAAAACTACAAAAAGTTATAGCATATATGTAATGGGAATACCAGAAGGAGAGGAAAGAGAGAAAGGGACGGCAGAAATACGTGAAGCAATAACAAATTAAAATTTCCCCAAATTAATGTCAGACACCAACCATGGATCCAGGAGCCCAGTGAACACCAGGCAGGATAAATGCTCCCCCGAAACTACACCTAGGCACATCATATTTAATCTGTAGAAAGTCAAAGATAAAGAAAAAAATCTTGAAAGAAGTCAAAGGGAAAAAAATACCTTACCTATAGACGGGCAAAGATAAGAATTACATCCTATTTCTCCTCAAAAACCATGCAGGCAAGAAGAGGGTGATGTGAAATATTTAAAGTGTTGAGAGAAAAAAACCAAGCTAGAATTCTGTATCCTGTGAAACTATCCCTCAAAAGTGAAGGAGAAATAAAGACTTTCTCAGACAAACACATACTGAGGGAATTTGTTGCCAGTAGACCTGCCCTCCAAGAAATGTTTAAAAGAAGTTCTTCAGAAAGAAGGAAATTGATATAGGTCAGAAACTTGTATCTATATAAAGAAAGAGCATTAGGGATTGTTAGGGAGTTTGAGATTGACGTGTACACACTGCCATATTTAAAATGGATAAGGACCTACTGTACAGCATAGGGAACTCTATTCAGTATTATGTAACAACCTAAATGGGAAACGAATTTGAAAAAGAATAGATACGTGTATATGTATAACTGAATCACTTTGCTGTACACCTGAAAACTATCATGATATTGTTAATCAACTATACTCCAATATAAAGGAAAAAGTTAAAAAAAAGAGCATTAGAGAAGGAATAAGTAAGTCGATAAAAAACTTATTTTTCTTAAGTGATCTAACATATAATTTGTTCAAAATAATAGCAACAATGTATTCAATTATGTGCATATACATGTATATGAACATATAGATGCTTCTGTATAAGTGAAATGAATGACCGTGATGCTATTATAAGGTTTCCTCACTACTCATGAAGTGGTATAGTGCTATTTAAAAGTGGACTTGGACTCACTGTAAATGTGTACAGTATTGCAAACTCTGGGGCAACCACTAAAAAAGATGCCATTTATAATGGCACCCAAAGTATGAAATATCCAGGGGAAAATGTAACAAAAGATGTAAAAAAAACTTCTAAAACAACAACAAAAAATACCAGTTTGGTAGTTTCTCAAAAAGTGAAACATATGCCTACCGTACGATCCACACATTCCACTCCTAGGTATTTACTCAAGAGAAAGCATTATTCCCGTTTTGGGGGTGGGGGTGTGTGTGAGGGGGCAGGTGTGATGGAACTGTTCTGTATCTTTATTGCGGTGGCAGTTGCACAACTCTAGGAATTTGTCACAATCATAGAATTGTACACCAAAAAGAGTGAATCTTAGTGTATGTAAATTTAAAAATAAATTAGTGCCTAAAAAAATCAAATGTGTTCTTGGAAAATGAGACCACATCTTCTTCTTCGGATGTAACACGTATCTAAATTCACAAAAGCCTCCACCCCCACCTCACCTGGCTCAGTTCGGGTAGAAGAAGGAAATTTTACTACTATTCTTCCAGATGGAAGGTACACATACTAAGAATTATTTCTTTACTTTTTTTTCCCCACCCAGCATATACTGTGTTCTAACTGATGTGGAGGTCTTTTCACAAGAGCAACTTCCAAGATGTGGCACAGGATTTCTCCACCTCTGCAGTTAAAGAACTGGGAAGCCAGGTCTCTGAGGCACTAAAAGACATCAGACTGTTTCTCAAAAAATTAAAAATCGAATACTTAATTTGAGGGCTGCATATTTTCAGTATTCTAATTCCCCAAAATGTGTTGGTGCATGCTGCTTCAGTTAATATTGTTGTTTAACAAATTACCCTAAAAATCAAGTGCTTAAAGCAACTCTTTTGTTATGTTCATGGATTCTGTGGGTCAGGAATTCTGACAGGGCACAAAAGAAGGTCTGGAGTTTCAACTTGGGAGATTCTGTAACTGGGGGCTTGAATTATGTGAAGGTGTCTTAGCTCATAAATCCAGTGCATGGCAAGGGCCATCAGCTGAGATTTCAGTTTGGGCTGTCACTTGAATTACCATCTACAAGTGGTTTCCCTATGTAGCTTGGGCTTCTTCATAGCATGGCAACCTCAAGGTGGTAGAACTTCTTACACGGTAGTACAGGGTTCCAAAAGTAAGTGTCACGTCATACAATGTAGAAGCTGCATCATCTTTTCTGAACTGGCCTCAGTTGTCTCACACAGCATCACTTCTGTCACATTCTATTGGTTACAAGTGAATCACAAAGCCACTCAAGATTCAAGGGGAAATGGCATAGACCCCACCTCTCAGTGGAACGAGTGTCAAGTTCACATGTTGGACACTGCTGCAGCCATCTTTGAAAAATACAATCTGTCATACATGTGTAGTATACAGTTTCCTTCAGTTATCAAGATCATTAGTATCTAGCATTCCTCAGTTAACTGGGATATTAATGTAGTGAGAATATTTCAACTCTCAAGAAGTGGGAATGTACTACATAAGGAAATTGGTGGAAGTATAAAAGATCAGCATTTCAGTTTCTTTTGTGAAGGAGAATTTGCAATTTTAATAGTCAAAACTAAGTCACAGAACAAGAAGAAAATGAATGGGGAAGACACTGTCACTAATTTAATAAGAATTAAAAAAAATTTTAAACTCTTCCATTTCAAAATTATATTTTAAAGCTCTGGAATTGTTTTACTTCAATATAAAATATTCTGGCTTATAATAGAAAACTTTGGAATAAGCATTTTAAGAATTTGAGTAAAATAAACCTGCATGCTGATCCCACAGCATATATAAAATTTAATTTGAGATGAATCATACACTTAAAAGTAAAAGCTAAAATCATAAAGCTATTAGAGAAAAACATAGGAGTCTATCTTGGTGACTTTGAGGCAGCCAAAGACATCTTAAGCAGAAAGCAATAACCTTAAAAGAAAAGACTGACAATTTGGACTTCATCAAAATTTAAAATATATACAGTATTCATCAAAGGACACCACTGAGAAAGTGAATAGGAAAGCCAGAGACTGGGAGAAAAACATTCGCAAAACGTGTATCTGACAAATGACTTGTATCCAGGAAATATAAAGAATTCCAACAACTCAATAATAATACAACAAACAACCAATAAATATTGGCAAAAGATCTGAAAAGACACTTCACACACACACAAAAAATACAAATAGCCAATAAACACATGAAAAAAAGTGCTCAACATCATGGGTTGTCACGAAAATGCAAATTTAATTACAATGGGATACTACTACCTGTCTACCAGAGTGCTTAAATTAAAAAGCCTAATAATAGCAAATGTTGGCAAGATTGTGAAGCAATTAGAACCCTTGTACGTTGTTAGGGGAAATGTAAACTGGTATAACCTCTTTTGGTAAAAGGTCTGCCAGTTTCTTAAAAAAACTAAACATACACCTATGTCCTAGCAATTCCATTCATAGTTATGTAACCAAGAGAAAGAAAATTATGTTCACAAAAATATTTGTACAAGAATGTTCAGAGCAGGTTTATTTATATTAGCCAAAAGTTGGAAGTAACCCAGGTATCTATCAGCAGGGGAAAGAATAAACAAACTGTGGTATTCTCATACAATGGAACACTACTCAGCAATATGAAAGAATGAATTACTGATACACTCAACAATATGGATAATTCTCAAAATCATACTTAATAAGAGAATCCACAAAAGAATATATGCTGTATAATTTCATTTATATGAAATTCTAGAACAGGAAAAAAGCCATTTACTGTGAAAAAAATCAGAAAAGTGGCTGCCCCTTGAATGGGGGAGGTGGGCAGGGACTGACTAGGATGGGGTGTGAGGGAACTTTCTGGGTGACAGGAATGTTGTACATCTTAATAGGGATTTGTGTTGCACAGGTGTATGCATTTGTCAAAATTAAGCAAATGTATACTTAAGGTTGATGCGTTTTATTGAATATAAATTTTATATCAAAAGGAAAAAAATGTAAATAAATGGTAAGCATGCCGATATATTTAGAGGGAAGTAATTGATGTCTGTGATTTTCTTTGAAATGCACCAAAGTTAAGATGGATTAATGGATGGATAGAGGGGTGTATGAATGGAGAGATGCATGATAAAGCAAATAATAGTAAAATATTAATGATTCAATCTAAGTGGGGAAAATAAATGGGTAAGAATTTGTTGCTAATTTGACAAGAATTTGAAAATTATAAAAACGATTCCATCCTAAATTTAATTGCGAAGCTCTGGAATTTTGTAACAGAAATTTAAAATATTATGGCCCATAATAAAAGAATTTTAAGTAAGCACATTAAAATTATTTGACTCTAATCAATAATCAGAGTAGAGCATCAAGTGGAACAACTCATACCCTGCTCTATGATTATGAGACTCTTGACTTCTGCTCTAAGCATTCTGCCAGCATTTGTCATTAGCTCTTTCTGGAAACTGAAGCAAGAAATGAAAAATGCTCAGTGCTCTTTGCCCAGGCTTTTTGGTTTTATTTGCTTGAGCTTTATTTATCTTTTTAATTTTTTTTCTACAATTGCTCATTGTTAAAAAAAAAAAATCAAAGAATGAGGCAGCTTGGTGTGCAGCCTGCTAGGATTTCTTCAAAGGATACACAATCCCTGAAATATTTATATAAATATACATGCACACATAACCTTTAGACTTTTGGCATAAATAGGATCATATTATACAGACTTCTGAATTTTGCTTTATCTACAAAACAGCATGATATATATATGGTAGCCATTAGTGCTGTTTACCTAACATCTGGTTTCCCTCTTTCCTCTGAACATATGGGTGGAGCCATGTGACTAGTACTGGCCAATGAATTGAGTGTAAATGATATGTATTTCTTCCCAGCTGAGACTTATTGGGCTTGACCCTCCAAAGCTCTCTTCTCTCTCTGGTATATTCAAGGTAGTGGCTGTTTTGTCAGATTCAGTCCCTGAGTGGCTACTGTGAACAAAGCTCCCTCTGACAACAACAATGGATACACAGAGTAAACAAGAAATAACCTTTGTTGATTTAGTTCCCTGAGATTTGGGGGTTAGTTATTACTGCAGCATTACTTAACCAATCCTGACTAACACATTGAACATTTTCTCAAGCATGCATATTTGGCCTATCTCATTCTTTCTAATGGCTAAATAGTACAGTCTTAAACCAAAGCAGTAGAATTTATCCAACTACTCCCCTATTGTTGGACATTTGATTTTTCCAAATTTTTGCTGTTACAAAGCTTGCTGCAATAAATATTGTGTGCGCACACACACACACACACACACATATCTATTACAATCCACTTGTCAAATTTTTTCTGAGTAAAAAGTTTCTAAACGTGCAATGACTAGGTAAAAGGGTCTAAGCATTAGATACTGCCAATTGCCCTCTAAAATGCTGAACCAATTTAAACTCCTATCAATAGAAAATGAAAGTACCTGTTATCCCACATGCTCATCTGGAGCCAGTTATGTCATTCTTTTTAAATGTCACCAATATAATAGGTGGAAATATTTTATTGTTGTTTCAGCTTACGTGATTATTGGGCTTCTTTTCATAGGTTTAAAGGCTGTTTGTATTGCTTCTGAGAATTGTTTATTCCTGTCCTTAACCCATTTTTGTCTGTTGATTTTACAGTTTTTCATAAATCCTTAATGTCAATCCCCTGGTTCTTATATTGGTTGTAAATATTTTCTCTCAGTCTGTCCCTTGTCTTTTAAATTTGTTTACAGTATTTTTTGCCTAGAAAATTTTCCTGTAGTCAATACAGTCAACTTTTCCTTTATGGTTTTTGGAAACTGTGCCCTACCTACCACAAAATTAAAATGTATTAAATGTTTCCTAATCAATTATCACTAAAACCTTTATTATTAAGCCATTCATTGTCCACTGAATTGAGAATTTCTCTGTACCTTATAATAAAGTCCATAAAAATGAATCTTTTATGGGCTCTATACTCTGTTTCACTGATATTTTAGTTTAATCCTCTATTAGTATATTACAGTGCTTTCAAATATCTATAAACTACATAAATTCTAGTATCTTGACTGTAATATTCTTCCTTTTCAACATTTTTTTAATCCCTGATTTTTATTGAGGGACCTCAAAATCAATGAGCCAATTTCTCTCCCTTAACCCTGCAAAACAAAACCAAATCTAACAACAGCAACAACAAAAACCCACATTGTAAATTCTGATTTGAATTGCTTCAAATCTAGATTAATTTGGACAGATTAGAATTTTTAAAATAGTGTCTTCCCATTCAGAGATATGATAAAATTTTGAAATTGTATTCATTTCAGTCTTATACGTTTCTTGTCCAATTTATTCCCAGGTATTTCATAATTTTTGTTGCTATAGTGAATAGTACCCCCCATTGCATAATATTTCCTGTTTATTACTAGTAAAACTATTGCTTTTTATGTAGTTTTCTTGTATTTAGCTACTTTCCTAAATATTCTTAATATTTCTAATCATTTTTAAATTGAGTCTTTTGGATTTTTAGATATAAAATCACACTTGGGTTCTGATTTAAAAATCAGTCTCCAGTTCTATTTTGGGCTATTTACACAATTGGTTCCTGAATGCCTATTTCCACTATACCTAGGGTACAAAATAATGGAATTTTATGGCTGGAAGGGACCTTAAAATTATCTAATCCAAGGGTTACCTCGTCAAGTACCTTCTGGGATATGCAGGTAAGATAAATGGGAGAAGGTATACGACAATAAGGAATTGTAGAGACTGGGGAAGAGTGCAGAGAACAGGCACAGTCTGAGGCGGACAGTTGCCACTCACTCCCAACTGACAGTTGACATGGGGAAACGTAGGCCCAGGTTCTATTTTTCAAGAGGAGAGAGAAATATAGACTTTTATGTTTAAAGTCTTAATTTTAAAAAACATTAAACGAAAACCAAACAAAACACGATTGCCAGCTATCAATCCATGAACTTGAAAGTAATCCAATGCCTTCACTGAAGGCAATTTAAACTCAGAAAGGCGTGTCAGAGATTGCAAAAGTAGTGGAATATAGGGGAGGAGTTTGTATTTTGTTTAGCTGCTCGGGTGGATCAGAACAGTATTTGCAAAGTGCTAAAACCAGGCAAGTGTTTTGCTTGGTTTGTTTACAAACAAGGAGTTCCGTTCCTAATGTTGTCATTTTATGCCCCCTGTTTGGCTCATCTTGGCTTGGATTTGCCGTCATAGCAAATGAAGAGGGTACCTTTTAAATCGCCCATCTATATTTGGGGAAATTACCACGTTATTTTCTCCGTCACCCCAACATGGAAGTCAGAGCTCAATTTCCCAGGCTTCCTTGCAGTTAGAAACATGCTGGTGACCCAGGCTCTGCCAATCGGGGAAGCTTATATGAGACCTTGACTTGGAAGGGATTAACAAGAGAAAACCAGCTAGGCGTGGCCACCTTTGGTGTCAGAGGGGTCCAGCTTTCAGCGGTAGCAAAGGACACAAGGTTGCCAAAAGTAGTGGCAGTGATGGTTGTGGTAAAATCAAGTTCTTGGCAGCAGCGCAAATGTAGCAACGAGTGTGGGTGGTGCAGTAGGAACAGAGGCCATTTTCTCATCAGACAAGTTCTACAGCCCAGTTCTGGGCACTGTTCCTAGAACTGAGCCTCAAGCTTGTTGCTCCAGCCCTTCCAAAGATACTGTGAACCACCCAGGATCCTTTTTAAAAATTCCTTTTCTGCTTAACTAGCCAGAGAGGATTCTGCTTTTTAAAAACTAAGCCCTCACCAGTACAAACAACACCATCAGGCAGTGACAGAATCAAATCAAAGATCTCGGTCTTTTTGATTCCCAGGCCAGCATTTTTTCTATGACATCACATTTATTTATATTTAATGCTTTTAGGAAGGTTCAAAATGCTGTTTTCAAAAATGTATGCTGAGGCTCGTATCTCAAAGATATGGTATGGACACTGTCAAAGTGTCTATTTGGTTCAAGATGAGAGTACATGTTTGAGTGCTTTTGGAATTTGTCTTGGTTTTTCCTTCTGTTCATATAGATTCATAGACTAGTGGCTTCCTTAAAAATGTTAGTTAGGCTTACAATAAAAACACCAATAACAATGTACACAGAGTTGTTCAAAAAAAGAGCAAAACCACATAAAAGGAGAGATAACTGTCTGAGATAAATCAGGATGAGATCATTACAATTTTCTAAGCACTAAATTTATAATCTTCTTCCTTTAAGTAAAGGACAGTAATGGGGTGGATTATATTAATGTTTCCCAACCTCGGTCCACCAACGGTGATGTTTATTTTCCACCTTCATGGCCTCCAAGTTTTTAAAGGGCTTCTTCCAACCTCATTTATTAAAGAATGCTTTCAATGACCTCATCAAGAGTAAATACAGAACTTAGTGAAATATCGAAAACAGGACATAAATTCCTACTACTATTTTCAGTGACTATTTCAAACTATTCCAACTATTGGGATAAAGGGTTTTCATTTTCTAGTGTCCGCTATGCACTACAGTGTGCTACAATAAGAACTTTACATATGTTATATCAGATTTATTCATCACAACAGCTCTATGCAGTAGGTATTATTACCATCCCCATTTTGTAGGTGGAAACATTGTTCAGCAACTTACTCAAGGCCCCCAAGCTGACAAATGGCAGAGCTGAGATTTGGATGCAAGTCTACAAGTCTAAAATTGAATCTGTTTACTACATTATACTATCTCTCTCAGGAAGAATTTTAAGTTTACAAGAACGAAAATTTCCTCGAGGCTGTAAATCTTGGAAATTATTACATCGATGCTCACAGGAAATCTCCTGATCCCACAGTTGATAATGGGGGTCTGAGGAAGAATGGTGTAATAATTCACTACATTCACTGAGGCCTGAGACATGGGGTGCTGGAGGTATCTAGGAAAGACTCCAGGGTGAACCGGGCATGTGCCCTGCCCTTGAAAAAGAGGTGAGCACTGAGCACACAGAAAACCAAAATACATGCAGGCTACATGGGGCGGGTGTCATCTCTGATGGAGAGATCAAGGCTCGGGGAGGTGGCCGGAGGGAGGGGCTGGCCACGTCTTCCCTGGCACAGGGCCCTCGCTGCTGCTGTCGCCTAGGGTTCTAAGTCCAGGGCCCCCATCAGGAAGCCTCACCCTGCCCATGTTCCCAACTGCACGAAACACTAGCCCTGCCAAGCCTAGTCCCTGCCTGGCTCCCTGCTGAAACCTGCCCGTCAGGTATCGAGGCTCTGAGAAAGGCTCTCTGCACTCTCTTCGATTACAATCCACGGCTGTCACAGGCCAATCTGACAGACCATGAAAAAAGGGTCCCAGAGAAATAGGTCCAGCCTAGAGGCAGAGCCAGCTAGCCCCACAAGGCAGAAGAGAAACACTCCCTCCCAAAACTGCCCTCTGTTTCCACCTGTCCCTGCATTCCTTCAGGTCAATTTTGAGGCAAATATCTCAGGAAGGCCCACAAGTTAATCCAGTAATCCATTATCAACCATGGCACCTTATGCAGAGATAGTTTATTAGCTCCTGCCCACAAGGTTTCCCTGAGAAGCGGTGCAAATCTCTGAGAAGAAAGAAAATGCCCGGGGCTTGGACTGCTGCCCAAAGCAGTAAGCTTGGGCTCTGGGGCGCCAGGTACATACTGAGAGGGCCAGGTATGTAAGCAGGGGAGAAAATGAGGGCCACAGAGGTGAAGCCCAGAGGCCTACACTGCAGTCCTGCCTCTGCCTGCCCACTCTACTACTTCGATGCACAAATTTGAAAAGGGAACATTTTACAAGTGTATTCATAAACCTACAGAAAGTTTCAGAATGTCAGCGCCTAGAAGGGGCCTTAGAGACCATTATATGGACCAAAGAGTGAGGTGTAGGTAGGTGAAGTGAGTTGCCCAAGTCACTTGACTTGTGAGAGTCAGGACTAGCTCTCCCTGACTTCCCTACAGTCAGAGACAGATTTCCCTTCCCCAGAGCAAGGTAATCAATTATTTACTTGTTTGATGCAAACTTTAGACAGAATGTTCCTTGAGAAATAGGACCATTCATTAAATTATTCAACGAACACCTACTGTACTTGGCTGGAGCCAACTGTGGAGGCAGGGAAATAAACGAATAACTCAACACGGGCTACCAGTGGATAATACAGGAAAAGCATTTAGCACAATGCATGGTCCACAGTAAGTGCTTGATAAACAGTGACTTCTCCAAAAGAATAATTCGAGTGAGATGGAAATAAGGGAAGAGATGGAGGCAAGGGTCAGATCATGACCAAACTCACATGAAACACTAAAAGGTTGGGATTTGCCCTAGAGCAAAGGAACGACATGATCAGATTTTAGGGAGGTCACTCTGGCACAGCTTTGGAGGATGAGTGTTAAGACAAGGAGTCCAGGTGAACAGATGAAAAGCTGAACTCCAACAGTGAAGCTAGAGATGGAGAGAGGTAGTTTAAGAAGTGCAATTTCAAGAGGGTGGGAGAGGTCAAGATAGGGGAAAGACAAGGTAGACCCTGGCCCAGGCCCTGGGGACAAGTATGGTGGCCTTTACCAAGACAGGGTCCCCGGCTGCAACTTTACGGGAGAAGAAAAAGAGGTCAATTTAGGGAAAGTTATTTGGGGATGCCTTAGGGACATCCAAAGGGGAGATGTCTCGGAGGCATTCGTATTTCAAGGTTTATAATTCAGGAAAAAGGTCTGAGCATGAGGAACTAAATGGAGAACTCAGCCTTTAGCTGACAGCCAAAGCAGGGGGGCGGGGCTGGATAAAATGCAGCCACTCAACAAATATTCACACCCAGGCACTGTGAAAAGTGATAAACTTAAAGCAAAAAACAAGAAAGAGAAGGTCCTTGCCCTCAAAGAGGTTACGTTCTGGTGAGAAGAGCCAGAATATACACTCATACATACATACAGAAATAAAAGAAAAATATTAGCTAGTAAAAGCTCCAAGCACATAATTAAATTAGGATGCGGTGTGATAGCAACTGACTATGTACTTTCTTTGCCTTTGCCCAGGAAAGAACGTGAAGAGCAAAAAAGAGGGCTGAAGACCATGAACTAGGGACCCACAGATGGCGCAGTGCCCGACACCAAGCATATCACACGGACCAGGACCTCTTGACGCCTCTTCTGCACTCTCATCTGGAGACAGAACCCCCAAGAATAATCCTAGCATCTCATTATTCTATTCAGGAACTGTGATATGTAGTGAGCCCAGCATGAGGTGCCAGGTTTAGGGCAGTGAACAGGGCTGTCGAGGACCCTGCTCCTCAGAAAGCTCACATTCTAATAGGAGAAGACACACCCAAGCACACACACACCAAGTACAGCTATCTAAATAAACTTAACTGCAAGTTGTGCTAAGTGCTATGAAAAATATAAACAAGGGGCTAAGAAAAACAGTGAGCGATCTACTTTAGGTAGACTAGAAAGAAATCCCCTTCGAGGAAGCAGCATTTACAATGAGTCCCAGGGTTTGCCACGAGAAGGATGGTGGTGTGGACACTCTGAGCAGAGAGAACTGCGTGTGCATAGGCTTGGAGGAGGGAAAGAGCTTGACGTGTTTGAGAAAGCAAGTGACTGATCGTCAGCAAGGCCAGAGGACAGAGCTGGAGGAAAAGAAGTGATGACACTGGAAATACAGAGTTGCATCGCTCAAGGCCCTGCCGGCTGCAATAAAACGTTTGGATCTTATTGTAAGCCACTGAAGGGTTTTTCAAACCAGGTACAGCCTGATCTGATTTCTGTCTTAAGGAATTTCTGGCCAGGAGAGGGCCTAAATATTGGGAGCTAGTTCTTTCTGATCATCCTTCTGAGCCCTGAGGTCGCCCTGCAATCACACAGTGTGGCCATCCTTTATTCCACCCACAATTAGGGTCAGGCCGCAGAGCAACTTTTCCTCCTTGGATCTCCTGCCTGGCCTAAGTGTTTCCCCCAAAGCCCTATAAACTTACTAAAGTGTTTCCAATAGACACTGCTAGAGTACTAGGAGAATGGACGCTTTTGTAAAAGAACACAAAATAATAAAACGAAACCACTCCCTCATTTCTGATGGAAATTCGCTTTCCCCTCCACTGCTTTCCATTAGTCCATGGCCTGAGCAATTGTCTCTGCTCTTTACCCTGTCTCCATTTATCTTCCAAGAGGCCATGAACATGTGTACTGCTATGAACAATAACAAAGAACTATAAATTCTTATTGATCCCAGAAGCTCGGGAATTCTAAACAATAAAAATATGTCCTCTGACTGCTGCTCTCAAAAGAATATTTTGGAGGCACAGAAGAGCTTTGTTAAAATAACAAATGAGCTTTGGGGACACTCTGGGCCTAATGGAGGGCTCGGGTCACCAGGTATTGATGCAACAGGCAACTTCAGACACAAAGTTAGAAAGACCTCCCTGCCACCCTCTCCTGGGCTCACGTCTTCATTTCTCAGCCACATCTTGACTGTATCAAGCTGAGTTTCCTATATAGCTTTCAGCCACTATTGTTTTTAGGAGCCAGCATTCTCAGCCTAAAGAGAAAGTCCCCTTTGTCCTCCATCTGTGATTTAATTTACATTCTCCTGAACGCTCCATTCACTTTGTTTTCAGGCTAAGAAGTCTCACAATTGTACCAGACCCTGAATTTGAATTTCCCTGTGTTTCTGCTGTTTGGAAATTTGCCTAGGTCAGTCACTGGACAGTCCTAGAATTCAGCTTAACCTTAGAGAAAATCTTTATTGTTCATGATTTCTTATAATACTTCTAACCTCTGTCATATATTTTCCCCTTGATTTCTACATTTTTGTGTCTTGCAAAATACATACGTGTGTGAGCGCACATACACACAGATGCATACATAGCACCTTTCCTCTGATAACTGCCGAAGTTTCCACTGTCTTTTCCAACTGGATCGCATTCCTAAGGAGATGTCCCTCCTAGGTTCCTCAGATTTCAGAGGGGTGCTCTTAGCTGCACTGTTTTCAGCCTTCCTCATTCAGATGCAGCCTTCCTGGCATTCCCCTGATCCTTCAATGCCCTGCATGATTCACAAGACAATGTGCCCAACTGACGTACTATGCCTTTGCCTCTCTGTTCTCCCCTAGGAACTTCTTTTATATGCAAATGCATAAAATTTACTAGAAATGGGCAAAACTTGACCACAAAGTAATACGAATGTAAAGAAATACCAATTCCTAGTAAAAAAAAGTATGTAGGAAATTAATGAAGAAACACTAGGGAAGAAAGTGTTCTTTCTGTTCTTTGGACAACCTTGAGGAGAAAATAGATTACTGCTAGCAGAATATGTCTTACCTGAATGTATTATAATCCACCATCTTCGTGTGCATGCAATTAGCAGCTGTAAACACCTGCTTGAGCTCTCTGGATTTTGATTCTTCTTGTTTTATCTTTTGTAGGGCAAGTTCAATGTTGCTCATAGGAAACTGGAAAGGAGAAAAGAAAGGTATTTAAGATAGGGAGCCCAATCTTCCTGGTGGCCAGCAAAGAGACTTCATACTGTGAACCTTGACTTAGCTGGCTATGTCTTTCCATAGAGACCAACACAGAGAAGACATGACCAGATTTCTTCAGCTATGGCTCCAGGACAACAAGTGACATTAGCACAGGGCCAGATCTGAGAGAAATGCACTTAAGGGACAGCGGGCCACAGCAATCAGAAAAGAACCACTACTCCGACCTCAGCCTCCTCCCTTTAACCCTTGGGCATTGACCCAACATGTTGGGAGACCCTAATGGAGAGCATGGGGATTCAAAATTGAATAAATGGACCCCCAACTTTCCCAGATCTTTAGAGTGCGCCCCCAGAACTGTCAACCACCAGGTGATACACGCACTGCAGTCCCCTTACACTCACTCTCCAGGCAGCCCCCAGTTCCTGTCTCCTACACTGTGATTTGGCTTCTGACTCTGTAAGAATACTTCTTATTCAATTCACTAAAGCATAAGCTTGTAAATAACTAGAGCAAGAGCTAGAAAAGGAGAAGACTAAATACAAAAAGAAAAACATTGATGGTAACTTAGAATAAAGTTCATCTCTGCCCTGGGAAGGGGGAGGCATTCCCTCCCTTTTTTGCATTTCCTTTAATCTGTTTCCATGATAGGATCTATTAGCTCTTTTGAAAAGACTCCTCAGACTGATATTAATCTTTCTCTGCTTAGAATGTCTTTGTTAAGGGTAGTTTTAAGATAATGCAGTTTTCACTTGGGATGCTGATACTAGATAATGTCCTACCCTGCTTTTATCTTTCTGAAAGGAGAAAAGCCTTTTATGTCTCATATATATATGAGATATATATGTGTGTGTGTGTGTGTGTGTGTGTGTGTGTGTGTGTGTGTGTGTGTGTATTCATGCTATATATTTTTTATATTAAAGTACAGGTTTGCACTGTTTGAGAAAATGGAGCTCTAGTGACAACAGCTATTGTAAATTATACACCGACTGAGCTTGCTATGGGGCACATAGAGCTAAGCACTTAAAACATTTTTGCATCCAATCTTCATAGTAGCTCTCTGAAATAGGCACTGTTGGTACTCCCATTTTAAAGATGTGGAAAACAAAGCTCAGGGAAGATACACGTCTAAGGCCCCTCAGCTTTTAAGGAGTCAGGTTTCCTAGCCAAGCCTGCTGGTCTCCGGGAATGTAACTGCCCCATTATTGAGCCTCTCACCTGACTTCAGTGCTTTTGAAGAGCTACCGGCTCATGGTGTCACGCTAACCCAAGTTCCTAACGCTGCAAATGAAGAGATGGTGTGGCAGCCCCAGAGGGTGCTGCCCAGGCCTGCCCTCAAGAGGGACCACGCAGAGACGAGCACTGTTAGCAGACAGCCCCCAGCTGCTGCACCTTCGTGATCACTGCAGCGCTGCAGCTTTCAGAGACCCCACGGAGGCCACACTCTCCCCAGACTCTTACCATCCAGTGACTGAGCAGGAAGGAGGCACCAGAGCTGGGCCATTCCTGCCTGACATGGGATTTCTCTGATAACTAGTGTTTGCTCCAGGGCTCCCCATCGGCCTGGCGCAGACTTTCTCAGAGCTACGCTGTGTCTGAGGCTCTTCCCACCCCATCTTCCTTCCTTCCCTCTACTTTCTCAGGGATCAGACCTACATCCCAGTCTCCCCACCTACTCCTGTTCCCTCCCCCTTTATCCTTCATACGCATTTCCCTCAAGACATCTCTCGCATGTCTAAGTCTGTCTTGGTACCTGCTTCTCAGAGGACCCAAACTGATCCGGGTAATGTGCTATACACAGTGAGACTGACCTTAGCAACTTACCCCGAGCATTTTACATATAAATGAAACGGAATTGGTACTATATCTATATAAATGGCACATAAATATTATTATTTTCAGGCAGACTTTTTAAATACATTATTTCTAGATAGATTCTTCAATAGTAGGCAATGATTCTGAAATATACGTGTTTGCACACCAGACTAGTCCACACTTAAAAATCAAGATTTTGGGCCTCCCTGGTGGCGCAGTGGTTGAGAGTCCGCCTGCCGATGCAGGGGATACGGGTTCGTGCCCCGGTCTGGGAGGATCCCATATGCCGCGGAGCGGCTGGGCCCGTGAGCCATGGCCGCTGAGCCTGCGCATCCGGAGCCTGTGCTCCGCAACGGGAGAGGCCACAACAGTGAGAGGCCCGCGTACCGCAAAAAAAAAAAAAATCAAGATTTTGTCAACATGTTATTTTTACTGAACGGCACTGCCATAATGGAACTTTTAGAAATAGTACCCACGTGCCATACTATTGCAAATGAAAAAACTCTTGGCGCTCACTGTTGCCAGTTTGTCCTTGGATTCCCATTTAGGCCTCAGGTGGCTCCTGTTATGGGAAGCTGCAATCCCAGCAACTATCAGGTTCCCTTGGGGTTTCTGTTTGTTTAGGTCTTGGCCTTCTCTGCAGGCCTGTGCCAATTAACTGGGACAGCACAGTGTGTGGCACCAGATTGTCTTCCTTTCCGATCATTGCTGAATTTTTTTCTGAAAACATTGTTAGCGTCAGCAGAAAACCCAGGAAACTTGATTCAACCTTGGGCCTGCCTCCTGCCTGTGCCTGGCATCCATGATGCTGGGCAGTGGAAAACCCAGCACATAAACAGAGGAGACCAGGCCCTGGCCTCTGTGACGGGACCTGTGGCCAAGTCGTGCAGATCCATTATTCATGCCCACATGTGTGAAAGCACAATGTAAAACTGGTGGCAAGATGAAGAAGAAAAGGCCTGGAGTAAGAAAAACACAGACTGCAGAGTGCTGAGCGGTGAGTCAAGAATTACACCAAGTGAGTTCACCTTATCTGAATTCCTTTCCATGTAGTTTAAGGTATACACATCAGCACTGACCAAAAGAAATAGGTAGCCATTCACGTTCACTTTGGCTCCAACATACAGCTCCTCAGCCTTGATATATTCTGAGAGTTTAAAGACTTCTTGTCTAGGCTTCTTAACACGAATTCTTTTTAAGAACATCCCACCAGTATACCCTATAGGAAAAGAGAAAAAAAGTTAATGAGTAGGTCTTGTAAAGAACCATACAGGGCTTCCCTGGTGGCGCAGTGGTTAACAATCCGCCTGCCAATGCAGGGGACACGGGTTCGAGCCCTGGTCCGGGAAGATCCCACATGCCGTGGAGCAACTAAGCCCGTGCGCCACAACTACTGAGCCTGTGCTCTAGAGCCTGCGAGCCACAACGACTGAGCCCGTGTGCCGCAACTACTGAAGCCCACACGCCTAGAGCCGGTGCTCCGCTACAAGAGAAGCCACGGCAATGGGAAGCCTGTGCATCGCAACGAAGAGTAGCCCCTGCTTGCTGCAACCAGAGGAAAGCCCACGTGCAGCAAGGAAGACCCAGTGCAGCCAAAAATCAAATCAATTAAATAAATTAATTTTTAAAAAAAGAACAGTACAACTTGTCTTTAGAGTTACTTCATGCTCAAACACAGACCATACAACTTAGCTGTGAACTTGTGAACTCATACTGCGTATGGTACTTAAGGGACGAATGAAGCAGTGGGTGAAGAAATGAGACTTCCTAGATGAGTGTGTAAAGAAGAAAAGTGGCATGGCATTCCAGCCTTTTCTTTTCTCGCTCCACTCCCTTCCCAGTCCAAACACTTAAATAAACACTTAGCAAGGACTTGCTATATGCCCAGAAGCATCCTGGAAACTGGGACATCAGGAACATCTTTAGAGCCTGCCTGAACAGTACCAGGTAGAAAATTTCTCACCTGAGCTTATCTCCACCTATTTGTCCTTATACTTCTGCTGACATACAGATGAAATGTAAGATGCGCCATTTCCGGAAAGGAGCTTACTTAATTGTTTGAAGGTAACTATGGGAGTCCCCTGAACTCTTTTTTTCTACAGGCAAAATATCTTTGCTTCTTTTAGCGATGCCTCATTTTTCTTACTTTCCAGAATTCTCACCATTTCCTCTGCTCTTTTCTGGGCATTATTTGGTTTTTGAGCTCTTGGAAAGCAGTGAGCAGAGTTGAATGTGGGACTCCATTACCTTCTAACTGAAAATGAACTGAAATCTTCAAACCTGTGAATACAACCTGAGACCAGATGAGCTTTGGGGATCAGCTTCATCACACTCCTACCACTTGCAGAAACCAGGAGTGGTGGAAAGACATAGCCTTTGTAGCCAAACAGAGCTGGAGTCCATCCTGGCTCTGTCACTTGCTTGCTGGATGATCTTTAGGAGTCATTTAACCTCTTTGAACCCCTCTGAATTCTCATTGGTAAATGAGAATAATATTTGTGGGGGGCCATAAAAATGTACTTCTCAGATTGCCTGCTGTGGGGAACAAAGTTGACAGAAGGCTCCAACTGCTATGTTCTGAAATCTATCCCCAGATTTGTGCCGAGGTCATGCTTCCCAGAGGCTGCTGCCAACACATGACTGAGCAAGGCAGGGATACTAAGGCAGGCCCATTCCTGCAAGATGGGAGCTCCTCCGGCTGGTGACTTTGGTCCCAGGACTCCCAGTCAGCCTTGGCAAAACTTTCTTAGAGTTTCACTGCAGTCTAAGACCTTCCCCTTTTTCCCTTTCCTCTGTCCTTCACAGGAGTCAGACATGCACTGCAGTCTGATGGCTCTCCTGGCCTCTTCTGGCTCCTGCCACATTTTCCCTCACCAGCATTTCCCCTAATAAATCTCTTGTACATTTAATCTCATCTTGGGGTTTGCCTCTTGGAGGACCTGGACTAACACACAAAACGTAACCTTATAACGGTCTTCTAAGTTTAATAGTAGGTACTCAATCAGGACTGCTTTATTACCAGCAAGCTTGTAGTTGACTGCCATCACCCTTTCTGTTTTATGAATGCTGCAATTGGTTTGGCCATATTGTCCCCATTCTAGATGTATAGAGTTGATTTTTTGACCTTCAAGAGCATGACTTTATATTCATCCCTATTTGATTTCATATTTTAAGATTTGATCCATTATTCAAATCACCGTGGACCCTGACTTAGTTATACAAATGATTCATTATTCATTGGTGTGCTGAGTGGCTCATACCAGCTCATAAGGGCTGGTTGTTAAATTTTCAAGGGATTTTGCAAGCCAGTTGTTAAAACTGTTGGTTGCTTGAAATTGGCCATGGTTTGGGTATTTGCATCATGGAAATTGACAAACAGTACAAAATAGAGCTTTTCAAATTTTTTCAGAGAGCCGGTTAACCAGCACACCATTGATTATTCTTCTCAAACGTGTGTCTTTGGCACAGATAAAAATGTTGAGCATGTTGGGACAAAGAAGAGAGCCCTACAGTTCCATAATTTGGTAAGTCAAAATCAATGGCTCTCTTCAGCAATGGCCACCCTATCAGTCTACTGCAGAGAGGCACTCCGTGGGCCCTGCAGCTGGAACCTTGGCAACAGCCTCAACAGCCAGAGGGAAATAGACTCTGAAGATTAAATTTGTTAATCTGGGATTCTTGTCCTAGAGCTAGACAAAAATTTCGTACGTGGTACTATCAAGAATACAGATTTCTTCTTGTCTTGCTAGCTGTGCATGGAACTGGTGGTAGCCAGACCATGATTTTGAAGCCGCTGGATTCCACAGAGGTGCCTCAGAGGCCACGGAGGAAGTAGGGAGAGTGTCCAAAAGGAGATGTCCCAAGTCCCCCAGTCCTGAGCCAACCAAAACTGTTCCTCTTTTATCATTTTATATGTCTGGGTTCGCATTTAAGAGATCTTTGTAAAATGAACTTTAGTGGTTAAAAAAAAAAAAAAGAAAGCCACTCTCTTAGATCATCTAGGCTATAAAAATCAGACCATAGTCCCTTTCAACATGAAGAGACAGTTAATTATTCTGAGGAAACTGCTGTGAGAGGTATGTCTCTTACCTGAATTCCTCTCCATAGCTTCAAACACTGAAATTGTGTCATCACTGAGAAAATATGAAATAACAAACGTCCCTTCCACATCAGCACACTTGTGGGTGATTAGTTTTGCAAAAAAACGGAGTGTATTGCTTATGTTGCTGTAGCTAAATGGAAGAAAAATGAGGGTTATAGCATTATACAAGTAATCGTCCACATATTATGCGTGTAAAAACACCTGCAAAAGGTATGCCATGTTTTTTTTATTGAAGTTTAATTGACATATAACATTATATTAGCTTCAGGTGTACAACACAATGATCTGATATTTGTATATATTGTGAGATGATCACCACAGTAAGTCTAGTTAACATCCATCACCACACTTAGTTACAAAAATATTTTTCTCATCATGATAGCTTTTAAGATCTATTCTCTCAGCAACTTTGAAATACGTACTATAGTATTATTAACTAGAGTCATCATGCTATACATTATATCCCCGTAACTTATTTATTTTATAACTGGAAGTTTGTACCTTTGACCCCCTTCACCCATTTCACCCACCTCCCATCCCCCAGGTGCGCTATGGTTTTAAGATAGTAGCATAAACTCTCAAGAGGTGAAAAAGTTCTACCACCTTCTTATTAAGGCTCTAAATCTATATGCAGAGGCATTTTCTCAGTTTATTAAAATATCTCTTATTCTTTTGATGTCCAGGGTAACACATTGGGAAAATGTACCCAAAACAGATGTCATAAACACACTGCTCAAACCATCTGCATTACATGGTTGTTCCCTACTCACGAGGCTGGTCAACAATCACGATCATGTCAGCAAGAAGCACAGCACCTGGGCCTCACTGCCTGAGCAGGCCAGAGGCTGCGCTCTGCTGGCGCCTAGAGCCACCTCCCCATTTCACTGCCCACTTTCTCATGCCCATTCCTTATCCTTCTTCAAACCCCACATCGTCTCCTCGCTGAGTCACTCTCCCAGTTCCCCAGCAGCCCCCTAACTCCCTTCAAGGGAAAATTTACCTTTTCCCTTTCAAATGCTATATTATACATGATAGACCTGCCTTTCGTAACACTTATCACCCATATCATAAGTCGCCATTACTTACAAGTCTGTTTTCTGAAGGCAAGGACTGCATCTTATTAATCATTGTCTAAGAGAACATTTTTTACATTCTAAGTGCTCAAATGTTTGTAGAAAGTTTTTATAAGATCCGTATAGATTGGAATTTGCACTTAGAATTCTGTGCATGAATAGTCTAGAAGAATGAAGATGGGATTGAATTCTAGAATCAAAAGTTCCCAAAATTGATTGCCTGGTCTTGGAAGAAATTAATTTATGGTCTCCCAGCAGAAGCATGTCTGTGGATATCAGCTAGTGAAAGGTGGACTTCATGACAAATACTGAACCCTTTGGGAGGTCTCTGATAATCAAAATCATTACCCCAAGGAGGCACAGAGTAAAATAAACCATGTACTTCATTCCTTCCCTGTCACAACTCTAAGCAGAGAGGTCCTCACTTTCAGTCTCTTATGCTGAAATTCATTCTTTCCTTGTGATCACACTGATTTAAAAACAAACAAACAAGAAAACTTATTTGTGATTTGCAGAGGCAGAAGGTGCTTTTCTCTGCTCCTTTCTTTGATTGTCCAAGGAAGGAGGGGTGAAAAAGCATGGGGCCATGATTCACAGCTTGAGGCCTCAAGTGAGATGGGAAGTAGCAATCTGGAAGGCTACCCCCAGGGCAGCCCTGGCAAAACAGCCAGATCTCCATAGCTGTTTTCTTAGTCCCTAGCTTCCCAGGCTTCAGGCAGACCTCATACAGCATAGGGGAGGAGGGCAGCTATACCTTCTCAACCATCTTCTCTGGTACATAATTGGATTTAAAAGTAACAAACAGATTTGGTAATCCCTTCTCATGAAAGACCCATACTTTTACAGATGCCTGAAATATCATTCAAACAACTGAATGAGGTCTAATGTCCGGCCAAATGAATACAACTGCAAATTTAGCTTCTTAGAACTTACATAAATGTATAAGAGTGTACGTTAAGTATGGATTTTTCATGTTTAATATGCCCTTTTTTTTTTAACCTAATTCTAGTGTTCTGGACAGCTTATCAATCAGGAATATAATCTACTCAAACAAAATCTTTAGACCAGTCATTCACAAACTTTGTCATGTATGAAAGTCACCTGGGAGCTTGTTAAATATACAGAATCCAGAGTCCTACCCCCAGAGGTATGGATTCAGTAGTTAGCTTGCAGCTCCAGAAACCTGCATTTTTAATAAGCTCCCCAGGAGATTCTGATGAAGTCATCCCCAGAGCACACTTTGAAAAACACTTGCAAGTAGCTTCAGACATTTCCTTGGCTAATAAGCTAATTATCAAACTTTTCTAAACACTCTTTTTATCACAATATGCCCAGCACTCAAAAAATTTTTAGCATTTTCCCTGCTTCTGATCATACCACCTATACTGCTCAATCTGGCTTCCTGGGCCATTGATAGTCAGGTTCAAATACCTACACATACAGCTATTTGTCATAACTGCCAATAATACTCTCTACTCAAGTCACACAAGCCACTTCACTTAGTGCCCCACACTGTGCTTGTTTCTACTTCCAGGCCTTCGCTTGGTGTCATCCCCTCCCCCAGGGTACACCCTCATCCTGTCCTATGCCTGTCCAGAGTCCTGTCCATCCATTTGGGCCCCAATCAGTAGAGCTCTCTTTGACCATGGCTGCCCACCCAGCTGACCACCTATTCACGCCTCCTGCACCGACCATTATGCGTGGCACCCAATTTAGCACTGTATAGACTTGTATTCTTGACTGTTTTTTTAAAAAATGTGTTTATTGAATACCATTGTCTCAAAACAAATGATAAATTCCTAGGTCCAGCAGCCATGTCTTAACTTTTTCTACACACAGCCCAGAGTTATCTATAATCACTGTCTTGACTTCTTCTCCCATTCTCTCTCAAATCCACTTCCATTAGGTTAGCTCTACCTAAACTATCCTTGTCAAGGTCAACAATGATCTATCTCCACAATGCCAATTCCAATGGTTCATTTTTGTCTAACTCGACCAATCAGCAGCAGTTGGTACAAATGATCACTCCTTCTTCCATGACATTCTTGTTTCACTTGGCTTCCAGGATCCTGTATTTTCTCTTGGTTTTGCTCCTACCTCCTTGCTTATTCCTTTTTACATCCTTTGCTGGTTCCTCCTCTTTTCCTCAATCTCTTTATTTGGGGTGTCCCAGGGATAACAAGGAATAACGTGGTCATCCACTTCTCTGTGTATATTCACTCCTTTGGTGATCTCTTCTAGTCTCAGGCTTTAAATACTACCTACATGCTGATGATTTCCAAAGTTCTATCTCTAGCTCAGACCTCTCTCCCGGAACCCCAGACTTGTATATCTAACGGCCAACTTAACATCTCTACTTGATATCTGACATCTCAAACTTAACTTGTTCCAAAACTGAACTTCTGCTCTTGTCCCAAACCTACTCTAACTATAGTCTTTCCCATCTCACTAGATGGCAACTCCATCTTTCTAGTTGGAGAAATCTTGGGAGTCATCTGTATCTCCTCTCTTCTTTCACACCTCATATCCAATCTGCCAGGAAATCCTATTGGCACAACCTTCAAAATATTTCCAGAATCTGCTATATCTCATCATTTTCATGGTACTCGCCCTCATGGAGCCATCATAACTTTTCTCTTGGACTACTGCAGTAGCCTCTTAAGTGGTCTTTACTTCCACCATTGCCCTTCTACAGTCTTCGCTCAACACTGCATCTGCAGTCATTCTTTTAATATGTAAATCAGATCAAGTCACTCTTCTTCTGTTCAAATCTCCCAATGAGTCCCCTTATCACTTGAAGTCAAAAGAATCCTGACAATGGTCTGCAAGGCCCTATGTTATCTGATCACCCATTACTTTTCTTAATCTGTCTACTCTGCTCATTACTCATCTGTTCTATCCTTGTCAGCCTCCTGCCTGTTCCTTGTGCATCCCGAGCCTGCTCCTTGCTCAGGGTCTTTACACTGACTGTTCCTTCTCCCTAGAACATGTTTCCTCTCCTCAGTAAAGTCCATCCAAACCACACCATTTAAAATTGAAACCAGGGGTGCTCTTCAGGCCCATATTCCAAGTCCCCTTTATTCTTTTCATAGCTACCTTCTTTATTTTTTCCATGGCACTTTAATACCTTCTATATACTATAGAATGTACTTATGCATTACCTTAATTGTTTATTATCTGCCTCCGCAGCTAGAATGTAAGTTCTATGAGGGCAGGGCTTTGTATCTGTTTTGTTCACTGATGTGTCCCAAGATCAGTGCTCGGCACATAGTGGGTACTCAGTAAATATTTGCTGACTAAGAAAATGAATGGCTCACCCAGGGCTACATCCCTGCTGAGAACCTTAAAGATAGCTATAGCTATAGTCTTATGGTTAGAAGAGACATGAAGGCTTATTATTATCGATGGGGGAAACTGGTTTAAAGAGGAAAAAAAATGACTGATGGAGACAACAGATGGACAATATCTGAAACAAGTCAGAGATTAAGATTAAACCGTGAATTTTTAGATGCTATATGATTATGAATAGCACAAGTCTGGGGTAATAGCCTTCCTGGTAGGAAGTCATCCATCTCTTCTATCCATCATTAAGAACTAAAAGGGTGAATGCTCATTCTATTTACTCACTTATTCATCATTCGTCCTCTTACGGACAAAATATCTATTGAACCCCAAGTACATAGCCAACACTGTTCCAACTCTAAGAGAAGCAATAAAGCCAGTCCCTGCCCTCAAGGAGTGCTTGGTCTCGATATAAACAAGTAATTGCCACACACTGTGATAAGTACAGATTCTGGGGGCAAGAGAGGTGAACTCTAGGAGTCAGACTTCCTTGTGTTCAAATCCTACTTCAACTAAAAATTAGCTGTATGAGCTTGGGCAAATTGTATAGCCTCTCTGAGCCTCAATTTCCTCATGTGAAGAATGGGTACAATAATATTACCGACTTTATGAGGTTGTTTTGAGGATTAAATGAGATCAAGTATTGTAGTTAGCATACCATAACCATAAACTGCTTTTTATTAGTAATATTATTATTGTGAGCGGTATGATCAGCAGAGTATTGTAAGCACACAGAGAACAAAGTACTTAATTCAGCCAGGTGCAGTGAGAAAGATATTCTTCTGGTTTTCCCAAGTCAGACTAGACAATCTGCCCAGCGGGCCACCACAGTGAATTTTTACCCAGACAATAAAGGTCTTCATTCCATCAAAAACCTCATATGCTTTAACTTGAAACTATCTCCTCCAATGACTCACAGTAGGTCACCATTAACCTCATACAACAATAAGCAGCCAGTACATTTTTAATAGCAATATATATAATCAATATATGTCATGCACTATTGCACGTCTCAATTCATGGTTTATTTATTTGCATTAAGAAACTGTTCTTTGTATGCTTTGTGAGATCATCTTCCTTAGGTTCTCACGGTTCTAAAACCTTGGGTTATTCAAACTCATGTATAAGTCTCCAGCTGAATGTGCCAGTTTCTATGGAAACAAGGTCACTGTGTGGGAGGAGCTTGAGGGAAGTGTATTCCTGGCACAGAACAAGCAGTGGACAGAAAGAAAAGAAATTAGACCCATTCGTGCCTGTACCACCATCCTCCGGCCACAACAGCATGACAAGAACGTGGAATGCTGTCTACAGTCAGTGCTCTGTGGGCAAGTTGACATGGTGCAGACAGAAGGAGAGACTAAGGCAACTACCCACAAGGAACTCTTTTCCCCCTGGATTCCAGAAGTAACACACTGGATCGTGTTTCATCCTGTTTACTTATAAGAAAAATTCCCTCTCCTTTTACAATAGGGACATTCTTTCTGCCCACCTCCTTTGGTGGCTGCCCTTCAAAACAGCAGTTAGTGAAAAGCATCCATCAAAAGTCCTGCCCTCTGGGCTTCCCTGGTGGCGCAGTGGTTGAGAGTCCGCCTGCCGATGCAGGGGACGCGGGTTCGTGCCCCGGTCCGGGAAGATCCCACGTGCCGCGGAGCGGCTGGGCCCGTGGGCCATGGCTGCTGAGCCTGCGCGTCCGGAGCCTGTGCTTCGCAACGGGAGAGGCCACAACAATGAGAGGCCCACATACCGCAAAAAAAAAAAAAAAAAAAAAGTCCTGCCCTCGAACTTCACTGTAAACACTGCTACCTATAAGGGAGGATGGAGTATGAGTTGGTGTCCCTCTTATATGATCGAAATCAGTGGTTCTCAAACCCTGGTGCCCATCACCAGAACCCCCTGGAAGTCTTATTAAAACACAGTACCAGGCCCCCCGCACAGAGATTGGGCCTCGATAGGTCTGGGATGAAGCACGGGAATTTGTATTTCTAACCAGTGTGGAGGCCACACCTTGAGTAGCATCAACTCTGAAACTTAATAACAAAACTCCCAAGTCCTTACAAATAAAAGATTATTTCTTAAAAGACAAAGGACATCGTGTCAGGGCAAAGGCAGCCTTTTAGACATTCTACACAATTCGTAACATATTTTCACCATGTTTACAGTTAGAGCAGAACTATTCTCTCCACCTCAAAATATTCTACAATGGTATCTGATGCCATTAAATTTTTATCAAATTCACGGTGCTGTCTTGTTCTTCTCCTTCTCCTGCTCTTACTCCATGTTCCCTTTATCATTTTTCTCCACAGGTTCTCCTGATCCACTATTTCCCTCATGCCAGGACTTCGGTGTTTAGCCCGCATCCTATTCAAACATCTGCAACATTTTCCCACCACTCTTCCCCCCTGACTTCTTTCTCCAGGGCCTCCATTCTCTGAAGAAGCAAAAAGTAGCCATGGGCAGTGCTCACAGCTATACACATGACTCAGAGGCAGATTTTTCCTCGTATATATTAGGAACACTTCTGAAAGTCCATCTTTTTTTTTTTTTTTTTTTTTCCGGTACGCGGGCCTCTCACTGTTGCGGCCTCTCCCGTTGCGGAGCACAGGCTCTGGACGCGCAGGCTCAGCGGCCATGGCTCACAGGTCCAGCCGCTCCGCGGCATGTGGGATCTTCCCGGACCGGGGCATGAACCCGTGTCCCCTGCATCGGCAGGCGGACTCTCAACCACTGTGCCACCAGGGAAGCCCTGAAAGTCCATCTTTTGAAATCATATTCCACCACACGAGCAAGCTATGGTTACTGAACTCAACCATCTCTCAAGTTAAAACCACGTTAGTTGCCAAATAACACGCTAAAAAACACTTATAAATCACTGAAGCCACTACAGCCTATGGGCCAAATACAGCCAGTCACCTGTTTTGGTATGGCCTATGAGCAAAGAATGATTTTTATATTTTTAAATGATTGAAAACAATCGAAAGAATAATATTTTGTGATATGTAAAAATCATATGAAATTCAAATGTCAGTGTCCATAAACAGTTTTATCGGAGTGTAGTTACATATTGTCTGTGGCTGTTCTCATGCTACAATGACAGAGCTAAGTGGTTGTGACAGAGGCTGCATGGTCTGCAAAGCAGAAAATATTTGCTACCTGACCCTTTAAGAAAAAGTCTGCTGACTCTTACTCTACACCATTTCTTAGGGACCATCTTGAGGAGATATATATATGGAAAGGCATATATATACACATATACATGGAAAGGCAATATAGATTGTGGATAATATGGCTTTAGTAGCTTCCAGATGACACGTTAAAATAACCACTCAACGTGAGGGTGTGGAGAAAAGGGAACACCTTGTGCACTGTTGGTGGGGATGTAAATTGGTGCAGTCACTGTGGAGAACAGTATGGAGGCTCCTCAAAAAACTAAAAATAGAACTACCATATCATCCAGCAATTTCACTTTTGGATATATATGCAAAGGAAATGAAATCACTGTCCCAAAAAGAGATCTGCATCCCCATTTCAATGCAGTATTATTTGCAATAGCTAAAAGAGAGAAACAATCTAAGTGTCTACTGACAGATGAATGGATAAATAAAAACATATATATATATGTGTGTGTGTGTATATATACATATATCTATATTTATATAAGATACATACACATAATGAAATATTATTCAGCCATAGAAAAGAAGGAAATCCTGACATCTGCGATGGCATGGATGGACCTTGAGGATATTATGCTAAGTAAAATAAGTCAGACAGAGAAAGACAAATACTGCATGATCTCACTTATATGTAGATTATGTAGAATCTACAAAAACCAAATTCATAGAAACAGAGATCAGACTGGTGACTGCCAGAGGTGTGCGGAGCAGGGGAGAATTGGGTGAAGGTGACCAAAAGGTACTAACTTCCAGCAATAAGATAAATAAGTTCTGGGAACATAACATACAACATGATGACTAGAGTTAGTGAAAATGTATACTTGTAAGTTTCTGAGAGAGTAAATCTTAAAAGTTCTCATCACAAGAAAAAAAACTATAACTATGTGAGAATGATGAATGTTAACTAATCTTATTGTGATGATCATTTTTCAATACATGCATATATCAAATCATTATGTTGCATACCTTAAACTTATACAATGTTATATGTCAATTATTTCTCAAAAAGCTGGAAAAAATAAAATAACCACTGAAGTAAGAACCTGTTAATACTTACATATTAATCAACTTCGTTAAAAAGGTATAACAACATGTCCCTGGACTTGAAATCAGACAAATTAAGTGTCATCTGTTTTGTCATGAGGACAATATTATAAACCCTGAACACATTTGGGGAAGATCAGACTAAAACAGTGGTTCCCTCAAGCACCTGTCATTTTCCATGAAGTTCCTCTGATGAGGTGTGGGCACGAGGCCTATGCAGGAGCAGAGAGAATCCTCTTCAGAACCAAAGCCGGTGTAACGTGGAAATTTCCTTTCTATATTTGGAGGAGGTGGGGCCTTGCATGAAATCGAGGTAAAGTTCTCTATAACAAAACAAAGGCAGATGAAACATCAATATTTTTTTTTGCCCTGATTATGGCTGTTTTGAAAGGTTTGTTATGTTTTCAAGATGAACATGGAGATCTTTGTAGACTATTTTAAACTCTTTCAAACAAAACACAGCAAAATCCTGGGAGGGTAGGTTTCAATCGTGTTTACAAAAACCACAAAACTCACTCAATAGTTGCCATTGGTTCAAAAGAAAGAAAAAAAAAAGAGAGAGACTGTGTCGAATAAGTAAACATTTATCTTTTGTCATCGCATCCCCATTTCAGAATATTTTTTGTTCTTCCCTGATTTTTCCAATGATAGGAAAATTCAAACTTGGAACTTTATGCCACCCATGCCATATTTTAACCTGTAATGTAGCCCTGTCCTATCTTTAGTCAACAGTCACTAATCAAATTCCTTTCCAAACAGGACTGACTCCTAAGTGTTTTGCTTTACCTTCCCCATCTGATGTCTCCTCCTCATGTGCCCACTTTTTAAACCCTCTCCCTCTCTTCCAACTCAGCTCCAGGCCATGACACTTCACTGTCTAGATCAAAAACAAAAACAAAACTTCTTCTCACCAACCACCACTCCAGGGTGCTTCTGTTATTGCCCAAGTAAAGACTGCAATCGTACTGAAATGTGATGAAGCATAAATAAATAAATAAATAAATAAATAAGGAATAAAACCAAAACCAAACAAACGAACAAAACCTTTAAAACAGCCACTACCTACTCTCAAAGGGAGTGTTAAGTGGTAAATACTTGTTGACTTTCTTTATTCATTTGTTATCTGTGAAGAAGGAGAGACATATTTATAATAGCCTAGGAGCTGTTGGTACTCACTTGTGAGGCTGTACAATCTCTGAGAAGCAAGTGTGTTCTCCAAAGCAAATAATACATTGACTCAACAGATCCCAGTCACCTGTGTTTGTCACACCACAAATGGAAAAGAAGATGTCAGGGTCTTTCTTAAAACAAAACAAAACAAAGCAACAAAACAAAACAACCCATGGAATCTAATTTCTACCTCTTCCCCAAGGTTGACTATCCCATAGGCGTTTCCATTAGTGCGGGAAAGGAGGTTCACATAAGCAAAGATTTCCTTTTCCATTGCCAAAGTTCTAATAGAAGGAAGAGTACAGATTTAGTGCATACCTCTCGCATCAATTTGTCATCCAAGGCAACCTAACTCTTAAAATTGAGGGAGTTTTTTTTTTGTACTGATTGATCAAAAGGCTAAGGGTTTGAGGCTGTTTCTAACTCTGATTTGAAAACATTTTCAACTTTCACATTTACTTAGACTTCCTAACAGCCTTTGTGTGAAATCTCTTCAAGCAGAATCCCCAAAAGAGTATTGTTCCATCCTAACAGAAACTGCTTACAGAAGACATATTGGCAAAGAGAATGCCATCAAATATTTCTCACTGACTCAGTGAAAGGGGGCAGCCAGACTGCTGGTACGGAAGTGACTGGTGAGCCTCTCCTATTGCTATTTTTGTGGCAATTAAAGAGAAGCTTTGGTAATAAAGAGAAAGTTCAAATCTTGGAATTAGGCAGAATTACAGTAGACCCTTTCATTGCTAATTGTTACATGAAACACACCACTAACTGGTACCTTCATTTTAGGAAAAGGACCATAGGGATTGCAGGGAGAGCTCTACATGATTATTAGAAAATTGGGGCATGATTGGTTTCTTCTAACAGGGGACATACGCATACAACTCTATATACTAATCTACGCAGCCTAACCAAAAGAGGAACACATATTGAATCTCATAGTAATTAAGAATGCATTCTACACCTCCCCCCAATATTACAGGTTTTATAACACAGTGTTGTTTTCTCAACTACATAATTTTTGCCACAGATTTAAGTAACAAAAGAATCAATTTAGAGCTTTCCTCTGCACCCACAGTGCCATCTAGTGTATAAATGCCGAGAACTGTTCCACTCCACCATGTCTGACTTTTTTAACAATCCAGTCTTTTTGGATACCCTGACTGAAGATCTCATTTTTCTGGGTAATTGCGTATATTCACAAAGGTTTGAACTCGTACCTGAATAACTTTCTGTCTTTGGTTTTCCATCACCCCAGCATCCTGCGTGTTTCAGGTGTTAAAAAAATATTATACCTTTTTTTTTTTTTTTTACAAAGCATCTTCCCAAATATCTCCTTAAACTGACACTCTGATGGATCCTGAGACACATCTGTCTTTCAAATAGTCTGATTCCTCTAATTCCAAAAGACTTGTAAAAACATATATATTGAATGTCCATCCACACTGACCAGATTGCAACAAATTTACTGAGAGGTGATAGATTTTTTAAAAGGATATGTCTTAATGCTCCTTCACAGTGATTTACAATTCATCATCTCATTTGGAAACGATTCTGGAAAGAGCCTTCATCGAAGTTCATCTCTGATGTACTAGTAACCCAGATATGGACCCAGGTTTAAAGCTTATATAATTTTGGAGAAGCTCTTAAAGACTAAAAATGTCAAATAATTAAGACAAAATTAGGCCCAGGGCCTTGGAGTGGGGCCCCTGCAAAGAAAGAACCCTAAAGCTTAAGCTTCATTAACTTCAAGGTAAATCCACCTCTGCTTGTACCCAATACCCAGGTCAAATGATTTTGGTGGGATGTTCATTTTTGGGTCAAATAATTAGTGAATCACGTAATTTTCTAGCTCTAGCTAGAAAACCCTTAGAAATCATCTAATCCTCAACCCTCTTCACTTCATAGGAGAGGTTAAAAAAAAAAAAGGTTTAATTGTTAGCTCTATCAAAGCCATGTGGAGAGACTAGAAGCAAATTCTACCTCTGTCACTGCACCTTGGGATGGCTAATTTGCTCAAATGATCATTAGACTCTCATCTTGGATGCCCTGCTGCTTCTAACACCAAGAGTTCAGAGGCGGCCATAAACAACTCCACAAAATTAAAGGTGCTTTAAGTTTTTTGCTTATCCTTAATGTCGGTATAGCCTAATAAGTATTCGAGAACAGTGTGAATGAATGGTCTTATTACTACTTTGGCTGTCCCAACCACTAAGAATCGATAATAAGAAACTCCTCTTATAGACAAAGAAATAATAACCCAAGGCAGGAATTCTAGGTAAGAACAGTTTACATTCAAATCCCTGTCTCTTCAGTGAAAGAAACACCTGCTAGAGCCCCTGGAGCCTTTTCCAACCTTCAGGCTACAGGAAAGTCCGACAGGCCTCCATCTGCCAGTCCGTGTTCATGCACATGAAATAATGAGGGAGTGACAAGCTCCCGCCCGGCAGACAAGCCAGGGCCAGCGGGATGGCCAAGCTGCCTAGTGGGGGATTCACACTGGACTGTTTTGTGGAAGAAGTTGCCTTCTCCTTAGAATCCTTAAATACACAAAACAATCTCATCTTTTTAGGAGTCAGATTGGGTTTTATGCAGGGGTTACATATATCTCTTGGAATTCTATCAAGCCCTCTGCTTCCACATAATAGAAAGCTTACTCATGCACAATTCTTGGGACTGTGGCCAACTCCATCTCTTAGTCTGTCTGCCATTTTTTCTCCCCCAAAATATGTTGGGGCGGCATTAGGTAAGAGAAGGTACTGGAGCACCCAGGCTGTATACTGCATTAGAAATTTCCCCCTGGCTTCCTCTTAGGGAGGTCCCTAGCTGTGTCGTTGGCAGTTGTCAGCTCCTTCCTGTGGAGACCACAATTACTGACAAGGAAGGAAATATGACCACAGTTATTGCCAGGACTTTGTCCTGGTTTGGGCTTCAAGGATACCAAAATATAATGTATAAAACTTGGTCAGTCTCATGAATTTTTACAACCAGATGAGTTATAAAAAAATTAAAATGTCAGAAGTAACTGTATCTAAGTAACATTAAGTCTATTAATTTAATGTTACCAAAAGTCAGGAAAAGCAAATGTAAAAATTATCAGAGAATATTGATTCACTCCCCTCCACCCTGAATCATGGATATAATTTCCAGTCATTAGTTACATTAAGTACACTGCTGTTACTCAAGAAATGTTGTGTAATAATAGTGTCTGTTAAATGGGGTATTTTAACATATGTTATGAGAAATATAAAAAGTCAGCGTGACTATAAAATGCATCATAATTTTGCATTTGCATAATTTTCTGTTTAAGTGCATAATGCTCACGTTATATTAGCCTTAAAGGCACAAATGACTTTTTTTTAACGTAATACAGTAAGTCTATAGAGTGAGCAAAAGAAGTGAGCAGAAAGAAATTAAGCACTAGGGCTCAACTGAAATGGAGCATAGGGCATTTGAAGCTGATACATTTGCCGAGGATGGCTAGATTTGGAGCGCACCGGTGGATTTACTCTGCCTCTGAAAGTTCCCTGCAAACCCGTTAAAAGCCTAACAGTGTACCGGGTCTCTCCAGCATTACGTTCATTTTCCCAAATGAGACCTTTATATTCTCAAAATCAAGCTGACAGACAAACATCAACCGAATGTTGGACTTGCTATTTAAGGGATCATATGACGTTTTGAACCTTTACCACGTCCTTTAAATTAAGGCAATCTTTCAGTAGGACACAGGTAAATGTCTTCAGTGACTCATTTCATATATATATCATTTAAAAAATTTTTCCAAGTCTACACTGAAGACTTGCTGATTCTGAACAGGCACTTACACTTATTAAAAAGCAAACTATCCTTCCCAAATATCTAAGGGTCACTAGCAGCTTCTCTACAGCAGCCACTACCTGCACATTCCTGGCTGCTTCTTGTCCTCAGTCCCTAAAACAAATATGCTCAACTGTGTCCACTAAATAGGACTAATTTTAGAAAATAATATAAGAAGAGGCCACCAATTTGGCTCCATTTTGACTAATCTGGCACGCAGATGCTGTGGAACAAGTTCCCTTAATGCACAGAGGAAGGAAATTGAAATTCTTTTTTATTCCAGCCCCTTTGTATGCTGTGTGCCTTCTCCCATAATATACAGATTCCCAGGAGGCCAGGAATACAACACAGTGGGGACACCAAGACACGTAAGGTGGGCCTCGTCTCATTCTAAAGACAAAGCACCTTGTCTTTTAGGAAGCTGTGGTTGCTTCTGGCTTCCAACTCATCGCTCAGGAAGTGAGCTCACATGAATACTCCAAGGTTCAGAGAGGGGTAAACATCCCCCATCAGAGCTCCAAACCCCAGTCTGGGAGGTTGGCAACTTCCACCACCCCACTTCGCCAAGCACCAGTAGGTACCTGGAGCCTGGGGTAGAGGGCCCAGGTGGGGGCACAGCTGGCCGGCAGGTTTAACAAATGGAGGGGCTTGTTTTTCAGGTTTCGCCTCAGATCCTCCACCTGCTTCTGTGACTCTTTTTTTTTTTAATTTAATTTTATTTTTTGCAATTGTTTATTTTTTTTTAATTAAAAAAAATTTTTTTTTGCTTTATAACAAATTTAATCAGTTATACATGTACATATGTTCCCATATCCCCTCCCTTTTGCGTCTCCCTCCCACCCTCCCTATCCCACCCCTCCAGGTGGTCACAAAGCACCGAGCTGATCTCCCTGTGCTATGCGGCTGCTTCCCGCTAGCTATCTACCTTACGTTTGGTAGTGTATATATGTCCATGCCGCTCTTTCACTTTGTCACAGCTTACCCTTCCCCCTCCCCATATCCTCAAGTCCATTCTCTAGTAGGTCTGTGTCTTTATTCCTGTCTTACCCCTATGTTCTTCATGACATTTTTTTTTCTTAAATTCCATATATATGTGTTAGCATACAGTATTTAACACCGTTTAACATGCGGTAGGTCTCTGCTCCCCTTCAGGCCTAGAAACTCCTTACACAACTCTGCAGCTCCTCTGTCTACTGCAATGACCTGCATGTGGTAGGTGCTTAATAAATCACTGGTTTTCATTCTGAACTGTGCTAACCTGATCTGAATGGAATGGATATCTAAGAAGAGAGAAGCTGGAAGCCTGGCTGAGCCTCACCAGGAAAGGTAGAGCAAACTGGCACAATTCCCCAGAGAGCTCAAATAAGTATATCCTCTGTGGTAAGCAAGAATTCAGTGAAAAGAAGAGTGTTCGGATTTCCATTTCAATTGCTTAACCAGAGCATTTCCCCCATACTCTAGTGAGGCAGGGGGCTATATGGGCAAATGGAAGCCTTTGGCATCAGGCACACAAGTTCAAGTCTTGGCTCACCCTTTACTTGCTGCATGACCTTCGACAAGTAAGCCCCTTGTACGCCATAGTTTCTTCACCTCTAAAATGGGGATAATGAGCCTACCCTTCTAGAATTGTTGTTAGGAATAAATAAGACAACAGATGCCCAGCAGTTAGCAAATGCTCAATAAACGATAGCTATTATGAGCTTAGAATGTGAAACTCAAAAGTCAGATCAAACCTAACTAGGGAACAAAGACTCTAAGTTTTAAATATTATTTTCTAACTGACAGATATATCACTTACCAATTCCATATTTAGCCTTACAATAAGTCTTCATGAATTCATCACAGTCACAAAGGAGCACTTTCCTTCCCCACACATTGATGGTGGTTCCTATGGACAGGTCACTATCTTTGTAAAACTTTTGGTCTACTTTTCCTAGCTAATAAAAACAAAGGAACGTGACATTGACACCACAGACCCACCAAAGACACTGGCACCCACCCCCAAAGGGAAAAAGAAATTTTAAAAAATCAATTATATCATTCATAACCAAAATGTTTAAATCAAATCAAAAGACAACCGCTCAATATTAACATTTTAAAACATTCTTTTAGCAATGTAGTGCTGCCAAATGGCAGTGCAATGCATATATTTATACATGCACTTAAGCATGTTTATTATTGATAAACAGCAGTGCAACACCTACATTTATATACTCATCGATTTCATTCACAGTCAATCTCCCAGAAGCAGAACACGTAACTCACCCCACATTCCAGGTTCCAGGGAAGTCACACTGGAAACAGTAATAAAACGTAACTTATCTTGTATTTATCCAACAGGCAGCCATACACTCGGTTCTCTGACAAGCCACCATCTACATTGAGAACTGTCTGGTCTGTTATCTGGCCTGGTTGATAGACTCCAGGGGGGCCATACTGGAAGATAAAAATCAAATCAAGATATAGTGGATGGCCTCGAAACACAAACATGCTCCTGTTGAGGGACTCAAGTGGGAAGAGGCACCGTATGGTTCTCCTCTGCCATCCCGAGGAAGACAGGACACAGACTCCAGCCACCTTTCCCCATGCTTCCCCACCCGCTGCAGCCTGGTCTACACTCCCCCCCTCCTTCAAGGCCCTGATAAAGTCCCATCTTTCCCCCTGACCTCTCCCATCCTACTGGCCTGTCCCCAATTCAAACTTCCGTAGCACCTACCTCAGGGTTAAACCACTTTTTGTTGCTCTCTAATCGTTTCATTGGCAGTCATCTTTAAACTCCAAAACGCCCTGATGGAGAAACCCTGCCTTGCCTTCTTTACTTGCTTAGCACCCTGCCTGATCCTGAGCAAGGATGCACTCGTTGGCAATGGAGTGCAGTCAGCCTCTAATAGAAACTGTGGCCCAGAGCAAGCCAAGGAGGGCACTCCTCAGTTCCACCCGCACTGGAGGTGGTCCAGGCAGGAAATATCTGAACTAACTTATAGAAATTGATAGTGATCCGTTTATCCCATACACATGAGAAATCTGAATCATGCCAGATACGTGTGATAGAATATGTTTAAGTTGCAATGTGTGAACTTATGATGTGTGGGGTGTCAGTAAGCCACGTAACAAAGAAAAAACAGTACGTTTAGATGCAAACTCTCTCTTTGCTGTTTCCTAGCTACAGGACATGGGGCCAGGCATTTATCTTCTCAGAACTTCAGTTGTGTCATCTAACCGCAACAACAGTACTTACTCCTTGCTTTCTCAAAGGATGCTGTGAGTGTCAAGGGAACACCCACTGCTACTGTATCTCTCCCGAGAATGGAAGCTCCACAAAGCAGGATTTTATCCATTTTCTTTCTCACTGTAACCCCAGAGCTGGCACACAGCTGACACTTACTAAGTATTTGTTGAATGAACGAATAAATGAAGCAACTGATGTCAAGGAACACTGCAAATGTCAGGTATGTCATTATTATTTTATATTTAGCCTATTTTTCAAAGCCATTCTAAAAACAGGCTTCCCTGGCACCTCCTGGCCACCTGCTGTGCATACGCACAGAGTTCGCTCTGGGACAAATCCTGCCCCCGCCCCAAGAAGCAACACAGCAGGACTTCTGGCAGGAGACTCAGAGAATCTGGAAGAGTCTCCCGTGATAAGCAAATAACCAGTGGTTGTTTGCATCAGAAATGAGCATTACAGTAATCTTTTCAGTAGCACTAAGAATTAAGTTTCAAAATACTTTATCCAAATAAGAAATAAAATATAACATAGAGCTGTGAATAAGCCTTGATACTTTCACGTGTCCTTATAGGTGTTTATCGGTCCTTAGATAGTGTTTTTTACTATATTATCTCATTCAGTCTTTACAGTTATCTCAGGAGGGAAGCCTAGTTAACTGCACTTTAGAGATAGGGAAATACACTCAGAGGTTAATGACTTGCCCAAGGTCACATAGCTGTTAAGTGGCAGACTCACAATTCTAACCCAGGTCTTCTGTCTCTGCCATTTCTGCTGCACCCAGGTTACATTAGCTCTCAAATGGCCATAAACGTGTAGAAATCACTTGGATAACTCTTTTTTAATAGTAAAAATGCAAAAGCTATCATTGTTGCTAGCCAGTGGCTAGTTGCTGACTGGTGGCTACTCTCAGAAGAGTCACTCCTGTGTGTGTGTGTGTGTGTGTGTGTGTGTGCTTGTGTGTGTGTGTGTATTCACAACCCAGACCAATACAATGGGATCTCCTCAGTAGGCTACAGAGGCCAGAGGCCAGTGCCCTGCCCAAGGCCACGAGCAATCCTTTTACTAGAGAGTCATTTACCTTCATAAGACTCATAGTGAACTCAATGATGAATAGGTAGTTCTCTTGCATTTGACATTTTTCCTTTGCTTGCCTCAAGCCCTGAATATTCCAACTCCAATTTGTCATATCCTCTGTATTACTTTCATAGATGTACGTTAACAGAGGGCACAAAGTGAAAGTTTTCTAAACACTTGCACTAATACATGGTGACTTGTCATCACACAGTCATAACACATGACATTCTAGACAGTGAGTGACTAGAGTCTTCAGCCCACAAGCAAACTCGGAAAGCAGTCCATTGCTCACCTTAGGTAGCTTTCTCCTCTGGAGGAACAATGACGTAGCATCTCTTCCTGAGTTGTGTGGCAATACTCCTTTGATTTCAATGGTATCATCAGACAGAAAGTAATGCAGGATGAGTTCTCTATGGTCCCCAAACACTGAGCGTGAGTTGTCCCACAGGCAGAAGAAACGCAAAACCTTCCTATCATACTCAAGGAACTGTTTCAGAGTGTCGAAGGACTCATAGGGACGTAAGGGCTCCATGCAGTCTAGCTTCTGCCAATGGAGAAAAGGTTAATGAGAGTGGAAGTTTTTCCATAGTTGCTTCTGGGACGCAAGCAATCAAAGAATATAAAGGTATCTTTTCTATAGACTATTCAGTGACATTTTTAAAAATTTCAACTAACAACATACATGATATGCATATATAACCAGTTTCAACCTTAGAAATACAGACAATCAAGTATCAGGAAGCCTTTCGTTGTTATTTTAACACAATAAAATATACTTCTATAATGTTTTTGAAAACTGACTTTTCTCAAAGACTTAAAATTCTTGTTTAAGAACAGACAAAACTAATATATGGTGACAGAAATTAGAACAGTTATTGCCTCTGGGGAGAGGACTGACTGGAAAGGGGAACAAGGGGTGATGGAAATATTCTCTATCGTGATTTTTGTGTTGGTTACTAAATTGTATACATTTTAAAAAACTTGTCAACGGGTATGCTTAAGATTTGTACATCCAAGTCTATGTTAATTATATTTCAACCAAAAAATTCTTTTCACTGAAAATTCATATCTGTATATGCTTCTTACTCATCCAAAGATTTTTGTGAAGGTAAAAGAGAAGAAATATATTCACAGTTTTATTTTGCTCAAAAGCTTTAGACAGTGAAGATCTGAAAGGCCATGGAAACAAGAGCAGAGCAAATGGAGAACTTCCCAATCTGTACAGAACTACTGTGCGGGCTCTGGCCCCCAAATCAGGAAGCAGTAGCTCGGCAGTCTTCTCAGCCCAACTCCTCTCTTTGCACAGTCTCAGCCCTGTCTTGGAGCAAACCGCCCCCATTCTATCTAATGTAGCCTAATAGGATGGTTATATAAGGAAGTGCTCACTAGCAAGGGAGATGTAGTCCCACATCGGGTTATGTAATCCTACTTGTAAGTTCGCAAAATTTTGTATCTGTCCAGGGCAGTCTAGGTGCAGACTTATCCCAAGACAGTGGGGGAGACATGATGGCCTTTCCAGAGGCTCTTCAGTCTTATCCTTGATATTTAAATGAAATCACGAGATCTCTACTTTCAACGATTGAAAAATCTTTCTTTGGCATTATAAGGTCTCTAAGAAATGCATTATTGATTATATACCATCGAGGCTCTTTTCAGTTCAAGTTAAATTGTTTAATTTTAACTTTACATTTCAAGGCAGCAAACACTGGAGAAGTAAGTGCATTAAAGTCAATATAAAAGCCTCTTACTAAACTCCTAATTTTCCACAGATTTCTATATTTATTGAAGAGCTTTCTCCCTGAGGGAATAAATGCTAAAACGATTCTCCCAATCTGAAAGGAAATTATTTAAAACATTTCTTGGCTGTTCTTGGTATTTATTCTTGATTCCTGGAACAAAAGATTTTTTCCTTATAAACTTATGAAATAACACAGTGTTCTAAGTATTTCATATAATGTATCATCATTCACAATCACTATCATATAATACCAGCTGTTAGTGAATGAATATAGCCAGATGCAAAGGGTGGTAAATCATATAGATCCATTTCTTTTAGGTTCTCTCTGCTGTCTAAAGACTTTTGTATTTATCTAGACTCCTTCTTCTAGGGCATTTGGAAAAAGTAGAAATGAACCCAAACCATAAATCTCCTTGCATGCCAATACACACAAGTATAATGCCACAGGGATTTCACCTTAGATATTCCAGGATCAACAATATATATTTCTTAGGAGGGTTGTATGCCTACAGCATTAGAGGGTAATTCTGCTGGGGCTAGGAGGCAGGAATTGATGAATGATCCTACATGCAGCTTTTAACAAGAGATCAAAGCAGAATCAAAGGAGATTTTTATTCTAAATTTTATGTTATCTTTCTGCAAAGAAGTTAATTACAAGTTTTAGAAACAACAAAAATGAGACTAATCTATAGGGATAGAAATGAGAACTGTGCTTATCCCTGGGTGGGGAGAAGGACAGATTGGAAAAAGGCATGCGGGAACTTTCTGGGGGGATGGAAATCTATGCCATGATTTTGGATGTGGGTTACATGGGTGTATGCATTTTTTAAGACCCATCGAACTGTATACTTAATTTCTGTGTATTTTACTGTGTATAATCATACTTCAATAAAAAGAGAAACAAATGACAATAATGAAAATCAGGATAAGAAGCAAGAGATTTGAGTTCAAGGCCCAGCAAGAAGATTGGTGAGGTATGTGACCTTCCACATGACACTTGCCCTTTTGGGTATTCAGATTTTTCTGTAAAACATAAAATTTGGGCCAAGGGATCATTAAAAAAAACTTTGGAAAGACTACAGTAATACTACTAACACTGATTCTTTCCTCCCTACACTAGCTGGGGTCAGCCTTCGAAAACAAGCATCCTGTCATCATAGGAGTACGTCGAAATCATGGCCCTCCTCACTCCTGAACACCTCTGCATCTGATAACACCATAAAGGGAGCTGGGAGTCCCAAGGAAGAAGGAAAAAGGCGTACCCAAAGGGTTCAGTAAATCGGTAGCACAGGAGCAAAGATTTTCCCAGAGTTAGGCAACTAAAATGGGAAAAGAAAAGCCAGGTAAGTGTGGACCCAACTCTTTCACTGTCAGTGACCACAAAGCCAATCACGGGCTCTTAGAAACCATCCCATGCGGGCAGCTCCCTGAAGACTCCTACTGCCTGGAAGGGAGACTCTCCGTGGAGAGAAGTGGGGGCAGGGGCAGAAAGTGAGCACCTCCTGCACCGAAGCCAACACCCAGCCTTCCCTCCAGCCCAGAGGAAAACAGGACAACTCCAGTGACCATGGCCCCCAAAGTTCTTTCACATCTGCATCAGGAGTACCAATACCCTTTATTGACATTGAAGGGATTCTCATCTTGAAGATAAGAGTTCATGGATGAATCAACTTACCTCCCTCCGTGTCTTCAGGTAAGGGTCTTCTGGACACTGTCCCGGGGGGTTTACTCTGACTCCTATTTTCTTCAAAAAGTTTTTTGTGAATGTATCACAGTCATAAATCTTGAATGTCCGACCATAAAAGACAATGTCTATGTTGATATTAAAATGATGCACAGGATAAAACTGATCCTCATCAGGAGGCGGGAGAGAAATCCGATGACGCCGGATAAAAATTCCTATGGTGTGAAATAAAACACAATTGTTTCATCACGTGGCTCACCAGAAAGAGACCACAGTACATCTTTATAACAACCCTGAATGCTTTCCCACCACAGTGAAGCGGGCAAAGGGTTGGTTCTTGGAGAAGTAGCATCAGTATGTTCAAACTCTCAGGGTGCCAGAGGAAGCTGAGACTTCTGAGGCCCAGGGTAATTTGACCAGCCTTGCATGTTGTTACAGTTGCCTAAGTGGTACTAGGGTTTACTCTATTAAAGTAAACCATAAAGACTAGGGCAGGGGGGAAGGAGGAGGGGGTACGAACAGAGTGACCTAATGTGCCAGACACTACCATCATGTCTTTTCCCAAAACAAGCATGCTCACTTTCACCCACTAGCTCTCAATGTGAGCACAGTATGCAAGGAACTAAGACCCCAAAGCAGAGTACTCACAAAAATGCACACCCTTGGTTGAAAAAAGTAAGCTAATAAGCTTCACTATGGTAGATGCCAACACCATGATTTACAGCTTCTATAAGCATGAATGACTTTATGCTGCTTTGAAGCTTCTTGGAATCTTCTTCCCTCTACCAACCTCTTCTCCCTCCTTCTTCCTCTATAGACTCTGTCCACCACCACCCATCCACTCCCCCAAAGTGAGAGTTATCAGAGGCTTCATAGTTTTAACCAGTGCTCTGGGCTAAAGGTTCTGGATCCCATCCCCTCTTCTACTTCCAACCCTATGACGCCCATTCACTTCTCCTCTTGAGAATATGGACCCAGGGTCCCCAAGTACACCCAAATGGCAATTAGCCACTGGAGGTAAAAAGGTTCGCTAACTAGATGAATGTACCAACTACACCACACCATACCAGCCAACTTACCCAAACACTGCTGAAACCTGTTGTCAAGAAGTGTTTAGGGTTTGAGAGTTTATCCTACTTTCAAGCTAGCAAGTTAGCCTGCCACAATTTCATGGATGCTGGTAGAAGACATGAGATGCTTTGGCTAGAGACAAAGGGCAGTTTATTACTCACAGTAATAAGAGTAGCCAGAACATCAGCATTTTTGTACCAGTTTCCTGAGCCCCCAATTCCCACAGGGTGACACAACAAGGGCCAGGTAACTTCAGCACATGCAGTAGGTTACACATTATAGGACAGCAACCCTGAGATGAGAGAACCTGAATCTATTATAAGGGCAATAAGCATCCCTGCCTTTTGTCTCAGAGGGAGAAATTACCTTTATTAGACTGGACAGTAAACATGTCTGCCTTTTGTTCTAGAGGGAGACATCACCTCTATGTTCCAAGGCTGTGAGCAAACCTGCACTTTGCTCCAGAAGGAGAGACTATCTTTGTCTTCCAAAGCTGTGTGCTATATAAACATCCTTGAAAAGATAATCCAGAACAAAGAGCAGACAGTGTCTCTGCTTGCAAGATCCACAGAAATGCAAGATACCTGTGGAGAATTGTCTCTCAACCTCTGTAAACTGACTTAAGCCTGAGAATCTACTCCAGGAGCAAAGACAAAAGGAGAAAAGACAAGCAGAGCAAACTGAGGGTCTAATGGTTCAAGAAAAATTGGCTTGTGTGACCCGTGTATGGAGGCATTTTAGTATAAAGATGTCAAGCAATCTTCTCCACATTTTGTATAACACTGAGAATGGTGCCTTTTCCCAAAGTCTAGAAATACTTAGAAATTATTCATTCCTTATTCATTAAGGAACAGTTAATGAATATCTTTATGTGCCAGGAACTGTGTTGAGCTCTGTTCCATTATTCTACTAATCATCTTTTCACTCTGTTGAGGGGAAATTAACTAAAATCATTTTCATCTTCTTTTCTTTGTAGCAATTTTTAATTACTCGGTACATTAAAGTAAAATAATAAAACTATAAAATTAGAACTGGCCTAGAATATTTTAAAATGTACTACATAAAAGATGATATAATTTTATGGCAAAAAATTATACTTCAATTAGCCCTTAATTCATGCCACTGAAAACAGTATGCAAATTATTTAATCATTCAAGATTAGACATTTAGAACAAATTGCATACTAAACACCCATAAAAGCATGGGCATTTCAGGTATTTTCACGAACCATTATATATCTCTTTAAAAATACTTATATTGGGCTTCCCTGGTGGTGCAGTGGTTGGGGGTCCGCCTGCCGATGCAGGGGGCGCAGGTTCGTGCCCCGGTCCGGGAGGATCCCACGTGCCGCGGAGCGGCTGGGCCCGTGGGCCATGGCCGCTGGGCCTGCGCGTCCGGAGCCTGTGCTCCGCAACGGGAGAGGCCACAACAGTGAGAGGCCCGCGTACTGCAAAAAAAAAAAACAAAAAAAAACTTAATTGTGACAGTTTTTAAAATATATGAAATTTATTCAACAGCCAAGAGCTTCTTTAGGAATTCCATCTATCTTGCATTTGTACTCCACTATAAAAATTCAAATAAGCAAATTAGTGCTGATTTCTGTTCAGTAAGACTTCAAATAGAAATCCTATATTTTTCTAGGTGGGAAGAACTGGCCCACCTACTGAGCTTTTAAATAGTAATCATCACAATCATCATCATAGTCCTAGCATATGCTTTCATATATTTTTCTCATTTAATCTTCAATAATCCCACCAGGCAGATAATGCATGAAATACAAATATTCAGTTTATGGATGGGAAAACCAAAGCTCAGGATGGTTAAGTGACGTGCCCAAGGTCATGCACTCACAAATGGCAGAAAAAGATCTCGAACCTGGGTTTTTCAAGCTCTAAGTAAATACCATTACTTTCCACAGTTTGCACTGAACTGTATCTCACTGTATGACAGCCACAAATTACTTAAGTGAAGGAGGGGAGGGAGTGTCTTAGGCAAAACAGGATAGAAAGGGGGAGAAGAGCAGCCAGACACTGTGAAACAGAGATGATGGAGTTGCTCTTCCAAAAGAACAGCTTCTCTCTTCTCTAAGAGTAAATTTCTGGAGAGGGCCCACTTGCCAGCAGCAGCAATCCCCCGCCAGGGTCAACACCACTGTGTCACCTGTCCCTGCCCCCCCAGGAGCCTGCATATCTGCAACGTCCACACTCTTCCTTATCTTAGGTCCCACACTCCTCTCACTAGATGGTTCTCAGAAGAGGCCAGGGAAGTTCTCTGTGGTAACAGAAGACAGTCCTGACCATTCATGGATTGGAAAGAGAAGGCAGGTCTAACACTGAACAAGAAAATTTTAATAACGAGAAATCCAAAGTCACAACCCCATGTTAATCAGAAAAGTAACGTGGGCATTTGAAGTGTAGTTACACATAAGAGCTTTCAAAAATACATTTGTGGGACCTCTCAACTGTGCCCTTTGGGAATTAAAATTTCTATTTATTGGTATTTGTATGCTTATAGTTTTCCATGATAAATGGCAGAAACTCCACCAGCAGAAGTTTGTTCTGGAATATCAAAGAAATATGCAGGATGCCATGTCTTTGGCACACATTGAAGAGCACCCAAGACCATCAAGATATATAAATAAAAATAACATTACAAAATGGAAAAACAACAACAAAAGCACTATATCTGCCCTTGAAATGTTCAGATATTTATCTTCTTAATTGGTCCATAAAGACAATTTGGGCAGATGTCCAGGCATCAGGTGTCTGCTTTTAAGCTCTTCTTTATCTTCATATTTCTCATCTCTCTTTCTTTTTAAAGGCCCTGCTATCTGATTATACTCTGCAAGCTTTAACTTTCTAACACTCCCCTGTGGTTTAGATCAAAATGATGATATATCCATTTATGTTTAATGCGTTTTCATTTCATTCAGTTCGGAATTGCTTTAGATCTTTGCTCAAACCACTAAATTTAGTTTTTAGGAATTCACCTTCAAGAATTAAGACTCCAACCTCTTACTTCTATCTTAAGTATGTTTAGTTCATTTTAGTAACACTGCAGACCTAGGGTACATCCCAGTCTAGAGGCAGGTATTTCTTAGGTGAATGAATATACAAGTGGAATTGCCACTTGTCATCATGTGTATCCTAAAAATACTAAGACCATTCACTGTGATCAGCCATGACAGAGTATCTTTTCCTCTTATGCTCACTATAATTCCTTCACTAAAATTACTATTCCATTTCTATTTTTATAAAATGTCATCTTTGTGGAGTTTGATTTAATGAGAATAACTTTTTAAATATAGCTAACTTGACACTTGCCTTGCAGCAAAAGAATAAAAAATTTTGAATTCCATATCTCGGATCACAGTAAGAAACAATAATCCTATGCATCTCCCCCTACCCACTGAATGAGCCGCAAATGACAGCCTGTTGGGTGTTCTGTCCTCTTGCTCTTGCATTACCACCTTCTTGCCTAGTTTTCCTTACACACTCTATGATCTGCTCCCAGTACCTCCCAACTCCTCGCCTCACCACGTTCCTACCTCTTTACCTCGTGCTGTTCCTTTTGACTAATGTGCCTTCCTCTTCCAACTTTATCTGGAGAAACTTTTGAGGTACCACTCAAATGCCTTATTCTCTAATGGATACTGGTGTTTCCTCCTCTGATCCCTCAAAGTACCTTATAGCATTCATGATGACTACACTGTGTTATGGACATTGTCTGTCACATTCCTTTCCTTTTTTCCTCCCTCCCTCCCTCCCTTTTTCTTCCTTTCTTCATGAAATTTACTGAGCAGCCATCATGCACTAAGCACCTATCTTCACAGTGACTTACCTCCACTCCTATACTCCACTTTGCTCCATTCAGCAACAGTTCTCTCCACAAAGTCCACCCTCTGGGGTTGCCAGATTTACCGAACTGAAAAGCGAGATGCCTGGTTAAATCTGAATTCCAGATAAACAATGAATATTTTTTAGTATAAGTATGTCCCGTGTAATATTTGGGGCATAGTTATACTAAGAACTTCAAATTTAACCAGGTATCCTGTATTTTATCTGGCAACTCTACTACCATCCCACCATTCCACTTTATGGGATGCATACTTATTAGATATAGCATATGCCCAATATAAATAAATGACTTCTATTTTGTGATTATATATATATATAATATATATATTTATATATATATATATGAAATACTACCCCGTTGAGGGGCCAAAACAAGTCACTAGTGGAGATCAGTATTCTTAACCAAGGATGCACTGAAAATCAAGTAGAAGCCATTTCTTTTTCTTTCTTTCTTTCCTTTTTTTTTTTTTTTTTTTTTTGGCCGCACCTCGCAGCATGTGGGATCTTAGTTCCCTGACCAGGGATCAAACCCAGGCCCCCTGCATTGGGAGCATGAAGTCTTAACCACTGGAGTCTTAACCACTGGACTGCCAGGGAAGTCCCAGAAGCCATTTCTTGACCCCAGGCCTACAGAACCAGAAATTCTGCGGGTGGGCCAGGAGATTCTGATGATTGCTCTCCACTGAGAACAACTGGTACAGACCTTACCAGAAAATCATGGCATGTTTCTAACGGTTATCCTTTCTTTAGTATAGCTTAGTTGGGACTTGGCAGCATTTGACAAACAGTTGTTCTGTTTGGCAATCGGAGGTAAAACTACTGGGATTAACCTCGGACATTCCTGGCTTGGCATAACATCGTTTTAACTATATTCCAGCAGAACAGCAACAAATTCTATGAATATAACACATCTAACCCAAAAGAGAATGATGTCCTGGCAAGAAATGAAAGCAAGCCTCGACATGCATCAGTGACTTGACTTTTCACACACATATATCTCTCTGCCAACAAGGATTCGTGAATATGTTGTTCTGATGAGAAGCTACACAAAACTGAATGCCTATTTTGGCACCATGCTAAGGGATGCCTCTTTTATTTCTGGCTTATTCTAAACTCCCCCTCCCTAAAAAAATTACATGATAGGAGAGGCAACTAAGAAGGGAGGCAGGCTATAATTCATCCAGGTGCACTAATTTCTGAATGGTCAGCTCTACAAAAAAAAAAACAGGTGCATCTGACCTTCCAGTTCATTGGGAAAATATCAAAACCCTATGGAAGTAACAGGAGCACCATCAGTGCCCAGCACCTAAATGTGACCCCTAACCCCTTCTGAGGGCCCACAGGCACATGAAAAGCAGTCCCAGGCCACTCAAGACACAACTGAGTGTCCCCATCCCACTGAGGTCTGAGCCCCTGGCTCAGTAAGCTCATTTCTTTTTTCCCAATCGTTTAATTTAGGAAAGCCTGAAGAAGGCATTTCAATGAATTTCCAAAGTTTCCTCTGTCCTAACGGACCTTCCTTAACAAGAATCATCATATTAATTAATTAATTAATTAATATTTCAAGAGAGACCGGTTTCTCTCTAAACAAAACTTGATGATACAGTGGTTATTTTTGTTTGCCTTCCACAGGAACTGCTAGAGCCTGCCAAGTATCTCCACTCTGCTGACAAATTCAGTCTTATTACATATCGTGATTACTAATGTATTCTGTACATACCCCTTGAGCTGCGTCTCACTCAGGGAAATGTCCGTATCAGAGTGAGCCCATCAGAAATTCTGAAAATTTCAAAAGAGACTTTAAAATTGTCTTCTCCTAAGGTTTTTTCCCCCGAGTCTTTATGAATAACATTCCCTCCTACTTACATAAAAATTATTTTCAAGTAACTCATTATAACTATCTTCAATTTGCCTTTGGAATCTGCCTATGTGAGATTTGAAATCAAGAGGCTGAGAGAATTGAAAAGTCTTAATGAAAGCCTTTCCAAGATCCTCATAGAGGATGTATTTTATTTTTCTTCTTGGAGTTTAATAAAACTAAGATTCACTGGACAGGGGCCAGTGAGCTACAGGAATATGAACTTTTGCCTTAAAAGTAATAAAAATAAAAACATAATGCAAGTCACTAATGCAGGTTCAGGATGTCGTATGACCTCCAGTCCATCACTTGTGTAAATCTGATGTCATGTGGGGAAGGTAATCAAAAAATAAGCAAAGCTGGGCTTCCCTGGTGGCGCAGTGGTTGAGAGTCCGCCTGCTGATGCAGGGGACATGGGTTCATGCCCCGGTCTGGGAAGATCCCACATGCCGCGGAGTGGCTGGGCCCGTGAGCCATGGCCGCTGAGCCTGCACGTCCGGAGCCTGTGCTCCTCAACGGGAGAGGCCACAACAGTGAGAGGCCCGTGTACCGCAAAAAAACAAAACAAAACTAAACTAAACTAAACAAAAAAAATAAGCAAAGCTTAGACAGGGAATATCAGAGTAAAGCATTTAAGTGAAAATGTATAAAAAAATATTTTTTTGCTAAAGCAGTAGTCACTTACCTAAACAAATGCACTTATGCAAGACATGTTCATAGAAATTAAAAGTTGTCAATTTTCTTAATGTTTTGAAATAATTCTTTAAACATTTTCTAATACATTACTGTCAATATTTAAGAACTGCATTATATATGTTTAAAATGACCCTAAAGAGTATAAAGACCTACAAATATCATATGATACTGCTTATATGTGGAATCTTAAAAAATGGTACAAATGAACTTATTTACAAAACAGAAATAGAGTCACAGATATAGAAAACAACCTTATGGTTAGCAGCGGGGAAAGCGGGGGAAGGGATAAATTGGGAGATTGGGATTGACATATACACACTACTATATATAAAAGAGATAACTAATAAGGACCTACTGTACAGCACAGGGAACTCTACTCAATACTCCATAATGACCTACATGGGAAAAGAGAATCTACAAAAGAGTGGATATATGTATATGTATAACTGATTCACTTTGCTGTATACCTGAAACTAACACAACATTGTAAATCAACTAGACTCCAATAAAAACTTTTTTAAAAGAGTATAAAGATCTCTTGTCCCTTTACAAAATAAAATATCACACTTCCAACTTTAAAAGTTTTTAACTTTAACTTTAAAGTTCCAACTTTAAAAGTGAAAATCTTTTCTTAAATATCAAAGCATTTCCATATTTCCTAAAAGATTTATCATTAAGCCACAAATTCTCCAAATAAAAGCCAGGGAGTAGATACTGTATCAGCTGGAACACAAAGTATCATGAGGACAGTTCATATTGCCTCCCCATACCAATCCTCACCTGCTCCCTCCACCAGTAAAACCAAGCACAACACTAAATCAAATCTTCCTCCTCTTTCCACCACCTCAACAGTGGCTCTCGCCCAACGTGGCACAACAGCCTGATTCTGCTCATGATCTGGGCACCCCTGATTCCCAATCCACAACTCCAGTGTTGACTTTTTTCCTGAGAACACATCCTAAGGTTCCACCTGCCTTGTGGGCAACACCATACAGATGTTCCAACACAACTTGAAAAGCCTCATGACCCAAACACACCCCAGCTCCAACTCCAATGCCACTCCTTGCTCCATGTTCCTGGGCTCTATTAACGCACCACCATCCTCTCAACCACAGCATGAGCTCTGAGACAAGCGGTTAAGATTCAGATGGAGCAAATTACTTCTCTAAGCCTGTTTCCTTTCTGTAAAAGCTGATGATAACCTCCTGTAGATGGTCACTGGGGTGATTAAATGAGATAATGATAAAGTAGGTACCTTATCATTAGATATTCCCCTTCCTCACTCTCTATATTCAATCGCTTGCCAAGGCCTATTAACTGCCAATCAAATGTGTCTACAATCTTTCCCCTATGTCCTCTTCCTACCATCATTGTCCTGGTTTGGATACTCAGCACTTCTACCCTGAACAATTGCAAAACTCCTGGACTAGTCACCTTGCTCCCTTTCCTCTCCAACCTGCTTGCCTACAAGCTCCATGAGATAGGGATATAATGAGTCTTATTCCTTTTGTCCATTTTCCCAAAACCCAGCACAGTGCCTAGCATGGAGTAGACGCTCAACAAACACTTCATGACAATGCTGACTGGCTCCAAATTAATCATCCAGACATAACGAAGCCATGCTCTAAGAACGATCTCCATCTCATGAGCACTGAAGGAAGTCCTTTGCATACTGACTCGTCATAACATTATGCTCAGAGGCCTACGGTCCTAAAACTTCTCTGTTTCTCCCCCATGGAACCCATTGTGGTATATCAATATGGAGCCACTGGGCCCAGATAAGTAGTTAGTAAGCAAAAAGTTTATTCAACATAGGCAGAAAATCATAAGATGTGTTAAATAACGATAATTTGATAGTAAGTAGAGCGTGTATATGTTAAACACAGAAAGAAAGGGATAGAAGGACCAAGAGACAACTATTTTTCAGTATGTATTAAATATACATGAGGTACCTGGGCTCTGAATATTCATGATACACTAAATATACAAGAGGCACTAAATATTCATGGTACTCAATATTCATGAGGCCTTAATTTGGCCACTCATTCATTGGTGACACCCATTCTAGCCCCATGTGTCCTTTGCCCAAGAAACACAAATAAAACCCATGACTATTCAGCAGGCTGACTGGCAAGCTACAGCTGTGGCCAGGCCCACTTGTCCCTACATCTTTCCAACAGAGTAAGTGTGTGCCATTAGCCTAAGGTCCCTTCTGTCTGTGCTCTTCCTTGAACTTTAACTCTGGTCTCCAAACCATACTATTGTCAGAAAAGCCTGATGCAACGGAAAAAGAGAGAGACAACCATTGCCTACCCCAGGATTCAGGCAGGGTGGTCCTTCCACCCACTTGTACCTTGTCCTAAGTATGTGAACCTCTCTGCCAAAAAATTATTCCTCTTACTGACCTGAGTTCTGACCCCCTAGGTCCTGTCCTTGAGGATACAGAAAATTAGGTCACCCCTCCCCCATGTGACAGCCCTTTAGATTCCTTAAGACATTTATCAGGCACACCTGAGTCTTCCCTTTACAGACAAATATCCCTTTTCACTATTCTCCCTTACACATAAATTTTCAGTCCTTTCACCAACATGGTTGCTGTCCCTTGAGGGCATCCAGAACTTGGCATTGTCCAAAGTAAAGGACTTACAGCACACACAGAAGAAATCAATTACCTCCCTTGACCTCTATCATGCTCCTCCTAATGCAACCTAGGATTAGCTTCTCCGCTGGCCACGTTGCAGAGCTAACTCTTGTCTGGCTGAAGTGGAGTATGGGTAAAGATGACTGGCATACGTGGGGCGAAGGAGCAATGGCCCTCTCTTGAAGCACTATGAAAGTCTGTAGTTAATAGGTATGAAGATGAAGAGAGAGTTGTTGAAGCAAACAGCAGTGAATTCAAGAAAGGAGAGAGAAGCCCAATCTGGAAGTGGCAGTGGAGACCAGTCTTCCCTCTACCCCTGAGGGTGTTATGAAGGAAGTAATGTGGTCATAGCAAAAAGACAAAAAAGAGTTTGAAGAAAAAAGTCAAAGACACAGGAGAGTTTGCTCATACTAGAGCAGCATGTGAAAGATACACGGATGACACAGAAGAGTGAGTGAAATGGCCAGTGTTGAAGTGTGGAGGGTAGAAAGCTGATAAGTCAGCATCAATAACTACAAGCTATCAGCATGTTTACATTCACCATTGCCAACAAGTTAGATACCTACGCAGTAGCATGGGGTCTTTCAAAAAGCGAGAGAAAGATAGTATATAAAGGCAGTAGTTAGAAGTGAAAGAACCATAACTCTGCTTTAAATAGATACCTTGAGGCAGTCCGTTATTTTTCAATGCTGGTTCATTTACTTGAATTGTGTCATCTTCAAGGTAGAAGTAGATTTTATAGCATCTTATTCTATAGTTTTCTTGAATTTTATCAGGCAATTCATCTTCTAAATAGGCATCAAAAGATAATACCTGTTGGGATCATAATTAGAAACTAAGAAATGAAAAAAATTCAGCAAACTTAAAATCAATAAAGCTACTGCCTGTATACTTTTTGTTAACGTAAAGAAAAAATTTGAGGAAGTTTTTGCAAGAAGACATTCTACACATCAGCTATGAGAATGGATATACAGTCTAGGTTACAGTATATAAAGATTATTTTATATTTTCATCACTGTCTGGTTAGAATGAGGAAATGATATTCAAGCAATAAATCCATCATTCAGCTCCACCATAAAGTGAACTAGCGTCTGTCTTTGGAATCTCACAGTGGGATTCCATATGTATGTGTTACAGACAAAATAATATTCTTTCCCACAAGACGAATATAAGTTTTGCCATTTTTTTCTCATTAAAAATACCACAAAGCTACCTTGGTTCTAGGATAATAAAATTGTTCTCATCTCTGGTCCTGCTGATTGCTTGCCTTGAGGCAATTCAAACAGGCGGAGCTGAAATTCTTCCAATGCACTGGAGACCCCACCCTACACTTCTTCAGGAACCTCAAAGAGCCTAGCTCAATGCTAGACCCAGCCTCATTTTATTGTGTGTGTCGGGGTGGGGGTGGGGGGTAGACGTGGGTAGGAGAGGTAGATTCTAAAGTAGTTACGGTAAAAATCAGAGCGAGTCAAAAATACCCTTGAAAATTCCTTAACTACTTTGGAAAACTGTGCCTCTCAGTAAGTACAACACAGCCCGTTTTTCTCCCATGTTGAAGCAGAAGACTGACTGCCTCTTCAGTTGAAGACCAGTTGAAATAGCTTCCTTAGGTTTAAGTGCCATGTTGTATGAATAATACATACCCTTCACCATTAGAATCACTCTCAACACAACGACCTGCTTACACACACTAAGAAAGACATGGTAATTGAGGACAATTGAAGGAACAGTAGATTCAGGCTACCATTTCAAGCTTGGCCTGGGGCACAGGCTCCTTCAGGGCTCCATTTTAATACTTCCTTTGCTCTCATTTTTGTTCAATTTTTATAATTAAAGTTGCAGAAGTTAAGTGTACATCTGTTGTAACACCAAGTTAATTCAACATAGACAATGTATATGTGAGTGAGGCTGTTAGGCACAATCTAACCTCTAGGGGTGGTCAGTTACCCTAATTAGGAATATATGCTCCAGGATTGTTTGGCAAATTTCTATCAGAAGCCCATGCTTCAGAAGTGGCTGACAAAATGCCTCAGTAGTTTATCTCTGATCAACAGAAGAGGCTTTGCTAATCACCATAAAGAATATTAGAAATGAGTTTTAGCTAGTGAAATAATTGTATTCAAAATGAATGGATCAGTTACAAATATTGACCAGCCACTGTCTTTACCAGAACAGGTTCTAGGAATCTAGTGAGCCCAGAGACCTATACCTTCAAAATGGCACCTCTGTCTTCATTCCAAAACGGTCCTATGTTCAGCTGCTTTCTTGGGGAATTTATCTGGCCTGATTCCAGTTAGAAAGTTAGCTAAACTCACTACTAGAATGTTGTCATATTTGTGTTGAGTGAACATTTCCGATAAGATGCTGTTGGATGGGTACAGGGTTTCCTTCTGGGGTGATGAAAATGTCTTGGAACCAAATAGAGGTGATGGTTGTACAACACTGTGAATATATTAGATGCCACTGAACTGCACGCTTTAAAATGCCTAAGGGTTAATTTTGTTATGTAAATTTTACCTCAATTTTTAAAAAAAATTGTGGGATGCCGAATTATATTGAACACTAAAATAGTAAATGTTATGTTATATGAATATTGTCTCAATTTTTTTAAAGTAGGGGGGGAAAGATGTTGTTGGAACACCTAAAAGGACAAGAGAGCTGGGGTTCCATCAAGCTTTCAGTAGAGGTAGTGAGGAAGAGCAAAATATGCCACCCTAGAAGGTGCCACTTTAGAATGTGGATTATTTTGAGCTGAAGACGGAGCCCAGCACACCCAGGAAGAACTTTTTACCTCTCCCTTAACTGCCTAAAAGAACCTAGACACGAAACCTGCACCAGGAAGAGATCTATTACTAGAGAAAACTTATTTATATCAGAAAGTCTTATCCAGCATGGCATGGCAAACATTTGTTTACCAAACACTTGCTCTTCTCATTTTCCTGTGAATGATCTTTGAAGCCCCAGACCTCTACCCTCGTCTACTTAGCTCAGGATGGCATATAAGCATCAAGTACCCAACTGCCAAAGAGTCTCATATTTTTATGGGGCTCCGATATGTACAAAATTTCCTTTTCTTCCATTAATCTGTATTATGTCAATTTAACTATTAGTCCAGAGAAAGAATCTAGAAGGGAAGAAGGGAAAAGTTTTCTGCTCCTACAGTAATATTCAATCTGAAACTTTTTTTCTTTGTAATTGGGTAGGAAAGTGTAGAGAGACTATTCATACCCCACCTACCTTTATGTATTGAATGCTACTGGTATAAGTTTGTGCATGACCAAACTGCCAGAGATCAGCTGACAATATTGTCAAGCATATAATCATTAAATATTTATCAAGCAAATGATGCACTGAAAGAGAATAAACGATGCTCAGTGGAAACAAAGAGAAAGAAAGACATGATTTTAGGTTGGACTTCAATATTTCCAGAAGAGGGACAGACTGATATTTCATGTTCTGGTCCCCTGAGAATACAGGGCTGACGAACTCCAGCATGAAAGGTAGAGAGCAAGTCAGAGCAGTAGAGATGGAAAGATAGAAAAAGAAGAGGGAGAGGAAACTGTAAAATGTAGCAAAATGGCATTTGAGGGAAGAGATACCAAAGAGATTAAAAGTGATCTCACAAAGGTGAAAGACCTAATTGCAATGGAACTTGATGTACCAGAGAATCCAGAGAGAACAATCTAAAATAAAAACTGCGAGAAATGAAAATTTATAGAAACATAATTATGATACAAGGTTTCATCATAATTTATGATGTCAAGCAGAGGCTAGATAAATAAGGTCCTAGAGGATGTAATTGGCTGTAATTTTCTTGAAAACGGAATGTAAATGTCATTTGGCAGGTTGTGTGATCTTCCATTCCCCACAGGCCTCTACAAGCCCTGTATTATATGAGGTTACCTACCTGATCCCCAAGGCATTCAGATTTTTGATGCTAGCCAAGAGGATATAAAATCTGAAATCAATTAGCTTTAAATACTAGATATGTGATATTTCCTCATATAATGGAAAAAAATTTAATGTTAATATTTCTGAAATCAGATTCTTCCTACAAGTAAAGCCAAAAGAAACTCAAAGCAGTCAGGAATGCATTTTAATGAGGAACATAGATGTAACTTGATGTAAGGTGTAAATTTAGCCTTGTGGGGAAGGAGTTAGTTCTGTTTTCATGTCAACTGAGTTCTCTGCTTTGCACTGCATATCCCAAATAGCTGGATTTTAACATCAATTTGGAATCCTAATTTTCACTTAAAATGTTTTCAAAATGTTAATGTCTGATGTAGCATTGACATAAAAATGCTAGAAGATTGTCCATCGTGTGCTAGGCAATGCAATCATAAGGCAAAAACAAAAGTCTAATCTCTCAGAATAAATCACAGAATTTTAGAAGATCGTGAAGCTGGTATGACCAATGCATGAGTCATAAAGACTATTACTCAGGAACCAAACATCTGAGTGTCAAAAGCTTACAGCTGAATTCCTAGAGAAGCTGTTAGGAAAGAAAGAAGCACCAGTAATATTCAATAAGGCTCAACATTTTATAAAGAGATCAACATCATAAGTCTAAGTTTAAAATGTTTATGTTCTATTTAATGAAAAAGGCTCAGATTTAAATTGCGAGGTACTAAAGAAGAAGGTACATAATAGTAAGGATAAATGCATGCTATCATAGGTTAGTTAGTAGACAATAAAAATTTGTGTACATTTAATGCAGTGTTGTTTATTCTTCTGGAAAAAGATGTTATTATTATGTTTTTTTGATGTGGACCATTTTTAAACTCTTTATTGAATTTGTTACAATACTGCTTCTGTTTTATGTTTTGGTTTTCTGGCCATGAGGCATGTGGGATCTTAGCTCCCCGACCAGGGAACGAACCTGCACCCACTGCATTGGAAGGCGAAGTCTTAACCACTGGACTGCCAGGGAAGTCCCCAAGCTGTTATTAAATCAATGGTTTCTCTTATGACTACGGAATCTCAGAATTAAGGAAATAAACTATAATGAGTTTTGTATTGCATATAGAGGATGGCTCCTTTATACATGACAATGGTATATTTTAAGAAATTTATCATATGTGAAGGGCAGCACAATACAACATCCCAAAATATGCTTCTTTGGCATAAGAATTATCTTGAGCTGATCATTTTTAAGAAACAGCTGAGAAAGGAGAAGCTCTGAAATGTGAGTAAAAGTTATCCTTTTGTAAGAGACTTTTTACATTTTTAATGGAAATCTCCATTGGTAAGGGTTTCTCCCTCTTTGTGCCAGAAAAAGGAAGATAACTATGTCTCTAGAAATGCATCAATGGAGAAAGCATGAACTTAAATCTGCATAACTGTACCGACCTTTACTGTGCTTTGCCAGATAACCTCCCATAACTGGCTCCCCATACCCCAAACATCTTTTGCCTTTAGCTGGAACTAGTATTTAAGGTGGTGGCTTGGGATATTTGGGAAAGTTACTCAGTTTTCCTGGTATCTCCCATGTATACAGGAGGTAAACATGCTATTAAACTTGTTTGTTTTTCTCCTGTTAAGCTGTCTTTCATTACAGGGGGCACCTCAGCCAAAAACCTAGAAGGGTAAAAGGAAAATTATTTTCCTTCCCTACATAGGCTAATTTACAAAAAAAAAAAAATTTTAATAAATTTAAACTACAGAAATCATAGCCATCGATCACAAACAATACAACTAAAAATGTATCATGTAACTATAAACAAATATTGTCACCTCTAATAATTACTGTGAGGAGAGTAAATTTTAAAAGACAAAAAATAAGTAGAGAATTTAATAAAATTTAAAGAGGTACAAACCTATAAGATACAAGCAAATCTGTAATCTTGGGTAAATTACTGGATTTAGATTATAACATATGAGAATTTAGAGTTAAAGACAGCCAACGCAGGTAAATGTACTAACTCAGTGATTCTCAGCCTTCTTGGCTTCTCATTAGGAACTTAAAAAACAAAAAACAAACAAAAAAACATACCCAAGCCTAAATAAATTAAACAGGAATCTTGGAGGCAGTTAAGAGGGGCATTAGTATTTTTTTTAAAGCTCCACAAGTAATTCTGAAATGCAGTCACAGTGAGCAATGGATTGAACAAAAATTTTTGAAAGTGCAAAAATTTGTTATAAGGAAAACAAGTCTAAAGCAAAAAAGGATAAAAGCACAAATAGATAAATTCGAAAGGAGAAAAACAACTGCAATAAATAAATTCAAGAGTTTTTATTAATAAATAAAATAGGTAAGATTCTAGCGTCAGGGAGGGAAAAAACTTTCCTCTACCCTTCTAGGTTCTTCTGACTGGTCTAACGAATTAAACTGACATGAGACAGATTAACAGGAGAAAAACCAAATTTCATTATGTACGTATAGGGGCTCCATAAGAATATGAAGCCCAAAGACAAGTTAGGCAATTGAAGCTTATATGCCATCTGAGAGAAGGGGAAGGGGATAGGGGTTGAGACTTCAAAAGGGAGGAAGGCAATTCACAAGAAGATGAAAAAAAGCAAATGTTTGGTAAACAAACGTTTGCTGGGCCATACAGAAGCAATGGGAGACAGAGAGGAATTTTAACTGACACTTTGCTAGGTTCCTCCCTGTCTCCCTTCATTGAACAGGTCCTGTATCTAAATTCTTTTAGGCAGTTGGGGAGAAAGTCAAAGGTTCTTCCTTAGCCTTTTGGGCCTTGACTGTTTTCAGCTCAGGATAATCCACATGCCTAAGAGACACTATTTGGGGTGGCAAATTTTGCTCCCCTGCACTAGCAAAGCTAATCAAAGAATGTAAATAAATAAAATCAGAAACAAGATAGTGCACGACATAGAGATGTAATAAATTATAAGATGTAAGTTATCTTATTATAATAAATTATTCAAGCTTTTATGAACATAAATTTTAAAACCACAATTAAATAAGTGATTTTCTGTAAGAATTGTGAAGTATCAAAACACAATGAATAAACCAATAACCAAGTAAGAAGTAAAAAAATTACCGAAGTATTGCCCCAACAAAGGCTCCAACCAGGATGATTTACTAATAGATTCTTTCAAGCTTTCAAGGAAAAGAAAAGCACCACTTTATATAACTCCCGCAGGATACCAAAAAAGATGGAAAGCTACAAAGGTGAATTCCAATGCCTGATACACAAGGTATTAAAAAAAAAAAAAAAAAAAAAAAAACAACTATGGAGCAATAGTTTTCACCCTGGCTTCACATTAGAATCACCTGTAGAGCTTTATAAAATCGTGATGTTCGGGCCACATCCACACCTATACACACCCACACACAATGAAATCAGAATCCCTCAGGTCAGGCCCAGGTATCAGTGATTTTAAAGCTCCCCAAGTGATTACAGTGTGCAAGCCTAGGTTGAGAACTACTGTTCCAGAGCAATTTCACTACTTGTGATTTATAGAGCAAAGATCCTAACTAAAATACAAGCAAACAAAATTCAAGAGTCCATAACAGTCATAAGCAAACTACACAAAAAGCATTTTCCTCACAGATGCAAAGATGTTTCTAAATTAGGAAGTAACAGCAAATATATAATGATCTCAAACTGTTTCCTACCACATACGTTTTAAAATTCAAGAGTAATTCCTTAACAGGATAAAAAAGCATCTGCTTTAAAACAATAGCCTAAATATCCAGTATTATATGTAATTGAACTATGTGTCTGCTACAATCAGGAACAGAACAAAAATGCCCCTACCAACATCATGATTTAATATTTTTTAGGAGTTCTGGACAATGTAAGAAGTAAAAATATTAGCAATAAAGAGACAAAAGCTATCATTATAGATAGATAAAATAATGGCATAGGGAAATGCTAAAAAAACTAAGAATAAATAAAAGATTTCAGCATAACCACAACTGAATCAAAAATATTCTTATGTACTAGCAATAACCACCTGAAAATACAGTGGAAGAAAAAGGTATGTTCACAATAGAATAAAAAATTACAGAACACTTAAAAATAGTTTTAATGAAAACTCTGTGACCCAGATAAAACTCTAAAAGTATTATATAGGAAAACTTGACAAATAATAGGACAGGTGAAGTATATTCTGGATAAACAGACTAAAATAACATATTTCAAATGGATATTTCATTGGTGTTTTGGAAGGACTTGAAAAAATAATTCTAATTTCATCTGATAAACAGTCAGCCTATTAAAGATAATTATGAAAATTAAGAGTAATGTAGAAGACCTAACTCTCCTAGATTTTATACCTTACTTACTATTATGCTTCAGTTATTAAAACAGTGCAAAACCAGAGTAATAAGAGACACACTAGTGTGTGGAAAAGAATAGATAGTCTGGAAATAGGCTCTATTACATATAGGAATTTAACACATGATGAAAGAGGAATCATATCAGCAAGTGAAAAAAGTACTAACTTGGAAAACCATCAATGTATATCTCCACTTAAAATAAATTATAACCCAAAATAAATACCAGATGGATTATCAGCTTAAATATAACAAATCAATCCCTTTTACCCTCCAAAAAAAATTATATATGTGGCAAAGCCCTGAAAGGGAGGATGACCATTCCAGACTTAAGAGAAAAAGACAAAATTATGAAAGAAAATATTAAAATTTAACTACAAAAAGAAGTTATAACTTCAATAGGCTAAAATATAAATTAAAAACAAGCAACATACAAATAAGAAATTTAGAACATAGGACAAAAGCTTAATTTATAAAAAAATTTTTAATTAATCCTTAAAGGATCTTAAAAAAGAAATGAAAACAGAACTTAAAATGCAGGAGAGGTTCAATTTAAAAAAGGAAAATATTCACTCTAAAAAAGTATCAGGTAAGTACAAATTAAAATAACAGTGAGGTGCCGGTTTTGTTTGTTTCTCCTATTAAATGAGCCTGGTAGGGTTATTCATAACCCATGGTATTTTAAATTATTACAGTTCTTCTGAGGTAGTGTGATGCTCTGAAGAGCCATTTTAAAATTCCTATACTTCTTCTCAGGAACTCCATTTCCGGGCATGCAGCCCAAAGAACCAAACCAAAATATGGAGAAACATATGTGCAAAGATGTTCTTTGCAGCATTTTTTTTATTACACAAAAAAATTAGAATGGGGTAAATTAAAGATCTAACAAGAAAGGAAGGATCTGGTGAATTATGGCACATGTATGTATTCTATGGAATATTATGAAGGCAGTAGTATGATGTTTTTTAAAACGATGCAGCAATAAGAGAAATGCTTAGGATATGCACAAATGTCCAGTGGAAAAAAACCACAGGACTGAAAATGGTAACATACTACAATTATGTTTTCAAAACCATGTATACTTAAACTATGCTTTATAAACCATAATTATGCTTTTCATAAACACTGGCGGGGGTGGGGAGAAAGTAACAAAATGCAAGTAATGGCGGCAACTCCAGTGGCGGGCTGGCTGCGATGGACACGAGGGGCGGGGGGCAGTAACACAAAGCAAGCAATGGCGGCAACTCCAGTAGCGGGCTGGCTGCGACGCACACGAGGGGCGGGGGGCAGTAACACAAAGCAAGCAATGGCGGCAACTCCAGTGGCGGGCTGGCTGCGACGCACGTGAAGGGCGGGGAGCAGTAACACAAAGCAAGCAATGGCGGCAACTCCAGTGGCGGGCTGGCTGCGACGCACGTGAAGGGCGGGGAGCAGTAACACAAAGCAAGCAATGGCGGCAACTCCAATGGCGGGCTGGCTGCGACGCACACGCACACGCACACGAGGCGGGGTGGGGGAGTAACACAAAGCAAGCAATGGCGGCAACTCCAATGGCGGGCTGGCTGCGACGCACACGCACACGAGGCGGGGTGGGGGAGGAACACAAAGCAAGCAATGGCGGCAACTCCAGTGGCGGGCTCGCTGCGACGCACACGAGGCAGGGGCGGGGGGGAGGGGCAGCTGTGGAGAGGCGGGAACAGACCTGAGGTAGAAGCAGAATGGGCGGGGCACCCCGTGTTGCAGGAGTATTTCCAGTGGCCAGGGCGGGTGGGCGGAAGGAGCTGTGCCCTCCCCCCACCTCCTCCAGCGCTGGGCTCAGCCCCGCCCTCCTGCACTCCCTCGGCAGCCTGGACCTCTAGGCCACCAGCCCAGCTCAGGGGCCCCTGTGTGGGGTCCCTAAATTACCTTGCAGCCTTTTCGAGGGCTCTGACATCTCACAAGGGCCTTGTATTCCAAACCAAATGGAAAAGCTTTCTAGTCCCAGAAGTGCTTTGAAACCCCGGAAGTGCCTTGAAACCCCGGAAGTGCCTTGATGCCCCGGAAGTAATTGCCACCAAAAAAAAAAAAAGTCGCCGCCACTCTTCTCCGGAGCTCGCTGAAGGGTTGCGCGCCGAACCAAGCCTTCAGTCGATCCTGGATCTTTGTGACTTTTCCAAATAGTTTTGAGATCACAAACTCAGTGGAAGGACTTTGACATCTCTGGAACACGGAGAACTGTAATGGGCGAGTGAAAGAAAGGAGAAAGTTCCCTAAGCCGCGGGAGCGGGAGCGGGAGCGGCGCAAGGTAAAGGACCACAGGAGCGGCACTTAGGTAGGATCCCCCAGCAAACGCGGATGCCTCTGGGGGCCCAGTGACGTGGCCTCCTCCAGCCAGCCAGCTTAGGGCTCTGCATTACGTTCTGGGGGAGCCTAGCCGCCCGGGTGCCTGAAAGCTCAGAAGGAGGTCCTTGTGGCCTTCAAGCCGAGGTTTCCTGGGCTTCATCCTGTCAGGGAAATTCCACCTCCTCATTTTACTTCTCTTTATACTCTTCCCATTCCTCAGGTTCGCGTGTGGGTGGAGCAACCTCCAAAGACTACCTGATTCGGAGCACTCCGGGTTCCTCTCGTCCGTGGAATCGCCTCAGCGCCATCCCCTTTGTGCTTTGCCAGCCCCGTTCTAGAAGAAATGGCTTCTCCAGAGGATGCCTACAACCTGACAGGTATCTCCAAACATAGTTTCTATAGCTCCGTAAACCCTAAATTTGCAGCCATAGCTGAGGGTCAGAATAATGAGACTGAGGAAGCAGACGAGGGCCAGAGAAGCTGGGCTAGACAGCAAGACCAAGGCTCTTCAATAGCGATCCAGGGCATCCTGGGAACATTGATGGCAGAAGGAGAGGCTGCCACTAGTACAGAATGGAGCACAAGACAGCAGCCCAGCTCTGGAGGAAGATCAGCCACGGATGTCCCCTTTTCTGCTCCTCAAAGAATAGTGTCTGCCTCAGAGGTCAGAGAGAAGATAGAGATCAGCGACTTCTGTGACAGGAGAATGATGGTACATCGTGAGAAGCCACTTGGTGACCCAGGGGCACTCATTTTTGAAGAAGCCTCTCCAGCCCTAAAATTTCTAGGCGGACCTGACTATCATTCACAAATCCAAAAGCATCAAGATAAGAGTATGGTAATTGAGCACCCTTCTTCAGGAGGTGGCTGGTCTGACGTGGATGAGATTTCTGCCTTCAGATTCCCTCAGGAGGAGCGAGTCTCACTCAGTCCCGCAAGAATTTCAACGCCTCCATCCTTCACAGCTGAGCCTTTCATCTACTGGCCTAATTTGTATAGTGGTCCTTGGCATGACTCTGTCAGCTACTGGCCCAGTAGTCCCAAGCCTCCTTGCTCTTTCTTCATGGGCGGCAGCAGCAGCAGCAGCACATCCCAGGCTGGGAAGAGCAGCCAGAGTTCCTTGAGTGGTTATACCTTCAATCTTCCAGTGTACTCCCCAACCTGGCCCGGAGAACTGAAGGCATCAGGAGAAGATCAGTCTCCGAATTCTCATTCATTTCATTTCTCTACAAGTTCAGAAGCCGGGATGAAGGAGAGGAGACACCATCTCCAAGAGGAGACACCATCACATTCTTGGGGAGGACATGCATCTTGTTCCCTGCCAAGGAACCACTGGAAACAAAACCTACAGGAGGGTTTCATTGATACCCATTGTCACCTGGACATGCTCTATTCCAAGTTGTCTTTCAAAGGGACGTTTAACGAGTTCAGAGAAGTCTATAGCTGGTCCTTCCCTAAGGAATTTCACGGGTGCATCACTGATTTCTCTGATCCTCGCACACTGAAGGATGGTCTATGGGAGGAGCTGTTGAAAGAGGATCTGGTCTGGGGGGCCTTTGGTTGTCACCCCCATTTTGCACGTTACTACCAGTTGTATCACGAAATCGATATTGTGCAAGCCTTACAGCACCCCAAGGCTGTAGCATATGGAGAAATTGGCTTGGATTACTCCCATAAGTGCAGCACACATATCCCACAGCAGTGGAAGATATTTGAGAGACAGCTGCAGCTGGCCGTGTCTCTAAAGAAGCCCGTGGTGATCCACTGCCGAGGAGCTGAGGAAGATCTGATGGTCATCCTGAAAAAATATGTGCCCTCTGACTACAAGATCCATAGGCATTGCTTCATTGGCAGTTACGCAGTCATCAAGCCCCTTCTGGACTACTTCCCCAACATGTTTGTGGGCTTCACTGCAGTCCTGACTTACCCTAACGCCTGGGGGGTCCGGTATGCTGTGAAACACATCCCACTGGAGAGAATCGTCGTGGAAACAGATGCTCCCTACTTCCTCCCTCGTGCAGTTCCCAAAAGCCTTTGCCCGTTTGCCCACCCAGGCCTGGCCCTGCATACGGTTCGAGAGATTGCCAGAATCAAAGAACAGCCACTCTCCCACACCTTGGCCACCTTACGAGAGAACACTAGACGCCTCTACAATATTTAAGCAGAGAGGGCACAGTCAGGAGTCTTCCAGAAAAGGGAGACCAGCAGGCTGACAACATAGACTTGGTTTGAACTCTGCCTGTGTCCCAGGTCAAGGATGTGTTTGGCAAGCCCATTGGAACAGAAGAAACCAGGACAGGATGTTCTCCGCAAAACTTCTTCATAAGACTCCTGCTTCTGGCTGGTAGGGTGGGGTGCAGTGGGATGGGAGGAAGACTAAGGGGAACTGCCCTTGATGTTATTAGGGGTTTCCTTCCCTCCCAGTTGTGCCAGGGTAGTCAGTAGAGAAGAAAGAGTTCCATAAGGTTCTGGTTTGCTAATCCAAATCCCTGTTCTCTGCAGCCTGTGTTTCTGAGCAGTTGGTGACTAAAGTCACCCACCTACTTGTCTTTGAAAAAAAAAGAGCAAGGAATGTTGAATTTTAGAAGTGAGCTAGGTGATTTGTTCCGTTTGTTCCCAAAATGTATTTGTTATTATAGGAATTCTATAGTCCATATGGGTTGTTATTAAATTTATAAATTCAGTGACTGTTCAACTTGCAATTTCTTATTTCTAAAGATAAACCAACAGTAGCATTTCATCTAAGAGGAAGTGAATTTAGATAAAAATTAGTTAATAGTCATAATGTGCCAGGGAGGGCTGTGGGGGACCTTAGAATCGATGGGAGCCAAATCGGTTGAATTTTACAACCACTGAGGAGATGAGTTTTGAATCTGAACTGAACTCCCTTCCCACACTTGGATAATTCCAAAGCTCTTCAGATAACTAGCATACTAGTAATAGCAACTCTTCATTCAAATTGCTCTGATTCTTAACAAGGCCCAAATGTATATCACTTAGAAATACCATTCTCCACAAGGGCAGAAACAGAGAAGAGCTTCAGCTGCCCATTTGGCAAACAGCCTTCCTCCTTGAGAAATTAAAATGAACTCACATTTTAAGGAAAACATTTGAGTTAGGAAATTCAGCTTTGCCATCCAAGGCACACACCTAAGTCTAGGAGTCCGATTACTGGATGAGAAATTGCATTTTTAAAATGGAAAATCTCTTTTACTCTTGAAAACTAAATCAATGAAAAGAGGCCCAGCATACTTCAGACTTCTCTAGTTTCCTTTGTGCCTGTTTATGAGGATCCAGAAAAATCAGCTGGCTCCTCACCATCTGGTTCTCAGCTCAGAAGTCTCCTCCACAGAGAAGCCCTCCCTGATCACCAATCTGTAAGTGTTCACCTCACCTGGGAGGAAAAAAATCCTGGACTTACTATTTTGATTTAATCCTAGCACTTAGCCCTGTCTGAGATTGTGTTGTTAATAGATATGTGTGTTCATTGGTTATCTTCCCCACTATATTGTAAGTTTACAAGCTTTGTCAGTCTCGTTCACACTGTACATACACCCGATGTTAGAAGAGTGCCTGGAACGGAGCAGGCACTCAGCAAAGATTTCTTGGATTAACATACGAATGAATAACTAACTCCATTAACACCTGGCAGTTAATGATAGTATTTGGGCGAGGTGGCAGATATTAGTAAGAGAATAGAGTAATAAGCCATCCTAGTTCTAGCATTCCTCTTTAATTTACAAGGCAAGGCAAGGTTGAAAGGCCACCTATATTCTGCAGGTAGATGTAATCCATAATAAAAGAAATAAATGAAAAAGATCAAGCTCTACCAGGAACTTGACAGTTCATATTTCCTATAAATAACACTGAATATTGCATAGATTTCCCCTTTGTTGGGAATCCAGTCTTTTGAGAAGAAGAAAGCCATAGCTGAAGTGCTTCACTTTCCTTAGTAGAACAAAAGAAGCTGATGCAGTGTTAAAGGTGCAACTTGATTATATTTTTCAAGACAGAAGACGTTCAAAAATTAAGCCAATGTTTTGAGTTAGGAAGGTTTTTTTTTCCATTTAATGTACACTTTAAATAGACATTGTTCACAGTGTGTCCCTCAACCCACTGGAGCCCTGAGCTTGTGATAAACAATTTTAGGGAAGAGGGTTCCACGGGCACACACTTCTGGTAAATAATGAGTTGTACAAAGTTCCTCAGATTTTTTTTTCATTTCACATTTCCTGTGATATGCTAATGTGAGTCACAAATACCCAAGAAGGTGTTTCTCCAAGTTACTTTTAGATTAATTTGATTAACTTGAGGTACAATTCAATGAGCTCAAGTTCTTTGGAAACACGACCTTAGTCACACTCTTGCTGTTGCGATGCCCTTATCACATTTTGTACATATCTCCACTCATCACATTCTAACATCCTCTTTCATTTACCTTTCTCACAACATAAGATCTGTGGAGAACACAATGTTATTCATCTGGTTCTAGCAAAGTGACATTACCAAGTGCGCATTTTAAAAATGGGTGTGAATGAATGGTTGCTTTTGTAAGTGCACAATCAACAAGATAAACAGGATATACACATATTATAATTAAAGTAAGTTTCCTTTCCAAAAAAAAAAAAAATGATCTCCTTCTTACATGGAGAAAATACTTTCCTTACCTGCTCCTCTCCCTCTACAATTTTGATGGCAAATGCACAGACCATACTCTGCAGTGTTTCTAACGTGCAGGAGAGAACCTTGCCATAATTCAGCTTTATTTCTTTAGGAAGGGGAGTGAGCAATATAGGCTTTTCTGAGTGTAGTACATCCAGAGTGGCCTAAGTCAAAACTCACAATCTTCCTTTACTTATTTCTTGAATACAGTAAAGAACACTTGTTTCATCTATTCATGTTACTAGTAAAAAAACAAAAACAAAAAAACACAAAAAACAAGAACCAAAGAAACCACAAACAAAAAAACCACAAAAAATTCCACAAAAACGAACAAAAAAAACCTCATGATCCAGATGTCCCTCCCTATCCCACCCCTCTAGGCAGTCACAGAGCACGGAGCTGATCTCCCTGTGTTATGCGGCTTTGAGACTACCAAAGAGCACAAAGTGGGGGGAAAAGTCCACAATCTACTACTTAGAGACAATCACTTTAACAACTGGAGTAGCTCTTTGGAGGTTTTCTCTAATATTTCCCTAGTTATTGGCCAATTCCACTGTTGTACTCCTTGAGTCAACTTTGCTACTTAATATTTACTATAATATTCACTTCACTTTGTAATTAGCATAAGCAGTGCATTTTATTTCCTCTGAATTTTTGACTTAAATACATTATTTTGTGTATTTTTGTTTGCTTTCCTGAGTAAATAAGCTAGAAGTTTGTTAATTCTGTTGTTTTTAAGACTCAACTCTTTGACTTCTTGTTCAAATCTATTCTGTTTACTGATTTATAAAATTCTGCTTTTAAGTTTATTAATTTTTTCCTTCAGTTCTCAGATGTATTTTTTGTGTTATGCTTTTTCTAATGCCTTAATTAAATGCTTGGTTTATTTTTAATTTGGGGGGGGAAGAACAAAGCATTCAATATTACAAATCTGTCTTACTTATAACTCTGCCTTATCTATAGGATTTTTTATTTTAATGAAGTTTATTTTCTCACTATAAAAATTAATACATATGCATTACAAAAATATGAAAATAGGAACAGAAAGAAGTGTAGGATATTCCTACTACCTAGAACCCACTGTTTTGTTAATGTCTTTCCTTAACATAATTGTGATTCTATGTCATTATGTATTCTTTTAAAAAATTCATATTTTCATTATGCCAAATTATATATACTTTTGTGTGTGTGTGTGTGTGTGATACGCGGGCCTCTCACTGTTGTGGCCTCTCCCATTGCGGAACACAGGCTCCGGACGCGCAGGCTCAGTGGCCATGGCTCACGGGCCTAGCTGCTCCGCGGCATGTGGGATCTTCCCAGACCGGGGCACGACCCCGTGTCCCCTGCATCGGCAGGCGGACTCTCAACCACTGTGCCACCAGGGAAGCCCCCAAATTATATATACTTTTAAGAAATGATTGTTTTCATGCCCATACTCACTGAAGAGTTATGTGCCACAAAATCCCACCACCAATCTATATACAATTTTCATGTTCTGGTGTATTTTTACTTTAAAAGTCTTTTTTCTTTTTTTTCTTTTTTAACATAGTTAAAAACACAAAGTATATATGTTTATTAAGCAGAGTTAAAGAAGGAATATTTACAGGTCCTAGAGAAAGATGATATAAGAAGCTTTTTTCCCCATTGATTGAGAGAGATTTCAACTCTATTCATCGTTACTTTTAATTTGTAAAGAATTGTCGGTTCGGGCTTCCCTGGTGGCACAGTGGTTGAGAGTCCACCTGCCGATGCAGGGGACACGGGGTCGTGCCCCGGTCTGGGAAGATCCCACATGCCGTGGACCGGCTGGGCCCGTGAGCCGTGGCCGCTGAGCCTGCACGTCCGGAGCCTGTGCTCCGCAACGGGAGAGGCCACAACAGTGAGAGGCCCGCGTACCTCAAAAAATAAAAAATAAAATAAAAAAATAAAAAGAATTGTCAGTTCAAGTGTGAATTCCAAAAATTAACATCTGTTGGAACAACTCCCTTGAATGGCGAAAAATACTATATGTTTTCTTTTTATATCCCTATCTTGCATTTGTCGTTTTATTATTGTTTATTGTGCTTTTATCTTCCAATAAAGATTTAAAATGTTTACACTGTTTTCAACTTTATTTATATTTTATAATTACTTATAAGTTTGTTTCCATTGCTCACCACTAACCCTTTTATTTCATGACTTCCCTCATGGTTGAACTGTTTAATTTGCTTTACAACTGGCTGGAGTACATGTTCAAGCAACTTTCTCAGGAAAAGTATGTGGATGGCATATTTGTGAGAAATCATATATCTGAGAACATCCTTCTGCGGCTTTCACTAGTAACACCTTGGCTGAGTCTAGAATTTGTGGGTCACAAACATTTTCCCCTAAAAGTTACAGACATTGCTTCCCTGTCTTCTGGCATTTAAGACTGCAGAGAATTCTGATGTCAACTTCTCCTTCTTTGGGGGTTAAACTACTTTTTCTCTCAGGATGCTAGGTAATTTCTTTGCTTTATCCTTGAAATTAACATAAAAAATACCAGACTATATCTAATTATTGGTCTCTTTTTTTGTTATTTTCTCTGGTACACGGTAAGCATTTGATCTGTAGATCTGTGTCTTTTTATAGTCTAGAAAGTTGGTTTTGTTTTTATTATTTTCTTATGGCATGCTTAACTGATTTGGTTGCTTTTAATCTAGCTTCTAATTCTTTAGGAACAATTGTCTATATATTATAAGAGCTCCATCCTCTGTCCAACCTTTCATTACCTATCTCAAGCTCTCATATCTGACCTTTTCCTCTGCATTCTGGGAGAATTTCTCAAGTTTGCCTTTTCCATCACTCATCTCATTTTCTCCAGTTTCTTTTTTTTAAATTTTACTACATATAATGCTTTTTAGTTTCCTCACATTTCTTCCTTCTTCAGCAAGTTCCCTTTCCTTTTCACCTACAGTCTCATTCAGCAATATTTTAAACGTATTCTCTTGTTCTCTTTTCTCCTTCTAGACTTCACTTCAGTTTGCTTTAAACGCTTACTTTGTTTTGTATACTTCTTTGCACTCAATAGAAAGCACAAAGCAAATCGTTATCAAAAATATTCATTTTCCTATAGAAAGCATATTTTTAAAATAAATATTTTTCTCCTCTGCCTCTTAAATACTATGTTCTCCTCCATTTATGTTGCAGAGCCTTTTCAGAAACCTTCTGTTGGGTTTCTTTGTTCATTCTTGAACAAAGAGCAGTCTATCCTGTTTTTCTAAAAATAGGGTGGGCAGGTCTTCTTTCCTTCCTTCACCGTCCATTCCAATGTTCTGATTCCTCCTCTCAGTGGGAAGCTGGTTGATAGAAATTCATATACAGCACGTTAAGGGAAGCAGGGAGGGAATTGGGGCCATGGAGAGTCCCCTGCAGGAAAAACTTCAGATTTTTCCACACAAAAATTTTATAAATTGACCCGACCTCCACTCCAGGAACAGAGCGAATATAGCTAGTCCTTCGTGTGTATTGCCTGTCGCATCAGAGAAATGCCCTAATGCAGGGCCTGCTTTTTCCCTCAGTGTGACTATTCCTGGGCCTCCTAGTGACACTCTTAATCCATCAATAGCTGTGAAAGTAAGCCAAGTGGAAGCCCCTACAGGTTGTCCTAACCCCCCAACTCAATTCTTGTCACTTTCTTAGGAAGTGAAATTGCATGTTGGTTTTGGTATAATTCTTCAATATGATTTCATCTGCACTGTATCTAGTGGAAATTCTTCACAGTTTGCAACAAGAAGATGGACCTCCCCCCTGGCCTCCAACACTATTATGGTTTCTCCGTATTTAAAAATTTTGAAGTCATTTTAATTGGGATTGTGAAGGTGGAGAGGTTCATCTAAATATCAATGCCTAAGTTATAATCTCACTCCAAATTCTCATTTTTTCCTCACTTTTTTTTGATAAATTTATGTTCCTATGGATACTGTGTTTAAATAGGCATATCATTTTAGAAAATTCAAGTTATACAAATCTGAATCTCATTTAGCTTGTTGAACATAAGAGATGGTCAATAAAGGTAAATTCAATAAATAAATGACAAAAAATACAAACTATAGAAAGATGATTTCCAGAAATTTTTCATATTATAAAAATATTATCATCATGAATCCATTTATAATTTATGCTCAAATCTTCATGACTAAATCTAGGGTGGGTTTAAGATGAAATGCACCTAACCTATATGGACAGCATAAACATTCATCAAATTTATTTTTACTTGTCTGCTTCTTCTTAAGACCTGATTTTATGGTTTATAAAAGGGGAAAAAGATGTGACTAGAATGCTAGAATATTATTCTTGTAGCTGTATCACTAATTAACCATATAACTGGTGCAAACCACTTAAAGTCTTTGTTCCCTGCTTAACCTTTTAGCAAAAATTAGAAAATCAACACTTGCTCACCACAGGACAGTGCAGCACTATTTAAAGGATTAAGAAAATTATGTATATATAACAGCACTTTGGAGAGAAAATGAATGTATAAAAATACTGAATAATATATAAATCAGTGTAGGATGCAAAGCTAGAAGCTTAAAAATACTGTCAAAACCACATCTAAAATTGTCTTTTCACATCCTTATGGAATCTATTGGGCAAGGCAATTTAAAAACACTTGATATTACTAAGAGAAGAGGTTCAGACCCACTGCTTAAAAATAAGTCTTCCTGGAAAAATAATTAGGTTGAAAAGAAGGGGGTAACCCTATCCAACAGAAATCCCATTGCTAATCATGGGGTTTTATAAACTGAATAGAGAAAAATGAATATTCAAATATTCAATATTAAAGATACAAAAGAAAAACAGCACCTACAATATAAAAGACAAAGAAAAATATTTGGTAAATATATATATATATATATATATATATAATTTACCAAGTATTTTATATATATATATATTCAGAGGGAATAATAATGGGACCTGAGGCAAAAACACTCTTTCTTGCCATCATTTTGAGATATTATGTACTTTAAAAGGCTGGATTCCTCCCAAAAGAGTAAGAAGAAAGATGCTTAGATAAGATGCCTTTTATGTTCTCCTCCAATCGAAAGAATCTGTTCTGTACTTCTAATAATTACTCAATAAACTGGACTCCCCTGTACATTAGATTGTCCTACTAGTTTCAAAGTATGTCACTTACTTCCCACAAGTGCATCAACAGCTGAGATCACAAAATGGATACTTCATATGGAAAGGCTCCTGTATCAAAAGCAAAGTAACACAGACCAACCCAGTTACAGAGCACCTGCTAAGTTCAAAGCTCTATGCGGAGGGTACAGCATTCAATAAAACAATCTCTCCAGCTACAAGGATTACACAGTCAAGTAAGGGAGATTAGACTATATGCAAATAATTGCAAAACAGGGAATGGTACCTCCAAATAATTATAATGCGCTGGAGATAAAGTGAAAAGCCATTAGGAGAGACAAAATAATATTCTTACAAAGCCATTCAGTATACATCGCTGAGCACCTGTGATGTGTCAGGCACTGTGCTAGGCTCTGAGAATTCAAAGATAAATGAAAATAGCCAACTCTGATTAAGTAGTTATAATGGGTCAGGCAATGTGTTAAGTTCTTTTACACTCTATCTCATTTACTCCTCACAACACAGCTCTAAAATAGGTAATATTGTGATCCTTGTTTTACAGAAGTCAAGGTTTAGGAAGTTAAATAATTTACCCAAGGTCTCGAGATAAGAGAATAGGACAGCTGGGGTTAGAACTCACACTGCCTAGCTTCAGAGGCCACCTTCAGAGGTTAAGCATTATGTCCTGAACTGCCACAAAATCCCCAGCACACTCCAGCTCAGTGAAGGACACAGAGAAGAGTAACAGGGCTATTCTAACAGGGGTTTGAAAATGCTCCAGTAGGAGGGGGAAGTGCGAACCACCTGAGAGAGCATCAAGAAGAACACGTCACAGTGGAGGTGACAAGTGAAATGAGTCTTCAAGGCTGAGAGATGAAAGAAGAACTGCATGCGTGGACAGGTGGGTAAGGGCATTCTCTGTGGAGGGAACAGCATGTACAAAGTTACAAGAGCATGGTAGTATATGGTATGTGGGGTCCTGCGAGTCATTTTGTGTGGCTGAGGGCTGAGTGGGGAAGGGGTGGCAGAGGAGATGAGATGAGTAAGGTACAAGAGCCAAAAGACAGGTGGTCCCCAGGCCATGCAAAGCTAAGTCAAAGGATTCTAAATATTTTAGAAAGTTAACCCTGTAGCAGAGTGGGCAGTTGAAAGGGGAATCAGATTGAAGGCAGGGATGGCACTGAAGAGGCTACTCTCTGGATGAAAGATATGAAATAGGATAGCAGCAGTGGCCTTTGAAAGGAGACTGATGAAAGGGAGATTTCAGAGGGAAACAAGAGAGGAGTGGGGTCAACTGATCAGTGACAGAGGGTAATGGTGGCTCTCTTACTTGTTTAAATATAAACAAAAATGTATAATTTAGTGACTTAACATTTAGATGTAACTCAAATAATAAGCCAATGTGGACCAGGCCCAGCATGGTAATATAGTCCAAGAAAAGGCTGAGCAACCAACAGCAATTGAAAACTCTGTCTCACCTTAGCTCCCTGAAGAAACTCTAAAGGTGATCCAATTTATGCTCCACATCTCCACTTCTCACAAAAATGCCTTTCCTCTCTTTTTCAAGTCTTGTCAGTCTCACATTTCCTCACCATCAGTGCTAAGACATCTCTCTCCCTCTCTCTCTCCTCCTCCCAGCTCTTTCCAGCCCTTCTCCCTTTTCTGCATCCCCCAAAGCCTGAGAATCTGACTGAAAAACTCAGAAGAATCCTTAGAGGATGGAGCTGGGGGTGGGGGGTGGGAAGTGGAATGAGCAAAGACAAATTTTTGTTCAGCAGGCAGGGTGTGGGGAAAAGGAGAAAGCTGGGAACACACATTAATAATATTATCCCCATTACATATCAGTAAGAACCAAAGCTTCAATTAATAAAGCTGACTGTAAAAGCCAACTAGACCAGAATTGAAAAACAGCTTTATTTTTGAAATTCAAACACAAATGTAAAAATAAATGCTCTGATAATCATCAGAGAAATGCAAACCAAAACCACAATGAGACATCACCTCACACCTGTCAGAATGGCTATCATCAAAAAGTCTACAAATAACAAATGTTGGTGAGGATGCAGAGAAAGGGGAACCCTTGTACACTGCTGGTGCGAGTGTAAATTGGTGCAGCCACTATGGAAGAAAGTAAGGAGGTTCCTCAAAAAACTAAAAATAGAACTATCACATGATCCAGAAATTCCACTCCTGGGTATGTATCTGAAAAAAACAAAAACACTAATTCAAAAAGATACACGCACCCCAATGTTAACAGGAGAATTATTTACAATAGCCAAAATATGGAAGCAATCCAAGTGTTTATCAACATATGAATGGATAAAGAAGATGTGATATATACAGACACACAATGGAATACTACTCAGCCATAAAAAAGAATGGAATTCTGCTGTTTGAAACAATGTGGATAGACCTAGAGGGTATTAGGCTTAGTGAAGTAAGTCAGAAAAAAGACAAATACTGTATGTTATCACTGATACGTGGAATCTAAAAAATAAAATAAATGAATTAATATCACAAACAGACTCACAGATATAGAGAACAAACTACTGGTTACCAGTGGGGAGGGGGAGGGGCAAAATAAGGGTAGGTTTTAAGAGATACAAACACCTATGTATAAAATAAATAAGCAACTAGGATATATTGTATAGCACAGGGAAATATAGCCATTATTTATTTTATAATAACTTGAAATGGCAATTCAATCTATAAAAGTATTGAATCACTATGTTATATACCTGAAACTAATATAATATTATAAATCAACTATATTTCAATAAAAAGTTTAAAATAAAAACATAAATAAATGCCATGAAACACCAGATGAAAAAAATCAACAAGTAGAACCAGAGATAGAATAAAATACACTCAAAAACAGATTTTATATTTGAGGCTAAAAAGGAGGGAAACAACAGGGTAGACTACAAAGGAAGTAAAATTTTGATAAACATAAAAGGGCCTACATGAAGTTTCTAGAACCTAGATGACAATGGTGTAAAATCTTTGAGTTTAGAATAATCGGAATGTAAATACAATTGTAGTAGTCTATTACTGACTGCTATTAGTTCAGAATAGTGAAAAAGTAAAACAATAATAAATGTAGTTATTTATCACCTTTCCCCTAAAAGACCATTAAGTGAATTTGCTAAAATAGAAGACACATGACAAACTCTCTTAAACAATAGAAGACTTTTTAAACTACCTTAATACCCACAGAATAAATGGAACACTGGGGAACAACTGGAAAGAGCAATGCATCGATAGCTTAATGGCTACTTTTTAGAATTCACTGGTCTCAATGGTGGCATCTCCAAACTGATTCTTCTGGAATATGGCAGAATTTGTGCCAAAGAAAAATGCAAGAATCCTGCAGCACAGGTGATGACTGGGATAGTCCCAGCTTATGCTTCACTTTCCCTAGGAACACCGCCCTCCCTACCCCACGTAAGAAAATAAGCCAGGCCTTAAGCAAAGGAGGAGAGTTAATTCTTCAGGACTACATACGATGAGCTGGGCACTTGATGTGCATTGTCCATCTGATGCTCACAGCAACTCTAAGATAGGTTTGTTACTCTTAATTGACAGATGAGGGAATTAAGACCAAGAGAGGTTAAAAACATAGCTCAGATGAAATAGGTAACAAATGGTAAATCCAGGTTCTGAACCCATCTGTCTAAAACCCTTGCTCTCTCCACTACACCAGAGAGCCTCCCATTACAGGGGTGTTGCAGGAGGACCATGTTCCCAAGGGATACCCCAACCAATGTACACAAAGTTCATTCAAACAATGCTCCATCTGGGGAGACATACATACCCTGGGTTCAATCCTAGAGGTAAAGGGAAAGGAAAAGACCCTGGCAATAATGATGATGATGATGATGATGATGATGATGATGATTCTACTTTCCTAAGAAGAGAAGTCAGCAATTGCAAGGCCTGGGACAGAGGAAGACAAAGCAGGCAAAGGGAAGAAAGTTAAATAGGGCACACATGATGGAAGATGAATAAAAATGCATGAAAGGAAAGAGAATGAGGATGAAGAGACAGACGAAGTCCAATAAGAGAGAAAAAGAAATAGAGAAAGAGGTCAAAAGAATGGAAGGGGAAAGATTAAGGAGGTTGAGAGATGGGATATAAGAAAAGGAAATGGGACAACATTGAAAAAAGAATGGAGATAAGCATTTCCGTCCCCCTTTCAATAATGTGGAATTCATGCCCTCCCTGCCACCTCCCCATTTCTGATGTCCTAGAATGAACAGCCATGCACCCTCAATTATTTGTACCTCTGATAAAAGGTTTATGATAATGACATGTGTCCCTGAAGAATCCTCTTTATTAAAAGAACTATTACCACACTAAACACCACAATGAATTTCATACTCAGAATAGGTATTTAAATAGAGGAGCATAATTAAAATAAGTAGAAGGATATGAACAATTCTAACATGTTTAAATTTAGAAATTAACAATGCTAAATGTTTTTAAACCTCTGAAGGGAGTTAGGAGAGCAATTTATTTGAAAAAAATTAAATCCAGTATGTTTAAAAATAAAGGAATATCAATCCAGAGAATGAAAAACAATTATAAAAGTAACCAGAAATCTGCCATGGTGAATTATTACATGTGAATTGGCTGCACTTTCTTTATATACATACACAGCATCAAAGCTGTGCCTCAAATCTTAAATCCCAAACAGTGAGCCAGACTCCCGAGAAGACACACTATAAGATTCCATTTATATGAAGTTCAAGAATAGGCAAAAGTATAGTGATGCAAGTCAGAGCCATGGAGGAGGGCTGAATGGAAGGGGGCATGAGGGAACTGTCTAGGGTGGTAGAGATGTTCTATATGGTGTCTGGGGTGGGGTTATCTGTGTATACATTTGTTAGAGCTCATGAGACTGTATGCTTAAAATGGGTACATTTTATCATATACAAATTATACCTCAGTAAAGTTGATTAAAATAAAGACTCAAACAACAAAATCCTAGAGGAATAGTTTTCTGTGTCCTGATTGTGGTGGTGGTTACATGAATCCGTACCTGTGATAAAATTTCATAGAACTATAAACTGAAGGGGAAATATGAGTGCATGTAAAAACTGGTGAAATTCGGGCTTCCCTGGTGGCGCAGTGGTTGAGAATCCGCCTGCCGATGCAGGGGACACGGGTTCGTGTCCCGGTCCGGGAAGGTCCCGCATGCCGCGAGCGGCTGGGCCCGTGAGCCATGGCCGCTGAGCCTGCGGGTCCGGAGCCTGTGCTCTGCAACGGGAGAGGCCACAACAGTGAGAGGCCCGCCTACCGAAAAAAAAAAAAAAAAAACTGGTGAAATTCAATTAAGGTCTGCAAGTTTAATAGTATACTAATGTCAATTTCCTGGTTTTGATAATGTACTATAATTGTATAAGATGTTGTTGGGGAAAGCTGGGAAAAGAGACACAGGAACTGTCTTGTGCCATTTTTGTGATTTCCTGTAAGTACAAAATTATTTCAAAAATATTTTTTTAAAAAAGAACATAGATTATATAGTCAGTATTTGTACCATCACCCACCATCAGTGTTAAAAAAGGGTGAGCTTACTATAGGGTAGAATCCTGCAAATACAAAATTCAGGAAGGTAAATAATCTTTTAAATGTTTCCAATAAACCTGGGGCTGGTCTGAATTCAGAGAGGGAAGTACTTTTTAAAAAATAAACATTACTGTATAGATTAAAAATTCATATCAAAATATAAATCAGCCTAAAGTATAAGTCAACAAATCAAACAGTAACTATCAGTTCCTAATTTGTGAACTAAAATGTTATACATGACAAAGATTTTTGTGTTCAAAAAAAAAAATCAGTATGTACAGAGAACAGCCATGTGAAGAGGCAGCAAGAGGGCGGCCATCTGCAACCCAAGGAGAGAGGCCTTAAGAGAAACCAACCCTGCCAGCACCGTGATCTTGGACTTCTAACATCCAGAACTATGAGAAAATAAATTTCTGTGGTTTAAGGCACCCAGTCTATGGTATTTTGTTATGGCAGTCCTAGACTAATATATTAAACTGTAATTTATATGCCATAAACTCACCTCTTGTCAGTATACAGTTCAATGACTTTTCATAAATTTATAGACCTGTGTGATCATCACCTCAATCCAGTTTAGAACACTTCTATCACCCCCAAAACATTCCCTCTCCCACTGCCAACCCAGGCAACTACTGATCTGCTTTCTCTGATATATTTGCCTTTTTTAGAATTTCAGATAGATGGAATCATACAATATGAAGTCTTCTGTGTCTGCTTTCTTTTACTTAGTATGTTTTTGAGGTTTATCCATATTGTACTATATACCAGTAGTTTCTTTTTATTGACAAATAGTTTCCATTGTATGGCTATACCACATTTTGTTCATCCGTTCATCAGCTGATGGACATTTGGGTTGTTCCTTGTTTTTGGCTATTATGAATAATGACGCTATAATCATTCACATACAAGTTTTTGCATGAACGTATGTTTTAATTTCTCTTAGAAATATATGTAGGAGTGGAATTAACCAAGTCATGTGTTAGCATATGTTTAACTATTTAAGAAACTGCCAAACTGTCTTTCAAAATGGCAGTACCATTTTATATTCCTTCCAGGAATATATAGAAGTTTCAGTTTCTTAACATCCTTGTCAGCACTTGGTATTGTCAGTCTTTTTAAGTTATAGCCATTCTAAAGGGTGTGTAGTGGTATCTACTCAGGTTTAAGCTCAAAAAGACAATTTTAACTTTGGGCTAATGAGAATCAGCCACAGGCCTACTTATTGATAAAAAGTATAACCCTGAGGGGAGGGTCTTAAAATTTTGCCTGGTAACCACACTCTAGGTTTTAGAAAAGAGGGGAGGAAGAACTCTCTCTTCTTCAGTCAGAGACTCATTTATGAACCTCATTCTTTTTATTCCAAAAACATTTATTCCAGATTTGGGGGTTTTTATTAAATGCCTTCTGAATTTCAAAAGATTAAAGAAAGCCATAATGCATGATGAAATTAGAAACTTTACCAGTTTAACATAAGTTTAAAGAAGGTAATTTTGTGTTTTAGAAATAGATGCAGAATATACAGTTGAGAATTTGGGGTATGACATGTTTAATTTCAGGCAAGACTTTTGATTTCATCTTTAAAGCTAAGTAGCTAAAGATTATGTAACTGTGACCTAAAATATGGGATTTAAATGGCAATGTATTACAATCACATTGTGTTATAATTATACATATCAGTGTCTTTTATGAAATGATTCTAACAGGTTTCAGATAATCTGAAAGTTACATAAACATACAGAAATTTTTCATTTGACCTTTTGGGTATGGTTTAAAGGTATAGTATCTGACACATTCTCTAGTTATTTTTAAATTTTTAATTGTATTTTATTTTTATATATGCTGATTATATTTTGTAACATTCCTAATTGGCTTTAGGCAAAACTTCAAGGATCTGTAGTCATGTATTGTTCTTTGCCAATACAAAATTCTAGCCTACTTGATCACTCCTTGATCCCCCGTGGGAAAACTAAAACTTTTGGCTGGTATTGGGTAAGGAGAAAAGCAGCCCCTGACGTGCAGGAGCCAGCCTGGCACTATCAGCTGGTCTTGGTGCTGCTACAAGCTGGTCTGGCAGCCACAGCAAAGTCTTGGTGTTCTCCTGCCGAACATGAACACTTCCAGAAAATACCATCCTCAGACAAGGCTGCTCTGTGACCACAGTGGATCAAGACCAAAAAAACAGACCACTCCATAGCTACATCTAAACACAGACAGAACATAAACATTGTCCAAGCCACAAAATGCCAAGTATCCTCCTGTCCTAGCTCATGGGAGTGACGGCTGCTTCTCTCCCAATTACAGATGTAGCCTCACTCTAGTCTGCTGTCCCCATAAATGAGATTTATTAAGATACACAGTCATAAAAAATGGGCAGAAGAACTGAATAGACATTTTTCCAAAGAGGAATGCAGATGACCAACAGGCACATGAAAAGATGCTCAACATCACTAATCATCAGGGTAGTGCAAAACCACAATAAGATAACAACTCAAATCTATCAGAATGGCTATTATCACAAAGACAACAAATAACAAGTGTTGGTGAGGATGTGGAGAAAAGGGAACCCTCGTATACTTTTGGTGGGAACGTAAACTGGTGCAGCCACTGTGGAAACAGTATGGAGGGTTCTCAAAAACTAAAAACAGAACTACCATAGGATCCAGCAATTCCACTCCTGAATATGTATCTGAAAAAAAACCCAAACCACTAATTCGAAAAGTTACATGCACCCCAATGTTCACATTGGCATTATTTACAATTGCCAAGCTATGGAAGCAAACTAAGTGTCCATCAGCAGATAAATGGATAAAGAAGAAGTGGTGTGTACACACACACACACACACACAATGGAATACTACTCAGCCATAAAAAAGAATGAAAATTTTTGCCATTTGCAACAACATGGATGAACTTGGAGGGCATTATGCTAAGTAAGGTAAGTCAGACAGAGAAAGACAAACACTGTATGATATCACTTATAGGTGGAATCTAAAAAACACAATAAACTAGTGAATATAACAAAAAAGAAGCAGACTCACAGATATAGAGAACAAACTAGTGGTTACCAGTGGGGAGAGGGAAGTGGGGAGGGGCACTGGGAGTAGGGGACTAAGAGGAACAAACTATTAGGTATAAAATAAGCTGCCAGAATATATTGTACAACGTGGGGAATATAGCCAATATTTTATAATAACCGTAAATGGATGGAATATAACCTTTAAAAATTGTGACTCACTATATTGTACACCTGTAACTTACATAATATTGTACAGCAACTATACTTCAATTTTAAAAAAAAGATACACAGTCATAGACGTACCCCCGCTTCTGGAGAGCACCCAATCCAGAGCAAGGCCTCACTTCCTTCAATCCTCTCCAAAATTACCTAACACAAGCCCAAATCTTATAGTAAGTCTTTTCTAACACCTGCTTATTTAGACATCCCACAGTTACTCAGGGTATATGTTTTCCCTCACTGCAAGGAATAATAAACCAACTTGTTCAATTAAAAAAATACATCAAGGTGACCCAAGAGATCAAATTATACTTAAAATTTTTATTTTCATATTGTTCAAAGCATAGAGGTCCACACAGTACTAAATAATCAGCTCACCATAAACTCAATGTCAATGAATGCAGTTATTAAAATTCTAATTCTGTGGTCAGTAGTTTTGATTATAATTATTATGTATACAGTAGATGGAAAAAATGAAATATTTCTAAATGCATGCATACCCCATAGGATCAACCTTTATCCTGCCACTTACTATAATAGAGTCATTTGCAAATCAGCCAACAAATTAGGCTAACTAGGAGCCATTGACAAATGAAGAGAAATGAGTGTATAATTGTAGTCTATGTAAATGATGCTTAACATCCAGATAAAAGTCATTAAAAAACCTTCAGTCATTTGAGTATTTCTAACTAGTCTGACTTTTTTATAAAAGCAGGTAACGATAGCAACGGCGGCATATTATAAACTACTAAGTGCCCAACTTCAATCAACAATGAAGCAGTAGGTGCCTGATGTAATTAGAAAGAGCCCCAGGCCAGGAGATCCAGGGTCTGGGCTCAGTTCTAGGATGAATTTCCCTGTAATCATAGACTACGTGCCACAGACTAAGACTGAAGACTTAGAGACTGCTAGAGGTAAAGGGGTATTAGCAACCAGCTAGCCAAGCCCCACATCACGGTCAAGGAAACTCAGGCTCAGACGCATAAGGTGAATAAGCCACAATCAGAACCCTGACCCCTGCCCCACTTCTTGCCAATGATTCCTCATTTATAAAATGAGAACAATCATCCACGTTTGCTTCTTCCTGATAGAGGTGCTGGGATGATGACTGGAACTAACTGGTTGAATGAATATGTGCTTGCTTGTATTTAAATGAATTCAACGAAATAACCAGTCTTTGGGCAGTAGGTGCAGTATCAGGCAAAATTATGTTTGGCTATTTGCATAAATCCTCCCACTGCCAAGGGTTTTAAGCAAGTTAGGACTGTGTTTCTCAATGGGAGCAGTATTGGCATTTTAGGCAGAATATTCTGCCCGGTGGGGGGTTGCCCTCCCCACGGTGCAGGATGTAAAATACAAGGCTGGCCCCCAGCTACTCAAATAGCAGCAGCACCTCTGGGTCAGGTCTGGCCCTAGGGCGAGGCAATTTAAAACATCAAAACTAATGCCAGAAATCCATGATGAACAAAATACCACCGTGTTAAACAAATATGGAATCAGTGCTACTGACTTTTCTTTTTGCCTCAGGCTCCAGTATGGCTCAGCATGGCAGTTACTGATCCTGTCTTTATTATAACATGCGGGCATTTTATTCAACCTGAATTTTTTGCATTAATTTTTAAGAGATTTCATTAAAATATTATCTGGCGGATTACTGAGTTTTGGGGTGCCTCTTAAATTCTGTACCCAAGACAAGTGCCTCACTTGCTTTACCCTAGTCCAGTGCTGCTCCCCGTCACTGTGACAACTTAAAACACCTCCACACATTTCTAGACGCCTCCCTGGGTTGAGAACCTCTGAAATAGGGGCTGATTTTTCTCATTTAACAAGAAGTCCCGAGAGACACAGCCCAGGCCTGAAACAGTGGCTGCATGATGCCATCGGGGCCCTAGATTCCCTTTATCTCTGCTGCAGTCACAAGATGGCTGATGTGCCCCCAAGGAATTATGTCCTAGTTCCAGAGAGGAAAACAAGGCAGGGCGAAGGGCAGGAAAAACATACCAGTTGAGCCTGACTCCTTTAATTAGAAAAATACCTTTCCCAGGAGCCCCACCCAATAAACCTTAACTCACATATCATTGGCTAGAAGTGAGCCAAGTGGCCAGCCCTAGCTGCAGGGAGCCTGGCGGAGGTGAACACCTGTAAGTGGGCACATCTCCAGCCTGATAAAACTAGTGTTCTCTCCATAAGAATGAAGGGGAGAGAGAAGAAAAGATAAATAGCTAGAAATGTCTGCCATGAGGGCCAGGCAGGATGATAAATGCTGGCTCTTTTGCGTGACTGCAAATAGCATCTTTTCTGCTTGTAATTTGATGGTCTGCCTGAGCAGAGCATTTTGATGGTCACTTTTAGAATTATGGATAGAAACTGGAACATTGTCTTAGGTTGGGCTCCATAGAAGCAGAACCTAAAACAGGGATTTAGGTGCGTGTGATTTATTAAGGGCGTACTCTTGGGAGAAACCTGTAAGGGAGTGAGGGGAACAGCCAAAGGAAGAGAAATGATCCAAGCGAGGATGCATTCTCACATGAAGCTTTGCCGAGGCTTAACACCACAAGGGGCTATGAGCCTAAATCACGACACAGAGTTGTCCCACCTTAAAGAGGCTCAGCCTTTTACCCCTGACAAATCAGTCAGCCATTTGCTACCCGGTCCTGTGATGAAGGGGCCATTGTAACCTCCCAGGTTACCTCTCTGGGTGATGCAATGCCCATTGGCCAAGAGCAACACTCCATGGAGGGTTACAGGTGTGAGTTGTTTGCCAAAGCACTTGCTACAGCTGTGGGGGAGGGGTGCCCCACCCCTATCATGGGTCTGGGTGGGCACCAAGAGCATCTACTGCAAATATTAATTTTGATGCACTTTCCAAAGAACTGCCTTTATTTCTACTTTGTATTGTTTGAGAATGGAACCCTAGGTATATTGCTATGATTAAAAGCTGTTGGAAAAACTGGCAACGAGTTGAAAGTGTCTCATTTTCAAGAAAAATGATTAACAGGCGTTGACTTGTTTTGTTGAACCACAAATGCAGAAAGTGCTTTATAATTTGCTCTGGGTATTAACCAGGATCCAATCTGTAGTTCACAATCTCATCAGAGCACGTAAATATTTCATAGTCTTAGTGTCTCATTTAAAGCTCAATGAATATTTAATTGAAGTTGACCAACAAAATAACTGAAAGAATTATGTCGCATTTAGTTAGGCCTGAAATGAGCAAGCTCTTCATTTTCTCAAGTAGTTTAAAGCTAAAATTATTCCAACTTCATGAAATATTCTACATAATTTTATAAGTAATTAAAGGGCTATAAAATAGGCTCGAAAGGCACATATTAAATACTGAGAAAAACATGAAATAAAATGAATTTTCAACTTTAAATGCAAGAGAATAGTTTAATATATGGTGGCCTACATTATTTATTCAGTGGTGGATTACACTATTGTCAATACCCTCCTTTTGACACAAGAAATAAAAATAGAATCTTTTTTTTGACCCTTGCAAATTAAATATTCTAGAATGGTGATGTGCAAACACCTATAAGATTGATGTTAACAGGAAGCCATGCGTGATCTACCCAAGTCAGTCAGCCCAGAGATTGTTTCTGAACTCTGGGTCCAGCACTAAGCCAGGTACTGAAAATAATTTTTAAAAAAAGAGAAATATTGGTCCACATTCAAAGTAGAGATGGTTTCCCAGGAAAGAAGCTTTCCCATGGTCTGTTAGACCTCCATAAGTGTCAGAATGGGGCTTCAAAAGAAATATGTGCTCTAATTGATTGACCCTAACTCAGATGACATGGGATATATCACTTCTACCAAATTTGAAGACATTTTAATTGGAATCAAAGTATTGCCAACCAATCCATGCTAAGGCTGCTAAAAACTTCCTGGTAAACTTAGCATACTATGGTTTGAATTCTTTAGTCCTGAGTTATTTTTTAATTACAGGACCTAAATAATCTAATAACAAGTTCTTTTTTGGAGAACAGACCATGGGGCTGTGATACAAGGTTGTGTGATAAACAGAGCATATCCATATAGCTGCCTTGTGGGAAATAACTGGTTACCTTGGGTTTTTTCCCTTTGATCTTAGTCTCTTTTTAAGATACTCAAAAGGATCGCCTTCTACAATTGTCAATATGCCAGTATACGTGCACGTGTTATGTATACAAACACATATCACTAAAAAGTTCAGACTCTTGTCTAATAATGGCACCTCTTTCCTTCACTTCTACAATTCATGCCATGTCACCCTATGGTCCTCAGGGATGAGGAACCATAATTAGTACGGAGAAAAGAAGAGAAGGCATTTTCCCGTTGTATTCAATGGCACATTCAGAATCAAACAAAATTCTTTAGTTAATGGCAATCACTAAGCAAAAGTGGCAGTCTGACCAGACTCTTATAGTCTACAGAAGGACATTATCCTGTCCAGGGCAGGAGATGAGAGAAAGGTTGATAAGTATTAGCCAAGAAAGGTGATGAACATTAAGCATCCTGCAGCCAATGTACCTAGTCAGAAACAGGAGCAGGGATAACTTTGCTTTGTTTAGGGTACTTTTGTTCTAGAATGTGTCATTTCAGATGAACATTTACATTTACATTGAGGACTCTTATTTTCTCACATCTACTTAATATTTAGTACATGGAACATTTTAAGACTGCATTTCTCCCAGTATCATGTGACTTACCTGTTTATCAAAAGCCACCCAGGATGGTGAATCAGTTCCCATTCCTTTAGGAAATACACTATGTTTTGGCTTTATCTTTTGTCTGAGAAGCAGTTCTCCACCTATTCCTGGTTTATCTTCACTCACCAGCATCCTAACATTGTTGCAAAAGCCCCAATGTTGAGATTTGTGGAATTTCTCTTTTCCCATCTGTGAACACAAGAGACAACATAAAATGGCCAAAGTTACTCTTTGTGACTTTTCTTATTTGTTTGAAAAGGTAAACACACTTCCCATCATTTATTTTCCCATTACAAAATGCAAATGAGAGTGGCACATAATTATGATCAATCTTCATCATAAAGTTGTGTCTCATTTTAAATTCAATTCATTTTAACAAATTCAAAACCTTGAAAAGCAATAAGAATAAACCCAATGCTCCATGCTATTTTAAAACATTTAAAAATTATTACTGCAAGTGAACATTTAGGACATTAGCTTGCTAATTGGTCTATTCTACTTATTTGCCAAGAACGTAAACAGGAAAAAAAAACAACTCCTTTACCTCAGAGTAAAAATGTAACAGTTTTCCCACAGAAGTCTAAATATTATTTTCATCAAAACAGAGAATAAAGTCTTTTCCTCATTAAAGTAAATGTCACAGGAAATTCGTCAGAGCTGACATTCTCCTCCTAATTGTAGAACCTTGCCCTCCCTCTTCCCCACTCCCCTCCCATCTTTTCTGAGGATCTGGGCAGAGAGGGCAAAGCCTAGATAATGCTACCAAGGATTGGCAAAATGTGAGCCAACACCAACATGCAGGCACTGCTAGTAGAAAAGTAAAAGAGAAAAATCCCTCTGAGGAAAGACATGGCAATACCTAGAAAAGTGAAAGGTGTATATGCCCTGAGGCCTAGCAAGTCCACTCCTAAATATCTTTTTTTTTTTTTTTGCGGTACGTGGGCCTCTCCCTGTTGTGGCCTCTCCCATTGCGGAGCACAGGCTCCAGACACGCAGGCTCAGCAGCCATGGCTCACGGGCCCAGCCGCTCCGCGGCATGTGGGATCTTCCTGGACCGGTGCACGAACCTGTGTCCCCTGCATCGGCAGGTGGACTCTCAACCACTGCGCCACCAGGGAAGCCTCTAAATGTCTTTTGTGCCGTGCATGGGGAGCTATAGATCAGATTATTTGTTACAGCAGTGTTGGTAAGAGTGAAAAATAGGAAACAATCTAAATGTCCATCAATAGCAAAAAAGATACCTCAATTAACATTAATATTAATACAGAGGTCTAAAATTATATGCATCGATATGGACAAATCTCAAAAAAATGTCAAGCAAAAAAAAGGTAGTAGAAAGGCACACAAAATTTGATCATTCCACTTACATAAAGTCTGAAAACATTCAAAAATACAGTATTATTTATGGATAATATAAGCATGGAAATAAGCAGCAAATTCAAGTTAATATAATATCCAAGATAATATATGATACAATAAATATTGTATATATTTATTATGATATATGATATTTGTTGTATCATATGCATATCATATCGTGAACATCCATGTACACCACAGCCCTGTATAAAATATAAAACATTTCAGATACAATTAAAGCACTCTCTTATCCCAAGCTCCTGATTTCGGTATCTGTGTCTGTTTCTGTTTTGTAAATAAGTTCATTTGTATCTTTTTTAAACTACATGCCACATATGAGTGATATATGATACTTGTGGATGAACATACAAATACTACTATATATAAGACAGATAACCAACAAGGACCTACTGTATAAATAGCACAGGGAACTCTACTCAATATTCTGTGATAACCTATATGAGAAAAGAATCTGAATCACTTTGCTGTACACCTGAAACTAACACAACATTGTAAATCAACTATAGTCCAATGAAATTAAAATATTAAAAAAAGAAAGAAAGAAACAAATAAAGCCCTCTCTCAGAGTTCATGCCCCTTGACTCCCTCTCCAGCGGTAACCAGTATCCTGAATTTGCTGCTTGAACTTTACACTTTGCCAGGTTTATATACGCCAGAGCAATAGCCTCCTGCAAAGCATGATGCATTGGCAGGAATTCTGAAAGGACGTTTGAAAATACTTTGTTTCAAGGCAACCTATGAAATGAGGTAAAATATTTGCAAATAATATATCTGATAATGAGTTAATATCCAAAATATATAAAGAACTCATACAACTCAATGGCAAAAAAAAGTGTGATCAAAAATGGACAGAGAATCTGAATACACATTTTTCCAAAGAAGACATACAAATGGCCAACAGGTACATGAAAAGATGCTCAACATCACTAATCATCAGGGAAATGCAAAGCAAACCCACAATGAGATATCACCCCACACCTGTTGGGATGGTTACTGTCAAAAAGATAAGAAATAGCAAGTGTTGGCAAGGATGTGGAGAAAAGGGAATCCTTGTGCACTGTTGGTGGGAATGTAAATTGGTGTGTATGGAAGTTCTTTAAAAAATTAAAAATAGAACTACCATATGACTCAGCAATTCCACTTCTGGGTATTTATCCAAAGAAAATGAAAACACTAATTTGAAAAGATATGTGTACCACATGTCCATCTGCAGCGTTATTTACAATAGCCAAAACACAGAAACAACCTAAGTGGCCACTGACGATGAATGAATAAAGAAAATGTGGTGTATATATGTATATACAATGGATATTATTCAGCCATAAAAAAATGAAATCCTGCCACAACATGGATGGACCTTGAGGGCATTATGCTAAGTGAAATAAGTCAGACAGAAAAAGACAAATATCATATGATCTCACTTATATGTGGAATCTTAAAAAAAAATCAAGTTAAAAAATTCTAAAAAGCAAGCTCATAGATACAGAGAACAGATTGGTGGTTGCCAGAGGTGGAGGGTGGGGAGTGGGCAAACTGGGTGAAGGGGATCAAAAGGTACCAACTTCCAGTTATAAAATAAGTAAGTCCTCGGGATGTAATGCACAGCATGGTGACTATAGGTAATAATTACTGTATATTTGAAAGTGGCTAACAGAGTAAATCTGAAAAGTTCTCATCACCAGAAAAAAAAAACTTGTAACTATGTGTGGTGGTGGACCTAACTAGACTTACTGTGATCATTTTGCAATATATACAACTATTGCATCATTACATTGCACACCTGCAACTCATATAATGTTATATGTCAATTACACCTCAACAAAACTAAAAATTAAATACTCAATATTAAAAGGAAAAGACAAGACCTCCTTTCCTCTTATAGTGAAGACAGCCTGGAAGAATGGGGAAGAGCCTGAGCAGCCTTGCCCAGGAGAGCTGGGGCCACTACAGCTGCCCTGGGCAGAGGAACAGCCCAGCTCGAAGGCTGCGGGAGGAAAGCTAGAGGCAGCGGTTAGGACGGTGACCTGCAGCCTGGCTCTGTCCCACAGAGAATCCATTGCCACAACCTCGACCACCACCCCACTCCCCCCGACACACACACACACACACTCACACACACACTCAGTTTACCACAAGTCAGTCCCACATCACCACAGCAAAGCAACAGTTGGGCTGGTTAAAATGAATGGAGGAATAACATAGAATTTTACAACAATGTTCCCTCTTTTAAAGCAAGTAATTTCAGGTAAGCACAAACTCACCTCAGGTCAAACCAACAAATGTTTGTTAAGCATTTACTATATTCCTAGCTTTGTGCCAGTCATGCTATTTAAAATTATGCTTTAGCTCCATACAGTTTTGTTTTGTTTTTGGCTGCATTGAGTCTTCGTTGCCGCACGTGGGCTTTCTCTAGTTGCGGCGAGGGGGGGGCTACTCTTCGTTGTGGTGCACAGGCTTCTCATGGCGATGGCTTCTCTTGTTGTGGAGCACAGGCTCTAGAGTGCAGGCTCAGTAGTTGTGGCATGTGGGCTCAGTAGTTGTGGCTCACAGGCTCTAGAGCGCAGGCTCAGTAGTTGTGGTGCACGGGCTTAGTTGCTCCACGGCATGTGGGATCTCCCCGGACCAGGGCTCGAACCCATGTCCCCTGCATTGGCAGGCGGATTCTTAACCACTGCGCCACCAGGGAAGTCCCCAGATATGCTACTTAAAACAAGCATAAAACTCCACCCCTGCCTTGAAGAGGAAACCCACTCTCTTGCTGATGAGCCAAGACTTAGATATATATAAAACAACTAGGAAGCAGTACAGCTACCATTTTCAACCACTTACTATGACCTAGACCCTTTACTAAGGGCTTTATGTACATTACCTAATTTTACCATCACAAAACTATTTGATATGCATTATCACTGCCATTTTACCAATGAGGAAACCAAGGCAGAGACAAGTAGGCTAGCACACCCACGGTTATATGGTAACTAGTGGAGCCTGCATCTGAATCTAAGCTCATTGACCCTAAGCTCTGGTAAGTTTATCTACCTAGAGCCATAAACTGATGGGCTGGAGTAGTAGTGTTGAGGTCCTGCAGGTAGTTGGATACTGCCTGGGGCCTGGAGGAATGGGATGAATTAGACAGGAGAGGAGGGAAATAGGAACCCTAATGCTTTGCTGATGGGAGAGTTAACTGCCATTCTGGAAAGCAATGTGGTACTACTTGGCAAAACTAAGGATGTATATTCCCTGTGATTCAAGAATCCCACTCCTGGATATGTATCTCAGAGAAATTCTCACAGTAGCCAATAAATGGACATATATGAGAATGTGCAATGGTATTGGGTTGGCCAAAAAGTTCGTTCAGGTTTTTCTGTAACATTGTGGAAAAACCCAAATGAACTTTTTGGCCAACCCAATATTTTGGGAAAGTTGGAGGCAGGCAAGCTAGATATTTATGTTGAGGAAATGGATAAGAAAATATGGTTTAATGGATAAGTACTCTATGGTAGATTTTCACTTCACTTCACTTCATTGCTTTGAAGCAATAAACCAGATGTATTAGCTTAGGCTGCCGTAACAAAATATCATAGACTAGGAGGCTGAAACAACAGAAACTGATTTCTCACAGTTCTCACAATTCAAGATAAAGGTGCTGGCCAGGCCAATTCAGCTGCCCAGTGAGGGTTCTATTCTTGGTTTGCAGACTGCCAATTTCTCACTGTGTCCTCACAGGGCAGTGAGAGAGAGAGCAAGCTCTCTGGTGTCTTTTTCATAAGGGCATGAATTTCATCATGGGAGCCCCACCCTCATGACCTCATCTAAATCTAATGACCTCCTAAGGTCCCATCTCCAAATACCATCACGCTGCAGGGTTAGGGCTTCTATATATGGATTTGGGGAGGACATATAGCACCAGATGTACATATAGCAAAACAGATCCTTAAAACATATCGTTGGGTGAAAAATGGTATCTGCAGCATACAATATCATTTATACATCTTTTAAAAACAAAAAATAATGCTACATATTTTTTAAGAACACATGCAGATTCAAGAATGCGCATCAAAGACATCTGTATGGAAGCCTATATAAAGTGGAAAGGGAATGAGACTAGGGGTTGGGAATGATGAGGAACAAAAATACGTAAAACAAGAGAGAGACCTTGCACAGATCAATGATGATATTGGGCCATAAATGGAGGAATATAATTAATTCACCTCTTCGCACCTCACATTAAAAAAATGATGGATTGGAATGAGAGGTGAGAAGTAGGCAGACGAGGCAAGCTGCTAGTGCAGCTGAGCAGGCACAAGGTGAGAAAGGCCTGCACAAGGGTGAAGACAATGGGAATGGGAAGGAAGGGACATCCTATAGGACAAGGACATGCAAACTATTATTGAGGAAGGGCAAGTTTGATTGTTTCTTTTCCCAAATCATTTCAGACCGATACTTTTATAAAATACAATAAAATTAATTATAAAAAACTGAAACAAAGACATAAAAACTTACAAGCCCACTGAATCACACCCTTGGATATCATGGCAAGGTCATATTGCTATATAAGTTTCTAAAGACTCCCAATGTCACAAACACACACCACACTTGGAGTAGCACTGCTACAGTAGACAGCAGGTAAAAAAACCAACATCTGTGACTGGATGTGTTAAGAAAGGAAGAATGATGGGAGGTGACTTGCAAGTTTCATGCCAGCCTCGCTTCCACTTTGGAAGGGGTAGGGGGGACAGCAGAAAAGCCAATAAGGAGGATGAAGTACTTCTTTCACCTGGCTCCTTAGCCTATATATTGCTACAGCTCCCAAGCATGGCCATAATAGCACTGGCTGAGTTTCTCACTTCTGAAATTTCTGAAAGAAACTAAAGCAGTGGACTGAACCTGAAGAGCCCTCAGCAAGGCTGGCATTCCCTTTCCTGGTCACCCTCACAGCAGCAAGGGAAAGAGGAGGGACTGGAAGAAGTAAAGGGATTCCTCCCCACCAACCATACACATACACAACTGCTATGAACTCTTGTCAGTACATTTTTGTCCACCTAGTGACAATGACTAAGTATACCATACAATGGGGCCTTTTTCTTTAAACATAAGATGTATCAGTGCTATGAAAATGGAAGAGAAACCACAATGTGTAAAATTCAAAAGGTAGTTCAATCAAGTTCCTGCTAAATTGATGAGCAATTTCTCTATGCGGAGTATTAGCTGGAGACTTGTTAAATATTTCCAATTCTTTTGCTGAATAAAATCAAATCAGCCAGACCAAATTCTTAAATATTTTTTAACATGAAAGGAACTATTACTAAATCCTTCCCAAAACTCTTGGTTTGTGTAACACATTCAAACCCCCCAAATCGACAATACACATATGCTTCTTTAAAGTTCAGTAATGTCAATTTCTATTGTTATTCTCACCAGCATAGCATGCAAAATTCCATTTCTAACTTGAAATTTCAATTCAAAATTCTATACCTCAGAAACTAATTGCTTGAGGATTTGTTTGGTATGATGTAAAAGCCCATAGGGCACCTGTTTCAAATGTTTGCCCCTCCCAATACACACACACACATACACACACACACACACACAAACTTGAGATTTGCCATTATAATCTCTTAGGATCACATGTCAACCTGCCCTTTGCCCTAGTAACTGTGAAATGGTGCTCAGTCTCAGTCCAAAGAAATTAGGCAAATGTCTTAGCACATGATAAAATCAGGAACATACTATCCACAGATCCAGTGTTCCTTGATATCTCAACTCCTTGGGTCCCATCCCACTTACGGCACCACTACTGGAAAGGCAGCAGCCAAATCCAGACTCTCCTTGATGTTTCACATCAAATTAATAGCTGGTACCACCATCCCTTCCTTGTTGCTAAAGATTGGAAGAGCAATTTTATCACATGAACGGATTGATTAATAAATAATCAGTAAGTTGCCAGGGCGACTACAGAAACCGTAAAGCTAACCCAAACTGAGAAGCAGGTTATAGTCATCAGTGTCAGGAGTTGTTTATCCATTTATAATCTCTCTTTTAGAGCTTCAGCACATCAGAGTCTCTTTGTTTCTATCTAGACTGCGTCCAAAGCCCAGATGCTTGACAACCACATGACAAAGGCAAGAAGAATAAGGTGCTTGGTAAGAACCTGATAGCTCATTAGGGCCACCATTAGCTAGAAGCCTATCTTTGCAGATGTGAATATCATTATCATAGCCATAAAAGCTGACATGTGTAGCAGTGCGCTAAGTACTTTAGAAGCACTAAATTCTTTTAATTTTCAGAGCAAATCTCTGAGTATGCTTTATCATTATCCCCATTTTATAGATGGGGATACTCAGGAACAGAGTTTAAGTAATTTGTCCAAGGTCAGTCAACTAGTATAGTGAATCCAGGACGAAAACTCAGTGCCTGAGCCCTTAGGCATTAGGCCTTGCATTGTCTGTGCTCTCTTAGAGAAAAGGAATAGATCTCCTCTTGTTTAAGTCATCAGGGTAGAATTACTACTTTTGCTTTTGACAAACATAATAATGAGAATGACCACCATGACATGGAAGAGAGGAAACAGATCAGATAATTGGACCTGGGCTCAATCCCTTAAAAGCAGAACAGGTATTAGAGAGTACTGTAGATACCCTTTTACAGTCACCAGAAGTTACTAAAAATTTGGGGCCTGAAGAAAGCCAGTTAATATTTAATATTTTAATATATATTAACAACACTTACTTTTCTAACTACTTTTTTGAGGCTTATGGAAATTATGAATTACCTAAAACTATCACTCTTAGATATTCCTGCCTGATCAGGTTTGAGACTAGTTTGCTTCTGCTCCATGAATAGGTTTTTTTCTCTCCCTTCATAGCATATTTATTTCAGAAATTCATTTTCTCTTTTCTTCTTTTCTGTACTTTTATAGAGAAAAAGAAGTCATTCAGCAAATACCGTGAACCTCCCAGAGAAAATAACAACAAAATTGCCTTGGGTAGAGCTCAGGACCATGAGAGCATGAAAGCTATCATTACTTATTAATAAAGCTAAATCACTCAAAAAGAAACCCTAAATATAAAAATAAAAAGTCATGTCAAAGAAAACTTCAAACATTTTTAAGCTAATTTTCCTCTCTTTCCAAACCTAACTTGAAAAAATGTGCTCATGAATCTTAGTCATTCAAGTCAATATAACAAGATTGGTTTTATATACTTAATAATGTATTTAAATCAGTAGAGTAGGGGGCTTCCCTGGTGGTGCAGTGGTTGAGAGTCCGCCTGCCGATGCAGGGGACACGGGTTTGTGCCCCAGTCCGGGAAGATCCCACATGCCGTGGAGCGGCTGGGCCCGTGAGCCATGGCCGCTGAGCCTGCATGTCCGGAGCCTGTGCTCCGCAACGGAAGAGGCCACAGCAGTGAGAGGCCCGCGTAACGCAAAAAAAAAAAAAAAAAATCAGTAGAGTCAAAATTAAAATTAAATCGGTAAGATCTAGAAGGATGTGCAGCCCCTTCCTCAGAAAACACTGTCCTGTTTTTTTCCTCTAAATAATTCAACTCAAAGTACCAATCAAAAGAATTCTAAAGACTTCCCCCAAAGTCAGTTAACATCACTGGCTCATTGTAGCTGATTAGTACATCCATTTCCAAATTCCTTCTCCCTTGCTGGTCTCCATTTAGAAGCTAGAAAAGGCTAAATACTCCACTTGTTTCCTCAGCCTCCTTTTCAGAATTCTGTTCTGGGATTCTAGAAAAGGCTTTTGTCCTCCTGAGCCACGGGACAAATGCAGGTGGTGCTGCCCCTAGCTCACCTTTTCTTGCCTTGAAATGTATACATAATGCCTGGAGCTGCAGCGGCCACCTTGGGATCATGTCAGGAAGGTGAGGAGGATTGCAGAGATGCTGGCTCAAAGTTGAGCCTTTAAATGTATGCCAGCAGCCACCTACCTCCAGACTTCCTGCTTGGTTAAAAAAAATAAATCCCTGCTTGTTTAAGCCTCTATTGGTCAGGTATTCCATTACTTGCAGTATAAAGCGTTACAAATTAATGCATTTAGTCTTTAAAAGCTGTGCTTTAATGCCTTTTTTTTTTTTTTTTTTTTTGCGGTACGCGGGCCTCTCACTGTTGCAGCCTCTCCCGTTGCGGAGCACAGGCTCCGGACGCACAGGCTCAGCGGCCATGGCTCACAGGCCCACCCGCTCCGTGGCTTATGGGATCTTCCCGGACAGGGGCACGAACCCATGTCCCCTGCATCAGCAGGCGGACTCTCAACCACTGCGCCACCAGGGAAGCCCTTTAATGCCTTTTTTAAAAAACAGAATAAGATTATTAAGTGACCTATCTAAAGTGTAATTTTCTTTATACATTGAGAAAAATAAATATCTTCTCAAACTTTGAGCACAACAAATATTAGTAAAGTTTATTACCTTCACTGACTTAAGGGATATGTTTGAGATTAATTCTAGAATTTATGGAGAGGGACAACTGATTCTACTGATAAGACTAGAAGAATAGAAAAGCTAAAGGCAGCTGTGAGTTGTATACACATGAGCAGTACATCTGGAGATGGAAACCACAAGTTCATGATCTGTCCCAATACCTGCCTTATGAATATTATGGAGGAAAGTCTACGTCAAGGTAAAAGCAGAGAGTTGTTCATGGGATGGAGGTTCATGAGTGTGTGTGTGTGTGTGTGTGTGTGTGTGTGTGTGTGTGTGAGAGTGTGCACGCATGCGCACGCGCATGCGCATTGGAAGTATGTAGGCTGAAGTAAGCTCCTTGTAACATCCAAGTTCAGCACTCCTGTAGTAACATACTGGCTATACTAGCATCTGATGCAAGTTGATGGTCAAAGGAAGTGGCACCAAGAAACAAAGCACCTGCAACACAGTACAACAGTCACATCTGACCTCCCTCTCCCCCAGCAAAGAATCTGTGGGCTTTAGGAACCATGGGCCACTCAGGGTAAGACCTATGGATTAAAAAATCTTGGGTCAGAGTGGAGGGGTGAGATAGAAGGGCAGCACAGCTTCCAACTATACTTCATGAATTGCTAAAGACTTTCAGGGACAGAGGCAGCCTTTTCCCATAGCTGTGAGGTAAGTAAGTGGATGATGGAAGCCCAATGGTAGGAGGGGGTGGTGACTGTGTAATTGTACTGGGTGTGTTTTAGGACTGGAATCTGAACATCTGCATCAACAGTCCGTGATGCCACAAGATCAAGGATTAAAACAAAAATTATAACATAATCTGATACTCATGACAATGATATTTAAAAGTGGGAAACATTAAAGGTACCAAAATGAAAGCGAGGTTTCCATACTTCATTTGAAGTGGTAAAACACTGATAGCAATAGACCAAAGTCTATATAAGTCACATATATATACTGCAATATCCAGAACAACCACTATGAAAATTATATTATACTAAGAGATATACTCAAAAACACTATAAATAAATCAAAATAGAATCCTAAAAAAAGTCCCAGTAACCCATAGGAAGGTAAGAAAAGAGAAACAAAGAAACAGAAAACAGATAATAATATATCCAACATAAGCATTAACAAATCAATCACCTTAAATGTAAATGATCTAAATACATTAATCAAAAGATAGAGATTTGCAGAGTAGATTTTAAAAGCATGACAAACTACATGCTGTACACAGGAAACTCATTTCAAATTCAATATATAGGTCAGTTGGAAGTAAAAGGATGGAAAAAAATACACCAGGGAAACACTAATTTTAAAAAAGCAAGAATGGCTATATCAGTATCTGATAACCTAGACTTCAGAGCAAAGAAAATTACTAGAGAAAAGAGGGACATTACATAATGATAAAAGAATCAATCCACCAGGAAGACACAACAAACTTAAATGTGTATGCACAGGACTTCCCTGGTGGCCCACTGGTTAAGAACCCACCTGCCAATGCAGAAGACATGGGTTCAAGTCCTGGTACGGGAAGATCCCACACACCGTGGAGCAACTAAGCCCATGTGCCACAACTACTGAAGCCCGTGTGCCTAGAGCCCGTGCTCTGCAACAAGAGAAGCCACCGCACCACAACGAAGAGTAGCCCCCACTCACCGCAACTAGAGAAAGCCCACACGCAGCAATGAAGACCCAACGCAGCCAAAAATAAATAAATAAATAAATTCATTTTAAAAAAATGTGTATGCACAAAACAACAGAACCTCAAAATGTATGAAGCAAAACCAAAACAACAGAACCTCAAAATATATGAAGCAAAACCAACAGAGCTAAAAGGAGAAATAGACAAAGCCACAATTATAGTTGGGGACTTCTACAATCCTCTCAGCAACCAACAGAACCTAATTAATATATATAGAACACTCCACCCAACAATGGCAGAATACAAACTCTTTTCAAGTGTGCATGAAACATTCACCAAGACAGAATATATTCAGGTCCATAAAAGAAATGTCAACAAATTTAAAAGAATGAAAATCATATAGATTATATTCTTTTGATAATGGAATGAAACTAGAAATCAGTAACAGAAAGATAGCAGGAAAATCTCCAAATGCTTGGAAATTAAACAACACACTTCTAAATAGTCTATGGGTCAAAGAGGAAATTGCAAAAGGAACTTTTAAAAATAGATATAACTGAAAGAAATGAAAATACAACATACCAAAATAAGTGGAATGCAGCTAAAGCAGTGTTGAGAGGGAAATTTATAACACTAAATAATTATATTAGAAATGAGGAAAGATCTCAAATCAACAGCCTAAGTTCCTACTTCAAGAAATTAGAAAAAGATGAGTAAAATACCCTAAAAGCAAGCATAAATAAGGAAACAACAAAAATTAGAGCAGAAATCAATGAAATTGATGAAAACAACAGAGAAAATCAATCAAATACAAAGCTTGTTCTTCAAAAAATATATCAATAAAATTGACAAATCTCTAGCAAGACTGAAAAAAATTTTTAAAGAGAAAAGATACAAATCACCAATACCAGAAATGAAACAGGGGTTATCCTCACAGATCCTAGAGCCATTAAAAAGATAATGAGGGAATATTTTGACCAACTTTACATATGTAAATTCAAACACTTAGAAAAAAATTGATAAATTTCTCAAAACCACAAACTAACAAAACTCAATCAAGATGAAATAATCTAAATAGTCCTATAACTTTTAAAGAGCCTGGATTTTTAACTAAAAGCCAAAAAGAAACTCCTATGCCCAGCTGGCTTTACTGGAGAATTTCACCAAATATTTAAACAAGAATTAACACCAATTTTATGCAATCTCTTCCAGAAAATAAAAGAGGAAAGAACTCTTCCCACTTCATTTCATTAAGTCAGTATTATCTTGGTACCAAAACTAGATAACACAGTTCAATCAAAGAAAACTACAGACCAGTATCTCTCATGAACGTAGATGCAAAAATCCTCCCCCAAAAAACTAGCAAATTAAGTCCAGCTATGTGTACAAAGAATTATATACTATGACCAAGGGGGATTTACTATGCAAGGCTGGATCAACATTCAAAAAGCAATCAATGTAATCCACCATATCAACAAGTAAAGAAGAAAATTCAAATGACCATATCAATTGATACAGGTAAACACATTTGACAAAATCCAACACCCATTCAAGATTTTTTTAAAAACTCTCAGCAAGTTAGGAACAGAGGGGAATCTCTTGATAATGAGCATCTACAAGAAACCTACAGCTCACATCATACTTAATAGAAAAGACTAAATGTACTTCCCCTAAGATCAGGAACAAGGCAAAAATATCTGCTTTCATCACTCTTATTCAACATATTACAAGAAGTTCTACTCACTGCAATAAGGCAAGAAAATCAAGTAAAAAGGATACAGATTGGAATGGAAGAAATATAACTGTCTCTATTTGTAGGTGACAAGATTGTCTATATTTTAAAAATCCCACAGAATTTACCCCCAAAATTCTTAAAACTAATATTGAGTTCATCAGGGCCACAGGATACAAGATCAACATAAAAAATCAATCACACTTCTATATACTAACAATGAACACAGGAAACTGAAATTTAAAACATAATGTCATTTACAATCACTCCAAAGAAAACAAAACACAAAGCATGTACAGGATCTGTAAGCTGAAAATTACAAAATGCTGATGAAAAAAAATCAAAGATGACCTAAAGAAATGGAGAGACATATCATGTTCATGAATTGGAAGACTCGACATAGTAAAGATGCCAATGCTCCACTAATCGATCTAAGGTTTAATACAATTCCTATCAAAATTCCAGCGAAGTTATTTGTAGACTTAGATGAACTTATTCTAAAATTCATATGGAAAGGTGCAGGCCCTAGACAAAGAAGAATCTTGACAAAGAAAAATAAAGTGGGAAAAATCACTATACCTGATATTAAGGTTTACTATATTACTACAGTAATAAAAACAGTGTGGCATTGGCAGAGGGATAGACATAGACCAATGGAACAGAATAAAGAACACGGAAAGAAACCCACACAAATATGCTCAAATGATTTTTTCCAAAGGTGTAAAAGCAATTCAGTGGAGCAAAGATACCCTTTTCAACAAACGGTGCTGGAGTAATTGAACATCCATAGGCAAAATCAAATGAACCCTGACCTAAAGCTCACACTTTATACAAAAATTAACTCAAAACAGATCACAGACTTGAACAGAAAGTGTAAAACTACAAAAATTTTAGGAAAAAAGACAGGAAAAATTCTTCAGGATCTAGGGCTGAGCAGACACTTAGTATCAAAGCATGATCCATAAAAGGAAAAAAATTGATAAGTTGGAGCTCATCAAAATTTGAAATTTTTTTGTTCTGCAAAAGACAGTTAACAGGACAAAATGACAAGCTACAGATTGGAAGAAAATATGTGCAAACCACATCTTAGACAAAGGGCTAGTATCTAGAATGTATAAAGAATTCTCAAAACTCAACAGTTAAAAAAACAATCCAATTAGAAACAGGCAAAAGCCATAAAAAGACATTTCACCAAGGTGGATATACAGATGGCAAATAAGCACATGAAAAGATACTCAACTCATTAGCCATCACAGAAGTGACAACTAAACCCACAATAAGATATCATTACACACCTATCAGACAGCTAAAATGAAAAATAGTGACAACACTAAATGCTGACTAGGATGCAGAGAAACTAGATCACTCATACACTGTTGCTGGGACTGTAAAATGGTACATTTGCTCTCAAAAACAGTTTGGTAGTTTTTTTATAAAACTAAACATGCAATTATCGTAAGATCCAGCAATTGCACTCTTGGGCATTTATCCCAGAAAATGAAAACACATGTCCACACCAAAACCTGTACATCAATGTTTGTTAGCAGCTTTATTCTTAACAACCAAAAGCTGGAAATAGCCCAGATATCCTTCAATAGGTAAATGGTTAAAGAAACTGTGGTACATACACAGAATACTACTCAGCGATAAAATGAACAACTGATAAACACAACTACCTGGATAAATCTCCAGAGAATTATGCCAAGTGAAAAAAAAAATCCCAAGAGGTACATACTTTATGATTCCATTTATCTAATATTTTCAAAGTAATAAAATTTTAGATATAGAGAACAGGAATTAGGATGTGGTGAGGAATGGCAAGACGGGGTGGGGGGAGGTGCAGAGGTTGATGGGAAGGAGGTAAGTGTGGTTATAAAAGGGCAACAGGAGGGATCCTTGTGATAATGGGACTGTTCCATATCTTCACTGTCATGGTGGTCACAGTAACCTACACATGTGATGAACTGTATAGACAAAATGCACACATGCAAATGAGTACAAGTAAAACTGGGAAAATCTGAATAAGATCGGTATATTATATTAATGTTAATATCCTGGTTGCACTATTATACTATAGTTTTGCAATGTTACCAGTGGGAAAGTGGGTAAAGGGTACACAGGATCTCTCTCTGTGTTACTTCTTATAGCTGCATGTAAATGTACAAGTATCTCCATAAAAATTTCAATTAACAATAAAAGGAAAGAGAGGGTTTACTTTCCTCAGTAACTAGGAGAGGTTCTACTCAGGTGCCTTTTATAAGGTATTAAGTATGAACATGAATACAGGTGAGCAATGAATGACTGAAGTCTCACAGAAATGAGATGGAAGATAGTCCTATAAATGACAAAACAAACATCTGTTTCAATTACCAAACACAAGTGAAGAAGAAAAGGTGGTCTAAATTAACCATTAAGCCATGTGAACTGACCTGTTCTCCCCCCAAACTCTAGCAGTTTGTTACCATTCTCTTCTTTGGAATGCCAAATACATAGTTAGGAAAGCAAAGAATTTGGCCTTCAACTGGCCAAGCTTGTCACTTTGTCACAGTGGAGTTCCCAGGTCAAATTCCAGCATCCTGGGGCCTGGTTAATGAGGGAGTGAAAATGCCTACCTCTCCCTTCTTTTTGCTTTGCGGAATTCCCCCTACAAAGCTGGCTCTGCCCTTTCTACAACTGTAGGAACAGGATAAACTCAGGAAATGACCCAAGAAGTCCCTTTACATTTGCACTAGTGCGTATCTGGAATCCTATTCTTGGGAGACTGGTCTGCTAAAGGGTCCTGCCTGATGAATGAGCAGAGAAAAATCTGCTGCCTCCAGAAAAAGCCAAACTGGATGACAACAAGGAAAAGAGAAGCTTCCCACTGCATGGCACAACAGGCCACAGAGAGGCTTTGAGTCACAACTTGCATGGTGACATCTTCAGGCTGTCCTGGCTGCTTTGTATAAACCAAGCATCCTGAGAGGCTTATCGCCGATTGAAGTCACAAAAGCAAATGCCTGTCTTCCTCCTTTATATTCACTCTTGCTAAAATAAATATTTTTTCCCACAGGGGCAGTGGAAAACACTAGTGAGTAGCATTCCAAAGATGATTCTCCTAAACTGTGTCTATCCCTGCTAGTTTCTAGGCATGGCTGCTACAGGTAGACAGGAGCAATCGACAGGCACCTATTCATGGCCTGCCCTGGGTAAGGAAGGGCAACCCAAAGGGCATCAATCCTAGTTTCTCAGTCAGCTGAGGAATGTTACAACCACACATAAAGAATGCAAAACACAACACAGCCAATAAACCAGTAAATGAGTGGTCTGGACAATATGAGTGTTCAGGGTTATGGAGCCAGAGAGATGGCTCCTACTGAGATGATCAGGGAAGGTTTTAATGAGGAGGGGGGATTAGAGCCAGGTTTCGAGGGAAGACTAGGATCTGGATGGGAAGAGGAAGAGGTATGAGAATGCTGTTGGGGAAAGGAGCAAGTAAACCAATAGTTGAGTGGAAAAGTCCAAAATATATTCAAAGGACAGACAGTGAGCTTACCGGTTTAACTGGAGTGTTTTCCATTATGAAAAAGAAGATTGTTAAGAAAGAATGGTATTGCTTGAATTTTTACAATGATAATATACTCGTGTTACTTGTATAATTAGAAAACACAAAAAAATTTTAAAGAAAGGGATGCTAAGGCTGAGGAGAGCATCTAGACTCACAGGTTTGAGTCTGTGGCTGGTGTGGCAAACAAAGTTTCCTGGCTCCCAACAGCCATTAATTGCTCCCTTTTCTCTTTCCCAGCTCCAAAAATAGATGGTGAAAAATCAAGCTCCCAATGTCCCTTGTAGCAAAGGATAGCCATGTGACTCAAGTTTAGCCAATAAGAGGTAGGGTAGAAACCTAATGGGGGACTGGGAAACATTTTGTTTTCTGATATAAGAGCCTTCCCCCACCCCTCCTTCCTGCTTGTCTTGAACACTGTTGTAAGAAGTTGTGATGTCCGGAACTGAGGCAACCATCTTGCAACCATGAGGTCACAAGCCTAAGAAAGTAAAGCCAACATTCTGAAGATGGCAAAATGGAGAGAGAAAAAGAATCTGAGTATCCTAAGTGACATAGCTATAAAGTTCAGGACAGAATATAAAAATGACCAAAGTTAGGTGTTTGATCCCTGAATAGGCAAAGTGACTCTAATTTCTGAAACGCAAATTAACATTTAAGAATAGCAATGGAGTTTTATGTCATTTCCAAAGTTATGAATAGCAGCTTCAAAGTGGCCCAGTCTGAAATCATGTGATTTCAAGGACATTTCAATAGTTACCAGGAACAAGTAACAGAAAACTAAATCAAAACCATCCTGTGATCTGGCACAGTAAACACCTATTGTTTGTCCAGCAATTCCCCACCACCAACTCCTTTCTTTGGCTATTTATTTTTTTAACAGTTTCACCGAGGTATAATTTATATATCATATGGTAGTTCTAATTTTAGTTTTTTTGAGGAACCTCCATATGTTTTCCATAGTGGCTTACATTCCCACAAACAGTGTACAAGGGTTCTCTTTTCTCCATATCCTTGCCAACATTTGTTACTTGTGTTCTATTTGATGATAGCATTCTAAGAGGTGTGAGGTGATATCTCATTGTAGTTTTGATTTGCATTTCTCTGATGATCAGCAATGTTGAGCATATTTTTCATGTGCCTGTTGGCCATCTGTATGTCTTCTTTGGGAAAATGTCTATTTAGGTCTTCTGCCCATTTTTAAATTGGGTTATTTGTTTTTTTGATATTGAGTTACACGAGCTGTTTATATATTTTGGATATTAGTCCCTTAACTGAGTATAGAGCCAAAGAAAATGAAAACACTAATTCAAAAAGATACATCCACCCTAATGTTCATAGCAGCATTATTTACAATAGTCAAGATGTAGAAGGAAACTGTCTATCATAAAGTTCAATCATTTAAAATATACAATACAAAGGAGTTTACTATAAATACAAAGTTGCACAATCTTTGCCATAATCTAATTTCAGAACACTTTCATCATCCCAAAAAGAAACCCCATATGCATTAGCAGTCGCTCCCCACTTCCTCCCTTCCCCCACACAGGTCTAGGCAATGATTAATCTTTCTGTCACTATAGATTTGCCTATTCTGTACATTTCACATAAATGGGATCATACAATATGTAGTCTTTTGCATATCGCTTGTGGTATAATGTTTTTGAGGTTCATCTATGTTGTGGTATGTATCAATATTTCATTCCTTGTTATGGCTAAATAATATTCCATTGTATTGATATATCACATTTTGTTTATCCATTCGCCAGCTGATGGATATTTGGGTTGTTTCTACTTTTTGGCTATTATAAATAATGCTGTTATGAACATTCATGTACACATTTTTTGTGGACATATGTTTTCTTTTCTCTTGGGTCTATACCTAGGAGTGCTGTGTCATATAGTAACTCTATGTTTAAATTTTCATGGAACTGCAGACTTTTCCATAGCAGCAGCACTATTATACATTCCTACCAGCAACATAAGAGGGTTTCAATTACTACACATCCTTGCCAACACTTGGTATTGTCTGTTTTGTTATAGTCATTCTAGTGAGTGTGAAGTAATATCTCATTGTGGTTTTAATTTCCATCTCTCTAATGACTAATGATATTGAGCATCTTTTCATGTGTTTATTGGATATTTGAGTGTCTTTGGAGTAATGTCTACTCAGATCTTTTGCTCATTTTTAACTGGATTATTTATCTCTTTATTGTTGAGTTTTTAGAGTTCTTTATATATACTGGATATAAATCCCTCATCATATATATGCTTTGCAACTATTTTCTCCCTGTAAAATAACTCTAGTTGCCTTTTCAGTTTTTTGATGGTTTCTTCTGAAGCACAACTTTGGCTATTTATTTCAGCATTATTTATAATAGCAAAAGCCTGGAAATAATACAACTATACATCAAGAGGGGATGAGTTAAACAAAGTATGGTATGTCCACACAATGGAGTACTATGTAGCTACAAACGGAATACACATTCCAATGGAATGATATAGCTCTGCATACGACTATTAAGAAATCTCCAAGATATACCTGTTAAAACGAAAAATGGAAGGTGCAAGAGAATACATAGAGTATGCTACCATTTATTTAATAAGAGGCCATGTAAATATAGTTAAGAATTTGCTGTTTTAAAAAACAAAAACAAAAAAGGAAGGATAACCCAAGCTAAATAGTTTTTTTTTAATGTTACTTCTAGAGGGAGTGAGGGAGGGAACAAGACTGAAGGGACAGGGAGAAAAGCTAGGACTTGTCTGAACGCACCTCACTTTGTAAATTTGACTTTGAAACGACAGAAATGTTTTACTTTTACATTATAATAGAACAAAAAATTTTAAGTTAAAAATGAAAAGCAAAATGCAACAATCAACCTAACTGGGTATTGAGTTGGTGACTTATCCATACTTAAATGAAATTAAAACCCAGTAATTTGACCATACATTCCTAGGGGGATAAATCCTAAAAACAATAAGAAATACAAAGAAATCTTAACCTATTTTCAAAACTCAAATTGTTAATAACAATGTTATTATTACTCAAAAACTATTATATGGATATATATTTTTATTTATGGTAGAATAAAGCAAGTAATTATGTTAATGTCCTTATGAATCAAGATTTTCAATGTAAGTAAAAGGTAAGTAAAGAATCAAAGAAGTTAAATAAAAATCCTATAATCCTTACTTGGCATTTCAAATATCAGTGTGGATTCATGTGGTATTTTATCTTTAAAAATGTATACATATTTTCTAGCCTTGTTTTAAGAGAATGAAAATTCAAGCCACAGACTGGGAGAAAATATTTGTAAACCACATATCCAACAACGGACTTGTATCCGGAATATATAAAGAACTCTCAAAACTCAACAGTAAGGAAACAACTCAATTAAAGGTGGGCAAAAGACACAAACAGACATTTCACCAAAGAGGATATACGGATGGCAAATAAGCACATGAAAAGATGTTCAACATCATTCCTAAGCCATTAGGGAAATAAAAGTTTAAATCAGGATGAGTTACCACTATACACCTATGAGATTGTCTAGAATCCAAAACACTGCCCATGACAAATGCTTTCAAGAATCCGGAAGAACAGGAACTCTCATTTGTTGCTGGTGGGAATGCAAAATGGTACAGCCACTTTGTAAGACTGTTCAGCAATTTCTTATAAAATTAAACATACACCTATGGCCAGTTCCAAATTTACATGAAAATCAAGGATCCTGCCATTCATAGGAAAGCAGTGAGCATTTTGCTGCAGTTTTCAACTTCTCACATATATAAGCAAAGCTTTCCTTGTTTAACAAGTATCAAGAGAAAGGTGAGAAATCTTCTCATGTCAGTTGAAAATGAAGTCTGTGACTGCTTATCTCAAATTTGACTCAGAATTACGTGTCTATGTGGCAAAATACAAGCATCGGTTTCACACTGAAGAGCTAATTTTTATTCTTTATTTTTAGTTTTTTAAAAATCATATTCTTATGTATATAGGTCTACAAGGAGATTAAGATTATAATGATTGTATAACTGCCTATATTTGAGCCTGATCATGCCAGTCAGTAAAAAAAACCTTAATTTTTAGGTCTCACATAAAATTGTGTCTTAGGCTCTATTTTTATTCATATTGCTTTGTCAATATGATTTTAGTAGCTTTGCTTATTTAACACTGTCTATATTTTCATGTTGTAAACAGCATTAATTAAAATGAATTTATAACCTTAATTTAAATTAAATCAACTGAACCTACTTTTTGAAAAAGTAAATCCCACCTTGGATTAAAACAGTTATTTAACAGAAATGTATGATGCTGCCTTATGAATTTTTTTAATGTATGAAAAGGAAACAAAGGAAAGCTAAGCTTAACTACCTGTTTGTTTCTCAAGAAAACCTGGCTAAAAGTCATTTTTTGTTTTAAATAAGGGAGAAAACTACTCTTGCTCATACCATTATGCCACATTTCATACCTTACGGCACTCTCTACAGTAGAAACTCTGAGAGGATTTTTAGGCCTACTTGAATAAGGAGAAAAGAGGAGAAACCAAGTAGGAAATTTTACAATACAACAAGAAAGAAACCCTTGACCTTTCCCCTAGTACACTCCCACTGGTGTTAGAGTTGAGATCCCTTGTGAGAAAAGGAAACCACACAGACTAGGTTAATTAATTTGCTGAAATCAACAAATCCACAGAAAACTATTACTCAAAAAGACAATTATTATTGGATCACTACATCTACAACTCATGGATCATGTTAAGGTACCATGGGCTATAGAAATCATCTTTATGCAGGAGTTCCCCAAGACCTGAAAATCATTTCAAAGGTTCCTCTGGGGTAAAAAGATTGTGGAATGATGAAAATATGTTGGAACTAGTTAGATAGAGGTGACAGTTGCAAAACACTGTGAATGTACTAAATGCCACTGAATTGTACACTTTGAAATGGTTAATGGTTTATTTTATGTTATGTGAATTGTACCTTAATAAAAAACAGAAACTAAAAAACACTGAGAAAGGCTGACTAGGATCAGTTGAGACTTCCTGAAGGGTAAGAGACTAGATTTGGCCTTGAAGGATGTTGAAGATCAGAATTTAAATCAGAGGCAAGAATTGGTGGAGATGGCTCAAATGAGAGTGTTTTTCAAACGCTGACTGCCACAATAACAGATTTTAGCGCAACCCAGTTCACGCACACACGTGACAGAAACAAAAGTTCATGAAACAATACTTACTCTTCCCAAGCATAATACACTGATTCTTTTATTCTATTCTACCCTAGTCTGTTTATTTTTTTCTTTTTCTTTTTCCTAAATCCTGGTCATGATTCATTAAATTGATCTCACAAAATGAGTGACAAACTCTAATGGCCTGGGCTCTCAGGTTAAGGGCTTTGGACCTGATGCAGGTTATTTTAAGGCCATGGAATTGACCACTAAGAACATAGCCAGGAATCTGCAGGCAGAATTTTAGGCTGGAAAACCCTCTACCTTGTGAATAAAGTGATTGTTTTACGATTATATTTGTCATTGAGCTAAATTTAAATTGGCTTAGCTAACACCACACAATGAAATCAATATGTGTACTATGTATTACTCAGTTTTTCTCTCTCAGTTGTTTATCATTTAAATTGCTGGTAAATTTCCCAAAGAGTGATTTTTCCTACATTAATATATAGGCTTATATTAATCTAGATAAAAATAAATTTCAAGGTATTTCTGTAAGAGAGACAGTTTCTAAATATGCTTTATTTTACTGTTGTGAATTCAAAAAAATTCTTTTTCTTCTTAAGGAAACAGTTGCTTCACTATAAATTAGAGGATAGACTATTTACGACAAACCCTCCTAAGATGGTGGCGAGGTAGCTTCATAAAAAACAGAAAGTGTGCTCCTCATTATTCATTAGAGACATTCAGGATCAGCTACACAACCATCTGTCTAAAATGCTGTAGAAAGGATTTTCAGCTTTGGCTGGAAGTGTCCCTTTTAACTTTAATATCCTATCATTCTTGACAATATGCCTGAGATTCTCTTAGCTTAATACAAATCCAGCATGTAAATTCTTGGAAAAAAGATACTTCGGGTCTGGAATTGTGATCTTTCCCTAAGGTTTGCAATTAATTCACATCAGAATAATTTTAACATCATCAGTGATATAAATGCTTACATTTTAGAAAGCACAATACTTCTTGTATTTCAGATATAGGAGAGGTTGCACATCACCTAGCTGTGGACAGAAACCAATCTATCGCTCATGACTGACTACCAGCAGCTAATTAAGGGGGGGAGCAAGTTCCTTCTTTAATTTCTAAGAAAAAGCACAAAGTTAGTTAGCTTGTGTTATAATTTTAAACCCAAACAGCCAGTAATTATGCTATCTCCAGGAGGCCAAGGTTTTTCTCTCAATAATTTAATTAAGCAGACAAAGCTCTGTAATAGGCAGGAGGGAGGCGGGGATAGAAAGGCCAGATTTGGCTTTACTGACTCTCTGACCATTTCGTGCCAGAGAACATCCAATCTTTTAACTAAGTGCACGGTTTTAAAAATATCAATTTTTTGGCAACATATAGCACATTTAGCCCCAAGGCTAGTGTAACAATTTTTTTAATGCAGCCACCTGCTTTGGGCACATACTAGGACACTCAGTATATAAATACTGATTTGTTGAATCACAGCCCAAGGTATCTAATAAGTATACTATCATTCTCTAGTTCTCACACACACACACCCGCCTATTGGTCTGAGGCATGAAGTAAATAAATATTTTTAAAAATACACTCACAAGTCTAGAAGCAGACCCACACATATTTTGGATACTCGACTTATGACAAAAGTAGCTCTGCAGAGAAGTGGAGAAAAGGTGGGCATTTCTAAAAAATGTATTAAGGACAACAGAACCCAAATGGAGTTGCTTATGCTAAGCCCCATGTTACCAAACTGAAATTTAACTTAGTTACAGTTCCAGCTCTCCCAGAAATAGAATCTTAAACCAATCAACCATGAATCTCCTAATCAGCATTAGTTAGGTAATCTGCCTGATAAACCCCTGCCATTCCCTATAAGGAAAGTAACCTTACAATAACCAATCCGATTTTTTGCCTAGTACAACTTCCCTACAAAATCTCTTGCCTTGTATAGCTCTTCAGAGCTCCTTTCCATCTGCCTGATTCATTAATCACTGAATAAAGCCAGTAAGCTCTTTAAAATTTACTCAGAATTTTGTTTTTTAACAAATGGTTCTGGGTTAACTGAATATCCACATGGGGAAAAATACAACCTGACCCCTACCTCTTTTCATACACACACACGAAAATGTATTCTAGTTAGATTATAGATCTAAACATGAAAGGTAAAGACAACGAAATTTCCAGATGACACAGGAAAATATCATCATGAACTTGGTGTAAGGAACTATTTCTTAAATAGGAAACAAAAAGCACTAATTTAAAGGAAAAATTCTTCATCAAAAACATCATTAAGAGAGGAAAAAGGCCAACCACAGACTAAAAGATTCTTACAACACAAATATCTGACAAAGGAGCCATATCCAAAATCTGTGTAGAACTCCTACAAATCACTAAGAAAAGGGCAGGCAACCCAACAGAGATTAGACAAACGACAAATAGACACCACACAAAAGAGAATATCCAAATGACCAATAAATGTGTGAAATGTGCTCAATTTTGTTAGGAATCAGAGAATCATGGATTAAAACTACAGAGTCACACTACACCCACTGACCGAAACAACTAAAATTTAAGAGACTAACAATATCAAGTGTTAGAAAGGCTATGGAGCAACAGGAACATAAAATGCTGGTGGGAATTTAAATTGGTATAAGCACTGTGACAGCATCCACCAAAGCTGAACATAAGAATGCCATTTGAAAAATTAAAAATTAAAAAAATATATTAAAAAAAGAACTTTACTAAAAAATTTGATCTGGCAATTGTACTGAGAGACATGAACAGGAATAGTCACAGCAAACTATTCTTAATAACCCCAAACAAACCAAATCTCTATCAAGAGTAAAATGTGTATATAAATGATGTCATAATCATACAGTGGAATACTCTAGAGCAATGAAAACATACAAACTATCTCTAAAGACAGCCACATGAACAAATCCCACAAACAATGTTGAGCTTAAAAAAAAAAAAAAAAGCCAGTCACAAAAGAATAAAAACCGGACATTTGCATTGATAGAAATTTCAAAAGCAAGCCAAACTGAACTATAGTGGTAGCAGCCAGGAGAGGGGTAGCCTTTGGAGAATAGGGAAGGGGTAAAGACCAGAAAGGGTCATAGGTAGGGTTTCCATGTAAAATACAAGCTGCTCAGTTAAATTTGAATTTCAGATAAACAACAAAGAATCTTTTAATACATGTAGGTCCCATGCAATATTTGGGACATGTATTTTTACTTGGTAAATCCGGCAACCCTAGTCAACGTTGATGCTTTGGGAGTCCTGGTAATATTTTCTATCCTGATGTTCATTCTGTGATCATCCATTGTGCATTTTTCTGTATATGTGTTATACTTCACAATTAAAAAAAACTTTAAAAAAAGCAAAAGTACACTCAGTGCAGCCTTGCAGATTTTAAAATATCTCATTCAACCACTGTTCTTCCTTCCCACCCTTAATCACTGCATGTGAGAGCTGTGGATCTGAAGTGTCGCTAGGCCCAAAACTGTGGGCTCTACGTTCAATTTTGATTACAATTACTTTTACACAGCATGCTTCTTTACTTCTGGAATCTTTTTTCATGCCCTGCCTTTCAGGGGTCTTACTTAATTTGTGTGACTGGCTTAATCTTACCAAAGGGCAACGTTAGGCTGGAAGGCCAGCCTCTACGCATCAGCCAAGAAATGCACAAACCAGTGGTCAAGAAACAAGTTGAACTGGCCAGCTAACCTGTGGGGGGTCAGAATGCAGTGGCCTGAAGCTATAAAGATAAGTGGTACTTTAGGGCCAACAACTTGGATGCAGACACTGTTCAGGATCCATAAAGTCGAATGCTTCAATCTGCTGCCTGCTTTCTAACTTAACACAGGTTTACACAAATACGTTGAGTGGCTCCAGCAAGTTCCCTTCCATCAGTGTATTACTTACCTACTTCCTACAGACACAACTGGAAAACCCAAGTAAAGAGTAGTGACCCGTGCAAACAAAAATCTGAATCATTTTTCTGCTGTGGTTTAAATAAGATGCTATTTACTGGCAAAAGTTCTTGCACGCTCAGGGTTTTTAATGTTGTGTTGTGTCGTTTGGTACTTTCATCTTGTTTTGAAATAAACCATTCCCAATTGTAAATGAAGAAAGAACTCCTCCAACTTTGGATCCTTCACTATAAAGTTTAGGATCAAACTTTATAGGCAGGTGGAACCCTTATCTGCCCCCTACCAGCCTTGAGAGTGCCAGGTTTCTTCACTCTAATAGCAAACTCTTTCACAAAGGGTATTAGGGTCGTGATTAGGCTCCTGGGCTGTGGAGACTGGTTGCCTGGAGGGAACCCAGCTTCACCACTGAGATTGTGTAGCTCTGGCCAGTGAGTGACTGACTCATCACTCTGTGCCTCAGTTTCCTCCACTGCAAAATGGGAATTAAAAATAGTAGCTAATACAAAGGGCTGTTGGGAACATCTAATGCTGTGTAAGGTGATTAAAGCACAGCTCCTGGCACACCTTCAACGCTCATCGATGATTATCATCATCAACCTACCATCGGCTACCTTCGAGGGTCCTAACACCTATAAGGACTCTACTTCTGTATCTAACGTAGGAAAAGTATCCAGATGCAGTTGGAGAGAGGGGGAAGGGGAGGTAGAGAGTAAGGGTTCCACCAGCCTACAAATTTTGGTCCAAGCTGCGCCCAGTCCACAGAAGGCGAAGCAGCGTCAGGAGGCCTCCCGTAGGGGCCGAGGAAGTGTCCACACCTGGACCCCAGACTCCGGCAGGAACCTCTGACCTCGGGCGCCCTCACTACTCACGTTGCGGTTGAAGCTGTTGCCCGGCAGCAGCGGCAGCGCCATGGCTCTCAGCGTCCGAGGGTCAAGGGGCCGAGAAGAGGGGCCGGCAGGCAGCTGCCACCCTGCGGCCGCGCTGTTTGACCCCCGACCCCACGTTACCTAGAGACCGAAATGGGTGTCACGAAAGGAGAAGGGGCTTCGGCAGGCCGTGGGCTCGGGGCGGGGCCGGGGCGGGGCTAGGGGAAACGCTCCCCGCCCGCACCTCCCCCCGCCCAACCCACCCACTCAGCCGGGTACGGGTCTCCAGAGGCTTTTCTCTCCACACGCATTGTGCAGGCACAAAGGCTGAAGAGCGCACCATTCCCCGCCCCCGCGGCTCGCTGGTTTAACCCTTGGATAGGGCTCAAAGCCTTTCATGTACTGAAGCTCCTCTGTCGCTTGCACATTTCTTGCCATTTGGTTATTAAATTTAGTTCAAACACACAGAAAAGTGCAGAAAATAAGATGACACCGTGTGCTCACAGAAATGTAACACCAGTGAATGTTACATTTACATCAGCTTTAATTTTGTAATTAAAACGTTCCAGATGAATCCAAAGCCACACATACCCCCGTCTGTCTCCCCACCCCCACCCGCGCGATCACCAGCACCGGAGAAAACCCATTCAGCGGTAACCACCATCCTCAGTCCTTCCTCTGTATCTTTTTATATTTGAACTAAACGTTTGTAAGATGCTCGTTCCTGGTGCAATCATGGTGGCCAGGGGCCGCGTGAGTTGGCACAAAATGCAACCTCTGTCAGTCCATCATGCACCCAAGATGCCCAAGCCAGAAGCTCCTCTCCCCACGCCTACAGCTAATCCCTCCCTGAGTCCTACTCTACTGTTTGGACACGCTGGGTATCTCTCAGCCACCACCCCTTCTGTCTCAATCGAGACCCCATTATTTCTTGTCCGGTTTTCTTTTAAAACAAGCAAACAACAACAAAGAAAACAACTAAATAATCTTGCCTCCAGAGCCATCCTCTTATATAATTCATGATGCACCTGTTAACTCTTCTGCTTCAATATTCTTCTATCCTTCACGAGGCAGGCCAGCTCCTTAGCCCAGTCAGAGCCTATGTCAGGAGGCGCCCACGAACTCCCTCCATCCCTTTCTTTGCCCCGCTCCCTACTCCAGCTCCGAGAAACCACTGGCAGTTTCCAAACCGGGCTCTGCAGTTTCTCCCCTCTGGGATTTTGCAAATGTCACTATCTGCTAGAAAACACCCTTCCTTCCTATCTTTAACCTGGGTAACCACTTCTTGTCTTTCAGGACTTGGTTAAGTGTGGGAGAGGGGTGTGGAAGGCTTTGTCATTTCTGGGAAAACTTCCTCCACCTTCTCCAACTCCCCCATCTGTATTAGGTGCCCATTCTAATGGTGGCTTTTGTGGTACTGCATTGTAATGATGGTTTTACTTGACTCTCTTCAAATGCCCCCAAGTTCTTCCAGGGCAGGGACTCTATCTCCTTTTTTATTCATTAAAAGCATACATTATTGTTTTTCTGTGTTTATAAATTTTACACTATAAATTTCTTTTTTTTTAAATTTATTTATTTTATTTATTCATCTTTGGCTGTGTTGGGTCTTCGTTGCTACGCGTGGGCTTTCTCTAGTTGCAGCTAGTGGGGGCTACTCTTCGTTGCGGTGCGCAGGCTTCTCATTGCAGTGGCTTCTCTTGTTGCGGAGCACAGGCTCTAGGCATGCGAGCTTCAGTAGTTGTGGCACATGGGCTCAGTAGTTGTGGCTCCCTGGCTCTAGAGTGCAGGCTCAGTAGTTGTGGCGCACGGGCTTAGTTGCTCTGCGGCATGTGGGATCTTCCCGGACCAGGGCTCGAACCTGTGTCCCCTGCATTGGCAGGTGGATTCTTAACCGCTGTGCCACCAGGGAAGCCCTACACTATAAATTTCTGCTACCTGCTTTTCTCACCTAAGATTTTGTTTTTGAGATTTCTACATGTTAACACATGTAGATCTATTTCATTCATTTTAAACGAATTGTATGATTATACCACAAATCACTGATCCCTCTGTTGTCATCTGTTGATGACGATGAGGTTGTTTCCAATTTTTCAGTAGTTATCAACAATGCTGCAAAGAACAGCCCTCTCCTGTTTCTTTGGAGATTATCTAGGCTATATGCCTAAAGGTGGAATTGTTCACACCTTCATCTGTACTAGATCTCCAGAATCTTTGAACCAATTAAGAAAGTTCCCCTTTCACCTTCATCCTTTCAACAATAGGTATTATCAAATTGTATAATTTTGAACAGTCATCTGAATAAATGTGAAATAGTATGCCATTGTTATTTTAATTTGTTCCCCCCTAATTCCTAGTGCAATTGGTCATCCTTTCACAGGCTTGTTACCTTCTTCTGTGACTCATCCATTCATATCCTTTGCTGATTTCTCTATTTGGTCATTTGTAATTTTTAGTATATATTCTGGATACTAATCTTAGGCATAGCAAATATCTTCTCATCATTTGTGGTTTGTCTTCTCCATTTATAGATTTCTTTATTGTACATGAATATGTCATTTTACTTAGATCATTCTTTCCCATTATGGTTTGTGCTTTGTATGTAAATTCAGAAACTCCTATAGAACAAAAAATTATTCTCCTACATGTTCTTACAAATATTTTTAAATGTTTCTTTTTTCTTACTTTTTAAATTGAAATAATTTCAAACTAATAGAAAAGTAGCAAGAATAATACGAAGAACTCCTGTTTGCCCTTCACCCAGATTCCCCCAATTGTTTTATATTTTACCATTTGGGTTTTATCATTCCTTCTGTATATACAAATTTTCCATTTTAGAGTAAATACCAGACATCATGTCCCTTTACCCCTAAATACTACAGTGTATATTTCCTAATAACAAGGACATTCTCTTACATAACTGAAGTACAGTAATCAAAATCAGAAAATTGGTATTAATTGAGTACAATTTCCTAATAACAAGGACATTCTCTTACATAACTGAAGTACAGTAATCAAAATCAGAAAATTGGTATTAATTGAGTACTATTTCCTAATCTAAAATATTTAATTCAAATTTTGTCAATTGTCCCCAAAACGTTCTTTTTAGCAAAAAAATTAGTTTAAAAAATCTGGTCCAGAATCTCATCTAACATCACAAATTAGTTGTCACATCTCTTTATTCTCCTTTGATCTGGAACTGTTCTTCCATCTTTCTTTGTCTTTCCTGACCTTGATATTGTTGAAGAGAATAGGCTTCTTCAACAAAAATAAGAACATTATTTGGTAGAATGTTCTTCAGTTTCGGTCTGACCAGTGTTTTCTCCTGAGTAAATTATTGTCCTTTTGTTTATGGCATTTTAGCAGGAACACCACAAGAGGAACGCTGTGTCCTTCTCATTCATCAAAGGAGCAGGTACATAATGTGTATTTTAACCATCAATACTGAAGTTAACTTTGATCACTGGTTAAGTGGTGCATGCCAAGTTTCTCCACTGTAGTGACTTTTTTTTGCCTTTCTTATTAATAAGAATTCTGCGAGGTGATCATTTGGAACTATGTAAATACCAAGTTCCTCATTAAACTACTAGCATCAATGATGATTTTGCCCAAATCATTTATTACCACTGTGATTGCCAAAGGATGATTTCTTAACTCCACCATTCCTTCTACATATATTAGTTGGCATTCTTCTACAAGGAAGAACTTTTCTTTCTCTCCATTTATTTATGTATTCATTCATTTACATCAGAATGGTCTACAGACTCTTGTTATATTCCGTGCATTATAATCTGTTACTATTATTATTTATTTTGATGTTAAAATCGTCCTACATTTGGTCAGTGGGAGTCCCTCTAAGCTGACTCCTCTGTTCTTTTGATTTTCCCTACCATTTTTCAAGTACTTCCTTGTACTCTCACTACAAGATATTCGAGATATCTATAGTATAGGTAGACATAGATGGGCACAGATAGCTATGTCTCTTTCCATTTCTGTCTTTGGATGGATAGGTAGATAGATAGATAGATAGAAAGACATAGCAAAACCCTTGAGTTTATACTGATAAGTCCAATTTCAGTCAACACAATAGAGTATGTGGTCGAGTTCCCCTTTCCACATCTATAATGCCCTTCTCAAACTGTAAGAAATCTGATTCCAATTACCCTCAAAATATTTACTTATTTGCTCAATACTAAAAGACCCCCAAAGCAGTTTCAGAATACCTAACTCGTGTCATTGTGAAAACAAACCTACTAACTAAAGTTCAATATATGTTTTCAGGGTTTTTTTTTTCTTTAGTCTTAATGTATTTAGTCATAATACTGTGTTTCAAAATGAGTTGGGTGTGTTGCCCCACTCTTGTCCTCTCCTCCTTGTTTAGAGTGATTATGTTACTCATTTGAAAAACAGTCTGGTTCATTCTTTTCCCATTTGTAGCTCTCGCTCAGTGTTTTGCTCCATCCTTGTCTGTTTCTCCTTTCTCTTTCTTATTTTGTAGTTGTGTTTCTCCCTTTTCCATTTGATTAATTTAGCTAGTGGTTTATATATTTTGTTACTTTTTTCAAAGAACCAGAATTTTGATTTATTACTCTGACCTACTGTTTTCTATTCCTAATCTTCATTATTTTTCTGTTTTTACCTTTATTTTTTTCTTCTTTGTCCTTTCTTGTGGCTCATTTGTTGTTCTTTCTCTCACTTTTTAAGTTGATATAATTCATTCATTTTTATTGATTTAAGTGTTTAAGTGTATGAATTTTTCCTCTGAGTTCTACTTTAAATGTATCCAATAGTGTCTGATATGTAGTATTTTCATACTTGTTTGTTTGTTTTTAAAGATATTCTGTAATGTTGGCTTGTATTTTCCATTTCACTCCAGTTGTTTAATAGAAGACTTTTAAATTTCTAGTTGGAAAAAATTTTTTAATTCTAGTTCTATTTCACTGAGATAATAAAGTATTGTTTGTAATATTCCCATTGTATAAAACTTATTGTCGGGCTTCCCTGGTGGCGCAGTGGTTGGGAGTCCGCCTGCCGATGCAGGGGACATGGGTTCGTGCCCCGGTCCGGGAAGATCCCACATGCCGCGGAGCGGCTAGGCCCGTGAGCCGTGGCCGCTGAGCCTGCGCGACCGGAGCCTGTGCTCCGCAATGGGAGAGACCACAACAGTGAGAGGCCCGCGTACTGCAAAAAAAAAAAAAAAAAAAAAACTTATTGTCAATTTCTTTGTGACCTAATATTTCATGGGTTTTTGTAACTATGCTATGCACAGCTGAGAAGGAAGGCGTACTCCCTATTATTCAGTTCTAAAGTTCGTTATATGTAAAGGAGATCTATTTTATTGATTATGCTGTTTACTTCTTCTGTATCCTTACTTATATTTCTGCCACTTGATCTGTTCTGCACTAGGAATGACCTATTAAAGTCTCCTATTAGCAATCTGTTTCTATCTGTATCATCTTGCATCTACAGTTCTGCTTTTTAAAGATTTTTAGAGATTTGGTGCATAGGTTTTCATAACTGTTATACCTACATTGTGAAATTGAAATTAGATACCCTTTTTTTGTCACATTTAATTATTTTTGGCCTGAATTCTACTTTGTTTGATATCCTTGATCTCACAGTCCCCACTTATTTGTTATTTCCATTTGCCCATGCCTTTATTTTTACCCTGTCTGACTCATTTTGATTTGAATGTATCTGCATACACCACATATTTGGGTCTTGCTTTGTGAGCCATACTGAAAATATTTTTCTTTTAGTAGGTGAGTTAAGCCCATTCACACTTCTTGATAGGACATTTTTTTAATCTCAACTCTGATATATTATTTTATATTGTAATCACCATGTAAACTATGTACGTTTACTGCTTCTTTTTCTTCATGATGTGCTTTCTTTGCTATTGTAATTTATAAATTCTCTTGGTGTTCAAGGAGGCTTGTGTTTTTGTTCTAGTGTTTATTTCTGTACTTATAACTTCTTTAAGACAATTGAATGTCTTCAGTTTTACCAAATAATATTAAAAGTTTTAAAAGTGATTATAGCCAATACATTGAAATTTTCATTTCAATAAATATACTTTTATTTCTAGAAGTTTCCCTTGTTCTTTTTAAGTCTATATGTTCTTTCTTTTAAGTGGGATCCTGCTCTTATAATTTCTCTTGCTTATTTTCTCTTTAATCATTCTTGAAATACTTAGTTTAGGGTCCTTAACCAACAATTCTACCCTCTGATGTTCACCTTCCCTCTTTCCTGTGTTGGCTGACTCTTCTTTGTGTCAGATTGCTCCCTTGTGTGTTTATAAATGTTTCTGGTCATCCCATCTATGGGGCAAGTAGTAGAGTTGGGACTCCCACCTTCTGATTCCAAGTCCAGTGTCTTCTTCAATATGTCACAACTCACACACAGAAGGCCTCTGCCTTCTACAAGGAGAATATTTCCCAAACAGAAAAGCAATTCTAATAAGAATGACTTTCTTAAGGGAGTAACAGAACAAAATATCTTAAATTAGAGCTGTCTGAAAAATCTAGGGCCTGAGTCCGCCACACACATCTATTGCCCTGGCTGTTCACACATGCTATCTCCTTTGAGCACACTGATACCTCCACTTTTGTACTTCTGTAGTTACTTCACACATAGAGTCTTACATTCATTGATTCAATCGTTTTCCATTTAGCAAATATTTATTGAGCATCTACTCTGATGTGCCAGGACCGCTTCCAAACATTGGGATTAATCAGTGATTAGGACAGAGTGAACACTTCTAAATACCCCAGATCGGAGATTCTCAGTCTTCTGCAACTTGCAACTTTTCTTCTTGCTTTGTTTTCCTTCCATGACACCTATCTTCCCATTCCTTCTGCTCTGACACATCTACCACAAAGGAACATCTGAAATGGCGTGTATCTCTCTTTAAAATAAATTGAAAGTAAACTAGTTCTGAGAATTGCAAGACACCCCTGGAAATAACTGAAAACACTTTGGGGCATGTCAGGACCAGTGCTGGGAAGCGCTGTTATTAATGTTCAAAGAATCTATGTTACACACACCCGTGGATGAAGAAAGCGCAGGGGAGGCCAGCAGAGCTAACACTTCTGAGCAAGCCCAAACTAGCCTATGAGCAAGGAAATATTTGCCTGGTTGGAGAATTTCTTTTGAGGAATGAGGTCATCCTGCAATCTAGATCCTTTCGACAGGATGCAAGAGCCCTTGGCAGCAGGAGGGAGTGCCTTTGCCAGTATTTCTGCTGGAACTTCCTTTTCTCCTCCATTGAAGCCTTGCCTCTCAAGCCTCCCTTGTCCTGATGTCCTCATAAATATCACTGCCCCATTCCTCTGAGCTCCTTAAAATTGATGCTCTTCATTATTTTGTGCTCACTTGGGTTACATCCACATTTCAAGTCCTCATCCTGAGCATTTAAAAGAAGAATTAGCACCAACCTTCACAAACTCTTCCAAAACATAGAAGAGAAGGGAGCACTCCCTAACTCATTCTATTAGGTATCACAAGAAAAGAAAAGTTATGAATACCCCTTAAGAACAGAGATACAGAAATCCTCAACAAAATATTAGCAAGCGAGATCCAGTTATATATAAAAAAGAGTATACACCATGACCAAGTGGGATTTATTCCAAGAATGCAGAGTTGGTTTAGCATCTGAAAATTAATTGATGTACTATATCATATTAATAGAATGAAGGACAAAAATCACATGATCATCTCAATAGACACAGAAAAAGCATTTGACAAAATCCAACACTGTTGTTTGATAAAAACACTCAACAAACTGAGAATCGGAGGGAACTTCCTCAACCTAATAAAAGCCTTACACACACACACACCAAAAAACAACAACAACAACAAAAATAAAATAAATACACACACACACAGGTAACATCACATCTGATAGTGAAATATAGGATACTCTCTCCCTAAGATCAGAAACAAGACAAGAATGTTCACTCTTGCCACTCTGTTCAACAATGCTCTCAGGGATACATGACCAATACACAAATCAATTGTATTTCTGTACATTAACAATGAACAATTTGAAAGCTAAATTAATATTTACAATAGCATCGAAAAGAATAAAATACTAAGGAATCAAATTAGCCAAAAACTAAAACACTCGTACATGAAAACTACAAAACATCAGTGAAAGAAACTAAAAAAAAAACCTAAAAAAATGGAAAGATATCCATTTCATGGATTGGAAGACTTAATATTGGTAAGATTGCAATGCTTTTCATATTGATCTAAAATTTTAATGCAATCACTATCATAATTTAAAATGCTTTTTTGCAGAAAACCTGATCTGAAAATTCACATGGAAACACGAGGGACCCAAAATAGTTAAAACTGTCTTGAAAAAGAACAAAGTTGGAGGATTTGTGCTTCCCAACTTCAAAACTTACTACCGAACTACCATAATCAAGGCAGTGTGTTACTGGTATAAAGGTAACATACAGATCAATGGAATAAAATTGACAGTCCAGAAGTAAACTCTTACCTTTACAGTCAATTGATTTTTGACAAGGGTGCCAAGATAATTCAGTGGGGGAAAGAATAATCTTTTCAACCAATAGTGCTGCAACAACTGGATATCCATATCTTAAGCATGAATTTGTACCCCTGCTACACACCAATACATGGTCATCATACCATAAACAAAAATTAAGTTGAAATGGACCAAAGACCTACATGTAAGAGCTAAAACTGTAAAACTCTTGGAAGAAAATATAGGAGTAAATCTTGAACTTAGTTTAGGCAATGATTTTCTTGGTATGACACCTAAAGCACAAGCAACAAAAGAAAAATAGACAAATTGATTTCATCAAATTTAAAAACTTTCATGCTTCAGAGGACACCATCAAGAAATGAAAAGACAACTCACAACAAGGGAGAAAATATCTGAAATCACATATCTTCTAAGGGACTTGTATCTAGAATTTATAAAGAACTCGTACAAGTCAACAAAAAAGACAAGTGACCCAATTTAAAAATGGACAAAGGATTTGAATAGACATTTCTCCAAAGAAGATATACAAATGGCCAGTAAACATATGAGAAGATGTTCAATATCATTAGTTGTTTGGGAAATGGACATCAAAACCACAATGGGACACTACTTCACACCCACTAGATTGGTTATACTCAAAAAGATGGACAGTAATAAGTATTGGTGCAGATGTGGAGAACTTGGAACCTACATACATTCCTAATGGGATATAAAATATTGCATCTGCTTCGGAAAACCATTTGGCAGTTTCTATAAAAGTTAAACACAGAGTTACCATATGACCCAGAAATTCCATCTTTAGGTATATGCTCAGTAGAATTGAAAACATATGTCCACACAAAAACTTGTACATGAATGTTTATAGTAACATTATTCATAAGAGTTAAAAAGTGGAAATAACCCAAATGTCCATCAATTGATGAATGGATAGGCAAACTATGGTATATGCATACAATGGAGCATTATTTGGCCATAAAATTATATAAATTAACTGATTCATATTAATGTATCAGTTGATCAACCTTGAAAACATTATGTGAAGTGAAAAATGCAATATACAAAAGGCTATATATTGTATAAGTTCCTCATATGAAATATTCAAATAGGCAAATCCATAGAGAAAGGCTGTAGGTTAGTGGTTGCTGAGGGTTGGGGGCAGAAGAAATGGGGAGTGATTGCTAATGGGTTTCTTTTAGGGATGACATAAATGTTCTAGAATAAATCATGACCAATGTACTACTTGTAAATATATTAAAAGCCACTGAATTGTACACTTTAAAAGGTGAACTTTGTGGTATGTGAATTTTCTTTCAATAAAGCTATAAGGAAATATTTTTAATTCATTAAATTAAATAAAATTAAAAATTCATTTCCTCAGTTGCACTAGTCACACTTCAAGTGCTCAATAGCCACACATGGCTAGTAGCTACCACATTGAGTACACAGATATAGAACATTTTGGGTTATCACAGAAAATTTTATTGAACAGTGTTGATCTAAGTCTCACTACAAGATTCCAGAGATTTAAGAAATATATCAAACCCACACAGTGTAAGGGCTTTATTTGAATCTTACTTGGACAAACAGTAAAATAAAGTTGAGAAGATGGGGAAATTTTGAATATTGATTGGATATTTGGTTATATTAGGAATTACTGTTAAATGTTTTAGGTATGACAATAGACTCATGGTTACGTCTTCTGAAGGTACTTATCTTTTAGAGATAAATACTAAAGTACTTATGGATGAAATGATACAATGTTTGGGATTTGCTTCAAAATAACCCAGGGATCGGGAGATCAGCACAAATAGATATAACAAAATTGTCCATGAGTCAATAACTGTTGAATTTCAACAATGGGTGTCTGGGAGCTCATTGTGCCCTTCTCTCTATCTTTGAAAATGTTGGAAATTTTTCATAATAAGCAGTCAATAAACAAACAGGCAGCCACTACTTACTCGTATCTAATTGACAATTACCTCATGAAAATATAGCGTTATCAGATTTTCTAACATTTTAAGAGAATTCAGAAATCCAGATTCTTATGTAAAATCTCTGGCATTTCATTGCTGGTTCATTTGTTTAATTATAGAGCACAAAAAAACAATCACATCTGGAGCCTGGGTTCAGTACACAGCCCCCACTCTACAAGATCCAGTTTAGAATAATCAATAGAATTAATGGATTCTGAGGTCGTCTATCATGAAAGTGATTTGTTTTGAGCATATAATTAATATTGTGTATCTCATTTTTAAAAATTATGACCTATTTCAAAAAGGTACAAAGAATAATAAAATAATCACTCATATACCTGCTATGCAGCCTTAACAAATCTTAATATTTAGCCATATTTGCTTCACAAAGAAATAAAATGTTATGGATACCATTAATGTCCTCTTTCTGCCTCTCCTTAATCCCATTCCCTCTGTCTCTCCAAATAACACTATCCTGAAGTTTCCATCCATCTTTCCAACCAAATTTATAGAATTTCACTACAGCTGTATGTATTCATAAACGATAAATGGTTTTTTCCTGTTTCCAGATGTTAAATAAGCAGTTTCATTTTTTAAAAAATCAATTGCACTTCTGTCTACCAACAACAAACATCTAGAAAACTAACTTTTAAAAAGACCATTTAGAATAAATCAAAAAGTAATATCTATCTAGGAATAAAGCTAACAGAAGATAAGCAAGACATTTAGGGAGAAAATGATAAACTACACTGAAAGGCATTAAAGAAGACCTAAATAAATGGAGAAATATATTACATTCATGGGCTGGAAGATTCAATATCATGAAGATATCAATTCTCCTTAATGTCATTCCAGTCACAATCCCAAAAGAGACATAAAGTGGAGGGGGAAAAAAATCAAGTTGCAGAAGACAACATACAGAATGATCTATTTATATCACTTTCAAAAACACACAAAAGCAAACAATATATTGTTTAGCTATACAAACATATATGCAAACTAGAATGAAAAGTAAGAATATGATAAGTGGAAATACATGATAAGAGCTACAATTGAGTAGGAAAGGAACAGGAATTCAAAGGTGACAATAATGTTCTATTTCTTAAACAGAGTGATGTGAACATGAGTGTTCATCGTATGAAAATTCTTTATACCTTACACATGCTTTATAAATAGTGCTTTGTGTTCAATCAATATTTAATAAAGACCAATTTTTTAAAAATAATGATATACATCTATAACACTACCATGGCAATATGTCAACAACATATACGGTCAAGTGATAATGTTGAAAACCCTATACACAATATTAATTAAAATATGTACCAAAATATTTTTTTTTTTTTTTTTTTTTTTTTTTTTTTTTTTTTTTTTTTTTTTGTGGTACGCGGGCCTCTCACTGCTGTGGCCTCTCCCGTTGCGGAGCACAGGCTCCGGACGCACAGGCCCAGCAGCCACGGCTCACGGGCCCAGCCGCTCCGCGGCATATGGGATCCTCCCAGACCGGGGCACGAACCCGTATCCCCTGCATCGGCAGGCGGACTCTCAACCACTGCGCCACCAGGGAGGCCCTGTACCAAAATATTAATAGTGGCTGTGTAAAATATTACATAGAATATGCACAAATTGTTAATAGTGGAAATAAGCACCAAAATGTTAATAGTGGTTTTGTATAATATTAAATAAAATATGCACCTAATTTTAATAATGGTTATATATAATATTAAGTAAAATGTGCGCCAAATTAACAGTGGTTATGTCCTAGGGAAAGTTTGGCTGTCTTTAATTTTCTCTGTTGTATAGGAGTTGGATTTTTTGCAATTCACCATCAGAAAAAAAAGAAAAAGAAAACAGAAAAAATTTTAATAACAAAGAATCATAGACTTGCAGGAAATATTCAAGGTATATTATATGGAGAAAAGACTGGATGAATTAAAAGAGAAAAACCTGAGAGCAAAGCAAAAACAGGGGAGGGGGTCTTAAAGTAATTCAAAGATGGGGTAAAGTGTGGTGACCAAGGAACTGTAAAGAAAGGGCTAGATTCAAAACACTTCATGGAAGGGCTCTAGGGGAAATGAGACAAGAAAGTGCCTACATCTAAGGGGTGGGGAGAAAGGGAAGATATGTTTTCAGGGGGAGGTAGAAATTATATGTCTGAGACATAATAGCAAACCTACCTTGTTCTCTTTTTATAAATGAGAATATAGGCACAGAGAGTTTGAGCAATTTGTCCAAGTTTCTCAGCTGACAAGTGATAGAAGTGGAATTCAAATCCCAGCTCTCCACAGCCAAGGCCTTTGCGCTTAACTGCTATACAGGTGCACCTCTTGCTATCCATTAGGCAATGTCCAGTTCCACTTCTTTGATATTAGTGATTAGGGAGTTCAAAGGAGATGTTAGTACCAAGGCCAGAATATTTGGGTGTACACTACATAGAGATAGCTGTTAAAACTGAAAATGAGTTCTCTGATAGGAGATTACAAATGAGGCAAAGAAGAGAACTGAAGAATAAATCTTGGAAAACAGACCCCTTTACTACTGCTATTATCTTAACAAAGTTAAGTGACTTGATAGAAGTGACAAGAATTAGAGAAAGACATGTGTTCAAATCCCACCTCTGCTACTTATTAGCTGGGTGATCGCAGGGAAAACCACTTAACCTCTCTGTGTGGCAGTTTCTCATCTGTAAAATAGATGGTCATGAGAATTACATGAAATTGTATGTAAAGTACTTAGTATTGTAGCAGCCATATAATGGATGCTCAATAAGTGCCACTTTATTTTTAATTTTGTATTAGAAACAGGAAGATCAGAGACTGAGAAAGTAGTATTTAGGCACGTAAACATATTTGTTGAAACTCTAAAGAAATATTCTTCTTCCTGATATTTTTATAAAAGTCCTCCATTTCTTAGGGCAAACTAATCTCTCCCTTGCCTCCCAGTTACCAAACTATGCATCACTTTACTCATTACTTTGATCTATTTCCCTTCTAAGTAGAGGTACCCTTTCTTTCTTTTTTTCTTTCTTTCTTTTCTTCTCTAAGTGAGAGAATCATAGGCGCAAGAAAACAGAGCATATCTGAGAAGCATATCACAAATAAACACTGTAAAATACATGTGTTAAAGCTATTTTTGAAATAAAAAAATACAAATTTGAGAAAAGGACAGTATACTACCAAAAAGGATAAGGAATAATTGCAATATGAATTCTAGAAATGATAAATGTTATCACTAAAATTAAAACCTCAGTGGACAATTTAAGGAATTAGATATATTTGAAGAGAGGACTGGTGACTTGAAAGACATTTCTTGGGATATTTCCCAGAATGCAACACAAAGAGATTAAGAGCTGGAAAATAGGAATGAGAGACAAAGAAAGAGGCATGTAGAAAAGCATGAAAGAGTCCAACATATACTTAATAGAGTTCCAGAAAGAGAAATTAAAGAGAATGTGGAAAAAAACAACCTTCAAAGGGGTAATGACTAAGGATCCTCCACAGTGCTTGAAAGACATGAATCCTTAGTTACAGGAAAAACAATAGATTGCAATCCAAATAAATAAAAATAAATTTCAACCACAAAAGCTCACCATGGAAGCTTATCAAATATATGCAGTTAACACGCCACCATCAAAAAAAAAAAAAAAAAAACCCAAAACAAAAAACAAGCCACCATCAACATTATAGAGAAATATAGTTAAAAACAAGTCAAGTGAACAAAAATGAGTGATGCTGGAACTCTCATACATTGTTGGAGGGAATGCAAAATGGTATAGCTGCTCTGGAAAGTGGTTTAGCAGTTTCTTATAAAATTAAACATACACTTATCATGTGACCCCAAAATCCCTCTCCTGGGTATTTACCCTAAAGAAATAAACTTATATGCTCAAAACAGTGTGCATTAAAAAATCTGTGTGCAAATATTTATAACTGTTTTAGCCGTAATAGCCCAGAACTGGAAACAACACAAATGTCCTTCAATGAGAGAATGGATAAACAAACTGTGATACTTCCATAGAATTGAATACTACTCAGCTATAAAAATGAACTACCAATACAAGCAACACCGTGGATAAATCTCAAACGCATTCTGCTAAGTGAAGGAAATCTGACCTAAGGATCCGTACTGTATGATTACATTTATATGACTTTCTTGAAAAGACAAAACTGTAGTGATGGAAAACAGATCTGTGGTTGCCAGGGGTTAGAGGTGGGGCAGAGTATGACTATAAAGGGGAGCACGAGAAAGTTTTGGGATGTTGCAACTGTTCTATATGCTGACTGTGGTAAGGGTAACACAAATCTACATGTTTTAAAATTCACAGAACCACACATCAAATGAAAAAGTCAATGTTACAGTATGATAATTTTAAAAATTAAAAGTGGAAAACCTGAATAAATCAATAACCTTGGAAGAAATAAAAAAGACAATCCAAGATTACTGCTAAAAAGCCACCGGGCCCGGGGGGTTTAATGGGCGATGTCTCCTAACCTTTCAAAGAACAGATGTTCTCCCCGTTACACTGATCAAGAACTTCTAAGAATACTGTTTCCAACTCTCCGTCTGTTATGTTAACTAGCAAAACCCTAATACTGATATCAGACCAAAAGAGTGCTAGGAAAGAAAGAAGGGAAAGAGGAAAGGAGGAAGGGAAAGGAGGAGAGAGCAAGAAAAAACTATGGGTGAATCTCACTTATGAACATAGTTGCTAAAATCCTTTCAAAAATCTTAGAAAATTGAACCTAGCAACATATTGAACAAATGATACATCATGACAAGGAAGAGGAGAAAATTCCCAAAGAATATTTTAGGCTTTAGAGGAACTCAATAAAACAAAAGCTCAAGGTAGGTTGATAAAGCCACAAAGTAAGACAGCTGTGCGGCTAAGGGGAGATGCTTGTACATGCAGTGTATCTAAATGTACAGAAAAAGATCTGTGTTTCCATTTCTGACAATATTAGACAGTAGATAGTCTTTAAAATTCACCACTAGGGGACATATATAAAGCCTGGATGTGTGTAAAGTCGTAGAATAGGAAGGAAGCTTTTCTTGAGCTGGTCTCTGGATACCTCTCTAGTATCTTTTCACACTGACTGTGCCCAGCACATTGCTCGGCAGCAATCCCAGTGAGGCTTGCAGCAAGACACAAAAACCCCAATGTTTCTTTTTTTTTTTCCCCAATCCTTCCCTCCCCCACCCCATCTCCCCCTTGTCAACCACAAGTCTGTTCTCTATATCTGTGAGTTTGTTTTTGCCTTGTAGGTATGTTCATTTGCGTCATATTTTAGATTCCACATAGAAGTGATATGGTATGGTATTTGTCTTTCTCTTTCTGACATACTTCACTTAGTATGATAATCTCTAAGTCCATCCATGTTACTGCAAATGGCAGTATTTCATTCTTTTTTATGGCTGAGCAGTATTCCATTGTATATATATATACTACATCTTCTTTATCCATTCATCTGTTGATGGACATTTAGGTTGTTTCCATGTTTTGGCTATTGTGAATAGTGCTGCTATGAACGTAGGGGTGCATGTATCTTTTTGAATTGCAGTTTTGTCTGGATATATGCCCAGGAGTGGGATTGCTGGATCATATGGCAACTCTGGTTTTAATTTTTGAAGGAACCTCCATACTGTTTTCCATACACCAGCAGTGTAATAAGAGGGTTCTCTTATCTCTAGGCCTCTGTCCTTCCTGCCCCCAGCCTCCTGGTCAGTTACTACTTGTTCTTGTCATACCCAGGCTCTCTTTTCCAAGAGAACTCCTCCATTCCCATAGTCTCCTGCACAGACCATCAGCATACATGCTTTTGTCCATATATGTTTTTCTTTCTCCAACTGAGCTGAAAGCTCTGTAAGGGAAGAAACCCCATCTGACCCATAGGCATCTTAGGATACAGTAGAAGCTCAATAGACCTTTATTGTCTGAACTGAACCTGAAACACAGAAAGTAAAATTTTTAAATCAAGTAATGACATATTGATTTTATACAAATGAGAAATGCTCTTTATAAAAAAAAAAGGTCAAGGAATATATCAAAGTACAAAGAAGAAAGCTGCAAATCCCCCAGAATCCCTGGCAAGATCCAGCATCTACAGATCCAATGATGGAGACAGAGAATATAACAGTCCAGATACTCTGAAATAATTTCATAAGAATACAGTTGGACTAGACATGTTAGATCTAATAAAACATATGAAATTTAATAATACTTTAATTTAACTTGAGTAAAAAACCTGAAGTGAATCTGCAGGAATTTTCTGAACCATCCATGAATGTTTCCGCAACACGAGCAGCATTAGTGAGCTTTTAAAAGTGATTCAGACTCCCAGGCAGATGATCTGCATTTGGCAGAGTAGTTAACAACTTCAATTACTGTGTAACTTTGGGACTGGTTAAGGAGTTCCCAAGAGGAAAGAAAAGTTTTACTCAGAAACAAATGTATTGAGTTAAGCAATGGGAAGTTCAAAAACAATTATTATTAAGAGCTTCACTGTTTTTTTAACTTTGCAAAATTGGTTTTCATTACTTTTGCTCTTGGTTCAATAAAAAGGCTTTTAAATTGGCTCTTTTTAGAATTTAATAAGCTCCTTAAAAGTGATGCAACTATTTCTTAAATCCTGAAATAAGCTTTCCACTGCATTCAAATGTGCCCATCTGAAAAGGTTGATTTCAATCAATGGAATTTAACAGATACACCTAACTGAAGGATTACTTAGTGAGATTCTGTACTTCCCTACAGAATACAATGTAGGAGAGTCACTGCTCCTACTTTTCTGGAACTTACAATCTGGTAGAAATGTGTTCATTCATTCTGCAAATACTTTTCACAAAAGATGACAACGTGCCCAGCACTGTGCAATACACAGTGGTTGTGATGTTTACATCACACCAGGGGTAAATGATGAGTGAGGAGGTCACTTTGGACTGATACAGTCACAGAAAAGTACCTCATTGGTGCAGTCTCCACCATTATGGAAGTATCAGTTCCAGAGATAGGAAAGTCATAAAGGTAATGAGTTTGGGGTCAGTGTTACCAAGATTTTTTCAGTTGCCTGGTCTCACAACTTCAGAGCAAATGGTATCTGTTTTAAGTAAACTGACTTTGAGATCCCTTTGAGGAACTTGCAAGAAAACAGTCAATCCTCAGTTCTTCTAGACTCAGCACTCCACTGCAATTGGTTTCCAGTCCCTGAACCTAAGGGTCTTGCTTTGTAGATGCTTTCTAAAAAGAGTGATGGACACTACTATATATAAAATAGATAACTAATAAGGACCTACTGTATAGCACAGGGAACACTACTCAATACTCTGTAATAACCTAATGGGAAAAGAATCTAAAAAAGAGTGGATATAGGTATATGTATAACTGAATCACTTTGCTGTACACCTGAAACTAACACAATGTAAACAGCTATACTCCAATAAAAATTTTTTAAAAAATAAAAAAAGAGTGATGGAGTGGTCAAGAGTCTGGACTGTGGAACCAGGGTGTCTGATTTCAATCCCAGCCTCTTCCCCTGGTGAGCTATGCGATCGTGGACTACTTACTAAATCTCTTTGTGCCTCAGCTACCTCATCCTTAAAATGGGGATAATCATACTACCTATATAATAGTTTGAGGCTTAAATTGAATAGCAGATGCTTGGTAATTGTTAACTATCTTATTTTTCAAGTGAGGGAACAGAAAGAAAAGAGGCCCATGGATAGAATATGAGTGAGTGAGCACACTTAAGGGGTAGGAGGGGGATGGAAAGCCAGAGAGGAAAGTAGAGAAAGGACAGAAGAACTGGAAGGTAGATAACAGATTGTGGTGCCCTAGAAAGCAAGGGAAGAGAGAGTCTCCAGAAACAGGAAGGCATCAGCTTCAGACACTGCAGTTTGAAGAGAAAAGGTCACTGTATTTGGGAAGTAGGAGGTCCTTGCTGATCTTTAAGAGACCAGCACCACTGGCCAATATTGCTTTCTTGTTATCTGGTTTACTTTGAGTTAGTACAACTGCTAGCCACTTGTCACCTCCTCTGTGATTATATTTGGTCAGTTTCTTAAAAGATGAAATACTGTGTAATGAGATAGTGTCTAGCTCCATACTGGCTCTAGTAAGAGCTAGAACAGTGCTTCTTTTTTTTTTTTTTTTTGCGGTACGCGGGCCTCTCACTGTTGTGGCCTCTCCCGTCGCGGAGCACAGGCTCCGGACGTGCAGGCTCAGCGGCCATGGCTCACAGGCCCAGCCGCTCCGGGGCATGTGGGATCTTCCCGGACCAGGGCACGAACCCGTGTCCCCTGCATCGGCAGGCGGACTCTCAACCACTGCGCCACCAGGGAAGCCCCAGAACAGTGATTCTTAACTTCACATTTTCAAAATGCCAGGACTTATGTTTTATAATAATATGAACTCTCAATGATGATGATGATTCATAATAATGAGTAATGTAGTGCTATAAAATATACTTTTCAGAAAATTTTCAAAACCGAGATCTCAGTTATATCTCCGAGTACCTCAGTGAATGAAAGGTCCTGCAAACATAAATATATTTAAATTCATCTATGAATCAAATAGATGCCTAGTGATTCATTTCATATTATGGGACAAACGGTTTCTGGGTACCTGCTTTTTGTCACATGCTAAGGTGTGGTCTGGGAGTTGGTGGATGGTTTGACCTAGTCCTGAACCTCAAAGTTCAGTAGAGAGGTAAACAATCTTAATGTAAGCCAATCAGTCTATGGAAGCAGTGGGCACAAAATACAATGTGCAAACTGACAAAGGAAGGAGCCACTTAGCCTGGAGGAGTTTAGAAGCTACACTAAGGAGGTGACATTTGAACTAAATCTTGAAGGCTGAGCAAGGACTTGCCAAGTGGAAAAGAGAGAAAAGGAAATCTCACTTTTTAGAAAAGTGAGTTAGGTGTCTTGTCATCAAAACAGAATATCGGGCTTCCCTGGTGGCACAGTGGTTTAGAGTCCGCCTGCCGATGCAGGGCACACGGGTTCGTGCCCTGGTCCGGGAGGATCCCACATGCCGCGGAGCGGCTGGGCCCGTGAGCCATGGCCGCTGAGCCTGTGCGTCCGGAGCCTGTGCTCCACAACGGGAGAGGCCACAACAGTGAGAGGCCCGCGTAAACAGAATATCCCCAGAGGGCTGCACGTACCTACAGACTTTTTTGTCAGTTACAACATTCAGACACTCTTAGATAGAGCCAGCTCGCTTATTTGGGGGGAAATTTCAACTTCTAACTATATTTTGTTTTCTAGAACTCTGTATGTAACAATGAGATTTTTTTTTTAAAGCAGGCTCTGCTTTCACTGGATATTTGTAGCACATCAAAGAGGAAGATATGCTGGGAGAGAGTCTGAGAGTATTAAGTAAGAATGATTTTCAAGTAAGGTCATAAAAGCAACCACATTTTGTGTCTGACGGTGTATCGGGGGTCCCCAAGCCCACCCCCAGGCGATGATTCAAGGGGAGTGCTCACAGGACTCAGCATATAGTTGTACTCATGGCTGAGATTTATCACAGTGAAAGGACACAAAGCACAATCAGCCTAGGGAAAATGTGTGTGGGGAGAAGTCCAGGGGAGACCGGGGCAATTTTCCAAGCGTTCTCTCCCAGTGGAGTCACAAACAACTTGTGACAACACATGTGAAATGTTGCCAACTATAGGTGGTCCTTATAGATACGGTGCCCAGGTTTTTTTTTGTTTGTTTTGTTTTTGTTTTTTGCAGTACACGGGCCTCTCACTGTTGTGGCCTTTCCCGTTGTGGAGCACAGGCTCCGGACACGCAGGCTCAGTGGCCATGGCTCACAGGCCTAGCCGCTCCGCGGCATGTGGGATCTTCCTGGACCGGGGCACGAACCCGTGTCCCCTGCATCGGCAGGCGGTATGCCCAGGGTTTTTACTGGGGGCTGGTCACATAGGCACCCCTTGCTTAGCACATCCCTGAATTCCAGACTCCCAGAAGACAAGCAGGTGTTCAGCATAAACCTTCATGTTTGCACAAACAGTCTAGGCACAGTGAGCCGCCCTTATCAGTTCTGGGAATGGTGATAACCCTTCCGAAATCCAAGTTTCCAGACTCCAGCCAAGGGCCAATCTTGTAAGCAGGCCTTTCCAAGGATAAGCAGTTAGGCATGCTATGTTAACTCTTTTCTGCCCTAAGGGTAATATTTGCCCCATGGATACTTTTTTCTTTCCTACTGGGTTGTATCATTATTCCATTCTCTTGAGATCTAAAGCACAGGCCTATTAGTAGAATTGAATCAACATATATTTGGGTTTTGAGTGTGTGTGTGTGTGTGTGTGTGTGTGTGTGTGTGTGTGTGTAAAATAATCATCATACCTGAGTCAGCCTAAACATTTTGAGTTGCAAATGTTGTCTGGAGCCTTTCCTTTACTGCTACAATTTGTTTTTAATTTTATTGAAGTATAGTTGATTTACAATGTTGTGTTAATTTCTGCTGTATAGCACAGTAACTCAGTTATACATATATATATTCTTTTTCATATTCTTTTCCATTATGGTTTATCACAGGATATTGAATATAGTTCCCTGTGCTCTACAGTAGGACCTTGTTGTTTATCCATCCTACATACACTAGTTTGCATCTGCTAATCCCAAACACTCCCAATTCTTTCCCTCGCCCACCCCCCTCCCCCCTTGGCAACCACAAGTCTGTTCTCTATGTCTGTGAGTCTGTTTCTGTTTCGTAGATAGGTTCATTTGTGTCATATTTTAGATTCTACACATAAGCAATACCATATGATATCTGTCCTTCTGACTTACTTCACTTAGTATGATAACCTCTAGGTCCATCCATGTAGCTGCAAATAGCATTATTTTGTTCCTTTTTATGGCTGAGTAGTACTCCATTATATATATACACACCACATCTTCTTTATCCATTCATCTGTCGATGGACATTCAGGTTTTTCCATGTCTTGGCTATTGTAAATAGTGCTGCTATGAACATAGGGGTGCATGTATCTTTTTGAATTATAGTTTTGTCTGGATATATGCCCAGGAGTGGAATTGCTGGATCATATGGCAACTCTATTTTAAGTTTTTTGAGGAACCTCCATACTGTTTTCCATAGTGGCTGCACCAATTTACATTCCCACCAACAGTGTAGGAGGGTTCCCTTTTCTCCACACCCTCTCCAGCATTTATTATTTGTAGAGTTTTTAGCGATGGCCATTCCTGACAGTGTGAGGTGATACCTCATTGCAGTTTTGATTTGCATTTCTCTGATAATTATGGCTACTGCATTTTGAAGCCCTCACCCAGATGAGTAATTACAAGAAAGTGTTGTGGACTACTGTCAATGTTGTATTTTTAAAAGCATCCTTCAGCCATTAAAATTTGCTTCACCTGCTCTTAACATGAGTTTTCTATATGTAGGTGCTCAGGGAGAGAACAAAAACATACTCCTCTGAGCAACATTTCTTCTTTACTTTGGTCACATTTTTCTTTTTTTTTTTTTTTGCAGTACGCGAGCCTCTCACTGTTGTGGCCTCTCCCGTTGTGGAGCACAGGCTCCAATGTGCAGGCTCAGCGGCCATGGCTCACGGGCCCAGCCACTCCGCGGCATGTGGGATCTTCCCGGACCAGGGAACGAACCCGCGTCCCCTGCATCGGCAGGCGGACTCTCAACCACTGCGCCGCCAGGGAAGCCCACATTTTTCTCTTTAATGTCCATACCTCATCTGTTGTGTATGAAACAGTAATTCCATTTTTAGTACTGAGTTTGCTTATGAGTCAGATTTTTACTTCTCTTTCTTTGTTTACTGTGTGGTTGACATGCATGTCAATCCTGCATAAAGCAAAGTCAAAGCTTCACAAGCTGGGAAATATTTGAAATTGGTGATAATCACAGTTTATTCAAATAAGACTCTCACTTCCTAAGAATTCTTCTATATCATCTGATACCCAAATCTTACAGATCAGTTACCTTCAATTTTTACTCCTAGAAGATTATAGTATTTCAAATAATGACATTCCTGTATACGTTCTTCAAATCCTTATCCCCCAACACTGATTTCAATTGATTATGTATTTATTTTTATTTATTCATGGAATAAACATTTATTTAATGTATATCACATGCCTTCTAGTTATTACGTATACAGATAATGAAGAAAACAAGGTCACTATCCTCAAGGAATTAAATGTCTAATAGGAAAGTCAAACAGGTTTTAAAAATACAAACATCTATAAAACATCAGGTATTCAGGGCATGGAATAAGTAGAGGGGATGCAGTTCAAGAGAGTCAGAAAAGGTTTCAGATATATGAACTGAGTCTTAAAAGATAAGCAAGTAGGGCTTCCCTGGTGGCGCAGTGGTTAAGAGTTCGCCTGCCAATGCAGGGGACACGGGTTCCAGCCCTGGTCCGGGAAGATCCCACATGCCATGGAGCAACTAAGCCTGTGCGCCACAACTACTGAGACTGCTCTCTAGAGCCCGCGAGCCACAGCTACTGAAGCCCATGTGCCTAGAGCCCGTGCTCCACAACAAGAGAAGCCACCGCAATGAGAAGCCCGCACACGACAACAAAGAGTAGCCCCCGCTCGCCACAACTAGAGAAAGCCCACATGCAGCAACAAAGACCCAACACAGACAAAAATAAATAAATAAAATAAATGAATTTATAAAAAAGATAAGTGGGAATTCATCAGAGAACTTCCAACATTTTGCATATACAATGACCTATACACGAGGAAAACTTTTCCTTTCTTCTAGGGTCTTAGTCTGGTCTAATAATTAAATTGACATAAGACAGATGAACAGGAGAAAAAAAATATTTAATTCAGATTTACTGGAGCTCATAGAAATATGAGACTTAAAGAAGTGACCCAGGGCTTCCCTGGTGGCGCAGTGGTTGAGGGTCCGCCTGCCGATGCAGGAGACACGGGTTCGTGCCCCGGTCTGGGAAGATCCCACATGCCGCGGAATGACTGGGCCCGTGGGCCATGGCCGCTGGGCCTGCGCATCTGGAGCCTGTGCTCCGCAACGGGAGAGGCCACAGCAGTGAGAGGCCCGCATACCGCAAAAAAACAAAACAAAACAAAAGAAGTGACCCAAACAGGGAGCTTTTATACCTTTTAGACAAAGAAATAATAAGTTTGTGAAGAATCTACAAGACAAAGAAGTTTGGCCTTAGGGTAGTAAGTTAGTGAAGAAGCAGCAAGGTTTGTTTATACAGCCTTCTCAGCCCTGAATTCCCTGTCTCTGGTGATGAGGGTGCCTTCTCCCCTCCTGGTACAGGGAGTGTACCTTTCACATGAGAGATTTATTTCCTGATTTCAGGGGGACAAAGGAAGGTCAGAGTGTCTTTCTTGTGCCAGCTGTTTATTAAGTAACTTTAATTCAAAATAATGAATATGACAAAGTGGCATATTTGGGGATGGCCTGCCCTGAACCGCATCAGAGCCAGAAATGGAAACAAATGGCATGTTGAAGGAAATTGCTAGTAGCTTAGTAAAACTAGCTTGCCAAGGGTAAGGCATGTGACAGGAGATAGAACTGAAAAGATGATCAGAGGCCAGATCATGAAGGGGCTTGGAAACTCTGCCTGTGAATGTTGATGTTGTCCTGAAGGCAATGTTTAATCCTTGAAGAATATTATGCAAGAAAGAGATATAATAAGGTTTATGTTAGAAAAAAAAAAATCTCTCGGGGCAGACTGAAGGGGTTAAAACAGAAGCTATTGAGTCCAATTAGGAAGATGTTGGCTAATCCCAATTCAAGACCATCTTTTAAGCTGTATTCAAAAAAGAGACTATGATGGGCATGGGCAACATCTATAAAATGCTCTCTCTCAGGATCATCTTGAGTAATACACACACATTGTCTAGCAGAGAGTAGCCAGTCACATGACCCATGCTTTGCACCACTTCCCTTTTTCCTTCTCCTATAGAACATGTTAAGCTTTTACTTCCCTTTATTCATGTCTCACGTGAAGCTCATGGTGGAAGTGTAGGTGTGGGTGTGAATGAGAGGAGCTAGTGATGGTGAAGATAACTGAAGAGCCTGCAATGGAGAGGAAACTGAGGACCATGTGAGGCAAAGGAGACTTGTTTGGGCAATTTTTTAAATTAACTTTTTTTTTTTTTTTTTTTTGTGGTATGTGGGCCTCTCACTGTTGTGGCCTCTCCCGTTGCGGAGCACAGGCTCCGGACGCACAGGCCCAGCGGCCATGGCTCACGGGCCCAGCCGCTCCGCGGCATGTGGGATCTTCCCAGACCGGGGCACGAACCCGTTTCCCCTGCATCGGCAGGCGGACTCTCAACCACTGCGCCACCAGGGAAGCCCTAAATTAACTTTTTTATTGGACAAAAACAAATTCACGAATAAATGTGAGTTGCAAAAAAGAAGTCAAGTGCCAAAGTCCATTTAAAAAACTGAAAATCCTACACTATTCTACTCCCATCTTCATAAGTAACCAGTGTTAAGAATTTGCATGTCTCTTTTCGGAATTTTTTTAATACACTTTAACAGGTATGTGCATGATTTGGTTGTTCTTTGTTTTGTTTTTAAAAATATCACTTTATACCTATTGTTGTACAGCTTGCTTTCTCCACCCAGATATATTCCTTGGAGATCACTCCATGTTAGCACATGAGGAACTACCTTGTTCTTTCCCACCAAGGCATATAATTTCATAGTATGGCTAAATCATACATTTAACCAGTCCCCTACTGATGGACTTTCAAGTTGTTGTTGCTATTATTATTTTTATTATTACTATCATTGCTATTACTAAGTGCTGTAATTTCCATCCTTGTGTATTTATCTTTGAACGAGCATACAAGTATTTCTGAATAGTAGGTTCCTAGAAGTAGAGTCAATAATATGTATTTCAAACTTTCATAAATAACATTGGGTCTCTTTTGCCCAGTGATTCCCAGCTGGGTGAGAGAGAGCTACCCCTCTGTGTTGCCTGGGAAACTTGTCAAAACCACCTGGGCCATCCTGACATGCACACCCCCATCAGATTCCAGGGGGTAGAGAAAGGGGGAGAAGTGATATGTGTAGTTCCCTGGTTGATTTTGTTCCATACCTCCCTCTCTTGAGGACCATTGCTTTAGCTCCTCTAATTAGGAGACTGATGCTCTGAGTTAATTCATTTTCCACTGGAGAGAGCTGTGTTGGCCACAATCCCTGAGAGAGAAAATGTTCCTTTAATATTTGCAGGCCCTGTATTCTTCAAGAAGCAGCTCTTTTTTTCCCCAGAGTCAACATCGTTTAATGTGAACACTTCCCGGTTCAAAAGAATAGGTCAGTGATGGTCTACAAAGCAGGAGGGAACCCAAGAGTTTTTCTATTTCATCTCCAGGCCTCTAGTCAAAACGATATTAAACCACTTAGGGCCTAAGTGCCTCAATTGCTTCATCCTTATCCTGACCCCATACTCCAGGAGACTGTCCTAAAAGCTCCTCAAAAAGAATGTTGGGGCTTCCCTGGTGGCGCAGTGGTTGAGAGTCTGCCTGCCGATGCAGGGGACATGGGTTCGTGCCCCGGTCCGGGAAGATCCCACATGCTGCGGAGCGGCTGGGCCCGTGAGCCATGGCCGCTGAGCCTGCGTGTCCAGAGACTGTGCTCCGCAACGGGAGAGGCCACAACAGTGAAAGGCCCGCGTACCGCAAAAAAGAAAAAAAAAAAGAGAAAGAATGTTAATATTTTTGGGGAAAAAAAAATAAATAGACAAAACAGTAAGGTTGCTCTCAATAAGATAGGAACCTGAAATTGGACATAAAAGGCAAAAAGACTGTTTAACCCCTTTAACAATTTTCAGACAAGCAATTGAATCTTCGTGTAACTTCCTTGAAAAAGAAACTTTAACCTAAAGGGTCAACACACTTTACTAGAATTCAAAGGCCCAAGATTTTAAAGAAAGGACTAAACTTTAGAAATGGGGACTAATTATCTAAGAAGAGAGAAAAATGGAAGTTGGGGATATTTTCAAAAATAGCTTCCCAGCACAGGAAACACAATCATCATCATCATCATCATCATCATCAATAGCTGCTCTCCGTTTTCACCAGGAATGAGTCACTTAGACATAGATTTGAATTACACATAAAGACAGACTTAGCACATTTATTAAAGCAAACCTTCATTCTAGTTAAAGCAGTTAGTTGCACTTAAATGAGAGATAATAGATTATCCTTCTTTTTGGAACGAGAAGCTATATGAAAATTGTACCAAGTTGTATGTAACCCCCAACGTGTCAGCCTTGCCTACTTCTGACAAAGACCCGCTCCTTAACCAAACTTGAGTCAGGCTCCCCTGGGTCCTCTTCTCAACTAGGCCCCAATCTTCGGTTCTGTCCTTGGCCCACTTAGTTCAGTGTTAGCAAGAATCCTGCTGGGTCAGCTTAGCAAAAACCCTCACTCTTGATATCTGACCAAATGCCTCATCCCCCACCTTCAATATCTTATCTCTCTGGCCTTTCTGAAGGCAGAAAGGAATCCTGTCAAGTCAATTTAGCCAGAATCCTCCTTACCCTGATGCTTCCTCCTAGTAACTTTCTATCCACAGACCCCCACCCTGCTCCTTGGCTATAAATCTCCACTTGTCCAATTGTATTCAGATTGGAGCCCAATCTCTCACCCTTACTGAAAACCGGCATTGCTGTGGTCCCTGTTGAAGAGTCTTCCTTACTATCTTTAACAACGCTGTGGGAGGTTATCAGGAAAAGCACAGTTAACAAGGATAAGGTTGTTATGCAGATTTAGGTCCTTGCCTTTTCCATTGATAAGCATTCTAGAGATTTAGTCATCCCTCTCCTCCTGGTACAGAGATGGAGACGCCCTGACAAATGGCGATTTCCTTTATAAATGTAAATGTCTCTTTCAGAGGTTAATTTCTACTTGGTTTTCAGATTTTTCTCCTGTCTTCTCTTTCTTAAAAATAATCAGCTCAAGATAATCCTTATGCCAAAGAGGCATAGTTCGGGGTGGCAAATTCTGTTCCCCTTCAGTAGTAATAATAATACTTAGTCACTTTCCTTGACCCTCAACTTCTCCATTCATCTGTTGCTCTCTGAAGAGAAGAGGAACAAACAAAAGTGTCTGCCTACCCTGTTGATGAGTTCTTGGTGGCTCATTTGGTGGCTGCTTCCCAGATTACTTACACAAGGGCCTGATCAAAACTTTTGAAACAGTCAGTTGGAAAGATTTATTTACCTTCTTAACCAATGGTTGCCTTTGACCCCATTCTCAGTCCAGTAGGAAGAAAAAGGATGATCTCACTCTTCCAGTTACAGTTGTAAATCATGCAACTCTTACTTTTCCTACACATAATAGAAATCATTCAACAAATACATATTGAATTTTGACCATATAACAGGGACTAATCTAGGTACTGGATCTACAGCAATGAAGAAAATGGAAAATACCTGCCTTCATGGAGCTTACCTTCTGGTGGGAGTGATCTCGGGTGGCCTCAGCCTGCAGCTGCTTGAAGCAGGATTTCAGTTCCCAACCAGAGACTGAAGTCAGGCCACGGCAGTGAATCCTAGCCACTAGACCACCAGGGACCAGTGGCCAGTGACAAGGCCCTGGCCCGTCGGCTATGTAGAAATGAATTCCCTCAAAGACAGAAAGTAGTGAAACAAGGAGAGTGTTTATTAGGAGGAAAAAGAGTAAGTGTGGATAGACATATGGGTGGACTCAGAGAGAGAGTCACGTCCTCGTGGTAGTTTGAATCACTTATACGGTGCATTTCTTCCAGCTTTCCTTTGGCCAATCATCTTGCTTTGCCTGGTTCTGAGTCCGTATTTGGTTTATCTCAGGGTCCTCCCATGTTTGCACGTGCATCTTTTAGCCAAGATGAATTCTAGCTAAGAGCCTATGGGTAGGTTGACATCACTCCCTTTTTGACCTCCAAGGAGCCTCTCTGCACACGTGTAGTCGGGAAAGTCTCCTTGACCTTGAGAATGAGAAATACATGGTCTCTATCTTTTATCTGGGCCGAGCCCAGCGCCTCTCTCACTCCTGCTACTTTGGAGTATCTGTCCATAAACTCCAGGGGACAAACTCCAGCTGCTCGACCTGGGACCCATCTATCTCCTGCCCCCGGAGGAGGACAATTAACTGGGGGAATATGGAGTACTATAAGTGTACTGCAATTTTAAATATGTTGGCTGTATTATTTAGGATCTAGACAGGAAATGGAAACCCCACTAGTTAAATGAACAGATAGAATTTAATCTAAAGAATAAATAGATTTTTCTCCTCCCTCCAGCCCTCTTCTGAGGTGAGTTTCCTCTAGATGCTTATCCCTCTTCTGGATTATTTTTCTGTCCTAGTCTCATCCTTCACTGGGGGATGGAGGCATCATCAAATCAGAAAATGGAGCACTAGCTTCCAGTCTAAGATGATGGCATAGGAAGACTGACCTCCTCCCACAGACACAATGAATCTAAACCTATATAGAGGAAGAGCAATTCCTCCTGAGGAAGAAATGAGGGCTGATTGAACAGCTTCAGCACAACAAGAAATAGAGGGACCACATAAAGACAAACAGGAGAGAGATGGAGACACAGTATCTAACATATCTAACATAGCAACCTGCAGTAGAGAGGGATATCACTGAGAGTCCCACATGCAGACCTGCCCACCCTGGGGCACAGCAAAAAAATAGTGATTTAAAGGGCACTTAGACTATACAAGAAGGAAATCCATTTACTAACCCTAGAGCATCTCCAAATAGACAGAGAGACTGCTGGAATTCTCTCCCGGGTTGGAGGTGCCAGAGAGTACCAATTTTTGCATTCCCCCCTCCACCTGGATAGCACAGGTGGGAACACAGTCCAGGCACTAGCCAGCCTGCCAAGGCTGCCACAGCATGCCCCGGGACCCTGGCCCTCACCAGTTACATCTGTCATCCCAGTGCAGCCCTGGTGTGGCACACCCTGGGCCCCTCTGCTCATGCCCACTCCAGCTCCAGCTGTTCCACCAAGGTGGCCCCAGCACAGGACTCCCCAGGACCCCCCAGCCTATGCCTGTTCCATGTCCAACCAGACAGCCAAAGCCACCCACATGCAGTCTACACAGGGGATGCTTCTACACAAGACCATGCCTTCAAGACTGGGAGAAGTAGCTGTTTCACCTAATTCATGGAAACATACATAAAGCCAAACAAAATGAGGAGGCAGAGGAATATGTTTCAAATGAAAGAATTACACCCAAGGAAACAACCCTAATGAAACTTATAAGTAATTTACCTGATAAAGAGTTCAAAATAATGGTCTTAAAGATGCTCACTAAACTCAGGAGAAGTATGGAGGAACACAATGAGAACTTCAACAAAGAGTTTAAAAATATAAGAAAGGATCAATCTGAGCTGAAGAATACATTAACTGAAGTGAAAAATACAATAGGGGGAATCAACAGCAGATATGATGATATAGAAAAACAGATCAGTGATCTGGAAGACAGAAGAGTGGGAATCACCCGATCAGAACAAGAAAAACAAAAAAAGGAATTTTTAAAAATGAGGGTAGTTTAATGAGGGACCTCTGAGACAACTTCATGCATACATTCACATTGTAGAGGTCCCAGAAAAAGAAGAGAGAGAGAGAAAGGAACAGAAAAAGTATTTGAAGGAACAATGGCTGAAAATTCCCCTAACCTGGGGAAGAAAACAGACATCCAGGTCCAGGAAGCAGAGAGAGTCCCAAACAAGACGAACCCAAAGAGGTACACAGCAAGAGATATCATAATTAAAATGGAAAAGTTAAAAAGAGAATTTTAAGGCAGCAAGAGAAAAACAATGTCACATACAAGAGAACCCCCATAAGACTATCAGCTAATTTTTCAGCAGAAACTTTGCAGGCCAAAAGAAAGTGGCATGATATATTTATAGTGCTGAAAAGAAAAATCTTACAACCAAGAATACTGTATCTGGCAAGATTATTATTCACAGTTGAAGGAGACATAGAGTCCCCAGACAAGCAAAAACTAAAAGAGTTTGTCACCACTACACTGACCTTACAAAAAATGTTAAAGGATCTTCTTTAAGTGGAAAAGAAAAGACCATGGGAATTCCCTGGAAGTCCAGTGGTTAGGACTCCACACTTTCACTGCTGGGGCCCAGGTATGATGATCCGTGGTCAAGGAACTAAGATCCATCCCACCCCCCAAAAAAGGGAAAAAAAGGCCAAAAATAGAAGTAAGAAAATATATGAAAGAAAAAAAATCTCACTGGTAAAGGCAAAAATATAGTAAAGGCAGTAGATCAGCCACTTAAAAAGCTGGTATGAAGGTTAAAGGACAAAAGTATTAAACTATAGTTACAATAATAATATAAGGGATACACAAAATTGAAATATGTAAAATATGACATGAAAACCACAAAACATGGGTGGGAAGAAGTTAAAACGTAGTGCTTTTAGAATGCATTAGAAATTAAGCGACTATCAGTTTGAAATAGACATATATATATTGTACTGGCACAAAAGCAGACACATAGATCAATGGAAAGGAATAGAGACCCCAGAAATAAATCTGCACGTTATAGTCAATCACATTAAAAAATGGACAGAGGATCCGAATAGAAATTTTTCCAAGGAAGACATACAGATGACCAACAGACAATGATAAAATGCTCAACATCATTAATCATCAGGGAAACACAAATCAAAACCACAACAAACTACCACCTCACACCTGTCAGAATGGCTGTTTTCAAAAACACAACAAATATCAAGTGTTGGTGAGGATGCGGAGGAAAGGGAACCCTTGTGCACTGTTGGTGGGAATGTAAACTGGTGCAGCCACTGTGGAGAATAGTATGGAGAGTCCTCAGAAAATTAATAATAGAACTACCATATGATCCAGCAACTACACTTCTGGGTATTTGTCCAAACAAAATGAAAACACTAATTCAAAACACATACACACCCCAGCGTTCATTGTGACATTATTTACAATAACCCATACACAGTATTGAAGCAACCTAAGTGTCCATCAAAAGACGAATGGATAAAGAACACTGAGATACACACACACACACACACACACACACACACACACAGTGGAATATTACTCAGCCTTTAAAAAGGATGAAATTTTGCCATTTGTGACAATATGGATGGACCTAGAGGGTATATGCTAAGTGAAATGTCAGACAAAAAAAGACGTATACTGTATGATATCACTTTATGTGGAATCTAGAAAACAAAACAAATGAACAAACAAAACAGAAACTAATTCATAAATACAAAGAACAAACTTGTGGTTGCCAGAGGGGTTCGGGGTAGGGGAATGGGCAAAAGAGGTAAAGGGAATTAAGAGGTACAAACTTCCAGTTATAAAATAAAAAGTCACAGATATGTAATGTACAGCATAGGGAATATAGTCAATAATATTGTAATAACTTTGTATTATAACAGATGGTAATTAGACTTATTGTGGAGATCATTTCATAATGTAAAAAAAATCAAACCACTATGTTGAACATTTAAGACTAATATAATATTGTAAGTCAGTAACTGATAAGTTAAAAAGGGACTCTAAATTTTCACGGAGTAGCAACTGAAGGAAGTAGCTACCCTTGCTAGGGCTGAGGAAAAAAGGGAAAAGGTTAGAAATATTAAATCAACCACACAACAGACGACGGTGGCAGTGGGTTTGTGAGATGTTCAGATTCTGGATATGCAAAAGGACCAAGTAGCCAATAACTGAGATGGGGAAAACTACAAGAGAAGCAGAAAGAGGGGTGTTGGAGATGGAAGCAGGAACTCCGTTATGGACACTTTAACATTTAAGATACCTATTCGAACCTATAATGGAAAAGAATCTGAAAAATAATCCATGACAGAGGTAGATAGATAGATAGAGATATATATGCATATATGTATAACTGAATCACTTGGCTGTACACCTGAAACTACCACAACATTGTAAATCAACTATACTTCAATTTTTAAAAAGATGCCTATTAGACATATAATTGGGGCTATAAACCTGGAGATAAGGAGAGTGGTCTGGACTGAAGATATAATTTTGGTAGACACCAGTTTGTGGTGGTATTTAAAGCCATGGGAACCATAGTGAAATAAAAGTGCATTAATGCAACTATCTGACCAGCAGAGCCTAAATTCCCTCTGATATTTTTTACAAGGTGATTGTCTAAGTGTTGACTAAAGGACTTGGGCAAACATCACAAGCATTATGTGATTCAGGCTAGAACTCACAAGCAGAACATCAGCCACAGAAAGCACACAGTGCTTCTGTCTCCTGCCATCCCATGAAGTGGTGTATTTGGGCTAGAAACTGCTAAATACATCACAGGTTGTGCTCTAGGGAGGGACCCACGCTCCGGCTGCTCTCCCAGGGAGCATCTAACCAAGCATGTGACTATGACACCCTTATGATCATAAGAAAGGCCTTCCTAACAGAGACAGCACCCTGCAACTGGCTGCCAGCTGACTAGGGAACTTGCATACCATTGTGACATCACCTTCCTTTGGGAGATGGGGGAGCCACTGTCCCAATTAGCTTTGGGGATTTCTAGCAGACAATTGTCCTATTTGTCTCTCCTGACCAACACATACTTGAACTCTGCCAAAGACTAGGAACTACCTGATTCCATATTTGAGCAGAATTACTATCGAACTATTTCTTATACTTCATAAGTACAGTTGACCCTTGAATAACACAGGGGTTAGGGAACTGACCCTCCATGCCATTGAAAATCCGAGTATAACTTATAGTTGACCCTCCATATCTATAGTTCAACATCTGCGAATTCAACCAGCCATGGAGTTCAACACCCATTAATTCCTTCCCTTTTAAGGCTGAATAGTATTCGATTGTATGTATATACCACATTTTGTTTATCTATTCATCCATCCATGGACAGTTGGGTTGCTTCCACCTCTTGGTTATTGTGAATAGTGGTGCTATGAACATGGATGTACAAATATCTCTTCAAGATACTGCTTTCAGTTCTTTGGGGTATATACCCAGAAGTGGGATTGCTGGATCTTATGGTAATTCTATTTTTAATTTTTTTGAGGAACTGCCATATGTAATGTTTTCCATAGCGGCTGCACCATTTTACATTCCCACCAACAGTGTACAATGGCTCCAATTTCTCCACACCCTTGTCAACCCTTGTTATTTTTTATTTTCTTGTAGTAGCCATCCTAATGGGTATGAAGTTCCATTTTACTTTTGATGCATTCCAAAGTAAATTGCAGACCTCCCCCGCTCAAAAAATACTTCAGAGAGCATATCATTAGCTGGAGTTTAAAATTTATTTACAGGCTTTTCTCTTTTGATATAAAGTTTGTATACAATGAAATGCTCAAAACTTTAGCATACGTCTACTGAGTTTTGACAAATACATACTCCAGTGTAAGCCCAATCCCTATCAAGATATAAAATAAAATTTCTTTATACCCTTCCCCATTTAGTCCTTGCCCCCAGAATAAACAACCACTCTGATTTTCTTCTACCATAGATTAGTTCTGCTTGTTGTAGAACTTGGCATAAATATGATCATACATTATGTACTTATGGCAGGCAAGAGGAAGAATGTACCTTGCAGACATCCAACTCCAGGGAGCATCACTGACCAAGGACCACAGCTATTGGGCTCCAAAATCCATCGTGGTATTTGCACTGATGCCATGCCTCTCACCGGCTGCCCCAGCCAATAACTGATCCAGGCGTTGCACTAAGGCAGGCCAGTTCCTGAAAGAAACAAGACTTCTGACAGCTGACTTTGGCTTGAGGACAGCCTGCCGGCCTCGCTGAATCTTCCAGAGACTGCATGACAGTCTAGGATGCTCCCGCCCACTTCCCTGCCCTCTCGCCTTCCCTTGGGTCAAACCAACATTACAGCCCATTGGCAGAGATCTCCCAGCCTTGCCAATGTCTCTCCGTTTCTCTCATAGTCATTTCCCCTAATAAAGTCGTCGCACATTTACTCTTGCCTGGGTGTCTGCTTCTCAGAGGATCTGCTCCAAGACAGCATTGTTTTGTGTCAGGTTTCTTTCACTCAGCATATCGTCATCACGATATTTCTTAATTGGTGTTGTCAGAACTAAACACTGCACTTCCATGGAGACATCACAATTCTCTAAATACATCTCAGGTCGGGTCAGCATTTTCAGCATTTCCCATAGCTGACCCAAGGGAATGATGTACTTTATACTAAATTACTTCAATCATTCTCATGCATGCTGCTGTTGAGCCTCACCTCCCCCAACCTTTATCTGTTGGATTTTAGACACAAACAGAAAATCAGACAAGTAACTCTGTCAACTTTTCTTCCTTAATACAACAGCAGAAGTAATATGTACATGCAAAGATGTTTGCCCCAGCTGATTTAGATACACAAATGTGCACAATAGTGTAGAGGTTAAGAATATGGGCTCTGGACCCAGCCTGCCTGGCCCAAATCCCTGCCCCAGTAGTGTATCAGCTAGCAGTGCTCTAGGCTGCAAGTTACAGAAAAGCAGACCAGCAGGGGTTTAAAGAAATAGTTCATTTTTCTCACATTATATACAATCTAAAAACAGGCAGGTCCTGGCATTGGTTTGCAGGCTTCACAGTGTCAGATCTGGCATCTCTGCAATTCTCTTGACCTTTCACTTACACTTGAAAGATGGTGAGATGGCTGCATAACCTTAAATCATTTCTTCTGTATTTGAGATGATAAGACATACAAGGTCTTTGCTAGAAGTAACCAGCAAACCTATGCTTATGTCTCATTGGCCTCTCCTAGCTACAAAGAAGGCTGGGAAAGCAGAATTGGGCTTTTCTTGTCTAATGATGGAGGTGGACAAAGGAGAAAGTGTTGGGAATGGGTGTCCAGTTTGCTAACCAATGTAGACGCTATAGCTGTTGACTACCTGGACAATCTTGGGCAAAGTAACATAACATCTTATGGAAAAACCCGAACGAACTTTTTGGCCAACCCAATACTTCCCTCTCTCACCTCAGTTTTCTCATCAATAATGGGTATAATAATAAAATTTACTTTCTAAGTTTTGCTGCGAGGATTAAATCAGTTATTATATATGAATGTTTAGAACAATGCCTGGAACATAGTAAGTCCTTAATTATGGTAGATATTATTTATCATACAGGAAAATCAAACATAACCAAAATGTTTATCACAACAGGATCAGTTATGTAAATAAATGTCTGTGTTGAGCTGATATAAGAGAATACCATAGAATGGGTGGCTTATAAATAAGAGAAATTTATTTCTCACAGTTCCAGGGGCTGGGAAGTCCAAGATCAAGGTGCTGGCAGATTGTGTCTGGTGAGAACCCCCTTCCTGATTTATAGATGGCCATGTTCTCCCTTTGCCCTTACATTGCAGAAGGGACCAGGGAGCTCTCTGGGGTTTCTTTATAAGGGCACTAATCTCATTCATGAGGACTTCACCCTCATGACCTAATCATCTCCCCCAAAACCCACCTCCAAATACTATCACATTGGGGATTAGATTTCAACAGACACATTCGGTCTATAGCATTCCACTGATCCAACTGGAATACTATGTAGCCATCAAGATGTCAGTTGATCATGATTGACGTTGTAAGATCTACCACGTATTGTTCAGTGAATACAAGTTATAGGACAATACATAAAATATGATCTCTGTTATATAAAATTATACACAGTGGAGTGAATATAGTGTAAAAAGAAACATCATTTTCATGGATCAGAGATCTCCTAGGGCCTCAACTACTTTCTATTTATGTGAACTTTTTGCCATTTTCAGACCAAGGGTTGACTTTGTTCTCTGAGGAAATGACTGAAAACTTCTCCTGGAAGAATTTAAGAAATCACCAAGACACCTCATTTACAGTTGTATAACTTAGTCCCAGATAGTGTTTGACTCAACAAGTATGCCCTATATGCTTAAGAATTTGGATTTTTATTAGGAAGAAAATCCGATCTTTGAGTGGCACACCTTAACTTCTCATTTTTGAGAAGTCATGCAATGTTATTCATAAAGAATGCTAATTTTAATTTGCATATTCAGATAGCAGAATCCTCAGATTTTTTTTTTTAAACAGTCCAAGAAATGTAGGCAATTTGTTTACTCTGAAAGTACCCTTATGTCTATGTCTCAAAGGTGGCTCTGATGGCTTCAGGCAGATGCTCTCACCTGCCATTGAGCCCCATCACGTCTTTGGCTCCTTTCAGGGCAAATTTTCTGTTACTAAAATAGAAGTGTTGACCAAACTATTTAACAGTAACAGTTTATCAACCTCTAAGCTTGAACTTCAATGTAAAGGAGCACAACCTTTCAGGAATTCATTTTCAAGTTTTACCCTCTTGGTAAAATATTCAGTGTGATTTGGAATACCAAATTCTCTGTGGGGTTTGTCTATTTCACAGGTCTCTGAACTACTCATGTGCTCAGGGAAGAAAAGAGCAGGCAAAACTCGAAGCTAGAATTTAGATTGGAGAGTACAATTGTAGAGAAGATTTTAATGACACATGCTAATTGCTAAGAGACCTGGGAGAGCCTTGCAGAGTGTTGGGAAACATCCAGAAAAAAACAGCTGGAACACAGCAACTAGAAGAATCAGCAGATCCTCTGTTATATCCCCATACTCTCCAGTAACTGTTATATATTTTGCTTTGGTATCTGTCTACAGATGGTGAGCACATCGCTGGATTTCTGGGCAGTCATGAGTCTAAGAGACACTACTCTGGTAAGAAAAATAACCCCATTGTTCCCTCTTTGCCCAACACACTGGCCTTCCCCCTGGGCAAGATGGTGTCTGGATTCCCTGCCGCTCTCATATAGGGGTGCAGAGGGGGATACTTGAGTCCTTGCAGAGCCAGGAGATCAGCGCCATTTAAGGCTCAGTGCCTAACAACATGTTAGCCAGCACCCTGGGCACCGGAGAGGTCCCCATGTGTCTATACCTCACTTGCCCTCACCTTTTTCACTTCATTTCTTGGGCTGAAGGCATTCTCTGGCCGCCAGAGCCAGCTTTGCCTGCCAGGAATTCATGCTCAGGGGTGGAGGATATGTAAATGCACCAGCTTCCTTGCCTTCTAGGCAGGATAACTCATTTTCCAAAGTTCTCCTGCAGGACTGAGCCCCAGGCACCTGCAGTGGCAACTTGCTCAATAAAGGACCATTTATTGGCTGTCTTCTCTTCCCCGTCTCCCTTCTCCACTTCCCTCCCAGTGTCTCCTGGGATCACCCTCAGAATAAACTACCTGCTTCCAAATCCTTGTCTCAGAATTGCTTCTGGGAGAATCCAAATGAAAACACAAACACTGAAACCGAGTGCAGGGAGGAAAGGAACAACTATCCCACACAGCCTTATGATGAGGTGAAGCAAGCACAGGCTTCAGTCAGATAGGACTGGATTCTAATCCTGAGCTGTCTATATCCTAATTCTGTAACTCTGGCCAAGTTATATACTATCTTGGAGTCTCAGTTTACTCACTTGTAATATCCTTCCTCATAGGGTTGTTGTACTGAACAAGATAATAAGTGTAAAGGGCCCAGAATGTAGGATGAACTTGAAAGTGGATGAGATTATTATGACTGAGAGCCTCCCAACTCCCATGCCCAGGCTATGCTATGGCACAGAAAACTGTACTTTCTGTTTTAAAGTGGCTTCCCAAAGAGAACTCTTTTTCACACTCATATGCCCAATTCCAATTACTCTCAAACACCGAATGTGGAAATGCCCCCACTCCAGCCTGATTTGGGCAAGAAATATGCTTTAACACCTAAGAGATGAAAATTCACCGAGTTTCTTTAAAGGTTAATGTCTGCCCTAACTCATTGCCTGAAACCAAGCAGATGGTCCTCAGCCACATACATCACTTGAGATTTTTCAACAGAAGCAGCCATTTATATCAGGGGAGCAACAAAGCCCATCATATGGAAGGGGTAACCTTCTGGGAATTTGGGGAAGCACACAGAATATTTCACTTCCCCAAGGGACCCCAGCATATGCTGTTGTCTCATCTGGTCCCCAGGGTTTTTGGAGACTGTATTTTGGGATTGCTCTGGTGTATTTTAATGGTGGAGTTACCACCGGCTCCCTTAAGGGCTAAATAATAATGATGCTTTGAATTTGCATAGCACTTTTACTCCTTTAAGTGTGTTAATATATAATATTTTGTTTTATTTTGTATTCCAATAGTTCTCACAATCAAGAAATTGTTCCTCTTTTTCAATCAGAATTTTTGTAAACCGCACCATATTTCTCATGGTTACTTCCCTTTGGGATTTATAGACCAAATAAATCCTCCTCTGCATTAACAACTTTCAATAGCTGTAGATTGCAGCCATAGCCCATTTCTCTCCCTCCTTTCATGCTTTTATCCATCAAATTCACTCCAAACCCATTTGAAAGTTGGGGCCAGGGGTAAGAGTGCCATAAAACACCATAAAACTCCACCAGCAATGTCTTCAATATACCTTATATATTTCCTCATCCTTCTTGCCTGTCATTTCTTGTAATTATTTTTGTGCCTATTTTCTGGTTTCAAGAGAAAAGAAATATCTTAGGTCAAAATGTCAGTAACATCACAGTAGAAAAGAAATTTTCAACTCTCAGGCCTGCAGAGTCTATTTCAGACAAAAACAATTCCAGCCATCTTGGATCTTCTTGCCTTTCTTTGTTTTCCTCCATCTCTAGGTGAAGGCATTTAAATCCTTCTGCACCACGTCTACAAAATGAAATAATACAGCTAATGCAGATTCAGTTACTTCTTTCCATTATAGCCCATTCAGACATCTTAATCTGACAGGCCTAACAGTTGAGAACACTTCCCTGTAACTGTTCACACACACACACACACACACACACACACACACACACACACTCACACACATCTGCGCCATTCTGCCTTTCCACTGCTCACCATCCCATTCTCGCTCAGAATCCAATCCCCACGTGACTGGGCCATAGCCAATCTCCCACCAGGCTGTGTCCTAGATTCAGCTTCTGCCTCAATTAAGGAAACATGGGAGACAAGGCAGCACTTATTTTTAAATTAAAAGCCTCCTGGCTTCCTCTCTGCCCTGATCAAAGCCACTTTGAACACACTCTTCTGCTCTGGCAAGCAAGGGAAAGAGTGTTGCTTGTAGAAAATGTTCATGTAAAGAAAGCATTAGAGCATCAGAAATATGTGAGGGGTGGAAGTCCATGCGGAAAAAGCTCAAAAGTTTGTTTCTCTTCATTCCAGGAGTTCTCAAAGAACATGATTAAAAATATGTTTTGTGCTTCTAATTCTTTTTACTTATTTTAATTTTTATAGGCTTTTCTTGTTTCTCATTTAGTGTTTGATTGATTGCTTCTTCTTATCCTTGCCCATTTTCATTCTCCTCTTTTTTCTTTTTAAATTAATTTCCCCCTTGGATTTTCCTTCTCAAAAGCCCTATTTGCTTCATTTTTACCACCCCTCCATCCCCAGTCTTTCAACTGCATCCCCTGCTTCTCTGTACCTTCTCTACAAAAAGATAAAAAAAAGAATCACTGACCTAGCTATCATTTCTTATCACTTTCCACCCCCTCTAAAATTGACTTGAAAAAAAATGTTCGAAGCAGTATGATTCATAATAGACCCAAACGGGAAACAGCCCAAATATCCATCAACTGGCAAATAAATAAATTGTTACATATCCATACAAAGAAATATTACTAACAATAATAAAGAATGAACTACTGATAAACACAATATCTTGGGTGAATTTCAAAATAATTGTTGAGCCAAAAAACTAACAAAAAAACCCAGCCCAATCAAAAAATGTCCAGAAGACCTAAATAGACATTTCTTTAATAAGACATACAGATGGCCAATAGGTACATGAAAAGATGCTCAACATCGTTAACTTTAGAGAAATGCAAATCAAAACTATAATGAGGCACCACCTCATGTTGGTCACAATGGCCATGATTAAAACGTCTACAAATAACAAATGTGGAGAAAAGGGAACCCTCCTACACTGTTGGTGGAAATGTAAATTGGTGCAGCCACTATGGAAAACAGTATGACTGTTCCTCAAAAAACTAAAAATAAAGTTGCCATATGATCTAGCAATCCCACTCCTGGTGGTATATCCACACAAAACTATAATTCAAAAAGATACATGCACCCCTATGTTCACAGCAGCACTATTTACAGTAGCCAAGACATAGAAACAACCTAAATGTCCATCAGCAGATGAATGGATAAAGAAGATGTGGTACATATATACAATGGAATACTATTCAGACATAAAAAAGAATGAAATAATGCCATTTGCAGCAACATGGATAGACCTGGAGATTATCATACTAAGTAAAGTAAGTGAGAAAGTGAAAGACAAATACCATATGATATCACTTACATGTGGAATCTAAATTATGACACAAATGAACTTACTTATGAAACAGAAGCAGACTCACAGACACAGAGAACAGACTTGTGGTTGCCAAGGGGGAAGGGGGTGGGAGAGGGATGGATTGGGAATTTGGGACTAGCAGATGCAAACTATTACATAGATAATGGATAAACAACGAGTTCCTTGTGTAGCACAGGGAACTATAGTCAATATCCTGTAATAAACCATAATACAAAAGAATATGAAAAAACAATATATATGTATATAACTGAATCACTTTGCTGTATACCAGAAACTAGCACAACACTGTAAATCAAGTATACTTCTATTAAAAATAAATTTTAAAAAGGTAACTGTTGAGCAAAAAAGAAGTCAGGCATAATGAGGTATATACTGTATAATTCCACTTATATGAAGTTCAAGAATAGGCAAAATGAAGCTATGGTGATATCAGAAATCAGAGCAGTGGTTGTGGAGAGATAGGGAATTGAATAGGAGGAGACATGAGGGCACTTTTGGGGCTGATAGAAATATTCTTTATCTTGATTAGAGTGTGTTCGCATTTGTCAAAACTCATCAAACTGTGTGCTTTAGATCTGTGCATTTTACAGTCTGTAAATTATATCTCAATTTTAAAAGAAATGTTTTAAAGAATTTAAAAAGGAGGGCTTCCCTCGTGGGGCAGTGGTTGAGAGTCCACCTGCCGATGCAGGGGACACGGGTTCGTGCCCCGGTCCGGGAAGATCCCACATGGCACGGAGCGGCTGGGCCCGTGAGCCATGGCCGCTGAGCTTGTGCGTCCGGAGCCTGTGCTCCGCAATGGGAGAGGCCACAACAGTGAGAGGCCTGCATACTGCAAAAAAAAAAAAAAAGAATTTAAAAAGGAGATAATGATTAATTGTGGTACATATATAGTATGACTTATAACGTGACTATTTAAAAATAATTTTTATGATCCCACACCCAAAGAGTGGCCAAAATGTGAGCATATGAAGACCCTGAGCTCACATGCTTCCACGGGCACACCGAAATTACAACTATTTGCAGAACAACTATCTATGAGAATAACATGGAGACTAGCAGAGAGTATTTTCCACAACTAAAGATATAAAGAGAGAACAACAACGAGATGAGTAAGAGGAGCAGAGATGCAGTGTAGTCAAGATACATACCTCCAAGTGACCCACAAACAGGAGGATAATCACAATTGCAGAGGTTCTCCCCAAGGAGTGGGGTCCAAGTCCCACATCAGGCTCCCCAGCCTGGGGGTCCCGCACAAGGAAGACAAGTCCTCCAGGATGTCTCGCTTTGAAAGCCAGTGGGATTTGCCTGTGGGAGAGCTGGAGGGCTGTAGGAGACAGCGACTCTGCTCTTAAAGGGCACCTGCAAAATCTCACACACTCTGAGACCCAGTGCAGAGGCAGTAATTTTAAAGCCTGGGTCAGACCCACTTCCTGATCTTGGAGAGCCTCTCAGAGAGGCAGGAGGCAACTGGGACTCCCCCTGGAGATGTAGACACTGGTGGCAGCCATTTTGGGAGCTCATTCTACCATGAAGACACTGGTGCTTACAAGTGCCATTTTGGAATCCTCCCTCTAGCTTAGTTCCACCAGGGCTAACCAGTTAACACCAGTCTGGGACCCCTCCCAGGCCTGCAACCAGCTGCCCAGGCCCCAGCCCCACCCACCAGCAGATGGCAGCCTCTGCACAAGGCAGAGCCTGGCAGCCACCCAGCCCCACATACCAGCGCATACACAGTATTCAGTCCCACATCAAAAGGAAGGGCCCCTTAGCCCACATAGGAGGCACTGCTAGATCATATAGCTCTGGTGTGCTGCTGGGCCCCATAGGATGTGTCCTGCATATGGCCTCTTCTCCCAGATCAGGAAATGTAACTAACCAACCTAACACATACAAAGAAACAGAGAATTAGGCAAAATGAAGGGACAAAGGAATATGTTCCAAAGGAACAAGATAAAACCCCAAAAGAAAAACAAAGCACAATGGAGATAATCAATCTACCTTATAAAGAGTTCAAGGTAATAATTATAAAAGTGCTCAGTGAACTCAGGAAAAAAAAATGGATGAACACAGTGAGAAGTCTAACAGTTAGAAAATATAAAGAAGAACCAAATGGAGCTGAAGAGTACAATATCTGAAATAAAAAATACTCTAGAAGGAATCAACAGTAGATTAGATGATACAAAGGAACAGATTGGTGAAGTGGAAGACAGAGTAGTAGAAATCACCCAAGCTGAGCAGAAAAAAGAAAAAAGAATTTTTAAAAATGAGAACAGTTTAAGAGACCTCTAGTACAACATGAGGCATACTAACATTCATATTACAGGGGTCCCAGAAGGAGAAGAGAGAGATAATGGGGCAGAGAGGTTGTTTGAAGAGATAATAGCTGAAAATTTCCCTAACCTGGGAAAAGAAATAAAAATCCAGATCCAGGGAGTTCCCTGGTGGCCTAGTGGTTAGGATTCCAGGCTTTCACTGCTGTGGCTTGGGTTCAGTCCCTGGTTGGGGAACTGAGATTCCACAAGCAGTACAGTGCAGCCAAAAAAAGACAAAAAAGAAGAAAGAAAGAAAGAAAGAAAGAAAGAAAGAAATCTAGATCCAGGAAGCACAGAGGGTCCCAAACAAGATCAACCCAAAGAGGTCCACACCAAGACACATTATAATTAAAATGGCAAAAATTAAAGAGAGAATCTTAAAAGCAGCAAGGGAAAAGCAACTAGTTATGTAAAAGGGAACCCCCATAAGACTGTCAGCTGACTTCCAGCTGAAACTCTGCATTCCAGAGTCTGCATTCCAGAAACTCTGCACAATATATTTAAAGTAATGAAAGGAAAAAAGCTACCACCAAGAATACTCTACCTGGCAAGGCTTTCATTTAGATTTGAAGGACAGATAAAGAGTTTTACAGACAAGAAAAAGCTAAAAAGTTCAGGAGCACTAAACCAGATTTACAAGAAATGTTAAAGGAACTTCTCTAAGCAGAAAAGGTCACAACCAGAAATATGAAAATTATGAAAGGAAAAATCTCATTGGTAGAGGCAATATACAGTAAAGTTGGTAGATCAACCACATATAAAGCTAGTAGGAAGGTTAAAAAACAAAAGTAGTAAAATCATCTATATCCACAATAAGTAGTTAAGGGATACTCAAAACAAAGCAATGTGAAATAGGACACCAAAAACATTCATTGTTGGGGGGAGGAAGTAAAAATGCAGGGTTGTTAGAATGCATTCAAACTTAAGAGATCATCAATAGATGAATAGGAAAGAAGATATGGTGTGTATATGTACAATGGAATGTTATTCAGCCATAAAAAAAGAATGACATCTTGCCATTTGCAATAACTTGGATGGGCCTAGAGGGTATTATGCTAAGTGAAATAAGTCAGACAGAGAAATACAAATACTATATGATCTCACTTATACATGGAATCTAAAGAATAAAACAAGGGAACAAACATAACAAAACAGAAACAGAGTCATAGATACAGAGAACAGGTGGTTGCCAAAAGGGAGAAAGTTGGGGCTGGGTGAAATAGGTGAGAGCTATTAAGAAGTACAAACTTCCAATACAAAATAAATGAGTCATGGGGATGAAATGTATAGCATAAGGAGTATGGTCAATTATAATGTAATATCTTTGTGTGGTGATGGATGGTAACTAGACTTATCATGGTGATCATCTTGAAATGTATAAAAATATTGAATCACTATGTTGTGTGCCAGGAACTATCACAGTGTTGAAAGTCAATTATACTTCAAACAAACAAACAAACTCGCAGAAAAAGAGTTCAGATTTGTGGTTACCAGAGGTGGAGGCTGTGGGGAGGGGGAACTGGATGAAGGTAGTCAAAAATTACAAACTTCCAGTTATAAGATAAGTAAGTACTAGGGATATAATGTACCACATGATAAATATAATGAACACTGTTGTATGTTACATACAAAAGTTAAGAAAATAAATCCTAAGGGAGTCCCCTGGTGGTGTAGTAGTTAGGATTCCGGGCTTTCACTGCCGTGGCCTGGGTTCAGCCCCTGGTCAGGGAACTGAAATCCCACAGAATGAATGGCATGCCAACCCCCCGCGCGCCCCCCCCCAAAAAAGACAAGAAGTGAAATCATACATAAGAATGGCCCCATTTCTCATAGGAAATGTTTTATACAGCATATGCATGGAATATGATGGAGCAGTTTAAAAAAAAATTTTAAAGTCACTAGCACTCCCCTTCTTTTCATATAAGAGATTTTGCTTTCCCTAATGTTTGATTCTGATGTTTATGTAAAGTGGGGCTTTAAAGAAAAGGCAATAATTCTTCCAGAAAACTACAGGCTGTACCTGTTTCTTTAGTATGGTCACCTCAAAGTTTACACTGGGTTGCACAGAAAGTGAATGGATTCTGGAAGTCTGCTTTGTTTTCTTCCCAATGTCCCTGTGTTTGGTTCAGCAAACCTCTCATTTGGTTTTTGTCCCTTTTCCCAAGTGGCCAGAGCCCTGTAAGCTTGCTCTTCTGTGGGCTGATGACCCACTTCTTTGCCTCTTAAACCAGATATGGGCAATCATGATATCCAAGCTGTTGCCACAGGGTTTTCTATCCAAGTAATTTCAGAGAAAGTTAAATGACTGTGAGAAAGCTGAGATCCTTACAGAATGCAGGTGATAAGTCACATGATTTTCAATAAGCACTGATGGGGATGGTAGGTCTTTTTTTTCCAGATCAGTTTAGCTGAAGAAAGTGAAAAACCTTTAAGAAGTGATAATGGGATTATCTTGGTGATTCTTAGATTTATTTTTTTCAGAGATGATACAAAGAAACTGATCACTCTTGAAAAGAGAAAGTAGGAGAATAAGCAGCAGGTAAAAAGAACTAAAGCATGATGGGGTCTTGATAAGTACCAATCGAGGGGAAAGTGAATCTAAAAAAGAAGAATAAAAACTTGGGAAGGACAGACTACATTTTCCCATTCTGTCCTCATTTTCTTAATTCACTGATGAATGTGTCTTTAGGAGAGAATCAATTCTCATTTTTGTGGCGATATGGGAATACTTCTCCTTGATTGACTAGTTCAATTCCTCTTTTGAAGAAGAGTGGTGTTGCAGGGGTTAAGATGGAAGGAGAGATGAATAGGTGGAGCACAGAGTACTATTAGGGCAGTGAAACTATTCTGTATGATACTATAATGATGGATACATGTCATTATATTATACATTTGTCCAAAGGCGTAGAATGTACAAAAAGAATGAACTCTAAAAAAAAAAAAAAAAAAAAAGAATGAACTTTAATGTAAACTACGGACTTTGGGTGATAATGATGTGTCATTGTAGGCTCATCAGTTGTAACAAATGCACCACTCTGGTGGGGGATGTTGATAATGGAGGAGACTATGCACAAGTGGGGGCATTTGGTATAAGGGAAATCTCTGTACATTCCTCTCAGTTTTGCTCTGATCCTAAAACTGCTGTAGAAAAATCAAGTGTTTAATAAAGAAACTTTAAAGAAAGAAAAAAATAATAATGATAAAACTTTTTAAAGCAGAGTGGTGCTGGAATAAACAGTTATTTGCATACACAGTATCCATTTCCCCCTTCTTCCTTCCTAACAGAACCCAATTCTGTTCAAGCATCCTCCTCACTTTCCCAAAGCCCAGTTGACGCAGGAGAAACTTCACTCCTTCCTCAGCTCCAGGAATAGGTCTTGATTAGTCTCAGCTATTCAATGTAATCCCATCATTCTTACCAGTGATTGGTTCAGAAACCCAGCCTTAAGGGTAATCAGTGCATGGCATTCCCCAAGCAACTGTGGTCACATGACCTTAGCCCACCCAATCACACTATAGGAAAGGACTTTTAGGACATGGTTGAGGAAGATGCTTTCTTGCACTCTCCCACTGAATGTGAGCAAGGAAGCACATTGTCCCAGGTGCTGCTGGCACTGGCAGCCACTTTGCGACCATGAGGGAAGTTAGATTGAAGACAAAAGAAACACATGGAGGAAAGCAGAGCCAAGAGAATTGAAAGAACAGTGCCTGAAGCTTGCATTACCTTTGGGCATGGTAATAGATTTCTGTATTTTTAAGCCAGTTTGAGCCTTATTTTTGTTACCTGCCACTGAAATAATCTGACTGATATAGGTGTTCCCTACTTGCTGCATATAAATTGGTTTTTACATCAGCTTTTGTTCACATATATCCATAATTATTTTTGCTGCACTCGGGCAACCAAGTATTTTCAAAACATATCATACACAGTCAATTCTGTTAGTAATATAATAATAAGGCTCCAATAAGACTAACCAAAACCCTAAACTCACAGGATTTGATCAGATCTGCCAAACTGGTCAGTCATGTGTTTATTCATCCAAAAAGGAGTTATTGAGAGCCTAATATGCATCAAGCATTAAAAAATGTCAAGTCCTTCTGTCCCTTTAAATTATATTTGAGTACAAAGAAAATCGGGCAATCTGTGATGATGCATATATTCATTACAAACTACTGCACAAATATTTGGCTCATAACTATGAGTTAAATGGTATGACATTTCCGTGAGAAAATCAATTACTTGAACATGTGTTGTATAAAATATGTTAAATCATTTATTTGGATGTTGTAGATTGCATATTAGTTTTTAACCAAAGGAAATACATGAAAAAAAACATGAAATGCACACTCTATACATTGTAAATGTTGTGTTATGCCCAAGGGCCTATTGCAAGTGAACAATTTTTTTCTGGATGAGGAGAGTGGTATCTGAAAGATCATAAGATCATAGATCCAAAGAAGGGAGTCCTGTTGCAATGAGTTCTTCATGCGTTAAGGTTTGCACCTACTGATAACTTGTCTATTCAAAGACAATGTTTCATACAAATAGCTACGTGTAAAGAATGGGTACATTAATCATTTCAGATACCAAACTGTCATCTAAAATAATTTGGAATTCTATCTGCCTAGGAATTAAAAAATAAAGATTTATGGTGTGATGTGAGTACCTACATTTTGATGCTTTTTTTTTGATGCTTTTTATGGTTTCAGCAATTTTGAGGAAGAAGGATGTATGTAAAGATCAGTAAGTTAGAGACTGTAATAAATGCCACGTGAGATAGACATACAATACTACAATAAATGATGGTGCAAGATAACTAAATGGAAAAAAATGAAACTAATAAAGTCACATACATACATGAACAAAATGAAGACTCTATTGAGAGCCAAGAAACAGTTCATGGATGGAAAGGAAATTCCCCAGGGAAGCATATGGGCTTCACTCTGTATGCAGCAGAGGGTATGTATGCTTATTCAGTCATACAGCAAGACCTTCTCCATATTAATATAGATACTGGATAAGAGTGACATCCATCCCATAAACTAACCATGTTATAGCAGGTTTTTATTATATACACTTTGGTTTTAAGCCAAAAGATTTGTCCTTTAAAATATCCAAGCTCACATAATTAGAATGCCTTATATCAAACTTCTGATTCACAAAATGGTATTTGTCTTCCAAGTCACAGAATTGACAAATGGCCTAATTTATTTCTCATTTTCTTAGCTTCAGTACAAGCATTCTCTAGGCTAGAATTATTTACTTGAAGACATTTGAGTTGACACTATACTTTTTCTGTAGTGCATTCCTTTGCTCTGATTAAGTCTTCTCTTTAGGTACGAGTGAGTGTTGTCACAGTTGCAGTGGATAGGGTGAGTTCACCAAGAGTAATGTTCTCAGAGACTGTGGACATTTAACAGGGATGTAAGATTTCTACACTTCACTCACACTCATAAAATGTAGACAGTAGTAGGATGTGATGACTTATCTATGTGTAATGTAATACTTAGTGCAGCCATTAAAAATCTAAACAGAGAGATATACTGAAAAATACTATAGTATCTGGGGGAGGGGGTTGAAGATGCTACTGGTATCTAGTAGTAGATACAAGTTGTACACTGTATAGCTCCAGAAGTTACCATTTGCCCAGACTGCAAAGTAAATAGCTCCCCCCTTAGAGTTGTACAGTACACAACCAGCATAATTGGTCCCCACAGCCCTAGACTCTCACACACATAATGTTGATCATAAAAAGCAAGTCATAGATGAATATATACAATATTACACCATTTACATGAAGTTTAAAATGTCAAACTGAAGAACGTATTATTTCAGGATACATAAAAACATAGTAAGCCTATAAAGACCTGAGTAATCTTGGTCACAGTCTGCTGCTTCAGCTAAATGGTAGATTCACGAGTGTTTTTTAGCCATATAACATTCTTTTGTACATACAAAATAATCCACACTCAAGAAAGAAAAGCAAATGACATAATAAAATAGGAAAAGGAAATAGAGATTAATTCAGGATAGTAGTAGCCTCTGGAATAATGGTAAGTGATATGACAGGAGAAAGATGTACAGGGATTCTAGTATTTATTAAGTTAGCTTGCTGGGTACTTGTCACATTTTTCTTTATACCTTATACATTGATTGCATATCTTCTTTTGTTTGTGGCTGTCAGAAGATGGAGACCATAAAGTCAGCAGTGAACAGAATGGTACCTTAACAAGAATTATTCCCATCTGGGTGAAGCTTGTGGTACCCAGAGAGTACAAAGTAGAGACAAAGTCTAAACTTCTCATTCTAGAAAGGCCATAGGTAAGCTTGTAAACAAAGAAGAAATATTCAGCTTCTCCTTCCAAGATTCAAGATGATAAGGGTAAACTCAATCTAAACCAACAGTACTAAATATAAAAGTTGAGGTGGGAGGGCATTAAAATTATGAGATATATGTTTTGTACTGAATATCATCTGAAATGGTTGCAGATGTCATCATATCATACCTCTGTGGAAAAACATGAGATAAAAGAGCCCACTGTCCAAGGACCACTCGTTGTGTTTGTATCATGTTTAAATATAAAAGACCACCCAGACAAGTGAAAGGGAGACCATTTCTGTATTTAGACTCTTTCATTGTAATTGTAACAGCAATATTGGAAGAGCCCATTTTACTCTTTAGGTTCCTAAATTTCCATCCAGCATTTTCAAGAGTCACTCTGAAGCAATGCAATGTTTGTCACACATTGTCCCTTTTTAGAGAATCGGTATGGCATTCTAAAGAGGTAGTTTTTGAGAAAACCAAGCGCATGCATATGAAACCATTTAAGTCCTTCATTGTGATAGTAAATAAGAAATTGAGTAAGCTATATTTCAACAAAGAAAACTTCTCTAAGAAAGAGAACAAGGACTCTGAAAGACACTGTGTCAGGATGAAATCCACTCATGGCTCAGTTCTTCACAAAAGCTTTAGCTCTGCTTTCTGCAGACCAGTCCATGGGTGTAGTGGAATATATTTGTGAGTTACAGGCAGAGAATGTTTCCTAGATCTAGTCAAACACATAGGCAAAGGCAGGAGAATGCTTCTAAAACTTTCAAGCAATCTTGACTAAACAATGGCTGAAGTAGACAGCTACTCTGGTCTGCCTCCCAATTTCCCTTTTTCTAGAAACAGTTCTCCACATTTAAGAGAAACTACCCCTTCTCCTACTCCACCCAGGTGCTCTCACTGGGGCAACCAGCTATACTTGTGACCAGAGAGATGACCTCACAGCCCCCATTTCCCCTTTAATTGGAGCAGTCCCTCTCAGAGAGCAAACCTGGTCCAAGCTCCTATCATTTCTCACCTGGATTATTACAATAGGCAACTGGTCTCCCTACTTCCACCCTTGTCTCTCTACAGTTCCTTCTCAACACAGAAGCCAGAGCCGAATGCAGATCAGATAATGTTACTCTTCCTTGCAAAACACTCTAGTGGTTGCCCACCTCATACTCTAAGTCAAAGTCTTTACTATGACCCACAAAGCCCCATGGAATCTGCCTTACCTCCCTGGCCTCATTTCCCACTCCCGTTCCCCTTGCTCACTCCAGTTCAGTCTCAGTGGTCTTGCTGGTGTTCCTCACACATGCCAAGTGCACGCCCACCTCACGTCCTTTGCACTTGCTATTGTCTCCAACTCCAGTTACCTGCATGGTTCACCCCCTCTCTTCCTTCAAGTCTTTGCTCAAATGTCATTTCCCTCATAAGGCCTCCCCTGGTGGCCTTATTTAAAATGCAACATCATGGACCTAGAGATTACCTCTTTCTGAGAAAGACAAAGACAATGTCAGAAAGAGAAAGACAATACCACATGATATCATTTATATGTGGAATCTAAAATATGACACAAATGAACATGTCTACGAAACAGAAACAGACTCACAGACATAGAAAAGAGACTTGTGGTTGCCAAGGGGGAGGGGAGGAAGGGGGGTGGAGGAGGGATGGATTGGGAGGTTGGGATTAGCAGATGCAAACTATTATGTATAGAACGGATAAACAACAAGGTCCTACTGTATAGCACAGGGAACTATGTTCAATATCCTGTGATAAAGTATATTGGAAAAGAATATGAAAAAGAATGTATATATATATAACTGGATCAATTTGCTGTACAGCAGAAATGAACACAACATTGTAAATCAACTATACTTCAATAAAATATTTTTTTTTTAAATTGCAATATCCACCCCCAGCCCCAGCACTCCCTATCTCCCTTCTATGCTTGATTTTCTCTTTCCATAGCACTTATCCCTTTCTAATATACTATCAAATGTTCCTCTTTACTCTTGTTCGCTGTCTGAATTTCCTCCCCTGGAATATAAAAAGAGAGTTTTTTCTCATCTTTCTTTCCCTGCTATTCCAGCATCTAGAAAAATATCTGGCATGTAATAGGTGGTCCGTGGCTATTTGTTTTATGAATTGAATGAATGAAATCTGGGAAGATGAGAGCTGGCAGTTGCTGTCATCCATGATCCAATCTTCTGGAAAACCTGTCTAAAAGAGGAAAGCTGACACAGAGAAACCGGCACTCTCCACCCTAGAGGGGGACTAGCCTCTGTCACTCTACTCCCAGAAGTCAGCTGCATTTCTGCCTTTTCCAGGGTTTTCTGCATGAGCCAATAAATCCTCCTGTTTGCCTAAGGTGGTTCCAGGCAAGCTTCTATCATTTGCAACCACAAGAGTTCTAACACGTGAGCCTTCTTCGCACAGACATATACAGAGCGAATTTTCCCTTTTACTAAGTAAAATCCTCTCTGAGTAGTCCACATCCTCAGCTCATGCTTCATTTTCCGACCTCAGCTCATCCTGACTTGGTGATGGTACTTGATTCCACACTAGGAGATTTCCATTGCGATAACATTTGCAGTCATTTGAAATCTCTGTGTTCACCAACCTTGTGCAAAACAGGATATAGAGTGAGGCAGGATGTACTGTCTCCCGCGTCCTGCCCCATCCCATCCAGCCCTTCGCTGATCCAGCTTTATAGCCACCCATACCCCAAACACCTGACCTTGAGACACTCACATATTCGCCTGTGTTGTCCCACCTCCTCTCTCCGCCACATTACCACTAATCCCACCCTGCGGGTCAGAAATCGATAACAAAGAATGAGGAAACCAAGGGGATTGTGACATATCAAGAACATCTTTGCAACCCATCAAAGTGTCCCAACCGGTAGGTTGGGAGACAGCAGCTCAGAAAGCACCATATATGCTGTTCGTTTTGCAAAACAGCCAGCCAGCCAAATGCAAAAGGATTCAAGGGGTTTGCGAGACTGTTTCTTGCAAGTGTAAAAGTCTGAATAAACACACATGATGTTATCATTGACTTACTTTGTAATTTCTTAGCCAGTAGGACTACACACTCACAAAACAATTCTGTTCACAAGGCCTGTCATTCTTCCACCCAATCATTCATTTAACAAACATGAATAGAATCCCCTTTATCTGAGTCAGACATTCCCAGGTGCTGGGCCCTGAATGGGACTCCCAGTCTGGAACGAGAGACAGACACACAAGCAGACACACAACAACAGCGTGGTAAAGAAGTATGAGGCGCAGGATATTTTGTAAGTACTGTGGAGAAACATCTCATTTTGTTTTCAGGAGCCCAGAAGAACATCTTAGTGGAGATAATGCCCAGGGATTCATCTTAAAGAATGAATGGAAGTTAACCCAAGAAAGAAGAGGAGGAACATTCTAAGAAAAGAGACAGCGTAACCCAAGGCATGGCGACTACCAGCACTTTACTGCTGCAGGGGTATAAAGGGAAGGCAGGGGTGGCAGGAGGAGAGGGGGCTGGGGGCATAGGGATGGGCATAAAGGGCTGAGAATATGGAGCTGCGCCTCCCAGCCGCCCTACAAGGAAGGACTTGATACCCCAGCTGTGCGAGTACAGTGAGCAGACAGCCCTCAGCCCCTCAGGGTCTGCCTCAGCTACAGAGAAGCACCTCACCCCAAATCACACTATTCTGGGGACAACCCACATACAATGACTGATTGAGGCAAGGGTATAAAGGCCTGATCATCTTAGCCCAGCTTGGGACAACTTTGAAGGATCATCTAGCTCTAGAGCCCCCTGTAGTATAGGCTAAAGCTGTCTTTGGACCTGCATTGCAGCTCGACATTTCCCTCTGCCCATCCCTGCTTCCTTCGTCTCCTTTCCACAGGTGTCTATCTCAAGGGCTCTCCTTAATAAACACCCTGCACGCTAAACTCAGTCTCAGCCTCAGTCTGCTTCTGAAGGGAAGCCAACCTGCGACACGGGCCATTAATGTCTATTTAGAAACTTGGACTTAGAGCTATGCTGGGGTTTTAAAGAAATTTCACTTCCAGCACTACAGCATTATCACCATATGTGTTCACCTTCAGAAACGGTGCTGTCAGACACAAGAGTCTTTCACTTACCCCAGTAACCATGCCTAAGGGTGGCTACATAAGAGAGGTCCCACTCTGTCCTCCAGTTTGCCCTGAAGGTGACCTGAGTGTGTCTGAGAAGATGGGAGTATCCCTTCTAGAGAACTTCACCCATGACCCAGCCACAGCCCATCCATCCATTCATTTATTCATTCAAGAAACACATCCTGAACCTATGCTAGGCACTGTGCTAACTTGGTCACTTCTTACCCTAGAGCTCATCTTTAAGATTATTTTAGAATTCTCAACTATGGTCATTAAAAAATTAGATTGAAAGAAACTTTAGTCATAGGAACGCTGATGTGTATGGTTTGCCTTGAAATTCCTTAGCTGTTATCTGAGTCCAGACTCTCTAAGGGCACCTTTGTTTGAGGTTTGGCTTCCCATATGGTGCTTGCAGTGAGAGATACAAGGACAGCCGGAGGGCTGGCAGAACTCTCTGAGGCTGAAGTTGTTATTGAGAACCCATAATTAGTCATTCTGGACTCCCTTTTTTGTGCAATCAATTTATGAATTATGGGATACAACAGGGAAATTCTTGGTTCCAAAAACAAACTCGAAATGTTGGCCCAAAAGTGGCATTCAGGGCTTCCCTGGTGGCGCAGCGGTTGAGAGTCTGCCTGCCGATGCAGGGGACACGGGTTCGTGCCCCGGTCCGGGAAGATCCCACATGCCGCAGAGCGGCTGGGCCCGTGAGCCATGGCCGCTGAGCCTGCGCGTCCGGAGCCTGTGCTCCGCAATGGGAGAGGCCACAACAGTGAGAGGCCCGCGTACCGCAAAAAGAAGTGGTATTCAGCTCAACATTTATGAAGCTCTTTGTGCAAAGCACTGTGTGAATACAAACATAAGCAAGGCACATTCCAGCCCTTACCAAGCTTGTAGGCAGATGAGACAAGTCCATAAATGATGTGCACAATGAATAAAGATACAAGATACGATAAAAGGAAGAAGAAAGAAGAGCATGGGAGGATCTCGCACTTGGGCACCTGCTATGCACCAGGCACTTCACCTGTGTAATTCCCTTAAATGTTAACAGCAGTCTTATGAGGTAGCCTTTTTTTAAATTATTATTTTATTGATGAGAAAAACTGAAGAGTCTGTGTTCACACGGCTAGTAAGTAAAAGAATACCAACCTGCTTGACTCCAAAGTCCAAGCTCTCCCCTTACAACCTGCCAGCTCCCATAGCACTGTAACAGAAATATGAAAAGAACATTGCTGGTGGCCTTTCAAGAGAGCAAGGGCTTCTGGGTTCAAAAGTCAGGAAAAGCTACCTGGAAGAGGTGATGTTAGGGAGAGGTCACGAATCTGGGTAGAGTTTTAACTAGCTGAGGATTATAGGGAAGGTGTTCTGGGTGGAGAGAATAGCTTGATCAAACGTCCCATAGTATGGGAAAGGCCCAAGGACCTGCAGGGTGTGTTTCATCTCAGGTTTCCCAGGAAGCAGACTCTGGGATGGAGTTTAGCATTTCGGAAACGTATTAGGGAGTATCCTTGGGATCATCCCCTGTGGAGGAGGCAAGGAAATAGGATTAGGCTAAGGAAGGTGCTGGGCTGCAATATAGCCACACCAAACAAAAAGCCTGAGCCAATCTCATAGATTGGTCTGAAGCTGGAATAACTTTTCAGAGTTGCCTTGCCTTGAGACAAGGGGGATGGGTCTTTATAGCATCCCCTCCACACACACCTTTTTTTTTTTTTTTGGCCGCACAGCACAGCTTGTGGGATCTTAGTTCCCTGACCAGGGATTGAACCTGGGCCCCCAGCAGTGGAAGTGCAGAGTCTTAACCACTGGACCAGCAGGGAATCTCCACCCCTTCTGACCCGTCATTGGATGTCGCCTGTCCCTGGGAAGGGAATGTGGACCTTGGGTGAGGTGGGTGTCTTCATCTGAGAGCAGACTACATGGCAGCCATCATCCATGAGCACTCCTGGCAGCTGGGGCAGTGGGTACCTCAGTCCTGAAGGGAAATTCTGTCTGGGTGGCCTACCACGAAATTCACTACAGGATGTGTGTCCTGGGCAGTAAGCAGGCTGCTCTGGCAAAACACGAGAGTGCAAGACTAAGAAAAGAATGTAGTTGGAAAGTTGAGAGGGGTTGGATATTGAAGGCCAGACTTTGTGTTTTATAAAGAAGGAAAAAGACTTACTGAGTTTTGCGTGAGGCAAGGTCATGGCTAGAAAACGCACTTGTCCTAATGCATGGGACATCTGAGAGTAGGGAGAACCTAGAGGAGAGCCAATGGGTTCTTCCATAGTCAAGGTGGAAGGTCAAGAGCAGAGGAACGACCAGGTGGCAGTAGTGAGGGGAAGGAGGGGATAGAGGCGGCAGAAGTGTTGAGGATGTGCAGACCTTGCATGCTAAGCACTTTCTACAAAAGGCCTATAAGACTGAAAAAGAGGCAATACCTTACCATGGTTCAACCATTCCATGGAATACTAACCAGCTTTTCAATGTAAACTCCATGTAGGCAGGGATTGTTGTTGTTTTCCCAGCATCTAGAGCAATGTCTGGCAAATAGCAACTATTTGTATCCATCAGATTTTGCTGTGATCGGGCCGAGTTACAAAACTTCCAAAATTTCAGTGGCTCACAGCAACAAATGTTTATTTTTTGCTCATGGTTCTACAGTCAACTACAGTAACTCTGTTCCAGGCTGTGGGCTGGGTTCAGACCTGCTCCATGCATCTTCCTATGCCAGGGACCAGGCTGAAGAACATGGGGAACATACTATTCTTTGAATGGAGGGCAGGAGCTCAAGAAGGCTAGCAGAACTTGCAGTGCCTCTGAAAGCTTCTGCTAGGGTCTGACACGCTGTCAATTCTACCATCCACATTCCAGCGGCCTAAGCAAGTTATATGGGCAAGCTCCACATCAACGGGGCAGGGAAATATACTCTTCCCCTGAGGAGCTGGGGAAAGGAGAATGAATATTTGCTGAACAACAATAAAATCCACAGTAGTGCTTAATAGATATTTGTTGAATGATTGTATGAATAAATCCACGTGTGTTGATATGGAAAGATCCCTAACATAGCCCATTAAGTGAAAAAGGCAAGTTACAAAGCAATACATACACTACGATCCAATTTATAAACACACATACCAAAAATAAAACCATACACTGATATATGTACATATTTTTTCATAAATGCATAGAGAAGGGGCTGAAAGCAGATACAATAAACAGTTAACAGTGTAACTTCTGGAAAGGGGCATAAGATTGGGTAGGAATAAAAGGGGACATTTGCTTTATTATCATTTGAAAACTTTTTATGACAAGAAGGTATTTGTGCTTACTTTGTATGGTATTTTTAAAACAATGTGAAAAAAGGAAGAAGAAAAAATAAGGCAATGTCCATTGTGAAGCTCTTCACATAGTCCGGATTGGAAAAATGTCAAAGGAGTAATTTGGAGGAAGGAAGTTAATGTCATAGTAAGAGTGACAAATTAATAACAAAATGTGCCCTCTTATAATTGTTCAGTTACTGCTCTGACATTTAAAAACATTACAACCTTTATGGTAAGTGCCTTTATCTGACTTATGAAATGATTATGAAATTACTTTGACAGTATCTTGCACTTAGGTTGTGTAAAAGGGAACATTTACTTAACCCATGCCATGTACATAGTAGATAGCCAGGGTTTGTTGTACTTCATAAGCAAAACTCCTAGCAAGTCTATTAATAGTTTAGTATTTCCAAACTACATAGGAATGTCAAGTCTTCTTAATGAAGAGAAATAACCTCTAAATGGCATTCTTTATCTTGAAGGTGCTGCAATAAGCTCTACTGTAAAATACATTGGACATTCAATGTTCCACTCCTTTCTCTAGAACCTCATGTCTTATCAGGGTAGTCACAGATACAAACTTTCTGAAAGACTGAAGCACTTTATCAAGTAAGATCTTAGAACATCTTACCAGGGCTGTGATGGCTATTTTTCATAACTAACATCTCAGCAACCACACAAAGAATCACTGTTTAGTGGCTGACATCTTAGAAAAAAGTAAGTAAATCAATCAGCCCCCAAACCCTCACTGACTTTCTATACAGTGCATCCAGGATCTTAGATGAGTGAAAGACATTTCAAAGAACAAATACCAATCCCATTCCTCCCTCAAGAGAAAACAACAAATAGGTAATTTTTAAATATGGTGTTTTTAGGTAAACTGTAAGGGTTTTTTAAAATTGCCACTAGTCACTTCTGTTCTGGATGTGATTTTCAAATGTGCAGGTTCAGAATTCAAATGTGTCAAATTATCCGACATTGAGCTCACCAGTTGGACTGGCTTGTGACAATCAGATTCACAGGAGATTCACTTATAACCAGGCCATGAGTTGATTCATTTACACTACCCTGCCAAATACCTCCCAGAGCAGGGGTTTCACTTGCTATATGGACTCCCTTCCCAGAAAAGAAAGGCTAAATTAAGTTCAAATGATTGGTTGACAAACACTGGATTCAAGAAGATGGAACTGTGTGGTTTAAATAAAGGTTATTGATTTGTGGGACCACGATAACCTCACTGCTAATAAAAATATCTGCCTGGCTGATTTTACACCTGGGTCGGTCTACTGGAACAAGCCTCTTCCTTGGTGGCGCCAGGGAACCCTGAAAAACTATCCTCAACAACTCCTCATTAAGGGTTTAGTTCCAATGTTGGCCTGTGGCTACTGGGGGTGTCCCCAGCCACCAACTGGTCTTGATTTCCAATTATGTTAGTGATGTTAGTTACTTTCTTTCAATCAAAAGTACTAGAAAGTTAAAACTCAAACTAGATTAGGGGAAAAAATGTAACTTATTTGCTCATCCCTGAACCAAATATGGTGGGCCAAGGGATAAAATATGCTCACTGTCTGGGCCTGGGTTTCTCAATCACCCCTAGGATGAATCCTACCCCCCAAAATCACAAGGACTGAGGGAGGACAGAGTTTGTCCAATGGAAAAGAAGAAAGACTGGATGTTAGGCAGGCAATTAATAATAATAATAATAACAATAAATGTCTACTACACCAACGTTGTGCCTGAGATTCTTGGCCATACTTCCCTCCCCAGCTCAGGGTCACTTTCAGTGGGTACAGGAACATTGACACCAATCACAGGTACAATGATGAATGGTTGATTCCCTCTGGGAGGAAAAGCAAAAACACAAAAAGGGGACACTGGAACAGGCTAAAGGCTTAACTTCATTTCAATAATTTTAAGATTTACCTTTCTATTTGCCTTTCAGCCTATTTTATTTTTCACCTAGTTCCCATTATCCTAGAAGCTCAGTATCCAGAAGATAACATGACAACTTAATATAACAAATGCTAATTACACAAGTCCTGTGTGCCTTGATTTAAAGATTACAATTTCAAATTTAAAATGTTGATGGGTCAACATAATTTATGCCTCGTGACGATATTAGGTCATTATATGGGGGACCGACTCACAGCTAATGTAATGAGCTGGTTCTCTCACTATTTGGGACTGGAATTTTGGCCTAGAAAAAAAGGAGCTCCGTAACTACAGTTACAAACTTGGTTCCAATCTAGGCTTTGCCACTTACTAGTAGTATAACCTATGGCCAAGTTACTTAAAAAATAATAAAAATCAACATTTCCTGAGCTCTGACTCAGTACCAAGCACTTTACATACAGAATCTTTAGGCTTTATAAGAACCCTGGAGGGTATGCATTACCAAACCCCTCCATTATCAAATGCTATCAACACTAAGACATCATCAATGTAGTAGCAGCTTTATAGGGTGAAGAATGTAAGATGGCAGTTATAAGATACACTTCAATTTCAAACATTAAAATAAGAAGTGAAAGATCACCCATATTACTAATCTCTCTTTTGAACAATGTAATTATCTTTCCTGTTCTTTCCTGTGTGTAAAAATATTTATTGGTTTCCTTTTTGACCCGCTCATTGTCAATATTTAGGAAAATATGAGAGAGTAAAAAATGAAAGTAAAAGTCAACCAGAAAAAAAAAAAAGAAGTGAAAATAAAAGTCTCCTTAGAACACAAGAAAATGGAGTGTGATGCCATTTTACATATGAAAACACTGAGGCTCAGAGAGGTTATGTAACTTATCTGTTCAAAGTCACACAGCTTATTTCTGGACATGGATTCACTTAAGACACGGTACCTCCAATGTCACAGTTCCTTGGTTTCCTCATGTATGAAATAGGGATGGTATTAGGTACCTCCCAAGATTATCATGAAAATCAAATGGTATCTATGAAAACATAAGTGCCTAAGAGGTAATCGGTGCTTATTATTCTTTTTAACAACAAAAGAACCATAAAAATGTACCAAGTGAATAGAAAAGAAGATATTAAGGAGGCTGGGGATTAACAAAATAGGAAGCAGGCAAACTTTAAATTAAGGTAACTTTTGCTTTGGGCAGGACTTCTTTTAAATATCCTTCTGGCCAAGAGGTCAGTCCCAGAACATGGAAAATCCATATTATAAATTTGGGTTTCAACTGGTTGAGTTGTAGGTGCCAGGTACTACATTAAGGTTGCTCAAATAGCCAAGGATTTCCTTTGCCCAGACTCTCCCAAATTAAACAGTGAATTTTTTCCAACAACTTGATAAGAATCAATTTCTTTATTAAAATGTTTAAACACAACTAAATGTAAAATCAAAAAAAGGACAAAGTCTGAGCCAAAGGGGGTATAAATTCTGAATCAACTGGGTGTTTTGTTTTCCTCTATCCCTTAACTGTTTGCATTCCTTTTGTTCTTTTATTCCCATGCTCCAGTTTAAAGAGGAAATGCTCACCTATTTAATTCTACGCCAAAAGTCTTTCCTTAATACAAGATAAGGCCACTCAGCTGACTTAATCTTATTTGCTGTGGTTACTTTCCTTCTCAACCTTCTCCTAACTTGCCTTTATTATAGTTTTTATTGCTGTTTTCTTTTGGTTCATTTAAAGTGACTATTCTCCTTTAAAAGGGGCAGAAAATAAGCTTTTTCATTAGAAAAGCCATGCATTGCAGATTGCCAACCACATACTTCCTTTGTCTTTCAATACTCTGCTCACTCTCTGGCATGATGAAATTCATAGGGCTTTCTTTATGGTGAGCATCTCTATTAGTTTCCTAGGGTGCCATAACAAATTACCACAAACTGAGTGGCTTACAACAATAGAAGGGTATTATCTCACAGTTCCGGAGGCCAGAAGTCTGAAATCAAGGTGTCAGTAGGGCCATGCTCCACCTGAAGTTTCTAGGAAAGACTCCTTCCTTGCCTTTTCCAGCTTCTGGTGGCTGCTGGCATCCCTTGGCTTATGGCCCCATCACTCCAATCTCTGCCTCCATAGTCACATGGCCTTCCCCTGCATTTTCCCACTCTGTTTCTCCTCTTATAATAAAGGCACTTGTCTTTCGATTTAGAACCCACCCAGTTAATCCAGAATGATCTCATCTTAAGATCCTTTACTTAACTATAACTGCAAAGACCCTTTTTCCAAATAAGATCACATTCAAGGAACCAGGGGCCAGGACTCAGATGTATCTTTTGAGGAGCCACCACTCAGTCCACTATAACATCCAACTTGAAGAGGTATCACTTTTAATCTAATAACCACTTAAATCCTATAATTGTTTCCCCTCCTCCATTTTTTTTCCACTTTTCTATTTTTTTTTTTTTTTTTTTTTTGCAGTACGCGGGCCTCTCACTGTTGTGGCCTCTCCCGTTGCGGAGCACAGGCTCCGGACGCACAGGCTCAGCGGCCATGGCTCACGGGCCCAGCCGCTCCGCGGCATGTGGGTTCTTCCCGGACCGGGTCACGAACCCATGTCTCCTGCATCAGCAGGCGGACTCTCAACCACTGCGCCACCAGGGAAGCCCTCCACTTTTCTATATTTTTGTTATGAGTATATATTCCCTATATGATGGAATAAAAGAAGACATTTTAAATGTATAATTCTTTAATGTCCCCTAGTTTCCAATATTTGAACATCACTCAAGTTTACAAAATTTCTTTACATTTATATCTCCTTAGATGCTCCCAGCAACTCTGGCTGACAGGCTTAACAAATATTACCACTTTAGAAATTCAGAAGCTGAGGCTCAAAGACTTGTCCAAAATCTCCTGTCACTACAAGTTGGGGTTTCCTGAATCTTCATCTTTTCATTACACATCAGATAACAAAAGGTGATTTTTAAAATTTTAAATATATACAGAACATGCTCATCTTGAGTATTAATCTTGATAGAAGTGAGAAACTCTGCTAGCATTTAATCTTTAGGACTTAATTAGCTCGCTCAGTGTGATGGCATCTCACACGTATTTGGAAACCATTTATTTGTGGTCATCTGGTCAAAATATAGCCTCTGACCTCCAGTAGCTCTTTCTTATATAGTTATCTATATAAATCCAGTACAGGAATGGTGATAGTCTGAGTGGTTTTCATGAGTGTCGTCTTTCCTTCTGAAAATAGCAGTCCATTCAGGCTGCTATAACAAATCATGGTAGAACCATGGTGGTAAATAGACAGGCTCCGCCCAGTAGGAGGACTTCCCAAAGAGGGTCACTTTGCACAATGCACAAAATATGTGCTTCTCCCTTTTAGAAGGACAAGGAGTGCTGGAAAGCTGGTATGAAGGAAGAAAATAACAACTATTATCTTCCCGTGAACTTTAGAGAAAACAATATACAATCGTCATGAGTAGCGTAACCTTTGGACTGCTCTGGAATGCAATATCCTTTCCAAGTGGGCAAACCCTTGATGGTGTTGATTTGGTTTTGTGTTTGCTTTGAATAATAAAAGGGAAGTGGGAGATTTCTGGTGGCGGGCAGCCAAGCCATTCATCTAAAGATTTGGTATGTGTGTATGTGTTTGCTTTGAATTATATAGTTATTCCCATTTAATCATTTATACTGACTTTAAAGAAGTAAACAGTACCTACGTGAAAAGTTAAAGTTATCACGTGCTACATTCAGCAATTGCTTCAGAAGTTTCCCTTTTCAAAGAAAACAGTGATTTGTCTAATCTCAATCAAATCCAGCGTGTGTGGAACAGAAGATCACAGAGCCAGAGATGGAATAAATAGCACCTGCTAGGTCTTTTGAGAGGTACATAAATTATGAGGGGGGGAAGTTCTTCAGTAAATACGTTGTAATGCACATCTCCACGTGCTATCTGTTCTATTGGCCTCTCTTGCTTTTCCTCTCTCTTTGTAGGCCAAAGGCTCTACGGACTTCCTTGTGGCCCCCATTTCAGCACTCTACACGTGCACAATGCCATACCCCAGGATCCTTTAAGAAGAAAAGATGACGTCCCAAACACTAGATGTTAGTTATTATCACAGCTTGCAACCTATAGGAATTTTCTATAATGAAGATAGGCGTGCCGAGCAGAAGTTCAGTTGCACTGGTTCCCTGGCTTGGGAAAGGTGTTGAGCAGACTGATCGCAACACTGACCCTTATAATGGACACTGGTGGTGCCTCGTCCAAATCCCCTTTTCTGGGCCAGTACACCCATTCCCCCAGCTGCCTGGAATGGTGGTTGCTGAGAGCTCACAGCTGCCCCCTTCTCCAGAGAATTGCTCTTGGCCAAATGGAACCATCTGGCAAGGAAGCTTACACCTTACCCCATCATCCCCAGGCAGCCCAAAGCTCTGACTGACTGGCTGCAGGCAAAGTACAAAAAGCAGGACACTTGCCTCAAGGTGCAAAGTATTGTGTGGTGCAATCAAGCTGCAGAGCTTCCTGTGGGATCCAACCAAAGCTGGTGGTCAGGTGAGACCACCTCTTTTCTTAACATTTTCCTATGCTCCATCCTTCTCCCACACTCTTTCTTCTGAGAACACTCCCCTAATAAACCCCTCACAAAGGTTCTCTGTCTCAGGGTCTGCTTCTAGAATCAGCACCCCAACCAGGACGACCTGACCTCTGACCCAAGTCAGATTCTCCCTCTCCCTCACCCTTGGCTCACCCATGAGCCACCAACTAAAACCTCTATCTCCTCAACATCTCAACATCTTGTCATTCTAAGCCCTCCTCAATCACCACCCCAGATTAGACTCTCACGGCTTCTTAACCAACTTAGTATCATTGTTTCCTAACTGGTCTTCCTGACTTCAGGCTTGCTAGCTGCCTGCTGGCATCTTTCTGAATGACAAGTATGATCATGTTTCCTTATCCTCAAACACTCTCATAGGCTGCCTTATTCCTATCAGAGTAATAATAATTGCCACCCTTTATTATATACTAAGTGATTTACATTCATCTTCTTATCCTGTAAAGTAAAACTGCAACAAAGTTACAATCATCTTCTTTCACAGGTAAGAACATTGCGTCTCTGGACGGGTAAGGAATTCACCCAAGGTCACACAGATAGTAAAGGGTTGATCTAGAAAGAATTCTAGCTCACTCCAAAACCATGCTCTTAGTCTAATCACTAGATTACCTCTCAATAAATCCAGACTCAACATTCTGGCTTATAAAGCCCTCTGTGGACAGAACCCCAACTAATTTTTCAAATTTCTCTCTCCCAATTCATCACACTCCCCACCCCAGCTACACCAGACAACCTGCCATTCCTTCAACATTCCTCTTTCCTATTCCTGCGGTCTGCCTAGAAGGCCCTTTGCCCACACCTCCACCTGCCACACCCTTGTGGCAGACTGTACATTCTCTTTGACAATGTGACCTTGATCCTCTTCCCATTGAGAGGTGGGGCCCGTGACCCCTTCCCTTGAATCTGGGCTGGCCCTAGTGACTTACTCATTACCAACAGGATGTGGCTTCCAAGGTTAGTGCACGCAAGTTCTGCCTGAGGCCACCATGCTACAGAGGCCCTGTGCAGGCACTCCAGTGGCAGCCCAGCTGAGCTCCCAGCTGCGTTCCCACTGACAGCTGGCATTAAGGCCAGCCCCGTGAGTGTGCCATGTTGAATGTCCAGCCACTCGAGCCTTCAGATGACTGCAGCCCCAGTCACATCTGATCGTAACCACTTGAGACCCCCAGCAAGAACTGCTCATCTGAGACCTTCCTGAATTCCTGAACATGAGATTTTTTAACAGAGTAAAATGATTGTTTAATGCCACTAAGTTTTGGGGTAAATTGTTACACAACCATAGTAACGATATAGCCCTACAATCTTCCAGGGCCCTAATTAAATGCCAATTCCTGTAGTCAGATTCCCTAGTCAGATTTAATTTCTACCTTCCTGAAACTCTCAGAACAACTAGCTTCTCCAATATGTCACTTATTCCAGTTGGCCTCATATTAAAGTTATTTGTGTGTTTGCTTTTTTCCCCTAATCCACACGTCTTGAGTGTAGGAAGAGTGCAGTATTGATATTCATTAATCTTTATATTCCATAACTACTAGCCCCGTGGCTGGTATCAAGTAGATACTTAATAAATGTTTGTTGTCCTGAACTAAATTGAGGCAATGAGGAATATCTTATTCTCCACCGACAGGAGAGAGTTATAAATCTCTTGGCCTGATGGAAATACCGTCTTTTGCTACATTCCAGACCCAAAGAGAAAAGTAAAACTTGCCAATAAAAGAGTAAAAAGCCCGCATTAAATAGGAGAGATGGTATTGTGCTGTATCATTGAAGAGTATGGGTCCTGCCAGCCTGGGTCAGAATGTTAGCTCCACCACTTCCTAGCTACATGATTGTGGTAAGCTACTTCTCATCTCCGGATTTCAGTTATCCCCTCTATTAAATGGATTGATAGTGCCCACCAACTAGAGTTCTCCTGAGGAGAAAATGAGATAATTTCTGTAAAGCACTTAATTTGAAGCTTCAATAATAAGCCTTCAATAAATGGTAGCTATTAATATTATAGGTGGCGAGTATACATTAAAATTCCTGAGACGACATCCATTTCACAGTTTCATTCTTTTCTACACAATGATTTGTCACATAAATCACTAAAAGCTATTTGTAAGGCTCCTTTTAAATATATTCACAGACCAAAAATAATCCCTTGCCAGACCATTTGTCCTGATTTTTGTTTGAAAAAATATGGTCACCATATCCATAGACCAGAGGACCAAAATCTCCTGCCTTTGATGGGCCACCCCCTGTGCTGTGTGTACCATGAGGGACCAAGCCTTAGTCACTTCCACATGCCAGCAGTACTCAGAGGAAGGAGAGTATCTTAAGCTGCATTTGATTGCCAGCTTCTGACTCAGGTTGTTGTAGCTTGAACTGTAGATAATTCTTTCTAGAGACACTAAATGAGGCAAGACTCCAAAAGTGCCATTGGGAAACAAAATGTGGACGTTACTAAGTGATGCACAATTCCAGGGCTCACCATTTACACTGTTGAATTCCAGGGGGCGCCATTCACATAGGGTATAATGTAATAGTGTCTTTTGGAGTTGTGTAACAACATGGCAGCCTAGATCTTGGAGTATGTGCCTTTACCCAATCTGCCTTCCCTACTGCAGAAGAAAAAAAAAAAGCTAAAAGCACACTCCACCCCAATTTGCATCTGTAAGTTCTCTCAAGTGTGGGTACCAAGAAGTACTTTATTCTGGAAAAGAGGATAAATAATTTATGCAATAATTATTTTACAAGATGTGAAGACATACTCTCAAACTATTACCTAACATGAAAGGCTCAGACAGATCTGGCTTTCTTTTTTTTCCAAAACAGAGAAAATTCTGTCCGCATAAACTTTTCTTAAACAAATGTTCCAATTTTCTTTTCTCAAGAACCCCCCGCTTCTTCCACCAAAACAAATAAGCCAATAAAGTTGTTCACAACCCTACTCATTATACGACAACAACCTTTATGAACAGGACAACAGTGGGGAATATAATGAAAGAGGATCATTTGAAACTTACCCCCCAAATGATTTTAAACATAATGAGGGTTTAAAAAAAAATAATCCTTGGGAATTCCCTGACAATACAGTAGTTAGGACTCAGTGCTTTCACTGCTGTGGCCTGGGTTCAATCCCAGGTCAGGGAACTAAGATCCCACAAGCTGTGCAGTGCAGCCCAAATCATCATCATCATCATCATCATCATCATCATCATCCTTGGCTTTGTTCTATAATGTGTGCATTTTGTATTATGTGTGGGGATTCCTTTGGGTGTCTTAGATAATACAAAGCCAATGCTGAACCATAAAGCTGGAGGACACTCAAATAAACCCAGAGGCAATGTGTTCACAGTATGGAATCTTCTAGCACTGAGGGTCTTGGAAGATCTTGCTTAAGTCCACTCTAACCCCCTCTGCTCCAGCATCTCCATTTCCTTTTACATTGTCCTCAGTGGAAATGGGAAAACTCCCCACCATTGAAACCTCTTGTCATATAGGCAGTCAGTCCTTCCTCTTGAACACAGGTCATGGGGTTCCCAAACATTTCCCAGCAGAGAAAACCCTGACACCCGCAAGCTCTGGCTTTCTTTTATTGGCTGTCTATGCCAGCCCCTGAATGAACTGAGAGATCAAGGCAGTGAGAGGGGAGTACGGGTCTTTGTTAGTGTAAAAGAATTGGAATAGGACAACGTGAAGAATTGGTGAAAAGTGGGGCTGTTGTTCCCTAGTGTTGAAACCTTTCCTCAAAATTAAGGAGACCTCTCCGATAATAATAACCACAATTCCTACTACCTTTTCAGTACTCTTTACAGAACCCCTACCAGGGACCAAACACATTGAATCTTCATAATAACTTTGCAAGATAGGTACTATTATTACTGTTTTACTAAAAATGAAACGAAGACTCAGAAAGATAAGGGCATAGAGTTAGAAGGCAGCAGAGCTGGGATTGGATCTCAAGTGTGCTGACCTGAAAGCCCACAGCAGGCTGCCTCTGGCTTATGCAAACCACACTGCCGCTTAAACCATCTACCCGCTAAAAGCACTGGTCAAATTTGGGCTCAGAAACAGAATCTCCCTTCGAGTCCCAGGTATTTTCCTCACAACTAGGTAGTCTGAGCTTTGTCAAGATTTTAAAACTGGAGACCTTATAACTTGTTATGTCCTAAAGTATCCGAACCCTCCCTACCCAGTCCCTTTGGCCATGGCCCTCCCCACCATCTACATGGCAAGTGGAAGAGCCATGGGGTCAGTGGTCACATGGCTGTTGAGATGGAAACAACTTTTTAAGCAGACAGTTGTCCCAGTTCCTCTGGAAACTAACACATTTTTAAAAGTAAGGGTACACTGCTCCAAATATACTATCACCCAAGTAAGATACAGCATATAATCACTCTTTCACTAATCCTTGATGAGCAATTAAGATGATACAATTTTCCCTAACACTTTCTTACATTGCTAGGATGGATCTAAATTGGTACAACCTCTATGGAGGCAATTGAACAATATCTATGAAATTTATAAAAATTACTCATGCACCAAGAGATCACATATTATATAATTTTATTTATTTGAAATGTCCAGAATGGTAAATCCGTAGAGACAGAAAACAGAGTGGTTGGTTGTCAGGGGCTGAGAGAAATGATGGCTTACTGGGTATAGTCTTATTTTGGGGTGATGGAAAAAATTTTAGAAGTGAATAGAGGCATTGTGTGTCAATTGTGAATACACTAAATGCCACTGAATTGTATACTTTAAAATGACTAATTTTATGTTATGTGAATTTCACCTTAATAAAAAAAAAAGTGATTTAACAACAACAAAAAGATTGCATGTGCACATACCATTTGTCTCAGACTAGGCTCCCTAGAAACAGAGGCTGAAACAGGGATTCTTGTACAGATGACTTACTGAGGGAATGTTCTCAGGAGAAACCTGCAGGGGAGTAAGGGAAGCAGGATGGCAAAGGAAGGAGATAGGGCGAGATGTGGCATAAGATCTGACTAGCCTCAGCCTCAGCCTCATCCCACAAGGAACTCCTGAGTGAAGATTGCACCACAGAGGCTGCTCTGCACAGGCTAGCCTGTGATATCCGCACATCTGTAAGTCATTGGCCAGGGGCTATCCCCAGAAGGGCGTGTAACTTCCAAGACATCTGCGGGCCAGGCAGCAACTGTCAATCAACAGCAGTTCCCCAGAAAAGAAAGTAGATGTGAGGGACTTCCTTGGTGGTCCAGTGGTTAAGACTCTGCGCTTCCACTGCAGGGGGCATGGGTTCCATCCCTGGTCGGGGAACTAAGATCCCGAGATCCTGCATGACACCAGTCCCATAAAAGAGGTCAGGGCCAGGCACCAATAACACCTGCCAGCATTTGACCCAGTAATTCCATATCTAGTAATTTATCCTCAGATGCGTTTGCACACAGGCAAATTTATTCATTGCAACATTGTTTATAATAGGAAAAGACCCACCAGTAAGTGACTAGTTAATTACATTCTGGTACATCCATACAATGGAATATTAAATGGATATGGAAAAAATAAGAATAAGGAAACTCTCCATGTATGAATATGGAATAACTTTAAATATATATTTTTACCTACAAATAGCAAGGTACAGAATACAATATGTATAGTATGCTATTATATATGTTTTCTTTAAGAACATATATATGTGTTTGTTTCTATATGCTTAAGTTAACCCTGGAAGGATAGACAAGAAACTGGAAATACTGTGGCTGAAAGACAGATTGGGAGGGGCAGTTTTCAGTTTATATCACTCTGTGCCTTGTGAATTTTACACTATATGAATATATTACCCATTCAAATGAAATGAATGAAGATGGATGGTAGGTAGGTAGGTAGGTAGATAAATTGATTTGCTCTGAGACTCAGTCAGAAGTTTCTGCCACTCCTTTGACCACCAAAACAAGCAGAACCAAGGGACATTTTAAAATTCAATTGTTGGGACTTCCCTGGTGGTCAAGTGGTTAAGACTCCAAACTTCTAGTACGGGGGTGCGGGTTCAATCAAGATCCCACATGCCATGTGGTGCAGCCAAAAAAAGAAAAAACAAAGAATATAAAATAAATAAATAAAACTCAATTGTTTTCCTATCCAGACGTAATTTCCTTCCTGATGATTGCTGATGTATTCCTTCCTGATGATGGCTGATGTATTGCTGATGCATGCTAGTGTGTAATTTCTGGTTTAACCAGTAGCCTCTTATTTTCCAATATGATATTTCAGATCCTCCACCCATCCCTATTATTCATACCTCCCCATGGAAGTTTGATTTCTTTATCAAGATGAAGTCAATTAACTATTGCAACAAGCTCTCTTTCTGAATTCTGAGCCAAGCTAGAGTCTGAAGCTATAACTGAAAAATTTTATAATTGAAAACTGTATTAATCAGAGTGTTAATTTTATCAGTCAGTTCCTAATAGATGTCTAAAGACAGAATGGCTCTGTGGCTAAATAAATTTAAGCTAAACTTGTTTAGATTTCTGTACTGCAGGACTTATCAGAGCCTTTAATATTACAAGGTGCATTTTCAATCTCCTAAGATGCAAGATTCTCTCTAAAACTATTTGACTACAGAATTGGAGAAGGGCTCAGTTGGGCTGTTCTTGTTTGGACTCTCTCAATGACTGAAGTCATCTAAAGGCTCAAGTGAGCTGGATGTGCAAAATGACTCACTCATACATCTGGCAGTTTGGTTGTTGGTTGGGAGTTCAGTTGGGCTGTCAGCTGGAGCACCTCCACGCGGCCTCAACAGGATGAGGGTCTCAGAGTGGTTGGATTTCTTACATGGCACCTGGGGTCCCCCACAGCAAGTGCCCCAAGGGAACCAGGCAGACATTGCATTGCCTCAAAAGTTATGTGAATCATTTTGCTGGTTCTGTTGGTTACAAATGAGTCTCTAACGTCAGTACAGATTCAGGGGGAGAGGCCATAGAACCCACGTGGGAAGGGTGCCAAAGGATTTGCGGACATATTTTAAAACTGTCACAATTCATTATTGCTTTGATTGTACAGTTGGGACCCCAAAAATGTATCTGACCAAAAACAATTGACCCATGCTGCTGAAAAGACAAAATAGTAGTATACCTATTTCAGCCTCAAATACAGGGTTTCCTTAAGTTCTTGGAGGATGCTGTATAAACATGTACTGTCATTTAATCAAAGGCAAAGCTGGTTTCTGCATGGACCTGCTCTGGACCGTGAATCATGTCTATTTGTCATAGAATCATGCCATGTGTTAACTGCATGTTTCACTGACTCATTTTTTTAAATTGACAAATAAGACAGGTTGCAAGATTAATTACAGTGTATAAGAAAGAAAGAGCTGTCAAGTGTTCTATGTCAGCCTATTTTATAATCATACCATTTATGGCAACTATGAAGAAATGATAGCATTCCTGATCAATAAATTTCACCATGTTTATGAGTATTGAACTTGCATCCTTTTTGAAACTAAAATTTGAGGGGATGAAATAATGCTCTATGGTTTACTTTGACAAATAAAATATGAAAACCCATTAATCTTTAGTATAGGAATTTTGAGTTCTCTGTTTAGACTATCATTATTACTTCAATCTTTCAATGGTATTTGTCTACGGAATTGAAGTTGAACATCTAGATAAAAGAAAATGCTGACTGCCTCTACCATCTGACTAAAGGAAGAAAATACCAGAAGGATTTTATTTCATCAAGACAATGAATCAAAATTGAGGACCCCCACTTAAGCATATTATGGTGGTAAAATACCCTGTCAGCAAGTCTGAGGATTATGTAACCACTGCAAGTAATTTCTCCCCAGTCCAATAAAATGACATTAGCAGCAAAAGCTCAGAGCATGTGAGTAATGCATAATTAACACATTTTGAAAATCATGTGACTAAGGTGAGTAAATCTTTCACAATCTCTTGATACATGGAAGATTTTATATATTCAGTGAAGAGAGGTGAGCAAAACAGGCTGACTGAAGAAGAGGTTTGAAAAAGGAAGGTATGGGTCTTTGTCCCAGATCCTTTGTGCATTTGGTTAAGCAAATTGGTCAAGGAGACAGGTGGCAAAAGTGTTTCTGTCCCCTCCAGCCACGCTGGAGGAATAACGACACCTTTCACGGATCAACACTGAGCAGTCAGCTGGGGCAGGAGAGCACATCTTCATTGGCAGGTCACAGCATAAAAATCAGGGGGGAGGGCTTCCCTGGTGGCACAGTGGTTGAGAGTCCGCCTGCCGATGCAGGGGACACGGGTTCGTGCCCCGGTCTGGGAAGATCCCACATGCCGCGGAGTGGCTGGGCCCGTGAGCCATGACCGCTGAGCCTGTGTGTCCGGAGCGTGTGCTCCACAATGGGAGAGGCCACAGCAGTGAGAGGCCTGCGTACTGCACAAAAAAAAAAAAAAAAAGAAGAGTATGTTTAGTTTTGTAAGAAACTGCCAAACTGTCTTCCAAAGTGTCTGTACCATTTTAAATTCCCACCAGCAATGAATGAGAGTTCCTGTTGCTCCACATCCTTGTCAGCATTTGAGCTTGTCAGTGTTCCAGATTTGGCCATTCTAATAGATGTGTAGTGGTAACTTGTTTTCCTTTGCATTTCTCTAATGACATATGATGTGGAGCATCTTTCCACGTGCTTATTTGCCATCTGTATATCTTCTTTGGTGAGGTGTCTGTTCAGATCTCTTGCTCATTTTTTAATTGGGTTGTTTGCTTTCTTATTGTTGAGTTTTCAGTAAGTGCTCTTTTTTAATGACTGCTTTTCAAAGAGCCACTGCACTGTTGCTGAGATGTTGTACAAACCTTGAGTTGGGATTTCGCCTCTCTTTCCTGACCCTCACGAGAGCTTTTTGATCTGTGGACATGGACCGTGGAAGTGCATGGGCCATCATTGGTAGGCATGCTTCAGGGCCCAGGTGCTAACTAGAGCTGTGGCCAGTGCATCTGGCCCATCCTGCCTGCGAGAGATCATTTGCAGCCCCTGCACTTGTGACAAAGAAGCCAAATGGTAACAACTGCCAAGACTTGTTTGTAGTCATGTCAGGACCCAACAGGATCCAGTTCACCTCTCTCCCAGGCCCTCTGAATCTCACATTTTAAAAGAAATCTGGGCAAGAGGAGGTTGGGAGAAGAACATTGAGATCCTAAGCTGGCTGCAGCAACTGTTCTGTTGACCCAGAAAGGGAGCGCTGCCCAGAGTACTACCCAGAGCTGGTGAAGAGTTCACAGGATGAAGTGGCAGGTCTTCAACCTGGAAACAAGGTTGGAAAGAATCATAGAAAAGACCATATACGAGACTTGATTATCATGGGGGATGAGCATGATGCATCTGATTCTTCCACCAACTGACTTGGACTTGAAATATATGATGAGCTTCTTCAAATGGTGCTTCTCTGACCACAAAGTACGGAGGATTTTACATTAACCCGAGAACGCTGCAGTTACAACAAACATCAGAATCTGACAACGACTCCACTAAAGAAAAGAGGGGGGAAAAATCACCAAAGAAGAAGAAGAAGCTGCAGGAAGGTAGTGAGAAGGGAAGAAAGAAAAAGGATGACACTTTCAATAGGGAGAAGAAATGAACAAAGCTCAGCTTTTCCCAAAGGAGCTTCACAGCTCTCAATGCTGGTAAGGAGGAGAAGAAGAAGAAGAAATGTTCTTGAGGATCGAAGTGATAAAGAGATGTTAAAGAAATTTCAGAATGAGAAATCGGCCCAGGAGAAACAGGCCTGAGGATCATAAGCCTGTGAGAATGGGGTAGCATCCCTCGCTCTCAATCTTCTGCTTGGCTCCCGAGAGCAGTTTGCTCTAGGAGGTCACTGTTACTGTCTCTCTGACTGATTTGGACTTGAAACAGCTGCTCAGTGAGTCTCCAGAAGGAAGCCCCTTCTGTGATATGGGTGATGAAAGAGATTCCCACAGGGTGGTATTGGACAGGGAATTCACAGTTTTCTTTTCTCTGCAAAGGCCTGCCAGTAGCCATGGAGAAGTGCCTTGAGGAGCTGCTCCAGCCTGCCAGAACTGCTGAGGGATAGTGCAAAAGGAAGCTCTTCACCCAGGGTATCCATGAGATCCTCCTGGGCACGGAGGTAGAAACCTGGAAGCTGAACAGCCAGATCGGTTCTGAGGAGCGTGGCCATGTGACGTCATCCCTGCTCTGCAGCAAGGACATCCTGGTCACACTTGCCCCAAAACTTCATCTCTGTGTGTTGGGGGCAGGGGGTGCATCTGAAGGCGCCTCTACAGAAACTTAAAGAAGCTATTGGCAGGGCAATGCCAGAGCAGATGGCCCAATACCAGGATGAATTCCCGGTACACCACAAGCAAAGACTGCAGAGATGCTGGAAGAGGAAAAAGACAAGGAGCAGAGTGAACAGATTTGTTCTGGTAACAAAGAAGAAAAGGGGAGCGGAGCCCAGAAGAAATGTCAGTGGAATGCTGGAATCAAGAAGGTGCTCTTGGGCTTCCCTGGTGGCGCAGTGGTTGAGAGTCTGCCTGCCGATGCAGGGGACATGGGTTCGAGCCCTGGTCTGGGAAGATCCCACATGCAGAGCAACTAGGCCCGTGAGCCACAATTACTGAGCCTGCGCGTCTGGAGCCTGTGCTCCGCAACAAGAGAGGCTGCGATAGTGAGAGGCCCACGCACCGCGATGAAGAGTGGCCCCCGCTTGCCACAACTAGAGAAAGCCCTTGCACAGAAACTAAGACCCAACACAGCTATAAATAAATAAAAATAAAAAAAAAAAGAAGGTGCTCTTTCAGGTGGTAAAGATGGAACCAGAGGGCTATGATCTGAAAAGGAATGAGAGCCAGTCTAGGGAGGACTGCGTGGAAGCTCTTCTGGATGCTGAAGTGCAAACTCTCTGGCCCTAAAGCTGGGTGCACACCAGGTCTCTGTGTAAGGAGAGCAGACCACACCATGGGTCCCTGACATCCCTCCTGACCGAGAAGAAGGTCATGGCTCCTTCAAAGTCAAGGTGAAGGAAACATAGACTAAGCCTCCTAAAAAGGTTCTCATCTGATCACCCCGAATGGGCAACCCCATTGCTTTGTATAAAAGTCATGGGTCTTTATGTACAAAAGTAAAAAGGGAAATTTCCAAAGCCCAATTCTCTGGACCATCACTGTCTAGAGCTCTGTAATCACCCCCTCAATTTTTTGGCTGAATGGACAGTGGCACTGGAGCAGTCTGAGGAGAAAACCCCCAAGAGTTCTGGCTACAAAGAGCTCTCTTGCCCGGCCCCTCTCAGCAGAGCTTTCCAGAAGTACAGAGGTCTAAATGGCAGTACCACAGAACCCGGACCCAAGTCAATCTTGTATGCAGTCACCAAACAGCGCAAAGCTTCACTCCCACACCTCACCTAGTTCCACTTGGCAACAACCTCCCCAAATCTTCCTCCTTCAGCATCCATTCCTCCATGGCAGCCTCTCCAGGAAGCTTCATCCTACACTTCCCTGAGCCACATGGCAAAACGACATTCCGCCAACTCTTCAGGGCTGTCTTACAAGTCTCCCCTTCTGGCTCTACCTCCCAACATGAGGTTCCTTCTAGAGGCTCTCCTCTGGAAGAACAACAATCCAGAGCTCTCCTTCCTCCCAAAAACTTGCTCCCATGTGTACAGCCTCCCTGCATGGGACAGTCTGTCAATGGACAGGTCCCAAGCCCACAGTGAACAAACCTCTGTTCCTCAGAAGCTGGCCTTGGGGGTCCAAATGGAGATTCTAGTGATGGGAGCCAAGGAGGCACAAAGGTACTGACCTTGTCCCTGAAACCCACCATGGTTAGCAGCCCATGCTCCTCAAAAGGAACTTGCCTGGTCTCTGGGCTTCACAGTTGTGTTTGTTGTTGGACAGTTAATGGCGAGACCGATCCTGGGATGGAGAAAGTTCTGAATTTGGCATATGGGAGCATATGTGGTTCTGAATTTCAGCACTGTGGCAGATCAGTTGGTGCAGCTGCATTTTAAATCTGCCAAATACCTTGGCATTTGGTCAGAATACCTCATGGAGTCCCATAGGCCAAGGGCTCCTACTGGCCACAAGAGGATCCATAGGATGGTCATGGTGTCCATCTCATCCTTGGATGGTGTGTTCAACAGGACAGAAACCTGGACTAAAGCCACAACTGAGAGAAGTAGCTTTGTCTCTGAAAATATATTCAGAGCACTTGATACATACTCATTGTATGGGGCCAATTCCTCCTCTGAACATGACAATGAAGCTCTTTTAAAGACCTGTAGATCCATCAATCTCGAGACAATTGTGATAAGCCTTTTAAAGGCACTTATGCTGGGTTCAGCTTTTACCACTAAATGCATTGGATAGAATAGGACTGTTCATGGCATATCACATTATAGGAAGACATGACTCCAGTGTCTTTATAGTGGAGCAGAATTAGATAACTCACATCCTCCATTTCAGCCCTCTGAGCACTTTTCAAAGACTTTTTTAAAGAGACATGTCTGTTTTTGAGACAGAACCAGTTTTATTTAGTTGAGATTTTTACAGTTGAATTCTGTAAATTTGTGGCATCCTGACTTAAAGTTCATCTGAGCCCAGAAAACTCTATTCCCAATCTAGCCAGAGTTCCAGGGGTTTTTTCCCCCCAGAGTTTATACAGGTGGACCCCAGGGCTACAAAGCCCTTATTGGTCAAATCTTCATCTCTTTATGGGCGAGGTCATGAGGGGTTCCAAGTCACAAATAGACATGCCAGTTTGTTTTATTCTTAGAAATCCTCTTAGGCAGGGCTATAGTAACAGGCCTCTATGAAGTTACCTGTCATATACAAATAGGCCTTGAAGTCTTGGAGTTTTCCAAGCACTGGAGTATATATAAACATAAGGGTAACATGCATTAAGCTTGGAGGATGGATCAAGGACAAATAGATATTCCAGAGTTCCTGAGCCACCAAGCTGTTCACTAAACTAATGACTGTTTCACAAAGGTCTTTAGAGTGCTTACTTGTACCTGTGAAATGTGTACCACAAGGTGTGTTTGAACTGTCTGCTCTAGCTAAATGAATTCAAATACGTCAAGTATAAACAGAATCCGGGTGAATTTTATGGTTATGTAATTTATGCAAAATCCACAATGTGGTAGCCTCTGTAGAACAAATGACTCATTTTCTTCCACAAATAAATTAAAGGGGGGAAAAAGAGGGAAAGGAAACCTCTAAGCTAAAAGAAACTTAAGATACATATCAACTGAGTGCAATGTGTGAAGCTTGTTAGGATACTGATTTGTAGAAATCAACTGTTTGGGTTTTTTTTTTAATGAGACAATGGGAAAAATTAGAGCATTTATTGGAGATTTGATGAAAAGAGGAATTGTTTTAATTTTTTAGGTGTGATAATGGTATTGTGGTTGGGAAGGAGGGAGGGAGGGAGGGAGGGAGGAAGGAAGGAAGGATGGATTTTGCTGGCTTTTATTGCCAGTTCCTGGGAGATAACCTCTAAACTCTTAACGTTTCGTAAGGGACAGGAGTGTCTTCGTTACTCATGGTGGGTCCTTTAGACCCAGCCTGATAGTGTACGTCAAAGAGATGACTCAGGGTAAGGGCTGGCCACACCAGAAAGACCAACCCCGTGATTAGACGGTTGGGGCTGTGAGCCTCAGGGTATCAGCCTGACCTCTGGGAACAGAAGGGGGCCGGAGATCAAGTTCAGCCACATGGGTGATGATCCAATCAATCATGCCTACATAATGAAACCCCAATAAAAGTCTGGACATCAAAGCTTGGGTGAGCTTCCTGGGGTGGCAATACTCCATGCACATATTGCCACATAGCAATGCCGGGAAAGTAATGCATCCCTGGGGACATGGGAGCTTTACATTTGGAACTCTCCCAATCCAAGATTCTGCCCTATGTGTATCTTCTAATTTGCACCCTTTGCCTGTAATAAAAGTGAATGTGAATATAATAGGTTTCTGTGAGTTCTTTGTGTCCCTCTAGCAAATTATCAAACCTGTGGGGTTTTGGGAAACCACTGGACTTGCAGTTGGTGTCAGAAGTCTTGGGCAGACTTGGCAGTCTGGAGGATGGTGCCCCTTAACCTCAAGTTTTGCTAGTTCCAGTTAGAAAGAAAAGAAGTCCTTTGTCTTTAAAGATACATATGGAAAGGTTTACAGATGAACTAGTATGTCATGGATTTGCTGAAAAATAATCTGTGGGAGTGGGGAGAAGGAAGTCGAGAGCTAGGTGGAACAAGATTAGCCATGTGGAATCACAGAAACTGGTTACTGGGAACATCAGCATTCATGAAATTATTTTCTCTTCTTTTGTATATGTTTTAAATTTCCAAAATGAATATAAAGTAGTGATCCACATGGAAAAATATGAATCATTACTTTATATGATGTGGTAGGCAGAATTCTAAGATGGCCTCCAAGATTACAGGCCCATGGTATACACACACCTTTTCCTAGTTATTTATTCAAACCAAATTGAGGTAGTGTTGTTTAGGGGTTTTGCAGATGTAACTAAGATCCCAAATCAGTTGACCTTAAGATAGATTGGGAATTCCCTGGCGGTCCAGTGGTTAGGACTCAGTGCTCTCACTGCTGGGGCCCAGAGTTTGATCCCTGGTTTGGGGAACTCAGATCCTGCAAGCTGTGCTGTGCAGCCAAAAAAAAAAAAAAAAAAAAAAAAGATAAGAGAAATTATTCTGGGTGGGCCTGACCTAATCAGGTGAGACCTTAAAACCGGTAGGACTCGTCCTGAAGAAGAAATTCTCAGTCAGAAAGATTTGAAGCATGAGAGAGATTCCACACAAGGGAGATTCTTTGAAGATGGCTTTGAGAGGAGCTGAGAGCAGCCTCTGGCTAACAGCCAGCAAGGAAATGGAGACCTCAGTCCTACAGCTGCAAGGGACAAAATTCTGCCACAACCATGTTAGCTTTCAAGAAGACTCCAAGTTCCAGTTGAGCACACAGACAGTCAACAACTAGATTTCAACCTTGTAAGATTCTCAGTAGAGAAGTCAGCTATTTTCTACCAGACTTTGGTTCTACAGAACTGTGAGCTGATAAATCTGTGCTGTTGTAAGCTGCTATGTTTGTAGTAATTTGTTACAGGGCAGTAGAGAACTAAAACACACAATCAAAAAAATAAATTCCAGTTGTGAAAAATAAGACTTTACAAATTTTTGAACAAAATTTAGAAAAATACATTTGTGGTCACAGTACAGGGAAGGATTTCTTAACATACAAAAGGCAAGATTAATAAATTCAACTATATTAAAATGACATACTTCTGAACTATAAAATGTACCAAAAGATAAAGTGAAAAGAAAATCCATGGGGGACTTCCCTGGTGGTCCAGTGGGTAAGACTCTGCACTCCCAATGCAGAGGGCCCTGGTTTGATCCCTGGTCGGGGAACTAGATCCCACATGCATGCCACAACTAAGAGTTCACATGCTGCAACTAAAGATCCCGTGTGCCGCAACTAAGACCCAGGACGCCCAAATGAATAAATAAATATTAAAAAAAAATCCATGGACTAGATGCTGTTTGCAAGACATAAAATTACAAAGCGTATTTTAAAAAGAAGCTCCTACAGGGAAAAACAAGAAACAAGCCAACAGAATATGGATTCGTAACTCACAGAAGAGGAAGCTTAAAAACTAGTAAATATGTGAAAATATGTCCAATATGGCTATTCATCAGAGACATACAAACAGTAATGAAATGCAATTTTACCTCCAGTGGACCAACAAAAGGTAAAAATCCAGATAATACTGAGTTCTGGTGAGGATGTAGGGTAACAGAAACTCTCATGTCCTGCTGATGAGAGTGTAAATTGGCACTAGCATTTCGGAGAGCAATGTAATAATATCTAGTAAAATTAAAGATGTATATACCCTTTGACCCAGCAATTCTACTAATGGGAATATATTCTAGATAAAATCTTCTACATAGGCTCAAGGAAACATCTATAAGTATTCCAACATTATTTGTAATATTGAAAAAGTACAGACAAACTAAGTGTCCATTGACAGGAGAATGACGTTAATTAAGTTTTCATTTCTTTCCATCCTCAGTATTCTCCTTTAATCTTGACTGGCAACCCATCTGCTAATCTGCGAGAGAACCACACCAGTTGAAAATGAACTGCTTATTTCACCGGTTCTAAGAGTTACCCATGATTCTCTCAATTGTTGTCATTCACGGAAAAAATGTTTTCACTGACTGTGATCTTCAAGGAAGGCCTCTGAGGCAAGAGGGATCAAAAGTGCCCAATATATCTGGAAATGCACTTCCACCCGAGGATGAAATGACTTTCTAAACTGAGCTGGAAACTGCTGAGCTGAAAAAGAATATGGATAATCCAAGTGAGGCAAATGAATGCTTCTATGCTACTGAAAAAAGAAGATTCTTTTGAAAGGTGCCCCCAAATCACACGAGAATTAATTTCATTTAATGAAGTTGAGCATAAGCAAAGCTTAGTGTCTAAAAGTCAGTCTGTGGATCTTCCAAACATACTACCACAAGATAATCATGTCCTGCTATTTAGAACACATCAGATTTTTAAATTACCTCCACAGTCTCCATCTTTATTTTGGTTTTATTTATACCTTCCTATCTCAACTGGGAAAAGTCTGAATAAGATACTGGACAGTAAATGTACTCAAGAAGTACTTATGTATGGATTTAACAAAACAACGAAAATGGAGAAAGGACTTTTTTGTCATTTACCTGTCCATGATAAACATTCACTTTTAAAGCATTTTTAATGTCCATTCCAGACCCAATTTGTATTTCTTTATTTATATTGGATGCTTATCAGGGAGTATACATTGGAAGCAGATATACACTGTATCATTTATAATTGTATTTATTGAATACATCTAACACTTTCCATTGCAATAACTGACTAAACCAAACTAGCCAACATACATTTTTTTCATTTTTGCTGATAAATAGTTACAATGGAGTGATATTTTAAAATTCAGGTAATATATTTTCCTAAAATATTCCAATTGAAGAGTTAAGTATGAGATGCTACAAAATAGATGTGAGTTTGATTAACATTTTTATGAATAATCATATCACATAATTACCCAGATTTATCACTTTAAAATAAATGAAAATTCTTTGTGGCAGAAGGTTTGTATGAATATCAAAGTGTTGATTTTTGTTCTCATTTGCTCAGTTTGAACCATGCCGTATTGTGACTTGCAAAGCCATTTTCTCTTTGTGTTAATTATCCAAAAGTGAGTTCAAAGTGCTTTTCCATTTACCTAAGTGTGCAAAATCAAAAACCTAATTGAAAAGTCAAAGTGTTAAGCAAAGGCTCTAGATTTCTTCAGGTCCAACCCTAATGACTCTTAACATGATGACTATTTTATCAGGCCAAGGAAGGCTCTACTGCTTAAAGCAATTACTAAGCTCAAGGCAAAAGAGTGTCTCATTATAATAAACTGATGAGAGACTAAAATAATAAATAAGACCCTGTCTTAGGCTGTTCGGCTGCTATCACAGAATAACATAGACTGTGTGGCTAATAAACAACAGAAATTGATTCCTCACAGTTCTGGAGGCTGGAAAGTCCAAGATCAAGGCACCAACAGATTCAGTGTCTGATGAGAACCCGCTTCCTGATTTATAGGCAACCATCTTCTCGCTGTGTCCTCACTTGGTGAAAGGGTCCAGGAAACTCCCTGGGGTCTCTTTATAAGGGCAGTAATCCCATTCATGAGGGCTTCACCCTTATGATCTAATCACCTCCCAAAGGCCCCACCTCTTAATACCATCACCTTGGGGGTTAGGTTTCAACATACGAATTTGGAGAGGACACAAACATTCAATCTATAGCAGACCCTTTATATGATATTCAGGGGGAAATGGGCAGTATCATACCCTAAGAAGTCGTTACAAGAATGACTTGTAACAGGAGGGGCTGCCCATGGTAGTCATCTTTCCTGGACCAGAGCCCTGCTCCGATGAGCCTGAGCTCTCCTTTTGCTATCATGTGGCCAAGATGTTGGTTGTCACCTCCTTTCTGGCAGCCTCCACATGAGGTCCACACCAATTTCTGTTCTCCTGAGATAATTCAGTTGGGCCAAAGCATTCAGAAGTGACTTGGATTTTCTGAGGTAGATGTAGGAAGGGACTGCGTCATGCCCAGCAGAGCAAATTCAGTCCATCTTGCTATTTCTCGCTTCCATTCCCCATTATTTCATCTCACCACAAGATATCCCCTTCCTGATCTCCCGCAGCAGGGCTCTGCCACCTCTTTTCTTCTGCTTCTCCAGGCTTCTGCTTCTGTCCTTACTATCTCAGCTGATTCTTTTTCCTTTTTCTCTTCCAGTTTTATTGAGACATGATAGACATGCAGCACTGTATAAGTTTAAGGTGACAGCATAATGATTTGACTTACATACATCATGAAATGATTATCACAATACATTTAGTGAATATACATCATCCCATATAGACACAAAAAGAAAGAGAAAATTGTTTTCAGTTGATTCTTACTAAAGCAGTTTACTGCTCTCATAAGTCCAAACTTGTCTCCCATCATCTATTTAGCAAAGGGTCCCCCATTTATGGGATCACCCCTCCTTGGGGTCCAGAGAGGGATTTCAATTAACAAAGACTACAAAAATGTTTCGTGTTCTCTCATATCTATCTACCTGCCTTGGCTGCCTCACAGGATTCAGAGATAATAAAAGTGAAAAATATTTTTTAGCCATAACATGCTACATACTTTTTCTCAGTGATTCTTTATTCTAACCTTCACATTTTACAGATGATACAACTGAAGCCCAGCGAGGTTAAATAACTTGCCCAAACAATTAGTGGTAAAGATTGACTTTAAACCAGGTCTCTAGCCTGCTGCCCTATCATTCCTTCCATTAATCTGAACTGCCTCGGGTAATTTGTGGATTTCTGGAGCTCTGCTTTCCCACACTCCACTAATTTGGGATTAAATGTGATCATTTTCTTGGGGGTCTCCACCACACTCATGCACATACATGTGATCATTCACACAGACCCTGTGGTTGAGGAAATGGATGGGAAGGTTATTCACTCTTTTACTAATTCATTTGTTCCACAGATATTTATTGAGCACCTACTAGGTTTCAGGTGCTGTTCTAAATTCTGAGGATATAGCAGTAAACAAAATAGACAGAAAACCCATGTCTTCATGGACTTTGCATTCTAGTGGGAAAAAGATATGATAAGCAAATACATAAAGTATTTAGCATGGTGAAAAATGCTGTGAAGAAAATAAACCAGGGAAGGGGGATAGGGAGTGGCACAGAGGAGAGGGAGGAGGTTGAATTTTAAACAGGGTGGTCAGAAAAGTCTTCCCTGGGACTTCCCTGGTGGTCCAGTGTTTAAGACCCAGCGCTTCCACTGCACAGGGCACGGGTTCAATCCCTGGTCAGGGAGCTAAGATCCCACATGCCACATGGCGCAGCCAAAAAAGTAAATAAATAAATAAATAAATAAATAAAACAAAACAAAAACACGAAAGTCCTCCCTGAGGGGATGACATTTGAGCAAAGAGCTGAAAGAGATGAAGTTAAACCATGTAGCTTTTGGGAGAAGAGCATTCCCAACAGAAGAGACAGCCTGTGCAAAGGCCCGGTGTGAGAAGCAGGCCTGGCACGCTGAAGGAGCAGCTAGGGGTCAGTGTGGCGAGAACAGAATGAACAAGGGGAAAATCAGCAGAGGAGGGCAGAGAGGTGACAGGGGTATCAGTGCAGAGGCCCTTATGGGTCATGGTAAGGACTTTGACTCTAAATCTGAATGGCAGGACAGCCAATGGACGGGTTTGAGCTGAGAAATGACTTCTGCACCCACATCATTCCTGCTGCCTTCTCCCTCCAACGCCACCCACTCAAAGTTTCAGGATAAGGGGGTCAAGTCATCTAGGTCCAGGTGGGAAGTTCAGGCATCACATCTTCTTTCACTGGGATAACTGCTCTTTAGAACTGTCATCTTGGCAGGAAAAAAAGAGCTTAATTAGAGAATTTTTGAGAATCTGGGGAAGTGCTTTCCAAGACCTCTGTGGGTTGCCTAAAGTCTCTTTGCAGAAGAAGAGGTTAAAAAACTAGGAAATAGGGGCTTCCCTGGTGGCGCAGTGGTTGAGAGTCCGCCTGCCGGTGCAGGGGACACGGGTTCATGCCCCGGTCCGGGAGGATCCCATATGCCGTGGAGCGGCTGGGCCTGTGAGCCATGGCCGCTGAGCCTGCGCGTCCGGAGCCTGTGCTCCACAACGGGAGAGGCCACAGCAGTGAGAGGCCCGCGTACAGCAAAAAAAAAAAAAAAAAAAACAAAACAAAAACTAGGAAATAGGTTAGGAGAGGCAGCTGACAAAGCATTGAGGAAGTTAAGAAATGGGGGCTATTGCAGAGGGAGAGGGCAGAAGTGGGGCTAGAACACAAGTAGAGACTCCTTACCCAGCACTTGCCGTGCCATTGCTTACAGTTTATATAGCAGTAAACAAAATAGACAGAAAACCCAAAATAGATAAGTGGGGCTACATCAAACTAAAAAGCTTCTACACAGCAAAGAAAACCATCAGCAAAATGAACGGCAACCTATGGAATGGGAGAAGATATTTGCAAATCATATATCTGATAAGAGGTTATTATCCAAAATATATAAAAATGCAAACAACTCAATAGCAAAAAGGAAAAAAAATTATTTAAAAATGGGCAGAGGAAGTGAACAGATATTTTTCCAAAGAAATGGCAAATGGCAAACAGGTACATGAACAGGTGCTCGCCATCACTAACAATTAGGGAAATGCAAATCAAAACCACAATGAGACTATCACCTAACACCTGTTAGAATGGCTGTCATCAAAAAGACAAGAAGTAATTATTAGCAATAATGTGGAGAAAAGACAACCCTGGTCCACTGTTGGTAGGAATGTAAATTGGTACAGCCATTATGTAAAACAGTATGATGTTCCTCAGAAAATTTAAAAACTGCCATATGATCCCCAAATTCCACTTCTGGGTATACAACAGAAGAAAACAAAATTGAAGAAATATCTGCACCCCCATATTCATTGCAGCATTATTTACAGTAGCCAAGACATGGAAACAACCTAAGTGTCTGTGAACAGATAAAGAAAATGTGGTATATATACAAAATGGAATATTATTAAGCCATTAAAAAGAAGGAAATCCTGCCATTTATGACAATGTGGATGGACCTTGAAGACATTATGCTAAATGAAATAAGTTAGACAAAGAAAGATGAATGGAGTACTGCATGATCTCACATGTGGAATCTAAAAAAATCAAACTCATAGAAACAGAGATCAGATTTGGTGGTTGCCAGAGGCCTGGGGATTGGGGGCAGGGGAAATGGGTGAAGGTGGGCAAAAGGTTCAAACTTCTAGTTATAAGATAAATAAAATCTGGGAACATAATGTACTGTATGGTGACTATAGTTAACAATACTATATTGTATATTTGAAAGCTAAGAGAGTAAATCTTAAAAGTTCTCATCATAAGAAAAAAACATAGCTATGTGCAGTGATAGATGTTAACTTATTGTGGTGATGATTTCACAACATATACAAATATCAAATCGTTATATTGTATACCTTAAACTAATGCAAAGTTATATGTCAATTATATCTCAATAAAACTGGAAAAAATAAATTAAAAATTTCAACTTATATATAAAAAAAAACAGCCCATGCCCTTATGGACTTTGCATTCTAGTGGGGGAAAGATACGCTAAACAAATATATTAAATATTTAGCAAGCCTGCAAGACACAAAGTTTCTAAAAGGGAAAATGGAGGCAGCCCTCCTCAGGAGGAAAGTTCTGTGGTCCGTGGGTAGGACTTAGTGAGATGGGAATGAGCCCTGAGTGCCTCTCCTGATGGAACCTGGTAGTGAGTTCCCTCCAGGGGAGGAGCCACCCTGGCTGGTCCAGTGTAGCCTCAGTCTAGACAGAGTTGATGTTGGAGCCTGGGGCTCGGCCCATCCTTCCCAAGTATCCTTCCTAAAAGGTTCAGCTTCCAGAAACCTCTCTTACTCTAAGGCCCTGGTCTCCCACACACTGCCTTATTTTCTTCCCAAGTCCTGGAAGTCAGAAAACAACAGAGCAGGGCTTCCCTGGTGGTGCAATGGTTAAGAATCAGCCTGCCAATGCAGGGGACATGGGTTCGAGCCCTGGTCCGGGAAGATCCCACATGCCGCGGAGCAACTAAGCCCGTGCGCCACAACTACTGAGCCTGTGCTCTAGAGCCCGCGAGCCACAACTACTGAGCCCGTGTGCCACAACTACTGAAGTCCGCGTGCCTAGAGCCCGTGCTCCACAGCAAGAGAAACCACCGCAATGAGAAGCCTGCGCACCACAACAAAGAGTAGACCCTGCTCACCACAACTAGAGAAAGCCAGCACGCAGCAACGAAGACCCAACGCAGCCAAAAAACAAACAAACAAATAAATAAGTAAAATAAATCTATGAAAAAAAAAAGAAAACAGAGCAGAGGGAGAAACTGTTACCTGGGGCCTGAGAAGCTGAGTTTTTGGCCTTTAGTAAACTTGCTCCCTCCTCCCAGTGGGCCAGAGCTCCTTGACATGGCTGTCCCTGTGTATTTTCCCCCTACTAGCCATTCTGAGGCTTTTCCATATTTTACTTTTTGGAAGAGTGCAGTAAAAATGTTACCAGTTGATGACATTTTTCTGACAGTTCGTCATCAGCCATTATTGTACATTTAGTTACAACTCATTGAAAGCCTGCTGTGTACATGTCAAGAGTTGCATTAAGCGATCTACATAAATTTCTCAAGAACTACGAAGGGTCTGAGGTTTTACCCTTCTTGCAAGCTAAGAAGCTGGGCTGCCACAGTTTCATGGATGCTGCAGAAGACAAAGGATCAGGGACAAAGCATAGTTTATTACTCACAGTAGAAGCAGTATCCAAAGTATCATCATTTGCCTGGTTTCCCAAGCTCCAGTTCCCCAAAGGTAATGCAGTGAAGGCCAGGTGAAACCTGCACACATAGTGGGTTGTATTCCAGGAGAGGAATCCCAGCTTAAGGAACCCAAATCTTTTATAATGGGCAGTAAGTCTGCCGGACCCTTGCCCCAGAAGGAGACGTTGTCTATATTATACATGACAGCAAAAAGTCTGCCCTCTGCTCCAGGGAGAGACACTATCTCCAGCTTTCACGGCGGTTTGGCAGACAAACATCCTTGAAAACATGGTCTGGAACAAAAGCTCTCTTTCTGTGAGCAGTGCCTCTGCTTACAAACCCGGCAGATATGCAAGAGACCTGTGGAGATTTGTCTTCCAACAATGTTATCCCATTTAAGCTGACACAGGCATGGTTTTCCCCATTTTTCAGATGAGGAAAATGAGGCACAGAAGCTAACTTGTCCAGGATTCCACAATACAGGAGGCAAGGTCTGTGTGAGCCCAAAGCCTGGGCCACGTCCTTGGGTATGTAGAGCAGATAATGGTCGGGCACCCACTGTGTCAGACACAGAGGACTCAGAGACTGAAGGGCACAGCCCTGCCTCTGAAGGACTTACAACTAGGGAAACAGAGCATGCCCGCCATGCCCCTGAGGAGTGCGGGGGAACCTGGGTGGGCGTCCAGGGTCACCTCTAACCACCTACAGCATGGATGGTCTTTTCCCACTTTTCTCTCTCTCTCCTTCCCTCTCTCTCCCCCACCACCCCCCTCTCTCTCTCACACACACACACACACATACACGTGCAAGAACAACTTGCTAACTTATATTTGTTATAAGTTGTTCTCTCTTTGGTGCTTGCTATTGCTTATCTGCTAGAAGCCAACAAAATAAATAATGCATAAATCATATATCGAGGCAAAACAGTTGTCTTTTCGCAGGGACATGTTTGTTCCTGGCTGTGATTTTCTTAATATTACATACTTAAAATATAGTCTTATTTTTGAGAACTGTAATCATTCCAGGTTGCTGTGAGGTAATTAAGTATCCCAATATTTTGTGTCTTTCCATAAAGATCACCCTAATCCTAGGGGCTTCCCCACTTCAGCCGGTCACAGAATTTCTGATAGGCGCTCAGGGTGGAATGTGGCTTGTTGGGTTTTAAAAGACAAGAATTAAGACAGTTTGGCGGAGGCAGAGAGGCCATAGAGAGGGAAAGACAGTGACTAGCCGGACAGGTATGAAATCGGGAGCTGGTCCCAGGAGAACTTAAATGCCAGGATGGATTTTGCTCTGAGCAAACAATCCCTGAAAGTTTTGGAGCTGAGGCTGACTTGATAAAAAGCAATGTGTTAGGAAGCTGCACTTGCAGCCACGCAGGAGATGGACTGCAGTGGAAATGGTCCAGGCACACTGGGCCACACCAGTGTGGTTCTCCACACTCACTCTGCACTAGAATCGCCCAGGGATCTTTTAAAAAATATTGATGCCCTGGTCCCACCCCAGACTAATTAAATAAAAATCTCTGGGAGTGAGGCCCAGGAACTAATACTTTTTCAAAGCTCGCCAGGAGAATGCCAGCTAACAGGTATGGGATTTCTTGGAGGGTGATGAAAGTATTCTGGAATTAGATAGTGGTAATGGTTGCACAATTTTGTGAATATACTAAAAACCACTGACTTGTACACCTTGAAAGGGTGAATTGTATGCATGTGAAAGAAGGAAGGGAGGAAGGAAGGAAGGGAGGGAGAGAGGGAGGGAGGGAGGAAGGGAGGGAAGGAGGGAGGAGGGAAAGAAAAAGAAAGAAAGAAAAAAAGGAGGAAGGAAAGAAAGAAGAAAGGGGAAAGAAAGAAAAAAAGGAGAGAAGGAAGGAAAGAAAGAGAGAGAAAGAAAGAGGGTGGAAGGGAGGGAGAAAGAAAGGAAGGAAGGGAGCATGGACGGATGGAGAGGGGAAAAAAAGGGAGGAAAGGAGAGGAATAAAGAGAGAGAAAGACAGAAAGCTCCCCAGCAGGTCCCAATGTACAGAAAGACTGGAGATCCACTACTCTAGAGAAAAGGAGACTTTTCTGCTATGATCCAGACCCAAAGTGTGGGGTGTGGCAGTGGGACAAGTCCCAGTGGAAAGGTCAGCTGTGAGGAACAGTAGAGAAGAAAACAGACCAGCAGTCCAATATTAATAGCTGATTGGTTGCAGAAGCTGAGGAAAAGAAAAAAGAAAGTAAAGACTTAAGCCAATGTTTTGAGCCTCAGTGACCAAAGAAACACAGATTTGGTAGGGAAAAGGGGACACAACTGGAGGTGAGGTCCATTTGGACATGTTCAATTCAAGATGTTGCAAAGAATTTCAGATGTTCACCAAGCAACTGGAGGTTGAAATAAAAGCCATATCCTATGACCACAAGATGGGGAGCACAATATAGAGCAGTGAGGACTGGATGATTCCTCAGAGGCCATTTCTTTTTTTTTAATTGAAGTATAGTTGATTCATAATGTTGTGTTTGTTTCAGGTGTATAGCAAAGTGATTCAGTTATACAGATAGATAGATAGATTCTTTTTCATATTCCTTTCCATTATAGGTTATTACAAGGTATTGGATATAGTTCCCTGTGCCATACAGTAGGTCTTTGTTGTTTATCTATTTTATGTATAGTAGTGTGTATCTGTTAATCCCAAACTCCTAATTTATCCCTCACCTCCTTTCCCCTTTAGTAACCATAAGTTTTTTTCTATGTCTGTGAGTCTATTTCTGTTTTGTAAATAAATTCATTTGTAACTCAGAGGCCATTTCTTATCCAGTCTGCTACTTATGGCTGTGTGAGTTTAAACAAGCCACTTAACCTCTCTGAGTCTGTTTGCATATATGTGAAGTGTGGTTAATAATACCTGCCCTGCCTACCTCACAAAGCTGTCGTATGAACGAAATGAACATGAAAGAGCTTTGAAAACTATAAAGTGTCATGTGACTGAAAGGTGTAAGACATATATAGTCAAATGATTTTTAACAAAGGCACAAAAGCAATCCAATGGAGGAAAAAGCCCTGTCAATAAATGGTGGTGGAGTAACTGGATATCTATATGGAAAAAAATTAACCTTGATCCCCTACCTCACACTATACAAATGTAAGATGTGGGCTTTTTCACATGTTAACACTTGTGGAAACATTAAGTATTCTTCAGTAAATAAAATAAATAATTCACCATTAAATATTATTAATGTGATTTGATTTTGCTAAGTCAGCTCTAAGTCATTGGATCCATAAATCTCTGCAATTACCACCCTTCTCTATTATAAAGAGGGTCACTCAAATGATGCCTTACATTGCTGCCAAGGACCTTAAACACCTATTTCTTTACTTGACTTATTAGGCTAACCATGTATAAAATAGCAGATCAAAAAGTTAGCTCTTGGGCTTCCCTGGTGGCGCAGTGGTTGAGAGTCCGCCTGCCGATGCAGGGGACACGGGTTCGTGCCCCGGTCCGGGAAGATCCCACATGCCGCGGAGGGGCTGGGCCCGTGAGCCATGGCCGCTGAGCCTGTGCGTCCGGAGCCTGTGCTCCACAACGGGAGAGGCCACAACGGTGAGAGGCCCGTGTACCGCAAAAAAAAAAAAAAAAAAAAAAGTTAGCTCTTTCTTATCAAGCAGATAAGAATCCCTTTCTTTACCTTAGCTAGGTGGAGGAAAGGTGAGGGGAGGAGACATTTTCCTACAGATGGAGCGATTAAAGTGAATTACGTTAACTCTGAGTTAAAATCTTGATTGAACCAGAAAGGGAAAATCTGTTGGTAGCTTGGGTCCAGTTTATACTGTTCTGAAACCCAGCTTTGGAAGTGCACTCACATTTTGAGGTGGAGGGCAGCCTTCAGTCCCTGTCAGGGCCGTAGCTTCTTATCAGGAACAAAAGTATAGGGCCCTTTCTTTCCCTAGTACTTCAAGATGACATCCAGGCCTCTAGGTGGGCTTCCAAGACTGCACCTGTCCACCCTAGAGAGTTATGGAAATTCCCCACATATCAGGAACTGCTGAGAATGGATGATCTGAGTCATGGCTTTTGCCATTCTCTTCACTTCTGGGTAAGAGTCCTCTCTCAGAGAGGGAAAGGCAGGAGGAAGGGCAGAAAAAGGCAGGAAAACTCAACTCAACCAGGCACTTGTTAGACTATCTCAGTGAAAGTGAATTTGCAACCAATGGAACAAATTAAAAACTTGCATGATGTAGGAGTTTCACTGTTGTGTTCTCATATCCCTACTGCATAGGCATTAGGGAGTCAGTCTCACAAAATTTGATCTTTACTTATTAAAAGAGTTTCCTAGGGCTGCCAGAGCAAAGTACCACAAACTGGGTGGCTTAAAACAACAGAAATTTATTGTCTCACAGTTCTGGAGGTTAGAAGTGTGAAATTTAGGTGTTGGTAGGACCATGTTCTTTCTAGAACCTGCAGGTGAATCCTTCCCTGCTTCTTCCTAGCTTCTGCTGGTTTGCCAGCAATCTCTCGTGTTCCTTGACTTGCAGCGGCTGCATCACTCCAATCTCTGCTTTTGTCATCACGTGGCATTCTCCCTGTGTTTCTTTTTTTTTTTTTTTTTTTTTGCTGTACGCGGGCCTCTCACTGTTGTGGCTTCTCCCATTGCGGAGCACAGGCTCCGGACGCACAGGCTCAGCGGCCATAGCTCACGGGCCCAGCCGCTCCGCGGCATGTGGGATCTTCCCAGACTGGGGCACGAACCTGTGTCCCCTGCATCGGCAGGCGGACTCTCAACCACTGCGCCACCAGGGAAGCCCTTCCCTGTGTTTCTCAGTCTTCGCATGGCCGTCTTCACGTAAGGACATCACTCATATTGGATCAGGGGTCCTCACTACTCAAGGATGATTACATCTTCCTCATATTAACTAATTACATCTACAACAACCTTATTCCCAAATAAGGTCACATTCTAAGGTACTGGGGGTTAGGGCTTCCAAGATATGTTTTTTCTTGGCTGTGAGGGGAGGGAGGAAGGAGGATGCAATTCAATCCATAACATTGTCAAAGGACATCAGCTCATACCAGAAATCGCACATGGGATCCAAAATACATTTTCCTACCTGGAAGGAAAAACCAAAACTCAAAACAAAAAAAATCATAAACTGTCGTAAGATGCAGAATTTTGAAAAGTTAAGGTTTTACAGAAAGAATTCAAAGGCAACTTGAATATTCCATTCAGGTTGATAGCATGGAACATATCAGAAAGCAAGAATACCTCACTTGCCACAACTAGAGAAAGCCCTCACACAGAAACGAAGACCCAACACACCCAAAATAAATAAATTAATTAATAAAAAAAGAAAGCAAGATTAAAAAGCTGACAAAGTGACATCAAAAATTAAAGGTAGTATATTATAGTAAAATAGAAAATGAAGCAATAGGTAGTATAGTCTAGTGTCAAATCATCTTCTGGTTTCAAGCAGTTTATCGTGTCGGCAATGCCATAATCTAAATCATTTACTTCATTTGTGGTGAGAACAGCATCTAAGCACTTCCCTCCTAAAGCCAATCACAGAATCCTAACATTGTTGTATGTCCACATAATCTGATTCAACATGAAATAATTTGTTTATTTAGTCAGTGCTACACTTAGCTGCCATAACTAGAAAAGCACAGATGTTGTGAGAGGAGGTCTATTTATTTAGGCTTTTCACTAATGTGAAAATTTAATCCTCAACCTACAAAATGTACCCTGATTAAATTCTTCATGGACCGTGTAAGTGAGTAAGACCAAACTGTATCTCATATCAAACACTATGTGTGTGATTGAATTTTGGTCAACCTCATCGTAATACAAACCAAGAGTTGGCAAGCTTTATTCGTAAAGGGCCAAATGTTTTAGGCTTTGTGAGCCATATGGTCTCTGTGGCAACTCTTCAGCTCTGCTGTTGTTGCACAAAAGCAGCCACAGACAATACGTAAACAAATGGGCAGCGTGGCTGTGTTCCAATAAAACTTTATTTAGAAAAACAGACAGCAGGACAGAGGGCAGACCGTGTGAAGACAGCCATCTACGAATCAGGGAGAGAGGTCTCAGAGGGAACCAACCCTGTTGATGCCTTAATTTTGGACTTCTAGCCTCCAGAACTGTGAGAAAATACATTTCTGTTGTTTAAAAAAAACACAGATATCAGCCGAGATTTGGTCCATGGTTGTAGTTTACTGACCCCTAGATTAAACATACTAGAAGGCAGCTTGTTCTGTAAACTAAACTTGTAAGGTGTTCTTTATGACGTGAAAAAGTCCTTTTTTCCCCTGTTCCCCTGCCCCGCACACTTTTGTTTTTGAAATTGAATTTAGAATATTGGATTTGCTTTAAACAAGGTAAACACATACTGAATGTGATTTCCACTAGAAGGAATCTTGAGCAGTGATTTTGCTTAGTCTCCTAACATCAAATAAACCTATGTCTAAATTGCCTCAGAAAGATGAGAATTTGATGATCCACTAAGAGCTGCAGGAAAGAGAGATCCATAATTGCCTTATAGTCCATGCTGTACTCAAAATAAAATTGTTTTTCCTAATAGCTAATCCCATTCTCTTCCGGCTACTTAAACCCATTTCTTCTATAGAGAGAGTGAGCATCCAGCTTGTCACTTCCTTCGGTATCGCCCACCTCAGGCCAATAATTTACTCATAAAGTCCGCCAAAGATAATCAAGGATCATTTGGCTATAAGGTAGCTTGTCCTCTTGGGCAGTTCTTAAAGCCACAAGCACATTCATAGAGGCAGTGATGTCTTAGCACAGCATTTGTAATCTTTTGTGTGTCTTTCTTTTTTTAAATTGGGGTATGGTTGCTTTACAATGTTGTGTTAGTTTCTGCTGTACAATGAAGTGAATCAGCTATATGCATACATATATCCCCTCCCTCTTGGACCGCCTCTTTTAGCAAGCCTTTATCGCCATCCCCATCCCCTCCCTGCAACACTCCAAGCAGGTACAGTAAGTATTAAAGAAATTAAATGGTCATTGGACTGGTTAAAGTATGGTTTTTAAATATCCATTATTTAGTCATTTAGCACATTTGGCTTCCTCTGTAAAACTCATGCGTGAGCCTTGAGAATAGAGTTGACCTGTGAGAGAGAACGAGCGAAATCCACATGGGAAATGTACAGACTGCCTGCAGGAGGAATCTGACAGGCTTGTCACATCTGGGACTCCTCTAACCTGGCCGATGTGGTTTTACTGCGAAGCTTGAGGGCCCCTCACTGCACGGCACCTTCCAAGAGCCCATGGAGGAGTCCTAGCTACGTGCTCACACAGTCAGACGTTTCTGTAAAATTTGCAAAAGTCAGTGTCTTAGTTCGGGCTGCTATAACAAAGTACCAGGGACTGGGTGGCTTAGACAATAAACATTTCTTTCTCACGGTTCTGGAGGCAAGATCAAGGTGCAGGCAGATCCGGTGTGTGGTGAGAGCCCACTTCCTGGTTGGCTGTTTTCTTGCTGTATCCTCATCCGGCACAGAGCAACGGGAGGGAAAGCAAGCTCTCTTGTGTTTTTTTATAAGGGTACTGACCCCATTCGTGAGGGCTCTGACCTAATTAACTCCCCAAAGCCTCACCTCCTAATCACACTGGGGGTTAGGATTTCAACATATGAAGGGGGTCAGGGTGGGGACACAAACTTTCGGTCCATAGCAGTCAGATACTAAAATTCCAAACAACTACAATGCTGTCTCTTTTCACTCCAGCTCGGTGTTGTGTTAGTTTCAAGTGTACAGGGAAGTGGCTGAGTTTCATATATATATACATATGTATATATATTCTTTTTCAGATTCTTTTCCATTATAAGTTACTACAAGATATTGAATATAGTTCTCTGTGGTCCTTATTTATCAATCTCCAAAAAGGTACTCTTCATCACCCTTTCCCTCCTGTAGTGTGGCGGTGGAGTGGCTGTGGACGTTCTTAATAAATATTCACTTCAAATTGGATTTACTTCGGAATAAATGTTCACACTCAAATCTAATTTTAGATATTTTTTCTTAATGTGAGCTCTCACCCACCCCCAAACACACACACACACACACACACACACACACACACAAACTCACACACACACACACCCCATCCCCAAGATCTATCTCTGTATCCTGACTATAATCTCAGAAAGGAAAAAGACCAAATGTGGTTGTAACACATGGGATGGAAACTAAGTCAACTGAATTGCACCTGTTTGGAGAAAGTGTGGCCCCAAAAAGGGAGTAGTCAGGCTCCAGACTAGAAAAGGAAGCCCAGAAACCCTAAGTGGGCCATGTTTATCCTACACTGGCTGAGAAGAAACACACAGCCAGGATGAACAATCCATTGAGCTTACTCACCACATCTCTCCTGATTCCATCCTTACTGCTTTCTTTTATAACAACTCATTCATCTCTCCAAATTCCCTCAACAAGAAGACAGTTAGTATGGCCAAGAGCCATGAGTCTTCTGGCAATTAAAACAGAATTTCTCCCATGCTACAAAATTGATAAATTGTCATTCTGCCTCTTTTAAACATGGGTCAGCCCCTTCAGAGTATAAACAATGCTGTGACCATGGAAATTAAGTTCAGGTTCTGGATCTGCAAGGCTGAAGCCAACCTGGTCAGCCTGGTCTGGGCAGCTAGCCAAGTCCCCTAGGGACGATCCTTTATCTTGATGTCGCCACCTCCAAACTATGGCACTTTAGAGAAAAGGTGATATCCGGGAAACCAGATGGACCCTAAACTGTTTTTGAATTAGATCACCACAACCATGCCACATCCAGGCAGATATTCTCAAAGAAAAACTGATTAATAAGTTCCCAAAATGTATTCATACTTCTTTGGTGATGAAAGAGAATCTCAAACTTTGTATAGGAACATATATTTTCTACTGGTTATCATGAAGAAAAATTCTCTCTGCTGTAGTTCTGAAGACTTTCTCTTTCCAATTCTCCACCCCTCAAGCCTACAACCATCTCTTCTGATCACAGCTACTATGTGCCAGGCACCAAATATTTACTATTTGCAGCTCTTCCAACTGCCTTGCCAAGTAAACATTATTGCTTACACAGATGAAGAAACCGGTTGAGTAACTTGTCCATAATTACAAAGCCATGAGGTGGTAGAACCAAAATTAAAATGATGCTTTTCAAAGTATTCTGCTCTCTCAAAATTGCTAGCATTTTCCAGACTACTTTGAATCCAGAGTAAATAGTGGGATATCAGTTCTACCATTTATTCTTTTTAAAAAAGTAAGAATATATTGACAGTAGGTGTTAGGCACCTAGGTATTCACCTGTGACTGGAGTGGCAAAGGAGCAAAGGCATATATGAAAATGTGTTACCTTTAAAAAATATACTTCTCCAGGGACCTCCCTGGTGGCGCAGTGGTTAAGAATCCACCTGCCAATTCAGGGGACACGGGTTCGAGCCCTGGTCCAGGAAGATCCCACATGCCGCAGAGCAACTAAGCCCATGCGCCACAACTACTGAGCCTGCGCCCTAGAGCCTGAGAGCCACAACTACTGAGCCCACGTGCCTAGAGCCCGTGCTCCACAGCAAGAGAAGCCACTGCAATGAGAAGCCCTCACACCACAATGAAGAGTAGCCCCTGCTCACCGCAACTAGAGAAAGCCCGTGTGCAGCAATGAAAATCCAAAGCAGCCAAAAATAAATACAATTAAAAAATATATATAGATACTTCTCCAAAGAAGACATACAGATGGCCAAAAAGCACATGAAAATATGCTCAACGTCACTAATTATTAGAGAAATGCAAATCAAAACTACTATGAGGTATCACCTCACGCCAGTCAGTCAGAATGGCCATCATCAAAAAATCTACATGCAGTAAATGCTGGAGATGGTATGGAGAAAAGGGAACCCTCCTATACTCTTGGTGGGAATGTAAATTGGTACAACCATTATGGAGAACAGCATGGAGGATCCTTAAAAGACTAAATATAGAACTACCATATGATCCAGCAATCCCACTCCTGGGCATATATCCAGAGAAAACCATAATTCGAAAATATACATGCACCCCAATGTTCACAGCAGCACTATTTACAATAGCCAAGACATGGAAGCAACCTAAATGTCCATTGACAGAGGAATGGATAAAGAAGATGTGGTACATATATACAGTGGAATATTACTCAGGCATAAAACAGAATGAAATAATGCCATTTGCAGCAACATGGATGGACCTAAAGATTGTCATACTGAGTGAAGTAAGTCAGACAGAGAAAGACAAATATCACGATATCACTTGTATGTGGAATCTAAAAAAAATGGTACAAATGAATTATTTACAAAACAGAAATAGAGTCACAGATGTAGAAAATAAACCTATGGTTACCAGGGAGGAAAGGCGGGGGAGGGATAAATTGGGAGATTGGGATTGACATGTACACACTACTATATGTAAAATAGATAACTAATAAGGACCTACTGTATAGCACAGGGAACTCTACTCAGTACTCTGTAATGACCTATATGGGAAAAGAATCTAAAAAAGAGTGGATATATGTATATGTATAACTGACTCACTTTGCTGCACACCTGAAATTAACACAACATTGTAAATCAACTATACTCCAATAAAAGTTTTTTTAAAAATTAGAAAGTAAAATAAATATAAAATTTAAAAATATACTTAAAAAATTTTACTGCCACTTCAAAGCTTCAGAAGAGGAGGTCTCTTTTAGATTGAAGATTCTTGCCTTCACTAAATACCATGGAACCTCTGGCATACTGATAACATTCTCTACCTTGATTGGTTTCACAGGTGTATACTTATATGAAAATTCATGAGTTATGCCCTTTACTGGATGTATATTACACCTCATTTAAAATAAAGAGCATGGTACAGGACAGTGTGTACAGAAAGCTTGCATTTGCATAAGAAGGAGTGGGGAGATTCTCTAAGTACTTGCTTGGATAGGCATATAAGTCTGGAATGATGCAGAAAGAGCTGGCAACAATGGTTGTTTGGGGCACTGAGTGATGATGTAAGGTGGATGGAGACATTTGCACTGTATATCCTCCTGCATCTGGTGAATTTTTACTATCTGAATGGCTTATCTATTTTAAAAATTAGTAAATAAATAATTTCAAGGAAAAAGAAACACAAAACCCACTAAATTTCCATGTATGTATCAAAATCAGTCCAGAAAGTCGGTCTGCATTTGTGATGCTTGAGGGAGTGCAATAATAAAGTGGAGATTTTCAAATACGGTATTCTATTTTTTCAGTAGCAGGAGAAATTATGAGGATTTGCACTCCCTCTCTCCACGGTAGTTGTTATGACACTCAGGTAATGATGGGGGATGAGGGTGAGGTTGGTGGGTACATAGAAAAGGAACATCTAACTTATTCGGAGGCAAACCTGCGTTGGTAATTACCGTGAATGAATAATTGTTGCTGGGTATGATTTTACATTTTTGTTTTTGTCTTTCAACTCTTTGCTTTCCTTCTATTTTTATTCTTCTCGAGTATGTGCATGTCGTAGAAAGTAGAGATGAGAAATTCAGAGCAAACTCTGTTCAGAGGGCATCAATTGAGATGCTATTGGGGTTAAGGTAACAGTGATGTACATGAAAACTAGAAAAACAGATCAATCCATGTGTCTCGTTTAGACCCCTATTCCAATACGACTTGTCCCTTTTCTCCCCAACTCCCGAGATGGCTTGTTCTTTCGTTAGGAGGTGTTTGTGTGTGGCAGCTGTCATCTCGAAAATGTCGAGTTATTTGCCCCTTGTTATCTGCAGATTTCAGACCACTTTGCAAGAAAACACATGATTATTTTAAATCTAAATGAATTAACAAATGAGGAACAGAAGAAATTAAATGATGAGCACAAGGTACCTCAGTAAAATAATTTTACAAGCACAACAAGGATCATTAAAAAACAAAAAACAAAAAACAAAAAACAGGGGGCTTCCTTGGTGGCGCAGTGGTTGAGAGTCCGCCTGCCGATGCAGGGGACGCGGGTTCGTGCCCCGGTCCGGGAGGATCCCGCGTGCCGTGGAGCGGCTGGGCCCGTGAGCCATGGCCGCTGAGCCTGCGTGTCCGGAGCCTGTGCTCCGCAACGGGAGAAGCCACAACAGTGAGTGGCCCGCGTACCGCAAAAAACAAAACAAAACAAAAAAACAAACTTTTCTTCAAGTCTTTGTTTCCTCTTAGTTTTTTTTTTTTTTTTTTTCCGGTACGCGGGCCTCTCACTGCTGTGGCCTCTCCCGTTGCGGAGCACAGGCTCCGGATGCGCAGGCTCCGGATGCGCAGGCTCAGCGGCCACGGCTCACGGGCCCAGCCGCTCCGCGGCATATGGGATCCTCCCGGACCGGGGCACGAACCCGTATCCCCTGCATTGGCAGGCGGACTCTCAACCACTGCGCCACCAGGGAGGCCCTCCTCTTAGTTTTACTGAGCTCTCCTACAGTGTGTTGAAAAACCTCTATGCTCCACTTTGTTTCTAGGTATCTCTAGAGATAAGTTTACCATTTCCTACAACAGGTTTCTCAGCCTCAGCACTACTGACATTTTGGGCTAGATCATTCTTTGTTGCAGGGGGCCGTCCTGTGCATCCTAGGATGTACAACAGCACGCCTGGCCTCTACCTACTAGATGCCAGTAACACACCCAAGACATGACAACCAAAAATGTCTCCAGATATTGCCAAATGGCGCCTGAGGGGCAAAACTGTCCCCAGTTGAGAGCCACTGCCCTAAAGGCTAATATCTAGAGATCTTTATTTTAGGAAATACACCAGCATCTCTTATTTCCAGAAAACAGGCACATGTATGCAACAGTGCATATGTATACCCACAGACTCCAGCCTTAAAAGAAGAATTTATAAGCTTTTAAGAGGAAGTGTACTGGTGGTCATTTATTTTGAAATATTTTTTTAAAAATATGATGGAATGAGTGATAGATTGATAGATAAGTGATAAAACAAGTACAGTAAAATGTTAATTGTAGAATCTACGTGGTAGGTATATGAGTGGTCACTGTAACATTCTTTCAACTTTTCTGTATGTTTGAAAATTTTTCATCATAAAATGTTGGAGGAAAAGATTTTATGAATATTTGACTATCACAAGCTAGAAAATCAAGAGGTTCATTTTACTTAATTATCTTAGAGAAAAAAAGGAAAACATCTCACTGTCAGTGCTAACAGGGCTGTTCTTTTTCTTCCAAACCATGTTGTGAAATCTAAGTAATCTAATCACATAAAAGAACTACTTAATTGTCGTGAGGCAGATCAAAACAGTGAGCATTTATTATAGCTGAAAGAGGACTTAGATTCACTAACTGTCCCATTTTGCAAATGAAGATTTTGCAAATGAAGAAACTAAGTCCAGGAGAGAGCATGCCCTGTATCTTTAAGGAATTGCTTTAGGGACTTCCCTGGTGGCACAGTGGTTAAGAATCCGCCTGCCAATGCAGGGGACACAGGTTCGATCCCTGGTCCAGGAAGATCCCGCATGCAGTGAAGCAACTAAGCCTGCGAGCCACAGCTACTGCAGCCTGCACGCCTAGAGCCCATGCTCCGTAACAAGAGAAGCCACCACAATGAGAAGCCCATGCACCGCAACGAAGAGTAAAGAGTAGCCCCCGCTCTTCACAACTAGAGAAAGCCTGCACGCAGTAATGAACACCCAGAGCAGCCCAAAATAAAAATTAATTAATTAATTAATTTAAAAAAAAATAAAGAAATGCTTTACACAGGAGTCTTTTTCTAGTCTTCTAGTTTCAAGGATTCTGTCAGTGAACGTTTATTTTAAAATAATCTTAAACACTATTTCCCCCTGGGAGCCTCACGGCCCAATAAAATAAGATACTGAAATATTCAAGTTAAATCCGATACATCACCTTCTGAAAAACCCTTCCTACCCTTAGTTATAGTGACTGTTGCCTTTAAGCAGTTCATTAGACCATAATTCAGCCAATGTTTATTCAAAATATCATATGTCAGGAGCCGTGTGTACAGTACTGACCGTGAGAGCATTGTGAATTGTAGAGATTTATACCAATGTGAAATGGCTGTGCTGTTGTCCTGTTGTCCTAAGACTTTTGGAATCAGATGACTCCACAGGTACAGGCTAGATTCTTTGAGTTTAGTATTTTACAATTTTTTAAAAAGCAGGCACGGAATGAAAGATGCTCAAAAATCATCAGAAAATGCAAATTAAAACCATAGTAAGAGACTGCTATACATAACCTCCCCCCCAGAATGTCTAAAATTCTAACACCTGATACTTCAAGGTGTTGGGAAGGATGCAGTACAAACTGGAACACTCATACATAGCTGATAGGAGTGCACGATGGTACAGCCACTTTGGAAAACAGTGTGGCAGTCTGTTATAGAGTTAAACATAACCTACCATACAACCCAGAATTTCCACTCCTAGATATTTGCCCAAGATAAATGAAAATATGTCTAAACAAAGAACTGTACACAAATGTTCATAACAGCCTTAACATGGCAGCTAAAAGCCAGAAATATTCTGTATCTATCAACAGGCAAATAGATAAACTGTGGGTATATTCATACAATGGAACAGTAGGCAGCAACAACGAGGAACAAACTACTAACACAACATTGATTCATTTCAAAAACGTCACGCTGAGAAGAGGATTCTCACACTTTGAGAACCACTGCATTACTCCAATACTTACAAATTGTTCAATCTCATATAGCGACTTGTTTTCATGATATCTTTTCTCACTGATGCAACAGACGTGACACTCCATGTTACTATGAGAATATGGTCTAAGAAGTAACTTGTAAGCACTGCAACAGTAGAATCAGTTTTAGAACTATACAGGAATTGTGAGGTCAACCACCACAATTTCCCAACCCTTGTCAAAAATCTTAAAGTGCACCAGTTCTGCTTTGCCCCTTGTCAAACCCAGAATGCTGAAAAACAGAATTTTCATCAATTTAGGACCCTGCAGTTCTTCCAGTTCTTCATCTGAGATACCAATTTTTATTTTACAACATTGACCCATGTAGACAGCAGAAGATATGCAGGTTGATCTGGGTCTTTGTGGTTTCCTTTGATTTCTACTCCTGCAGCTTCCCATCTCTCGCAGTTCTTTCGGACTTGGTTTCCCCCTTCCCCTCTCTCGTCCTCCCCCATTGGGTCAGTTTATTCTCAAATTAAGGGCACTTCTTTCATTGATTTTTTTTTTTGCCATTTCTTCTCAGTCAATAAATGACCGATACTGACAGGGGTTTTGTTTGGTTGGTTGCTTTTATGTTGTTTTGTTCTGATATGTGTCTCTAGCTGTAAAAATTCTATCTCTACAGTTTTACATACCTTGATTCTTTCAAATCTTTTCAGACTCTCCAAAAAACTTGCTACACATGGGCCGTTTTCCTGACATTTTACTGAATATTTATATAACACTCTCACATAAAATATGTTCTCAAGCAACATTGACTCGGGGTGAGAGACTACAAATTAAGTTACTACCCCCAGGCACCTAAGCACTGACTTTACTAGCCAGCTGATCCCATTCATTCATATTCAGCCAGAGAATGTCTATCTCAGCTTCATCTACACTCCCAATCAACTCTTGCTTTATAGAAAACAAAATCACCTCTTGGGCTTCCCTGGTGGCGCAGTGGTTGAGAGTCCGCCTGCCGATGCAGGGGACACGGGTTTGTGCCCCGGTCTGGGAAGATCCCACATGCCGCGGAGCGGCTGGGCCCGTGAGCCATGGCCGCTGAGCCTGCGCGTCCGGAGCCTGTGCTCCGCAGTGGGAGAGGCCACAACAGTGAGAGGCCCGCATACTGCAAAAAAAAAAAAAAAAAAAAAAAAAAAAATCACCTCTACTCCTCTCAATTTAAAAATGAACAGGTGGGGACTGCCCTGGTGGCACAGTGGTTAAGAATCCGCCTGCCAATGCAGGGGACACAGTTTCGAGCCCTGGTCCAGGAAGATCCCACATGCCACGGAGAAACTAAGCCCGTGCACCACAACTACTGAGCCTGTGCGCCACAACTACTGAAGCCCACGTGCCTAGAGCCCGTGCTCCGCAACAAGAGAAGCCACAGCAATGAGAAGCCTGCGCACCACAATGAAGAGTAGCCCCCGCTCGCCGCAACTAGAGAAAGCCCACGCAGCAACAAAGACTCACCACAGCCAAAAAAAAAAAAATAAAGTAAAATAACAAAAATAAATAAATAAATTAAAATGAACGGGTAGAATTCCTGGCAGTCCAGTGTTTAGGCTCTGCGTTTTCACTGCCAAGGGTCCAGGTTTGATCCCCGGTTGGGGATCAAACAAGCCACGCAGTGCAGCCAAAAAAAAGCAAAAAAGAACAGGTAATCTGTTTCTCAGATTACCATAAAGCAGAAACCCTCCAGTGTAGTGGAGGAAAAAGCTCTCCTCAGCCCTTTTAGGGTCCCAGGCTGGGTCTGAAAAATTAAACTGACAAAGACAGATTAACAGGAGAAAAGCATATAAATTTATTTAATATAAGTTTTATATGACAAGGAGCCATCATAACGAAATGAAGACCCGAAGAAACAGGCCTGAGAATTTTTATGCTAGGTTTGATGAAGAGTGGACAGTTGTGGAGAAATAGGAGAGGCAAGGAGTACAAGATATATGTAGCAAACTGGGGGAAATTTAACGAGACCTCTTTGGACTCTTCTCAGGGTCCCTTTGTCTTTGGAGATAATGATGCTCCTTTCTTCCAGGTATAGGGAGGGTACCTATCACATGAGGGTTTTAGGATCTTCTCCAAAAGGGGTGTGGGGGAGGGGATCAGAGTGACCTTCCTGCTTCTGCTCTTTCTCAAACTCCCTCAGCTTAAAATATTCAATACACCAAGGTGTTATATTTGGGGGAAGCATGTTCTCAATCCCAACACCAGTCTTTGTTAAAAATAAAGGTATTCATTCAAAAAGATGAATTTTCTCCAGTGTTGGCTATAATAAATGATTGCACTTCCTCAATCTGAACAGCAAATGTAAGGCTCTGTTTCAGCTCTACAGCTTACACGAGTTTAACTTTTTAAAAAAGAGGTTGTACATTCAGATGATTAAAAGAGCAAAGTGAGGGCTTCCCTGGTGGCGTAGTGGTTAAGAATCCGTCTGCCAATGCAGGGGACGTGGGTTCGAACCCTGGTCCGGGAAGATCCCACGTGTTGCAGAGCAACTAAGCCTACGTGCCACAACTACTGAGCTTGCATTCTAGAGCACACGAGCCACAACTACTGAAGCCCATGTGCCACAACCACTGAAGCCCGTGCACCTAGAGCCCGTGCTCCACAACAAGAGAAGCCACCGCAGTGAGAAGCCCATGCACCGCAATGAAGAGTAGCCCCCGCTCGCCACAACTAGAGAAAGCCCACGCACAGCAATGAAGACCCAACACAGCCAAAAATAAATAAATAAAAAATAAAGTAAATAATTTTAAAACTAAAAAACTTGCAGAAGAAAAATAGGAAAAAAATTTTTTTAAATCAAAGTGTGGGTATTCTCACTCTCAATATGATTCCTTTAACCCTATTTCCTCCCCCACCCATATAGATAACCACTTCTATTTATTTCTTATCTATCTTTTCCTTTTCCTAATACATCCAAACCAACATGAATATATTTCATATATTCCTAACTCTTTCCGAAAAGGAAGTATCCACTACTCTTTACCTTGCTTTTCCCATTTAATAATAAACACTGTTGGTTTTTTATTTCAGTATATAAAGCATTTTTATAGCTAAATAGTATTCTACTGTGTGAATATATCATGATTTATTTAATCAGTCTCTGATTAATGGCCACTTGGGTTGTTTCTAAACCTCTGCAATTATAAACAATGCTGCAATAAATAACCTTATGCATATGCCAACAAAATATAATCATGATTATCTTATCTCCAGGAAATAATATCATGGGTTTGTTTTCATTGTACTTTTCTCCATTTCTAAACTTACAATTAACATGTATTACTTTTATAAGGAAAAATAACGTGTTATCATTTTTACAGGACTTTTTTTTAATAAATAAATTTATTTATTTATTTATTTTTGGCTGCATTGGGTCTTTGTTGCTGTGCACGGGCTTTCTCTAGTTGTGGCGAGCGGGGGTTACTCTTCGTTGTGGTGCACGGGCTTCTCACTGCAGTGGTTTCTCTTGTTGCAGAGCACGGGCTCTAGGCATGCAGACTTCAGTAGTTGTGGCACGTGGGCTCAGTAGTTGTGGCTCGTGGGCTCTAGAGCACAGGCTCAGTAGTTGTGGTACATGGGCTTAGTTGCTCCGCGGCATGTGGGATCTTCCTGGACCAGGGCTCGAACCCATGACCCTTGCATTGGCAGGCAGATTCTTAACCACTGTGCCACCAGGGAAGTCCCCAGCCCCTGTGTTCTTCAGGACCATTTCTTTTTTTTTGGATTCCATATATACGTGTTAGCATACGGTATTTGTTTTTCTCTTTCTCACTTACTTCATTCTGTATGACAGATTCTAGGTCCATCTACCTCAATACAAATGATGCAATCTGGTTTCTTTTTATGACCAAGTAATATTCCATTGTATATAGGAGCCACATGATCTTTATCCATGTATCTGTCGATGGACACTTAGGTTACTTCCATGTCCTGGCTACTGTACATAGAGCTGCAATGAACATTGTGGTACATGACTCTGTTTTTTTTCTTTTTCTTTTAACATCTTTAGTTTGTATCTTTTAAAATAATATTAACAGTTTGTATTTTTGAAGCTCACAAAGGAGATAGACTGAAAGCTCTTTATTTAAATTTTATTATTATTATTTTTTTTGTGGTACGCGGGCCTCTCACTGTTGTGGCCTCTCCCGTTGCGGAGCACAGGCTCCGGACGCGCAGGCTCAGCGGCCATGGCTCACGGGCCCAGCCGCTCCGCGGCATGTGGGATTTTCCCGGACCAGGGCTTGAACCCATGTCCCCTGCATTGGCAGACGGATTCTTAACCACTGCGCCACCAGGGAAGTCCCACAGGACATATTTTTGAAGTACCTTAACTCTTTTTGCAAACAATAGTTTTTAGTTAGAATACTTGGAGATGCTGAAAGCTGGCAGCCTGTTCCAGTCATCTAAAAGTAGCTCGACATACCTCTATCCCCATAACTTCTCCCCTCAAAAGAAACCAAAAATAAATGTCACCACTAAGAACAATGAGAGACCACCATCTACAGTGAAGGACAAAGGAAACTCCAAAATGGTTTGCGTCTTTCTCGTGCTACCTCATGACATGTTGTCGTACTTACCAATTCCCCTAACTCCAGTACACCTGCCGCTTGCCCATGATAAAAAACCATCCTTAAACTAGTTAACAACCTACTTCCCTGCCCCCCACAAAATACCTGTATATTTAGGAAGAGATAAATCATCTGTCTCTCTTTTTTAAAAAATTGTTTTTTAGATATTTACTAATCAAACCAAAAGCAATGCTGGGGATAAATCAAACCAAGGCACGCATGTCACTCCATAACAGGCCTTGACATTGCTAATCATTTCTTTTTGTTCTGCTTTTAACTATTACTTTATATTTATAACTATCCTTTGTTTTATAATGTTAAGAATTTTAAAGGATTGTGACCAGTAATAGACTTCATTTACCTACACTCAAGTTTCACTTAAAAGAAACATAGTAAGCTCCCTTGGGCTTAACAATCAAAGGAAACAGAGAGGACATTCTGTTTTCTTTTTGAATTATCTGATACATTATAAATATTTGAAAATTCCTAATTCAAGAAGGCTCTTTTTTTTTGGACGCTTCTTCATCCTTAATTTTTCACTTGTTTTATGTTGCAGTACTTCTTTAATTACACTGAAACACTGACCTGCTCAATATTTACTGAGAATCAATAATGTTAGATGGCATTCTTGAAAAAGAGAAAAGTTCAGGTAAGGATTGGAGTGAAACCAGAACTACTATTCACCAGGTAAAAGAATGATAAACATATTTTATGAAAAAAATGGATCAGAGAACATTATTCAGCCATAAAAAGGAACGAAATTTTGATATATGCTACAACATGGATGGATCTTGAAAACATTTTGCTTAATGAAATAAGCCAGAAACATAAGGACAAATAATGTATGATTCCACTTATATGAGGTACCTAGAATAAGCAAATTCATAGAGACAGAGAGCAGAATAGAAGTTACCAGGGGCTGGGGAAGGGGGAAAGGGGAAGTTATTATTCAGTTGGTACAGAGTTTATGTTGGGGATGATGAAAAGGTTTTGGGTATAGATAGTGGTGATGGGTATACAACATTGTGAATGTATTTAATGCCTCTGATTGTACACTTACAATTGGTTAAAATAATAAAAATATTTTGTTATGTTTATTTTACTGCAATAAAAAAATCAATTTAAAAAAGGTCAAGGGAAAAAATGTATCAGGACTTATGGGCCAATGGGAAAGATTGAACACACATGTAACACTCCAGCCCATAACACTCAAATTCCATTGATATGACAGAAATTATACTTTTTAAAAAGAATAAATTACAATGCTAGGCATAAACATAACAAGAAAGGTTCAAAACTTATATGAGGAAAATGACAAAACTCCTAAAAGACCAAATGTAGCCTTGAAACAATGGAAAAGACCATATTTGTAGATAGGCAGATCTAACATCATAAAGGATGTCAACTAATTCTAAGTACAGTTGACCCTTAAACAGCACAGGTTTGAATGTACAGGTCCACTTATAAGTGGATTTTTTTCAATAAATATACAAAAATACACGAGTAGAACATCATATGCAAAACTTGTATTGCAGTGGACAGCCTTACATAGCCATAAAGGTGAGTGATACTTAATGTAAAATTAATATGTTGGTTTTCTTACTGTTTTATAACTTCACTCCAAAAGAATTACATTATTGTACAGTATGCCTCTCCCTCTCATAATGGGAGAAGCTTCATATCAGCCTATCATCACAGGTAAGTGGTTTTTTAAAAAGTGTAACAATTTTCCCAATACTGTATTATGAATATGACTGTAATACTGTATGCCATAAAATTTTATAATGACTCATTCATTAGTGTATAGGCTAGGCTACCATGAAGCAATCATATCGATTACACTAGGCTACCTTAAAGCAATCATATTACTGCTTCTTCATTATCAATGCATGAATCGTTATACCTGTAAATAAATATGAATTTCTTTTTCATATTATCTTTTCATTTTTGATGTCTAGCATTAGTAACACATATAACACATATCTCAGTGTTCTGTATCAGATAGGACAATATTGATATAGGTACTGACAGGCAGATAATTCATCTTGTAAACAGATAATGTAAACTTACAGAAAATACAGTACAGTACTGCCAATGTATTTTCTCTTCCTTATGATTTCTTAATAACATTTTTCTTCTCTCTAGCTTACTTTATTATAAGAATACAGCATATAATACATATAATATACAAAGCATATATTGACTGTTTATGTTATTGGTAAGGCTCCCAGTCAACAGTAGGCTATTAGTAGTTAAGTTTGGGGGGGAGTCAAAAGTTGTACACAAAAATGTTGCAGGATACATACACAGAAATCTCTTGCATTCCTATATACTAACAATGAAAGGGCAGAAAGAGAAGTTAAGGAAACTACCCCATTTACCATTGCAACAAAAAGAATAAAATACCTAGGAATAAACCTACCTAAGGAGGCAAAAAACCTGTACTCAGAAAACTATAAAACACTGATGAAAGAAATCAGATGACATAAACAGATGAAGAGATATACCATGTCCTTAGATTGAAAGAATCAATATTGTGAAAATGACTATACTACCCAAAGCAGTCTACAGATTCAATGTAATCCCTATCAAATTACCAATGGCATTTTTCACAGAACTAGAACAAAAAATTTCACAATTTGTATGGAAACACAAAAGACCCCGAACAGCCAAAGCAATCTTGAGAAAGAAAAACAGAGCTGGAGGAATCAGGCTCCCTGACTCCAGACTATACTACAAAGCTACAGTAATCAACAGTATGGTACTGGCACAAAAACAGAAATCTGGATCAATGGAACAGGATAGAAAGCCCAGAGACAAACCCATGCACATATGGTCACCTTATCTTTGCTAAAGGAGGCAAGAATATATGATGCAGAAAAGACAGCCTCTTCAATAAGTGGTGCTTGGAAAACTGGACAGCTACATGTAAAAGAATGAAATTAGAACACTCCCTAACACCATACACAAAAATAAACTCCAAATGGATTAAAGACCTAAATGTAAGGCCAGACACTATAAAACTCTTAGAGGAAAACATAGGCAGAACACCCTTTGACATAAACCACAGCAACATCTTTTTTGACCCACCTCCTACAGTAATGAAAATTAAAACAAAAATAAACAAATGGGACCTAAATAAACTTAAAAGCTTTTGCACAGCAAAGGAGACCATAAAAAAGATGAAAAGACAGCCCTCAGATGGGAGAAAATATTTTCAAACGAAGCAACTGACAAAGGATTAATCTCCAAAATATACAAGCAGCTCATGCAGCTCAATATCAAAAAAATAAACAACCCAATCAATCAAAAAATGGGTGGAAGACCTAAATAGACAATTCTCCAAAGAAGACATACAGATGGCCAACAAACACATGAAAAGATGCTCAACATCACTAATTATTAGAGAAATGCAAATCAAAACTACAATGAAGTATCACCTCACACTGGTCAGAATGGCCATCATCAAAAAATCTACAAACGATAAATGCTGAAGAGGGTGTGGAGAAAAGGGAACCCTCATACACTGTTGGTGGGAATGTAAATTGATACAGCCACTATGGAAAACAGTATGGAGGTTCCTTAAAAAACTAAAAATAGAACTACCATACGACCCAGCAATCCCACTACAAGGCATATACCCAGAGAAAACCATAATTCAAAAAAGCACATGCACCCCAATGCTCATAGCAGCACTATTTACAATAGCCAGGACATGGAAGCCATCTAAATGTCCATCAACAGAGGAATGGATAAAGAAGATGTGGTACATATATACAATGGAATATTACTCAGCCATAAAAAGGAATGAGATTGGGTCATTTGTAGAGACATGGATGGACCTAAAGAGTGCCATACAGAGTAAAGTAAGTCAGAAAGAGAAAAGCAAATATCATATAATAACGCATATATGTGGAATCCAGAAAAATGGTATAGGTGATTTTAGTTGCAAAGCAGAAATAGAGACACAGACGTAGAGAACAAATGTATGGATACCAAGGGGGAAAGGGGTGGGGTGGGAGGAATTGGGAGACTGGGATTGACACATATACCTTATTGATACTATATGTAAAATGGACAACTGATGGGAACATGATGTATAGCACAGGGAACTCACCTAGTGTACTGTGGTAACCTAAATGGGAGGGAAGTCCAAAAGGGAGAGGATATCTGTACGTGTATGGCTGATACATTTTGTTGTGCAGTGAAGGCTAACACAACATTGTAAAGCAACCATACTCCAATAAAAATTAATTTAAGAAAATACTGTGGTCCTCCAAAGGGTCACAGTACATAAATAAAAAAAATTATACATAAATTTTCAACTGTGTACCTAACAAAAACAAGCTCATCAAAAACAACGAAAGTCTGAGAAACTGTCACACCAAGAGGAGCCTAAGGAGACATGAAAACTAAATCCAGTGTGACATCCTGGATGGGATCCTGGATAGGAAAAAGGACATTAGGTAAAAACTAAAGAGATCTGAATGAAGTACGCACTGTAGTTAACCCTAACCCTTGAATTATTCAAGGATCGACTGTATATATATTTAATACTATTGCAATAAAAAATATCATCAGAGGGAATTCCCTGGCAGTCCAGTGGTTAGGACTCTGCGATTCCACTGTGGGGGGCATGGGTTCCATCCCTGTTCGGAAAAATAAGATCCTGCATGCCGCAGGGCATGGCCAAAAAAAAAAAAAAAAAAAAAAAAATCAGATTTTTGTCTCCTGGACTTGATTATAAAGTACTTTAGGAAGGACAAGCTAGCAAGAATAGCCAAGAAACGCCTGAAAAAGATAGGCAGTGATGGGGGCTTGCCCTATCAGATACTGATAGGGCAATAATCCAAATAGGGCATAACCCAAAGTGAAAAATAAGTAACCAAGAGTTCACACTGATATAAATAAGTGATTGAATAAATAAATAAATAAATAAATGCAGATGAGACAAATCTCTCATGCATTATTCCATTTAATTTATGTAGATAATCTGACCTCAAGGAAATAGAGCCTAACTCCCCACTCCTTAAGTGTGGGCTGCACATAGTGACTTCCTTCCAAAGAGGACAAAATAGAAAACAAGGGGAAAAAGGAGTAACTTTACAGTGAAGAAATCTGACAAATACTACCTCAGCCAAGTGATCAAGGTCAACATCAACAGTGACAAATCGTGTTGATATGTGCCCTTGATATAATGTGATGAGAATGGCACTTTATCTCTGTGCTCTTCTGCCCCAAAGCTCATAACCTCAGTCTAATCATTAGAATAACATCAGACAAATACCCCAATAGAGGGGCATTCTACAATATACCTGACCAGTGCCCCTTGAAACTGTAGAGCTCATCAAAAACAAGGAAAGTCTGGGCTTCCCTGGTGGCGCAGTGGTTAAGAATCCACCTGCCAATGCAGGGCACAAGGGTTCGAGCCCTGGTCCGGGAAGATCCCACATGCCGCAGAGCAACTAAGCCCGTGTGCCACAACTACTGACCCTGCGCTCTGGAGCCCGCGAGCCACAACTGCTGAAGCCCGAGAGCCACAACTACTGAAGTCCGCGTGCCTAGAGCCCGTGCTCCACAACAGGAGAGGCCACAACAATGAGAAGCCCGTACACCGCAACGAAGAGTAGCCCCAGCTCGTCGCAACTACAGAAAGCCTGTGCACAGCCATGAAGACCGAACACAGCCAAAAACAAAGAAATAAAATAAAATAAAATAAATAAATTTAAAAAAAAAACAAGGAAATTCTGAGAAACTGTCACACCAAGAGGAGCCTAAGGAGACATGAAAACTAAATCCAGTGTGGTATCCTGGATGGGATCCTGGAATGGAAAAAGGACATTAGGTTAAAAACTAAAGAGATCTGAATGAAGTACGCACTGTAGTTAATAATAACATATCAGTAATGGTTGAGATTAATTGTAACAAAGGTACCATACTAACTTAAGATGTTAATAATAGGGGAAACTGGGTGTGGGGTATATGGGAGCTTTCTCTACAATCTTCTCAATTTTTTTGTAAATCTAATACTGTCCTAAAAAAGGTCTATTGAAAAAAATGCTGCACAAAACAGTTTTGTAGATGTCACCTTTTGGCCTTTGCCATAGGTTAACTGGAGAATACACCTAGAAGTGAAAATGCTGGGTCATATAATTCAGCTTTGCTAGATATTGTCAAATTGATCTTAAAATGCTTGTACCAATTTTCATCCACACCATCAGTGTATAAGAAATCTAATTCCACCCCCCTCCCCCATAACACTTGTGTACTCTTTGATTTTTGTATTTTCAGACTTAATTTTTTGAAAATTTACTGGGTGGAAACTTGACAGGGATAGTTGTATTAACTTGCATTTCTGCCGTTGCTGGTGAGGTTGATTATCTTTTCCTGTTTCTTGACCATTAGGCCTTTCTCTTCTGTGTATTCGTGCTTGTTAAGTTTGACCAAGTTCCTATTTAATGAGTTGCCTGTTGTCTTTAACATTGTGATTTCTGGCTCTTCATGTAGTTTAGAACATTTGTATATTTTGTAACTGTCCAATGTTTTTAAACCATTTTAATAGTGTCTTTTATGACAGAAAACTTTTAAATGTTGATGTAGTTAAATTTATCTTTTTTTTCTTTATGGCATATACATTCTGTTGTTCCTTTGAAATATCTATCCTATTAAGATAATAAAGCAATCTCCTATATTTCCACTTGAAAAAATAAATAAAGCATATAACAAAGCCTCAATAATTTAAAGTAGGGTATTGGCACATAAGCAGAGTATGGAAACTTGGCATATAAAGGTGACATCTCAATACAGTGGCAAAAAGATGGACCTTTAATAAATGGTAGTGGGGTAACTTGTTAGCGATACAGAAAAAGATAAAATAGGATCTGACAAATTCCAAATAGAACAGAGATTTAATAGTAAAAAAGTAAGCCACATGTCTAGGACAGATCATATGTGAATTCTTCTATAAATCAGGAATGTAAAAAACCTTCCTAACTAGGACGCATCCAGAAACAAGAAGAGAAAAATATTGCTAAATTTGACCACATAAAATTGAAAAAAGAAAACTGCATGCCAAAAAACATCACAAACCAAGGAAAAGGACAAATGGCAAATAAGGAATATTTGCAACTTTCATCACAGATAAAGGTTTAATTTCCTTTATGTAATTGTTTAAAAATAGATAACTAAAAGGCCATCTGCCCCATAAAAAAAAATGGGAAAGAGAAAAGAACACACATTTCAAGAAAAAGAAATGCAAATATAATAGTCTTTAAACATGAAAAGATGCTCAGCCTCGCTGGTAATAAAAGAGATGCAAATTAAGTTACACAAAGATACCATTTCTCACCTATCAGATTGGCAAAATCCAAAAGTTTGATGACAAACTGGCTGGAGCCGCAGTGCAAAGCTGAAAAAGAAGCAGTTAAAATTGACTTCCTGGTCCCATGATCTCAATATTTAACCATTAAATGTGATGTAGACTTTTTGTAGATACACTTTACCAAACTGAGGAAGTTCCCTTCTTAGTTTGTTGAGTCTATATTTTTTATAATTGTTTAATTTCATTAAATGATTTTTCTGGGGAATTCCCTGGCGGTTCAGTGGTTAGGGCTCCTGCACTTCCACTGCAGGGGGCACAGGTTCGATCCCTGGTCAGGGAATTAAGATCCTGCAAGCCACGCAGTGTGGCCAAGAAAAAAAAAAAAGACTTTCTGCATCTGATGAAGTGATAATGTGGTTTTTCCCCTTTATTCTGTTAATGAGATGAAATACATTGATTTTGAAATGTTAAACTGATCTTGAATTCCTGAAATGAATCCCACTTTGTCATGATATATTGTCCATTTTTACGTATTGCTGGATTTGATTTGTAATATTTTTTCTAGGATTTTGGAGTCTGTTCATGGGAGATATTACACTTTCATTTTCCTCTTGTAATTTCCTTGTTAGATTTTGGTCTTAAGGTTATGATGGCCTCATAAAATAAGTTTGAGTGTGTTTCTGCTGTTTCTATTCTTCGGAAAAATTTGAATAAGACTGCCGTTAGTTCTTCTTTAAATTTTGAAAGAATTCACCATTGAAGTGACCTGGGCCTGGAGTTTTCATTATGGGAGGCTTTAAATTGTGGATTTGATTTCTTTAAAAGATATAAGACTCTTCAGGTTTTATTCAGATTCTCTGTATCTTCTTGAGTAAATTTTGGTAAATTGTGTTTTTTGAAAACTTTATCCATTTCATGTAAATTTTCACATCCTGCCTTTCCTATAACTAAGTAAATCTAAAAAATATCCAAATAGTTGATGGGAAAATGTTATTTTTTCTAAAAGAATTCAAGCTTATAAATTATTTGTTCAAGAACAAATAATTAAGTTAGAACATCACTATTTTGTAATCCCAAATGAAATCATGGAAATAGGCAATCATTAAAAGCTGCTCAAACATTAAGTGATAAGCTGATGGGAAGTTTTATAATGGTTGATTTAGGCTGACACCACTTGAACCACTGATCAGTTTTAATGCTCCCCAAAGAGAAGTAATCAGACATTATGTGTTGCCTCTTGCAATACAACACGAAGTAAATACCACTACCTATGAAATAGTCTTGCAAAAAAAAAAAAATCAAATTCGAATCTAATTATGTCTGGTGATTTAAATATCAGTTGACAGGTAACATAGGGGTCAAAAGAACATGTTAAACAACACCACAAGGGGGTAATCAGCAACATTCAAAATATAGTAAGTTCAATAGGGAAATGACCTGGTTTCTTCAATGAATAAATTATAAGAAAAAAAAAAAGAGGAAGTGGTTTCGCTAAATTAAGAGAATTAACAAACTTAACAGCAACCATATACAATGTGTAGACCCTGTTTAGACACTGATTTGAAAAAAACAACTATAATAAAAAAAAAACTTGACATAATTGAGGAAATTTGAATACCGAGAGGATATTTCATACTATTAAGGGATTATTATTAATTTCTTTGGTGTGATAATAGTAATATAGCTTTCTTTAAAGAGTCCTTGTCTTTTAGAGATACATACAAAAGTATTTACTGGTGGGCTTCCCTGGTGGCACAGTGGTTGAGAGTCTGCCTGCTGATGCAGGGGACACAGGTTCGTGCCCCGGTCCGGGAAGATCCCACATGCCGTGGAGCGGCTGGGCCTGTGAGCCATGGCCTCTGAGCCTGCGCGTCCGGAGCCTGTGCTCCGCAACGGGAGAGGCCACAACAGTGAGAGGCCCGCGTACCGCAAAAAAAAAAAGAAAAAAAGTATTTACTGGTGAAATTATACGTTTGGGATATATTTCAAAATAATTGGGGGGGGGGCAGTGGTTAAAGATAGTGGGGGAGTGTAGCTGAAATAAGATTGGCCATGTGTTAATTGTGGAAGCTGAGGGATGGGTACATGGGGGGTTGTTATATTATTCCCTCTACTTTTATATATATTTAGAAATTTCCAGAATAAAAAGTTTTAAAAAACCATAATAGTGCCATTCAAAGACCAAAATTTTTGTGAAATTCGAGACATTTGACAGCAGAGGGGATCAGAAGAGAAGTCAGAGGACAGGAAACCACAGATCAAGTCATCACAAGGGCTCTTGCCAAAGCAGCCTTGAGAAAAGCAGGTGAGGAAGTATGCCTTCCCAGAGTTATGTATTTTCAAAATTTAGTGGCATGAATAGGGATAATTAGCCTCCTTTCTCTCCATCTGGCCCTTTTTTCCCCTCACCTGAACAGAACTGCTGGCAGGAAAAGTCCAAGATTGTTCTCTAACTGGCCCTAATGAGGGTGTAAAACCCTGAGAAAGTAGCAATGGCACTATCCCAGGGTCAGGGAAGAGAAAATAGAAAACAGGTTCCATCCCTCTAGCTTTCCGGTAAGTCCTCCATGGAACTGCACCTGCCTACTACTCCCTGCCCCTACCTATCTCTAAGGAAGGTCTCCTGCTGCTACAACCTGGCCTCACACTGAACCTGCACCCAGCCCTCCTCTTCAAAGGAGCCCCTGCCAGGAAAGCAGACCTACAGAGCTGCCAAGAAAACCCACTCCAGCTATCTATATTAACCAAAACAATCCTTTTATTCATAAAAATAAACTGAAAGCCAAGAGTTGTCAGATCTTGGAGAAAAACCAATCCCGCAACAGAAGAGTAAAATACAAAAAGTAAAACAGATTGCAATGAAAAAGAAACAACCGAAGACACAAAAAGGGTTCTTAGCGAATGAATGAATGAATATAATTACTGACCTAAGTCTTTTAATTAATAGGCTGAATGATAAAACCTGCCTAAAAGACCAAATTTGTGGGCTAGAAATAAAACTAAGGAACTAATCTAGAAAATAGAGGGGGAAAGAAAAAAACCAGATGAAAAATACTAATAAGGGGACTTCCCTGGCAGTCCAGTGGTTAAGACTCCACGGCTCCACTGCAGGGGGCATGGGTTTGATCCCTGGTTGGGGAACTAAGATTCCCACACGCCAGCACAGTGTGGCCAAATATATATATATATAAAAGTTATGAAGGAAAAATCTAGGAGCTCCAACATCTAACTGATCAATGTTCCAGAAGTAGAGGATAGACACCATGTCAGGGAAGAAACAATCAAAATTATTATTAGAATACAATTTGCTAAACATATTGACGGGGGTATCTCAAAGGGACACAGGAGCCAACAGAAAGAGCTTCCAATGAACAAAGCTGGAATAAGAGCAAGAAAATAAAGTCATATTGGGTTATAGCCCAAAATGCAAAATAAATCTCCATTAATCCAAACTGATATAAATGACTGAACAAATTAAGAAATGAAGGAGAAAATTCATACCTCCCGTGCAGAATTACAAATAATTTATATAGATATTTCACACATAGTGACTTCCTTCCAAAGAATGCAGTAATGGGAAGTGGAGAGAATAACTCTACAAAAAAGAGAAAGCTGACTAACACTAGCTCAGCCAGGTGATCAGGGTCAACATCAACAGTGAGAAGTCATGTTGATAGTAGGTACCCTGATGGGATATGATGAAAATGGCACTGTACCTCTGTGATATCCTTCCTCAAGGCCTGTAACTCCAGTCTAATCATGAAAATACATCAGAAAAGGTTCAACAGAGGGGCATTCTACAATATACCTGACCATTACTCCTCAAAACTGTCAAAATCATCAAAAACAAGGCAAGTCTGAAAAGCTGTCACACCAAGAGAAGCCTAAGGAGACATGACAACTGAATGTCACATGATATCCTGGATGGGATCCTGGATTAAAAAAAGTAATATTAGGTAAAAACTAAATCCAAATCAAGTATAAACTTTAGTTAATAATAATGTACCATGGGCTTTCCTGGTGGCGCAGTGGTTGAGAGTCCGCCTGCTGATGCAGGGGACATGGGTTCGTGCCCCGGTCCAGGAAGATCCCACATGCCGCAGAGTGGCTGGGCCCGTGAGCCATGGCTGCTGAGCCTGCGCGTCCGGAGCCTGTGCTCCACAACGGGAGAGGCCACAACAGTGAGAGGCCCGCATACCGCAAAAAAAAAAAAAAAAAAAAAAAAAAAAAAAAACATACCAAGACTGGTTCATTAATTGTAACAAACATACAACACTAATGTAAGATGTTAATTATAAGGGAAACTGTGTGTGGGTCTGAGGGAGATACATGGGAATTCTCTGTACTATCTGCTCAATTTTTCTGCAAACCTAAAGCTGTTCTAAAAAATAAAGTCTATTGAAAAAGCACAATTTGCTTGAGGCAAACTGAATCTTCAGAATGAAAGGATCTAAAGAATGCTGCGTATAATGAAAGAACACTGTATTTCATTTCCATGATTCTGAATCCCTCCCTCTCATATTTACTGAGCACTTATTTTGGGGCTCTCAATCTCACAATCTAGGGAGTGAGTTTAGACCCTCCCACTGGCTTTGGTTTTTAAATTTTAGCTAATATGTATCTTCTCTGTAATGACAAGAACACACAGCAAAAGGACACTAACATGCATTTTTAAAGTTCTCTAATTCAGTTTTTAAAAACTCACATTTTGAGACAAATTTATGAAATTTCAAAACTCCAAGATAAAAGAAGAAAATCTACAAGGCTTTCAAAGTAAAAAAAAAACAAAAAACAAAAACCAAAAGAAAATGTTACCCAGAAAGTTCAAAATCAGACTGACATCATGCAACATCAGACAGTAGAATACAATGGAGCAATGTCTTCGAAATTCTAAAGGAAAACTATTGTCAATCTTGAATTGTATGAGAACAAAAGATATTTTAAGCATACGAGAACTCGGAAAGTTTACCTCCCACACTTATAAGAGTTACTCAAGAAAATAGTTCAACCAAAAATATAAGTAATCCGAGAAAGAGCACATGATTTAAAAGAAACTGAGTTTGTTCCAGATTGGGGGTGAGGGTGAGAGGATTAGAAGGAAAGTTAAAAGAGGCTTTATACATCTTGAAGCTTGGAGAATTCTCCACTGAACGGTGATGTTTTATAAACATTTCCTTTCTGTGGCTCTAATCCCACTACTTAGGTCTACATAGGATGATGTTTATATAGAATTACATTGTGAATTCTGTTCATTTTTCCTTTTGAAGTGTGATTATTGATGTATTTGGTTTTATTTTTACCATCTTTTATGCTTCCTATTTACTCCTTCTCTATGCTTCTTTCTTCTTCCTTTCCTGGCTTCATTTAGATTGCTTATTTGTATGTTTGAAATATATTTGTCCTCAACTAACAGTAATTCATTTAGGGATTGCTCTTAAAATTTTAACATGCATGCATACTCAAAGTGTGAGGTTAATCAATATGTTTTGGAAGAATACAAGGACTTTACATTAAGAATCCAAATATTTCAGTTCTACATTTGTTTTATTGCCCTTCCAACACCCCCCTCCCCCCAGCTCCAGAAGACACTTAACTATTGTTTTACACAAGCAATGTTGGCTTAGATTTACCCACTGTAATGGAGACTGTTGGTGTCCCACCCAGAGCCCTTTTATTGGGCCAATATACCTGATACCCAGCTGTGTATTAACTGCTGACGGCTAACAATCACACCATTCTCTTGAGAGTTGCTCTCAGCAGGACAGTGTCTCCCTAGCCTGGAGGTTACCCACCCCAATCCCTAAGGGCAGACTGCAGCCAGTGCCTGATTGATATGGGAATACAAAAAGCTAGCTCTCTTGCCACAAGGGGACATAACTCAGTGGTGCCAGTATTAGATTTCTATTGCTGCTGTAACAAATGATCACAAACATAGTGGCTTAAAACAACACAAATTTATTATCTTCAGATGTGAAGGTAAGAAGTGCAACATGGGTCTCACTGAGCTAAAATCAAGGTGTCGCCAGGGCTGTGCTCCTTTCTGGAAGCAATAGGGTAGTCTGTTTTCTTGCCTTTTCCAGCTTTCAAGAGGCCACCAGCTTTCCTTGGCTCATGGCCCCCTTCCTCAGTCTTCAAAGCCACAACAGCATTGGCCTGATCATTCTTCTTCCATATTCACATCTTTGTCTCTCTTCTGCCTTCCTCCTCTTTTAAGGACTCTTGTGATCACATTGGGTCCACCAAGATACTCCAGAATAACCTCTTTGAGATCAGTTGATGAGCAACTTTAACTCCATCTGCAACCTTCATTCTCTTTTGCCATGTAACCTAAGGTATTCAATGGTTTGGGGGATTAGGACATGAATATCTTTGTGGCGGTGGGGGGGCAGGGGTGGGATTATTCTGCCAGCCCCAGTGCCCTTCATGCTCCAGAGCTACTTGCAGGATCAGGCTAAGGCTAGATTCCAGCTGAACCCACATAGATGGACCTACAGGAAGTTGTGTCCTTATTCAACAGTAAATGGTATTTGTCACAGGAACATATAAAACTTTATAGAATTTAATAAATTGTTACTACAAAGATATGAAAAGGAAGGCATTATAGAGCTAAATCCACATCTGTCATAAAAGGAAGTACAAGCCAAGTTATTTATCATAATAGGAAGTCTAAGAAATATGGTTGCAGTAAATACCAAGAGAAACAACCAATATAGTTGAAACTTCTGTGGGGAAAAAGCCACTAAATTGAGGAATGGTAGGACAGAGAAGTGCTCCTTTTCTTAGAAGCCTTATTTATAGTCAAATACCATTTGACTTCTTGGACTATATGTATTATTTTGACAAAAACCACTTAAAAAATAAATTCACTGAATAAAGCAGAAATAGCCCCCTAAAATAGCAATAACCTATTAATTTTAATTCCTATTCCTGGTTCTAAAAAAACAATGTTTGCTTCCTATAAAGTAACATGTACTTATTGTAAAGACTTCAGATGACACAAAAATGTTGAAAATACAACATGAAAATCCTATATACCAACCTCTCAGAGACAGCCTCTATGAGTATCTGTGTGCACTCATGCTCACCTGCATATTTTAAAAGTGGGGTCATACTTTTTGTAACCTGATTTTATCACTAATATGTGGATATTTCTAGATCAATTTATATAGCTCTACATTCCTCTTAATAATTGTATAGAATTCTATCATTTGAATATACCATAAAAAGTAATAATAACTTAACAAAAATCAGGAGGCCAGAGGGTAACAGGGAAGAAGTACACTTATTTTCCTCATCTTTAATAACAGGGAGTTAGCAGATATTATCTAAAGCTGGTAACTAAGGACAGAAAAAGCATATTTAAAGTAATAAAGGTATCTACTATAAATATATTAGCAATCAAAAAAAAAAGGGGGGAAACAGTGAATGTGCACAAAATTCCTTACCTTTCAGAGTGAACATTCAGTGTATATCAATACTATCCAAACTTGGACAATAAAAATAATATAAGTATAAATATATTAAAATATATGTATAAAGAACTTTTCATAATGGTTGTCTCATAAAAGGGGATGAGGGTGGGCACTTGTATCTTTCTGTCACCATAAATGTACCTATTATAAAAAGATATTTATAAGTGAATATAGCTATTTATAAAATAGTACATAAACTATGACAATTTTTATACAAAATACACATAATATGTATTCATATATATGCAGAAAAAATTCCAAAGGCTATGTATCAAAATACGGACAGTCATTATCTCTAGGTACATCACATTATCGACATTCTATATATTCTTTATGCTGATGTATTTTCTATAATAAACATATTTCATTCATATTACATTTGAAATAAGAAAATGCTAAAAATCATCCTTTTTTGTGAGGGAGATTGGGGAGGGCTCTAAGAATAAAAAATAAAAATCAGTCAAAATGTCCTTACAAATCTTCTAAGCCACAAAATATCTATATTCCACATACTCAAGTTTTAATAAATCTTGCAAACAAACTTTATGCCCTCAAACATAAAAATCCCCATTTTAGACAAAGGCAGGCTATAGGCTTTTCATTCAGGCCGAGCCCCACCAAGTCATTTCTGATGGAGCTTCTGATTCACGGGGCTGCCATACTGAGAAGATTTCCTATAGGTTGACACCAACTCTAGCACGGTAAAATATGCTTTTCACATACTCATTCACAACATCAGCTGGATACCTATGGTGAGCAAAGCATTACACAGGGTGTGTCACAAGTTATAGATTAATTAACACCGCACACGACTGCCTCAAGTAGCGTACAGCCTCGTGGGGAAACGGCACGGACACGAGGCAGAACAAGGGGCACTAACAGAGAGGAGAGCGTATGGAGAGAGCTGATAATATTTTACACTGGTATACAAATATTTTCAAACAAATCCAAAAATACTTGGAAATGTATAGGTAAAAAATGAAGTGCTCTTTTTCACTTTTCATTCATGTTTGGACTCTGAAAGTAGTTACCTCTACAACTCATTTGCCACTAAATCATACACCAAGTTCTCCTATAGTAGTATGTAACTTTTCATATAGGAATATTTAGTCTTTATTTGAGGGCAGACATTTTTGTGCCCCCCACTTTCCCAAAGTATCACACACAGAACAGACACTATAAATATTTCTAAAATGAACAAACTGAGCCAGCTCCTAGAGCTTCCCACAGTAGCCTGCCACACTGCATCAGATGAAAGGTATCACGCAGATATGGCACATAGAAGTGCGGCCCAGGTTCTACCTAATGTAGAATATTTTTCCCTTTTAATTACACAGTCATGAAAAGCTAGGCAAGGCAGAAAGAGAGAAAAGCTCAAAGAAGAAAAATTAAGTATTTATAAGCAAAACCACTTCATATTAAGAAAGTCTGAGTTTTATTTAGCATTTTATCTGAGGCGCTGAGAGTAAAGGAAGAAAATGAACATCAATCCCACATTCAATTTTAAGGAGTCTTGCAAAAATGAAAGCACACAGACTGTAACAATCTTGAAAGTATGAAATGCCTTATGTTTACAATACACAAAAAATACTACAGAGACTTCCTATCAAAAGGAGATAGTCTGAGTATCCACAAAGTCTTTCCAATCTGAAGATTCCAACACATGTTGTTCTGCTGTTTTTCCCAATTCCAACGTAGAACTCTGGACAAAACAAACAATACAAAAAGCTTTTCTAGGCCAAGGACCCTCTGAGGGAGTGTGATATCGGCCCTGAGAAACAAGTCAACTGGCCTAGTGTTGGGACCAACATAAAATGCTACCTAAAAAGCTGAAAGCCTCAGCATTTACATCTCAAGACTAGATCAAAGAGATGATTCTCTTTAAACTACAATTTCATGATTATATAGAAAATCACTGTTCTTCAGACAATAAATTCATACTATACTACTAAGTATTTTAAGGTGATTTTTACCTCTTTGTAAAGAAAGGGTCTAAATAATAATTAGGATTTTTTAAAATGAAAAACATGGTTCACTCAAAGTTAATAAAACGAATCAGTGACCCAACTATATGTACCCTCAAAATAATTAATTCTACCCAGGCTGCCAAGATAAACAAATGAATAAAAAAATTACAAGCTTATATACAAGAAGACATTTTTACAACTACAGACATCAAAAAAAAGAAAAATAGCTTTAGACATGTAGTATTTCCCTAGAAGAGCATTTACTACAGTTATTACATAGTAAGCAAAGTAAGAATTGCAGGAAAAAACAACCTAAAAATTGGTATTAAATTTGTTTAATAACTTTAATAATTCTATTATTTGTAAATCCTTCCATAAAAGGGCATTATAGTTCTTCAGTTTATTGCAAACATATCCTTAAAAAAGAGTCAGGGGCTTCCCTGGTGGCGCAGCAGTTGAGAGTCTGCTTGCCGATCCAGGGGACATGGGTTTGTGCCCCGGTCCGGGAAAATCCCACATGCCGCAGAGCGGCTGGGCCTGTGAGCCATGGCCGCTGAGCCTGCACGTTCGGAGCCTGTGCTCCGCAATGGGAGAGGCCACAACAGTGAGAGGCCTGCGCACCGCAAAAAAAAAAAAAGAAAAAGAAAAAAGTCAGCCCTACTGTTGAAGCTATAATACAAATTTTTAAATTATTGGCACTACACTAAAAAGCACAGTGGAGAACATCTTATTTAAGTAAAATAAGGATGATACTTCACTGGAGAATATAGCCAACAGATTTTTTTCTCTCTCCATATCTACGTCCAACAGTGGTGTTTTATAGGCAAATTTTAAACAAATGCAAGTTTTTAAAAAATAATGAAAGCCATGATTTGCTCAGGAATATCATTATACACAGACCATATAGATTGTTTTATAGCAGATACCTGTCTGCCAAATTTCAGATGGCAAAATGCTAAGCAGTGAGTTTGGTATTGTCCAGCTAGTTGTTTCTTGTCATCCTGGAGAATCTGTCAATGGGTAATGCTGAGACCATCTTGTCACCACCATTTCTCTTCTCAGAGGTGACTCCACTGTGATAGAACATTCATATCCTTAAGATGCAAGGCCTAGCAAAAAGCCTCCCACAAATCCACTGGATATCACAATGTTCTGTTTGACAAATTCTGTTGCCTGAAACAAAGTTTAAAGAAAAATACTCTGAATTGTGCTACAACATGGATGAATCTTGAAAACATTACACTAAGTGAAATAAGACAGACAAAAAAAGGACAATGTTGTTATAATTTCCACTTATATGAATAGTCAAATTCATCAAGACAGAAAGTAGAACAGAGGTTACCAACGGCTGGGGAGAGGGGTTGATTGTGGGAGTTACTGTTTAATGGTTAGAGTTTCTATTTGGGATGATGAAAAAGTTCTGGAAATGGATAGTGGTAATGGTTACACGAAAGGGTGAATGTACTTAATGCCAGTGAATTGTGCATTTAAAAATACTTAAAATGGTAAATTTTATGTTATGTATATTTTACCACAATAAGAAAAATAAAAGATATAAATTCTTAAAAATACTCTTAATTATTAAATCCAGAGCTAAGTATCGTTTCAGATGTTTTCCTCAATTCAGTAAATATTCAGCAAAAATTCTTGAGTACCTACTATTGCAGGTGCCAACAACCAGGCAAGATGCCAGGGCTGTCTGTTACAAACTGAAGGAGCCTAGAGCCCCCAGCCAGGCCCAGTAAACTTCCTGCTTCTGAGATAACAGGCATATGGACAGCAAAATTCTCACAGGTAAAAAGAAATCTCCCTATAGGGCTGGCATAAATGGTCCATTCAGCAAGTTATTAACGTAGATGATTTAATAAATTCCCACAGCATGCACAGTGATGTATATTAACAGTCAGTTCACTTAGCCAGTAGGAAAAAATGCACAGGATCAAAAAAATAACACCTTGATAAAATGTTTAACCCAAATAAAATCATGAAGAAGCAATCAGACAAAGCCAGACTGTACGATACTCTGCCTAGATGTTTCAAAAATGTGTCATGAAAGACAGAAAAACAAAAACAAAAAAACAGATGAGGGGACCATCTAAGATTAAAGCAGACTTCAGAAACATGACAACCAAATGCAATATGTAATTCTTAATCGGGGGGAAAAGATGTAAAAGATATTTTGTGGAAAAATTGTAATATGAACTCTATATTAGGAAATATTATCGTATCATGTTAAGTTTGGGGGGATTAATAAGGGTAATGGTAATAGTATAGGAGAATATCCATACTCTTGGGATATATGTGCTGAAGTATTTAAGAATAAAAAGACCTGATGTCCTAAACAGTTTGGGAAAAAAACAAAAAAAAGGGTAAATTTCTCACTCACACACACACACACACACACACACCAGCAAATGTGGTGAAACGTGAACAATTTGATGAATAGGTGAAGGGTATTTGGGTATTCACTGTTTTTGTCTTTCAACCTTTCAACCGATCTGAAATTTTTCAAGATAAAAGTTGGGGGAAGTAAAAGGACAATTAAAATAAAGGCAAAGGAGCATTCAATTCAATTCTAAATAGAATATAAGAAGAAAATAGGCAAAATTCACATAAAAACATGAATAAAACTAATAACATATATTAATAAAATAAATATATACATTTTCAAACTATTCCACTTCAAAAAAAAAAAGGTAGTTTTAGTTAACAAGTAAAAAAAATAATGAGTGATTTAAATGGTGGCTTTATCCCAAATTTTACTTAACACTCTAGATATGACCAGAAACACCAATTTTTTTTTAAAAGACAATCCCTAGTCACATTTTCTACTGAGATTCATTTAAAAAAAAAAAAAAAGGAGCCAAAAATGTACTTTGTCTTACTTCTTCTATTATATTGTTGATTTCAGGTGCTGCCTTATTTGCTCGTTTCTTAATCTGTCTTTTTGCTTTGTTTACATCTTTTTCAACTCTCTTCCAGTCGATCTGCACATAGCCACTGTGACTGGCAATCTGCAAAAATGTGATAAAAATGGTTAATTCTAAACCAACTAGGTTGCTAATACGATATATGAACATTTAGATTTCAAGAAATGTATGAAGCTTATGGGTAAGAAATCACAATTTATCCACTAATTTATTCATTAACAGACAGTGAGTGCCTATTCTGTGCCAAGCACTGTTCTAGGTCTCCAAGCTGTGGCCAAGAACAAGGGAGACATAGGTCCCCACCCTCATAGAGCTTATGGTCCATTAGGGAAAACAGACTTAAGCATAAATAATTACTTAGATGTGATAAACACTATGTTAAGAGAAGTATAGTACTTAATGGGAAAAGATTCCAAAAACTGTATTATAACTATTCTATAATTCTATCATAATTTTTGGAATTTGAGAATTAGCTAAAAAGGCACAGAGACTATTGAAATTATATAGCTAATAAAAAAGTACCTTTAATTAAAGAGATGTTTAATTATAAGAGATCAGTAGCCAATCAGTTACTAGGTCACTAAAGTAGCTTGATAAAGGCTCTTCACTAACTCTGACTCTTTAGTCAAATTAACAATACTTTCTGGTAATTGCTTTTTTTTTTTTTTTTTTTTGCAGTACGTGGGCCTCTCACTGTTGTGGCCTCTCCCGTTGCGGAGCACAGGCTCTGGACGCACAGGCTCAGCGGCCATGGCTCACGGGCCAAGCCACTCCGCGGCATGTGGGATCTTCCCGGACCGGGGCACGAACCCGCGTCCCCTGCATCGGCAGGCAGACTCTCAACCACTGTGCCACCAGGGAAGCCCTGGTAATTGCTTTTGAAAGTGAAATATAAAAGAAAATATGCTCTAAACAACCTTCATGCCATAAATCCTTTTAATAAAACTCCAGCTAAATGCCTACTAACTCTAAGAAAAACTCTCATATGGTGCTACTGAGACACTGCAAAATCTGAGCAGGAACAACAGTGTGTGTGTTAAGTCAGTAAAGGTAGTCCCTCCGAATAATACAACCAACATATAAAGAATCACATGAGTAGTAAACAACTGAGACTTGTATACCATTATAAATCACTTCTACCAAGCTTATGCTTTCTTTGTAATCTTTTACTACATCACTTTAAGTATGAACCACACATAAAATACTTCAAAAAATAAAAATATCTGATTTTATATAAATAGGCTGGGAATCTTAGGTTCCATTTTCACTGTGAATGACTCCATAGAAGAATCTATTTATCTGCATTTATCCCTATATTTATTCACCTTCTATCACTTCTAACTCTAGCCTCAGCAAAACAGAGTGGTAATGAAACCAAATGGCAAGTGAAAGCTTTTCCTGGCAATACCTGACATGGCAATTTGGGTCACAGACATGGAGGGGATGATGAACCTTAAGGTCCCTCCCATAGACAGCGACTATAAACCCTGGTTAAAACACAAGCGCTCCAGAATTTAACAAAAGGAAGCAGATTTTGAAGAGGAGTTGAAACTTGTAGGAAGGGACCAATGTAGGGTAAGTTGCCCATTTTTTTGGCTTTATCCTGAGGATAAGATGCAGTTGCAGGGTGGCTAAAAGTTCAATAGAAAACATGCCACCTTTCTGGCCTGAAGAACCAGAGGGCAGAGCCCAGGACAATAACAGCTGCCAGAAAGGACACAGCTAGAGAAGGGGAGCCCCAAATTCTATGTGTAAACTCTACCCAAGTTCTGAACCACACATTCATGGGGCATAATGAAGCACTCTGGCTAAGGCTTAAAAAAAAAATAAACTGAGGGCTTCCCTGGTGGCACAGTGGTTGAGAGTCTGCCTGCCGATGCAGGGGACACGGGTTCATGCCCCGGTCCAGGAAGATCCCATATGCCGCGGAGCGGCTGGGCCTGTGAGCCATGGCTGCTGAGCCTGTGCATCCAGAGCCTGTGCTCCGCAACGGGAGAGGCCACAACAGTTAGAGGCCCACATACTGCAAAAAAATAAAAAATAAAAATAAATAAACTGAGATTTGAGCCACTATCCACCACAGGTGAAATGGAGTTTGCAATTTGAGTCTAACCAAGTTAACTGCCTACTAAAATCAAAACATTAACAAACTTCGGAGGAATAAAACAGAATCCAGATTCTCCACGATGTAACGTTCCTAATGCCCAGGGATAAAATACAAAGTTATTTGATATGATAAAGCAAGAAAATGTGGCCTAGTTGTAAAAGAAAATCAACAGATGCCAACTCTGAGATGACCCAGATATTGAAATTTACAGGACTTTAAAGCAGTACTGTAACTATGCTCAATGAGGTAAAGGAAACTACAGTTGTAATCAATGAAAAGATAAGGAATCTCATCAGAGATATAGAAAATATAAAAAGAACCAAATGAAAATTCTAGAATTGGAAAATACAGTATCTGAAATAAGTTCACTGGATAGCCTTAACGGCAGAAGGTAGATGACAGAGAGTCAGTGAACCCGAAGCTAGATCACTAGAAATTACACAATCTGAAAAAAAAGACTGAAAAACTAGATGAACAAAACTTCAGAACATTATCAAAGAGCCCAACATGCATCAATCAGAGTCATGTTCAGAAGGAGAAGAAAGAATAGGAGAAAATATTTAAAGAAATAATGGCCAAAGCCTTCCTGAACATGGTTAAAGACATTACTTTACAGATTCCAGAGCTCAGTGAACTCCAGGTAATGATCTAACACAATTATGAAATAACAATACTCAGATGATGTGGGGGTTGTGGGGGTGGGGCACACAGAAGTTCAATACGTCATAGCTAAATTCCCAAATTCCATAACGGGAAGCCAACAGTTAATACCTCAAACTGAAAGATAAAGAAATGTCCAATTCACTTGCTTAGGAAAAAGGAAATAAATACCTTAAGAATCAGCTAATAGTTCAAACTGGTTACCTCAAGGGAGGGAAAAATGGGGAGGTAGCGAGGGAGGCAAAGAACTACCCTAATCTGTAATAAGCATTATACATGTACATGACCCTCTGAATTATGGGCATGTACAACTCAAAAAAAATAAAAAATAAATTTAAAAGATTTATATACCACTGTCTGTTTTAAGATGGCAGTGTGGTAAATATCTACTGGAAAACACCTGAGTTACTAGAAAAGCTTTAAGTTGTCAGAAAACTAATATTTATCTTTAATAAAAATATGGAAGCGAGACTAAATAATAGGTAATTAGCCTAAAAGCCATTTGTTTCTTTTTTCTTCTTTGTTTCCTTCTACAGAGTTTTCAAGGTAAGTCATATTTGTGGGAAAAATTGGTTTGATGCTGACAGGTCTCATGCTCTTCTAATCAGTGACTTCAAACAATATGTGGACTAGACACAAAGTAGAAGGTGGCAACAGCAAAACGTGGGCTTGAAGGGTACATATCAAGTGGACTGAAACGGACTTCTGAAAAACTGACATGCAGAGTACACTGAAATGTATAATTCTCTCTATCTGTGAACATTTTAGGGAACTCTGCTTTGGTCCAGTACCCTTTACATTGAAATGTATAATTCTATCTGTGAACATTTTAGGGAACTCTGCTTTGGTCCAGTACCCTTTTCCACTAAACAGAAATGACAACTGAGTTTTCAAAATAGCTATAGAATTCAATATCTTGATTCTTGATAACTATATAAATATCTTAATTCTTGGTTCTATATAAACCCAAGTCAAAAATCAGCTTAAATAAAATTCTCCTTTGTACAAATACTGGCATATTCATCCAAAGGACTAAATTTAGATATGAACCATATTCCTTTTTACCTCTTACCACAAGTCATAAGCAATTACCCCTAATAATACCACCAACAGAAAAAAAAAAAAAAAAAATATATATATATATATATTTAAACTGCTTAGTAAACAACTTAAAATCTGTGCTTAACACATATGAATCCAGCCCCTTTGTACTTCAGGCAATGACACTGGTTATTACATGATCAATGGCTTAGGTGCCGAACTCAGATTTTGGTTGCTATGACCATCAATCATTTTTAAAATCTGACAGATTTCTGTACCTTTAAAATTGTTGCTAACATTCATTCCCAGAAATTTTGAATTTTAGGATTTGCTATATTTGATCTTCAGGGAATGATATTTTGGGGAAAATATATGCCAAACAGACATTAATGCCAGATAATATCCTGAAAACATCCTGTAACAGCAAAGCATTTTTGAACCTTATACTTAGAGGACATGAACAAGACTAAAATTTCAAATCTAATTGCCTCAGAAATAGGATTATGAATGATTTTTTTAAACCCAATTTTCCACTTTCTATATTACTATGGTTCCCTAGTTTTAAAAAACATGTTAGAAATTGCTAACAGCATTTTCCCCTGGGAAGGAAAACTGGCTAGGAAACAGGAAGGAGACTTCTTGAATTTTATATATTGTGTATGAGAGTGTGTGTGAATTTTTTTTTGAATTATATTTTATTTATTTTTTTATACAGCAGGTTCTTGAGAGTGTGTGTGAATTTTAAATATATGTTTTAAATGGTCAGCATGAACAGGTTATGCTATTGATGAAATGTTTATTTTTCTAGGGAGATGCTTCAAGGAAAATCTAGGTAAATAATAACAAAAAATGAGATACCTCAAATTTTAACAGTTGTGTTTTTAATAGCTGGGATCAAACTATGCTTAAAAACCCTCAGAAGTATTTAAATTGATGCTTTTCATGACAGATGCCAGCTTTCAAAACTCATTTTAGTTTTTCCATAAACTGATGCCTAAAAGAGAAACTCCATCTTCTATTAAAATGGACAGGAATGAAATGGCTAAACCTGACTTTCTCAGTTCCTAAGGGCTACGTATGTAAGCAGAGGCAAGGACCAAAAGCTCTGACATACCTGAAGGAGAAGAAAGCCACCACCTACTGCAGTTGCTGCAAGTTTTCCAACTTTCTGGAACAAAAATCCCACACACCTTTAATGGAAGAAATGACAAAGGATGAGAACAATCAATGATGTACTAAACTCTCTCCCTTCTACTTTTCACTGCTTTCCTAATAAAATCTTAATGTCTTCCCCGTTCCTTTGATCATGTCCCTTACCCGCTCAGAAACCCACAATGTTTCCCGTCAGTTATATGGACTAGACAAAAGTGCATAATCTAAATTGTCTGAGATGTGCTTCAAAATAAGGGATGGAGAGAAGAAGAGGGGAATTTACAGGAAAAAGACTGGCTACTGAAACTGAATGTTGAGTACTCAGGGGTTCATTACACTCTTCCTTCTACAGTTGTATTCAGTTGAAATTCCTCATAATAAAAGTACTTAGTTTAGTTTTGTTTTAATACACTCAAGATGTTCCACACACCTGGCCGTCTCTCACGCTACCCAAACCTTCTGCTCCAACCCAATCAGTTTCCAAATATGTCACCACTGTTGCTCAAGCTATTAACCTCCCTGTTTCTAGGGGTTCCTACCTAGCTCTACCTATCTAAAACTTTCCTACCCTTTAAGGTCCAGCTGGAGTTCCACCTTCACGACTATACTTCAGCCCACATTTCTCATGGCTTCCTTATCTATTTCTATCTCTATATTAAACCTGTTTTGTCTCATCTATCCTGTAAGGATGTCAACCCATACTTCTTTTTTGATTCTCTCCTTCAGTGAGCTCATTATTCCCTTAAGTATTCCAGACCCAGTATGCAAAAGAATCTCAGATTTCCAACTCCAGCCTTCTGTACTGGGTTGAAGAGTGTCACCCCCGAAATCCATGTCTTTCCTAGAACCTCAGAATGTGACCTTATTTGAAATAAGGTCATCGTAGATGTAGTTAGTTCAGATGAGGCTATACTGGAGTCGGGTGGGCCCCAAATCCAATGTGTCATAGAGACACACAGAGGGAAGACAGCCATGTGATGACAGAGGCAGAATTGGAGTGATATGTCTACAAGTCAAGGAATGCCAGGGATTGCTGGCAACCACCAGGATATAGGAGAGAAGCATGGAACAAATTCTCCCTGAGCCTCCAGGAAGGAACCAACCCTGTTGACATCTTTCAAATTTTTAGCCTCCAGACCTGTGAGAGAATAAGTTTCTCTCATTTTAAGCTACCTAGTTGTGGTACTTTGTTACAACAGCCTTAGGAAACTAATACACCTTCATAAATGGAAAATTTAATTTCCAATTAAATGATGAGCTTCTTTTGCCACATATTCAAAATGTCCCAAAGCAAACATCATCTTTCCAACCAAACCAGCTGTTGCTAAGGTCCCAATTTGTAAGTGACTGCACCATTCTCTAGGCTTGTTACCTCATGCTCATCTCAGGCTGCCTTCTTCATTGCCTTTGGGGTCCAACTGACAGCCAATTCTATATACTCGAGTACCGCCAAAACATCATTTGATTGTCTTCTTTCCATCCTCAAGGGCATCACTACCTTGCTTCCAGACCACACTAAGGACACTCTAGCTAATCTTCACACCTCCCATCTCCCCTAGCAGCCACCCATCCTGCTATCAGTTTTAATTTCTTATTATGATCAAGAACCTATAGCTACCTACAGCTAAACGTAATCTCCTCAGTTTCCCATTCATGTCCTGAATTGGTCTGAATTATTAACTGGTTAAGTTAACATCTATTAACCATTCCTCCTTAATGTATGCCACAACAGTACATCAGTTTCATACCCTAAGAAAATTGCAAAAATTTATTACACTGAATCTAAAGTCATTGCAACAAATCACCTGTATAATATGAGTCCTATTACACAGCTCCTGGACTGACATCTGGCTACAGTTCAAACATATGTGTCCCTCAGTAGGGGAGACAGCAACAAAGACTCAGAAAAGGGAACAGAGGAGGCAAGCAGCAGCCAGGTCTTAACAATATCGTGGGGAATGTGCTCCACAAGCATGTCTATCCTTTGCTTGCTGGCATGAGCCACTAAAATGAGTCTACTAACTTCCTCTCTTCTGTCTCTAGGCTTTCCAAGCAAACTTCTGCCAATCACTGGGCTTCTCACCAAGCTTAGCCTACAAGGAGAAAACACACAACAATTTAATTCTATTGCTCAATTATTATTATTATTATTATTATTATTATTTTTGCGGTACGTGGGCCTCTCACTGTTGTGGCCTCTCCCGTTGTGCAGCACAGGCTCCGGACGTGCAGGCTCAGTGGCCATGGCTCACAGGCCTAGCCGCTCCGCGGCATGTGGGATCTTCCCGGACCGGGGCACGAACCCGCGTCCCCTGCATCGGCAGGCGGACTCTCAACCACTGCGCCACCAGGGAAGCCCTCAATTATTTTTTAGTCTATTTTAAGGCGGGGCTTTAGGCCTTGACTCACATTAGCCCATCATCCATGGCATCAAATTGTGAGCTTATTTAGGCAAAAGGCCAGGCCCTGAATTGTGGGCATCAAGGTACCACCGGCCTGTGAAAAATCATCTGAATTAACCAGGGCTCTGACCAGGCATCTCTCTAACTGCAGGCTTTTTTCATAAGCAGCACTAATAAGTATACATCATGAATAAATACTGCACCTCTTTGTCACAGAATCTTCACAGTGAGTGTTTCTACCATAAAATGATATTTATTTTAAAAAAGGCATGAAAGAGTGCACCATTGTTCCAAGGTGCAAGTAAAACACAAATCAAAAAAATCATTTTATACTCACTGAGTTTAAATATGTAAATATTTAAATTAATGTAAGATGACTTTAACTTGGAATCTAAGAAATAAGTGATTACTCACAAGTTAAGCACGTACCCTAACTTCAGAAATTCTCTAGGGTCATGAACATTTTCAAAATAAAGAGTCAAACTTGTTTCTGACCCTTGTTATTTGGCTAATCTTTTAGTCTAAGAATAACAGAATTATATCTACAGTAGCAATTATATAATCATGTGATCTGAAATGTTAATTGGTTAGGTTAATGCTTATCAACCTCTCCCCCTTAATGTACTCCACAGTATTATTACTGAGTAAGCAATCAGTCCTTTAATTCCAACCAAGACCCAATCTACAACTCTTCTTCAAAGTATTATCATAATCCAAATTAGAATCATCTGTATCATAATCAGTACTTTTTACTGAGAATTTTACACTGCTCTCCACAGGGCTGATAATCCTGGAGACCAGTTTTACTGCGGGAATTCTCACAGGGTTTTCCGGTTGTTAGCACTGAACAAGTAAAAATTATTTACATATCATTAACTCTTCTATATTTTTCCCTCCTTACCCACTGTCACTGAATCAGATTCACTATATCTGCGAAATTTGAGATGGGCGAAAATATACAAAGAATCAAAGGAAGGGTGAAGAAGGAACAGTGGAGGGTGTTGGAGGATGATCACCAAAACCCAACAGTCTCTGAGTGTTGATTACACTAATCATACCACAGAGAAAAGCCTCAAGGTACAGCTCTTCTGGGATTAACAGTGTAAAGCCACTGACTGAGCACGTAATTGGCCCAGATACAAAAGGGCAGCAGTCAGGCTCCCAATGAAATTTAACAAAAAAAGATGTTTTTCTCACCAGCCACTCACTCCACCCATTACAATCTGGGTGGCTACTGAGTATTTTTCTACCATAGGTCCGGAACTGTGGCCAAACACTCGATTCCACCAGTGGTGTCTTCTTGCATACTCAGTTAAATCCAGCACTTCGTAAGAGTCATCATCACTTTCATATTCTTCAAAACAAAAAATGAAAGCAACAAATTTACAGTCAACCGAAAGTTAAAAGTGCCCTGTACATTTTCATCTGTTACAACTCATTGTTACATTTGGCATACAGCTAAAAACGCCCAGATGGAAACAAAGTTTCTTAAACCCAATCCCCGAGACTAGGGCCTTGAGAGTAAAGGGCCATGCATCTCCTTTCCAAAGGCCCAGAGACCGGCCTGGGTGCCGGGGCAACGTCATTTACGCAGCAGAGGGGTCACCCCCGCACCCCAAATCTCAGTAGGGACAGGTCAGAGTTTCACAGCAGGGTCTCCCCCCAATCTCAGCGGGTCAGTTCAAAGTTTCACAGCATGAAAGGTCACCCCCAAATCTCAGGTTCAGGGTCAGTGCACGGTCCGTTTTCATCAGTGGGAGAAAGAAGGGGGGGGGTCCTCCACTGACGGAACCGGTTAGAGGCCCGACAAGAAGAAATGATTTCAAAACCAAGACTTAAAAAAAACAACAACCAAAAAACGTTAGAAGACGGACAGGAACGGCCAGAGGTGAAGGTAAAGCAGGAGGTGGGGGCGAGGGTCCGAGAGGGGAGGGCGAGTCTAGTCCGAAGTGGGTGATCAAAGGGTTGCCTCAAGCAAACAGAGCCCCCAGGAACCCTGGGACAGGGGAAGGAAGACGCACCCCCGAGTCAAGGTCGAGAGATGTGAGCCGTCTATAAGATACTACTTCGGGCCGCTCACCTTGGGGAGGGGCGTTCCGGGTCGCCATGATACCGCCGGCGGCCTGTATTGAAGGTGGTCCCAACCCGCCCGCCTCTCCCCGCTACTTTAAGAACCGCTCTAGGCCCAGGTGGAAGTCTATGGTCTCTTTTTTTCCTCCTCCTCCTCCTTTTCCTCCAGGCGCGTAGTCCTGTCCCCGCCCCCTCCTCTAAGCAGAGGGCCTTCCGCGCAAGCGCAGGGCACAGGGGCGTGGGGAGGGGGAGAGGGGAGAGACAGGCTGGATACCAGCCCGCGAGGGTTTGTGGGAATTGTAGTCCGTTGCCCTCCGCAAGCCTGGTTTCCCACCCCTCCCCCTCTAGAATTTACAGAACCTGAATTTTGGTTCTTTTTTTTCAAAGAGCCTCACGGCTGGAGGGGAGGGTGCGTCACTTGGTGGTTAAATCGAAAACCCGCTTGCTATTTGTAACACTATACCAGAAAGAGGCTTTTAAAAAGAGATAAGAGAAACCCTGTTTCAAACCACACTTTTCAAGCAGTCAAGGGCTCAACCAACGGATGGAAAATTTTTCTAACGCGCTGCAGCTGGGAACTGGAACGTTTTCATCCTCTCCTTCTCCACGCGTTTCCTGCCAGGAAACCGAGGAGGAAGAGGGAGGCCTAAGAACTGACCTGACACGAGTTATTCAAGAGGACATAATTTTTAAGCATCATTTTTATTATTTAAATCTGACAGGAACAAGGGCAAGTTCTTCACCCAGAAGCCCCACGAGATTCTGTTGAATGAAAAACCGTGTTGATTGCCAAGCAGCTAACTCTGGTTCACGTAAACCAGCCCCCAAACTTGTTTTGAACTTGCATTGCACCCGCATTCGCTGTACAATTAAAACAGCCCTATCAGTATTCCTATTCCGAGAATATGGAGATGAAGAAAAAACAAGAAATTCTGGTAGAGGTTGTATTATATAAAATACTGACTTACATAATTGCACTTGGCTTTTCAAGTCCTGGTGCTCTAAATGCAAGGGTTGATTCAAGTTCCTCACCCTGTGTCCCCCCAAAATACAATTCTAAGACTGGTTGGAGATGTTAGTCTTCAATTTGAGGAAGATTACACGTTTTGGAAACAAAATAACTTTAAGGGACATAACTTCAGAGATCTTCACTGCAATATTTTTTCCAAGAGTTAACAGGTTTGAGTTCATACACTCCTTCCTCCCCATTGCCTACCCACTCCTAATGAGGTGCTAAAGAATAAGAGAAACAGCAAATGATGGACCACTGAAACGGAAAAAAGAGAAATGAAAAATACAAACTGAAAGAGCAAAATTACAAATTGGAAGAGGGTTGACTGGGCCAATGACATCCAAATGACACTTTCACATACTTATAGCAATATCTGCCAACTACAAAAAGAAGCCACTTTCCTGTCATGGAAATGGTATTCAGAATCAAACGATTATGGAGAAATGGGGAGAAAATGGAAACAAAACAGTGCTCTTAAGATGCCAAAGGATAGACCTTTGTATCCAAAATGCATCCAAAACATGTCCAAAAATGAATTAAAAGGCAATCATTTCTCTAAAGGACTTAAGGGCTGAGAAGGAACTTTTTAATGTCCTTCCCTTTTTTCTTGCGGTGATATGCCCTTGCCATTACCTCAAGGAAGTTGGTTGTATAATATACTTTTCTAGTGTTTTTTTCTTTCCCAGTATCGAAAAAGCTGTCATTTTGTTGGCTCAATGACGAGTGGTTTAATGTGTAAATTGTGTACACAGGCTTTAAAAGGTGCTTTGATCTTCCTGATGGGTTCAAGGCGGGTGATTTTTTTTTTTTAATTCCCACTTTGAATAATGGGCTTTTTTTTTTGTTTTCTGTTTTTTTCAGTCAGCAGTAATAAACATTTTCATTGTGAACACTGATATCTTAACACTGGTACCAACTGTACCAAAACATAATTCATGTAGCCTCCAGCTTTTCAATGGGTAGTGTTCCAAAAGTTTATGAGTAACTTATTTGAAATAGAAAACATTTTCTATTTACTCCATAATGAAACTATAATGAAACTATTCCTTCCTGATCTCCACTTTTCCTCATTGTCTTTGGAAACCTCATTTGTTAAGAACAATTTAGTCAGAATTGAGAAAACAAAAAGCAGACCAAAAAACAAACAGAAGAACAATTCAGTCCCTGGGCAATCTAACCTCCCCCATTGGCTACAAACTAATCCCAACACAATGGAGCCCACTCACCCCACGTTTGCACACTTAAAATGCTGTAAGTGACCTTTCAAAGTACTGAGGTAATCAATTGCTGATGAGAAAAGTGTGGCAAATTTGATGCTGCATGAACTAGCTTGTTAGAGTGTAAACAGGTAGAAGGTTTAGTAATGTGTATCCACAATTTTAAAGATGCCACTTCAATAATCCCACTAAAGATCAGTGCCGAAAACTATTTAAAGTGTTCTTATGCATAAAGATACTCATTGCAGGGTTGTTGTTTTGTTTTGTTTTTCATAATGAAAAGGAATAGAAACAATAGGGAAAATGGAAAGTATCCAACATAGATGAATAGTTATGGAAATTATGGAATGTTATGTTTAAAAAGACTGTAATAACAGGAAAGTGCTTAAATGAAAAATTGTTTACCAAATTGTATTTACAGTTTTATTGCAAGTGATTTATTCAATTTCTGCTTGCATTAAGACTTGATAAACTGGAATGGATTATGTTGCAGAACTGGAATGGATTATGTTGCAGACTTGATTCTAGCCTGCTGGCTGTTACTGAACACAAGTTTGTGCGCCCAACGCACAGTGAGGCCAAACAAACCAAAACATCAGAGTCTGGAGCAGAGAAAGGTTTATTACAGGGCCAAGCAAGGAGAACAGGTGGCTTGTGCTCAAAAACCCCAAACTCCCTTAGGGGAGTCTTAGGGGAGAAGTTTTTATAGGCAAAAGTTACCTGAAGGTACCATCCTCCACCTGGGTGGGGGCATTAGTTCCTGCAGAACTCAAAGGTATTGTTATGTATATTCCTTGAGGAGGAGCCAGGACCCTGCCCCAAGTCTGCACTATTGTTTCTTTCTTTTTTTTTTTTTTGCTGTACGCAGGGCTCTGACTGCTGTGGCCTCTCCCATTGTGGAGTACAGGCTCCAGACGTGCAGGCCCAGCGGCCATGGCTCACGGGCCCAGCCGCCCTGCGGCCTGTGGGATCCTCCCAGACCGGGGCACGAACCCGTGTTCCCTGCATTGGCAGGCGGACTCCCAACCATTGTGCCACCAGGGAAGCCCCTGCACTATTATTTCTTGACTGCTCCTCCCTTGTTTCTACATCCCCTTCCTTTGCTAATTAGCCAACTCTTTGAATCTGCCCTTTGGAACTCAGGGAAGGTCAAGGAGGCTGAATGAAGCCTATTTCCTACAAACAAGAAATGGGGGACATGGAAAGGATTTGTATCAGGGAGGGCCCCACAGGGTCCTGCTTGGTTTCAGAACTAAATGGTTTATAAGGTATCGTTACTGACCAAACTTGGGTCTGCTCACCTGCACGCAGTAAAGCCAATCGACTGACACCAGGTAGTGGTTGTAACAGGGAAGAACAAAATCTGACTCCATGTTGGATCTGTTTCTTTTATTTGACCTTTGCTTTCCATTGCTTTTGTTCTATCTATAGCTATTGGCATACATAATGGCCTGCCTTGGGAAACCCTGCCCCTCTGCCTGAATGTTAAACTAAAGTGCCTTTGTTCAGCTCACAGGGAAGCACCCTGACCCTGCCCACCTGTGAATGGCTGCAGAAAAGAAGAAATTAACATATCCCCTCCCCGAGGCTGGCCAAAACCAGGAGATATTTTGCAAGACTTACGGCCTTTTTACTTTACTTCCTCATCCCCTCCCCTCTCTGTTCTATAAAAGAAACTAGCATCCAGACACTGATAAGACACTCTAGGACACTAGTCTGCCATCTTGGTCAGCCGGCTTTTGGAATAAAGTCTCTACTCTTTGCCTCAACACCTTGTCTCCCGATTTATTGGCCTGTCATGCGGTGAGCAGAGTGAGCTTGGACTTGGTAACATGGTGAAGGAAAGTGCAGCATTTATTGTAAGGTGCCATACAAGTAGTCCAAGACAGCTAATGCTCAAAAAGCCCAAACTCCCCAATGGGTCTCAGCAAAACATTTTAAAAGGCAAGGTGAGGGAGGAGGAGTCCCAGGGTAAGTGATCAGCTCGTGCACAGTTCTCTGATTGGTTGATGGTGAGGTAACAGGGGTTAACATTATCAATCCTTAGGCACCAGTAGGTCTGGGGACTACATGTTCATGGTCATCAAGTAGTTAATTCCTTCCATTTTGTGGGGGGTTTTGCATCTGTAAAACAACTCCAGAAATGTGCAGCAGATACTATTATTTAGGTACTTCAGACAGGAGCTAAAGCAGAGGATATGGGGGAGGGGGTCTGTCCTGGGAAGACACCATAGGGGCCTGCTTGGTCACAGTAGTGATAAAAGAGTACTGGTTAGAAAAATAAGCAAAGATAGCCAGGAAAACGCTAAAGGGAAGAGCAATGAGAGAGGACTAGTCTGACCACACATGAAAATGTAATTTCTTTAAAGTTACGAATTAAAACAGTGTGATACTGGTATATGAGCAGACAGACACACTAAGAGACTGAAATAGAAAGTCCAGAAATAAATACAATATATACCAGGGAATTCCCTGGCAGTCCAGTGGTTAGGACTTGGCACTTTCACTTCCAGGGCCCGGGTGCAATCCCTGGTCAGGGAACTAAGATCCTGCAAGCTGTGTGGCATGGCCAAAAAAAAAAACCCAAAACAAAAACAATATATACCAGAATTGAGTATACAATAAAGGTGGAATCTCAGGTAGTCAGGTAAATATGAACTTTATTTTAAAACTGCTGTTGGAACAACTAAGGCTGATATCTGACATCTGGAGAAACATACAGCTAAATCCATACCTTACAACATGTACCTGGATGAACTCCAAATGGCTCAAATACCTAGATGTAGAAATTAAAATAATAAAACTAATTGAAGAAAACTGGGAAAATTCCTTTATAACTTTGCAGCAGGGATGACCTTTTATAAATGACTCAAAAATTGATAAATTTGGGCTTCCCTGGTGGCGCAGTGGTTGAGAGTCTGCCTGCTGATGCAGGGGACACGGGTTCGTGCCCTGGTCCTGGAAGGTCCCACATGCCGCGTAGCAGCTGGGCCCATGAACCATGGCCACTGAGCCTGCACGTCTGGAGCCTGTGCTCCACAACGGGAGAGGCCACAACAGTAAGAGGCCCACGTACCGCAAAAAAAAAAAAAAAAAAAAAAAAAAAAATTGATAAATTTGACTATATAAAAATTAAAACTTAAGCGTAAAAAAATAAGCAAAATCAAAAGACAAATTGCAAACAGAATAATGTTTGCAATTCTTATCGAAGGCAAAGGACTAACTTCCCTAATATATAAAAGCTCCTTTAAAAGGGAATTTATAAAAGAACAACCACACCAATAGAACAGCAACAGACACATACACAATTCACAGAAAAAAGAAATACAAATGGCCCTAAAACACACAAAATACTCTCAACAACAATTATAATAATTGGACAGTATAATTCTCACTTAACAGATTAATTAAAATTCATAAGTATTACAACAGACTTGATATGTTCATGTGATGCATTCACTTGTGTGTATAAACTTATTCACTGTAGCACTGTCTGAAATAGCAAAAGACTTAAAACAACCCACGTGTCCAGCCTTATTGGACTGCATAATAAACCATAGTGTATCTGCACAACCACAGCTGTAGTAAATAAGTAAATAAAAAAATAAGAACAAAGAATTTATCTATGTCCTGACTTGGAAAGTTCCCTAGGATATATTACTAAAAGTAAAACAGCAAGATGCAGAAAAATGTGCTACCTTTTTTTAAAAAAAACAGCTTTATTGAGATATAATTCATATATCATATAATTTACCCATTTAAAGTATACAATTCAGTGTCTTTTAGTATATTACATTATTAATTTTTTTAATTGTAGTAAATATATACATATATAATTAAAATTTCCATTTAGCCATCTTAAGAATATAATTCAATGGCATTAATTACATTCACAAGGTTGTACAACCATCACCACTATGTATTTTTTTTAACATCTTTATTGGAATATATATAATTGCTTTACAATGTTCTGTTAGTTTCTGCTGTATAACAAAGTGAATCAGCTATACGTATACATATATCCCCATATCCCCTACCTCTTGTGCCTCCCTCCCACCCTCCCTATCCCACCCCTCTAGGTGGTCACAAAGCACTGAGCTGATCTCCTTGTGCTATGTGCCTGCTTCCCACTAGCTATCTATTTTACATTTGGTAGTGTATATATGTCAATGCTACTCTCTCACTTCGTCCCAGCTTACCATTCCCCCTCCCTGTGTCCTCAAGTCCATTGTCTACTTCTGCATCTTTATGCCTGCCCTGCCCCTAGGTTCATCAGAACCACTTTATTTTTAGATTCCATATATATGTGTTAGCATATGGTATTTGTTTTTCTCTTTCTGACTTACTTCACTCTGTATGACAGACTCTAGGTCCATCCACCTCACTACAAATAACTCAATTTCATTTCTTTCCATGGCTGAGTAATATTCCATTGTATACATGTACCACTTCTTTATCCATTCATCTGTCCATGGACATTTATGCTGCTTCCATGTCCTGGCTATTGTAAATCACCACTATGTATTTCCAAAACTTTTTCATCACCCCAAACAGAAACTCTGTAATTATCAAACAATAATTTCTCATTCCTTCTCCCCCCAGTCCCTGGTTACCTCTATTCTCTTTTCTGTCTCTATGAATTTGCCTATTCTAGGTACCTCATAAGTGGAGTCATATAATATTTGACCTTTTGTATCTGGTTTATTTCACTTAGCAAAGTGTTTTCTATGTTTATCCATCTTGTAGCATATATCAGAACTTCATTTCTTTGCGTAGCTGAATAATATTCCATTGTATGGATATACTTGACTTCTCCTCTCAAGCTATAAAGGTCCTAGATGTCACCTTCTTCCAAGATAAGGCTGTTTCTTATACATAGAAAATCTGTTGTTTAGTGTAGCCACCTTGATTTTTTTTAATTTTTAAAAAATTTATTTTATTATATTTTTTATTTTTGGCTGCATTGGGTCTTCATTGCTGTGCACAGGCTTTCTCTAGTTGTGGTGAGCAGGGGCTACTCTGTGTCGTGGTGCACAGACTTCTCATTGCGCTGGCTTCTCTTGTTGCAGAGCAAGGCTCCAGGCATGCGGGCTTCAGTAGTTGTGACACATGGGCTCAGTAGTTGTGGCCCATGGGCTCTAGAGCACAGGCTCTGTAGTTGTGGTGCACGGACTTAGTTGCTCCATGGCATGTGGGATCTTACCAGACCAGTGATGGAACCTGTGTCCCCTGCATTGACAGGTGGATTCTTAACCACTGTGCCACCAGGGAAGTCCCTGTAGCCACCTTTATTAATTGATTATTTTGGCTAGATTTTCTGGATAACTTGCTGCAGCTTCTATATCAGCAGTTGGTTTTTCACCTTGCACTTTTATGTAGTGGAGATGGTTTCATTCCTTAAACTTCATGAACCAACCTCTGTTAGCGTCAAACTTTTCTTCTGCAGCTTCTTCACCCCCTGTCAGCTTTGTAGAATTGAAGAGAGTTAGGGCCTTGCTCTGGTTTAGACTTTAGCTTGAGGGAATGTTGTGGCTGGTTTTATCTTCTATCCAGACCACTGAAGTTTTCTCCATATCAGCAATAAGGCTGTTTAGCTTTCTTATCATTTGTATATTCACTGGAGTAGCACTTTTAATTTCCTTCAAGAACTTTTCATTTGTATTCACAACTTTGCTAACTATTTGGTGCAAGAGGCCTACCTTTTGGCATATCTCATGCCTTCCTCACTAAGCTTAATCATTTCTAGCTTTTGATTTAAAGTGAGAGTCGTGGGACTCTTCATTTCACTTAAACACTTAGAGGCCATTGTAGGGTTATTAATTGTCCCTATTTCAATATTGTTGTATCTCAGTTAATAGGGAGGCTCAATATGAGGGAGAGAGATGGGGGAATGGCTGGTTGATGGAACAGTCAGAACACACACAACAATTATAGATTAAGTTCATCATTGATTTGTGGCTCCCCAAAGCAGTTGCAATACTAACATCAAAGATCACTGTTCAGGGCTTCCCTGGTGGCGCAGTGGTTGAGAGTCCGCCTGCCGACGCAGGGGACACGGGTTCGTGACCCAGTCCGGGAAGATCCACGTGCCGCGGAGCGGCTGGGCCCGTGAGCCATGGCCACTGGGTCTGCGCGTCCGGAGCCTGTGCTCCACAGTGGGAGAGGCCACAACAGTGAGAGGCCCACATACCGCAAAAAAAAAGATCACTGTTCACAGATCACCATAACAAGCATAATAATAATGAAAAAGTTTGAAATACTGTGAGAATTATCAAAATGTGACATGGAGACATGAAGTGAGCAAATGCTGTTAGAAAAATGACACCAATAGACTTGCTCGAGGCAGGGTTGCCACAAATTTTCAATTTGTAAAAAAAAAAACGCAACAACTGAGAAGCACAATTAAGCAAAGCACAATAAAACAAGCTATGCCTGTATTTCTAGTAGTTTTAATTACATATACTAATTAGAATTCTTAACCCTTAGAAACCTTAATTGATAGTGAAAACTAAGTAAGCACTTGTGAACTATCTGTTACACCAGCATTCTCTATATTGGCAAATTTACAGATACATTTCATAATTTCTAGAAGCATGTTCTTCCTCATAGTAAATTTTTCAATGAGTTACAAAACATGTTTATTGAAAAACCCAAATATCTTTCATTCCTTTGTAAAAAGCAAAAGTAGATAAACCTTTGTTCAGTGATTAATATTTCAATATTTAATCTTATTTGGAAATAATCTGTATACTCAATGAACATCCATCATTTAACTTAACTTAGTCTCGCTCTAAGGTTTCAAGTTACCAAAAAGATTTTAGAAACTATTTTTAAGTAGACATACCATAAAACATAATTGTTGTAGAAAAGTTAATTTATAAACTTTTATCTTAATTACATTCATTTAATTCACTTGTTCTTAACAATTATGTTTAGATTACTCATAAAAATTTCATGAGACATTGAACAGATAACCATCATCTTAAGTTTTTTTGTTTCTTGCTAATGAATTCTCTAACAAGGATAACAAGAACTTATTTTACTAGTGAACTTGGGTAGAATAAAAGTTCTGTGTCTGCATTATATTAAATGCTGATAACTCTGAAGACATGCCTATTTTAATCAAATCAACAAACTTAAACCAGCTTTTATTTACTTAAGATTGTCCCAGATCACATGAACTTGAAAAACATTTGGGTTAGTTTCTATATTTTTGGGAGTTTTAGGCATACTTAATTTATATAAGTATTCTTTTTCTTTAAGCCAATTAAATAAAGTTCACAAATTAATTTTGGCAATACCATCCAGAGGTGGAAAAATCACACATCTATAACATATCTGTCCATCTATCTATCTATCTGTCTATGTATCTATCTATCTGACATACAGAAACAAAAAGACAGATGCAAACAGAGATGTTATAGCTTTTGCTGTAAAATTTTAGCCATTAGACACGTACAACAATGCAAAACTCACTTTTAGTTTATAAAAGAACAGTTGGGTCCGAATTGTGTTTTTGGCAGATGGCATAAGTTAAAGTTACCTGCTCAGATGGCTAAAGTTTTTTACTAATATTAATGGAGAAGACATTTAAGATTTTCATTCTCTGGTATCCAAAAAGCCCCTCTTTTTTTCTTTTCTTTTCTTTTCTTTCTTTTCTTTTTTCTTTCCCCTTCTTATTACCTCCATGTAGTTGGCATTTCCAAGAGATGGCTCTGGGTTCCTAGAGAAGACAAGGTAGAATATTTACATCTCAAAGGCACAGAAGAAGGATGTAACTTTCTCCAAGAAGGATTTTGTTTCCCAAGTCCAGATCTTTTATAATATCTACAAGCCTTTTGAGATGAATAGGGGAGGTTTGGGGGTTGGTAAAAAGGGTAGATGGGCTTTAAATTGCTTTTAGGGCTGCATTTCTGTTCTTATACTCAATTAATAAGACAAGAAGAGTTGTTTTTAATTCCTCAAAGAATTGGGTTGCAATCTGAGTGATATAAGGGGCTGATCCAACTACATTCTCTTCAATTTGCTTCTTTACATCAGGGAGATTTCCAACTAAGATGGAAATCAAAAGTTTCCTATCAGGGACTTCCCTGGTGGTGCAGTGGTTAAGTATCCTCCTGCCAATGCAGGGGACATGGGTTTGATCCCTGGTCCAGGAAGTTCCCACATGCTGCAGAGCAACTAAGCCTGTGTGCCACAACTACTGAGCTTGTGCTCTAGAGCTCATGAGCCACAACTACTGAGCCCACGCGCTGCAACTACTGAAGCCTGCACACCCTAGGGCCCACGTGCCGTAACTACTGAGCTCACATGCTGTACCTACTGAAGCCCACATGCCTAGAGCTCATGGCTAGAGAAGCCACCACAATAAGAAGCCCGCACACCACAACGAAGAGTAGCCCCTGCTTGCCGCAACTAGAGAAAGCCTGCATGCAGCAACAAAGACAAAAAAAAAAGATTCTTGTCTTAATCAACCAGTATGTAATTTTCTGGTCTACCTATCTTAGGGTAGAAGGTCTAAAAAAACAGTTCCTATCAAACTCTGAATATCAGCTTCCAATATGGCCAACTTCTGACCATAGAGCTACTTAAAAAAAATTCTATCAAACATCTTATCACTTTCAGTCAGGACAAACAGTAAATATCCCTGGAAGTGTTGAACAACATTTTTTTTTTCCTTTTTCTTTTAAACCAAAGGCATATATATCAAATAACTCAAAACCAAAACCAATTAGCCCTTTATGACTTACCCATGGATGCAAGAGGTGTCCCCACCCCATATAGAGTGCAAAAGATACTATCACCCCAAGATCTAGGGCCATGCCCAAAGACAACCAAAAGAAAGATACAGACAATTCCCCTGAGAGCTGGCAAGTCAGTAACATGCTAGCTGCAAATGGGGTGCAACCCACATTCTGTCTGGCCATACTTTCATTGCCCCCAACCTGACAGTTGAGCCACCTGCATATGCAGAACCAAAACTCTCCATGCCCTGGGCAGGCAGAAAGCCAAGCCAAGTTCTCAGAACATACAATGAGAAAAACAGGAGAACAGTGGCTGTCCCTGGGAGGGAAAAGCTCAATAACTAATAGGTTTCCCAAAACCAAATTTTAACCAGCATCACAATCCAAAGAACTAAGTCTTACAAATGCTTTTCTCCTGCTAATCTGAATTTGGAGAGGAAGGGACAACATGAAATTTTTACCTTTCTCTCTTGACTGGGAACTTCAGACAGACAGCTGACTTTGGTAAGAATTCTTACCCTTCACTGGCTTCTTCCAGTTTTCCAGGATTCCATCTGCAGGCTCTGAAGCAAGTAGTGTATCTCAGTGGGTCCCATCTGGGTTGCCAAAACTGTGGGGGGAGGGGTGGGATAATTTTTCTCTAGCACTCTAGGTTCTTGTGTGAGACCCCCTGTAATAAAAAGATTAACAGGAGAAAAAGAGAAGTTTAATAAGGTGTATATACCTCATGTACACATGAGAGATACCCAGGAAAACTGAGTAAAATCCTCCAAAATGGCCTAAGCCATCACCTCAAATACCATCTCCGGCTAAAGACAAAGGAAAGATGTTGTGGACTGGGGAGGTCAATTATAGGAAGTTATCAGGAAAAGCACAGTAAACAAGGGGAAGTTTGTTATGCAGATTCAAGTCAGGTGCCTCCTCCACTGAGTTTCTTGTGATTTAGAGTCATCCTTCTCTTTTAGGTACAGAGAGGAAGATACCCCTACAAATGGAGATTTCCCTTATAAATGTAAATTTTCCTTAAAAAAGGGTAAATTCTACTCTGCTTTCAGAGTTTCTCCTGTGTCTGCAGCCTCTCAAAAATAATCAGATGAAAATAATCTTTAGGCCAAAGAGGCATATTTTGAAGGGGCATATTCTGCTATTCTTCAATAAATAAAAGCTGTTGAGGATAAGGAACAGGGTAGGTAGATATGGGAAGTAAGACTTCTCATTAGGTATAACTTTTTATATTGTTTTTAATGTTTGACCATTTTAAATTTATTGCCAAAGCAAAAAATTCAAGTCTTATGATGTTCTAAATTTACTTACAGCAAGAGGCTCATTAATAAGGTAGAAACCTACATATGTGGAAGGGTGAAGGGGCAAAGTAGACATGACTCATAAGTTATCCACTCTGCAGTTAGTGAACTATTTCTATAAGTCCAAATTGAGTAAAGAATAATTTAGTTACTTAATTCATTCTTTCAAACCATGTTTATTAAGTTTTTCCTTTATGCAAAGGACAGGAATGTCAAATTATGTTGATTATTTTTTACCTTTAATGTTTATATTAAAATAAGGATAGTTGTAAATAGCACACAGCATTACTAATAATATTGTTAGAAAAAAATTCAACCAAGTAAATCTGAAGATCTAATTGGTCTTATTTAATGATTCATCCCACTTAGCAACTAGAAGTACACTCAGAGGTGTTGTACAAAATGGGAGGTTTTTATAGGAAGAAAGGTGGGGCAAGGGAGCTATTAGCAAAAGAAAAGAAAGGATTATTTTTAGGGCAAGACCTCTCCTTTTGGGGAAAAGGGAATTGCAAGGGTTTTATCATGCAGATTGCCTCTTCTTCCTCTGGGGGATGGAGAGGGCCCAGCTGGCAGATTACCTCATTGGTGCTGACCAGAAAATTACATGCTGGTTGATTAAGATTACATTTGTGGTGAAGGTGGGAATGGCAATTAGTTTAGGTATTAAATCTAGGTTTGGTTTCATGGGCTTTAGTACAAGTGATGCCATTTTGGACCTATGGTTTTTCTCTTTAACAATGCTATCTCTCTCTTTTTCAAATTACAGTATCCCGGGATGTAAAATAAAATAATCTCCATAGGAGAACAGTGGTTGAAGAAAGTCAATTGCACGAGGAAATAAATGAAATAAAAAATAAAGCCAAATTTCCCTGGTTCTGTCTGGAGTAGATAGCCTTGCTGGAGAAATTAAACTCACACTGTCTCATACCTCCTTCCAAAAATGTCGGGTTTTAATGGCCCAGGAGCAGGAAAAGGAGACTGGGAAGCCATCTTCTTTTATTGTAACCAGAAAGGCTGAGAGCAAGAGAGAAATCATTCATTTTTCAAAGAAAAACACAGAAGAAGACAAGGTTCATGATAATGTCACCCAATCATTTAACAAAAGGAAAATGAAAGCAGCACTCTTCTCAGATCAGTAAACATGCTATTGTTAAAAAGTATAAAGAAGAGAACATTTTTCACATGAGTCAGAGATGGTGGAGTAAGGAAATAACTCTCAATCAGATATGAATCCTTAAAGTCATAGACAAAATTTGCTGCAGCACCTGGCTAATCAGAGGCTATACAAAGCTTGTTTGTGGGTCCCGGGAAAACTCTGTCTGTGGCTTATCTTTTCTGGCTAGTTTCTCTATAACTCAACACACTTCCTCAGGGAACTAAAAGCAAGCATGTGACCAGCACAGTCAGCCCTGAGTATATCAGGAGACAGGAAAGCTGCCAACAGCCCCATTCTCTGATGTCAGTCTTCCTGCCCCTAAGCAGATTTCAAAATAACATTTCTCACTCCAGAATATCTAGTGCATTCTGACAGTTCATGGAGCGGTGGAAGTGGGTCTGTTCTTTGAGGGTGTTTTGAGAGTACATCTCTTGCACTGAATTTTGAGACCCTACATTCAATGGAGAAACACCCAGAACATCAGACCATTAAAAACAAACATAAGAGACAAAACAAAAAAAGACCAGCCTTTTCAGCAATCTGCTATGCCATAATCACCTGGCTGTGTCTCCAGGGCTAGGAGCTAAATGGGATCATACCCCACCTGTGGCAGGCAGCCAATTCATTTCCTCTGGATTTGAACCCTTCCCCAAATTAGAGTGCGCGCATGCATGCGTGTGTGCGTGCGTGCGTGTGTGTGTGTTTTTAAGCCATTGTCATCTGCACTGGGAAAACTAAGTATTAAGAAGGAAGTTTGTCTAAAGACCGATATAAACCCAGAGTCTTTGTTTCACCTATAGTTGGATCCAGATAGTCCACAAATGGAGGTGGGAGAAGGTGGGAGGGTGGGAGGGAGGGAGGAGGAAGTTGAGGTGTGCAGGTTTAGTCTCTCAGTTGAAAAGTTATATTGGAGGAAATGCAGATCCCTCAATTTTATAAGGTGCAGTTAGTAGAGTTCATTTCTATCTTCTCATACTCATAATTATTCTAGCATTAGATGAATTTTGAAAATCATTTCAAGCATTAAAAAAATATCTAACTTAGTGCCATTATGCTTTACTTTCTTATAACAAGGTAGTTAGCAGCTTGTTTTTTAACAGATACTCTACTTTCGTGGCGGGGGAACTTTGTTTCTTTTTGCATAAAAAAGATTTCAAATGTTGACATGCAAGATATCATTCTTGTTATCATTGAAAAATATAAACATACCAATCTTCTGATTTTAAAAAGCTATTTTAAAGCAATTTTAGAGTTGTTTTAAAACCATTTTGAAGCTATTGTATAGGATTTAAATGACTGGGTGAAATGGGATTTTTATCTTATTTATGATTTTCTCTATTTTCCAAATTTTCTATGACATTTTAAAAAAAATTTAAAGCAAAGTTCATGTTCCTATAATTTAACAGTTATACAAGGATTGTTGCAAAGAACAGCAATTCCCCAGTCCCACAAGCCCGTATCTCCAGAGGCAACAATTTTCAACTCTTTTAACTGACTGTATTTACCCCGATATTTCCAAATATTCTTGATTTTGTAGTTTCAGGCCCTACCTATTGACTTCCCTCTTTCATACAGGCATGACTCCCATTCCACTTATGGCCATTCTGTCAATATAGTCACATTGTCATTTTGGCTAGATCAATTAGGTATTTACATCCCTATGACTATATAAGTCCTGCTGACCACTGAACATGTTGTTTTGTATACAGAAGATTATATTTTTTGCTTTACAATTTGAAGGAAAAAAAATAATTTACACTGGTCACTTTGGAAATGTAGGTATTTCATCTGTATACTGTGTTACTCAAAGACTGGGAATTTGAGAGAGCTTTTTGTCTGACCATCCATCCGGCACATTGCTGGCACTCAGTATATAGCTGTAGAATGAATGATTAAACACAGGCCTTCAAGTGACAAGTTCAGTCTGTTCAAGACACTGATTATTTGACAAAGGTACACTATGTGAACAAGCCATTTGAAATCATCGAAATGGTCTTTACTGACATTATAGCTGTGTCAAAGACTTTTTTTTGTTGTAATCACATTCCTCGTTTCCCAAACTCATGTGGGCAACTTTCCCCTCACCAGAGAGCATATTTCAGTATGGAAAAGCAGGCTTCTAGTTTTTTACATACTGCTCATTTCTTCCCACATGGTGCCAAAAAACCACGTGATTTAATCACACACAGAGCTTTTGATTTTCTTGCAACACAGCCGAACTCTGGTGGTTTGGTTGTTTCCCACGGATTATTTTCTATAAATACAGGAGGGTGTGGTTTGGCATCAGGTTGAACCTGCTCCAGGTACACCCCTCCCACTTTGCTAGGCTACATCGTGGCTCATCAAATAACCACTAGTGAGCAAAACCTCTCTGCTCCTATAGTATGACTTATCAGTTAGAACCCGAGCAAGCTGTCATGCAGCCCTTCCTCTTCCTATATGTGCTGCATATTTGCTAAGCACTGAGTCATACTTGACACTTCAGTGGTTTCCCCTCACTGTAAAACAAAATACCAACCTAGTACGTGATATTATTTTTACCAGTAGCGAATCTGCTTTTTCTTCGAGCATCATATGTATCATCAATTTTGAACTGGCTTTTATAAGCTTCCAGAAGTAATGTGATTTATGTGTGTGTTGGCCACAAGACAGGCAACTTTGAATTGTGCCTCTTTAGGTTGGTCTTTTCTCTATCTTGAGGTATAAAATTCATAATTTATGTAATGGGAAGCATTATTTTATGCTTGCCTTGAAGAAACACAATAAATTTACCAGGGAGGTCACTCTGATTTGAAAAATGACAAGAGTTTCAATGTCTTCATCCCACTATTTAACAAAGTTACATAATAGACTGTGTCCTGGGGAGGTTTAAACAGATCACAGGTCCAATAAAATCCAATTTTCAGATATTGCTCATTATAGTTCCAAATCAAACTTTTCTTTTTCACCTACTTGTCAGAAATCATCAGTAACAGATTCACTTGTACTGGCATTTGCAGACTCACAGTAAAAATTAAATTGGAGCTTGTTGATTATATTTATGACATTATTTTAAGTTGGAGCATTTATATCACTATTTTCATCGAACCACTTGTGAGTCATTGACCCATTTATATGAATTGTGGATCGATATAATAGTAACTATGAAAAAATGCAAAATTTAAAAATGTACTCAATAGCTTGGAAACAATGCGAGATAATATTAGCCAAGCCCCAAAATGCTGTTAACTTAATGTCAGCAGTGATGAACCAGCTAAAATGGTACTTGCAGAATATGTTTATCCAAAGATATACAACTTCAGAAACTGAAAGGAAGCATGCCTGAAGCCAGATTTAGGGACTGGGTCCTCACCACTGGTTAGTGGGAGAATGAGCACACTATGAGCACAGTAAAAGGACCTAGACCCTTCGGCTACCCGCTCCTTGTGTTAAGGTCTAGCTTTTCCCCACTACTTCGTCTAACAGCCTTTCATCACAATGTTAACAACTGTCAAGCCAACAGGGTACCTTAAACATTGCTGAAAAGTTAACCTTTTGGAAGGATCTGCTCAGACATCTTCCCTACTCACCACTCTTCCATCTCCCACCTATACTAAAAAGGCAATGCTCATTAAGAAAATGCAGTTGACTGGAGATTATCATACTAAGTGAAGTAAGTCAAAGACAAATATCATGATATCACTTATTTGTGAAATCTAAAAAAAATGATACAAATGAACTTATTTACAAAACAGACTCACAGACATAGAAAACAAACTTATGGTTACCAAAGGGGAAAGGTGGGAGGGAGGGACAAATTAGGAATTTGGGAGTAACATATACACACTACTATATATAAAATAAACAACAGGGACCTACTGTATAGCACAGGGAACTATACTCAATATTTTGCAATAAACTATAATGGAAAAGAATCTGAAAAAGAATGGATATATGTATGTATCACTGAATCACTTTGCTGTACACCTGAAACTAACACAACATTGTAAATCAACTATACTTCAATAAAAAATAAATTTAAAAAAAAGAGAAAGAAAATGCAGTTGACCCTTGAACAATACCGGTTGGAACTGCATGGATCCACTTATAGGGTGACATTTTTCAATGGTAAACACTACAGTACTACACTGTCTGTGGTTGGTTGAATCCCTAGATGTGGAGGAACCTTGGATATGGAGGGCCAACTATAAATTGTATGAGGGTTAACCCCTGCTGTTGTTCAAGGGTCACCTGTGATAGGATCACTGTGAAAATAACAATTAACCTTACATTTCAAGTTTGATGAAAGTGGATGAACAAAATTGTTTCAGGACTTTTTCCTCTGAAGCCCACCTCCCCATCCACAGACCCACTCCCCACTCCCTCCTCACCCCTCCCTCCTCACCCCGTTGTTCCACAGGGATCTTTAGTGGCCTACAATGCACAGCTTTAGAAGCATCGCACTATAGTGTTTTAGTTTTTACTTTTCTCATTTTCCTTTTCTTCTTTCTTTTCCCTAAGTTAAAGTAGACAATATAGACCATAATGAGATATGTGAAGAGACTGTTAGAAGATTTAGGAAGGTTCTCTTTGAGGGAAAAGAGGAAGTTAGTGAGCAGCATGTCAAGGGATTATGGAGCTGACAGGAAGGATGCTTATAGAGGATGCCCTCTATCTATTTCCCAATCACAAGTGATAGAAGAACCTCAGAGGTAACTCAGTTCCATCTCATTTTACAGATGAAGAACCCAGTTTCTGAGGATTTTTTAAAGTCATGTGATAAATGTCGTAGATTGTTACATTAATGGCCCCCAATGAATCACATCTCCTGATATCCAGGTTCTAGTATAGTCTCCTCCCGCACTTACTCTGGGTTTGATCAGGTGACTTGCTTCAATCAATTGGACATTAGCAAATGTGACACAAGCAGAGGCTTGATCAGCCTTCATGGACTGGGGCGTGCTTTCTTGGAACCCTGATATCCCTGTGCTGAATTATCATGCTGTGAAGAAGCTGGGATGAAAGGCCACAGGGAGATGAGTCCAGGGGCTCTCGTCCACAGCCCACAGCAAGGACCTGACATGTAAATGAGGCCATCTTGGACACGGCAGCCCCAGTTGAGCCTTTAGTTGACAGCAATAGCATGAGTGACTGAGGACATATCAACGGAAGAACTGACCGGCTAACCCACTGAATCAGGAGCAATAATACATCATTATTGTCTTAATCCTGTAAATTTTGGGCACTTTGCTTCCCAGCGATAGATAGCTGACACAGTGAGTTACTGGCATAGTGAAGACAAGACCCAAAGCCACTTCAGAGAACATAAACTCAGAATTCAGACAAACTTGGGATCAACCCTAGTTCATTCACTTACTAGCGATATGACCTTGGGTAAGTTTTGGAAATTTTCTGAAGCCTCAGTTGTTTCTTCCATAAAATGGGAATAATTATAACTACCTGATGGCATTTTCATGAGGATTAAAAGCATTTACCAGATTATATGAGTAGGGGAGGGGAAAAACATTTAGTGATTAGTAACTCAAAGGGATAGCTATAGCATCTTAACAAAGAACAATTAAATTTGTAGAGAAGGGACAAGACAAAGGAAAAGAGTTTTAAGCTTCCAAGGGCAGCAGACTGTGGGAAGGTAAATATATGGAGGAAATTAATGGAAGATAAGGGTTGTTTCCATCAGGTTTGTTGTATAGATTCCTCTCAGTGTAATCTCTGGGCTGATAAGTGGTTTCACTGAAGGTGATTGAGAGACAGAGTCTGCTTTTAGGCAAATGAAGGGGAGGGCAGAGAGCTTTTCTCCCAGGCATCTGATGTTTCTCAATTGCCTTCAGCTCAAAATTATCCCTATGCCAAAATGGCATATTTTGGGGCAGTATACTGTGATCCCCTACATGTGTATTATGGTTAGAAAAGTGCCTGGCACATAGTAAGTATCCAATTCACATCTGTGAGCATTAGTATTGGAGTATTAGTATTAGTAATCACCCTTGTAAGGTACGTGGCACATAAGTAATAATAAATACATGGTGGCTATCATTACTTCTCTTCTGAACTTTTTCAGTACTCTTCTTGTTTCTATCTCTTGTGCAACTGTTATCATTATGTTGCCATTTGTTATGTACATCCTCTCCTTGCTAGCTTATAAATTTCTTTAGGGCAGGCTGTGTCTCACTCACGTTTGTGTAGACCCTCCATATTGATGTGTTAAATGACTACGTGCTTGTAAAATAGGCCATTGATCATAACGTTACAGTTTCTGTGGCCAAACACTATTATACTGTGAGCAAATATGTTTTAACAGCAGCCTTCCCTACAAGAGAATACAATAGGATTTGGCCTTCTTCTAACGCAATACAAAATACGCACTTAATTAAGTAGATGTTTACTGATATCACTAGCTGATCCAACCAACAGTTGTCTTCCTTCATCAGAGAAGTATAAATTTATTAATTTTCCCTTTTTGTGGCAGTGGAGCTATATTCTAACTATAATGTGGTTTGATGCTTTCTATATTTCTGTCTAATCCAATTTCTATAACAAATACTTCAAATATGGATAGGTAAAAATGTATTTCTCTTTCCTCTAAAAAAAAAAAAAAGATTATACTAGCATACTAATGAAGATAAGTTGAAAAACAGTAGAATTTTAAATCAGAACCGACATTGTATGTCATGTTGTTTTGCTTCTAATGTAACAAGATGTTTTGTGTTTTCAATAAATGCAGACTGCATAGTGACAACAGATGTAGTAAACATAGAAAATACAAAGATACATTTTGTCATCGTGAGTTTCAGACTGTAAACAAATTAAAAGACTCCTATATTTGGCTCCTGAGACGGCAATAGTAATACTTTGCTTATTAGGTTAAAGAATTTTATTCCTATCCAAAGGAAAAATGAATTTAAAACTCAAATACAATGACAAAACTCATATAAACTTGATTCTACACTCTATGCGAGTACATGTAGAAATGTACACATAGCTATAACTACAACCCCAGCAGCAGCTGCAAGATCTTGGAGTCAAGAGACTGGAAAGAATTATAGAAACCCATCCAAAATAAAGGTTGCTTTACAGGGTAACCCACTGAAAGATGGTTTATTTAACTCTACAGCAATTAAAACAAAAACAAAAACAGAGATGGCCCCTGTCCTGAGGAGATTAGAGTCTGAAAAAATGTAAGCATAGATGTCTCAGGTATTATTAATAAGCTATGTCAAAAATTAAACTAAGGTGCTCGCTTTGGCAGCACATATACTAAAATTGGAATGATACAGAGAAGATTAGCATGGCCCCTGCACAAGGATGACACACAAATTCGTGAAGTGTTCCATATTTTTGCACATATATACAATGGAATATTACTCAGCCATAAAAAGGAATGAAACTGAGTTATTTGTAGTGAGGTGGATGGACCTAGAGACTGTCATACAGAGTGAAGTAAGTCAGAGTGAAGTAAGTGTGCTAACACATATATATGGAATCTAAAAAAGAAAGAAAGAAAGAAAGAAAGAAAATGGTCAGAAGAATCTAGGGGCAAGACAGGAATAAAGATGCAGACCTACTAGAGAATGGACTTGAGGATACGGGGAGGGGAAAGGGTAAGCTGGGACAAAGTGGGAGAGTGACATGGACATATATACACTACCAAACATAAAATAGATAGCTAGTGGGAAGCAGCCACATAGCACAGAGAGATCAGCTCGGTGCTTTGTGACCACCTAGAGGGGTGGGATAGAGAGGGTGGGAGGGAGGGAGATGCAAGAGGGAAAAGATATGGGGACATATGTATATGTATAACTGATTCACTTTGTTATAAAGCAGAAACTGACATACCATTGTAAAGCAATTATACTCTAATAAAGATGTTAAAAAAATTAAACTAAGAACCTTCTATCATTTTAGAATTACATAAATTGTATCACACTGTACATATTGTGCAACTCGCATTTTTCTCTCAATGTTATATGTTTGAGATACAACTATATGTTCCATTGTACAAGTACACTACATTTGTTTATCCATTCCATTATTGATGGACATTTAATTGGTTTATGTGTCCCTTCTTAACTCTGCAATCACTAATGTCAGGAGCTAGAAATCAACCACAGTGTATGCACACCTGAGAAATCTGCAATGTTAGAAAACAGAGCTTTTTATTCCCCCAGAGAGCCACTGGTCACATACTGCCCAGCAAGCTATTGCATATCCTGGTGTTTTTGTGAAGAGTTTCTCTAGATTATAGCACTAGAAGTCAAATTTTTGAATCTTAAAATACTAACATTTTAAATTTTATTATATGTTGTCAAATTGTCCTGGAAAGTGTTTGTACCATTTTGTCTTCCCACCACCAGTGTAAAAGTTTATTTTTTCCAAATTCTCACCAACATTTGGTATTTATTTTTGTCAAACTAACGGGTCTGAAATGGTATCATTGTTTGGCTTTTGTTTGTTATTAACTGCCTTATTGAGATATAAGTGACATAATAGATTGCATTATGTAAAGTGTATAAATTGATGTTTTCATTGATAAGTGATGGCACTCATAAAACCATTGCTGTATCATGACAAGCAATAATGAACATATCTATCATCACTGAACATTTCCTTGTGCTTCTTTGTTTTCCTCCCATTTTTCTTTCCCTGCCCCAAGCCTCAGTCAATCACTGATCTACTTGATATCACTGTTGATTAGTTTGCATTTTCTAGAATTTATGAATAGAATTATACAGTATGTACTCTTTTTTTATCTAGCTTCTTTCACTCAGCATAGTTATTTTGAGATTCATTCATGTTGCTTGTAATTCATTTCTTTTTATTACTAACTAGTGTTTCATTTTATGGTTATACTAATTTGTTTATCCATTCACATGTTCACTGATAATTGGGTTGTTTCTAGCTTTTGGCTTTTACAAATAAAGCATTTATGCACAAGTCCTTGTGTGGACATAAGCTCTCATTTCTCTTGGGTAAATACCTAAGAATGGTGTTACTGGGTCATATGGTAGACATAGTTTTAATTTTATAAAAAATTGCCAAACTGTTTTCCAAGCAGTTGTACAATTCAACATTCCCATCAGCAGTGTATATGGGAGTTTCAATTGCTCCGCATCCTTATCAACACTTGATATGGACAGACTTTTTTGCATTTTAGACCATCTAATATGTAATAGTAACATCTCTTTGTGATTTTTGCATTTCTCTAATGATTAATGATTTTGAACATCTCTTCATGTGCTTATTTGTCAGCTTATTTGTCTTTTTAGGTGACATGTTTGTTCAAAACTTTTGCCTATTCTTTTGTTGGGTTGCTTGTCTGCTTATTATTGGGTTTGAGAGTTCTTTACGTATTCAGAATACAAATTGTTATCAGATATGTGATTTCTAAATATTTTCTCCCAGCCTATGTCTTATATTTTCATCTTCTTAACCATGTCTTTCGAAGAACAGAAGTTCTTAATTTTGATGAAGTACAATATATCTTTTTTTTTTCTTTTTTGGATTGTGCTTTTGTACTGTATCTATGAAAGCTTTCCTTCATCCAAGATCACAAATATTTTCTCCTATTTATCTGCCAGAGGGGGGAAAAAGATATATTAGGCGGAAGACAGCGGAAGAACATCTTTAAAGTACTGGAATATTATATCAATTGAGAATATCTGTCAAAAGCTAAGGCAAATAAAGACTTTTTTGAACATAAAGACCTGAAAGAATTCATTACCAGCAGATCTGCACTACGAGAAATGTTAAAGTCCTTCAGGCAAAAGGGAAATAATACTAGTTGGAAAGTTGGATCTACATAAAGGAATGAAGAACACAAAAATCATATATATATATGTATATGTGTATATATATATATATATATATATATATATATATATATATATATATATATATATATATAAATGAGGGCATACTGGTTTTCCATTGTTGCTGTAACAAATTACCACAAACTTGGTGACTTAAAACAACAGAAATGTATTCTTTTACAGTTCTGTATATCAGAAGTCTGACACGTGTCTCACTGAGCTAAAATCAAGGCACTGGCAAATCTGTGTTCCTTTTGAAACCAAGCAGGGCCCTGTGGGGCTCCTGGGCACAAAAGCCTTTCTGTGTCCCCCATTTCTTGATTACAGGAAATAGGCTTCATTCAGCCTCCATGACCTTCCTGAGTTCCAAAGGGCAGGTTCAAACAGTTGCTAATCAGGGAAGGGACGGGATGCAGAGACAAGGGAGACAAGGGAGGAACAGTCAAGAAACAATAGTACAGCCTTGGGGCAGGTTCCTGATTCTCCCTCAAGGGATACACAGAACAATATCTTTGAGCTGTTTTGCAGACACTGAAGCCCCCACCAGGTGGGAGAAGTTAACTGTCTGCTGCCCACAATCAGTAAACCCCAGACTGGTTGGAACCAGAAGGTTGATGATGCTGACTGCCACCTACCTCACCACCAACCAATCAGAAGAATGTCTATGAGCTGACCATGCCCTCCTCTTTGAACCATTACTATAAAACTTCTCACTACCTCCTCCAAGTTGGGACACACAGTTTTGAGGGCATTAGCCCTCTGTGGCCCCCTCTGCCTGGCAAAGCAATAAAGTTATTCTTTTCTACTTCACCCAAAGCTCTGTCTCTGAGATTTAATTCGGTGTTGGGCTACAGAGGCTGGATTCAACTTCACTGTTGGGGGGGCTCTAGGGAAGAATCCATTTCTTCTAAGAGCTAAGGACTACTCTTAGCTCTTAGAGTTTTCAGTCCTGGCATATAACCCCCTACATCTCAGAATCTTCTCACACTGCCATTTTTCTGATTCACTCTTTTGTTTCCCTCTTGCACTTCTAAGACTCATGTTAATAGATTGAGCCCACCTAATAATCAGGATAATTTCTCCATCTCAAGGTCCTTATCCTTAATCTCATCTACAAAGTCTCTTTTGCGATGTAAGGTAACATATTCACAGGTTCTAGAAATTAGGACATGGACATTTTGGGGGGGCCAATATTCTGCCAATCACAGTGGTAAACATGAAAGACTCCTTTCTTATTTAAATAACTTTAAAAGATATTTGGCTGTTTAAAGCAAAGATAAAAACAATATGTTATGGGGTTTATAACATGTAAAACTCAGATATATGTCACCAATAGCGCACAACCCTGTAGGGGAGAAAAAGGAATGTAATGTAAGGTTCTAATACTGTATATGAAGTCATATACTGAAAGTATTGAAGGGAGACTGTGACAAATTAAACGAGGTTTCTAATTTTACCTAATATGAGAAATGCACATTGTTGTGCATTTTTCCTTGTATCGTGAATGAGGACTTCTTTAGGTTTCTATCAATGAAAGGAATCTGTAAGGTCAGAGAGCATGTGCATATTCAACTTTACTAGAAATTGCCAAAGTGATTGTATTCATTTATAGATTTGTTAGCAATACATGAGAATTCCTGTTTCATCATGACCTTACTTGGTGTTGCCAGATTGTTTAACTTTCGTCAACTTCATAGGTTAGAGTATGATATCTCATTTCATTTATTAAGCATCTTTTCATACCCTTCTACATGTTTACTTATCATTCAGGTTTCCTCATCTATGAAAGGCCTATTGCTGTGTTTTATTTTTTGTTGGATTTATAGGAATTCTTTATATATCTGTATACTGACCCTCAGTCAGTTATATAGATTGTAAAAACCTTTACTTAGTCTCTGACTTGTATTTTCATTTTGTTTATGGGCACTTTTTTGATAGATTTTTATTTTAATGAAGTCAAATTTATTGATATTTTCTTTGAAGGTTTGTATTTATTTTTATGTGTTGCTGAAGAAAACTTACATTTTCTTTTGAAAGTTTCAAAAGTCTTCTTCTCACATTTAAGCTTTTAATTCACCTGGAATTCATTTTTGTTTAAGGATCAAATTGTTTTTTTATTTCCATTTGTCCCAGTTGCCCCAGTATCGGGCCAGTCTTTTGCTTTTGACTTATAATGTTACTTCTGCTATATATCAAATTTCCATAATTGTTTGGGCCTGTTTCTAAATGTTTACTATGTTCAATCAATCTATTTATCTATCTCTGACTATTAGCACACTGGTTTATTTTACTATAGCTTTGTAATAAGTCTTAATATTTGGTAGGGCAAATCTTACCTCCCTGTTCTTCAAGAGATTTGGGAGTATTCTATAAAATTCATTCATTGCAGACAGGAGAATTTATTCTCTTTATTGTAATGTTCTTTGATTGTAAATGAGCACTTACTTGCTTAAAAAGCATCTGTCAGTTTTCACCACACCTAGAAAAACGTCTAAATCCCTTACCCTGACCCACAAAGCCCTCTGTGATCTTTCCGCAAAACATTCCACCCTTTAGCTCTAGGAGTTTTAGAATTGGGTTGTCAAGTTACAAGTAAATTCATGTTTAGTTTTGTTTAAAATTGTATTTGCATTTGTAGATTTCATCTATTCTGCAATGCCATAGATTGTAAGACACATCATTATTTTATGTGCCACTAAGAAAGAAAAATCACTTCCCATTAAACTATGACATGATGATTTCTTATCATATTACTTTTTATTTTATACTTATTGAAAAATCTCCCTTAGACTTATTTAGATACATACTTTTATTGTATATTTTTTCTTGTCGGTCCATAAAAATGAAAATATAAGTGAAATAAATTGGTTAAGATCTCCTTAAAACTTCTTGGCATTCAGAGTTTGACTTTTCTGAATCACTATAAAACTTCAATATCTGTGTTTTTTCCACACAATAATAGCTTCTGTGCCATCAAGGACATTGGTAACGCAGCATTTATTATAAGAATAGTCCACCCGCTGCTGTTTCTGAAATGTTCTTCCCAGCCACAGTACCAAAACATAATTCAGCTTCACCTACTTTTGAAGTATCTTGCCTTTCTTGGGTCCTTGACTGTTCTTGGCAAGAAATTATGCAGTTTCAGTCTTTTTTCTAATAAAAGAGATTTGTTTCCTTGATATCAAGTTTATGCCTCCTGCTCTGTTTCTGTATCTTTCTGCATGCACAATAAATTTTCATTTTAATGCTGAATAATAATATTACCATTTTAGGACATTTTAAACAGCCATTAAACTCAACACATGTAGTCCAAAAATGCACATAACTCAACTGAAGTGACAAGAATATTAACAGCTATGATGAAAAGTTTATTCATGCTCAGACAATGAGAGCTACTTCACAGTCTATCCTGGGGAACAAGATGTAAGAAACCATTGGTTGTAAGATACATCCCAATCTTAGAGATGCTTTAAAAAGTATGTTTATAATTGATGAACTATGGTCTTTGTAGTAGAATTGTTACCTTAAAAAATAGAGTTATAGAATTCTTAAATATCATAAATGGAGATTTAATATGGGTCTTCTTTTGGTCTTTTAATAATGTTTAGTATTTTTTCTTATAATTTTTTGCTGTTATAAATGCTATATTTTATACAATTGCATTTTATAATTGATTATTGGGTTTAGGAACATTACTTTTGTTTTATATATTGATTTTCTATTCAGTAATCCTGCTAAACCCTCTTACTAACGCTATAGATTTCCTTAGATTTTCTATCCAGATAAATAATGTTGTCTACAAATAACAGCACCATTTCTCTCCCTTGGCAGTCTATGCTTCCTAATTACCTTCCCTTTCTTGTTTCATTGGTTAGGACACTAATACAATTTGGAATAGATGTGGTTATAATGAACACATTTGTCTTGTTTAAAAGTTAATGCTTCTTAAATTTCACCATTAAACAAGAAGTTTCCTCTGGGTTTTTCAAGTTAAGGCCATTCCCTTATATTCCTTGTTTGCTGTAAATTTTAATCCCGAATCAGTGTTAAATTTCGTCATACACCTTTTCTACTAACATGACCATATGGTCCTTCCAATTCACTCTGTTAATGTGAATCCCATTGATAAAATTTTCTGATTTTGAACAATCCTTGCAATCCTGGAATAAAGCCTAGATAGTTGTAATACTTTTTTATGCGGGGTGTCATTTAAGTTGCTATTATTTTATTTAGAATCTTTGAATCCACAATTAGATGTAACATTAGTCTATAATTTTTCTTATACCCCATAAAGTAAATTAGGTAGCTCTCTCTTTTTCTATTTTCTGGTACAGCCTGCATAAAGTGAGTTTTGGGGATTTCATAAAACTTACCTGTAAAACTGTCTTAACCTGGGACTTTGGTGGAGGCATATATATATATATATATATATATATATATTTTTTTTTTTTTTTTTTTTTTTTTTTTTTTTTTTTTTTTGCGGTACACGGGCCTCTCACTGTTGGGGCCTCTCCCATTGCGAAGCACAGGCTCCGGACGTGCAGGCTCAGTGGCCATGGCTCATGGGCCCAGCCGCTCCGCGACATGTGGGATCTTCCCGGACCGGGGCACGAACCTGTGTCCCCTGCATCGGCAGGCGGACTCTCAACCACTGCGCCACTAGGGAAGCCCCAGAGGCAGATATATTTTATTACCAATTAAATTGGTTAGTAGTCTGCTCAAATTTTCTATTTCTTCTTAAATCAACTTTGTGTGTGTGTGTATATATATATTTATTTATTTAAATTACCCACCCCCTTTTTTTTCTTTTTTGTGCCACACCGTGTGGCATGCGGGATCTTATTTCCCCAACCAGGGATCGAACCTGTGTCCCCTGCATTGGTAGCACGGAGTCTTAACCACTGGACTGCCAAGGAAGTTCCTTTAGTTACCCATTTTATATGTTCTTTAATTTATTGGCACAAATTTGCTAACAGTATTACCTTACTATTTTTAAATTTCTACAGTAACTTAATGATAGTTACCTTTTTTTTTTTGCGGTACGCTGGCCTCTCACTGTTGTGGCCTCTCCTGTTGCGGAGCACAGGCTCCGGACGCGCAGGCCCAGCAGCCACGGCTCACGGGCCCAGCCGCTCCACGGCATGTGGGATCTTCCCGGACCGGGGCACGAACCCATGTCCCCTGCATCGGCAGGCGGACTCTCAACCACTGCACCACCAGGGAAGCCCAATGATAGTTATTTTTTAATTCTTAATTTTATTTCACTCATTTTTTCTTGATCCGTATTGCTAGAGATTTGTCTTTATTTTGTAAAAAAATTTTTTCGTAAGTGTTTTGCATAAAAATATGTCTGTTTTCTTCCCCTGGGAATTAATTTTGTAATTTTTCAGTATGTTTATTGTTGTTTACTAATTTAAAAAGTAATGCCTGGTCAATATTTTAAAATTTCAAAAGTAGCTGATGTGTTGAAGGTAGCAAATGACCTACTTGCTTATTTATTATTAGCTTGAAAAGTATGATCTTACAGCACATAATATTTTAACACTTGCTATTATCAGGTATGATATATGTATTTTTTCCAAATAAAGATATCTTACTTAGGGCCAGGAAAGTATTAACCTTAATGATATCAGTTTAAACCTAAACAAAATTAATGAATTTGCTAAGTGTTATTTTGGCTCTAGACATCAACCTCCAATTTGCCACATACATTATATTCAGGATGAATCTTGCACATGCACTGCATATAAAAATTTAACTCTGCTGTTTTAACTTTAGTATACAGGTATGTATATTAAAAGTCTTCCTTTTTCTTGGCTTGGCTTAATAACAGCTCACATTTCACCCTTAAATATATTGGTTTTGATTTTAATCAATTTTGTCTTTATGCCACTACATTTCTTTCATCTTCAGAATATTTAGATTTCTCTGTTTTGGGTTTTGGAGCCCCAGTATACTCTCCATGTACACTGTCCTAGGTTCTTTAGAGCAATGGCCTCAGGTCTTCCTGTTTATGAATCTCAAGCCTCCAGCACAATGCCTGGACCATGACAGAAGATGACATTATCGATAACCACCACTCACTGAGCAAGTGCTATATTCCAGGCATTGTGCCAAACATTTTGTGTGCATTATCAAAATTTGTTGAGATAATAATTACTTTTAAAAAATCAGGCCCTCTTAAATCAAAACCACAATGAGATATCACCTCACACCCATTAGGATGGCCACTGTCAAAAAACCAGAAAATAACAAGTGTTGGTGAACATGTAGAGAAATTGAAACCCTTGTGCACTGTTGATAGGAATGCAAAATGGTGAAGCTACCAAGGAAAACAGTATGGCGGTTCCACAAAAAAATTAAAAATAAAACTACCACATGATCCAGCAATCCCACTTTTGCGTATATGTGCGACATAAGCAGAGTCTTGAAAAGATCTTTGCACACTTGTGTTCATTGCAGTGTTCTTCATAATAACCAAGAGGTGGGAGCAACCCAAGTGTCCACTGACAGATGAATGGATACACCAAATGTGGTATATACATACAATGGAATATTATTCAGCCATTTAAAAAATCCTGTCACATGCTACAACATGGATAAACCTGGAAGACATTATACTAAGGGTAAAAAAACAGTCACAAAAGGACAAATACTGTATGATTCCACTAATTAAGATATCTAAAGTAGTCAAATTCTTAAAAACAGGAAGTAGAATGGTGGTTGCCGGGGACTGAGGGGAGGGGTAAAAGGAGTGTTATTGTTCAAGGGATACAGAATTTCAGATTTGCAAGATGAACAAGATCTGGAGACCTATTGCGTTAAAATGTGAATATAGCTTACGTGAGAAAAATGTTTTTAAAAATGGTTAAGATGGTCAATTTTATGTTATGTGCTTTTTTATACCACAATTAAAAATTAAATCAGGCTTTCTGACTTTAAGGATGAAGAAACAGATTCAGAAGCTTTTATGGTTCATCCAGGGTCAAAGAACCAACTTCAAAGCACAGATGAAGGCTTGAGAGTGCTAGAGCCACAGAATGCTTTCGCTTACTTTAAATTTTGATTTTATTTTCCTTAGAAACTAACAGAATTCGGTACGTGCTAAAAATATCCTCTTTTAGACCTTTTAAAGGGGAAAGTAAACCTTTTCATGCTTATTTTTAGTCAACATGACATAATGATTTGTCTTCTGAAAAGGTTCACTTCTGGACAAAGGCAAAAAATGAATATTTTCAAAGCCAACATTCACTTTCAAATAAGGTGATAAGATAAAAATGAGTGGGTGAGATCATTTAAAATCTTCAGGTATCTTGTATGGTGATTTTTTTTCAAATTGAGGTGTACTTGACATATAACATTATATTATTTTCAAGTGTACAACATAATGATTCGATATTTGTATATATTGCCAAATGACCACCACAATTAGTCTAATTAACATCCAGGGTAATATTTTAAAAAAGAAAATCTAATAAACTGTCTGACATAGAATGTGTGACCTGTGCTGAGGAAATCAAAACATGTTCCTCCACCAGGACTTCAATCTCATTGGGTTTATATTAACCTCTCCCCACTGACTGCAAAGAATTGCTGCTTTATTCTTCCCTCAATGAACTTTTCTAAATCATTTTCCTCCTTCTACCCTAAGGGTCTCTGTAGCTGGACTTTTCTGAACAGTTTTAACTCTTCTGTGAGAGAGAAAGGGAGTAACTCATTCAGTGTTGGAGTAGGTTGACTAATGTTCTCCCAAAGATACCTAGACCTCATCCCTGGAATTTGTAAATATCACCTAATTTGGAAAAAGCAACTTTGCAGATGTGATTAAATCAAGGATTTTGAGATGAAGCAACAACCCTGGATTATCAGGGTGAGACCTAAACGCGATCGCATGTTTCCTTATATGTGAGAGCCAATGAGAGATAACGCAGATACAGCAGAGAAGGTGATGTGAAGATGAAGGCAGAGATTGGGTTGATGTGGCCACAAGCACAGGAATGCCGGCAGCCACCAGCAGCTGGAAGAGGCAAAGAATGGATTCTCCCCTGGAGTTCCCCAAGGGAGCACAGCCTTGCCACATTTCAGATTTTGGTCTCCAAACTGTGAGAGAATAGATTTCAGTTGTTTAATGCCACCAAATTTGTGTTAATCTGTTACAACAGCCTCAGAAAACAAATAAAGGTATATTCATGTGTGTCTGATCACTCTCAGTGTTTACTGAAATTGACTAGTACACATAAGCAGTCCATGTGGAAAAATCATCTATAAAATAAATTATAAAACATCTGCCTGGCTAGAGGAGGGAAAGTCTAGTGGGAATTCATCATCAGAACATCAAAAATCAATGCATGAGGTATTCAGTGCATTTCCCCTGGTCTCACAGAAGTTCCTCTAGCAATGTCTGAAACCACAGGAGCTGTGCTCAGAAGGATACTCAAGAAAACAAAGAAAACGCAGTATGTCTTTCAATCCATTAGGATCTATCAACAAAGGACATGGATGAGTAGCCAGGACGTTATGACAGGCTCCAGAGTTACTGTTATCCATAGAATTTCTGATGCCAAGTACCAGCCTTGGCCGTGTCCTCAGATTTTGAGCTGCATACTTGTCTTCAGTGCCTCTGGAGCTAGCCTTCAGTCTAAGCATTGAGCCCATTAAAGCTGGCCCACGCGGTCTCTGGCTTCACATTATTGTTCTGGAATAGGGTTCTCAGCCTTTCCTGAGTTAGGCAAAAACCATACCCCCTTTGCAAATAATGACCCTGGGAGGTCAGGGACAAATAAGACCTAGAGCTGCCAGATTTAGCAAATAAACATAGAGGACACCCAGGTAATTTGAACTTCAGATAAGCAAGAATAATTTTTTACTATAAGTATATCCAATGCAAGATTTGGGACATATTTATGTTAAAAAATATTTGTTATTTATCTGAAACTCAAATTGAACAGGATATTCTAATATGGAACCCTAATCAGGAACAATCTCAGCCCTCACAGACTTTACACTGTGTTCAGGGGATGAAATAAATGCACAGACTGTGGCGCAGGCCACAGGCTGAGTCTTGAGAGGGGTACCATCCAAATACTAAAGGCCCACTGAGGCAAGAGGTCGGTTCTGCCTGGTGAAAGTAATGAGGCTTGGGGAGGCTGCAGCCATGGAAGGATGAGGAGAATCTGGGCTGCCAGACATGGGTTGAGGTGGTATGGAGGACCTTCAGGCAGCAAGCCCCCGAGTTAGGCTTGGGGGGGCTGGGATGGGGAGATTAGCAGATGACCTAAAAGATGGCAGATGGGGAGAGGGTGGAGAAGGACAAGAGTGACAAGGGTGTTGACCGTGGCCTTGGAGAGGTAAATAGGCTGAGATGAGTAGATGCGGGTTCATCAGTGCTCCCACCCCCCGCCCCTTTTGACTCACTAAGTTACCACAAGACCAAAGGCTTCTGATGTTGTAAAAGAGGCAAACCATCCAGAAACCAATGGAGTCTGAATCTCTCAATAGAGGTGTTAAATTTATGGTATGAGCAAGGCATTAAGGTGGTTCTCCAACTCAAGGTTAGAAGTGAAAGAAGGAGCCACTGTGGAATCTACTCAGGATAGTGGAGTGATTAAGGAGGTGCCATAATCTTTTTTGTTACAGAAGGGATCTCTGAATTGAGAGTCCCTCTCCACAGGAGCTGCAAGAGGAAAATGGGCAAGGAGTGAACTGAAGCAACAAATCTTTTTCCAGCAGTGGCGAGAATCCTTGAAGAGAAAAAGTTCAGGAAGGGGAGGCTGGTACTCCTTGGTGTGGAGAAGGGGAAGTAATTGGAGGGTTATTGCTGACTCATGGACTCTCAGCAAAGGACTTCCTGGGAGATCATCACTTCTCCCCAGTAGTGATGGGGGTGGAGAAACAGGAATCAGGAATCTTGCACCTAAGTCCCCACCTCAGACAGAAATTTTGGCTTGGAGAGAAAGAACTGTGATATGTATCTGGGTTCGGAGGTGGGCAGAGCTGGGAGAGGGAGCTGCCTAGACACTAGCATCTTTAAATAGGGAACATGGAAGCCCTCATCTGAGTCCCTGAACTTTTGAAATAACACTAAGGGTGAGCTAGCACAAGACTTAAAGTCCACAGTTCAAGTGTGCACAGGAACAAGTGCTCCTGATCCGGTGAGATCAGAAAACTATTCATTGCTACCTAAATTCCTTAGATCACAAAAACTATATTTAACTGAAGATGATTTAGTGAACTATAACTATTTACTGAGAGTGGAGAATTGTGTAATGGGGCTTTCTTCAACAAGAAAGCAGAGTATTTTAGAAGGGAGGCTAACAATTTTTCAGTGCTAAACTAAGTGTGGTTATATTCATTCTCCTTTTTAAAAAAAGTACTGAATCTCTGAATATCAGCCCCAATTTCCTTGTTTATAATATATGGTAACATTTAGTCAACTCCTGAATAGCATACATCATTGTCAGATTATATTTTCTCACTTCAGCTCCTACATTTTCTGGGTGTCCATCCAGCCTGATATATGTAAGTCTTTATTTCCCACTGAGGTATACCCAGGAACATTCAGCACTATTGTATCATTTGTTCATGCCTTATACTTAAATTTGTTTGAGATGAGTAGGTGTCTTGTTTGTGCTTTCATTAGGAAGGCCATATGTTAACATAGCCATATGTAGGAGTGTTTCTATTCTTTTAAGAGTTCGAAAAAGGGCATCTCCCAAGAAGCCTTAATTGCATGTCCAAGTACAATAAAAAAGCAAAACAATAACTGAAGTCCTAGACATGCCAAATATCTATTTTATTCCATTTACTTCCAATGTTAAATTTAGGGTCTCAATGCAAAGCAAAACAAAACAAATCAGAAACTAATTTTATTATACAGCTAGACACTCTATATAACCTTGTGCCTGAGAAGACTATAACTGCATATTCTGAACATAATAGCCACTCTGTAAGTCTAATCAAACTATAGATCTTCCTTGACTTACAAAGGACTTATGTCCCAGTAAACTCACTGTAAGCTGAAAATATCCCAAGTCAGAAATTCATTTAATACACCTAATCTACTAAACATCATAGTTTAGCCTAGCCTACCTTCAATGTGCTCAGAACAGTTACATTAGCCTACAATAGGGCAAAATCATCTCACACAAAGCCTATTTTATATTCAAGTGCTGAATATCTCATGTAATTTATTGAATACTGTACTGAAAGTGAAAAATAGAACGGTTGTATGGGTGCAGAATGGTTGTAAGTGTACTGGTTCTTTACGCTCATGATTGTGTGTAATTGACGAGGAGCTATGGCTTGCTGCCGCTGCCCAGCATCATGGGAGTATCACATCACATAACACTAGCCTGGGAAAAGATCAAAATTCAAAGTAACAGTTTCTACTGAATGCGTATTGCTTTCACACCATCATAAAGTTGAAAAATTGTAAGTCGAACCATTGTAAGTTGGGGACCATCTTTATACTCTATGCTGATATAGCAGTCAGACCCCAAAATAAAATTATCAATATTTCCCTTCCATGCAATCAAGAAAAAGAGAACTAAGTGTTAATGTTGAGAAGTGTTTACTGTTTAATTTAATAACTGATTTTATCTTTGGTGCTACTTATAAACATATATAATTTTCCCAAAGTAAGGTTCCATTTAAATACAAAATAATAAAAAGTATTTTTCTTATAACACACATGAAGTTGTTTTTTAAAAACTAGAGGCCCATCCCTTTGAGGATTCTTCAAACTAGATTTTTCTTATTCTTTTTGTAGTTCTTCCCTTTCAAAACATTTATTCCTTACCCTTTAAAAAGAATTTATGCATCTGCTGTTTTGAAAATATTTCAAGGTCTTCTTGGGAATACACATATTATGCTCTCAAATCTTGAAATAGCTAGATTTCTGGAATATATACCAGAATTACCTACTTCTGAAGATCATAAAGTTTTTAATTTCCTCAATTTTTGCATGTTTTCAGTTCTTATGCTCCTGGGTTTCTGAGCATTATAGTCTTAAACTATCACGTTCCTTGCTCAGTATATTGAATTGTGATGTCACCAAGTTAGAGTCATGGCTGAGAAATATCTTCCATATTAAGTCCTTGACTTAAGCCTTTGATATGCTGAGGCTAAGGTTCCTCTGGTCTCATTAAAAGCCCAGAAGGCTGTGGGGTGGAGGCCAAGATTGGTATAAGAGGTGTCTTCCATTAGTGCAATTTTACTGTCATTCAAGTCCTGAAAAAGTTTAAAACTTCTAAAGCTCCAAACATGATGCTTGCTTGTTGATCTAATTTAGAGGGATTAAATGTTTCCAAAGGAGTTTTCTCAAGAATATGCAGATCTATGTCTACGGGATATCTGCTATTGATTAGTATCCCTTGTGTGGCTGCACAATGGTTTATTCAATCAATTTCCTATTGACAGACATGTGGGTTGCTCCCAAACTTTTGTCTGTTCAAATAAACTCAATAAACAACCTTGTGCATACGATTTTCCAAATCTGTTCAGATGTGATTCACATTTGATTCTTAGAAGTGGGGTTGCTGGTCAATATATAAATGAATTGGCATTTTTGCTAGATATTGCCCACTCCCCCGCCCCAACACATATACATTTTTTTAATACCTTAAGCCTCACATACAACTCTTGAGTATGATTTCTATGTAGTGTTCTTCCCCACTCCATAGTGATACTAGAGCACCGTGGCCACTCAGGGGTATAACGTTAGAGTACTCTGGGAAGGACAGGCAGGCATGACTCCCAGTGTGACATAGACAAAACTTGTCTTCACTTCTTTTCTGTTGCTTTCTTCCTCTGTCAGCATCTGTTATGGACTGAATCCTTGTGTCCCCCTAAAATTCATATGTTGAAACCTAACCCCCTATGTGGTGGTGTTAGGAGGTGGGACCTTTGAGAGGTGATTAGGTCCTAAGGTTGGGGTCTTCATGAATGAGATCAGTGCTCTTATAAGAGATACACCAGAGAGCTCCCTGCCATGTGAAGATAAAATAAGAAAACGGCCACCTGCAACCTGGCGGAGGGCCCTTAACAGAACCTGACCCTGATCTTGGATTCACAGCCTCCAGAACTGTGATGAATAAGTTTCTGTTGTTTATAAGCCACTCAATCTATGATACTTTGTTATAGCAGCCCCAGCAGACTAAGACAGTGTCACTCTCTTCAGAGCCTTTGTGAGGCCCCAATGCTTCCCCCACACCCAGGGAACCCTGGTGATGCCTCATCCAGCCCTGCCCTCTCTCCAGTAACTTAGAATGATCCTCTGACTTCATCAAGAAACATCTCTTACTTCCCCCACTGAGGCCTTGTATGAAGATTTAGAAATAATCCACAACATCATGCATTACTGAATGGGGATTTCAGTTAAACGCTGCTTTACTCAAAGGACCAACCCTACTGGTGGGTCTAGTGACAAGTCACTGCTCTATAGGGAGACTTTGCTCATGCTCCATTCCTCCGCTTAAAGACAAGGTGCTGAGTGCTTCCCTCCCAGTCTTCTCCAATCACGTGCCTACACAAAGGATACATCACTTGATCCTATTGAGCAATTCCTGCATTGTCAAGTCTGATCATAGAAATATGGCCTGGTGCCTGGTGAAAGAGTGGTCTCCATGTTTGTTTTTGAATAAACTAACCATAATCCTACCAGAAAACCATTTTTCAGGGAGTTGACCTTATTAAGAGTTTAGAATCAGCAAGTGGATAAATTCATTCCTTTTTCTTTGTTGACCCCCCCCCTTCCTCCTGACCCCACCAGCTAAAGAGGTCCTAAGACGCAGTTGATAGGGCTTTTGCAGGGCACACTCCCACTGATCAAGCCAACTATTGCACTTCGAGGTGGCCAACTTGATAACACACCCTTGTATTGACTCTTCTCCTTCTCTGCTTCACTCCCCAGGTAACAGCATATACGACCTCTGCCTCAGGCTCTGCTTTCCCGGGAAATCAATCCAAGACATAAAAGGAAAAAGGAGTGATAAGAGCTAGAGTGTAGCTAAAATCTCTGATTCTAATTGAGAAGTGCTCAGAGGAAGAAAGAAACTAGACACTGGTGAGCAATGACTCAGAGAAGAATATAGCTCAGGAAGGCTCCTTAGACTGGGAGCGTGAAGAATCCTTGTATATTAAAAATTGAAGGAGAAAGAAAAAAGTTTGCTGGCTAAAAAGCCATGGATATTGTCGAAAGAAGTAAAAGAATTGGAAAAGGGGCTTCCCTGGTGGTGCAGTGTTTGAGAGTCCGCCTGCCGATGCAGGGGACACGGGTTCGTGCCCCGGTCTGGGAAGATCCCACATGCCGCGGAGCGGCTGGGCCCGTGAGCCATGGCTGCTGAGCCTGCACGTCTGGAGCCTGTGCTCTGCAAGGGGAGAGGCCACAACAGTGAGAGGCCCACGTACCGCAAAAAAAAAAAAAAAAAAAGAATTGGAAAAAATATTTGCAAATTATGTATTGCAAAAGGTCTTAACAATTGAGAAGGAAGAAAAGCTAGAAAAATAGGTAAAAGATCAGAGGGTTCCTAGGAAAAGCAAAGCAAAGAGTCTCAAACATATTAAAAAAATACTCAACTTCACTCATAATAAGAGAAATGTAAATTACAACTACACTGAAACACCATGTCTTGTTTATCAGATTGGCAAACATTCAGGATTGAAAACGCACTCTGTTGGCGAGCTTGTGGGGAAATTGGCACTCTCATTTATTGCTGGTGGGAGCGCAAAATGTTACAGTCCCCATGAAGGGGAATTTGGCAATGTCTAGCAAAAATGTAAATGCATTTACAGTTTGACCCAGCAATCTCACTTCTAAAAGTCAAATGTAAATTACCCCTGAACAGATTTGAAAGAACACGCACAATGTTATTTACTGAGCATTATTTGTACAAACAAAAGTTTGGGAGCAACCCACATGTCCATCAATAGGCAACTGACTGAATAAGCCATTGTACAGCCACACAAGGGATACTATACAGTTATTTAAAAAAAAAAAAAGAATAAGGAGGATGTCTGTATTAGTTTACTGTGACTGCCTTAACAAATGATCACAAACTTGGTGGCTTAAAGCAACAGAAATTTATTCTCTCACAGTTCTGGAGGATACAAGTCCAAAGTCAAGGTGCCGGCAGGGTTGGTTCCTTCTGGATGTTCTGGGGGAGAATCCATTCCATGCTTCTCTCCTAGTTTCTGGTCACTGCCCACAATCTTTGGTGTCCCTTGGCTTGTAGCTGTCTCACTCTAATCTCAGCCTTCATATGGCCTTCCCCTCTGTGTCTCAAATATCCCTCTCTTCTCTCTTACATCTACACTCCTAGTTGGATTTAGGGTCCACTCTAATTCAAGGTGATCTCATCTTAAGATCTTTACCTTAATTGCATCTCCAAAGACCCTTATTCCGAATAACACATTCAGAGGCTCCAGGTGGACATGTCTTTTGGGGGACACAATTCAACCGACTATAATCTTCACATAATAATATGAATTAATTTCTAGAATATGTCAAGTTAAAAAAGCAAAAGGCAGAACACTGTTTATAATGTGCTATATTTTGTGTGAGAAAGGTGGAGAAATAAGAATACACACACACATACATATGTATATACACATGTATATATTTTAAAACAGTAACACTGGAATAATAAACCAGATAACTCTGTGGGTGGAGAGGGAGGTGAGAAGACAGGAATAGAAGGCAGACTTATGAGCATACTTTTGAGTATATGAGTATAGTTTTGGCTTTTGAAACATGTAAATGTTCTACCTATTCAAAAATAAAATTAAATATATATATATATTTTTTGGCAGTACGCGGGTCTCTCACTGTTGTGGCCTCTCCCTTTGCAGAGCACAGGCTCCAGACGCTCAGGCCCAGCGGCCATGGCTCACGGGCCCAGCCGCTCCGCAGCATGTGGGATCTTCCTGGACCGGGGCACGAACCCGCGTCCCCTGCGTCGGCAGGCGGACTCTCAACCACTGTGCCACCAGGGAAGCCCAAAATTAAATATCTTTAAAACCCTAAAATTGAAAGCAAATTTGAGCAAATGAACCTAAATTTACATCAGGTAATATTACTCACAGAGAAAATCATCATTTGGTGTGACATTATAATGCTGAAATCTGTAAATCTTTATTGGTACATATTCTAAGATAAAAAAAACTATAACAAATCTTCAACTTCATTCCATATTTTCTTAGTAGTAACATTAGTATTATGGTTTAAAAACCATTTTATGTATAAGATAGGGCAAATAAATAATTATGTTAATATTATTAAGAACCAAGATGTTCAGTGAAAGAGAAAAGAGATACAAGTAAAAATTCTTTAATTTTACTTTTTTCCAGCTCTATTGAGATATAATTGACATATAACATTATATAAGTTTAAGATGTACAACGTGATGATTTGGCACAGGTATATGTGCAAAATAATTACCACAATAAGGTTAGTTAACACATCCATCACTTCACATAATTACCTTTTCTGTGTGTGTGTGTGTGTGTGTGTGTGTGTGTGTGTGTGTGTGTGTGGTGAGAACTTAACTTTAAGATATATTCACTTAGCAACTTTTATGTATATAATACAGTATTGTTAACAACAGTCACCAGGCTATACATTAGATCCCCAGAACTTATTCATCCTATAACTGGAAGTTTGTACCCTTTGACCAACCTCTCCCATTTCTCCAACTGAGATCACGCAGTATTTGTCTTTCTCTGTCTGACTTATTTCACTTAGCATAATGTCTTCAAGGTCCATCCATGTTATTGCAATTAGCAGGATTTCCTTCTTTTTTATGGCTAAATAATATTCCATTTTATATTTCAGGAGTAGTAAAATAGTCCCAGATGTAAGGAAAAGTCCTTCATTTCTGCAAAATTCCTGCTAATAAATGGAAAAGAAATTATAACATTATAACAATCACCATTTTGCTAACCTCAGTGAAATAACAGATTCAGACAAAAATCATCAATGGATGCCAAAACCCTTATAGGAAACCATTACATCTCCGTTACCTCATGGAGAACTGGATAGTCACATAACACCAAAGATAATTTGCTAGTTAAAAAGAAAAAACATGTTAACTTTATAATGGGGAGATCTAGAATGTAGGAAAAATTGTGAAAGACTTGGAAAAGGACTAAAGCTTCCATTCTTCAAAGGAAAAGTAGATGTTGTTCAGGTTATCTGATTCCATTGGGTCTCTGGGTCTTTCACTGTCTTTGAGCTATTTTATGACTCTTTAAGTTGTAGAATACTGAGAATAATGTAAATGATTCTTGTTTATAAAAGTGAAAATTGTCTAGTAGAAATACAGTTGGTTGTTGCCCTATGGATATTGACCAATTTAAGCAAATTCATTTCAGCATTTATTCAGCCTGTATATGTGTTTGCTCTTTAGATTTTCCTTTGAACCAGTTGTAACATCTTACTGGTTCCCTCGTTAATTAAGGAGGTAAATAAAATCTTTGACATATGTTCATTTTTTATTTGTCTGAGAGTCCTGAGTTTTCCCTTTTCAAAAATTGTCCTTTAACAAGCAGAAACCATCTTAACTAGCAAACAAAGTTAGCATCACTAATAATGGATGCGTAAAAAATGGCTTTTTGATGTGATGTATATGAAGCATATAACATCACCTATATAGCATCCGCGTTTGGGTCTTCATTGCTGTGCACAGGCTTTCTCTAGTTGTGGCGAGTGGGACCTACTCTTAGTTGCAGTGCGTGGGCTTCTCATCGCGGAGGCTTCTCTTATTGAGGAGCACAGGGCTCTAGGCGCACGGCCTTCAGTAGTTGTGGCATGCAGGCTCTAGAGCACAGGCTCAGTAGTTGTGGCGCACCAGCTTAGTTGCTCCACGGTATGTGGGATCATCCAGGACCAGGGATCGAACCCGTGTGCCCTGCATTGGCAGGCAGACTCCTAACCACTGCGCCACCAGGGAAGTCCCCTATATACTGTTCTTAAAAAGAATGTTTAACCTAAATCAAATCAAGCCTTTAAATCTAACTTCCTGTTTACAGATCAATCATGGGAAAAGAAACATTTTAAAGGATCCAACAGAGAAATAATGACACAAAGTCAGAATGTGAGACATTATGCAAAATATTTGATCATTCTCTTCCAAAAGTCAAAGTCATGAAAATTAAAAAAAGAAAAAAAAGTATAAATTTAAGAAGGCTGAAGAGACATGATTACAATGATTCTTGACTGGATTCTGATTCTATAAAAAGGTGATAAAAGATAACTTTTAAGCAATTGGGGACATTTGTAAAGGAAATGGATAGTTGATGATAGTAAGGAATTATTGCTTATTTTCATAGGTTTACAGTATCATGGTGGTTATGTGGGAGAACATTATGTATTTGGAGATGAATGTTAAAGTTTTTAGAAGTGAAGTATCATGGTATCCACACTTTAAAATAGTTCAGAAATGAAGCCAATAGGGCAAAATGTTGAGTTGTTGAAACTGCTCAATTTCCTATTTTGCTGTTGTAGGGCAAGAAAAATAATTTTCCTTCTATCCTTCTGGGTTCTTGGCTGAGGTTCCCCCTGAAATAAAGACAGATTAACAGGAGAAAAGCAAAGAGAAGGTTAATAACATGTGTACCTCCTGCATTGATGGGAGATACCCAGGAACATTGAGTTACTGAAATAGCCCAAGCCACCACCTTAACTACTATCTCCAGCTAAAGACAAAAGAAGTTGTTGGGAATGGGAAGTGGGGCAGTTATGGGCAGTTACCAGACAAAGCACAGTAAACAAGGGAATGGTTGTTAGGCAGATTTAAATCCTTGATTTCCCCATTGATAAGAGTTTCTAAAGATTTAGTCATCCTTTTCCAGGTATACAGAGGGAGACACCCTTATAAATGGAGATTTCTCTTATAAAAGTAAATGTCTCTTACAAAAGGCAACTTCTACTTGGTTTTCAGAGCTTCTCTTGTGTCTGCTGTTTTTAAAAAACAACCAGCTCAAGATAATCCTCTTATATTTCTGGGGTGGCAGATTCTGCTCCCCTTCACTGTATGTTTGAAGCACATCATAATAAAAATGAGAATAAAAGAAATCCTTTTGTGTGGAGGCACTATAGATACCTTGTTGAAAACAACCATGGGTTGGGAAGATAGCTTCAGTCACATTCATTTTCCTTTTTGTTATTCATCCTTCATAATATCCCAATTTTATGATGGGACTTAAATAAAATTAATGGTGATCAATCTATAATCATATAATTATCTGTGTTCCATTTCATTAGTAACTTTTAAGTGCTAATCCCATCTAACAGGAACCTGGTGAAAGGAGTAGTAATGGGGGGTGGTCTATTAATCATGTCTACTGTTAAAGAGAAAACCACAGGCCCAAAATGGCATCACTTATGCTAAAGCCCATGATACCAAACCTAGATTTAACACCTGATTTAATTGCAGTTGTAACCTTCCCCACAAATGTAATCTTAATCAATCACTTTGGAATTTTCTGGTCAGCACCAAGGAGGTAATCTGCCAGCTGGGCCCTCTCCATTCCCCAGAGGAAAAAGAGGCAATCTACATGATAAAACCCTTGCCATTCCCTTCCTCTCAAAAGGAGAGGTCCTGCCCTAAAAATAATTCTTTCTTTTCTTTTGCTAATAGCTCCCCTGCCCTACCCTTCTTCCTATAAAAACCTCCCATTTTGCACAATTCCTCTGAGCAGGCTTCTAGTTGCTAAGTGAGATACTGCCCGATTTATGAATCATTGAATACAATCAATTAGATCTTCAAATTTACTTGGTTGAATTTTGTTTTTTAACAGAACCAACTAATTAATTTAAAATTCTATTAAATTAGATAAGACATGTGTGTGTAAAAGGTTCAAGTGGGCTGCTCCCCAGATTCAAATAAGTCACCTATGTCCTTGGGCTTCAGTATTTGGCATCCTGGCGTATAATTCAACCCCATAATTTTACTACAGAGAAATATAGATAAAGGAAATTAATTGTACTACAGGAAATATAGATAAAGGAAATAGTGACAGGTGGAGGTCAGAAACCAGGTATAACAACTCTCAGTGTACTGTGTATATTATTTCCTGTATTACCCAATGGTCCTCAACAGGTGGGCCCACTGAGGGGACACTTGGAAAGGTGTTATAGATGGGAGTGCTTTGGTTGTCACAATGACTTGCGGTTGCTAATGGCATTTAGTAACTAGAGGTTATGGATGCTAAAAATGCTGCAATTCCAGAGGGAGTCTAACACAGTAAAGAACTATCCTACCTCAGATGCCACTAGTGCACTCCCCTCCCTCCCACATACACACACATTGAGAAACTGCTACCCAAACAGAACTTAATGCCAATTTGGCTGATTAAATGCACAATGTAATACCATGGAAATTCAAAACAGGGAAGAAAAAGATAATTTATTTTTAGCATTAATATTTTTAAGAATCAAATTTTATTCTTACTAAAACTTGTTTCATGTTTTCACTAAATGTTACCTGGATTTTCTAGTCAAATATCAAATGGAAGAACTGTGAAACCCTAAAGTGTGCTGGGGCAATCTTGAGATTAAAACCACTTCATATAAAACTTATGTTGACATAAGCTGTGAACCAAAACTAGAATGAACTGAACTAATTTACTAAGGAGCAGAAGCCCCTCCCTTTAATAAAACAAATAAAAACAAACAAAACAAAACAAATGAGAGAACTCATTTGACTTGAAATTGAACTCCTTTTTGTTTTCTAAACTCAGCGAACTAGAGGGGAAAGAAGAATCACAACGTGCTTGAAACAAACCAGTATTTCATTCTTTTCAAGACCATACAAATGAACAATAATATGTGTCAAAAGGCTGTGGTTAACTGGAACCCATAACTGTCCCATATACTGTAGACCTTCTGTATTCTTATGAGTAATGCATCTGTCACATTTTGCACTTATCTTACCAGTGTTCAGCAGATATGCTTTAATTTATTTTAGGGACAAGAACATGGAAACAGGATGCGTAAAATGTTCCAGAATGCACTTAGTCATCCTGAAATGCTATGGTATATCCATTCATTTAACTCTCAGCTGAGTACCTATGTGCCAGACTGTGTCAGGCACACTGGTAAGCACTGGAAATAAAGTGTCTTGATTTCAGTAAGACATTTGACAGAGTCTCATAATATCATGGACAAAATTTAGAAATTTCTTTGGCATTCAAGAAGAATTATCAAATTTGTAATTGATTAAATAATGATACCAACAAGGTTTTAATTAATGGATCAGCACCAACCAGGGTGGAAATCTCTAAGATCATACCTATTCTTGGTCAGTTATCTTCAGCACTTTTACTAGCAATTTAAATGAAGATACAAAGACTTCCTCAGTGTGAGGTTATAGAGAGAATTTCACAGGCTGAAATGATGTGCCCTGTATGCAAGATGAAATTTAAGAGGAATAAATTCAATGTACATTTTCACGTTTAGTTTAAATAATTCCATTATACAAGTTCAGAATGGAGAAGACAAGGCCGTTTGGGTATAAAAAGAGTTAGGAATTTTATTTATTTCCATATAAGATCAACTTGAGCCAATACTTTGACATGGCCCCTAAAACCCAAATGAAACCAGAGCCCTGTTAAAAGAAGCAAAGTATCAAGATCACTGATTTGCAACCCTTTCTATCCCAACACACCAAGGGCTAAGACAATAAGAAAACCAGGGCCATATCTTTATCTTAAAAGTATGTCATATATCATTTATATGTGGAATCTAAAATATGACACAAATGAACCTATGAAACAGAAACAGAATCACAGACATAGAGAACAGACTGGTGGTTGCCAAGGTGGAGGGGGGTTGGGGGGATAGAGTGGAAGGTTGGGATTAGCAGATGTAAGCTTTTATATATAGAATGGATAAGCAACAAGGTCCTACTGTATAGCACAGAGAAATATATTCAATATCCTGTGGTAAACCATAATGGAAAAGAATATGAAAAAGAATATATATGTATAACTGAGTTACTTTGCTGTACAGCAGAAACTAACACAACACTGTAAATCAACTATACTTCAATAAAAATAAATAAACTCAACCAATAGACATATCCACATTGCTCTTCAAACGGTTAGGTCCAAATGGTTCAGTTAGATTAAAAAGGGGAAAAAAGGCAAATAAACACTGAACATGAGTAATCTGCTGACAACATCCATACTTTACAACAGTGACTCAGCAAACCATTTATTGTGAACTTCAATAGCTTTTAATCAGTTCCTTATGCAAAGACATGATTTGATTTGGGCTTTCAAATGACTTTATCAATCATTCCCATGGTTCCAGGAATACTGAAAAACAATGTTCTTAGTACAAAAGGATTGCCTATATTAACCTTCAACCATATGATAAACCATAATGGAAAAGAATATAAAAAAAGTATATATATGTATAACTGAATCACTTTGCTGTACAGCAGAAATTAACACAACATTGTAAATCAACTATACTTCAAAAAAGAAAAAGTATATCATAAGAGGGTGGAGGGAAAGGAGGTAAGTCCACAGGCAAATGGAGTTTTAAAGAACCTCTTGGATGACTGATCATCGAACTCACCTTGCTCACTCTGATCTATATCCAGGTGGGTATTTGTTCCATGTTACATTTTAAGAAGAATATTGACAGCAAAGGTAAGTGCCGAGGAGAGAAATTAGGATAGTGGGCACTTGACAATTCATAAACTGAAAACTAGAAGGAAAGGTTTATGTTAAAAAAAAAAGGAAAAAAAAAAAGATGAGGGGATTCATAAAACAGCATATCATGGTGGGTCATAGCCTAAGCTCTAGGCTCAAGGAGACCTAGCTCTACCAGCTCATACTTTGAGTTGTGGCCAGATCAAAATAGAAGATACAGGATTAAATAGAAATTTAAGGAATCCAGAACCCAATTAGGGGCAAAAGGAGTTAGCTGCCACCTGAGTGGGGTTGCAGATTTCTAGCTATCCAAATCAGGTGGCTAAAACTTTGTAGCGAAGTGTGTGGCATTGGAATCTCCCATGAACCAAGTGACTATTAAAAAAAGAAAGGGTTCCCTCGGTACTTGGTGGCTAAGGTAGAATCATCTGGGAAGCATGAAGCTCTTAAATCCTAAATCTTGGTCTTGAATCTTTGACTAATAAGCAGACATACTCTGATGGCCAAAACCATCTTCTAACTTCAGCTCAATCCACCTGATACGGTAAATCTGCTACCCTTATCTGAGTGACTTTTCAACCCTGGGGAGAATTTAGAATGATATAATGAAGTAAATAGCCATCATAGTAATGCTTTTATGTAAATTAAAACTAATCTCTTTGTAATGTTTAAGAGAATCTGCCATTTTAGGAAATCTGTCAGATCTGCCTTGAGCAATTTATTTTGACTTGCAGTTTCAGGTAAAAAAGTATAAGAGAATTTCACTAAGTGCATTAACAGTATTGAAATGTTTAAGAGAACTCAAGATTCAGCAGACTTGCAGGCTTAATTTATTATCTTCACCAGAGTCATTTAACCACCTAGTAGGAATTTATTTGTTAGGATTATACTTATACCTTGTCAGGCATTTGAAGGGCTTGACAAGTTCAAGTGTATTAAATATATGAGTATAGTTTTAAAAGAGGAATTAAATAAGTTTATAAATGAGATTGTTTAAAGTGAATTTAATCTTTTTGAATTGTGTTGACTGTTAATCAGAGAACTATCGAAAGTAATTGCCCATATTTTATACACCAATTACAAGATTTATAAATAGCATAACTAACAATATTTGCAAACTGAACTTAACATTTTAAGAAAAAAAATGTAAGTTTAAAAATCAAATATTAATATAAAACCCAACTAACAGTAGATAGTCCAAGAGTTCCCATAGGTCATTAACTAACTTAGATTGACATTCTCTTGGTATGTCACCTTGTCACCTAGATAGCAGCCTCATCTAATGTTTTTGTGAAGATTAAATGCAATGATGTATCTAAATCCAGATATTTAGTCCAGTATCTATCATAAAGTTTCACTTGACAGAGCATTCTATATATAAAAGTCCTCAAAAATATGGATTTAGTTATGTGGATTCATTCTCAGGTGGGAGAGGAACCAAACGCATTCTGTAATGTCCTGGAGAATGGAGCTGGTAATTCCACAAAGGTGAAGAAAAATATAGGTACTTATCTGTGGTCTAGGCAGTCTGCTAAGTGATTTACATACATTATTTTGTTGATTCCTCACAATATACTGGTATTATTTGGGTTTAATCAGAGAAGCAGAGTCACTGTAAGTAATATAAGAGATTTATTCTAGGGATTAGACCTTACAAAGTCATGGGAGTTGGAGAGCCTATGTATAGCTCTTGCTTCTGTATCTGGTGTTGAACCTAAAGTCAGCCTGGCCAGTAGTTGGGAAGGGAAGATGGCTGTAAAGTGGGGAAGAGCGAGAAGGAGCTGAAACCCATACCTGTCTCTCATCAGAACTCATATTGGCCCTATTAGTTTCACGCTGAAATCTTTGTTGGTCTCTAAGCCTCCAACTTCGACGATGCAGGGGACCTGCCAAAGAGCTGACACACTTCGCCATGGAACTGCACACAAAATTGGTCCAGGATTCTGAGATTCTGAGGGAAAAGATCTTTTTTTTTTTTTTTTTTTTTCAGAAAGCTATAAAATATCTTTTGAGAAAAGTAAAAATATAACATTTAAAAGTAAAAATAATACATACAATTACATATAACCCAGATGAGAACAGAATATATGTAAGATATGTGACTAAAATAATATACAAGATATATATGGGTGTTATAATATCTTCTAAATGAGAAAATTATACGTGAGATAGAATGAAAATAATATATCTCCTGTACATCCCCCATTACAGCACATACTCAGGGCTCCCTGTGATTTACTTGTCTTTCTCTCTTGCTGGACTACGAGGCATTCACAATTCAAGGTAAAGCTTTACTTATCTCTGTTTTGCTCTGTGGACCTGGCACATAGTAGGTGCTCAATAAATGTTTATGAATGAACAAATGAATATCTTCTTTTTTAAAAAAAAATGATACACATGAAAACTCTAAGTATACCAGGAACTGATGTAAGAATGTATTTGACAAGTTAATAAAACATAGAAAGTTGTATATTCCTAGACAGAAGACCTGTGAGTGAAAAGATCTGGCAGGAGTTGGAGGAGCTTCAGGTCCAGTGGCTGCCCGGCACAAATGATGCAAACCAGAAGGTCTGTGATGATGCCAGGAAACTGCAAGAGCACCGACCCTACACTCTTCTTCTTACCTCACTTCTTACCTCCAATTTCTCCTGTAGGCAACCCTAACCCAGAACCAACCAAGGAAGGGAATTCGAGGAATCTCAGTTCCATCTTAGCAAAGTTGATACAGTGCTAAGCCACCACTGTCCTGTGAGCCCTATTTCAGAGAAACTGGTTTAGGAGGTTAAATAACTTGTGCAAGGGAACACAGATGGTAAGTGGGGGAGCCGGAACACGAACACAAAGGCAGTCTGGCCCAGAACCTGGGCTCTTAACCACTGCCTTCTACTGCCTCTCTCTAATGTTTGAAAATTGAGGAAAGCAAGTTTCAGCTCAATGGAAAGATGACCTGTTTAGCCATATGAGTTCACCCACATTGCAACAAGCTGCCTTGTAAAGCTGAGGGTTCCCTGTCTCAGATGATGCTCAAACACAGGCTGGGTAGCCATCTGTCAGAAACATTACACAGGAGATTGCTCACCGGAGTTCACCGGAAGGGAGATGGAACGGGGTGACTACTAAAGGCATTTTCATCTCCAAAATGTTATGTTTCTAGAACATACAGTTCAGAGCAACGGTCTAAACTTACCATGTATCAGGACCATAACGGAAGGGATGGAGAAGCAGAGGACAGAAGCCCTCAAGAGTGAGCAGGAAAGAGACTTGGCCAAACTTTGCCCAATAGTGCCAAAATCCACTGTGAGAAAAATAAAAATTACGGTCAACCCAAAAGCCGTTTCACATACAGGATGCCACACAATCAGCTATACAGTGGTGATTTTTTTTTTCCCCGTGAGTTGATTTGATTTCCCTGAATGGACAGGCCATTTTTCTTGTTGTGTAGACATGATCGTTAAAAGTCCGGTGAAGGATCGCAAATTCAGGCACACTGTGCATAGACTCTTTAAAATGAAAATTTAATCAATTGAAGGCATGGCAAAAAGTTTGAAGCAAATATCCAAATATTTCAAAGAACTGCTTAGAAATGAATTTTCACATTTGAAGCTCTGCCAACATAAACACATAATAATGAACCTTATGTCTTGGTAACAGTTTAAAAAAATTAAAGGAGAAAGGCAGTGATTAGTCCAACGTTTCTGCAGCAGATGCATCCTGATGACATCTTTCCAAAGCAGATAGTACAATAATTTTCTTTTTCTCCCCTCAAATTCTACACAAGCTGGTTAACCAACAATACAAATTGGAGGTCATGGAACATCTACACAGATAGTAGATGAAACTGACTTCTCACCAAGAAAAACCACAAATGAGTAAAGTTGATAGATGAACATTTAAAAATCTGAAAGCTGATAGATGGAAACGCCATGAGAAATGTTATTGCGGATATTGAGGATATCTCTCTCCACCCTCTCCCCCTGCTCTCCAACCAGGAAGCTGACCTGAATGGACCACATTAGTGGGCACCATTGCTCTCTGGCTTCCAGTAGGAAGCAAATAAGCAGCACAAAAAAATCAGAGGGTGGAAGGAGAGTGAAGTTATGGTACCCTGGAACTCTTCCACTCTTCTCACAGGGTCACCTTGGGTTAACTGGGTCCCTCGACACAAGATTGTGTTTCTTTCAAGTCTCTCTCTCTCTCTCTCTCCCCCGCTCTCATCCTCTCAATTCCTCATTCCATTGCACCTAGAGGTGGTAAAAACTCGCCACTGTTAATAGCCTCAGAGAACTACACTCTTCCCTATGGTCTCCCTACTCCCTGCCCCACATCTTTGTTGACAGTTGGCTTGTTGAACCCTCCTCAAATTCTCTTAATTAGAGGATGCCTTTTGTTTCCTGCTGGTGTAACTGAAATTCGGTCTCTGTACCCTGATAGCGAATTGAATCTCGGAGACAGAGTTTTGGGTGAAGTAGAAAAGAATAGCGTTATTGCTTTGCCAGGCAGAGGGGGCCACATAGAGCTAATGCCCTCAGAACTGTGTGTCCAAACCTGGAGGGGGTACTAAGGAGTTTTCTAGTAATGGTTCAAAGAGGAGGGCATGGTCAGCTCATAGACATTCTTCTGATTGGTTGGTGGTGAGGTAGGTGGCAGTCAGCATCATCAACCTTCTGGTTCCAACCGGTCTGGGGTCTACGTGCTTGTGGGCATCACACAGTTAACTTCTCCCACCTGGTGGGGCTTTCAGTGTCTGCAAAACAGCTCAAAGATATTGTTTGTGTATCCCTTGAGGGGGAACCAGGACCCTGCCCCAAGGCTGCACTATTGTGTCTTTTAACTGTCTCTGCATCCCCTCCCTTCCCTGATTAGCAACTGTTTGAACCTGCCCCACTGAAACACAGGAAAGGTCATGGAGGCTGAATGAAGCCTATTTCCTGCAAACAAAAACTGGGGGCACAGAAAGGCTTTTGTGCCCAGGAACCCCACAGGGTCCTGCTTGGTTTCACTGGGAACCTGACTGATATACACTGAATAATTAATATGCTAGTAATTATGAGATCTTAACATCAAGGCTATGTCCACTTTTTTTCAGAAAGTTAGGGCACAATTTTTTCATTTCCACTGCTGAAAATGATAATAATGAGCGAGATGATTACACCTAGAGTTTAGTGTTGTTAATATTTTGGGTTCAGGAGCCAGCATGCCTGGGTTGAATCTCAGCTCTGATGCTTACTAGTTGTGTGAGTTTGGGTAAATCATCTAACCCAGTGAGTGATTCTCAACCTGGGGGCAGTTTTGCCCTTAAGGGGACACTTGGCAATGTCTGGAGATGTTTTGGTTGTCACAGTTGGGGACAGGGGGTTGCTACTGGCATTTAGTCATGAGTAGAGGTCAGGGATGCTGCTAAACATCCTACGATGCACAGCACAGCCCCCTACCACAAAGAAATATCTGGTCCAAAATGTCAATAGTGTGGAGGTTCAAAAACCCTGATGTAACCATTGTGTGTCTTAGTTTCCTAATCTATAAAATGGAGCTAATACTAACATATACCTCATAGGATCGTCTGAGGATTCAGTGAGCTAATACATATACACACTTAGAACAATGCCCGGGATATAATATATGCTTAATAAATGTAAACTGGTATCATCACCACCATCTTCATCATCATCATGAGGCTCTCCAAGAGCTCAGAGCACAAAGACAGCTTGCTCAAAGACAGGCAGTTATGAAGTCATTATGATAGATAACTAATTCCACCAAAGTGTTATGAAAGCAGAGATCTTGTCTGGCTTTACTCTACTGTATCCTCAGCACTTTTGTGTCTGGTATATATTTGATTTGTTGAATATTTTCAGTGTGGCACCTGTTTGCTCATGAGTAAGATAATGGACGTAATGTACCCAGTAGAATCCCTAGCATACAGCAGGTGCTCAATGGTAGTGGTGGCTGTGGTCGTTATAGTAGATGTTATAACAATCCATCTTTTGAGTCTGAAAACAAGAATCAATGGGTATCTTTTTTCACTTTCTTGCTCAAATCTTTTAAATTTTATTTATTAACTATTCAAAAACTCAAAGCCAAAAAGAAACTCCCAGATAAGTTATATGATTTCCAAAATTGCAGAATGTATATTTATGTTATCCACCTATTTTTAAAAGGTGTTGATTTAGGATTATCTTAAGCAGCAGTTTTTTAATCTTTACTTTTACTTTGCTTCAGTCCAACAAAAAGATTTGAGTTGGATTACCATTTTAAAAAAGTAAGCATGGTGACCAGGGGAAAGGGAAAATGACAGTAGGAAAAAAATAGATGAAGCAAGGAGTTAAGTTAGAATTCCCCAAAATACCTTGTAAGAACCTGTCCACTTGCTAGAGGGCCACAAATTTAGCAGATAAAGGCCAAAAGTAATACCTGATCCCTCATATATGTCACAGGGCCATACAGTGAAAAAACTACAGGAAAAGAACGTTTATTCTTAACAATGAAACATGAGAGAAAGTTTTCCCTATACAGGGGGCGCTGAAATGAAATTAATCTCTTCAATGGTGTCTAGATAGGGAAGTCTATAGTTCATAGGGCTATTCTTTATAATGCCCTGCAGTATAGACCAAAGGTGTAGTGCTAAAGCACAATCCAATAAAAGCAACTCTGCAAAGGTCTAAAATAACACAGTTCAGGTAGCCTCCCCTAGTCTTGGGCTAAGAGAGTGCTCTAAGGAATCGCCTGATAGGATGGCCTCAGGGCAGCCATCTTGGAGCAGTATTGTTCACACATTGGCTCAGGTGGGGCCTGGGGAGTCTGTGGTCATACCTGGGTGGGATGATCTGCTGACAGCAGCTGCTTGAAACTGAGGGGCTTGATGATGACAAAAAATATTTCACATTTATGAAGTATTTCTTGGTGCCAGGCATTATCCTAAGGGTTTTAGTGAAAGCTGAAGCTGCCAAGTCTCTTAAGGCCTAGGCTTGGAATTGGCACCATATCACTTCTGCCATATTTAATTGGCCAAAGCAAGTCCCAAGGTCAGCCCATTTTCAAGGGGAGGGAAATAGACCTCACTTCCTGATGGGAGGTGCAACAAGCACATGTGAGGATGGGAGGGATTGCTGGCAGCCATGCTTGCAAACAATCCGCCTCAGGGACCAATGACACCAGGGGTCTCTGGTTTTGTTACTCTTGTTCTCTCACTCTCTAATGGTCTGTCATGAATGACATTCTCTCCGTGGGTCCCTAAATTCATTGAAGGACATCATATGAACATCTCTTGTATACTTATGAAACCGAGCAGGACCCTGTGGGGCTTCTGGGCACAAAAGCTTTTCTGTGTCCCCTATTTCTTGTTTGCAGGAAATAGGCTCCATTCAGCCTCCATGACCTTAGGGCAGGTCCAAAGAGTTGCTAATTAGGGAAAGGAGGGGATGCGGAGACAAGGGAGGAGCAGTTGAGAAACAATAGTGCAGCCTTGGGGCAGGGTCCTGATTCTCCCTCAAGGGATACACATCACAATATCTTTGAGCTGTTTTGCAGACACTGAAAGCCCCACCAGGTGGGAGAAGTTAACTGTATGATGCCCACAAGCACGTAGACCCCAGACCGGTTGGAACCAGAAGGTTGATGATGCTGACTGCCACCTACCTCACCACTAACCAATCAGAAGAATGTCTATGAGCTGACCACGCCCTCCTCTTTGAACCATTACTATAAAACTTCTCACTACCCCCTCCAGGTTTGGACACAGAGTTTTGAGGGCATTAGCCCACTGTGACCACCTTTGCCTGGCAAAGCAATAAAGCTATTCTTTTCTACTTCATCCAAAACTCTGTCTCTGAGATTTATTTTGGTGTTGGGATACAGAGGCCGGATTTGGCTTTACTTACTCTCAATCCAAAAGACTTCTGCGCTAAGGAGAGAGCATAGCCAGGTTGTCACCAGGGAAAATCATTTCAGATACCACAGCGATCCCATGGGAGAGCTCGGCTCAGGTCAGGAGAGCCAGAGCACCAAGCATGCCACAGCTTAAAGGGCTGGTGCACTGTGAGAACATTGATTTGACTCTAGGGCACAGGTGGGCAAGACTATAGTCCTCTGGCAAAATCCTGCCACCAGCCCTTTTTGGAGATAATATTTTATTGAAGCATAGCCATGCTGGATCTTTTTTTTTTTTTTTTTGTCAAGATTTTAGTTTATTTTTTTAGTTTTCATTTTTTTAACATCTTTATTGGAGTATAATTGCTTTACAATGATATGTTAGTTTCTGCTTTATAACAAAGTGAATCAGTTATACATATACATATGTTCCCATATCTCTTCCCTCTTGCGTCTCCCTCCCTCCCACCTTCCCCCTCCCACCCCTCTAGGTGGTCACAAAGCACTGAGCTGATCCCCCTGTGCTATGCAGCTGCTTCCCACCAGCTATCCACTTTACATTTGGTAGTGTATATATGTCCATGCCACTCTCTCACTTTGTCACAGCTTACCCTTCCCCCTCCCAATATCCTCAAGTCCATGCTCTAGTAGATCTGTATCTTTATTCCCATCTTACCCCTAGGTTCTTCATGACATTTTTTTTTTCCGTAGATTCCCTATATATGTGTTAGCATACGGTATTTGTCTTTCTCTTTCTGACTTACTTCACTCTGTATGACAGACTCTAGGTCCATCCACCTCACTACAAATAACTCAATTTCATTTTTTTTATGGCTGAGTAGTATTCCATTGTATGTATGTGCCACATCTTCATTATCCATTCATCCGATGATGGACACTTAGGTTGTCTCCATGTCCTGGCTATTGTAAATAGAGCTGCAATGAGCATTTTGGTACATGACTCTTTTTGAATTATGGTTTTCTCAGGGTATATGCCCAGTAGTGGGATTGCTGGGTCGTATGGTAGTTCTATTTGTAGTTTTTTAAGGAACCTCCATACTGTTCTCCATAGTGGCTGTATCAATTTACATTCTCACCCATGCTGGATCATTTATATGCTGTCTACGGCTGCTTTAGCACTAAAACAGCAGAGTTGAGTAGTTGCAAAATAAACTACATGGCCCATAACACCTAAAATGTATACTGTCTGGCCCTTTACAGAAAAAACTTTGTAATCAAGTCACTGGGGAGAATATTTAGTAATGGCACTTTTTCTCATACTTAATTTTGTCACCAGAAATTACATTGACCCCAGGGTTTACTGTTTACCTGGAAGAAATAGGAAGTTCCTGGGCCAGTCCATACAATTCCTTGGGTACACAAGAGAATGTAAAGCTTTCAGTAATAGAATTTAAGGGTGCAAATCTACATGATGCTTTTAAGTCAAACCAATTTGTGCCCTTAGCACTTTTAGAACCTGTTCTCAAGTCTTCACTGGCTCACTCTCTCCATGCAACCCTCACACTCTCCCCAGGGAAGAGACTTGCAGTAGGTTTTCTATGCTCAGAGATTTTCTAAAAAATCATCCAATAGGCAAATTGGTCATCCTCAGTGGAAAATCACTGTACCAATTCCAAGAGAACCCAACAGAGCTCATAAACTCCGTTAACCTAGTACTACCTGAACTTTCTGAAAAACTCAAGGTAATTGTAGAGGCCTGCCCTTTGCCTTCACTTGATTGTATACATGAAGGATTTTTTTAAAAAAAATACCTAACTTTAAAAGAACAGTTAATAATGTGAAATTGTGCTGTTCCATGAGAAATTATTTTTACTATGTTTTCATATGCAAAATACAACCAAAAGGTGAAATTTAACATCCTGTTTCCTTGGAACCCTTGAAGTTCTGCTCCCATGCCTATCAAGAATATATTTTTGAACTTTTATACTTAAAAAAGTTCTCAAACACACATACCCACTGACCCAGCAATTCCAGTTCTCGAGTTTTCTCCCCAGTTCATGATATGGTATAGTTAAAGGTTATTTGTAGCAGAATTATTTGTAATAGCAGGAAATCATAAATAACTTAAATATCCATTAATAAGGGACTGGTGTGAAAGCAGCAACAGACAATACCTAGGCAAATGGGCATGGCTGTTTTCCAACAATTTATTTAATTGTAGTAGATCCACATGATGAATTAAAAGGAATGAGGAAGATCTTTGAAATGTTATATAGAACAAATTCCAGGATTACTGCTAAGTGAAAAAAGCAAAGTGTAGAATAGTATGTATAGTATTTTATCATTTTGTGAAAAGAAATGGGAGGGAGAGAATAGGTACAATTTACTTGTATGTGCATTAAATGTCTCTGGAAGGACACACATAAGAAATTGATAATATTATCTGTCTTCGGGGGTGATTGTCAGTCAGGGTCCAGCCTGAGAAACCACTCTAGGCATTTCATTCAGAGGAAATTTAATACAGGAAATTGGTTACACAGGTAAAAAAGAGTTACGATGCTAACTAGGAGACGATAAGCTACCCCAGAAATTGTTAATAGAAAAAACTGTCTAGTATTCATGGGGCTGAAGAGAATCAGGGAGGAAGTGGTGTTACCAGATCTGAGAAGCTGGGCCAATGCAGCAGTAGTAGAACCCCGGTGGGGGCTGCCCAGAGGGAGCTGGGACCACAGAGGGTGAGGCTGACTCACCCTCTGACCACAGTGTGGGAGCTAAAGCCAAAACAAGTTGCAGCAACAGCAGGATGTTCTACTCAAGCACAAGGGGAGAGAAAAACACAATGGCCCTGCCCTCCTCCCACCCTCCAGTCTTTACCAGTGCCCCTCCTCCCATCGCCTGAAGCTACCCATAAGCCATCAGGCAAGGGAGTCTGGGAAATGTATTTTCCTGCAGTGCAGAGCAGAGCAGGCAAAGGGCAGTGAATGGATTTGTGAAGCAGGTAAATGCCCAGCCCAGAAGACCTGGGAGACAGCACTAACAAGGAGACATTTTAATGTTTACCATCTTATGCTTTCTGATTTTTGAACCCTGTGAATACATTGCCTACCAAAATGAGTAAAATAAAAATAAAAATTAAAAATTAAATAAGTGCACAATGGCGTGTGCATTTTTTTAAATTAGAAGATAAGATTTCAAGCTAAAAATAACTAAATGATCACTATCAGGGGAATGGTGAAAATATAGTGCATATGGTACAGTAAAATGCCATGCAGCTATTCAAAAGAATGAATCATAGAATACCTCTGAAGGACACAAAACAAAATGCTATCAATTGATGTCCAAGGAAAGATAGGCTGGGTGGTTGTGGAACAGGTAAGAAGACTGGGAAACAAGAAAAGCACATAGGAAAACCACTGTATACCCTTTTGCTCCTTCTGATTTTGGTGCCACATGTATGCATTACCTATTCGAACTAGAAATCAAAAAATTTTTAATTGTGGTAAAATACACATAACATTAAATTGGTCATCTTAACCATTTTTAAGTATACAGTTCAGTAGTGTTAATGTATTCCCACTGTTGCACTCCAGAAAATTTTCATCTTGCAAATCCGAAACTCTGTACCCGTTGAACAACAACCCCCGCCCACCTCCTGCAGCCCCTGGCAACCACCATTCTACTTTAGGTCTGTGAATTTGACTACCCTAAGTACTTCATGGAAGTGGTACCGAACTCTTACCCACACCATATTTGTTCTTTTGTGACTAGCTTATTTCACCTAATATAACACCCTCAAGGTTCCATATTGTAGCACGTGTCAGAATTTCCTTCCTTTTTAAGACTGAATAATACCCCATTGTTTGTATATACCACATTTATTTTTCCATTCAGCTGTCGATAATTCTTCTACCTTTTGGCTATTAGAAATAAAGTTTATGCTTAAAAAGCCATTCTTCTCATAGTGGAAATACACTCAGAAAGTTGGGGCTCTTTCCATGGCATCTGATGACCCAAGTGGCTTCCCTGGAACAGACAGCCACAGCAGCCAGCCTCCCCCAACAAACTCAGGTCCGCAGCAAGTTTCTAACATCTTTCCTAGATAGGTCTTTAGGCGAAATACTATATGGAAAGAGCCCACCAATAAACAAAGTGTTTCAGAGTTATTAAATAAAAGCCACTCTTACGGAATCTTATTGTGCAATCCTGAAAATAAGAAATGCAAAGATAAAGCATATTATAATAAAAACATGAAAACACTTAACATCAGACTCCTAATCTCTAGAGTGAAGAAGACTAGTAAACTATTTTAGTGAAAACAGATTTTCCTGATTTCTATTTCTTCCCTCCATGTGGGAGCTTTCACCAACTTGTTTATTCTCTTAACCCTCCACCTTCTGGAGGTGAACATGTCTTCCTTTATTTTTATTTGAGTGAACAGATGACAAAAAATTACATTAAATTGTAGTTTGAGTCAAAGTCTTTTAAGGATTCTTTCCACAATTCCAAATCAGCCATTTGAAAAATGAAGAATGAAATAAAAGGCTTTCTTATGTTTAATGCCAAACTTTTTAATGATGAACATTTTTTAAAAGACAGATAACAAAACGGTATGTACAGCATGATTCCAATTTAGGGAGAAAAAATATATATACATGCACAGAAGAAAGTGCTTCCAGATGAGAAATGGAAATCTTCAGACAGATGGAAAAAAGAGAGCTCTAAAGACAGATGTGATCTGGACAGCACGGGTATAAAAGAAGAAGGCCTGATGGAACAGGAAAAGTCTGGGTCCTTGATGGCACTGAGGAGTCCCTAATTTAACCCACCTGAGTGCCACCTATCTCTGGACTTCTTGTTAATGGGAAAATAAAATTTTCTGGATGATTTAAAGCAATTCTGATTGGGTTTTCTGCTTTGTTCTAGTCTTATTGGTATGATCTCCTGCATTTTACATGCTGTCATCCTCCTGTATTTTAGTTCCATTATATTTTAATGTGTCCTTAGTTATCATTAAAAATATGTACCACTTTCTTATTCAGCTTTACTTATACTTTTACTAATTTCTTTGTTCTCATGCTTTCTGTCGGAATTCTTGTTTCTTTGTTCAAATCTTTCTTCCACATGAAACTGCTTTGCTTCTTTTCTCAGCAATGATTTGTTAGTGGTAAATTTGTTGGTCTTTGCCTATAAATGTTTTTATTTAGCGCTCCTGGTTGAATGATGTTTTAACTGCATAATGAATCCCTTTGACTCACATGAGGCAAGGAATTGGCATTGTCCTGTTCTACATAAATCCAGGTCCTTGAAGGGATGAACCATTAGTAAAAGGTGGGAAAGGAAAAAACTCACCTGCTGGCACAAACTGACAATGAAGAGTCTTTCTTTGCTCAGCCTCTGAGAAGACAAAAAATGTCTCCCCTAAAAAATGTATAACCACATGCCTCGTCATGGTCCAGGAATACCTAAAATGAAAAGTTAACATAAAAATTCTTCCCAATCTCGCACCCCTATGTTCATAGCAGCACCATTCACAATAGCCAAGACATGGAAACAATCTAAATGTCCATTAGCAAAGAATGGATAAAGAAGATGTGGTACATATATACAATGGAATACTACTTGGCCATAAAAAAGAATGAAATAATGCCATTTGCAGCAACATGGCTGGACCTAGAGATTATCACACTAAGTGAAGTAAGTGAGGAAGAGAAAGACAAATGCCATAAGATATCACTTATATGTGGCATCTAAAATATGACACAAATGAACATATCTATGAAACAGAAACAGACTCACAGACATAGAGAACAGACTTGTGGTTACCAAGAGAGAACAGACTTGTGGTTGCCAAGGGGGAGGAGGGATAGGGGAGGAAAGAATTGGGAGTTTGGGATTAGCAGATGCAAGCTATTATATATAGGATGGATAAACAACAAGGTCCTACTGTATAGCACAGGGAACTATGTTCAATATCCTGTGATAAACCAGAATGGAAATGGTATGAAAAAGAATGAATATAACTGAATCACTGAATCACTTTGCTGTACACCTAAAACTAACACAACATTGTAAATCAACTATACTTCAATTAAAAAAAAAAAGAAAAAACAATTCTTCCCAGTCTCTACTGCCTGGGACAAACAAATGCAAAAATGCTTTGGAGGCCTATATCCCAAGTCTGAGATGGACAGGATTGCACAGATAAAGCTCCACAGATGTGGAGTTTAAATTTCAAATTATAAGACATAAGAGAGAAAGATTCCACTGAGTAAAAATGGGCACATAAACAGCAGATCTATATCCCTGATATACTTTAGGTACTAGAATAAACTAATGCAGAGGATAAAATAAGTATGTTTAAAATGATTAAAGACATAAAACCAGCACTGTAATCCATAAAAACAAGTCACTATTTAAAACATAACAAGCAGATTTTGAACCAAACTAATCTCCTAGAAATTAAAGATACAATTATTGAAATTTAAAACTCAGTGCACTTTTAAATTAGATTTAACATTGCTGAAGAGAATTACTAAACTCTCTGGTGAATATATCTGAAGAATTTACTCAAAATGCAACACAGCAAGATGAAAAGATGGAATATATGAATTATGGAGTATATGAAAAAGAGGTTATGAGATATCAAGGATAGAATTAGATAGTCAAATATATCTCCAAAAGGAACTCCCCAAGGCAAGAATAGAAAGACTTTGAGGCTAGGAGAGTGATGGAGAATCAATATTTTAAGACATAATGGCTGACAGTTTTTTTTCCTGTATTCATTAAAGTCATAAACCTCAGTTGTAAAAAGTACATCCACACCAAGAAGGGAAAATAAAAAATAAACCCTAACCTAGACACATTGTAAAGAAACATCAAAATACCAAACTTTGCTATTTACCAAAGTGAAATAGAAGATCTTAAAAGCCATCAGTGAGAAATAACAGAGCACCTTAGAAAAACAACAACAACAATTAAACTGAGAAGAGATATTACAACAGCAACAGTACAGGCCAGAAGATAATGGAATAACATCTTCATGGGGCTGAGAGATGATAGCTGTGAGGCTGGAATTCAATACCCAACTAAACCATCATTTAATCAGGACATTTTCAGACATGCTGAGAGAGTTTACTACAAACATATCCTTGTGGAAAATGAAGCAAAAAAAAAAATGCTATCAGAGATGAAAAGGGACATTTCATAATGATAAAGGGGTCAATTCATCAAGAAGACATACATCCTAAATGGATAAGCACCAAACATCAGAGCTTCAAAAGAGATGAAGCAAAACCTGAGGAAACTTTAAAGAGAAATAGACAAATCTACAGTTATTATTCAAGATTTCAACACTCCTTTCTCAATAATAATTAATAGATCAAGTAGACAGAAAATCAGTAAGGATGTAGAAGACTTAAATGCCATCAACCAACTTGTCAAAATTGACATTTATAGAACACTCTACTCAACAACAACAGAATATACATTCCTTTCAAGTGCACATGGAAGAGTCATCAAGACAGATTATACGCTATGCCGTAAAAAAGTGTCAATAAATTCAAATGGATTGGAATCGTACAGTGTGTGTCTTCTGACCACAACGGGATAAAATTAGAAATCAGTAATAGAAAGATAACTAAAAAATTTCCCAAATATTTGGATGTTATAAAACATACTTTTAAGAAATCCATGGGTCAAGGAAGAAATTTTTAAGAATTCAAGGTGAATAAAAGAAAAAATACCAAATTTCTGAGATACTGGCCATTTGCAACCACGTGGGTGGATCTAGAGAGTATTATGCTCAGTGAAACAAGTCAGACAGAGAAAGACAAATACTGTGTTATCACTTATATGTGGAATATAAAAAATAAAACAAACGAATGTGTATAACAAAACAGAAACAGACTCACATATACACAAAACAAACTAGTGGATACCAGTGGGGAAAGGGAAGTGGGAGGGGCAAGATAGGGGTAGGGGATTAAGAAATACAAACTACTATATACAAAATAGATAAGCAACACAGATATATTGTACAGCACAGGAAATTATAGCCATTATTTTCTAATAACTTCAAATGGAGTATAATTTATAAAAATACTGAATTACTATGTTATACACCTGAAACTAATATAGTATTGTAAATTAACTATACTTCAATAAAGAAAAAAAGAAAAAATAATGTGTGGGATGCTGTTAAAGCACTGCTTAAAGAAAAATCTATAGATATAAATGCTTATTTTAGGAAAAAGAAGGATTCAAAGTCAGTTATCTAAGTTTCTACCATAAGAAGCTAGAAAAAGAAGAGAAAACTAAATTCAAAGAAATGAAGAAATGCTAAAGATAAGAATAGAGATCATTGACTATCAGTAAACAATTGGAAATTGAAATGTTAAAAAAATACAATTTACAAATAGCAACAAAGAAATGAGATAAATTTAACAAAATGCGTAAAACTTCTACACTGAAAATGATAAAACATGATTGTAAGAAATTAAGGAAGACATAAATAATTGAACAAGATAAAAATGATTATGGTTTGGGGCTTCCCTGGTGGCGCAGTGGTTGAGGGTCCGCCTGCCGATGCAGGGGACACACGTTCGTGCCCCGGTCCGGGAGGATCCCACATGCCGCAGAGCGGCTGGGCCCGTGAGCCTTGGCCGCTGGTCCTGCGTGTCCAGAGCCTGTGTTCCGCAGCGGGAGAGGCCACAGCGGTGAGAGGCCCACGTACCGAAAAAAAAAAAAAAGATTATGGTTTGGAACATTCAATACTGCTAAGATGTAAATTCCCAAATTGATCTAGCCATTCAATGCATTCTCAATTAAAATCCTAGCTGGCTCTTTTTAGGAACTGATAAACGATTATAAAATTTATATGAAAATGTAAGAATACCAAGAGTATCCAAAACAATTTTAGAAAAGAGGAACAAATTTGGAGGTCTTACAGGACTTATGATAAAGCTACAGTCATCAAAACAATGAGATATTGACCTGAGGACAGACATATAGATTAATGAAACAGAATAGGGAGTCCAGAAATACACCCATACATACATGATCAATTGATCTTTGGAAAAGGTGACAAAGTAATCCTGGAACAACTGGGTATCCATATTTTGAAAAATGGACCTCAGTGCTCACTACATAAAAAGAATTAAATGGATGATGGATCTAAATGTGAAAGTTAAAGTATAAACCTTATGGAATAGAACATAAAAGGGAATTCCCTCGCAGTCCAGTGGTTAGGACTCTGTGCTTCCACTGCCGGGGGGCTGGGTTTGATCCCTCCCAGGTTCGATCCCTTGTCGGGGAACTAAGATCCCGCAAGCTGCATGGTGAAACTGAAAAAAAGAAAAAACAAAGGACGTAAGAGAACATTTGTGTACCTTGGGGTAGGATAGGAAAGATGTATTAAGACACAAAAGCACTAACCAAAAAAAATAAATAAATAAAATAAAATTGATAAATTGGACTTCATCAAAATTTAAAACTTTTGCTGTTTGACACACATTTTTAAGAAAATAAAAATGCAAACTCTGAACTAGGGGAAAATATTCATGATTCATATATCCGACAGAGGACTTGTAGCCAGAACACATAAAGAACTCTTACAACTCAATTGTAAGAAGAAAAACAAACCACATTTTAAAATGGGCAAAATATTTAAATAGACAAGGAATTCGACTCCTAAGCATTTATACAAGAGAAGGAATACTTCTATACAATGCCTTATACATGAATGTACACACTGACTCTATTCATAAGTGCCAAATAACATAAACAGCTCAAATGTCCATTAACAGGGGAACAGATAAGCAAATTATGATATATCCATGCCCTGGAATACTACTCAGGAATAAAAAAGATGAACTACCCATACATAAAATAGCATATATGAATCTCAAAATTCTTAGGCTGAGTGAAAATAACCAGACACAAGAGAGTACAGTTCTGTATAATTCCGTTAACATAAAATTCTAAAACTGTCAAATCTAACCTATATTGACAGAAAACAGATCAATTGTTGCCTGGAGCTGAGGGTGAGAGGGGGATTAGCTACAAAGAGGCACAAGGGAACTTTTCGGGGGGGATGGAAATATTCTATAGCCTGATTGTGCTGGTGGTTACTGGTTACATGGATGTAAATCAGTAACAATTGTCAGAGCTCATCAAATTATACACTTAAAATAGGTGTGTGTTATAGTAAATTACACCTCAACAAAGCTGATTTAAAAAAAAAAACGATTTGTGGTGGGTTTGTCATTTGTCGACTTAGCTAAGCTGAAGTACATTTCCCAGTATTCCCCTTCCTATACGTTTCCAGTTAGAGTAGCCCATGAGAGAGGTTCTTGGGTGACATTTGGAGGGCAGAAGTGAAACGGCAGCCATTTTGTAATTCACACACATTGTCACTTGTCTTCTGGCTCACCTTGTTGGTGTGAGGCAGTGACAGCAAATGCTCCATCAAAGTCAGCAGCAACAAGAACTAACATGGGTTTCAGTCTGTCCTCATAGGCTTCCCCTTGAGTTTGTGGTTCCGTCTTGCTCTCCCCTGCTTTTTCGTCCATTTTCCCTTGCTGACTGCTTGCCCTGTAAACTTGAATTTCCAGCATGAAATGTGAAGACGACAACCTTACAGAGTCTATTTTACCAGCTCCTGCGATTGCATAAGGTTAAATACCTGTAACAAAACCATACATGTAGATATATTCATTCCCCATGGTTCTGCTTCTCTGACTGAACCTTGACTGATAAAGCCTCTTTAGGAAAAAAAAAAAAAAAAAAACCTCGCTCAGCCACTGTTTTATTGTTATTATGTATAATATGTTCCAAAGGGGGAAAAAAATGTAGTACCACTGTAAGTCTATATTAGAGAAAAAAGAAAATAAATGAGCTCTCCACAGCTGGTTACTGCTAGAATCATTATTTAATTTCTACTTTAACTCTTTCCCCACCAGAATATATGAATTGGTTAACAAAAAGAGACAAATGCAATAATGGGGAAAACACTTGAGAAAAAAGGGGAGACCACAACTATGTCGATAATAAGGGCCACTATGGGATGGATGAGAGGGATCTAAGCTCCATGATAACTAAGACCCAGAGGGAAAGAAAACAAAAATATATGGCTAATATATATAAACTTATACACATTAAAATAAGGAAAAAATACTCATAACTATTTATTTTACTCCATCAAGGTCAAGAACTGACACAGGTTGCAGAACTCTCTTTGACATAAATCACGGCACTGTTTTTTTGGATTTGTTTCCTAAGACAGAGGATACAAAAACAAAAATAAATAAATGGGTCCTAATTAAACTTAAAAGCTTTTGCACAGCAAAGGAAACCATTGACAAAACAAAAGACAACCTAGTAAATGGGAGAAAATATTTGCAAATGATATGACTGATAAGGGGTTAATATCCAAAATAAACAGTTCATACAACTCAACATCAAAAAAACAAACAACCCCATTAAAAAATGGACAGAAGACTTGAATAGACATTTTCCAAAGAAGACATACAGATGTCCAACAGACATATGAAAAGATGCTCTACATCATTAATCATCACAGAAATGCAGATCAAAACCACAATGAGATATCACTTCACACCTGCCAGAATAGGTATCATCAAAAAGACCACAAATAGGGCTTCCCTGGTGGCGCAGTGGTTGAGAGTCCGCCTGCCAATGCAGGGGACGTGGGCTCGTGCCCCGGTCCGGGAGGATCCCACATGCCGCGGAGCAGCTGGGCCCATGAGCCATGGCCGCTGAGCCTGCGCGTCTCGAGCCTGTGCTTCGCAACGGGAGAGGCCACAACGGTGAGAGGCCTGCGTACTGCAAAAAAAAAAAAAAAAAAAAAAAAGACCACAAATAACAAATGCTGGAGAGGGTGTGGAGAAAAGGGAGCCCTTCTACACTGTTGGTGGGAATATAAGTTGGTGCAGCCACTATGGAAAACAGTATGGAGGTTCCTCAAAAAGCTAAAACTAGAACTACCATATGATCCAGCAATCCCACTCCTGGGCATATATTGGAAGAAAATGAAAACACTAACTTGAAAAGATACATGCACCCCAGTGTTCATAGCAGCATTATTTACAATAGCCAAGAAATGGAAGCAACCTAAGTGCCCATCAACAGATGAATAGATAAAGAAGATGTGGTATATGTACACAATGAAATACTACTCAGCCATTTGAGTGAATGAAATTTTGCCATTTACAGCAACATGGATGGACTTGGAGGGTATTATACTAAGTGAAGTTAAGTCAGACAGAGAAAGACAAATACTGTATGATATCACTAAAATGTGGAATCTAGACAATAAAACAAACTAGTGAATACAACAAAAAAGAAACAGACTCACAGGTATAGAGAACAAACTAGTGGTTACCTGTGGTGGGGAGAGGGAAGGGGGAAGGGCATGATAGAGGTAGGAGATTAAGAGGTACAAACTTTTATGTATAAAAATAAATAAGTTACAAGGATATATTGTACAACACAGTGAATATAGACAATATTTTATAATAACTATAAAAGAAGTATAACCTTTAAAAATTGTGAATCACTATGTTGTACACCTGAAACTTATATAATATTGTACATCAACTATACCTTGATTTTTTAAAAAGGAAGAAGAAAAAAAAGAACTGACATAGGTTTCAGTCCACCCTTGTGGGCTTCAGCTTGTGCTTGTGGGTTCAGCGCTGTCCTTGATCTTCCTCCACTTGACATCCATCTTCCCTTCCCCACTGTTTGCCCCTGGACTTCAAGCTCCAGCATCTGTTGGGAGGACAGCAGCCTTACAGCTTCTACAGTTGTGTATGGTCAAATCCCTGTAACAAATACTTATCTCCTAGTGGTTCTGCTCCTCTGATTGAACTTTGACTGTTACATGAAACATTATAAATACTCCCTTTAAACTTAAGAACAAGGAAAAAATCCCCACTATCACTATTTTATTTAATATTATATTAGTGATTCTTGCCAGTGAATTAAGAAAAGAAAAATAATTAAAATATATTAGAAACAAAACTGTTGTCACTTGCAGGTGACATGATTATCTCTATGGAATTAACAAACTATTAGAACTAATGAGATTGTTCAACAAATTTGTTGAGTATAAATTTCAAATATAAAACCAATTGCCTCCTTCTATACCATCATCAAAAAATTATAAAATATAATTTAAAAAAAGATAACATTTAAGGTAGCAATAGAAACTAAGTTTCTTTGAAATAAATCTAACAAATTCAGAGCACATTTATAAAAGAAAATTATACAATTTTAATGAGAGACATGAAAGATGACAAGTAAATGAGAAGGTATACTTTACTTGTAGATGGAAATTCTCAACATCATAAAGATATAAAGTATGCCCACATTGACATATAAATTCAATGTGATTTCAGTCAAAATCTCAATAGGATCTTTCATGGAACTTGACAATCTCAAGTTAAAATTCATAAGAAAGTTGGACTTGCCTGGTGGTGCAGTAGTTAGGAATCCAGCTGCCAATGTAGGGGACATGGGTTCGAGCCCTGGTCCAGGAAGATCCCATGTGCCTCAGACCACCTAAGCCTGTGTGCCACAACTACTGAGACTGTGCTCTAGGGCCCACGAGCCACAACTACTGAGCCTGTGTGCTGCAACTACTGAAGCCCATGCTCCTAGAGCCTGTGCTCCACAACAAGAGAAGCCACCACAATGAGAAGCCCGCCACCGCAACGAAGAGTAGCCCTCACTTGCCACAACTAGAGAAAACCCACACACAGCAAAGAAGACCCAATGCAGCAAAAACTAAATTAATTAATTAATTTTAAAAATAATAAAAAAATAAAATTCATAAGAAAGAGGAGATAGAGGACCAAGAATAGCCAAGGCAATCTTAAAGAGAAGAAGGGAAATTTGTCTTTCAGATGTTAACACCTATTATGAAGCTATAGTAATTAAAAAGTATTGTTAATGGTGCAAAGATAAATTCATCATGGCCAAGTATAGTTTCAAATTTGATATTTAACAAAAGTGATATTATAAATAAGTCTGGAAAGGATGAACTACTCACTCAATGGTGCTGGAATGATTTGCTAAATAAGGCAAAAAAAAATTTTAAACATTGTAGTCATATCTCACTGTATACAAAATAAACAATCTCAGTTGATTAAAAACCTAAATGAAAAATAAAACTGAAATGTCATATTAGATCATATTAAAAAATTTAAACTTCTGTATGAAAAAGATACAAAAACAAAATGACAAATCAATCTGTACCATTTTTCTTTTTAAAGTTTTCACCTTTTAAATATACATACTGAAATATTTATGGGCAAAATGGTAATGATGTCTGGGGCTTGCTTCAAAACAACCCAGGAAGTAAGAGGAGGAATTGGTGGGGGGTGGGGTAAGGCTGGGGAGCAGGTTGGGTGTAAATCAAATAAGGTTGGCCAGGAGTTGACAATTGTTAAAGCTAGGTGGTGGGTACATGGGGGCACACTATTTTCTCCAATTTTGTATGTATTTGAAATTCTCCATTAAAAGAAATTTTAAAAGGAGAGGAAAAAAGAGATGATATTTAAAAACAAAGTCAAGACAGAGACTGGGAGAAGACTTTTGTAATCCATATAACTAACAAAGGACTGGTAATCTTAACATATAAAGAGCACCTCCATATCAATAAAAAATGACAACCCATTAAAACAATAGCCAGACAAAGACAGACAAATATCATATGATATCACTTATATGTGGAATCTAAAAAAATGATACAAATGAACTTATTTACAAAACAGAAATAGACTCACAGACATAGAAAACAAACTTATGGTTACCAAAGGGGAAAGGGGTGGGGGGGAGGGATAAATTAGGAGTTTGGGATTGACAGATACACACTACTATAATATAAAATAGATAAACAACAAGGACCTACTGTATACCACAGGGAAGTATACTCAATATTTTGTAATAACATATATGGGAAAAGAATCTGAAAAAGAATATATATATTTATATAAATATATATATAAATATATATATATATATAAATATATATATAAATATATATATATATATATATATAAAACTGAATCACTGTGCTATACACTTGAAACTAACACAACATTGTAAATCAACTATACTTCAAAAAAAAAACAATGGCCCAAAAGTTTTAAAATGCAATTCACAGAGGAAGAAACCCAAGTGGGCAAAAAACATATGAAATATGAAATATGTTAAAAGACCAACTGCTCTTATAATCAGGAAAATGTGAATTAAATACCTTTTTACATATAGCAGATAGGCAAAAATTTAACATGTCTGAAAGTCTGAAAACACTAAGCAATGGTGAGGATCTGGAGCCTATAAGATTCTTCAGATGAGTGATCTGGGGAGCAGGTTGACCATACATAACAAAGTTGATTATGTGTCTACCCAGCAACCCAAGACTCCACATGTCAGTATCCACCCTGGAGCAACTCTCCCACATGTGCCCAAGTAAACGTGTATATGTGTTTATTGCAACACTGCAGTTGTGGGAAAAGGTGGAAGTAAGTTTCACTTCAACCAATTTAGGGATCAATAAATAAATAGCTGAAGTTAGTCATTTTTCAGTGGATTTATATATGTACAAGAGCACTGCACACCCACTTTAGCATACTGATTTTCTTCAGGAATGGAAAGGAGAGGAAGGGAACAGGATAAAGACTTAGCTAAAGCAGAATCTTATTCTTTTTTATTTTATTTCATTTTATTTTATGAGAATAAAGTCAGCAAGGTCAATGTTAATGTTTTTTTTTTTGTAGTAAAGGGTATATAAGTGTTGATTATTCTGTCTCTTCATATGTTTTTAATGTTCTGTAATAAAATATTTTAAAACTGACAAATCTTTATTCTTTTTGATTTACACCATGTCAAATAATAAATGGGACTTTTTGTCTTGTTTCCCACTAAAATAACTATTTTGACATAGCATAAATAGGTCCAAAGTCACACATCAGCTAGAACACTTGAACATTGTTGACTATTCCTTTAAAAATAATTCATTTAATTCACTTAGAAAAATAAAGCTACGGGCAATATCTTACTTTATCATCATCTAAACATTTGCCTTGGCATATATAAGAGCCTAGAGTCTTGTGAATGTGTGATTATAAAACCTGCAGAGTTTCAGGCCTGGATTTAGCATCTAGTTCAACATCCAGACAGGTGAGGAATTTTCCCAACAAACAGACCACAAACAAAAATATGGTTTGGAAAAATCTGGGGTAGAGGGTAGGGTGACATTTGTGGAGGCTTCCACTTTCCTAGGGAAAATCCATTTTCTCATTGCTGTTGCAAGCAGTTCTAAGACAATGCTGTTATTTTAATATTACTTTTGAGCATTGTCTTGCTTTTATGTTAATTTAAGAAATAATTCATTAGAATGGCTAGTACCCACTTGAAGAAAACACCCATGGAGAATACTGGAGCCACAATACCAGGTCTTAAGACGCCTATAGACTGAAGTAGCTGAGAAGACAGACTTCCAATACAATTACTATACTGTACAAATCAGCATCCTCAGGTAGGTTTAATTACGATCCCCGGCCCCCCTCCACAGTGGATGAAAGATTTCCCGCACTCCCCACAAGCCCCAGCCCCCCACATGAAAACATGTGACCTAAGCGAATTTTGGCTTTGCAATATCAAGATCAAAAAACCAATGGCTAGGCCATGAAAGCATTATGTAGCATCCTAGGAATATGTCTATTTGCATCAACAGAGTTTCCCCCAAGAGCTCAAACCCCATTACAGACAGTGGAGTTGTTGTAAAACATGAAATACACATAGGATTGGCAAGGAAATAAATGTATCACGGGTTTTTCCTTCTTCAGAATTAAAGCTCTAAGTTAGACGGGGGAAGACAAATGCGACACGAGCTCTGAATTATTCTTTTTTATTTATACACTTCAGCAGTTCATTGTTGCCTTATCTCCTGGAGGTTGAAACTAATGAGAGTCTGAATAATTTCATGTAAGTCAAGAAAATGGAAACTGGGTATGTTTGGAACAGTCGTTACATAAAATATGGTTGTTTTTATTGCTTTTAACTTTTGCTCCGTAGACTATCTTGTTAATTCAATAAAAAAATTTATGAAGGTGAATGAGTAATGTTTGTAAGTTTCTTTAAGCTTCTTGGATGAAAGGGGCTATTTAAAAACAAAGTATACTGTGTTGCATTATTATTTTATTTCATAAGCTCTGCAGCATAAAATGTTGAAAATAAAATCTCTCAAGGTTTTCAGGAAGATGAACATTATCTTCCTAGTCTTGGGAATAGATGTTCAGGCTTTTGTGAAAGTGGCAACTCCTATTTTTTGTTGCTGCTCAAGTTTTGTGTGCTCAGAGGCAGATATTGACAGGTGAAGTTTTGTTGAGGTTGTGTGCATGGAGTGTGTGTGTGTGTACTCAGACGAGAAAGGGGTCACACACAGGATGAGTCAGACATTTGATTAGGCATCAGTTTATGATCAATATTTATTTTGGGCTGCTAGTGTGCACTGTTATTCTGAAATTGGAATATTGTTTTAAAAAATAGACAATTTGGGGGGCTCATTTTCAAGGTCCAGAAATTGACAAGAAAAATTTGTGCCTTGTCATCTTGTGACATCAGTGAAATTTATATGTCATGCTCCAGAATTAAATCACTCAACAAAGATAAATTGAATGCCGTTATGAAATTCTCACATCATAATGGCAAGCTGTGTTCGGTGAATTAGGAAATTTAATACAAGTTGAATACCCTGACTGAGTTCAGGAAGTGAGGAAAGGAGGCAAAGCAGATGGACATCAAAAGTTAAATAATTACAATAGATGCCATATGTCAAAAGTTGCCAAATGAGTAACATGAGTACAGGCTACGTGTTCAGAGGCAAAAGTGGAGAAGCCGCCAAAGAATCCGGGCTAAATGGGACAGCAGAGTCATCAGAGGGTGGGACAGTGGGAGCTGAGGTTCTGGCTGGAATGCAGTTTTTAGGGAGGGAATGGCAGAGGTGAAATTGCACATTTAGCTTGATAATATATCACATTGAAATAATATCATAAATTGTTCTTCATTTTCTTCCTCAATTATAATTATCATCAATTATTTATTTCCATTAAGCTCTCTCCCTTTTCAGTTTTTGTCCTTAAGTCTCTAAATATGAATATGTATGCTGTGTCTCCAAGACACAGTTGGTCTTGCTTCTTCAATAAGTGCAAAAGAACAGGTGGTGACAAGCAATCTTGGTTGATGATGATAATGTTTAAAATATTTTATTTTACATTGAATGTTTTCCTGATTCTTCATCCAACAGGCTTATGACACTGTCAGCAGCCCTGAAACACTTCATATGTTTGTTATATCTCTTTCTAATTCTTTCCATCTTAATAGGCTGAATCTGCTGTCAGCAGTCTTGAATGTCTGATTGAAAACAAAATCAAACAGATATGGAGAAATCAGAACCCTCATACATTGCTGGTGAGAATGTAAAATGGTGCAGCTGCTGTGGAAAGTAGTTTGGCGATTCTTCAAAATGTTAGACACAGAGTTACCCTATGACCCAGCAATTCCACTCCTAGCTATACACCCAAGAAAATGAAAACATACATCTACACAAAAACTTGTACATGCATGTTCATAGCATCATTACACACAGTAGCCAAAAAAAAAAGCAGAAACAACCCAACCCAAATGTCTATGAACTGATGATTATTCAACCATATGAAGGAAGAAGTACTGATACATGCTATAACATGGATAAGCCTTGAAAACATGCTACTGAGTGAAAAAAGCCAGTCACAAAGGATCACATATTGTATGATTACACTTGTATGAAATGTTCAGAACAGGCAAATCTATAGAGACAGAAAGTAGAGTAGTGGTTGCCTAGGGCCGGGGGAAGAGGGGGTTTTGGGAGGAATGGGGGAGGATGACTGCTAAAGGGTTTCTTTTATGGGTAATGAAAATATTCTAAAATTAGATTTTAGTAATTGTTGCACATTTTTGAGTGAATATACTCAAAACCATTGACTTGTACACTTTAAATGGGTGAATTGTATATTATACGATTTATATCTCCATAAAGCTGTTTTAAAAATCAAACACAGTAAGATTTTTTAAAAACCTTTTCTTGCTTGGTATTTTGGCTCTTCCTCTTGGTAGTCTCGTCCTCCTGCTGATGGCCATACAACAGCTGCTATTTTATGCCACATAATTTCCTCTATAATTTCCCTGGATCACATATTTTGATTCTAGACCCTTCTGGAACATTCTTGGTAACCTATCTCAGGGTTTGGCTTCTCTTCTGCATCAAAGGATTAAAAGAAATAAAAGGAAACAACTTCACTTTTATAAACTCTTCTTTATGCTTGGAAATTGAAATTGGTTTCTTACCAAATGTGGTATCAGGGCAATGACATTATTTTCACAATAGAAAACCCAATACTTCTGATAAAAGCTAAGAGTTTATGCTTTAAATGAGATAAGATCATAAAATTATATGTGTGTTTTTTGAAACAAGCCCACTAGAATGTACACTTCTAAGAGGATCTAGCACCTTCCAGCTAGTCTTTTTATGAAGCTTTTTATTAATGCCAAGATTGATGAAATCATTGCTCAAACACTTTTGAAACTCTTATTTTGTTAGGTTTGCCTCCAAATCATGATATGTAATTTTTAAAATATCCTGAATAGCAATACATTTCTGTCGTTTAATGGTGATTTCATTTTTGGCAATAGTCAAAAGCCACCAAATGTTTGATAAGTAGGTCAAAAGACCAACCTGAACAATATTTTTTAATGTCAAAAATGAAATATGACTGTAGGGTAATGAAACTTTTCTTTCCCCTGTAACTCAAACTAAATCTGAAGGCACTTTAAGAATATGAGTTTCAAAAAAATAATTTGAGTACTGACAGTATTATTGGAATGAGCCTCTGGCTTCTCACCAGATACAATGTCAGGGACTTTACACAGATTATTCCAATAAATCCTTCCAATAGTTCTGCAGGGTAAAAATTATCCCCATTTTACGGATAAGGAAACAAGGTCAGGGACTTCCCTGGTGGTGCAGTGGTTAAGAATCCGCCTGCAGGGGACACGGGTTTGAGCCCTGGTCCAGGAAGATCCCACATGCCGCAGAGCAGCTAAGCCCCTGCACCACAACTACTGAGCCTGTGCTCCAGAGCCTGTGAGCCACAACTACTGAAGCCCGCGCACCTAGAGTCCATGCTCCGCAACAAGAGAAGCCACTGCAATGAGAAGCTCGTGCACCGCAACAAAGAGTAGCCCCCGCTCTCTGCAACTAGAGAAAGCCCGCGCACAGCAACGATGACACAACGCAGCCAAAACTAACTAAATAAATAAATTTATTTTTAAAAAAAAGGAAACAAGGTCAGAGAAGGTAAACAATGTGTCCAAATAAACCCAGCTCTCCTGAGGCAGAGCTGGTCCTCAAATCTCCAACCTGCTGATTCTCCATGGGGCCAACTGGATAATAAATGCTCTCGTATTAGTTTTAAAAATTAGTCACTTTACCCTCCTACACTGTTGGTGGGAATGTAAGTTGGTGCAGCCGCTATGGAAAACAGTATGGAGGTTCCTCAAAAAACTAAAAATAGTGTTGCCATATGATCCAGCAATGTCACTCCTGGGAATATACCCAGACGAAACTCTAATTCAAAAAGATACACGCACCCCTATGTTCATAGCAGCACTATTTACAATAGCCAAGACATGGAAACCACCTAAATGCCCATCAACAGATGAACGGATAAAGAAGATGTGTTACATATATGCAATGAAATACTACTCAGCCATTATAAAGAATGAAATAATGCCATTTGCAGCAACATGAACACAACTACAGATTATCATACTAAGTGAAGTCAGAAAGAGAAAGACAAATACCGTACGATATCACTTATATGTGGAATCTCAAATATGACACAAATGAACCTATCTATGAAACAGAAACAGAATCAGGGACATAGAGAGCAAACCGGTGGTTGCCAAGCGCAAGGGGGTGAGAGAGGGATGGAGTGGGAGGTAGGGGATAGCAGATGTAAGTTTTTTTTGTTTTTGCTTTTTTGCTTGTCACTGTCAGCTTTTTCATGGCAGACTTTAGTAAGGGAGTTTCCAGGGAGAAGAGTGAGCTATTCTAGCAATGACGTTTAGGAAGAAAGAGGAGTTCCTGTGGTCTTTGGGCCAGCTAGCTATAGAAACTGGTCCCGAGTAGTCAGTGGCTTGGAAATGGGGTAGATGAATTGCAAAATGCCCACATAATACAGTTAAGAAGTATGTGGATAAAAGTTCCTGGAAGCTGAAGTCTTTTTTAAGGACAGAATCAACAGAACGTGCGTGGCAGAGTTGACCACAACGTCCCATCATAGCACGTTCTGACATTCAAATTAGACTTATTTATATGTGCCTCCTTGTGATTCCTTCAACTTGGTACTATGCTGATTATCTGTACACAGGGATTCTAAATGGAAACAACCTCACTCACATCACCACTATCACTCAGTTTTTGGAGACCCACAGCTTGGTCCAAATTTTTAAAAAGGTAATAGGCTAAAAGACAAAAAAAAAGTCAACTAAGCTATCAGGCCTAATCGAGAATGGCTTAATATTATTCATTCTCTTCTTCGAACATTTTACTTAAGTGTTTTGTTAGTGCTACTAGCTCAGGGTTTCCACCACATGCATCAATTTGTTTATAGGCTTTAGATTCAAGCTCTTTAAGAGTATTCCGAGTGTATTCAAAAGAACCTACTTTCTTAAGATAATGTACACAGTATTTTTTAATATCTACGTTTTCGGTTCTCTGGTGCAAGATATTCTGCACCTGGGTGGTTTCAGGCCTCGACCAGGTAGCATGAATAGTAGGGAATGAGAACTTTCCCGCTGTTAGATCTTCACAAAAGCTTTTGTTTTCACTATATTCTTTGGAGTGTAGATTAACATAATCATCCCTAATTTGGAAAAACAGCCCAGGTGTATTCAGCAGTGGTTTAAATCTTCTTTATAATCAGAAAACAACTGCATGAGACCTACTGCTAATCCAAATAGTCCTCCTGTCTTTTGCAGCACCATTTCTGTAGGTATCTAGGCCTTGTCCCTGATGGAGTTCTAAAAGCTGGCGAGTAAAAAGCTTTACTGCATCTGGGTGGTCAAGGGTTAAGACTTTCTCTAGGTCAAGAAAATGTACAGAGTTGGCAGAATTGATGACAGATGGAATTCCATAGATGCTGTGTGCCACTGGAAAGCCACATCGGAGTTTTGAGCTGTCTTCGACATCATCAATGAGTAAACTGGCATTATGCAACATTTCCGTCATTCAATGATAATCTGCAGCTTGTCTTTGGGAACTTTTAGCCAATGATTAATTGCCTGTGAAAGTTTGGTTCTCACTTGTTTACCTGGTAACTGAGGTAAGTACTTGTAAGGTTCTAGAAGAATTATTTGGGCTGTTTCTTGAGTCTTCTCCATTCTTTTTAAATTTCAAAGCTGATGGTTCGAGGATGATATCACAACTTTCACGCTGCGGGTCCAGGAGTAGCAGTCCCCAGCATCAACTTCCCACCTTAGAGTTCAGAACAAGGCTCCCCCGGATGCCTACATGAATCCCTCCCCTTACTTCACCATAGAACTCTCCGCCCTGCTCAGCCGCCAGCGACACTGAATTACTCAGTGCAAGAAAATGCGCCATCCCGGTCACACTCCAGATGTAAGATTTTATATATAGGATGGATAAACAACAAGGTCCTAGTGTATAGCTCAGGGAACTGTATTCAATATCTTGTGATAAACCATAATGAAAAAGAATATTTTTTAAAAAGAATATATATATGTATAACTGAGTCACTTTGCTATACAGCAGAAATTAACACAGCATTGTGAATCAACTATACTTCAATAAAAAATAAAATAAATTCTGGTTTCAGTACTTACTAGGTATGCGACCCTGGACAAATCACTTAACCTACCCATGTCATGATCTCTTCACCTATAAAATGGGGATGATGATAATGGCACGTACTGCACAACTATGAAGATTAAATGAGTCAACTTAGAACAATACTCGGCACATAGGTACTACTATTGTTATTACTCTTATTAATTCCAGGAATCCATGGCTCCAAAGTCAAGTGGTGGTTCAGCTACCCTCGTTGTGGCCCTGCTAAAAGATTTTAAGTATTGTTTTCTTTCTAAGCCAAACCTGCTTTCTAGTGGTATTCATTCAGGCAGTCCACGGGCCGATTACAAGAAGATGCTATTTGCATTTTACCAGATTACAGGAATCAACTCAATTAATAGACCTCATTAATTTCTGACTCTTAATCCATTTACACTAATATGCTTATTCCCTGGATGGACAGTTCCCCTAGCTATATTCATCGTTTTAATTTTATTATAGGTTTTAACATTATCTTCCTAATACCTTTCTTTGGCCTTGCTCCCTTAGGCTATGTTTTCTGATTTCATAAACCAAAAAGCACAGCGTTGCATGACGCGTGGCATGGGGGCCTTCCAAGGAGCTCAGAGAAGAAACATGGCAAACCCTCACAAATCTGGATTCCACTGACTCTGAACTTGTGATAATTTTGATGCAGGGTAAATGAGAAGTTTTTGGTATTATTAGAGGAGAAAGGTGTTGTGCTCAAATTTTGCCAGGTTGAACTTATTTTCTAGTTCTAGGTCTAAAATGAGGAGATAAGAACGGAAGCTTGAAAGGGCAGAAAAGCCCCATTTCCTTGAGGAAGACTTAGCCCAGTTTCAAGCTTGGACATACACACAGCAGGTAGAATTAGGAAATAAAAATTGTAAACCACTCTGAGAGGAAAGCCAAGTGACTAATTTTTTAAAAGGTATTTCTCATATTTTAATATAATGATACAACTTAGCATAGAAGGATAGATAGTTATTATGTCCTTACTGTATATCTTTTAAAAAATATTTATTTTTTTGAAGTATAGTTGATTTACAATGTTGTGTTAATTACTGCTGTACAGCAAAGTGATTCAGTTATACATATATGTATACATTCTTTTTTTAATATTCTTCTCCATTATGGTTTGTCACAGGATATTGAATTTAGTTCCCTGTGCTATACACTAGGACCTTGTTTTTTATCCATCCTATATATAAAAGCTTACATTTTCTAGTCCCAACTTCTCACTCCATCCCCCCCAGCCCCCTGCCCCTTGGCAACCACCGGTCTGTTCTCTATGTCCGTGAGTCTGTTTCTGCTTCATAGATAGGTTCATTTGTGCCATATTTTATATTCCACATATAAGTGATATCATATGGTGTTTGTCTTTCTCTTTCTGACATACTTCACTTAGTATGATAATCTCTAGTGAAACCAAGATTTAAAATGTGTTCTAAACCATTAAACTACACGGCCTCTCTTCATCTATGCTGCCTCTGTTGTGAAGCAGGCTGGCAAAGAGGACAGGGCTGGCAGTAAAGGACAGTCTCTTTTCCATGGGTCAGAAAGATTTTGCCTGATGCTATATTCATAAACCTATCTGGAAAAAAAAAAGGGTGAATCTTCAAACACAAATGGTTGGAAGAATTTGCCTTCTAATGAGAAAAAAACCAAAGTCTTTCTCCCCTTGTTAATTGATTCCCTCGTGGAGGACTGCATTATTCCATCACGTCCTCCCTGCCAGTATCCATATCCCTTGCCATGTAACTTTGCCATTCTTCTCACTAGGGATGGCGTCTACTTCTCCTTTCCTTGACTTTAGCCTCAGCCATGTGATTCACTTTGGCCAAAGGGATATTAGCAAAAGTGATACACGCAGGGGCTTGAAATGTACTTGCACAGCTGGGCTGCTTTCCTTTTCTTGGTCATCTCCATGAGGATAACATACTCTGGGGAGCCGGCTGGTCCAAGAAGGAGGAGAGACAGGCAGAGCAGACCTTTGAGCCAACCCCTGCTAAGCCCAGCCTGCAGATGTGTGAGTGAAAATAGACGATTGTTGTTTTAAGGCACTGGATTTTGAGGTGGTTTGTTTTACAGTAAGACTGTGAGAATAACTGATGGATAACCCAATCATTTGCTTTTTTATTTTAGGTACCAATTCCTCCCACCCATGAAACACACTCAGACACACTCACCTATATTTAATTATAGCAAATACAACCATCTTTCCCTCTTCCATCCCCTTTCTCCTTAATATGGCTTTATACCACCACACTCATCTTTTTTTTTTCCTCCTTAGTACTTCTGACACACTTCTGCCTGATCCACCACCACCTCTGTGATGGGATTGGTGGCACCGTGACCCTGGAGGTAACACAACAGATCACCGTTCCTCTCTACCCTTATGTACACTGCCGTCTTACTGGTAAAATAATTCAAACAAGTATCTTCAGAAGGGAAATACAGAGGCCAGTTTTCAAAAGCCAACTACTCACTGATTCTCTTAGTCTAGTTTATGAAGTGATTCTAAGGGACCGTACAAAATTTCCAACCAGTTTGAACTTAATTAATCACCACCTGTCCCTTTTCAGTAAATGTGCCTATAGCAGTCATGGACATTTTGGTGGAAACTTCAGTCACTCTTCTAAAAGGATATTGTGCTTAAGTTACTCTTCCAAAAGTATTTATATTCAATTTATGTTTAAATAATTTCAAACACACTCAGAAAAGTTGCAAGAATAATACAAGGAAATCCCAAACAACCTTCACCCACTTTCGGCAATTAACATTTTGCCACATTTGCTTTATCATTGTCTCTTTTTCTTTCTCTATTTTTTCCTGACCCTTTTGAGAGTAAATTGCAGATATCATGTCCCCTTGCCCCTAAATTCTTCAGTGTGCATTTCCTAACAGCAAGGACATTCTTTTTTTGCATGATCACAGCTAAAACTTAATCTTGATTTCATGCTCTAATCTGATATACGATCTGTATTCAAATTTTGCCAATTTTCCCAATAATATCCTTTATGGCATATTTTCCCCTTCTTTGGATTCCCTGAATCCAATTCAGGATCATAGATGGCAATTAATTGTCACATCTCATCTCTTTAGCCTCTTTTTTTTTAATGTTTTTAGTTCTTTTATTTATTTATTTTAAATTTATTCATTTTATTTATTTTTGGCTGTGTTGGGTCTTCGGTGCTGCGCGCGGGCTTTCTCTAGTTGCGGGCAAGCGGGGGCTACTCTTCGTTGTGGAGCGCGGGTTTCCCATTGCGGTGGATTCTCTTGTTGCAGAGCATGGGCTCTAGGCTCGCAGGCTCTAGAGCGCAGGCTCAGTAGTTGTTGCGCAGGGGCTTGGTTGCTCTGTGGCATGTGGGATCTTCCCGGACCAGGGCTCGAACCTGTGTTCCCTGCATTGGTAGGCAGATTTTTAACCACTGTGCCACCAGGGAAGTCCTCTTTAGTCTCTTTTAATCTAGAACAGCTCCTTAGCCCCTCCTTGGCTTTCATGAGCTCGGCATTTTGGAGTAGTTTGGGCCAGTTATTTCCTAAAATGTCTTTTAATTTAGTATTATCTGAGGTTTTCTCATGGTTAGATTGGGGTTATGCATCTTTAGCAGGAATACTACATAGGTTGCATTTACATCTTAAATTCTGTTTCTAATTGTGATGAAAACAATATGCAATATAATTTAAAGACTCTAGCAGGTGAAGAATTATTACTGAGAGAGGGAGAAGTTGGCCATTCTCCCTCTATTTTAAGCCAGTATTATTCCTCTGTGGTATATTCATTGTGCTCTAGAAGAATAGCGCACTTTAACAAGAGCATACTGTAATTACTGTCCTGCAGTAATTACAGAAAGATTTTGGCTCTGTAAAAACTTTCTAAATGCTAGGGCCACAGGACGATGTTTTCAATTTTGTGAACTCCTTAACTCTGAACACCTCTGCTGAGGAAGACAGGGATCCATGGTCAGTTAGGCATCAGACCAGGATAGTACTAGATGACCACTAAGGTGCTTTCTGACCCTGACATGTGTCCCAGGAAAGCTAAGGTCTGCATTCACTCTAACTTTCTAATTGCAGGCAAGGATATCTCTCTTTGAATTAACAGGAATTTTTTTAGTATATTAAGAGTCTACATATCATATGAAAAGATGCTCAATTTTCTAAAAATTTTTAAAATGTAAATTAAAACTGTGCTAAGATGCCATCTTTTACCTATGAGATTAGAAAAAATCTAAAAATTTAATAACACCCTGTGTTGGTGAGGACATGGGAAAATAAACACACTCATGTATTACTGGTGAAAACACAAATTGGTATATAACCTCTCTGGAACGTAATTTAGTAATGACTATCAAAATTGTAAATGTATTTGCCCTTTAATGAGCAACTAAGTTTGGGGGGAATTTATTCTACAGCTATACTTGCACAAATGGAAGATGATATAAGTACAAGATCACTCTCAATGAAGCTCCATTTGTAATTGCAAAAGATTAAAAATAATGCAAATGTCCATCAGTAGGGAAATAGTTAAATAAATGTTTATTTACTCATCCAATGGAATACCATGCAGATGTCCAAAGAAAGGTGGTAGGGGGAAAGCTCGCTAGGTACGGATTTAGAAAGAGCTCTACATAGCAACACTATTAAGAGCCAAGACCTGGAAACAACCTAAATGTCCATCGACAGATGAATGGATAAAGAAGTTGTGGTATATATATATATATATATATATATATAATGGAATATTACTCAGACATAAAAAAGAATGAAATAACGCCATTTGCAGCAACATGGATGGACCTAGAGATCATCATACTAAGTGAAGTAAGTCAGACAGAGAAAGACAACTACCATATGATATCACTTATATGTGGAATCTAAAATGTGACACAAATGAACATATCTACAAAACAGAAACAGACTCACAGACATAGAGAACAGACTTGTGGTTGCCAAGGGGGAGGGGATGGGGGAGGGAGGGATTAGGAGTTAGGGATTAGCAGATGCAAACTATTATATGTAGAATGGAAAAACAACAAGGTCCCCCTGTATAGCACAGGGAACTATATTCAACATCTTGTAATACACCATAATGGAAAAGAATATGAAAAAGAATATATATATATGTATAAATGAATCACTTTGTTGTACAGTAGAAGTTAACACAACATTGTAAATCAACTATACTTCAATTAAAAAAAGAAAGAGCTCTAAAACATATTAAGTGGAAAAATACAAGTTTTTATATGTAGCACCATTTTTATACTATTCTATCTTTGGTATAAAAGGGAGGGGACTCAAAGTCGATATGTATATTTGCTTGTATGTCCACATATAAACTAAGAACCTTAGTGAGCGGAGTTCTTGGCAGATGGTGGTCAAGGATTAGCAAGAGGCTTTCACTGTCTATCCTTTGTACTTTCAGGTTTTTGAACCACACAAATGCATTACCTATCCAAAAACTAAATTTAAAAAGAAATAAACAGAATGAACAGAAAATGGTAAAATCAAAACAAACAGAAAAGAATCTATGTTTCCCTTCCTGCTAACCTGGAGTTATGAGTGCCAGAGGCAACTTTCTAGCATTTAGGACTTTTTCTCTGTTAACTATGATAATGTGAGCCCCAGGTATAAAAGGCATTCTCAGCAGTGTGTGTATGTGTGTGTGTGTGTGTGAGAGAGAGAGAGAGAGCGCGCGCGCGCGAGAGAGAGAGTCTAAATTTATTTTCTTCCAGGAAACCAAATCCCAATTCATTTATATAAGCATGGTGTAGTCACCCCTGTTGGCGCTGTACGCAAATCCCCTTGGGATCCCTTTTATATTTTGAGAGCTCTCACCATTCCCAACTTCTGTGTGCTCTGCTTATAATGGCCTGCACCTGTGACACTCTTTGGAGACCTGCCCTTGGGCTGGTCCAGCTACTTTGCTCTCTAGAGCAGAGAGCAAGAAACGCCTGGAAATTTACTTCCCCCGGGGCAGGCTTAACCAATGATTTACCAGTGCAGGAGTATGAAATCCTAGCTCCTTGCCTCTGATCTGAACAAACTTGGAGGTATAATCTATGTTCTAGAGCTCCTCACAATATCGGGCTGTGGCTGGGACTTTTTGCTTGAAACTGCACATTTCCTTGCTTGAAATTGCACATTTCCTTGGCTTCTTTCCCTTCCAGGCTTTACTTCTCCCACACCCTTACTGGTTTCTCCTAGGAATATTTTTTTCATAAGTCATTTGTATGTGAACCCATGTCTCAGGATCCCTTTCTGAAGAACATGACCAAAGACATATGATTTATTTGATTTGGAGTGGCTGTAACATGACACCAAAATTTGATTTTTCCCAACAAATAGATTTGAGAAATTGGGGTATCATTATTATAAATTCCAATCCCACATTTCATACATTGAAAATACTCCAGATGATACCTCATTATGCAATTATTTTATGACATAGAATAATTTAAATAACTTGCTTCTATGAGCAAATGGGTTTTACCACACACCTAATCATATTACCAATTTAGTTAACGCAGTAGTCCTGCCCTTAGGGTCTAGTATTTTAAAAGACTGTAAATGGAATTTACAATGTTTCAGGAAGACCAACATGGAGGTAACAAAAGAAACAATTTCCTACATCATCTTGGGTTATCTGCTAACCTCCTGAAACATGAGATCTTATTACTCCTATCATTATTTTTGCCTGCCTACCTAAGGATGTCATGAAAGCTCAGAGTAGAACACAGCTAATTTAACAACTGCATATTTGCATTTCTCCCTGTAAAAGCTTGTTTTCTCAAATATAACACATCTTTTCTCTTACAAAAGAACCAGTTTCCTGGACAACATTTTCTATTTCTCCCTTCCCCATAAACACCACCATGGTATCTGGAATTTTCCTACATGTAAGGGCTTTGGTCAAATGTTTGACTGTTTTAAGAAGCATCCACAGTACAGCAAATGACAGAGAGAACATCCTGGTCCTTTACAGGCTTCCAGTCTGAAACAAGAAGGATTAACATCTAGATGAGAGGCCAGTAAACTACAGACTCCAGGCCAAACCTAGCCTACTGCCTGTTTTTGTATCGCCCCATGAGCTCAGAATAATTTTTACATTTTTAAATCATTGAAAAAAATTCAAAAGAAGAATATCATTTTATGACAAAAACTATGTGAAATTCAGATTTCAGTGTCCATAAATAAAGTTTTGTTGGAACACTCCATCACTCACTCATTTTGCATATTGTCTATGGCTACTTTCAGTTGAGTAGTTGCAACAGAGATGGTGTGGCCCTCTGTGGTCGGGAAAACAGTGCCTTATCCCTGGAACCTGTGAATCTGTGAACTTACATGGCAAAGGAACTTTGCAGATGTGACTAAGGTTACGGATATATTTTTTTAATTGAAGTGTAGTTGATGTACCATATTATATAATTTACAGGTGTGCAATACAGTGATTCACAATTTTTAAAGGTTAGACTCCATTTATAGTTATTACAAAATGTTGGCTATATTCCCCGTGTCGTACAATACATCCTTGTAGCTTGTTTTATACCTAGTAGTTTGTACCTCTTAATCCCCTACCCCTATATTGCCCCTCCCTCCTTCCCTCTCCCCACTGGTAACCACTAGTTTGTTCTCTATACCTGTGAGTCTGCTTCTTTGTTGTTATATTCACTAGTTTGTTGTATTTTTTAGATTCCATGTATAAATGATATCCTACAGTATTTGTCTATCTCTGTCTGACTTTTGCTAAGTGAAATAAAGTTACAGGCCTTGAGACGAGGAGATTGTCCTAGATTATCTAGGTAGGTCCAATCTAATTATATGAACTCTTAAAAGCAGAGAATTTTCTCCAGTTGGAGTCAGAGAGATGTGACAGGAGGGAAAGTCAGAGAGATTCAAAGTATGTGAAGGATCTGGTGTGCTGTTGCTGGTTTGAAGATGGAGGGGACAACAGAACAAGGACTGTAGGCTGTGTTAAGGAGCTGAGAGAAGCTGACAGCCAGCAAGGAAGTGGGGGCATCTAGCCATATTGGACTGGATTCTGCCAGCCACCTGAATGAACTGAAAAGCAGATTCTGCCCTCAGAGCCTCCAGGAACATGGCCTAGCCACCACCTTGACTTCTGTCTTTTGAGATGCTAATGTGCTGAGCTCCACAGGGCTGGTCTTTTAACCAAAGAGCTATGAGGTTATAAATGAGTATTAACTTTAAGCTGCTAAATTTTGATAAAGTAACCGGATTAAGCCCCAGATGAAGTCACTCATGCTAAGCTCCATGTCAGCAAACCAAACTAACTTAACTAAGTTTCTATGCTCGGATCTTCTGGAAAAGGAAGGCCTAAGTCAGCCAATCAGAGCTTGCCTGCTCTGCACAAGATACCTGACCTGGTCCAACACTCCCCTTTTCACCATATAACCAATCAGCAAATGCCTAGTATGACTTCCTTGTCCCTGCTCACTTTGGTCCATAAAAATCTCTCACCGTGTACAGTACTTTGGAGCTCCTTTCTATCTGCTAAAGTGGATGCTGCCTAATTCATGAATCACTGAAGAAAAGCCTTCTAGATCAGTACATTGTCTGTGGAAAATTTTAACAGTTTGTAGTAACTTGTTTCAGCAGGAATAGGAAACGAATACTTCCTCAAACCCTAAAATATTTGCTATCTGGCGTTTTCCAGATAAATTTTGCCAAACATTGATCTGAATCCTTATTCTCCAAATTGTGGGTGCTCAGACCAGCAGCACTGGTATCACTCTAGAGCTTGCTAGAACTGCAGAATCTCTTAATTAACCAGGTGGAAGGGAATCTTTCACAACGTATATCAAATTACCAGAATGTGCACTTTAAATATCTTACAATTTTATATGTCAATTATCCTCTATAAAGCTGAAATTAAACAAATAAAAGTTAAAATAATAAAAAACCTCAATACCCATATGCTGTATGTCCATTATGTGAGTTCACACACACACACACACACACACGCACAAAGGAAATGCAGAGTCTCAGACCTCACTGAGACCTACTGAATCAGAATCTGCAGTCTAACAAGATCCTTAGGGGATTCTTTTGCACCTTAAAATCTGAGAAGCACTCATCTAGAGCTCATTTTGCTGTTGTCTTAGCTGTTACCAAGATGATCTTAGCTGCCTTTGTCAGGATAGAGAGTTGAGCAGAGATGTACACAGAAATAACGTTAGAGGAAAGCTGGAAGTTGGACTTGGCTGGCTATTTTATAATTATCACAGTCATCAGCATCCTCATCTTCATCCTCGGCATTATCATAACCACATTCATCATCATGCCAAAGCAGCATCAAGAACCCGCTTCTGGCACCTGCACTGCAATTATTGCCTAGTTTACTTGACTCTTTCAACTTCCCAGAAAGCCACTTTATTAGTTCCTTAGGCTCCTGTAACAAAGCACCACAACTAGATAGCTTCAAATAACAGAAATTTATTCTCGAACAGGTCTGTAAGCCAGAAGTCAGCAATCAACATGTTGGCAGTGTTGGTTCCTCCTGGAGACTCTAAGGAAGAATCTGTCCCATGCCTATCTCCTAGTTTCTGGGGTTTGCTGGCAATCCTTGGCTTTCCTTTACTAATACATGCATCACTCTAATCCCTGCCCCTACCTTCATATCATCTTCTCCTCTGTGTCTCCAATCTCCTTCTGCCTGTCTCTTATAAGAACACCCGTTATTGGATGTAGGGGCCACTCTAAATCTAGAATACTATCATCTCAAGATCCTTAACTTAATTACATCTGCAAAGACCATTTTGCTAAATAAAGTCACATTCACAGGTTCTTGGGGGGTGGAGTGAGGGTTTTTGGATGTGGACATATCTTTTCAGAGGCCACCATTCAACCCACTAAAACCACCATTAAGGACCATAAGTTGGCTAATCAAAGCTAAGGTGACTCACTGCAGTGAGGACAAACCCATCCTTACTGAGTCTTAATGAGTGTCTCAAAAGGGGGAAATGAGCAGAAGTTAGTTATAGGGTTTTAAGGTGTGGAGTGGGTGATTTTAAGAGGAGTCTTGCAAGGTGGAGTATTGATTGGGATTGGGCAGAGTTTTATGACATAATAAATTTGGATTGGAGAACACAGTGAGGAGAGCCTTGATGATCAAGCTTGTCACTTAACGACCTGAGTTTCCACAAAGATAAATTTCTTCTGGGCCTTAGGCTCCATCTTCTATACAATGAAAGCCTTGCTGGAAAGTATGCAGATGAAGCCTTTGCAGTCATTTATACCTCAACAGGGATGAGTTTGTCTGATAGCTTTCAGAGAGTTCAATTCGATAGAGTAAAATGAACTTCAACCAGGCTAAAGGAGAAGGAAACCTTACAGATAGCCAGATCCTTTATTTGGTTATCCAGCCAGGCTACGTTTTTCCCTGCAGTAAAGCAAAATTCCAGTCTCTCAGTATTCAGCTGGTACTGCTCATATGTTAGATGTAACTGAGAAAAAAAGTGTAAGTTCTATGCAGTTATGTATACGTACCACTTTAAAAATAGAATATTAACCTTGTTTACTTATTTATTATCCATTTTCTTCTACTGGAACATATTCTTTCTTCATAAGGGACTTTGGTCTTGTTCATCATTCCAACCCTAGAACTCTTTCCTGGCACAAATGAAGTGCTTGATAAGTATTTGTAGGATAGATGAAAATAGACTATAGCTATTTGGATAAATACATTAAAATACTATAGGATATATATGGACAAAGGAGTCAGGCAGAAAATGTCTCTTGCTTGTTTATATCTTGAAGGTCAAATAAGTCAATTTCTAGTTAAGATACATTCAAATCCCACTGATTATGATAGTAGGGGTGTTTTGGAAGAGGAAGGTGGTAATAGAAGTTTGAAATAGAAATATGCAATTTGGTTCCTATTCTATTTTTAGAAGATTTAAGGTAGGGTGAACTATAACTGCATCTAAACTGCAGGATGAAGATAAACCTCTGAAACCAAATCAGAACATATAGAATCCAAACCGTTTTTCATTACAAAAATGGAAGTCAGTTTGTAGGATCCTCTTTAAAGCAGCTAGTATGTATTAAGGCAGAGGAAATTATTATAATGATTGATTTTAATTTAGTACAAGTCTGTCTTTAATAAATGAAATTTTCTCTCTCTTAAAAGAAATCTAAAATATCTTGGAGAGGTTGTCAAGAGACGAGAGAGCTAAGCTTTGCCGGAAAAAAAGAGAATGATGTTCTTATGGGGAATTCTGAAGAGTATTAAAATTGACTAATTCATTAGAAGAGACTTTTGTGAGCTTATTACAAGTTCTTCATTATTGCAGTTCTTCCAAAAGGGCTTAAAAGGCTTTTTAATGCAAAATGAACAGTACATCTTGCTTTGATGTTTCCTAAATATCTGACTTTTTAAAAATAGAATAAGTAGATATAAAAGCCATACATATCTTCAGTTTCCCCAATGATTTTAAATATTATTTTCTATGATTCAGATAGTTCAGCAATTTGTTCATTGCTATTTCACTTTGTTCCATAAGATCTTTGTCGCATACACAAGATATTTGTATTAGTCTGTGCAAACATGCTTTGTTAACTTCTTTTTTTCTGCAGCTTTGAGATATAATTGACATACAGCACTGTATTTTAACATATACAGCCTAATAATTTGGTTTACATACATCATGAAGTGATTATCACGATAAGTTTAGTGAATATCCATTATCTCATATAGGTACAAAAATTAAAGAAATAGAAAAAATATATTTTTCTTTCTTGTGAGGAGAACTCAGGATTTCCTCTCTTAACAACTTCCATGTATAACATACAACAGTGTTAATTATACTTATCATGTTGTACATTACATCCCTAGCAGTTAGTTATCTTATAATTGGTAGCTTGTACATTTTGACTATCTTCATCCAATTCCCCTCGCCCCCCTCCCCACTTTTAACATACTCCAAGTTTACAATAAAATTCAATCCTTCTCTGATATATTAGCACCATCACAATTGCCTCATTCTTTGACAGGACCATGGTTCATTGCAAAACTATGTAAATGCAAGAAAAGGATCTTCTTTTTCCTCACTGCTTAGTTGCTGTTGGGTCAACTCCCCAGGGATCTGATGCACTGAAGGCTATTTGAAAACCTGCCTTGAAAAGATACTCAGCATTGCTAATTATTAGAGAAATGCAAATCAAAACTACAATGAGGTATCACCTCACACCAGTCAGAATGGCCATCACCAAAAAGTCTAAAAATAATAAATGCTGGAGAGGGTGTGGAGAAAAGGGAACCCTTCTACACTGTTGGTGGGAACGTAAATTGGTACCACTATGGAGAACAGTATGGAGTCTCTTTAAAAAGCTAAAAGTATAACTACCATATGATCAAGCAATCCCACTCCTGGACATATATCCAGAAAAGTTAAAAACTCTAATTCGAAAAAATACATGAACCCCAACGTTCATAGAAGCACTATTCACAATAGCCAAGACATGGAAGCAGCATAAATGTCCATCAACAGATGAATGGATAAAGAAGATGTGGTATATACATACATATACATATATATATGTATATATATATACAATGGAATATTATTCAGCCATATAAAAGAATGAAATAATACCATTTGCAGCAACATGGATGGACCTAGAGATTATCATACTAAGTGAAGTAAGGCAGACATAGAAAGACAAATATCATATGATATGATTTACATGTGTAATCTGAAAAAAATTATACAAATGAACTTATTTACAAAACAGAAACAGACTCACAGACTTCGAAAACAAACTTATGGTTACCAAAGGGGAAAGGAGGGTGGGGAGGGATAAATTAGGAATTTGGGAGTAACATATACACACCACTATATATAAAACAGATAAACAACAAGGACCTACTGTATAGCACAGGAAACTATACTCAATATTTTGTAATAACCTATATGGGAAAAGAATCTGAAAAAGAATATATATATATATAATATATAAAACTGAACCACTTTGCCGTACACCTGAAACTAACAAAGCATTGTAAATCAACTTTACTTCAACAAAAAATAATTTTTTAAAGAAAGAAGTACCTTAAAAAAAAACAAGAAACTGTCTTACATGCAAACCTTGCATCTTCTCTTAAAAAGGTTTTGATTTATATGCCCCCAAATGATTTACATCCTCCATGTAGTCACTGTTCAGAAAAATTATACAAAATTTACAGACAAGGCAAAAGGGTGTCACATCCTTTCAATAGATTAGGGAGAAGAAGGCTCACCGAAGGATTATCTATGGAAATGTACTTCATTTGCTCACTCTATCATTGATTGAAAGTCAAAGACTTCATGAAGTTACATAAAAACTTAAAGAATTTTGTCCAGGAGAGATGCAAATGATCTCTGTCTAGTGGAAAAAATAACTCCAAAGATTATAGGTTCTTTGCCCTGAAGGAAAGGTTTGTATCAAATGCAGCCATTTTATCCTAACATTCCTTAAGTTACCTATATATACTGAGCTCTTCACATGCTCTTCAAACCAGTCTTAATATCCTACTGGTTCCTGCATTAATTAAGTTGAATAAAATGTTTGTCATATGTTTCTTTTATATATGCATAAGAGTCAGGATTTGACTTTTTTGAAAATTATACCTTAGTGCCACTTAACACCTCACACTTCTACCTACAGGCAAGTAGGTTCTAGACTACTCTTGTAGGAAAGAAAGCAGATCACAGAGAACTTCAATATGAAAAACAAAATGAAATACTACTGAGGTAATGAAAAATTACTGAGGTAAGGAAAAAATACCTTCAATCTTCGAAGAGAAAAAAATAATCACCATAGAAACGAATGTGGTAATGACTTTTATTCGGCCCTTATTCTGTTCCCTTTGTTGGGAAAACGGAAGCCCTGGGTTCAAGCAGTAGGACAGGACAAGGGGATGCATTACTTGTAAATTAGAGGTATTTGATTCTCAGACTCGGCTACAGATCTTTTCTCTTCTCATTGAAATCCCTGGGATCCTTTAGCTAATATACTGAGAGCATTTCATTTCCTTTTTACTTGTTTTAAAAAAAATAAGTTATCATTCAATTTCCTGAGGTACAATGCTTATCTCCTTGCCTATCCCCACTTTCAAAGGTCACTTGAGTCATATTTCAGGTTCGAGTAGCATTTGGTTATTACCCATCAGCGTCAGTCAAATGGGGATAAGCCATGTCCCCTCCCCTCAAGGAAATCACAGTCTCAGGGAGAGAGGGCAAAGGAGCAGAGTGGATGCAGGTCAGTGGAGGACAGAATGATAGTCTGGAAGGATCTGCTGAGACTTGGCTATGACTAAGAGTGAGAAAAGGGTTAACCTCTTTTCTTAAGGGGTTCCACCTTAAGGAGGGTTCCACCTTAAGGCATAAAGACAGTGGGCTGAAGTCCAGATGCACTTTCAAGTCTAAGGAAAGAGTCACGGACCTATGGATTAGGTATCCTAACTTTTCAAACTAGGCAAGAGCCCTTAAGCCTTACACCATTTATTCATTTAGCAAACATTTTCTGGGAGGACCAAAAATTTGTGTTATTTTTAATTCTTTCATTTAGGGAGGAGTAATGACACACTTCTTCTTTTTTTTTTTTTTTTTAAATAACACACTCTTAAATGAAGCAGTCTTATGTGCTAAACTTCGGCCTTGAACCAAGCCCCAGGGGACCTACCAGTGGGACAGCAGCTTTGGAGAGGAGACAAAAGCCAGGCCTCTCACGTGAAAGGAATAGAAAGCCTGGGATTCAGTCTGGGGCAAGAAATGAGAAACGTCCCTTTGGGACACAAATAATGTGAGCCCTTGTATCAATGTTACATCCCCGCGCTTGTCTCTGCCATATACACCCTTAGGCTGCCCATGAGTGACTTCCTCCTGCTATTGCCTTGACGTTAATTTTAAGGAAACTATTTGTTCATTTGTTCTGATGTAAAAGTATACCAGCTAGGAAACAAAGAAAAACACAAAATAGCAATCACTCCATAATACCACTCACAGAGGTAACACTTAGTATCTTGGTATAGGTCCTCCTTCTGTGTGTATTTTTTACGTACCTGCATTAGTTTGCCACAGCTGCCGTAACAAAGTATCACAAACTGGATCACTTGGGCAACAGAAATTATTCCTTTGCAGGTCTGGAGGCTAGAAGTCCAAAATCAAGGTGCCGAAGGAGTTGGTTCCTTCTAAGGGCTGTGAGGGAAGGATCTGTTTCAGGCTTCTCTCCTGGGCTTGTAGATGACCATCTTCTCCTTGTCTCTTCACTTCATCTTCGCTCTATGCATATCTGTCTCTGTGTCCAAATTTCCCCTTTTTATAAGGACACCAGTCATGGGATTAAGGTCCACCCTAATGACTCCATTTTAATTTAATTACCTCTGTAAACACTCCATGCCCAAATAAGGTCACATTCTAAGGTACTGAGGGATAGGACTCCAACATATCCTTTTATTTTTTTGGAGGGGGGGTGGATACAATTCAATGCATAACAGTACTTGACATATTGACTGAGCTGATTATTCTCTGTTTGCCCCCCATTTTCCACCTCTTGGTCTTGCTCTGTGTCCAGAAAGGGTGACCTTTACAAATGACAGCAATGGCCCCTCTCCCTCTGGCTTCCAGTTGTGTTGAGCCAATAGGAGGCACTGGGAGAAGATCAGAGAGCAGAAGGAGGGAGATATTTGGTACAGTAAGTCCCCTACATACAAACGAATTTAGTTCCAGGAGCATGTTCATAAGTCCAATATGTTCGTAAGTCCAACAAAATTAGCCTAGGTACCCAACTAACACAATCGGCTATATAGTACTGTACTGTAATAGGTTTATAATACTTCTCACACAAATAATACATAAAAAACAAACACAAAAAAGAAAGAAAACATTTTTAATCTTACAGTACAGTACCTTGAAAAGTACAGTAGTACAGTACAACAGCTGGCATACAGGGGCTACCATCGAGTGAACAGGCAAGAAGAGTTACTGACTGGAGGAGGGAGAGGAGGTGGGAGATGGTAGAGCTGAAGGATCGTCAGCAATAGGAGACGGAGGGCAAGCTGCAATTTCACTCACGCCTGGCACAGGTTCTGGTTCCTTGCTGGAACCAGATGCACATTCACATCTTTGAAAGTTCGCAACCTGAAGGTTTGTATGTAGGGGACTTACTGTATTTATTTGCTCCATTTCTGCCCCTACTTGTCACTCCAGACCAAGGGGTAGAAACGGTTTCCCAGCTGTTACTAGTGCCTGGAAACCTCAACATCTCTTTTTGGTCTTCTTAACCCTATCACATCTCTGTAAGTAGTCGATTAAATCCTTTAGTATGACATGAATTTCCTGTCAGGACCCTGACTAATACTTAGACATACAACATATTTTATATAGTTGGCATACTATTTGTTAAGAAAAATATCCAAACACTGGAAATAAGGGAAAGAGGAGGAGACATGTCTTTTCCATGTCATACTGAGAGCATTGTGTAACAAAATTATTTAATTCTCTAGGAGAACATACCTGTGTCTGACTTTACTGTTTACTACTTGATTAGAGTCCAAACACTGTGAAGTTATATGTTAACTTGGGGATTATTTTTGTCTGGTAAAAAGGATAACTCCAAATTTTATGGCTTTATTGCCCTGTGAGTTATTTAATCAGTTTTGTATCTTACATAGCACTTATTCTGACATTCTTTTTTATTAATGTCTATAGATACCCAGTCCATTAAATGCTCTTTGAATGCTAATTTCACTCAACCATTCCCCAAATGTTGGAGATTTAGGTTGCTTCTCATCTTTAGCTATTTTAAATAAGCTTGGTTGATGATACTCACTTTTCACTGTACTTCACATGTAGGCAAATGTTTGTGGGAAAAAGAAGAGTATAGAGTTTGTACTGGGCCTTGACCTCCCATATTCAGGATGGTCCTGCCCTTGTTTTCTTCCCTGTCCTACTGTCATCTCACCTCACCCCCAATGCAGCCAGCAGGGTGTTCTTCTGGGACTTACAGTCAGTTTGGGGCATGGTCAGTTTGGGGCATGGCCTGAGCACACTCGTTGCTAACAATAGCACCTGACATCTAGAGAGTCCTTACTATATCCAGACATTGTGCTAAGTGTCTGATATGCTTTATCTCTTCTGGTCCCCATGACTACCAGTCAGTCAGTCAGGCCCTGTTATCATCTCCCTTTTCTTCCTGTGAAGAGGCTAAGTTGGGATTTAAATGCAAGTCTGACCATAAAGTCTGTGCTATTTAGCACTGAGATGGGAATTGACTGTACATGTATTAAATACGTGAGTGAACAAATAAATGAATGATGGTCAAAACACTCCTGAAGGGCTTCCCTGGTGGCGCAGTGGTTAAGAACCTGCCTGCCAATGCAGGGGACATGGGTTTGATCCCTGGTCTGGGAAGATCCACATGCCACAGAGCAGCTAAGCCCGTGCGCCACAACTACTGAAGCCCGCGCTCCTAGAGCCCATGCTCCGCAACAAGAGAAGCCACTGCAATGAGTAGCCTGAGGACTGCAACGAAGAGTAGCCCCCACTCTCTGCAACTAGAGAAAGCCTGCGGGCAGCAACGAAGACCCAACGCAGCCAAAAATAAAATAAATAAATAAATTTATATTTTTAAAAAACCACTCTTGGAAGGGCTCGGCTGGAGGGTCAGAGTAGCCGAGTATCACCAGCTGGGTGCAATACTGGCTGGGGATGCCTCCTCAGGCCTCCCCCGGCCCCTCTACATGCTCTGCTCACCTGCCTTCTAGTTGTTGACTTAAAAAAAAAAAAAAAAGCACAACCTAGAAGCTGAGAATTATGTTTTATTTGGCTGACTTGCTGAGTATTGAACCCTGGAAGTAGCCTCTCAGATACTCTGAGGCACTGCTCTGAAGAGGTAGGGGAGGAGCCAGGATATATAGGAGTTTTTGCAACAAAGACCACGTAGTGGGAACATTAGAAGAATAAGTTAATTAAAGGAAAAACAAACATCTCAATGTAATGAATTTAGCACTTTTCTTTGTATGGGAAGATGCAAGAATCTGGGCTCACTGAAATTGTTCCTTTGATATGCACCTTAACTATCTAGGGCCAGTATCTTTTTTCCTCTCCATCCTGAATGCCCTCAGGGTGCACACTTGGGGTGGCTGCAGTGGCTGGTGACTTGATGGCCACAACATCCTTTGTTTACTGATATGGCAGGCGACATTTTTCATCCACATATTTCAGGGGTTTTTAGGGCAAACTTTCCTAAAGGGCCAGACAGTAAATATTTTAGGTTTTGCAGGTCAAGTATAGTCTCTGTCACATATTCTTTTTTTTTTTTTTTTTTAAGTTTTTAAAAGTGTGAAAACCATTATGTCATGGGCCATACAAAAACAGGCCATGAGTCATATTTGGCCCATAGGTTTTAGTTTACTGACTCCTGTTCCAGTGTTACCGAGTCCAAGCTCCCTCTGCTCACTGTACGACAGGTCAATAAATCGGGAGACGAGGTGTTGAGACAAGGAATAGTGACTTTATTCAGAAAGCCAGCAGACCGAGAAGATGGCAGACTAGTGTCCTAGACTACCATCTTATCGGTGTCTGGATGCTAGTTTCTTTTATAGAACAGAGCAGGGGAGAAGGTGAGGAAGTAAAGTAAAAAGGCCATAAGTCTTGCAAAACAACTCCTGGTTTTGGCCAGCCTCAGGAGGCGATGTGTTAATTATTTCTTTTCTGCAGCCATTCACAGGTGGGCAGGTCAGGGTGTTTCCCTGTGAGCTGAACAAAGAACACTTTAGTTTAACATTCAGGCAGAAAGGTAGGGTTCCCTGAGGCAGGCCATTATGTATGCCTATAGCTATAGATAGAACAAAAGCAATGGAAAGCAAAGGTCAAAGTAAAAGAAACAGATCCAACATGGAGTCAGATTTTGTTCTTCCCTGTTACACTAGGTCACTGATTCTCCCTGCAGATTTATGTAATCTTCTGTTAAATCCAATGACTGCATTCTTCATTTTGGTTATTGTATTTTTTAGTTCTAGAATTTTTATTTCATTCTTTTTAATAGTTGCCAGTGCTCTGCCAAATTCTTAATTTTGTCTTTTATCTCCTTGGGCATAGGAAAGATAATTATTTTAAAGTCTGCATCTCATAATTCTAATATCTACCTATGTGGGTCTGTTTCTATTTTCTATAATTTCTGCTGGCTTTTTTTTAATGGTATCTTTCTCTCTTATGTGTCTCATTATTTCTCATCAAATGCTGGACATTGTATTTGCAAAATTGTTTGTAGAAACGATTTGATGCATGGATGTTCTCTTCCTCCAGAGAAGATTTATGTTTACTTCAGCGTGGTATCTGAGCATGCCAGCAGTTTGGGATGCCCAGAGTCACTAGCCAAGTTCAGTGACTGAGATGATTCCAGGCTGAGCTATAGCTCTTGGGAGAGTTTACCTCTGGTTATAGGATGTAACCCTTTGGGGTAAAGACCCAAGTCTTCTCCTATCTCCTTGACAGGTTCCTTAGCTTGGCAAGGCTGTGAAAAGTTCTGCTCAGCTTCTCCGCTTCCTTACTGGAATTAGTATAAATGCCCAGGGGCAAAGCAGCTTCCTGGGCTTCCTTCCTCCAGATCCTGTGCAAGTAGCTCTAGTTAGCACTCTAGTGCCTTTACACAGACCATTTCTATCTCACCCATCTTCTCTAGTTGTCCTGAAGTTATGTACATGGGCCAAATCCCCTAGTCCACCATTCCAGAAGTGGGAATCTGGAGACAAATTCTCTATGCAAAGGAATTTGGACCTTATTATTGAAAGAGATAGTTGAGAAGAGGCTTATACTGTCCTTTAAAAATTCCAAAAAAGACAGAACAAACAAACAAATGAAAACCAACTAACACATACCTGCTAATTTGGTTTTTCCTCTGTAGCATATTTTAATATACTACAATTGTTAGAATCTTTAATAAATAAAAACATTTCTAGGTTATTATTAATTATCTGTTATACTCTAAAATCAACAAGGATTGACTGTATAATTTAAAATTCTTGTTGAAAAATTAAACAAACCAAATGAAAACATTTTCCTTTGTGAAACATAAATTTTCAACTGTAATTTTAACCAAAACCTTCTTGAATTAAAAAAAAATAAGGATTCCATATTGAAGGTCATTTTCCTCTACTCAAGCGAATAAGGGCTATTCATATATTCTCCATACTTACTATGATGCTTGGGCAGGTTTTGCTTCATAAAATCTTTATTAGCATCCTGTTCTCTTTCTGTGCACGAGTGAAGTGGGCTGTTCTCAGGATCCAACAGACATAAAAAATGTTATACTCTCTAATGTTACTGGGAGAAAAAAACCCAAACACTTACCTTCACTCCTAAGTCAGGGTGAGGGCCTGATTATGGAGCAGTCTTAACCATATAGGTCATGGGCACTCTCCAGCCTGAGAAAGAGTACACCACAGCAAGGGTACCCCAGAGGCTATGGGAAGGAATCTACACTGTGTTGGTCCAGCAACAGCTAGCCTTGGCTTCTGTCCCTCTTTGAGGGAGACTTGACAACTGTGGTCTTGATCATTGGCTGGAAGAAAATCTCTTTGTTTATGAAAATAAAGGCTAAGATAAAAGGTAACCTCTTTCTCCTCACCTAGCCCAGGGATTGGAGGGTGGGATGTGATGGGTGAAACATCCCAGTCTTCCGAGGACCATTTTAACTCACACAGTTTCTGCCTTGCGACTGCCACCTATCTGCCCCTCTTGTCCACTACCTATTATCTCTCATTCTGTGATACTGGCCAAAGTGGGTGGGTGTGGGTCTCACCAGGTAATTTGGATTTGCCGAGCCTACCTTGTCCTACCCAAGCCACTCCTTCACCCTTTTTTTGAGAACCACTGGTGTGATTTTTCATGGTTTTTCCTTTATTGGGTGGTCTTTCTCCTGGTCTGTATTTGCCTGGTCATTTTAAGATGGGCAAAAGTTTTTTAAAAACTTCGCCTTTCTCAGCATCTGATGTAGGTCATACCATCTACCGCATAACACAGGCTGTTCTGTGTCTAGGTGAAGTGGATTTGCAAAGATGCTACTTTGGTAGACAAGAAGAGGCAGAACCTGAAGCACTGTTCCAAATCTGTTTTGTTTATTTAGTATTACTTAGAGTCCTTTTTTTTTCTATTTTAAAGATATGATTTATATAGAGCAAAATTCACTCTTTTTGGTGTACAGTTCTGTGAGTTTTGATAAATGCATACAGTTGTGAAATTATACAGTAACTAAAATATAGAAAAGTCTCATTGCCTCAAAGATGCCCTCAGACCCCACTGTAGTCAACCCCTGCCCTTACTCCCAGCCGCTGGCAACTACTAACCTGTTAACTGCCCTTATATGTTTGCCTTTTCCAGACAGTCATAGAGATAGAATCATAGAATATGTAGCTTTTTCTGTCTGAATCCCTTCATTTTGCATAATACATTCCTCCAGGTTTTTGTATGTGTCAGTAGTGTTGATGAAGAATATTCTATGACATTGATGTACTCAGTTTGTATAGGTATTCATCCATTGAGGGATATTTGGATTGCTTATAGTTGTTAGCAATTATGAATAAAGCCTAGGTTTATTAGTTTATTTTGTGCGAACATAAAATTTCCTTTCTTTATGGTCAAAATCCAGGAGTGAGACTGCTGGATCACATAGGAAGTGTATGTTTAATCTTTCAAGATACTGATGAGCCATTTTCCAAAGTGTCTGTATCATTTTGAATTTCCACCAGCAAATTACAAGAGTTCTAGTTGCTCCTCATCCTCAGCAGCTCTTGGCATTGCCATTATCATTAAGAATGTTATCTATTATGATAGGAGTGCAGTGGCATTTCTTTGTGGGTTTTATTTAAACTTCACTAATAACTAATGATGCTGAGCTTATTTACATGTGCTTATTTGCCATCAATGTATCTACTTTAATGAAGTGTCTCTTTGAATTCTTAGGCCACTTATTAATTAGATTTTTTTTCTTATTATTGAGTTTCCAGAGTTTTTTTTTTTTTGAGAAATAAACTGCATACCATAAAACTCACCCTTTTAGTCTACAATGCAGTGATTTTTATGATATTCACAAATTTATGCAACCATTCCTACTATCTAACTTCAGAACATCTTCATCACCTCAACAAGACCCCTTAGCCACTAGCAGTCACCCTCTGTTCTCCCTTCCCTAGCTTCTAGCAACCACTAATCTATTTTCTCTCTCTATGGATTTGCCTATTTTGGACATGTCATATTAATGGAATCATACAATATGTAAGCATTTGTATCTGGCTTCATTCGCTCAGTATAATGTGTTCATGGTTCAGCCATGTTGTAGCATGTGTCAATACTTCTTCCTTTTCATGGCTAAATAATAATCCATTATATGAATATACCACACTTTGTTTATCCATTCATCAGTTGATGGACATTTTGGGTTGTTTTCACTTTTTCACCATTATAAATAATGTTGCTATGGCCATTCATGTACAAAGTTTTTTACATAGACCTAAGTTTTCATTTCTCTTGTATATTTAACTAAGAGTGGAACTGCTGAATCATATAATAACTCTGTGTTTAACTTCTTGAAGAATCACCAAACTTTTCCACAGCAGCCTCACTATTTTACATTCTTGCCAGCAATGTATGAGGGTTCCAATTATTCCCCATCCTTGTCAACACATGTTATTATCTGTCTTTTTTATTATAGCCATCCCAGTAGGTGTGAAATGGTATCTTATTGTTGTTTTGATTTGCATTTCTCTAATGACTAATGGTAATGAACATTTTTTCATGTGCTTATTGGCCATTGTATATCTCCTTTTGGAAAAAATGTCTACTCAAATCCTTTTCCATTTTATTAATTAGGTCTTTTTCTATTATTTAGGTTGAAGAGCTCTTTATGTATTCTTTTTTTTTTTTTTTTTTTTTTGCGGTACGCGGGCCTCTCACTGTTGTGGCCTCTCCCGTTGCGGAGCACAGGCTCCGGATGCGCAGGCTCAGCGGCCATGGCGCACGGGCCCAGCCACTCCATGGCATGTGGGATTTTCCCGGACCGGGGCATGAACCCGTGTCCCCTGCATCGGCAGGCGGACTCTCAACCAGTGCGCCACCAAGGAAGCCCTCTTTATGTATTCTTGATACAAGTCTTTTATCAGATATATGCTTTGCAAGTATTTTTCCTATTCTGTGGGCTGTCTTTCACTTTCTTGATAGTGTCCTTTAAAGCACAGAACTTTTTAATTTTGGCAAAGTCCAATTTATTTTTTCTCTTTTTGCTTTTTCTTTTGGCATCATATCTAAGAAACCATTGTTTAATCTAAGGTCATGAAGGTTTATGTCTGTTTTTTTCTAACAGTTTCATAGTTTAGCACTTACATTTAGTTCTTTAGTCCATTAATTGATTGGTTTTCATATGTTGAACTATCCTAGCAGACTGGGATAAATCCCACTTTGTCATGGTGCAAAATCCTTTTTTGTATGTTGCTAGATTCAGTTTGCTGGTATTTTTTTGTTGAGGATTTTTGCATCTAGGTTCATAAGGGATATTGGGTCTGTAATTTTCTCTTCTTGTGATGTCTTCGTCTGGTTTTGGTGTCAGAGTAATCCTGGACTCATAGAATGATTTGGGAAGTGCTCCCTGCTGTTTTTATTTTTTTGTCTTAAAGTCTATTTTGTTTGATGTTAATATAGCCACTTCAGCTTTCTTTTGGTTACTGTTTGTGTGGAATAGATTTTTCCATTCTTTTGCTTTCAATGTATTTCTGTCTTTGAGACTAATGTGTGTCTCTTGTAGACACCATAGAGTTGAATCACCATAGAGTTGAAACTCTATGGAATGCCATTAGGCATTCTGGTTTCATAGTCTACTGTTTCAGCTTCCAAGTCATACTACCTCCAGGTGTATCTGTCTGTCTGTTTATCTATCCATCTATCTATCAAATATCTGTCTATCTAACACACGCACAAACTACTGGATTTGGTTTGCTAATTTTCTTTTTGTATTAGGGGTTTGTATACCAGTCTTTGTAAGAGTGACTGGCATATACTTTTCCTATACTCTCTTTTTTGTTATTGTTATCAAGGTTGTATTAGCTTCATAAAATGAGCTGGGTAACTTTCTCAAACTTGCTAATTGTATTGTCCAAGTCTTCTATATTCTTACTAGTGTTTTATAGTCTTAACTTATTAATTTCTAATAGGTCTGTTAAAATCCTCCATTAGAATTGTGTTTTACGTATTTCAAAATGATGTCAATATAAAAAAGAATGTAAAGCAAACTCCAAAATTAAAAATAAAGTGGAACAGATGAACCTAAGAGTATACCAAATCAGTAGCATTACCCATAGAGAAAAGAATTATTTTAAGTGACTTGAGCACAATACTCTGTACATTCTTGGTGGAATATATGATGAAGACACAAAAGACTGCAAACACATTTTAAACCTTCCTCAGTCATTTTATTTTCAGAAGTAATATTGACTTTGCAATTTTGAAACTATATATTATAGGGTAAAGCAAAATATGTAACTATGTCCATGGTATTAAGAATCAAGACTTTCGGTTAAGAAAATAGAGAATCAAATATAAAAATCAAAGGTGTTAAGAAAACACTTGAAGTCCAGTTTGAATTAAAAACATAATCATGGGGCTTCCCTGGTGGCGCAGTGGTTGAGAGTCCGCCTGCTGTTTCAGGGGACGCGGGTTCGTGTCCCGGTCCGGGAAGATCCCACATGCCACGGAGCAGCTAGGCCCGTGAGCCACGGCCACTGAGCCTGCGCGTCCGGAGCCTGTGCTCCACAATGGGAGAGGCCACAACAGTGAGAGGCCCACGTACGGCAAAAAAAAAAAAAAAAAAAAGAAAAGAAACATAAAACATAATCATGGAATGTTATTATTACAAAATATAATTCCTACATGTTTACACCAGGGTTGGCAAACTTCTTCTGTAAATGGCTGGATAGTAAATAGTTTAGACTTTGCAGGTCATATTGTCTTTGTTGCAACTATTCCACTCTGCCCTTGGTGCATGAAAGCAGCCACAGAAGATGTGTAAACGAATGAGTGTGACTGTGTTCCAATAAAACTTTACTTACAAAACCTGGCAGTGGGGTTTCCCTGGTGGTTCAGTGGTTAAGAATCCGCCTGCCAATGCAGGGGACACGGGTTCGAGCCCTGGTCCGGGAAGATCCCACATGCCGCAGAGCAACTAAGCCCGTGCGCCACATCTACTGAGCCTGCGCTCTAGAGCCCGTGAGCCACGGCTACTGAAGCCCGCGCACCTAGAGCCTGTGCTCCGCAACAAGAGAAGCCACAGCAATGAGAAGTCCGCACGCCGCAACGAAGAGTAGCTCCCGCTTGCCGCAACTAGAGAAAGCCCGTGCGCAGCAACAAAGACCCAATGCAGCCAAAACTAAATAAATTAATTTAAAATAAAATAAAAATTAAAAAACCAACAGTGGTTTAAGGGCCACAGTTTGCTATGTTTTCTGACCCCTGGTTTAGACTCCATGCCTGTGTCCCCAACAGCAGTGAGAATATTTAGCACCTACATCTTGGTTTCTGAATTCCATTTCCCACTAAAAGGAATCAAGTCTTCTTGGAGAGATAGCTGATTCCAGATCTAAGGTGGGAAAAGTTTAAGATAAGCCTGGGTTGCCTTGTGTCTGAAAACAAAATAAAAACAAAAAACCTCTAAGATTAATGGAGTCATTTCAAAAGGATATTAGCATCATACTGAAGGGGTTCCCACTGGCCAATTTGACTGAGCAATTTGAGCATCAAATAATGATAATGATAATTGTTGGGAGGTGGAGATACTGAATAATATCCTCCAAAATGGGAAGGAACTTTGAAACTGAAAAATGAAGCAGGCTACTCCATAAAGTGCAATTGTGAAGTTTATTGTGGGTAACTTACATACAGGCAGGACTGGGCGGATGACGATCCAGAGGCATTTGGAGCTGCACTCCACACTGATGAAAGGGGTACATGGGAATTTAAAAGGGCCAAAGCTAAAAACAGAATCTGACTACTAGAGAGAAGCACATCTGCATGGATGGGAACTGGGGGGGTGGGGGGATGTTTCCTCCCCCCGGGGGTGGTCTCATGACCATCAACCATCTGTTTCAGCAAAAGACACTCTTCCACTTTTCAGTTCAGATGAAGGTGTAAAAGGTGATAGGGAACTTATCTGGCTTGAGTGCATTCCTCATGAGTAAGCGCAGTTATGTGGAAGGGGTTGGGGGTAGGACTGCAGGCCTAAGGTGGAGCTGACAAAATGGAGTCAGTGTGGCTCAGCCACACGTTAATAATGATGATGATGGTAACAATAATGAATATAATTGATTGTTGGGAATTCCTTGGCAGTCCAGTTGTTAGGACTTTGTGCTTTCACTGCCAAGGGCCTGGGTTCGACCCTTGGTAGGGGAACTAAGATCCCACAAGTTGTGTGGTGTGGCCAAAAAATGTTTAAAAATAAAATAAAATAAAATAAAAAGAAATATAATTGCAAATAAATAAATAAAACGAATAAAATTCATAAGTTTTTTTAATGTTTTATTTATTTTATTTTTGGCTGTGTTGCATCTTCATTGCTGTGCGCAGGTTTTCTGTAGTTGTGGCGAGCGGGGGCTACTTTTCGCTGCAGTGCGGGGGCTTCTCATTGCGGTGGCTTCTCTTGTTGCGGAGCATGGGCTCTAGGCACACGAGCTTCAGGAGTTGTGGCTCTCGGGCTCTAGAGCGCAAGCTCAGTAGTTGTGGTGCACGGGTTTAGTTGCTCCGCGGCATGTGGGATCTTCCCGGACCAGGGCTCCAACACGTGTCCCCTGCATTGGCAGGTGGATTCTTAACCACCACGCCACCAGGGAAGCCCAATTCATAAGTTTATATTGATAACAAAAAAGAAGAGAAGAAAGGGAAAGAAAAACTCTCATTTGCCAATATTGAAGATGATTTTTACATCAACTTTTTCTCTGGAGATTTGTAATTAGAAAAAATTAAGTATTTCTCCTGTTCTAATTGAAGAGAGAAGCCCCTTCTTTACAGAAGAATTACAACTGATAAATGTAAAGGATGATCAAATTAGAAAATCACCATTGTACAAACCCTAGTGACACAGTTGATTCAGGAAGGGATTATCAATGGATGGCAAAACCATTAGGTGTCAGGCTGTTGGTGAACAGGAGGGTTGCATGGTGCCAACTTGTCACCTCAGAGATAATTTGCTGCTTATAAAGGAAAAAGCATACCTTTGAGATGGACAAATCTGGTGGTTGTCACTTTAACTCAGAAATCAAGCTTAACGACAGTAAGAGTGTGACAGTCTGACATTTTGTACTCCTAGTATGATACAATATGAGATAAACAGCATAATCTGTGACATGCTGTTGTCTTCCAACCTTTACATGGAATACAGGGGCTAGAAGAACAAGTTAAATGATACCGCACGGAAATCGTCAAATCCTGAATGATGGAAGACATTCTACAGGACTACAAATTGACCTTGCCTCTTCAAAGTCATTGAAATGCAAATTAAAAAGACGTGGAGATAGTTCTAGGTTAAAGGACACAAAAAAGAAATTACGGCAAATACATTTCATAAACTTTGGATCATTTTTTTGAAATAAAAAGTAGTTATATAAAACATATTTGGACAATTGGGGAACTTTGAATATGGACTACATAGTAGATATTTTAAGGAAATGTTATTACTTTTCTTAGGTATGATAATGGCATTGTGGTGATATAAGAAAATGTCCTTATTCTTGGGAGATGCATGTTCAAATATTCAGGTGTGATATCATGATACTTGTATGTAGATAGAAAAGGTAATATGGCAAAATTTTAACTCTTGAATCTAGTTGGTAGATATATATGTGTACATTATACTGTTCTTTCTACTTTTTTGTATGTTTGCAAATTTCTAAAGTAAAAATTTGGGGGGAAATTTTTCTCTGTGTAGGAATATCTCTTGCCTTCAAATTTAGGCCAATTATTTTCCAAACAAACTGGCTTTCATTTAAATAGGCAGAATCCCAAGAATGGCTCCTTCAAGGTTCTATGCCCTAATCCCAGATCCTGTGAATACAGTAAGATCACTTCCCTAATTATGTTATGTTACGTAGCACAGTTGGCCCTAAAATAGGGAAATTATCTGAGTGAGCCTAATCTAATCACGTGAGTCTCTTTAAACAGTTTTTTTCTGGTTGATGGCAAAAGAGGAAATCAGAGAGACCCCAAGCACAAGAAGAACTTGATGCACTAATGCTGTTTTTGAAGATGGCCAAAAGAAAGCCGCAAGCCAAGAAATGTGGATAGTCCTAGGTGACAGCCAGCAGTCCTATAACTGCAAGAAACTGAATTCCACCAACAATACCAGTGGTCTTCGAAGAGGAATATTCTTCAGAGCCTCCAGAGAGAAATGCCACCTGGCCACCACCTTAATTTCAGCCTTATGAAACCTAGAACAGAGAAAATATCTGATATTGCCTAGACTTCTGACATACAGAATGGTGAGCAAATAAATGGTGTTGTTTTAAGCCACTAGGTTTGCGGTAATTTGGTATGGCAGCAATAGAAAAGTAGTATAGTATCTCAGAAAGATCCAGGTGCTGGAAGGAAAATGTGCAGGGAGTTTAGAGTTTGGGTGCATTAACTTGTTGAATTCTGTAAAGTACAAAATGAAGATATGGGTTGCTTTGCTCTGCTGTTGCAAAATGCTCCTAATTATTTCTGAATTATATAAAGTACAAAATGAAGATATGGGTTGCTTTGCTCTGCTGTTGCAAAATGCTCCTTATTATTTCTGAATTATATAAAATTTATTCTCTGTTCCTATTTCTTTGTATCTCCTAAATGTGCCTGCCTGCTAAGGTGTTTTCGGTTTTATTTTTCCAGAACAGAAAAGTAGGTAGCTACTTTAAAATTTCATAAAAAATAAATATTTGACAGATTTTCTTTCATGGGTAGTTAGGTAAAAAGCAGATTTGGAGGAATGACATCCATGGGAATGGTGGAGTAAGGACGTCCGAACATCCACTCCTCCATGAGAACAATGAGAATACTGATAAAAACTGGCAAAATCAACTTTTTTAGAACTCTGAAAGTAACCAAAGGCTTGCAACAATTCAAGGAATGTTTATTCAAGAAAAAACAGTGGCGTCTCAGTAATAATAGGGAGCTTTGTGGTACTTTAACCTGCCTTGTAACATCTTCCTCTTCCCAGCTCCTCAGAAGTCTTGAAATCCAATAGTGTCACAACAAAAGGAGCTGTGAAAATTAGCAACCTAGCAGCCACTGGGGACAGAAGAATTTTGGAGCTCCCCACAAGCCCTAGTCCAGGAGAATTGCCATTTTCTGAGTTTTTCTGGCAATTCCCTGGAAACACTCTAATCAAAAGGCAGAGATTAGCAGAATGGATAAGAAAAATGTGATCAACTCTATGGTGATTCAAAGTGTTCAAAGAGACACTTTGAATCTCAAGCTTCACTAATTACTGTCTGTATAAAATGGGGTAAGTCATTTAATGTTTCTGTTCATTAGCTTCTTCATCTGAAAAATGGAGATAATAACAGTACTTACCCCATAGGGTTGTTGTGAGGCATCAATAAATTAGTATATGTAAAATATTTCACATAGAGTTATATAAGTGTTAGCTGCTATTATTGTTTCTGTTTTTATTATTGTCCATAGAGTGGTTGCGGCTCACGGTTTCCACCCAGAGTTAGCCATTCTTGAGGTTAAGGGCACCAGTGGTGTATGAGGGAGCCATTCTTGAGGTTAAGGGCACCAGTGGTGTATGAGGGACATAAGACTAGGTTAACAGGCCTGACTTGAACACAGAAAAATGACGGGAACTTCCCACAGAGTGCAGTGTGGTAGACCCCACCTCCCCAAATCTGCCTCATCCACTTATAGGGACAACACTCATATGACGACAGCAGGCTGAACAGATGGAGCATGTCACCTGAGTGGCCCAGCCAGCGCCCCGTGTCTAGAAGCAATGGAGCATATTGTTTAGGAGAGAAAGTTCTGGATTCCGACTACCTGCGTTTAAAACCTGGCTCTACTGTATTCAAAGCATCACCTACTGCAAGATTCTTAATTTTGCTAAGCCTCAGTCTGCACATCTCTAATATGGGAATTATATTAGTATATACTACCTCATTGAGTTGCCAGGATTAAATGAAATAATACATGTCAATCACTTAAAACAGTGCCTGGCACTCTCTAAGTGTTAGCTAGCATTATTGTTCTCTACGTTGTTTATGAACTTGTCCTCGTGGAGGCAGGCCTTTAGCAATGAGGACCATTTTCTTCTCTCCTGGTCCTGAGGAAGCCAGTGGCGGACAATAGGAGAGATTTCAGTAGCCTGCACCGATTCAGAAAGTTAGAACTGGAAGGGTCCTCAGAGAGCTGCCCTCCACGCTCTCCTCCCTGAGCTGGGATGGCGCATGCGGGCCAATGCGCTCTCCAGGCCTAAGGGGGCGGGGCGGGAGAGTAAGGCTGAGCGTTAGGATTGAATTGCTCAGAAAGGGGAAATCTGATAAGGCAGATTGCTCCATGGACTCCTATTACAGCCTTGGCGGTCTTTTCCTCCTTCGGTTAGGCAGCAGCTCTTCCTTTCAATCACGTGGCTTGAGAGATACCAGCCCCTGATTAGTTACACAAACAGGAGCTGCTTCTCGTTTTTCTTCTCTTGTTATCCACGTCAGACCCTCAGTATTGCAGTGGGCAGCTCAGAGGGGCCGCAGAGATTTCCAGAGTTCCCTGTGCTTGGCAGGAGTCTTAGCTGCAGATGACAGAAAGCCAACTGAAAACGCTGATGCCAGGGAGGATTTGTTGAAAGGACACTGCGCTGTGTAGCTCCTAGAATCAAGCGATTTTTGCTAAACAAACAAGAATCTCAGAGGCAAAATCAGGACAGCTCTAGGGACCTCATCGGTTGGAAAGTTCTTCAGAAACAGTGTGCTGTCTCGGCACCTGTCCTCTACGCTTCTCTCTACATCTGTGACGTTCTCTCAGACGAGCTTTTGCCCAGAGGCTGAGACCAAGGCCCTGGCAGCTTCCGGGCTCACATTCATTCAATTTCACCACCTAATGGGAAAGTGGTCTTTTTCTTTTTTTCTAATTAAAAACTCCTGGAGGACACAGGTCTGTCTTAGGTCACAAGCTCATCCCTGAGTCCCATCACTGTGGCCAGGGATCAGGCCTGTTTAGTCAGGTGCCACCTCTAGCCAATCACTGTGGTCGAGGAGGTGGGGTCTGTCAGAAGATGACAATTCCCCTTTGACCCTAGGGTTAAATGAACAACTCCCAGAAGAAAGCAAAGTCTTGCATCAGAAGAAAAGAGGGCGCTGGGCAAAAGGAACGAATAGATAACCCTACAATCTCATTAGAGACAAAAATCTAAACTTTGAGACCTCATACTAATCAACATGATTTCCACAGTCATTTCAGATGAATATTCATAACACAGCAAGTCCTGATTTAACAATATATGAGAAAATGTTTCCACATAAGTGATTTTTCTAGGTAACTGAATGTTATCACTTTAAGTGCTAAAACGTGTTCTTTTAGATCATTTTCTATAGGCTCTTTATAATATGGCGGAAGCAATTTTTCCCCTGCTTTTATAAAAAGAGTGTCCTGAACAAAATTTAACCCTTACTTGTCACCAAGTAAAGGTTATCAATGATTGGATATCAATGATTGGATATCAATGGTGTTCTCCTGGACCATTGAGGCCTGTAGAGCTTATTTGCCCCTATGCCATGGGCACCAGACTAACATGTGTTGATTTCTGAGGTCATTTCTTAGTTTTTGTTCTCATGTTCTCAGACGTTATTCCCCACTGCTGTCGCTGCACCTATCTCTAGCGTCTTTTCCCCTTAAGCACCTCCTTCCTTGCTTATTTGCTAATTGTAATCTACCATGGTTTGGGAAATCAGATGACCAAAAATGTTACAATATTGTGTAAAATATTTGCAAAGTCAGAAGCTAGAATTTACTGCTCTGCGAAGAAATAGGCTCTGAGAGAAAGCTGGGGAACTCATCCATGAATAAGTTATGAGAGTTCTTTAACACTCATCCAAGGTATTTCTACACACTTGTCATTTTCTTCCCCAGGTTCGCTTGTCTCGGTTCACAGAAGTATACTAGGTGATTGAGTTACCAAAAGTATATTTTATAAGAACTGAGGTATTTTCGGACTTTTCTTCATATTATCTCTTTTCTAGATTACATTCTCTTCTTTCCATTTTTAAATATCCATTTGTCTGTGAGTCCTCACTCCACTATTTTAGGCCATTTACAAGAAGTCAAAAACATGGACCCCTCCCCGCCTTAAATCAGCAAATGAATATGCAGGAAAAAAATAGCATTAAAATGTACACTGTCACAGAGAGAGAAAATTATATACAGATGACTTTTTCTGTAAATAAATCACTATTAAATGCTGTGATTTCAAAATGAACAGTGGGCAGTGCTGAATTCAGGAAATGGATGAAAACATTTCCTTGTGGGAAAAGAAAGCTTGCAACAAGCAAAACTGACATGGAATTGAGAAAAGATCTGAATTCAAACACACAGATCTTGCTTTTCCCATAGATAATAAAAAGAGGGGGGAAAAATCAGCCCTCTTCACTGCTACTAAATGAGAGTTGATTGAAATATTATGGCCTACATGCCCCAGATATGAAGACCCACTCTGAAAACTTCATATCCAAAAATAACAAGTCTGGCTCTGTTTACACCTGGCTAAACAAGTCAGATTGGTGGATTCAGGGGAAAATAAAACAGATTCTATGACAGAATTAAGTAGGTATTCCAGTTCCTCAGCTGTGTAATAAATCACCCCAAAACTTAGTAGTTTAAAACAGCAACATTTATTTTGCTTACAAATCTGCAATCTGAGCAGGGCTCAGCAGGGACAGCTTGTCACTGTTCTGCTCCGTGTCAGCTGAGGTGACTCAAAGGCTAGCTCCACTTGGCATTAGCAAGGGCAGCTCAAAGGCTGGGGCCCGGATCCATCCAAAGCTCACCCACTCACACGTCTGGAGGTTGATACGGGGGAGACTCACACAGCTGTGGACTGAGACAGCTGTTGCTCCTTGGGCATCTCTCTCAATCTCTATGTGGTCTCTCTAGCATGGAGGCGTGCGGCAGCCAGACTTCTTATGTGATTGGTCTGGGATCCCAAGGCAAGTGTCTCAAGAGAGCAAGAGCCTGGCAGAAGCTGTATTACCTTTTATGACCCAGCATCAACAGTCACTCAATGTCACTTCCTCCACATTCTATCCATTGGAAGTGAGTCACCATAGGCCAGCTCACATTCAAGGGGAGGTGATAGAGTTCACCTTTGTAGCCGTAGTGTCCAAGAATTTGTGAGAATGGTTTTTTTTTGTGTGTGTGTGGTACGCGGGCCTCTCACTGTTGTGGCCTCTCGCGTTGCGGAGCACAGGCTCCAGACGCGCAGGCTCAGCGGCCATGTCTCACGGGTCCAGCCCCTCCACGGCATGTGGGATCTTCCCGGACCGGGGCACGAACCCGTGTCCCCTGCATTGGCAGGCGGACTCTCAACCACTGCGCCACCAGGGAAGCCCTGGTTTTTTTCTTATAATTTTTAAAAATAGAAGTACAGTTGATTTACAATATTGAATTAGTTTCAAGTGTACAACAAAATGATTCAGTTATACATATATATATTCTTTTTCAAATTCTTTTCCCTTATAAGTTATTACAAAATTTGAGTATAATTCCCTGTGCTATACAGTTGGTCCTTGTTGTTTATTTTATATATAGTAGTGTGTAGATGTTAATCCTAAACTCCTAATTTATCCCTTCCCCTCTTTCCTCTTTGGTAACCATAAGTTTGTTTTCCATGTCTGTGAGTCTATTTCTGTTTTGCATATAAGTTCACTGGTATCATTTTTATTTTAGATTCCACATATAAGTGATATCATATGACATTTGTTTTTCTCTGTCTGGCTTACTTCACTTAGTATGATATTCTCTAGGTCCATCCAAGTTGTTGCAAGGAACATTTTAAAACACCAGTCGAGTGGGATAGGGAGGGTGGGAGGGAGACGCAAGAGGGAAGAGATATGGGGATGTATGTATATGTAGAGCTGATTCACTTTGTTATAAAGCAGAAACTAACACACCATTGTAAAGCAATTATACTCCAATAAAGATGTTAGAAAAAAAAAAAACAGTCGGTGACTCTGTCTGCCTGAGGAATGGACAACAGCTATTGCTAGATCAAGCTTTTTCATACTGCAACTCCAGACCTAATTCCATTCCCTCCTAATTATTCTAGCCAGTGAGCAACTCTTCCTAGCATCTCCCCAAAATGCATCAACTTTCATATATGTGCTGACTAGGTGCTTATTTGGGGATGAATCTGAAACGGAGGAAGAGAAGTGGTGACTGGGCTGAGTTAGGGACTATCCCTTCCCAGAGGCCTGGCAGTGAGGCAGCTCTGTCAGAGCAAGATCCCCAGAGCCAAGGCCTACATGGAAGCCACAGTGGTGATAATTTCAGAGAACCCAGCGAGGAAGTGAGAAGGCTCAGGTCTATAAGTGCCCCAGAGTCACCAAGTGGTCCCTTCATAGTCATTTATATTCATGATGCAGGGGTTCTTAAAAATAAGAGCAATCATAATAAATACCTTAGAGTTGTAAGTTACTGTGGGCTTTGTAAAGTATATCCACATAAATCCTCTCATTTTCTGCTCTGTTGTGGCAGAAATTTGATTACTTCTCCCCTATCAAATGGCAACAGAGGCCACTATCAAGTTCATCTTTAAGGAGGAAATTGGATCATTCCTTGAAAAGATGGCTTCCTGTGTCAGGGGAGGCTTGGGTAGCTGCTTGCAGTGGTGATTTCCGTTGATCAGGGTGAGTTACTAGTTTTTCCATGAAGCTCTCTCAGTACCGAAGCTAGAAGTAACTGCTCCTCTCTCTTCACTCTCATAGCACAGTGATCACAGTTTTATTTCACATTTATTCTTTTCTGGGCGCCATTTTAATTAGCTCTTTTCACATCCCTACCATCACTAACAACTGTGAACTTTTGAGCATTAAGAATCGTTTTGTTCCATCTTTATTCCCTAAAGCACCCACGTGATGCCTTGCATGCCTATGTTTGTTGAGGAATGAATGTATAAGTGAGTAAGTGAACGGTCATGAAAATGTATTAGATGGAAGCTTAGAACATAAAAAACGTGAAGATGTTTATTCAGCCATAAAGAATGAAGTACTGTTACATACCACAACATGTATGAACCTTGAAAACATTATGCTAAGGGAAAGAAATCATTCACAAAACCTTACATATTGTATGATTTCATTTATATGAAAAGTCTAGAATAGACAAGTCTTTAGAGATAGAAAGTGAATTAGTATTTGGTTAGGGTAGCAAGAGGAATGTATTGAGGGGAAATGGAAATTGTAATGAGAATGGGGTTTCTTTGGGGATGACACCATTGTTCTGAAATTGATCACAAGAATGGTTACACAACTCCGTGAATGCACTGAAAACCACTGAATTATACACGTTAGATAGGTGAATTGTATGGTATGTGAATTATATCTCAATAAAAATCTATAGCGATAAAATATGTGAAGATGTATGAATATCACACTCATAAACATGGAAGATGTCTCTTCTAACTAGAAAAGGCTAAGAAAAAATGAAATAAAAGCATATCATCTTGTTGATGTATGGTACGAAGAAACAGTTCAATATCACCATCCATCTGGACCTAGAGATTCTCCTACTAAGTGAAGTAAGTCAGATAGAGAAAGACAAATATCATATGATATCACTTACATGTAGAATCTAAAAAATGATACAAAGGAACTTATTTACAAAACAGAAACAGACTCACAGAGATAGAAAACAAACTTATGATTACCAAAGGGGTAAGTGGGGTAGGGGAGGAATAAATTAGGAGTTGGGGATTAGCAAATACAAATAACTAAATATAAAATAGATAAACAACAAGGTCCTACTGTATAGCACTGGGAACTATACTTAATATCTTGTAATAAACTATAAACTATAATGTATAGCACTGGGAACTATACTTAATATCTTGTAATAAACTATAATGGAAAAGAAAAAAAATCACCACCTATCTTTTTTGATAAGCATGTGCTTGGTGTACCTTAGTGGGCCTACATCAATATTTGCACCATTATCATCAACAGAGAACGGACTTTTAATATTTTATAGCAATTTTATGACCATCTCATTTGAAAATTGCATAGATATTATGAAAGACTCATTGTTTTAATAAGAGGGATTTATGGAAGACATTTCTAGTATCAAATGAAGAGGAGCCTCATCATACTTTCGTTGTAAATGACTTTTCGTATTGCCAACTCAGTTATTATGGTTCTGAGACACTGAATCCAGAAAACCATCTCAGAGTCAGGAATGCTTGATTTGTAAGATGTGAAATGAATGAATGTCTCTACTTTAAATTATTGTGAAAACCAAAGATAGACAACCTATTAACTTTTGGAGGGAAGAAGACTCAAAGGCCAATGAAATTGAGACTAATTCTTCACCTCATGGGCAAAGAGCTGATTGTCCATGTGAAAAAGCAAATCGTAGTCTCATGACAGGGACAATGCCACTCACTCTATAAGCAGAATAGGGGACGGTTTGACTTTTTCGAGGTAATGGGGCCCTGAGTGCCAGCTGGTGTAGCCTGGAGCAGGGAGAAAGAGAGTGGGCTTCTGTGCACCTGGATTCTAGCAATGTCCATTCTAGCTCAGTGGGGGTAGGGCCACAGTCCTCTCATTCCCCTCTCCTGGAGCCAGCCTGTCTGCTTTCTCATTTTCAATGCACAGAAACAGTCTCACTCAACTACCATGCAAATAGAAGGATCCCACCTGCTATAAAGAACATAAGGTTTTGCTCAGAAGTAAGTGCCTCTGGGAGAAGGGGAGAGGGCAAAGCAGATGTCATTCCTCTTCATCCTTGGGGAGAAGTGGGCCCTGAATAAATAGAAAGAAGAAAATGGGAAGATCATCCTCGATTTGAGGATTTGTTCCACACGTAACTTGCATTGGCTTATGCACCCCAAAGGAAGAAACAAGGTTCATTACGGTGAGGAATAACGGTCACACTCCAGACCCTCAAGATTCACTGGAATCCTAGAACTACTTCTTTCCCTCCCTGACAGTCTGAGGGTCCTTGGAGACCCTACTTGCGTCCTGTGAGTTTCCTCCTCCTTGCTATCTTTCACTCTCCATCTTCTCATGGCTTGCTGACACTTGCCAAGCCAAGCCCCAGGTACTCCTCCTGGCCCCTAGGTTCTTGCTTTCCTATCCATGCTGTGCTGCATCTTCACCTGAAAGGTGGGGAGAGGGCCCATCCCTCCCCAAGGTGTCTTTGTTCAGGGGCACAAGGCAGAGCCCAGCATCCCTACCCCCAGGCTCTTCCTGAAGCCCTCAAGGCAGAGGACCATCACCTCCACCAGTCTCTCCATTTTCCCTTAGAAACCTAGATCAAGTCCCTTGGGAAGTTCCATAATGGGACAGTGCAAGGGGCACTGCTTATTGCCAACAGTGAATGTCCTCTCTGCATTATGTGCCTTGCCTCAGGCTGTGCCCTGGCTCTCTCCCCTCATTGTGAACTCCTGATCCATCCATTCCTGTCCAGGACATTAAGAGGTGCTTGGTAGATTCCAGATTTGGAGTCTTATAGCCCTGAGGGCTGGGAGAGGGCAGATCTCAGAAGCCATTATCACCAAGAGATATATTGCACCCACCCAGAGCAGACCATTCCAAATGGCCAGCTGACATGAGCTGGGTGGGATTGTGCCAGCAGGCAGGAATGTAAGGGACCCAAGAAGGAAGATCTCAAGGCCTGAGAAAGCCAGAAGGAATCCCATTCAAAGTAGTCCAGCCAGACATGTGGTTCTGGGGTAGGGCTTCAAAAGCAGATGTGGAAAGCCACAGGTAAGCCTGGGAAGATGAGCAAACACTTGGAGAAGAAGGATGTGAGCCTGGGGACAAATAACACAAGTCGTGGCCATATGTAGGTATAACATAGTAGGCAAGGCAGAGCCCCATTCAGGACTTGGTCTGCAGCGCCTCTTTCTTCTGGGCTAGGGTAGTGCTACAGAAGGGTGTATGACAGCTGTCCTTGTTCAAGTTTCCCCAGTGGCAGAGCTTGAGACAAGGATTTGTTTGCAGGTAATTTATTTGGAAGGTGAGCCCAGGAACAAGAGTGAGGGGGTGAGAAGAGTGGGACAGGGAAGGAGAAAAAGCTAAAGAAATGGTGCCATGAGCTGGTTACCACTGTGGACTCATTTTCACTGGGAACCACTGATGAATCATATAAACTGAGCCTCAGCATTATCCCTCCAGAGGATAACAGGTGAAATCATTTATCCTTGGACTTCAGTCTCCCCCTGGTTGGTGGATGCCCCTGGGGCTTTACCTCCTCTGAATTTCTGGATGCTTTATGAGCTGAGTCAAGTTCACTAAGCTTTGGTAAAAGCCTTAGAGAAGCTAAGAGGCCCTGGAGCTCAAGGCCCCTCGGTGCCGACTGCAGCTGAAGTCAGATAGGGCCAAGGGGATGTGATACAAGATACAAAAAGCAGCTTCCTATGCAGCCTTAACAGGCCAAGCACACCTAGCCCAGAAGTGGCTCAACCTGCTGAGCTCCCAGTAGCATACAGTTGACGTGCCCACCCTGGCCCTGCTGCTCGTTACAGAGGCCAAAGTTTGCCAGTGGAGGGGTTTCCCACCTCCTCCTCGAGGAGATTGTGTCCCATATAGTCTTTTTGGTCACTATATCAGTGAGAGCTGCCTGGATCAGCAGGCATCCATTGGGCAATCTGGTCCCAACTCATTTATTATTTTCTTTTGCCTGCCTGCAAAGTTTTGGATAAATGTACTTTTCCTCTGGAATTTGTAAAACCTCGTCATTTCTCCTATTGTTTAGCCTGCCTAGTGTGTAAATTCCTTGTCAACAAGCGTAAAATAGCATCTATCTTACTCATCACTGTATCTTCAGTGCCCAGCTCAGTACCCGCCTGCCACTTAGTAGATTCTTAGTAAATATATGTTGAATAAATGACTCCCTTACTCACCATTTCTAATGCCTTGAACATCCCCCTGGCTTCTATCCACCTTATGGAATTCTTTTTTTCCTTTGATATTTTCTTCCCAGTGTTTGGTCCAGTTTCTGCCACCTCATCCCAGGACCTGAGTTCACAGTCAACTGACACTTGGGAACAACGAACTGGAGTTGGGGAGTTCGCTCGAACTCGGAAGTTGGGCCGAGGAATACAAGACCCAGGGAGGGCAACACAGCATTGAAGACCTTGGGTGAGAGAACAAGGAAGGGGGCCTCTGATGCCTGCCTGAGGATGACTCTGATGTTAGTTGACTTGATAGCAAAAGTAAAACATTGTTTGGCCCCATCGTCTAGACTCTGTGCATATGTATGATGATCTGGGATCTTCTTCTAATTTATTTTTATTTTTATTTTTGGCCAAGCCACATGGCATGCGTGATCTTAGTTCGCTGACCAGGGATCAAACCACTGGACCGCCAGGGAATTCCCTGGGATCTTCTTCTAAATCACACAACTTAGAAAAGTGATTCAAGTGATCATTTTCTCAATTCTCCTAAAGATGGTACATAACTAATTTCATTCTAGAGAGATTGGAGAGAAATTCATTTATTACATACAATGGATGCCCTAGGGTTTAATTCTCTCACAAGACTGCAGCTGAGAAAATTTAGTCTATACTAAGATTTCCTTTCTGATAATAGACAGTGGCTTCTCACCTTTCCAAATGTGACAGGCACAGCTAAGTTTATACACAAATCCAGGTGACCTGATTGAGATCACATAGGCCACACCATTTCTGTCACCCAGTGCCCTACCATAACCATTCCCCAGGTCATGAAGAACTCTTCCAAAGCTTAGCCTTCAATGGCTACACAATAAATATTACTTCACATGGATGAACCAAAGTTCTTCCAATTATTTTCCTGCTATTGGACATCCTGACTGCCTCCAATTTTCCACAAAGCTTTTTTTTTTTTTTTTTTTTTTTGCCTTTTTTAAATTAAAGCAAGCCCAGCAGCAGTATGGAGTCTGGATTGGATGAGAGAGAGACTCAAGACCATTTAGCCAGTTATTACAATGGCTAAGAATGAGATCTTGACTCCAGGTGGTGGCAGAAGAAATAGAATAGGATAGACCAAACCAGATTTGCAAGAAAAAAGACATTTGGGCCCTTTGAGATAGTCAGATGTCTCTTTTACTCCACACCCATAGCTTTCAAAATTTAGTTTTATGTCATGGCCACTTAACCAAGTTCTACTTCTTTCAAACCTGCCTTCTTGATACTTAGCAGAGAACCCTGGTTTCTGGGCCATTGCTTCTTCTCCATTTTCCCCTTGAGCAAATGCTGGCTTCTGACTGCTGTCCATGGCTCACTGACTCCTTGGGGGTCCTCTGCCATTGGGTGTCTGCCCTGAGGACAAGTGGCCGGCTGCATACCTCTGCTGGAAGCCAAGGCTGCCAGAAGTGAAACGCTCTCATTTTCACCAGGACTATTCACATCACTAAATGGAGAAAAAGAAATTATCTTTACATTTTATGATTTTTCTCCACAGAAAGGCATCACTCTTACCAAGAGAGAATCTAATAGCTTAGGCATCTGAATGTTTTCCTTAAGAGAATACCTTCAGATCTAAGAGCTGAGAGTCAAGAGTCTGGATTTTGGATAAACTAATTTGGCTTTTTAATAATACCAATGTTTTACAATTCAAACTTAGAGATGCTGACTCCTGATGTTTTGGTTATATATATATATATATATTCAAAGTAAAGATACTTGTGAGAGCACCACATGTGATATTCACCACATCCCTGCATTGGCAGTCTACGCAAGATTCTAAAATGTGTTTTAACACCTTGCCAAGCAAATAACATGAGCCTCATGGCGAATTCAGAAATCTGCTTTGCTCTCTTACGGGTGCACGCTTCAGTCAAAACAGATTGCTTTTTTCGAACATTCTAGAATTTGGTTGCCATCAGATTCTCACTTAGGTCTTCAGCCCTGAGACCTTCCCTCAAAGTAGCAGCTATGTGCTGGAAGGAAAAAACAATCCTTCCACTTATTTTCTATGTTAATTGTATCACCTTCTTTCCAGGAAAATTTGATAAAAATTGATCGCCCTTATTTTCAGGTGTTTGAGACAACAGAAAATTCTCTCAGCCCATGGGATGAGTTCTAAAGAAATGTCCAGCTCCAAGAGTCTGTGGTTTTTCAAGTCTACGTTCAAGTTGTTTTTGGAAGTAGAGTTCTTAACCAGTAACAAAAGTAAACTCTGAATTTTCCTTCTGCAGCAGTACTGTACTCCCTGAATTAGTCAAGGTCAAGGTCAACTGTGAACTTGATACCAAAGCCACACTTAATATCTCAAGTCCAAGATGGTCACAGCAAAGCAGAAACTAGGAAGATTGCTGAAGCAGCATGGCAGAAACTAGAACCAGAGAAAGTGTTTAGCCTTTTGATTAAGGAATAAGAAAGAGGGTACGAAAATCAGGGGAGCAAACTGTGTAATGAAAGCCAAACACTTTATTTGGATCAGTGGAGTAGAAACACAACAAAATTTGAGGGAACATGAAATTCACTACCTGGGCCTACAGAGAGCTACTGCCAAATATCAGTGAATGTTGCCATCTTGTTTTGTCTGCATCGCTGTGACATGGGGTCCTCGCAAATGCTGTCTCAGCAGAGAAGCCCTCTAGCTCTGACTGGCATGAGCCTATTACAGGGATCATTGGCCCTTCTTCATGTTGTTCCCTTCACATGACCTTTCTGACTTCCTTAACCTTCCTTGACTCTACCGATCCCAGTGCTGCAAAGCAATGTGGCCTGGTGGGAAGGACAATGACATGAGAGTTAAGAATCTTGTTCTAGCCCTCCCTGTGCTAGAACATGGCGTGTAATCACGAACATGTGTCATTGGCTTTCTGGGCTTTAGTTTCCTCTTTGGTAAAATACAGGACTTGGTCTAGTTGATTCTATAATTATTCCTCTCTCTCCTGTATAGATGTCACTCTGAATTTAGAACTCAGGTTCAAGAAAGGAAATGAGATTCTGAACTATTCAAAATGGCCCTCTGTTGGGTAAGAGAGAAGGACAGATATCCACATCCAGCCCAAAGCACACGTGATTCACCTGGCGATGTGTTAAATCCCATTCTGGGAATGGGCCTGGTAGAGTCCTAATGGGCAGCCATGTGTCACCTATCTGTAGGATGATCACTCACCCTATTGTCCTTGAGCCCTGGATGGGAGTCCAAAGCTAACTAAGACTTCTTTAATCTGAACATGCTAACAATCTTAAATATTAGAGACAAGAGCCCCCATATACTTTCAGGGCTCATAGCAGCCAGCAAGGCCCCTTGGAAGTAGGCAAGATATTCATCTGGTATTCCCTCCTGACCCTAGTAATTCACGATTCCCTAACATCATCCTTGTCATAAGCAGCAGGAAATGTGGACTGGGCCATTGAATAATGGAAGCTGTCATTCACCAGGAGCTTACTCTGGGCCAAACACCTGTTGAGCACTTTATAGCAGCCCCTCAAGGCAATACTGTTATCCTCAAAATATAGAGGAGGAAAATGAGTGTCAGGGGCCCAATAACTTGCCTACAGTCATATGACTGGTAAATGTCCAAGCTGGGATTCCAATCCACTGAGCCTGATACTGCAGTCCACACTTCAAAAACAACAAAAACACATAAACAAAAACTTTCATTTTGATATAATGTCAGACTTCAAGTTGTAAGAATAGTAAAGAGAATTTCATACACGTTGTTCTCAGAATCTCCAAATGTTAGCATTTTATCATGATTTGCTTTAATCTTCTCTTTCTGTCTCTATATGTATTAATATATAATGTACATATATAATCATCATTTTTGGAACCATCTGAGAGTAGATTGAACACATGAAGTTTCTTTACCCCTAAATACTTCAGTGTGTTCCTTAAAAACAAGGACATTCTCTTATATAAACACGGTATAATTGTCACTGTACTGCCCATTAACATTGAAACAATAATATTATCAGATCCTCAGATCTTACTTCGATTCTGCCGATTCTTCCGATTATGTCTGTTATAGAAAAAAGTCTTGTGGTTCAGCATCAAATCTTTGATCACACATTGCTTTCAATTGTCACATTACTTTAGTCGCTTTTCACCTGGAACATTTCCTCAGTCTTTCTTTGCTGTTCATGATCTTGACATGGTTGAAGAGTATAAACCGGTTATTCTATATAATGTGGCTCAATTTGGTTTATCTGATACTTCCACAGGTTTAGATTCAGGTGATCTGTTTGGGGCAAAACTACCGGAAAAATGATGCAGTGTCCTTCTCTGTGCATTCAATCAGGAGGCACATAATGTCAGTTGGTTCCATTACTGGCGATGTTAACTTTTATCACTTGGTTAACGTGGTGTCTGCCAGCCCAGATCCCCCTTTGTATTGACTCTTATGCAGACAGAGCCCACACTCTTAACCACTGTGCTAAATAAATAACCACTCTAGGCAACTGGCACTGTGGTAGCCATTGAAGATAAAAGCCTTGGAAGAACTGTCCTCACAGAAAGCTTACAATGTTATTGGCAAGAATGTTGTATGATGTATTATTTCAGCATCCGTCCACTAATTGTTCTGTGAGTCACCCAGACAATTAGAGTCAGAGGCTTTCAGAAGTAGAAGTGACTTTTGATGCCTAAGAGCTCGTCAGGGAGGAGAGAGTTGGAAGCTGCTCCGGCAAGGGACTTAGAAGGGAGAATTGGTGAGGCCTCTGGGCGCTTCAGTGCTGTGCAGAGCCTTAACCAGGAGGTGGGAAAGGTCAGAAATAGTCTGGGCACTGCTTTAAGAGGGCCAGAGTATCATGTTCTCATACAAGTGGATCCTGACAGCAATTCTGGGAAGCTGCTGGCAGGGCCAATGGGGCTGAAAGAAGTTGGAATTCAAGACCTCCTGGGAATCAGAGGATGTGGTCAGACGCAGGGGTAGGATGGCTGACCCAGAGAAGCTCTGAAGACTCTGGCTGAATAGCTCCCTTGGTCCTGGGCTCTTGTTTCACCAGGTGCCTTGACATATGTGTCCTTGGGAAGCGTTCATGGTATTTCCAGTGCCAAGGCAAAGGACATTTGGCCAGAGCAGAGGTTCTCCATGGAGGAATAATGTGAGCTAAGGTAGGAGGGATAGATGAGCTTGATTGATTGGGAGATAATCAGGTGCTCCACTCAGGAACTGTTTGCATGGTCTTAACATAGGATTCTATCTTATGTACATACAACAGAGTGATGGAATGAGAGGTTAAAATTATATATCTCATTTCACTGGCTACTTCTAAACTCAAATTAGAATCTTTTCAGAACACCATCTTCACCTGCTTCTATAGTAAGAATAGGAACTGGCGCTTCTCTAAAGTACCCTTTGCCTCTAATCTGCCTCAGAATTAAAGTGTTCTAATTAAATGGAGACCTCATTATATTCTGCTCTAATCTGCAGCACAATCATAATGCAGTGATTACCTTGAATTATTATTACACATACTTCCGCCCACTTATTATTATATGTCTCTGTACTTTATGTTTCAATGAATATAATTCCATACACGTCAATACTTAAATAATATTCCCTTTAAATATAACTGCACGCTGATAATTCGCTATAAGTGTGAGTGCTTTCATTGCAAATAATGAAAATTTGTACCACTCTGGAGGCTGAAACAAACTAACCTATGCCTGAAAGAAATCAGTTGGCATTTTAATAGAACTTTAAAACAATGAAATTTGTTATCAGTTTATTTTTTCAAAAACACGTTAAGAGGGTGCTTTTTGTAGCCTTAATAAAAAGTCTTTGAAAGGAAATAGTAATTCTCTAGAAGCTTTTGTTGCCTACAGACCACTTCACCAGAGAGTTTGCTTCCAGTGGGGAATCTACTTTTTAAAAAAGATTTTGCACTGAGATTTAGTATTTATTTATTTTTTTGTATATATGTGTGTCTGGATCTATGCATACATATATATTATATATTATATATATTATATATGTAATATATAATATATATGATGTGTCAAAGGTGAAATCTCAGAATCAAAAGCCAAGTAACTGGAGTGAAGGTCTTCTGCCTGCTCTATCCATCTGCACATGCATTCTTATTACCCAAGAAAAGGGGTGATATTAATGCTTATATTGTTTCTGGAAAGCAATCTTAGAAAACCATATCCAGTCATCCATGATATTCACAGGGGATTGGTTCCAGGACTCCCCAGTGGATATCTAAATCCATGGATGCTCAAGTCCCTTATACAAAATGGGGTAGTACAATCTGCCCTCTGTATCCACGGGTTCCACATTCACAAATTCAACCAACTGCGAATCTGGGGTTGGTTGAATCTCTGGATGTGGAACCTATGAATACAAAGGGCCAACTGCACTCTCTTATTTCTGCCGGGATATGTCTCAGAGGAGACTTTGTCTTTGGAGATTTTTGGCATTCTGTTATATTTACTAGTATAGCTACAATAGCTGTAGGTGCTTTGGTTGGTATTTATTTCAGTTTATTTTTAGTCCAATAATAACTTGGGCTAAAAAGTAATCATTTGTGATAAATTAATTCATGATCTCATGCCATAGGACAATGCTCTCAAAGAACCAGAGAAATGGTAATCCTGTCCTTCCTTTATAATCTCTGATTTTAAAAATAGTGTATGAGCTAGAGGCCTCAGGAGTAGGTTTGTTAAGAGGAGAGAAAACTAAAACAGAATAACATTTTGATCATTTTTGATAAGGAGTAAACACTGAGTAGGTTTTATAAACCTTCAGGCTAGGTAAATCCTACAAGTTCAATCTTGCTCCCCCATTGTAAACTATTCAAAACTCATTGTCCAGGAAGAGTGTCCTGCCATTATCACTGCTGGAAAGAATTCATGTTATTAAAATAACAATTCTTCCTGAAAAACATATCTGCAAAGTTGGCCATTCAACAAGTCCACGGAATAAGTCAAACCATTATATAAATTGGTTACTAAAGTTTTATCTCAAAAGGAGGGAAATAAAAGGTGAGAAAAGATGCCAAACTGGGACTTCCCTGGTGGCACAGTGGTTAAGAATCCGACTACCAATGCAGGGGACACGGGTTCGAGCCCTGGTCCGGGAAGATCCCACATGTCGCGGAGCAACTAAGCCTGTGCGCCACAACTACTGAGCCTGAGCTCTAGAGCCCACGAGCCACAACTACTGAAGCCCATGCGCCTAGAGCCCATGCTCCACAACAAGGGAAGCCACTGCAATGAGAAGCCCGCGCACTGCAATGAAGAGTAGCCCCCACTCACCACAACTAGAGAAAGCCTGCACGCAGCAACAAAGACCCAATGCAGCCAAAAACAAACAAAAAAAAGATGCCAAACTGGGTGGTTATGTAAGAAGTAAAGGAATTGAAATTTTTTTTAACCTTTGTGCTGAGTCAGTAATTGTGGATCTGTTCCCTCATGGGTGCATTTGGCCTAATAGTGACTAAAGCAACTCAATCAAATACTCTATACACATGTTCTACTCGAAAAGAAAGAAAGTGTAGCCCATTGTGACACAGTGAGTCAATCACCCAGATACTATGTTCTGTATATGGTTCTCTTTCCATGTTAACCAGTTAGTTATGGTTCCTTTCTCATGGAAATTCTTCAAACTGATCTATTAGTTTATCGAGGTAATTGAGCCTATAGCGTTATTTCACACTGGATACAATTCATTACCTTAACTTTTGCTTAAAGGAGTAAATACATAAAACAAGTAATCATGGATTAATGTCAAAATCAAAGGCAAGGATTACCACTTCTAATCCACACAGACCCTTCCCCAGAGAAATTGGTGAAACTTATTTTTTTTAAATATATTTCTCGACAGACCCTTCCCCAGAGAAATTGGTGAAACATTTTTTTCAATATATTTCTCTTATTTATTTATTTATTTATCGGCCATGTTGGGTCTTCGTTGCTGAGCGCGGGCTTTCTCTAGTTGCGGCGAGCAGGGGCTACTCTTCATTGCGGTGTGTGGGCTTCTCATCGCGGTGGCTTCTCTTGTTGCAGAGTACGTGCTCTAGGTGCTCAGCCTTCAGTAGTTGCAGCATGCAGGCTCAGTAGTTGTGGCTCGTGGGCTTTAGAACGCAGGCTCAGTAGTTGTGGCACACGGGCTTAGTTGCCCTGTAGCATGTGGGATCTTCCCAGACCAGGGCTCGAGCCCATGTTGCCTGCATTGGTAGGCAGATTCTTAACCACTGTGCCACCAGGGAAGTTCCGGTGAAACTTACTTTTAAAGACACTCATTCAAAGCCTCTGGTAATAGTCCTAAGGACATACAGCAAGTGAAGAAACATTTATTTTTAAAAATCTACTAAAACTTGGTAAGGACAGGTAGGGTCTGTGGTACTTGGACCAATAATCTGCTCTCTTCTTCCCCCTTCCCAGCTCAGCAAGATGGAAACTCCACTCTAGGCTGCTGTAGCCAAGTATACAGGACTCTCCCCAGCTCATAGTCAGAGGGCTAGTTAGCATCTTGGAAGGGGCAGGATGTGAGAATTTCTCACCCTGTCCCCAGCTACCTACTGTGGAGGCTAAGTTCTAGACAAGTACAGCCAAGAGGTAGGGACTTTCCTCTTTCATCAGCTCCCATTTGTGGGATGGAGGTTCTATTATGGATGCAGCACTGTTGAGAATACTGGGACCCCAATTGCCCTTGCCCCAGCTTATAAAGCAGAGGTTCCATGGGGGGAGGGGCAAGCTGAGGAGACCTGAGGCTACTGCTCTCTTACACCTAACAACTCCAAAAGTGGGGATGTCATTCAGGGAGAAACACACCATTGTTTCTACCCACAATTCTAGAGCCGTGGCTCAGAAATTTTCCCTGGGGGAGAGATAGGCTACAAAACAGAGAGCTCTAATCTCTTCCCAAAGAGTTAACTTCATTTGTAACAATGTGGAAGGTTCAAGCCTAGGGCAATCTCAAAAATAGTGGAAGTTGTAGTAAAATTAATTGGAAGGAAATCGATAGAATCATCAAAGATCTAGGCTAAACTGTAGTCTGGCTAATTTCCTAGAGAGAACCAGGGGAGGAGACAACTGGGAGGAGCCCTTCTAGGATGAGAGCAAACCTCAAGCACTGACCTCAAGAAGTATACTTTCAAATGATGCCGAATTTGATTGGATCAGTCTGTGGAGCAAATTTATATGCCAGGACATTGTTGAAAACAATAAAGAGTCAGCTGGCAGGAATTCCCTGGAGGTCCAGTGGTTAGGACTCTGCGCTTCCACTGCTGGGGGCCTGGGTTTGATACATGGTCTGGGAACTAAGATTCCACAAGCTGCACAGTGCTGCCAAATATATACGTATAAAACTCAGCTGGCAATTAATGGAGCTTAACAGCTGGGCACGGTGAGGGAAAGACAGTCAAAGAGAGTCCTGCCAAAACTACTGTCATCATAGGGTGACTTTGAGCATACCATTGGCTGCACTCCCTGAAGATCAACATCAGAGACTTCACAAAGCTGGGGGAGGTGGGGGGTAGCATAAACTTCACTAAAATAATCCAGTCAGTCAGTAAAAAAATAAACAAGCAAATAACAATAACAAGCAACAAGCTCCTGAGTTTGGGGTGGGGACATGGAACCATATTTAAAGTGCTCAAAGAAAAAACTGTCAACCAATAATAGCATATTTAGTAAAGTTAATTTTTAAAAATAAAGGTTAAATAAAGACATTCCCTAGTAAACAAAAACTGAGAAAATGTGTTGTGATCAGGCCTGTCTTACAAGAAAAATCAAGAAAGATCTCAAATCAGTAACCTTACTTTGCACTTCAAGACACTGGAAAAGGAAGAGCAAACTAAACCTAAAGCAAGCAGAAGGAAGGAAGTAATCAAGATTAGGGTGGAAATTAATGAAATAGAGAAAAGAAAAACAATAGATAAAATCAAGGAAAACAATGGCTGGTTTTTTGAAAAGATTAACAAATCTGACACATCTTTAGATAGACTGACCAAGAAAAAACTAGAGAAGACTCAAACAGCTAGAATTGGAAATGAAAGAGTGGATGTTAATACCAACTTTACAGAAATAAAGAGAATTATAAAGGAATAAGAATAATTACATGCCAATAAATTAGATAACTTAGATGAAATGGAAAAATTCCTAGAATGACACAAACTACCCATATAGATCCAAGAAGAAAAAAAATCTCAGTAGACCTATAGCTAGCAAGGAGATTGAATCAGTTATCAAAAAGCTGCCAACAAAGAAAAACCCAGGACTAAATGGCTTCACTGATGAATTCTGTCAAACTTTTAAAGAATAATTAACACCAATCCTTCTCAAACTCTTCCAGGAAATGAAAGAGGAAAGAACAATTCTTAACTCATTCTATGAGCCCAGCATTATCCTGACCCTATAGTCAGGTAAAGACACTACGAGAGAAGAAAAACCACAGACCAATATCTCTTATGAATATTGATGCAAAAATTCTCAACAAACCAAATCCAGGAACATATAAAAAGAATTATACACCATAACTAAGTGGGATTTATTCCAAGAATGCAAAATTTAACATCTAAAAAAACAATTAATGTAATAATACACCACATCAATAGAATAAAAAACAAAAACCACATGATCATCTACATAAACACAGAAAAAGCTTTTGACAAAGCCCAACACCCTTTCATGAATTAAAAAAAACCAAAAAACACATAGCAAACTAGGAATAGAAGGAAACTTCCTCAACTTGATAAAGGGCATAATAAAAAACCAACAGCAAATATCATATTTAATGCTGAAAGACTGGCTGCTTTCTTCCTAAGATCAGGAACAAGAAAAGAATATCTGCTTTAGCCGCTTCTATTCAACATTGTACTGGAGGTTCTAGCAAGGGCAATTAGGCAACCAAAAGAAATAAAAGGCAGCTAGATTGGAAAGGAAGAAGTAGAACTATGTACATTCACAGATAACATCTTTGATACAAAAATTCTTAAAGAATCCACTAAAAAACTATTCTAACTAATAAATGAATTCAGATAGATTGTAGAATACAAGATCGATATACAAAAATCAGTTATATTTTTCTACACTTGTAATGAACAACCTGAAAATGAAATTAAGAAAACAGTTCAATTTATAATACCATCAGAAAGAATAAAATGCTTAATGAAGTAAGTCAGAAAGAGAAAGACAAATACCATATGATATCACTTATATGTGGAATCTAAAATATGACACAAATGAACTTATCTACGAAACAGAAACAGACTCACAGACATAGAGAACAGACTTGTGGTTGCCAAGGGCGGGGGGTGTGGGGGTAGGGGAGGGATGGATTGGGAGTCTGGGCTTAGCAGATGCAAAGTATCCATTGTCCCCGCCTCCAACATGAATCCCATCACCCGTGAGGCTCTGTTGAAGAGTCAAACCAGTCTCCTGTCTGAAGTTTCTATTAAGTGCAACCACTGTCATTCAGTGAGAGGTGTAGTCTAGAAGAGTTATAAACTAAATGCCAGGAAGTCATGGACTCAGAGTGATTGATATGTCTTGGGAGGAAAGGAAGTGGGAACTGAAAAAAGCTTCACAGAGGAAATATTTGAACCTTTACAGAATTTTTGTTTGGTTCAATGATTTGAGAATCATTTTTCTAATAATAAAAGTAGTGCATAAAAGTAGTTTAATATTGGAAATTTGGAAAAAACAGAAAAGAAAATAGGAGAAAATTTAACAGATGATTAAAATGTAGACAGTTGAAAAAGTCAGGAAACAGCTTCTACAGCCATTCTTTCCTGAAGTCTTGTAATCAATTTTTCCAACATTGGCTGCACACAATCACTCAAGCACAGACCAAAAATTCGCTGATATATCAAAGAGGGCTGAATTCAGAAAGAGGCAAAAATTTAAGCTTTGGCTCTTGAGGGAGTCACTTCTGAGTGTAGTAGACCTTTTACCTCAGTTTTGCTCAGAGCGTAGCTCATAGACCCACCTGCATCAGAACCATCTGGGACAACTTGTATGAAAATGCGGATTCCTGAGCCCCACGGAAGACCTACTGAATGAGAAGGTCTGGGGTGAGGCGAATAATCAGCATTTTAAACACACCCCTTGGGTTATTCTTATCCACAGTAGAGTTTGGCAACCACGTTTTAAAAAGCTTTGGGGGATGATAAAAATGGTGATTTGGTGATGTGAATATGGGTACTTTAAAACACATCTGAAGAAACTGGACCCCTTGTGCACAGCTGGTGGGAGTGTAAAATAGTGCAACCATTGGCAAAAATGACATGGCAGTTCCTAAAAAAATTAAACATAGAATTACCATATGATCCAGCAATTCCACTTCTGGGGATATGCCCCAAAGAATTGAAAGCAGGGACTCAAAGAGATATTTGCACACCTGTGTTCATATAGCTTTATTCACAATAGTCAACAGGTAGAAGCAATCCAAGTGTCTATCAACAGATGAATGGATAAACAAATGTGGTATATATGTACAATGGAATATTATTCAGCCTTAAAAAGGAGTGAAATTCTGACACATGTTACAACATTTGCAGACCTTAATGACATTACGTTAAGTGAAATAAGCCAGTCACAAAAGGACAAATACTGTATGCTTCCACTTATGTGAGGTACACAGAGTAGTCAAACTCACAGAGACAGAAAATAGAATGATGGTTGCCAAAGGCTGGGGGGCAGGGGATGGGGAGTTGGTGTTTATTGGTTATTGGAGACCCTGAAAAATTTCTGGAGGTGGATGGCGGTGATGTTTGCACAGCAATGTGAATATACTTAAAGCCATACAACTGTACACTTAAAAAATGGATAAAATTATATACTTTATGTTATGTATATTTTCCCCAATTAAACACACAAACATACACATACACCTGAGACCAGTGATTCCTTTGCTTTGTCTGAAGTGGAAATCAAAAAGGCTCTCACCAGGGGACAACCACAGAAGTCTGGGCCAAGTTCAAGCCCAAATGCAGAAGGTTATAATCATCTCACAAAATGTCCAGCCTTATCAGAAGACAAGGGCTTCCAACTTGCTTCTGGGTGTGACTTAAAGTGTTCATCTGGGGCTGCAAATCTAGATCTGGTTAGTGAAAAGTCACCAATGTCCCTGACTGGCCCAGCAGGGTGAGAAATTACAACCCTGAGTTCAACAGCACAGGGAGATCAGCTCGGTGCTTTGTGACCACCTAGAGGGGTGGGATAGGGAGGGTGGGAGGGAGGGAGACGCAAGAGGGAAGAGATATGGGGACATATGTATATGTATAACTGATTCACTTTGTTATAAAGCAGAAACCAACACATCATTGTAAAGCAATTATACTCCAATAAAGGTGTTAAAAAAAAAAAAAAAAAAGAATGCTCTTTTTCCCCAGGGTTTGAAAACCTTAGTTAAGAGTTATATTAGGCTGCAGCTACTTACGTCTCCTACTAGAAGTCCTGGATTTAGAAAGCCAACGTTGTTCTCAGGGTGGTGTTGGTTACTGCCAATCCATATTTTCCTTCTTCTTTGCTGTTGGGAAACTGACCAATTTTACTACATAAAAGGGACAGATTCAAGTGGTTTACAAGCTATTTAGAGTAATTTTTTGACAAATGCAGGCTGCTTTAAAAAAAAAAAACTTGGGAAGGCTGAAGGCAGAGTCAATGGTGAATTTCTAAACTCATTAAGCTGTAATACAATCTCACTAAGATGACTTTCTAAAAATATCTGAATTATGGATTTCTAAAACTTGAGACTTATTTTTTCACATGCAAGCAGTGAATAAATGATAAGATCATGGGAGACCTCCTTGAATGAAGTGATGCAAATCTATTTTGTTTTTAGGACCTGACCTTATTTTCAAGTTCAAGTATCCCTCCAAATTTGCTGAGCCATATTCCCCTTCTATCTGCTGGCCCTGGGCAGACCAACCCCCACCACCAACCACCGAGGCTCATATAAGAAGACTCTGCCATGGAAAGTGTTCCCACTACATTGTTAAGGAAAATAAATGGATGCACAATAGAAACAGACAACACAGTACATGCTAGTCAGATTTTTTTTAATGTGTTATATATACATAGAAAAATGACCAGAAGGAAATGCACCCAAATTGTAACAGTGCTTATCTCTAGGTTTGAGGTTTGTTGGTGAGGTTTATTTATGCGTGTGTGTAAATTTAAGTTTTTTTCTGTATTTTCCAAATGTTCTACAATGAGCATATAATTCTTCTATAACCAAATAAAAACAAGTACATGTTATCTAAAACAAAAAGAAAACGTTTGTCTTTGAATCTGTTTTCTTTGGAGCCGCTGTCTTTCATTACTTGCCCACTCTTTTTTTTTTTTTTTTTTTTTTTTTGCGGTACGCGGGCCTCTCACTGTTGTGGCCTCTCCTGTTGCGGAGCACAGGCTCTGGACGCGCAGGCCCAGTGGCCATGGCTCACAGGCCCAGCCGCTCCGCGGCACGCGGGATCCTCCCGGACCGGGGCACGAACCCGCGCCCCCTGCATCGGCAACAGAGTCTCAACCACTGCGCCACCAGGGAAGCCCCGTGTCTGCCTCTTAATGTCACTGGCTTCTGAACAGTGCTCTATTGCTCTGTCTGGCCACAAAGAGCCTTGATCAAATGTTTGTGCCTTAGATGCAAGGCAAGCTGGGAAAATGAACCATTGTCTTCTACCTCGGGGGAGTGAGAATTAGAGAGTCATGATATTGGAAATTCCTAAATATAAGAAGGATTTCAAAAGGTGCTTGGCAGCCAAAAGTAGAAAATATTCCTATTACACTGCAGATAAATATATTTAAAGAACATGGAGAGTAACATTTTTGAGTGGTTCCTACTCACTCTTTCCATCTTGAGTTTGATTTTCTTTCTTTTTTTTTTTTTTAAATTATTTTTATTATTAATTAATTAATTTTATTTTGGGTTGCATTGGGTCTTCGTTACTGCACGGGGGCTTTCTCAAGTTGCGGTGAGCGGGCTTCTCACTGCGGTGGCTTCTCGTTGCAGAGCACGGGCTCTGGGCACGCAGGCTCTAGAGCGCAGGCTCAGTGGTTGTGGCGCACAGGCTTAGCTGCTCCGCAGCATGTGGGATCTTCCCAGACCAGGGCTCGAACCCGTGTCCCCTGCATTGGCAGGCAGATTCTTAACCACTGCGCCACCAGGGAAGTCCCTGATTTTCTTTTTTGTTGTTTGATCTTTACACAGTTCTATCTAATTATGGAAGTAATACATGCACAAGGGAGGAAAAGTTGAAAACTTAGAACAACACAAAGAAAAAATTTTTGAATACCTATAATCTTACCACTCAGATAACCACTGCTGCCATTTTGGTATTGTGCCCTCACATTCTTTTATATCTTTATATAGCTAGAGATATAGATATCTCTATCTATATATATATAGATAGATAGATATAGATATAGATATCTATCTATATAGAGAGATATATAGAGATATACACACAATAAAGACTCTAATATGCATGCTATTTTGTAGTCTTCTGCTTTCACTGATCAATATGTCATGAATGCTGGGTTTTCTGAATCAATTTCCCCCACAAATAACTTGACACTATTAAAGGGCCTAACAGCTTTTAAATCAACCTATATCAAAATTAGAAATTTCTTAATTACAAAGAGCTAATTTTTAATGTATCTTTCCTCTATTTGTCCATCCTTGGGGAAAAAAACATTAAAATGAAACCAAAAAATATCTTGAATTTTTCTTCTCTTCAAGTGAAGATCCTCCTGTGACCTTATTTATAAGGCCATTCCAGCCAATGGTGATGGGCTGTTATTATATTCACCCAAATTAAAATGATGATGAACGTTTGTAGTTATTAATATTTTATTGGATTTTTAAACATTTTATCCAATAACTGGTAAATAAAAGTAATGTTTATGTTAACCAGAGAATATGTAATCTCATTTAAAATCTTCTTGTCATATCTCCCTACATGCACAGAATTTTCTGTTGCTGTTTTGTTCTTGAAGAGGTCACCGAGGGACCCAAGAAGGCACACAGATCTTGCCCAGAAGGTTTGCCATTCTCTCGGGGTCTGAGTCAAACTCTGGGACTGAAGCTCTACAAATTCATCCCTATCTTCACTCCAAAGTCCCTGATTAACTGATCCATTTTAGAACAATATCTGAGCTCATCTGTTGTTCACCTCCAAGACTCCGAACTCCTATATTCACCTGCTAAACAGGAAAAGTCAATCACATATAAAGGTACCGAGTTTTATAGTAGGTGCTATACGCTAACTCAAGAAAGCTGCTGATGTATGTGTTTGAAAATCCCAATTTCATGATAAACCTTCAGTCTGGTCTTTTTTTTTTTTTTTCCTGGCCTGTGGCAGGTGGAATAATGGCCTCCCAAAAATGTCCTACCCTAACCATTGTAACCAGTAAATACGTTATACTACATGGCCAAAAGGACTTTGCAAATGTGATTAAAGTTATAGACCTTAATATAGGGTGATTATCTCAGGTTATCCACGTGAGCTAAATCTAATCACATGAGTCCTTAAAAGCAGAGAACTTTCTCTGACTGAAAGCAGAGGAGAGGTGTGACAGAAGGAAAAGCCAGAGAGAGTTGAAGCATAAGAAGGACTTGACCTCCCATTGCTATGGGGGGTCACATGGAAAGTATGAGAAAGGATGTGGGCAGCCTCTAGGAGCAAAGGCAGCCCCTGTCTGATAGCCAGTAAGGCAATGGGACCTCAGTCTTACAGTCACAAGGAACTAAATTTGGCCAACAATCTGAATGAGCTTGGAAGAAGATTCTATTCAGAACTTCCAAAAGGTCCTGCCAACACCTTGATTTGGGCATTGTTAGACCCTAGGCAGAAGACCCAGTTGAGCCATGCTGTACCCAGACCTCTGACCTACAGAACTGTGAGCTAATAAATGCGACTTGTTTAAAGGCATGAAGCTGTGATAATTTGTGGTAATCTGTTGTAACAGCAATAGAAACTAATAAGTGACCTGAAATCCAAATCCACTCTTGAGAAGTAAGATCCATTTTAAAGGTTAATAATTAGGTTAAAAATAGAGATTTGTTAACCCAGGAATATTAGCACATGAATTATGATAACATTATAATTCAGTCAGAAAACTCCAAAACAAGCAATTATGGCATTACTACAGACCAGCTGAAATGGGGCTCAACACTTTGTAAATTCCCTACTTGCTTCTGGGAATCATTCCTTCAGAGGGTTGTGGATGTTTTGCATTTAATATTTATCATGTTTAAAAAAGAAAAGGGGACCAAGAATCGGGTAAAATTGAAAACAGATTCTAATTCAAGGGCTCTATATATTGTCATCTCTGTATATGGAGGGGATAAGAATATGTAAAGCTATTTTTAAATGATACTGATAGGTTGTCCTGAAACACACAGAAGCTTAAGATTCCAATCTCATTATCCAAGGTGGCAGTTTTCCTACTCTCCATTCCAACAAAGTCAGAGCCTATTGAAATGCAATTCGAGCCAGGCAGAAATTAAGACACAGAGTCGTTAAGAAGGGTTCCCAGAAGCAAGAAGCAGCCACAGTTTTGCAGGCAGCTGATTTCAGGGGTCAATCCGTTGACTGCATCTATCTTTCAAATCACTGTATTCTGCTTCAGGCTTTGATGTGGTCAGAGAAAAGAAGCCACAGAGAAATACATCAGGGATGCCCTAATGATGTGCAACGTGGGCTGCTGGTAGCCTGAGCCCAACAGAGATGCTTCCTTGTTATTACTAATAATTGTTTATCATCACTGGATGGTTGCCTGAGATCATTTAGGGAAAAAAATTTTCAGCACTGACATATAGAAGCATATTTCTGTGATCTGTGTTATTTTTCAGGTGTTCCATGCGTTTGCATTGTGATCAAACTCATGTTTACTTTGGTTTTCAAGATTTCTCAGGTAGACATTAAGAAAGATGCATTCAATTGCTTTATTTAAATGTTTATCAAAAAATACAAATGTCTTGATATCCCCTATCCCAGAAGCCACATTAGATCATTTTTTTTTTTTTTTTTTTTTTTTTTGCGGTACGCGGGCTTCTCACTGTTGTGGCCTCTCCCGTTGCGGAGCACAGGCTCCGGACGCACAGGCTCAGTGGCCGTGGCTCACGGGCCCAGCCGCTCCACGGCATGTGGGATCTTCCCGGACCGGGGCACAAACCCGCGTCCCCTGCATCGGCAGGCTGACTCTCAACCACTGTGCCACCAGGGAAGCCCTGCCACATTAGAATAAGCATATAAAATATAATTGCAGTTGAAACAGAACTATATTATCTATACCCAAGAGTATTACCAATGAGAGTAAGACTAGACACAAAGTTGGAACATATGAAGTAGATTGCTTACTTAAAGTGTTAGGACAGGAATTCCCTGGCGGTCCAGTGGTTAGGACTCCACGCTTCCACTGCAGGGGGCACGGGTTCCATCCCTGGTCGGGGAACTAAGATCCCACAAGCCACGCAGCCAAAGAAATTAAAAAATAAATTTAAAAGTGTTTGGACAAATAATCAAATAATACCATTCCATGTGAGATGAACACAGTCTTATTAAGATTATGTGTGCGACGGCTAACTCTATAATCAGATTTCTAAATTTTATTTGGAATAGTAGAGTTACCATTGTTGTTTTTGTACCAGATTTATAACCACACCACTTGCAGTCTCCACTACTACCCTTAGCCACTGTAATATATTAAGTAGCAGTTTCAAAGACATATTGCATTAAAAAGGAAAAATAGTCATTTTACTGTGGAGAAACCTGGAGGTAACTTCCTTAACCAAGTAATTCAAGTTAACATCATCAGTAATGGGACAAACTGACCTTCTGATCTCATGTACAGGAAATAACACAATATCATTTCTCTGATATTTCTACCAAATAGGCACAACCTGAATCTAAGCATGAAGTAACATACAAACCTAAATTGAAGGATGTTCTACTAAACAACTGGCCCATTCTAGTTTTTAAATGTCAGTGTCATGAAAGACAAAGAACATTGGAAAATTTGTCCCAGATTTTAAAAACTTAAAGAAGATATGACTGCTAAATGCAGAGTATGATCCTGGATTGGATCCTAGATCAAAGGGGGAAAAAGTTGCTATAAAAGACATTACTGGGACAACTGGCAAAATTTAAGTAAGGTCTGTATACTAGCTCATCATATTGTATCAATATTATATTTTCTGAATTTGATTATTTTCATATGGTTATGAGAATGTCCCTGTTCTTTTTTTTTAAATGGAAGTATAGTTGATTTACAATATTGTGTCAATTTTGGCTATACGGCAAAGTGATTCAGTTATACATATATATATATATTCTTTTCTATTATGGTTTATTACAAGGTATTGAATAGTTCCCTGTGCTATACAGTAGGGCCTTGTTGTTTATCCATCCTATACATACTAGTTTACATCTGCTAATCCCAAACTCCCAGCCCATCCCTCTCCCTCCCTCTCCCCCCCTTGCCAACCACAAGTTTGTCCTCTATGTCTGTGAGTCTGTTTCTGTTTTGTAGATAAGTTCATTTGTGTCATATTTTAGATTCCACATATAAATCATATCATATGGTAGTTGTCTTTCTCTTTCTGACTTACTTCCCTTAGTATGATAATCTCTAGGTCTATCCATGTTGCTGCAAATGGCATTATTTCATTCATTTTTATGGCTGAGTAGTATTCCATTGTATATATGGAATATATACACATCTTCTTTATCCATTCATCTGTCAATGGGAGAATGTCCCTGTTATTAAAAAGTACACATTGAAGTATTTAAGGGGAAAAGGGGCACGAGGCCTGTGACTTACTCTCAGATGGTTTAGAAACTAATAACAATAACAAAGATAATTAAATGTACATACACAAATACATATTTATAAATATATACATAAATATTTACACAGAGGGCTTCCCTGGTGGCACAGTGGTTGAGAGTCCGCCTGCCGATGCAGGGGACACGGGTTCGTGCCCCGGTCTGGGAAGATCCCACATGCCGTGGAGCGGCTGGGCCCGTGAGCCATGGCCACTGAGCCTGCACGTCCGGAGCCTGTGCTCCGCAACGGGAGAGGCCACAACAGTGAGAGGCCCGTGTACCGCAAAAAAAAAAAAAAAATTTACACAGAGAGAGACAGAGATAGAGAGAGACAGAGACAGAGAGGGATAAAGTAATAAAGCAAGCGTTTGCAAAATGTTAACAACTAGTAAATCTGAGTGAAGGATGTACCCAAGACCTTCATACTATTTTGTTTTCTAAATAAAACTCATCTGTAAATTTAAATTACTTCAAAGTAAAAAGTTAAAATTAAATATAATAAAAAATAAACCTAAAAAACATATTGCAATAGTGACAACTCTGGGACTCCAACTATACACCCTGCCCCAAAATAGGCAAATGTTAACTCAACTCAAACTATGGAAGCCTTTTGGTTAAATTTTTTGTAAGTATTTCACACCAAGTTAATGTTGATTCCTTATCAATGTCCTTCTTGTTTTCTCACCAACAAATATTATGCAACGGGGTGTTGCTATAAGAAAACACCACAGGACTTCCCTGGTGGTGCTGTGGTTAAGAATCCGCCTGCCAATGCAGGGATCACGGGTTCGAGCCCTGGTCTGGGAAGATCCCATATGCCATGGAGCAACTAAGCCCATGCGCCACAACTACTGAGCCTGCGCTCTAGAGCCCATGAGCCACAACTACTGAGCCCATGTGCCACAACTACTGAGCCCATGTGCCACAACTACTGAAGCCTGCGTGCCCTAGAGCCCGTGCTCCGCAACAAAAGAAGCCACCGCAAATGAGAAGCCCGCGCACCACAACGAAGAGTAGCCCCACTCGCCACAACTAGAGAAAGCCTGCGTGCAGCAATGAAGACCCAAAGCAGCCAATAAATAAATAAATAAATGGAGTATTACTATCTAAAAAAAAAGAAAACACCACATTGAGCTGAAAGATGGACCTTCTGAGAGATTTGTACTTCCTCAAAGCAACCCACAGGTTCTGAAATAGGCAAACAGGGTTCAAATGCACCCATTAGCCAAGCTGTTTACACCCCAGTTTCAGTGTTACTCTTAAGTACAACTGACCTAGAAACAAGATGCATTCATGGAGACTTATACCTGCCGACTCCCCAGAAATTAACTTATACCAAACTTTTCAAGAAATTTCGGTGACTCAAGTCTCTTTTTCCACTACTGCAGAAATATGACAATGCTAGCACTATAAAATTAAATTCTGCTTATTTAGACAAGAGCAAAGGGACTGCCATTTCATTTTTCAACAATTCTGCTTTTAATAGTATATTTTAAAATAGTCTCTCCCTCAAAAAGGAAAACAGGAGGTGTATATTTATACAATTGAGAATAGAATTTTCTATTACAGAACCTATATCTCAATTGTTGTCAACGAATGTGCACAGTTTAGTTAGCATGTTTTAGGTTGGAAAATAGAGTGTGTCAGAAAAATGCATTACACCTTAAGACTTTAATTTTCCCTCAACCTATTTATGACAGATGCAGCTAGCTAATAAAAAAGAAAAGGAATAAACATATAGGAAAGAATCCTATCCTTTCTCACTGCCTGGTGCCCATAGCCATGATCCTCCGAGGGGCGAGTTATAATTGCCTCCTGGGATGAAAAAAGAAGACACAAAAAAATCCAGCTCTCATTATGTAAGAGATTGCTAATCACCAAGACAACAATAATCAGAGGACTAAACTACAAAATGCAGGGACCACAAGCAAACGAGTCAGCAGCAATTATTTAACAACCAAAAAAACCAGCTCAATGGGGGAAATTCTTTAGGGTCCCTTGAGTCTATAGCGTACTGGGCTCTCTTTAAAGCATTTTTTTCAGATGCTTTATAAAGAAAGCAAACCTGTGCAGTCTTTACAGCTTTAAAAATCATCTTAAAGATCCAGTCCCAATGCCATGTTTTTTATTCAGCAGCATATTATTTTGTACAATTTTAAACCTTCAGGAAAGTTGAAAGAGTAGTAAAATGAACGCCCATACACTCTTCACCAAGATCCACCAAACGTGACACATTTTCTTTCTCCCCTCTCCCTCTCTCTCTTTCCTCTTCCCCTATATACTGTATATTTCTTTTCTTTTCTTTTTCTTTTTTCCATATTTCTCCTGTTCTTCTTTCTTTTTCTGAACCATTTAAGAGTTCATTGCAGACATGACACTTTAACTCTAATATTTCAATATGTATCTTTTAAGAATAAGGACATTCTGCTTATAAAACCACAATGTAGTTATCACATTTGCAAAATTAACATCAATGTGATACTGTCATCTAATATACAGTCCATATTTAAATGTTCTCAACTTTCCCTAAAATCCAGTTTCTAATGAAGGATCACACACATGTCTCTTTAGCCTCCTTTAATCTAAAAGAGTTCCTAGTTGTTTTTCTTTGTTTCTTTTTTGGTCTTTCCTGAAATTGACATGTTTTTAGGAAACGAGGCCAGTTCTTTTGTAGATTTGGCATAAATCTGGGGGTGGGGGAATACTGAGCCCCAAAGTAAAGGGATAAATTGGGAGTTTGGGATTGACATATACACACTACTATATTTAAAATAGATAATCAACAAGGACCTACTATATCACATAGGAAACTCTGCTCAATATTCTGTAACATCTAAATGGGAAAAGAATTTGAAAAAGAATAGATACATGTATATGTATAACTGAATTACTTTGCTGTACACCTGAAACTAACACAACATAGTTAACTATACTCCAATATAAAATAATTTTTTTAATAAATAAAAATAAAAAGGAATGGAATAATAATTTCGTAGTTGGATTCAAAGCCCAGCTTTAGCAGTGACTTGGAACAAGTTTCTTAATCTTCTCTGAGCTTTGCTTATCTGATCTGTTAAATGGGAATAATGATCCCCATTTTAAAAGGCAGTTGTGAGAATTATAAATTGATGCAATCTTTCTAGAAAGCAATTTGAGAATCTGTATCAAGAGTCTTAAACATCCTGTATTCTTGGACCCAGTAATTCTACTTCTAGCAATTTGTCCTTAGGAAATTATCAGAGATAAACAAAGATATAGGCAGTGACGTTCATTACTGTGGATTTCAAGGGAGCGGGTGGGTGAACTATGCTACTTCCTTCATCTCTTTCCTTGCCATCCTCAGGCCCCTTCTCTTCATCACTCACGGCTAACATTTATTAAAGGTTACCCTGTGCCTGGAACTGTGCTGAGTTACAGATTGCTGTTGCAAGCTTGAAAGTCATGCTTTGGAGGGGCACTTGGTAACATGGAAGAGAAGTAACAATATAGGGTTTTATGAGGAATCCAGACTAGTCTATGTATACAATGAGTTCCCACTTTCTTTTATGTTTACAGAATTATGTTTAGAGAAACCTAGAAAGGAGTACAATAAAATTTTTACACTGGCTGGTGAATTTGGGGTAAATTTTTTTTATAACAACAAAAACTAGGAAAATTCTCATACAGATTTTGTGCCAGTATGTGCAGAGTCCTGTACTTAGAAGGCATCAATTCCACTCATGGTTGATTGGCAATAATTGGTCATATGACCACTTGTAGATGAAAGGAGGACTTGAAATTTATTCCTTGATGTATCAGTCACTTCCCAGCTCTAACTGTATATAAAAGAGACAATCTATTTCAGTCTGATATTAATATAACTACACAACATTTCTTCTGGTTAGTCCTTGTTACCAAATTATCTTTTCCTAACCTTTTATTTTTGATCTTTCTGAAGCATTGTATATTGTTGGTAAATAGCACAAACTTGGATTTTTTTTTTTTTTTTGGCCGCGCCTCACACTATGTGGGATCTTACATCCCCAACCAGGGATCAAACCTGAGTCCCCTGCTTTGGAAGCACGGAGTCTTAACCACTGGACCATCAAGGAAGTCCCTTTATCATTTATTCTTATATCTCAGATCTTTATTATGGGATCTTTCTTCTTTAAGAAAATATGGTAGCAAATTCTTAGTTTTTCTTTATCTGGAAATACCTTTACTTTCCCCTCACCCTTAAAAGACAATTCTATTTAAAAAAAAAAAAAAAAAAAAAGTAAGTCTTAATTTTAAAAAAAGAGTATAAGAAGAATATAAATTTCAAAATCAAATTCCCTCCACCTACTCTCTACCATCTGACTTCAGACCAAGATATAACCACTGCTAACAGATTCTTGTATATTCTTCCATATGATTTTAATTCACATGAATGTATGTGTTTATTTACAAAAATGGGATCATAATATGCACATTGCTGGGCTACTTGATTTTTATAATTTGAAAATATGTACTAAATATATTTCTGTATCATTATAATAACTATATAACATTCCATTTTATGAGTATACCATAATTTATATAATTTATCCCATCCCATATTTATGGGTATGTTTTGCTTCTATAAATAAAGCTGAAATAAACATTTCTTATACACATATCTTTGTCTATGAAACTGGCTTATTACATGGACTGAACTTAATGGAGGCAAACAGAAAGATTGTTTTGTTAAAAAAAAGAAGATAATTCACCTGAGGATACAATTCTAGGTTGACAGATATTTTGTTTTCCCACTTTAAAGGCATAATCCACTGTCTTCTGGTTTTATTTTTGATGTTGATAAATCTGTTGTCAATTCAATTGCTCATTTTTTGGTAATCCTTTTTTTTCTTTCTTTCTTTCTAATTGCTTTTGAGATTTCCTCTTTGTCTTTGGTGTTCTCCAGTTTAGACTATGATAAGTCTAAGAGTATATTTTTTATTAGTGTTCTCCGAGCTCATTGTAATTCTTCAACCTAAGGATTTATGTCTTTCAACAATTCTAGAAAATTCTCCACCATTATGTATTTGAATATTACCTTTCCCCCAATTCTTCCTGTTCTCTCCTTCTGGATATTCATTTAAATATATATTGAATTTTCCTATTTATTCTTTTTTTTTTTTTTTTTTTTTTTTTTTTTTTGCGGTACGCGGGCCTCTCACTGTTGTGGCCTCTCCCATTGCGGAGCACAGGCTCCGGACGCGCAGGCCCAGCGGCCATGGCTCACGGGCCTAGCCGCTCCGCGGCATGTGGGATCTTTCCCGACCGGGGCACGAACCCGTGTCCCTTGCATCAGCAGGCAGATTCTTAACCACTGCGCCACCAGGGAAGCCCCCTTTCCTATTTATTCTTAATGTCCCTTATCCTCTCATATTTTCTGTCTCTGTGTCTCTGAGTGCTGAATTCTGTGTAATATTTTTTCAGATTTTTCTTCCAGTTCACTTGTCCTATCTTCAGATCTATCTAATCTCTTTAACCCATTCACTGAGTATATAATTTCATGATTACATCTTTTATTTCTAAAAATGTTATTTGGGCCTTTTTAAAAGTCTGTTTGATTATTTTTTTATGTATTCTTGTTCCTTGCTCATATTTGTAATTCCATCTCATATTTCTTTTGACAATTTAACTAACTGGTAACTCCAGTTGCCTTTGCAGAGGTGAGTGGATGACTGTGAAATAAGGTTAGAAAGAAACTTTTCAATGCATCTCTTTCGGTGCCATTTCAGTCCTACTGAATAAATTGATGAAACTGAACTCACAACAACTTTTTAAACATATTAATTTTATAGTTTGTATTTGGTGCATCTAATATCTGAAATTCAGGGGGTCCAATTCTGCTACTTTTTGTTTCTGCTTGTTAGTGGCTTGTTTCTTTGAGTGCTTCCTAATTTTATATTGACTTCTGCTTGGATGAACTGTATCTGTAGAAATCCTGAGGAATCTGGCTTGAGGGGCAAATTCTTCCAGAGAGAATTTCCATTATCTTGTATGAAGCACCACAGTGTGTTATGAACCCAGGACCACTTTAAATTAAATCCCTGGGACTTCATAGGTGATATAAATTTGAAATCGAACCACATACAAACGCAGGCTTATCGTTATAAGTTTTTAGGGGAGACATTTTTCTCCTCTTAAAGGGGAAATTGAGACAAACAAGACTCATTTTCTCCACTTGTTGCAAGCAGATCGATTTTCTGGCCTACCTTTTCACTTGGCTGCAGTCCTTAGAGGGTCCTGACTTCATGTGAAGTTGTAGCACTCTTCTTTGTGCAGGCCTGAAGCCCTGTGTCCTGTGTCCCTGGTAAGTATTAAACACCAGAGTTTGGAACTATATTCAATATCCTGTGATAAATCATAACAGAAAAGAATATAAAAAAGAATATGTATGTATTACTGAGTCACTTTGCTGTACAGCAGAAATTAAACACAACCTTGTGAATCAACTCTACCTCAATAAAATTTAAAAAAACAAAAACAAAAAAACCCCAGAGTTCTACGTTCCTAACAGTGGCAACCACGAGTAGCTTTTGGGCTTGCCTATCGCTTTGGTTTCTGTTTTCTGTTCTTTTTTGGCTCTTGGAGATTTCCTTTACTTTCTAGGGAGCTAGTATTGTATCTCGGATTTCTAGATGCTTTATTATAGAAAGGTTTATTGGACTATCTGGTCTTTCATGTTTTCTGAAGTAGAAAACCCAAGCTCCTTTAGCCTTTACAACAGACTTACAAATTAAGCATTATTACTCCCATTTTTTTCCCCTCTATGCCCACTTTCTGGAGAATTTTTTATCAGAAATGGGTGTTGAATTTTGTTGAAAGCTTTTTCTGCATCTATTGAGATGACCATATGGTTTTTATTCTTCAGTTTGTTAATATGGTGCATCACATTGATTGATTTGCATATGTTGAAGAATCCTTGCATCCCTGGGATAAACCCCACTTGATCATGGTGTATGATCCTTTTAATGTGTTGTTGGATTCTGTTTGCTAGTATTTTGTTGAGGATTTTTGCATCTATATTCATCAGTGATATGGTCTATAATTTTCTTTTTTTGTAGTATCTCTGTCTGGTTTTAGCATCAGGGTGATGGTGGCCTCGTAGAATGAGTTTGGGAGTATTCCTTCCTCTGCAATTTTTTGGAAGAATTTGAGAAGGACTGGTGTTAGCTCTTCTCTAAATGTTTCTTAGAATTCACCTGTGAAGCCATATGGCCCTGGACTTTTGTTTGTTGGAAGACTTGTAATCACAGTTTCAATTTCATTACTTGTGATTGGTCTGTTAATATTTTCTATTTCTTCCTGGTCCAGTCTTGGAAGGTTATACCTTTCTAAGAATTTGTCCATTTCTTCCAGGTTGTCCATTTTATTGGCATAGAGTTGCTTGCAGTAGTCTCTTATGATGCTTTGTGTTTCTGCAGTTTCTGTTGTAACTTCTCCTTTTTCATTTCTAATTTTATTGATTTGAGTCCTCTCCCTCTTTTTCTTGTTGAGTCTGGCTAAAGGTTTATCAATTTTGTTTATCTTCTGAAAGAACCAGCTTTTAGTTTTATTGATCTTTGCTATTGTGTCCTTCATTTCTTTTTCATTTATTTCTGATCTGATCTTTATGATTTCTTTCCTTCTGCTAACTTTGGGGGTTTTTTGTTCTTCTTTCTCTAGATCTTTTAGGTGCAAGGTTAGATTGTTTATTTGAGATGTTTCTTGAGGTAGGATTGTATTGTTATAAACTTCCCTCTTAGAACTGCTTTTGCTGCATCCCATAGGTTTTGGGTCCTCATGTTTTCACTGTCATTTGTCTCCAGGTATTTTTTGATTTCCTCTTTGATTCCTTCAATGATCTCTTGGTTATTTAGTAATAATTGTTTAGCCTCCATGTGTTTGTGTTTTTTACATATTTTTCCCTGTAATTTATTTCTAATCTCATAGCGTTGTGGTTGGAAAAGCTGCTTGATATGATTTCAATTATCTTAAATTTACTGAGGCTTGATTTGTGACCCAAGATGTGATCTATCCTGGAGAACATTCCGTGTGCACTTGAGAAGAAAATGTAATCTGCTGTTTTTGGATGGAATGTCCTACAAATATCAATGAAATCTATCTGGTCTGTTGTGTCATTTAAAGCTTGCGTTTCCTTATTAATTTTCTGTCTGGATGATCTGCCCATTGATGTAAGTGAGGTGTTACAGTCCCCCACTATTATTGTGTTACTGTCAATTTCCTCTTTTATAGCGGTTAGCAGTTGCCTTATGCATTGACGTTCTCCTATGTTGGGTGCATATATATTTATAACTGTTATATCTTCTTCTTGGATTGATCCCTTGATCATTATGTAGTGTCCTTCCTTGTCTCTTGTAACATTCTTTATTTTAAAGTCTGTTTTATCTGATATGAGTATTGCTACTCCAGCTTTCTTTTGATTTCCATTTGCATGGAATATCTTTTTCCATCCCCTCACTTTCAGTCTGTATGTGTCCCTAGGTCTGAAGTGGGTCTCTTGTAGACAGCATATATATGGGTCTTGTTTTTGTATCTATTCAGTGAGCCTGTGTCTTTTGGTTGGAGCATTTAATCCATTCACTTTTAAGGTAGTTATCAATATGTATGTTCCTATTACCATTTTCTTAATTGTTTTGGGTTTGTTATTGTACGTCTTTTCCTTCTCTTGTGTTTCCTGCCTAGAGAAGTTCCTTTGGCGTTTGTTGTAAAGCTGGTTTGGTGGTGCTGAATTCTCTTATCTTTTGCTTGTCTGTAAATGTTTCAATTTCTCTGTCGAATCTGAATGAGATCTTTGCTGGGTAGAGTAATCTTGGTTGTAGGTTTTTCCCTTTCACCACTTTAAATATGTCCTGCCACTCCATTTTGGCTTGCAGAGTTTCTGCTGAAAGATCAGCTGTTAACCTTATGGGCATTCCCTTGTATGTTATTTGTTGTTTACCCTTGCTGCTTTTAATATTTTTTCTTTGTATTTAATTTTTGATAGTTTGATTAATGTGTGTCTTGGTGTGTTTCTCCTAGGGTTTATCCTGTATGGGACTCTCTGTGCTTCCTGGACTTGGGTGGCTATTTCCTTTCCCATGTTAGGGAAGTTTTTGACTATAATCTCTTCAAATATTTTCTTGGGTCCTTTCTCTCTCTCTTCTCCTTCTGGGACCCCTATCACGTGAATGTTGGCGTGGTTAATGTTGTCCCAGAGGTCTCTTAGGCTGTCTTCATTTCTTTTCTTTCTTTTTTCTTTATTCTGTTCTGCAGCAGTGAATTCCACCATTCTGTCTTCCAGGTCAGTTACCTGTTCTTCTGCCTCAGTTATTCTGCTATTGATTCTTTCTAGTGCAGTTTTCATTTCAGTTATTGTATTGTTCATCTCTGTTTGTTTGTTCTTTAATTCTTCTAGGTCTTTGTTAAATATTTCTTGCATCTTCTCGATCTTTGCCTCCATTCTTTTTCTGAGGTCCTGGATCATCTTCACTATCATTATTCTGAATTCTTTCTGGAAGGTTGCCTATCTCCACTTCATTTAGTTGTTTTTCTGGGGTTTTATATTGTTCCTTCATCTGGGACATAGTCCTCTGCCTTTTCACTTTGTCTATCTTTCTGTGAATGTGGTTTTCATCCCACAAGCTGCAGAATTGTAGTTCTTGCTTCTGCTCTCTTCCCTCTCTATTCCCATTTTATTATTGTGGAAATTGAGGCTCAGACAAGATATAGGTTATATAGTTCTATCAAGTAGCAGAGTTTGGATTTGAACCCAGTACTGTCTGGCACCAAAGTTCATGGTTGTTTAAATACCATATAAACATTATTTAAGTAAGAGTATATAAACAGTATTATAGTAAGAGTATATTGCTTTTTACTATACTCTGCTTTTTTGTGTACTTTTTCTTTTTTTAGAAGATGTTAATTGTATCTGTCCTCAGGAAAAAAAAAAATAAAACTTTTAAAGGTACTATAGGTTGAAAAAAAAATCCCTTTCTTATAAGCTGTATTTATTTATTAAACCTGATAAGCTCTGCTATCAAAGCCCTAGAGCTAAACCAAGGTCATCCATTGTATCTGTCAAGTACCATATGGAGAGAACTGAGTGTATTCCTGTGCATAAATGATAAACAATACCTGAGCCAAAGTATTATCATACCTTCCCTTCACTTGATTTTGTTGTGCTTATCTTTTCCCTATGAGGCCATCACTTTCTCCACCACTCTCTCTCCGGGGTGCTACTAGCTCTAAAGAGTGGTAATAAATATGATTGGGTCCCTGCTATATTTTTGGCAAGCAGGAAAGTCTTCTTGGACACAGTAGATATAAACCTTATCTGTCTAGGTTGTTGATTAGAAAAACATGCTGGAGGACATGTAAGCCTTAATGAAGTCTGAATAGATTACATCTACTGCTTCCCCAGGATCAGCGTGACATGGCAGTCATAGCAGAAAACAGAATCGGTCTGGCACACTGGTTCACCATGAGATTATAATGCTAGCCACACAGTGATTTTTGCTTTCTTAAGTGCTGGAAAATCGATTGGTTTATAATTTGTTCTGGTATTTTCCCAAGTAGCTAAGTGTATATAATTACTTGTATTATACCTTTTTTCCCCATTTTAAAACACACACACACACAGACACACACGCACATGCTCGGGCGCACGCATGCACGCTCACACACAACCTACCCTGTGTCAGGCTGTTGAGATCCTCCTGGACTCTCAAAAATTCAGAGCACTGGGGTATCTAGTGAAATTCACCACAACTTTAAGTTCCCTGAGATGAATATTATCAAACGTTGTTAATTTTATTTTGTGTTGGATCCTCACTATAAGCTAACCTATTTACAAGGAAATTGGAAAAGGGTGGGCTCATCTAAGAGTCTGTTCAAGTAAATTTAGTCCAGAAAATACTCATTCATTCATCCCTGTATGCATGCAGGCACTCACTCATTCCATACATATTTGTTGAGTGCCTATTGTGTGTCAGGCCCTAGTTTAGTTGCTGAGGTTACAGTGGTAACCCTTTTAGACAATTCTCTGCTCTCCTGGAGTATATGATCTAATGCGGCAGTTAAATAAACAAATACACAATTTCAGATGACTATAAACGTTATGAAGTATTTAAAACAGATGATAAACACAGAGGGACTGGATTGGGGGTAGAATGCCACTTTAGAGTTTTTCAGGGATGCTGGCTAAGAAAGTCTTCAGAATCTGGGCCATCACTCTTTTTGATTCCCTTCCTACCTCACTAGCTGCTTCTTCTCAGTCTTCTACAAGGATTTCCCTTCATCTTTCTAACCTCCAAATATTGGAATATCCCAGGGATCATCCTTGGACTTCTTTTTGACTTGCATTCACTCCCTAGATCTCATCCAGTCCCTTGATTTTAAATATATTCTGTACTTTACCCTTAAATAAACAAAGTATGTATAGAACACTTAACATTTGTCTAAGAAATGGGTAGGGTAGAATACAAAAGTATAAGTGCTTTCAAGAACTGTGAAGGTCTGAACCTTATCCAACTTGCAAGCTAACAAGTTAGACTGCCACAGTTTTGTCGATTCTGACAGAAGACACAAGATTCTTGGGTCTTGTCATTCCATCTCCTATTTCTTTCAACAATTTAACTAATTTTACTATTAACTAATGTCACTCTAATTGCCTTTGGAGAGGGGATTGAATGACTGTGGAATAAGGTTGGAGAGAAAACTTTTCAGTGCCTCTCTTTTGATGTCATTTCAGACCTATTGATTAAATTGATAAAATTAAACTTAGGGAGTTCCCTCGTGGCCTAGTGGTTAGGATTCGGGGCTTTCACTGCCGTGGCCCAGGTTCAATCCCTGGTCAGGGAACTAAGATCCTGCAAGCCACATGGGGTGGCAAAAAAAAAAAAAAATTAAAATAACTTTTAAAATATATTCATTTTATAGTTTGAATTTGACACATCTAATATCTGAAATTCAGGAGAGTCAAATGTATACAGAATCAGTCCTTTTGTCATTACCTTCCTGCTCCATTCCCATCCTTGTTTCCTTTGGACTAGTTTTTCAACAGCCTCCTATTTCCATCCTTGCAGGCCTACATGAGATCATCTACACTGTAACCAGAATGATCCTTTTAAAGTGTGTAAGATTATGTCCCTGTAAGATCAAGGCACTTCTTTGCTCAAAACTCTCTGATCACAAAAGAGAGACAAAGAGATCTATTACTCACAGAAATAGCATTAGTCAGAGTATCAGCATTTGAGCTGGTTTCCCAAGCTCCAATTCCAAGGGTGACATGAAAAGGATCATGTAATACCTGCACATGCAGTAGGTTACATTACAGGAAAGGAACTCTGGGCTTAGGGAACCTGAATATTTTATAATGGGAAGTAAACCTGCCTGTCCTGGGCTCCCAAAGGAGACACTGTTTCTATCTTCCAAAACTGTTAGCGATACAAACATCTTTGAAAAGATAGTCTGGAACAAAAGCAATCAGTGACTGTTCACAAGATGTACAGAAGCATGAGAGAACCATGCATAATTATCTACCAACATGTATTTGCTTACACTTTTTGTAAATGGAAGGGTAAACAAATACATTTTTTTAATTGAAGTATAGTTGATTTACCATATTGTGTTAGTTTCAGGTGTACAACCAAGTAATTCAGTTATCCTTTTTTTCAGATTATTTTCCGTTATAGGTATTGTAAGGTGTTGAATATAGTTTCCTGTGTTATATAGTAAATCCCTGTTGCTTATCTATTTTTTGCATAGTACTTTGTGTCTGTTAATCCCATACTTCTAATTTATGCCTCCCACCCCTTTTCCCCTTTGGTGACCATAAATTTGTTTTTTATGTCTGTGAGTCTGTTTCTGTTTTCTATATAGATTCATTATATTATTTTTAGATTCCACATGAGTGATATCACGTAATATTTGTCTTTCTTTGTCTGACTTACTTCACTTAGTATAATATTCTCTAAGTCCATCCATGTTGTTGTAAATAGCAGTATTTCCTTCTTTGTTATGGCTGAGTAATATTCCATTGTGTGGATATACATCTTTATCCAGTCATCTGTTGATGGGCACTTGGGTCATTTCCATGTCTTGGCCATTGTAAACAACGCTGCTATGAACATTGGGGTGCATGCATCTTCTCGAATTAGTGTTTTCAACTTTTCCGGTTACATGCCCAGGAGAGGGATTGCTAGATCATATGATAGCTCTAGTTTGACTTTTTAAGAAACTTCCATACTGTTTTCCATAGTGGCTGCACCAATGTACATTTCCACCAACAGTGTAGGTGAGTTCACTTTTGTCCACACCCTCTGCAGCATTTACTATTTGTAGACTTTTTAATGATGGCCATTCTGACCAGTGTGAGGTGATACCTCCGTGTGGTTTTGATTTGCATTTCTCTAATAATTAGTGATGTTGAGCATCTTTTCATGTGCCTGTTGGCCATCTGTATGTTTTCTTTGGAGAAACGTCTATTTAGGTCTTCTGCCCATTTTCTGACTTGGTTATTTGTTTCTTCAATATTGAGTTGTATGAGCTATTTGTATATTTTGGATATTAACCCCTTGTTGGTCGCATTGTTTGCAAATATTTTCTCCCGGTCCGTAGGCTGTCTTTTCATTTTATTGATGGCTTCCTTTGCTGTGCAAAAGCTTTTAAGTTTGATTAGGTCCCATTTATTTATTTGCTTTTATTTCTTTTGCCTTGGGAGACTGATCTCAGAAAATATTGCTACAATTTATGTCTGAGAATGAAAAACATTTTTTAAAGTTATTGAGAGAGAGACAGAGGGAACAGGGTGGGAAGGAAAAGAATGGAAGCTAGACTTCTTTGAATATATCTTGTTTTGTATATTTGATTTTGAAACCATTTCTTTTAATTAGAAAACAAAATTAAAATTTTCAAGAGCAATTCTTAAAAACCAAAAACTGCATGAAACAAATGAACCAAATTGTCTATCAATTTGGCAGAAAAACCACACAGAGAATAATTTCAAGTTACTATTTTTAAGTACAGTAATTTGTCTATATATCCCTACGGATATTCTCTAAAGGCAAAAGCAAACCCAAAAACACCTTAACTCCTTTCAGCAATCATGTTAGTGGTAGTGTTGGTGTTAGTATTCTGAGACTATTTCATGTAATATGTTGATAAAATTGGGGACCAAAACTTTTGGTATGAGAAAATAAATAGAAATACAGATTGAATAAAGTGTTAAATAAAGCCCTGTAGTCCTGAATTTGAATTAGAAGTGTTATGTATGAATTCATGATGTATTTTATCTTTATAGAAAAAAAGCATATATATTGATATTTCCAAGCTCTTGTCATTGAAAATGTCTAGAAAGAGTGACCTTATTGGACCATGGCAGCTGGACTCTTCCTGCTTGCTCTCCCTGCCTCCCACGGGTGTTGATCCCAAGGGTGTTCCCTAATGAACAGCCTGTATTCAAATAACCAGCCATAGAAAACCCTCGGCCCTTAACATCGAACAGTCCTTCCTCTTCTGAAACGCCCCCAAATGGCTCCAACCAAAGACTGCCGAATGTACCTGAGTATCAATTGGAAAGTCTCCCCACTTCCAAAAATCCCTCCATAATAGAACACATCAATCAGAGACCATTTCAGCATTTCCTCTTTTTACTCTCTAACACCCTTGAACCCAGGTTGAAATGAAAGTGGTGGTAGGTGGGTTCCCTCGTCCCAAGTATATGAGTGAAGAGCTTGTGTTAATTTTGTCTCAGACTTAGTTTTGTCTTTGACACATCTCAGAGTTAGGTACGTGAGGAATACAACTTATGATAATTTATCAATTTACTTGCTTGTTCTCTGTCTCCCCCAATGTTCCCTGAGAGTAGTAAGGGCTTTGTGGTGTCTCCTAGTTCTCCAACCAGCTAGAGCAGTGCCTCCCACTGGAAGCTGCTCGATAATGATAATGCTGGATCAAAGAGTGAAATGACATTTAAACTGAGACCTGAAAGACGAGCAGATAGCCAGGCAAAGATCTTGTGGAAGAGCATTTGTGGTGTTGGGAACAGCAAGTAAAATTCCAGAAAGAGGGACTTCCTTGGTGGTCCAGTGGTAAAAAATCCGCCTGCCAATGCAGGGGACGCGGGTTTGATCCCTCGTCAGGGAACTAAGATCCCACATGCCGCAGGGCAACTAAGCCCAGGCGCCACAACTACTGAGCTCACACGCCTCAACTAGAGAACCCGCATGCCACAACTAGAGAGCCCATGCACTCTGGAGCCCACGCGCCACAACTAGAGAGAGAAAACTCGCACGCCACAACTAGAGAGGAGGCCACGCCCCACAATGAAAGATCCTGCCTGCCTCAGCGAAGAACCAGTGTGCCACAACTAAGATCCGACACAGCCAAAAATAAATAAAATTAATAAATAAATCTTAAAAATAAAAGAGCTCCAGAAAGAGCTCTTTCCTTCCTGTTCTGGTCCCAGTTCTTTGCAACTGCAATTAAGTATTTGGGACAGTTAAAAGATTTTTGTTTGGTTTTGGTTTTGGTTTTGGTTTCCTATTTCTTCCTCACTCCTGTTTCTGGATGACTTGATTTTTATAAATTTAGCCAGGAACATACAGACCAATGTATAACTACTCAATCTTAGATTTCTGTTCACGAGCACTTATCAAACCTAAGTTTATTCCCATCCATTATTTATACTTCATGTCCTCCAAAGCATTTATTTGTGGGAGGACATGGTAGTTGTTATGAACTTGACTTCAAGAAGTTTAGTATGTATCAGGAATCTGTTTCACAGTTAACCCAGGGAGGAGGCCAGCATCTGTCTGGGTCCGTAGCCCCAAGGGGAGTGGGGAGACTCAGATCAGAATCGTCTGGGAAAGCGTTTTCCACATGTGTGCCAGGTTCCTCCCACCCCCCTCCACTCATACATATTCTGTGTAGAGCCTGACCACATGTATTTTGCTTTCTGCTTTTTTTTAATACTTTGAAAATGCCTTTTATTAAAGTAAAATTTGCACATGGTTAAAACATCAAATACTCTAGAATGGTTTCTCTTATCCTTCCCCTGATGCTATCTATTCCTTCTTTAACTCTTTGATTATCTTCTGAGGTTTATCTCTGTATCTGTAAATAATCTGCTTCTACCACTGTTGATTTATCATTTTAGATATTTTCTGTTCACTTACTGGCATGACAGCTGAGAATTTAGCTCAGTTACACACACACACACACACACACACACACACACACACACACCCCCCCCAACACTCTTTCTCTTCAAATATGATTAGAGTGTATTTTTAGTTCCTTCATTGATTTTCTCTGTATTTCTCTCCTTAGCATGTTGCAAGCTTTTATGAAAAGACTAGTAATCCTTTATTGTCGTATGTAAGAATGAGGTATGAGAAAAATGGATTATGGACTACATATACTAGGATAGGTCTTATTGACTGGCTGAATTTCATCCACTTTAGGGTGAATAGGCTATTGTCTTAGGGACGCCAAAATGCTAGAAGTCATCATCTTTGCATGCAGGAGTTAATGCTTCTCTTGCCCTCACCTGCTCTGCTTCTACCAAGATCATTTATTGTGTATTTAGAGAACGACCTGCCAATTCGTAATATTTTATTGTCTTATTATTATTGCTGTCGTTATTGATGTTCATTTTGCTTAGATACTAGATGCCTGGCTGCTGGACATCCTGCGTAAAGTGTGAGAGAGGGATGGGGAAGCAACACTTCCTCTGCAGCAATCTGATTGTCCCCGTTTTCACTTCCACTGACCCTCATGTCTCCCCGCTCTCCAGGTGTGCTCCATCCTTGCTTGTAGCCTGCGTTGCACAAACTCTAGGCAGGCCCTCTTCCCCACCACATCAGTCTTCAGCCTTCCATCAGCTTTATTACTCTCCCTGGAACCTACTGGAATCCCTCATGCACGGATATTCCCCACTCCTACCACACACGCCTCACTGCTTACAGTCTCTTCTTTGTTATTGGCTTATACACTAAACAGTCCACTCTCTTGAACTGAAGGCTTACAACACAATTTAAGTTTAAAAGTGCTCACGATGGGAATTCCCTGGCAGTCCAGTGGTTAGGACTGTGTGCTTCCACTGCCAGCTGGGTCCAATCCCTGGTGGAGAAACTAAGATCCTGCAGGCCACGCGACCTAGGCAAAAAAAAAAAAAAAAAAAAAAAAATTTGCTCACGAGGTGATTCTGATAACCCCCTCCTCCCCACTCCCTTGAAGTCTCACTGTTGACCTAAATGCAGTGTGGTCCTCCCACCCCAGTCTTCTCCTGCTCAGTAAAAGCGCCCCTAGCTGGCCATAAACCTGGGTTTCACCTGATTCCTTCTTTATCCTCAATCTCCACATCTAATCCACCAGCAAGCTCTGTTATTTCTGCCACTTAAAAGCATGTCACAGGCAAAAAAGGAAACCTATAGGCCAAACTGAAGTTAAAAATCCTAATTAAAAGAAAAAACACGTTAAAAGAATAGCACACCCTAACTAGGACCAGTTAATTCCAGGAATTCGAGGATGACTCAATATTAGGAAATTTACTAAAACAATTCATTATATTAACAGATCAAAGAATTAAAATCATGTACTTTTCTTCATAAATGCTAAAAGGACATTTAATAAAATTTGACATCCATTCTTGTTTTTAAAATCTCTACAAAATACAATAGAAAGGATAAAACAGCATGATAAAAACATGGCCAAAGATGACAAAATTCTGGAGATGGATAGTGGTGATGGTTGCACAACAATGTGAATGTACTTAATGCCACTGAAACGTACTGGTAAATTTTATGTTATGTATGTTTCACCACTATATGTATCCCAAAGTCAACATCATGCTTAATGGGAAAACAGTGAAAGTATTCTCATTTGAGACTGGAATAAAACAAAGATGTTCACTATTATTACTACTATTTAAACGTAATCTGGAGATACTAGCTAATGTAATTAGGCAAAAGGAACAAGTTAAAGGAATAAAATTGGAAATGAGAAGGTAAAATTATTATTTACATTTGATACAATTGTATACCTAGAAAATCAAAAGAATCAACTGAAAAATCATTATAGAAATAAGATAATTCAATAAAATTTATAGATACAAAATTAATAAATAGAAATATATATGCAAAATTAATATATAGCCTTCTTATACACAAACAGAAGAGCTATTGGAAGAAAAGATCCCCATTTACAAAAGCCACTAAAAAAATAGATAAAATACCTGGGAATATACTTAAAATAGTTGCATGATGTATATGAAGAAAACTTTTAAAAATAAAAATACTATACAAACAGCTCATATAACTCAATATCAAAAAAACAAACAACCGAATCAAAAACTGGGCATAAGACCTAAACAGACATTTATCCAAATAAGACATAGAGGTGGCCAACAGACATATGAAAAGATGCTCAGCAATCTAATTATTAGAGAAGTGCAAATCAAAACCCGCCATGAGACATCACCTCACACCAGTCAGAATGGCTATCTTCAAAAAGTCTACAAATAATGAATTCTGGAGAGGGTGTGGAGAAAAGGGAACCCTCCTACACTGTTGATGGAAATGTAAATTGGTGCAACCGCTATGAAAAACAGTATGGAGGTTCCTCAAAAACTAAAAATAGAGCTCCCATAAAATTCAACAATCTCACTCCTGGGCTTATATCCAGAAAAGTTAAAAACTCTAATTTGAAAATACATGCACCCCAATGTTCATAGCAGCACTATTCACAATAGCCAAGACATGGAAGCAACCTAAGTGCCCATCAACAGATGACTGGATAAAGAAGATGTGTTTCATATATATATATATATATATATATATATATATATATATATATACACACACAATGGGATATTATTCAGCCATAAAAAGAATGAAATATTGCCATTTGCAGCAACATGGATGGACCTAGAGAATACTAAGTGAAGTAAGTCAGATAAACACAAATAAATATTATATGATATCGCTTATATGTGGAATCTAAAAAATAATACAAATGAATCTATATACAAAACAGACTCACAGGGCCTCCCTGGTGGCGCAGTGGTTGGGAGTCCGCCTGCCGATGCAGGGGATACGGGTTCGTGCCCCGGTCTGGGAGGATCCCATATGCCGCGGAGCGGCTGGGCCCGTGAGCCATGGCTGCTGAGCCTGCGCGTCCGGAGCCTGTGCTCCGCAATGGGAGAGGCCACAACAGTGAGAGGCCCGCGTACCACAAAAAAAAAAAAAAAAAAAAAAAACAGACTCACAGATATAGAACTTATGGTTACCAAAGGGGAAGGGGGGGAGGGATAAATTAGGAGTGGGGGATTAACAGATACAAAATATTATACGTAAAATAGATAAGCAACAAAGATTTACTGTAAGCACAGGGAACTATATTCAATATCTTGTAAAAACATATAATGGAAATAATCTGAAAAAAATTATATATATATATCTGAACCACTTTGCTATACACCTGAAACTAACACAATATTGTAAATCAACTATACTTCAATAAAAAAATAAAATAAAAAGTAAAAACGCTAGAAGAAAGCATATAAGCACTCTTTTATAAGTGTAGAATGGCCTATCTAATTTGATCCAGAACCCAGAGCCATAAAAGAAATGATTGATATCAATGACAAAAAATTAAATATTTCTGTATGGCAAATTGCACCATAAGCAAAGTCAAAAGACAAACAACAAACTGGAACAAATGATTGTAATTCAAATGACATATATAAAGGGCTTCTACGAATCAAAAATAAAATACCATCAGCCTAGAAGAAAAATTGTTGGAGGTTATGAGTGGGCAGTTCACAGAGAAGGAAATACAAATTGCTCTTAAATATGGGGGAAAATGTTCAACCTTGCTCGCAATAAAAGAAATAAATAATTAAAGCAACACTGAGAAATTCTTCATTTATCAGATTCACAAGCTCCAAAAATTTGATAATCCAATAATTGGCAAAGATGTGGGGGAAAGGGTCTCTCAGACACTGCTGGTTGGGACTGTAAATCGGTAGGACCTCTGGGAGGGGTGAATGACAATGTCCGTCAAAACTACAAATACACCCAGGAATTCCACTTTGAGGAATTTATCCTACAGATATACTCACATGTTGCACAAATTGGCATATGCAGCATTATTTGTAACAGCGAAAGTTTGGAAACAACCAAAATGTCTATCACTAGGGAAGAGGTCAAATAAATTATGGTACATGCACTCAATGGAACATGATGCAGTCATCAAAATGAGTGAGGTATCTGTTGAGATGCTAATACGGAGCTTCAAGATACATTAAGAAAAAAAGCAAGGTACAGAACGCTGCATAAAATATACTAACATTTGTGGAAATGTATTTGCTTGCATATAAAAAAAAATCTCTGGAGGAATACATAAGCAGTGGATACAGTGTGATACTTCTGGGGAGAACTAGGTGGTTGGTTAGAAGGGAAATTTTCACTCTCTTTTTGTACCTTTTGAATTTTGAATCATGTCAATGTATTGTCTATCCAAAAAAAATTTTTAGACAGATTTTATTCATTTATTTATTTATTTATTTTTGGCTGCATTGGGTCTTCATTGCTATGAGCGGGCTTTCTCTGGTTGCAGCGAGCAGGGTCTACTCTTCGTTGTTGTGAGCAGGCTTCTCATTGTGGTGGCTTCTCTTGTTGCGGAGCACAGGCTCTAGGTGCATGGGCTTCAGTAGTTGTGGCATGCGGGCTCTAGAGAGCAGGCTCAGTAGCTGTGGTGCACGGGCTTAGTTGCTTTGCAGCATGTGGGATCTTCCCGGACCAGGGATCAAACCCGTGTCCCCTGCATTGGCAGGTGGATTCTTAACCACTGAACCACCAGGGAAGTCCCAGACAGATTTTAATAAAATAAAGTGTATCTCCAATCTGCCTATTCCTCCCCATCTCCATTGCCACTTCTGTTTTCTTAGTGACTTAAATGGGTCCTCCTACAAGGAACTTCCCGTAACTATTCTAAGTGGTTTTCTACCTCTCCACCATGTTCTTTCCCATTGCTACGCTCAGTGACAAAATCTATGAAGGCAATGAATACTTTGTAATTATATGCTTCATTTTGTTTCATTCATTCATCCATTCATTTAATCATTGCTGGTCGTCTGTTTCCATGCCCCATGAGGGCCGGAAATTCTTAATGATTGACTCACTACTGTAAACCCAGCACTTAGGCCAGTGTCTGGCACAATCAACGTTTGTCAAATGATTGAAAGTTTACAAAGAATGAGATTGTCTCACTCTGATATTCTTCTCAGCAAAGGCAGACACTATTGTCCTCATTTTCTAGATGAGGAAATTAAGGCTCAGAAAGGATTCATCTGAAGCCACACAGCTGGTAAAGCGGCAAAGCTGAAACTTCTGTTCCCAATCCAAGACTCTTTAAACAGCAGGTCTATACTTGTCACAATCTTAGGACTACTCTGCTGGAGTCCCACCCTCACCCTCACCCTCACCCCAAGGTACTCCAGGTAGATTTCCAGGCTATCATCGACAAATGCAGGGGTTCTTAACAGGGACCCTCTTGGTGGGTTTTAGTAGGCCTATCAACCTTTCTACATTGCATGGAGAATTTTACATGTAGGTTCACTGTATGGAGAAAGCCTCCAAGGTTTTCATCATCTTCTCAAAGAGTCTGTGACACACCTCCACCAAGTGAGTTCCCATGTCAGAGATTCATTCATTAGGGCTTCAGAAGATGTCTATCTTGTTAGGAGGGTTGTTAAGGAACCTGAAGCACTGGCTTTGGAGTTGAGACAGGAGGGAAGAGGGCAGGGCACAACCATTAAAAGAATGACAGAGTCTTTGAGGACAAAACAAAAACTGGTTAGAATCCACTAGGTGCAAGATGGCGGAAGAGTTGACTTCCAGTAGACCTTGAGCCTCATTATACACTCATTGTAATACATTAGCATATGCTAAATGACACACCCACCAGCGCCATGACAGTTCCGAGGCTGACCATAAAAGGCCAAAAAGTGGGTGGTGCCCAATTCCTGGAAATCCCCGCCCCTTTCTTTATTAGCCTATGAAATTACCCAGCCCACAAAAATTAACCACCCCCGTACCCCAGGGGCCACTCTCACCTTCTGAGATGGCCTGCATTCTGCCTATGGAATGTGTATCTCTCTAAGTAAACCTGCTTTCACTTTACTATACGTCACTCTTGAATTCTTTCCCGCATGAAACCAGGAACCCTCGCTTGGTGGCCCATCCCAGGAACTCACCTGAGACCTGGGACATAATCACCCTCTCATGCTCCATTTTCCTGCAACAGAATCACTAGTATAAGCCATGGGAACTGGCATTGATGAGGGCAGAAAAACAGAACTGACAGAATCTGGACCTCTCATCCTCCCCACCACCTCAACACCTCCACTCTTATTCCCAGGTGTCCTCAGGAGAGACTAGAAAACACGCCCCTTTGTTTATTACCCTCTGAAGCAATTAAGCATAAAAAAAAAAATCTGTAAAACATTTTGTACCTTTTCCCTCGTAGTAATTTAGTCTACCAGGAAGTGCACCGTGGGATCTGTAGACCAGTTCAAAACCCAGTTCTTGGAACTTGTACAGTTGGCGGTCTGTCGTATCCCTTGGTTTCACAGGCGCAATTCAACCAGCTGCAGATCGAAAATACTCCCCCTCACCCCCTAAATTCCAGAAAGTTCCAAAAAGCAAAATTTGAATTTTCCAGGCACTGGCAACCATTTACATAGTATTTACATTGTATTTACAACTATTTACATGGCATTTACATTGTATTAGGTATTATAAGTTACCTAGCAATGATTTAAAGTATATGGGAGGATGTGTGTAGGTTATATGCAAATACATTTTATATAAGGAACTTAATTATCCATGGATTTTGGTATGGGGGTGGGGGGTGGTCCTGGAACCAGTCCCCAGAGGATATCTAGGAACCACTGCACTTTACTTCTTCAGGACAATTTCCTTATCTACTTCAAGGCTTTTGTGAGGAACAAATTAACAATTGTTCAATGTATTGTGAAGCAGGGTGGAGAAGGCAGTCTCTAGCCTTGATAGAAAGATCTATAAGACAATAACTTATCTTCTTTAATATTCCCCCTCCTGCTCTTCCTCCCCTCCCCCAGGGAGAGAATCAAGGCTGATTTCTCTTCCTGCCATTACCAATATCCTCTTTTTGACAAAAGCACCCTCAGGGTGAAACTCTGCTGCTCTGGAAAGAAGACAGTCTTGAGCTAGAAATAAACTTAGCTAGAGTGCTTATTTTCTGTGTAGCTTTGGGCAAGTCATATGCTCTGTCTGAGGCCCAGTTTTCTCATCCATAAAATAGGAGTAATACTCAAACTGTAGGGTAGTGCCAGGCCCGTAAGCATTCAATAATGGTGGTTATTATTGCAACTGTGTGCTGTTTCCAGCCCAGGCCCTCAGCCAGATTCTCTCCTGTGGAGCAGCCTGGAACTATGTCTGCACAGAGAACAAATAAACAGAAGTAGGAACATGTAATGTAAATGGAATCATACAGTATGTAATCTTTTGTGTAAGACTTCTTTCATTCAGCATAATATTTTGAAATTCATCTATGTCTTAGGTATATCAGTAGAGGATATATTTCATTGTGTGAATATACCACAGTTTATTTAGCCATTCTGTTGATAGACATCTAAGCTGTTTCCAGATTTTGCCTATTATGAATACAGCTGCTAATTATATTCCAGTACAAGTCTTTGTTTGAACGTGTGCTTTCATTTCTCTTGGGTAAATACCTAGGAGTGGAATTGCTAGGTCATAGGAAAGGCGCATTTTTAACTTCATCATTTCTCACTCCTATCAACAATATATGAGAGTTCCAGTTGCTCCACAGCCTCACCAACCGGAAGTGGGTGTTGTTCTAATCTAATCATCATATAGAAGGAAGGATTTGCTGAAGTGAAAACTCTCCTCTTCTTTCTTGATGTCAACTTCCTCATTAGATTCCTAAGGCCTCATGTGGCTCCCCAAGAACTCTTCTTCAATCTCTTACAGGTGTTGAAGACAAGCAAACTCTACCCAGAGAGGAACTAACCTGAATGAATTTGGATTTGTTGAAACTAAATGGAAGATGCATGAAAACAAAAATTGATCTGCCTCCCAGACATCATGAGAATTTCTGAGACTTGCTGACTAAAAAAAATGCACAACCTAAAAGTTGAAAATTATGTTTTATTTGGCAGATGTACTGAGGACTTCATCCCAGAAGACAGCCTCTCAGATAGCTCTGAGGGGCTGTTCCGAAGAGGTAAGGGAAGAGCCAAGACATACAGGAGTTTGCAAAAACAAACCGGGTAGTTGAACATAAAAAGATTTCTGCTAATTAAAGAAAAACCAAACGTCTCAAGTTAATGAATTTGGCGCTTTTCTATGTATGGGAAGACGTGAGTGTGGGCTCATTGAAATCATTCCTCTGATATGCTCCTAGGGCCAGTATCCTGTTTTTCTCCATCCAGAATCCTCTCAGGGTGCACAGTGTGTGTGTGGTGGGGGGCGGGGTGGTGCCTGTAGTGGCTGATGGCTTGATGGCCACAACATCCTTTGTTTACTGATATGGCAGGCGATGTCCACAGACTCAAGTTACCTGATTGGTCTATTTTAAATCTAATTCCCTGAATAAATATTTAAGCGCTATTTGTTCAATAACCCAAGATTGACTAGATCTCTAGATACCAAACCTCATCTGTTAACTAAATCCCATTTGGAGAAGCCCTTTTCAGGTTTATTAAATTTATTGCAAGAGAGGAGTAGAAATTCCCATTACCAACAAGCTTAACTTTGGAAAGACAAGCAAAGCCTCATAGAATTTTGTAGGAGGAAAGGGCCCTGAGGTTCACCTAGCCCAGTGGATCTCAAACTCTGATATGTATACAAAACAGCTGGAATTGGCAGATTTGTCGGACTCAGAGACTGACTCTGTAGGTTGGGGCCCAGGGATTTTCATTTTCAGCAAGCAAGCCTCCACCTGACTCTCATGCCAGTTGTCTGAAGATCTCAGACCACAATTTGGGAAAAACTGATTTAATCGAAACATCTTCCTCCAATGAAAAATGAGTTTATGACAGAACAGTTAAGAGGCACCACAATAAAAAAAGAAAACTGATTTCTTTCATTTTACTATTCTTGGAATCTCCTAGGCCTAGCTGCCTTGGAGGAGAAAAAATTATAGCACATGTAAAAGTCTATTTGCAAAGCTTCTCCCATTGAACAGGTTCTCATTCTCAAGTTGTTGAAATTCTGTATTTTCTGAATGATCGTACACGGGTTAATTTCCAAGAGGCAGTGATGTAGGTGCCAGAAATAGGGTCTGGCACTCAGGGCACAGTGGGAGAGCAGGGGCTGGGGCCCACACAGAAGCCTTCCGGAATCTGGTTCTGCCTCAAGACTGATGCCCGTGCATTGACCACCAGACTGGTTTGCCACACTCTTCATCTCAACAATGAATTATATTTTAAATTCTTCTCTAGAATTTCTCCTCTAGGAAATACAATGACTTCAAAGGTGATAGAAGGCAAAGGTGAATCCTATATCTAGGGTAAATTTTTCCTAACACATATTCTTATCCACTGAAAGCTTCCCTCTGCAATTAGGTTTCAGCTAAGCAATATGGCAGGGGATGGCTCTGCCTGTGCCATCCTCATTTGCCCAAGGCATGCTTAACACTTTAGAGTTTTAAAATGATGATTGCTTATAAATTCATAAAATAGTTACTAAATAGACCAAAGCTCCTTTAGTCTTTGGATAGCATTTCTGTAGGAAGAGTTGAAACATTACTTTTTAACAGAGTTGAATCATATTTGACTTAAAATATTTACGAGAAAGAGGCATGTAAATACCAGCATGTATACGGGATGTGCTATTGTTTCCTTGTGAAAATTTGGAAGGAAATTCATTCTTGATTGTACCAATGACTGATAGTCCCTGGATGATGAATCCAGTGATGTCTGCAGTCACCATGCAGCTGCTCCAATGTGTTAACAGTGAAGTTGGCTCCATTTGTTTGCTTTATTCTGCTGCAGAACATAAAATATATTACATGATTATGCAGGTATCCCTCAAATGAAAGAACACATGCGTTCCAAAAAAAGTGTGCTGTAAAGTAAATTTGGATTCAATGAATCTGACTTATCCATTGACTTCTATTATAGAATCCGAAATACATACCTCAGGGGTGGGAAAATTGGTCCTAAGATGTAATACATTTATACTTATTAATGCAGCAGCACCTGTAATGAGAGATATTCAAAGGGAAAACAACTCTCTGATAAAATATTAACAATAATGCATTCACACTGAATATGTCACATTATTTTAAAACCACTGCAAGTAGAACTATAAACAGTGCCAAATTCCAGAAGCTTGACTATTTCACATGCGGTTTCCAAGATGCAATCAGCTATTAAATTTCCACCATTTACCAGCCTTGAACTAAAAAATACTTCATAAAAAAATTTTATGTCCAAAAGTTTTATTCCGGTATGGGAAAGGAATATTAGTGTTCTTCTGCCCTTGAAAATTCCATCTTCTGGTTGGGAAAAAGGGGTGACCTAGACGCATTCACTCACTCATTCTTTCATTCATTCATCTGAATGCCTACTATGTCTCAGACGTTCTGCTAGCTGCTGAGGTTAAGAAAATAAAATGCAAAGTTCCTATTTTCAGGGAGAACAACAAGAGAGCAGACAATTGTCCTCCAGAGCTCAGATAGAGTTAAGCACGAGATGTTAGCCCAGCCCATAGGAAGTACACTTAATACAGACCTTCGAAAAATGATGTCACATTTGAACATTTAATGCAGGATCTCAAACTGGTGGACTTATGGCTCAATCCAACGTGAAGGTGAGTTTTATTTGGCCTACTTAGAGTTAAAAAAAAAAAAGAGCTAACATTTGTAAATTGGAAGATTTCACACACACACAAATTCAGTTTTCTGGATTTTCTTGAAAAACCGAACAATCTGACAGTATTAGGCACACATTTCCATGTGGCAACATTTGGTAGAATTCTCTTTTTAGAAGGATTTTAAGTTCTCTAGCTAATAACAATCCCCGCTACTACCTCTTGCTGCCCCAACGTTGGGAATGAGAATCAGTTGCCATTTATCATCACACTTGAATTGTTGTTTTTCTTGTCATAGAGAACTATTTCTCAGAATCTATATCTCTATATAAAAGAGAAACATGAAAGGTAGACCAAGACGGTCACCTGTTTCAAGAAGATAAAAATAAGCATATTGGGCTTCCCTGGTGGCGCAGTGGTTGAGAGTCCGCCTGCCGATGCAGGGGACGCGGGTTCGTGCCCCGGTCCAGGAAGATCCCACATGCCACGGAGCGGCTAGGCCTGTGAGCCATAGCCGCTGGGCCTGCGCATCCGGAGCCTGTGCTCCGCAACGGGAGAGGCCACAGCAGTGAGAGGCCCGCGTACCGCAAAAAAAAAAAAAAAAAAAAAAAGCATATTACTTCTATGGTCTTTACTCATTACACTAGAGTCTGAAACTCTTGTGCTAAGGACCAATAGGAATTAATCAAATGGAGATTGAGGGAAGGACGTTAGAAGAGTAGAGGGAACAGCATGGGCAAAATGATGGCTGTGTGGCCAGTGCATGGGACTACAGATATTTCAGTATGGGGGTGGGGGGTGTCTATAATGGAAAAGCAAGAGATGACCCAGAAAGAAGTCAAAGCCAGTCCTCTCCCAGCACAAAACTGTGCCTAACAGCTTTGAGAAACTGATTCTACATCAGCCCAAGTCTACTTCTTCATTCCAGATACCAGGACAAGCCCTACCTACTTGATTAGAGTTTCAAATAGGATTGCCAGATAAAATACAGGGTACCCAGTTAAATTTGAATTTCAGATAAACAATGGATACATTTTTAGTATAATAGTTGGGACATACTTATACTAAAAAAATCATTCATTGCTTATCAGAAATTCAAATTTAACTGGATAACTGGTATTTTTATTTGCTAAATCCGGTAACATTTAATGGCTAGGTCTTACCAGGGTGATTATTTCTATTTTTCATAATTTATTTCTATTTCCATATTAAAACACAGTTTTCAAATTATTACTTTAAAATAAAGGTGTCGGGACTTCCCTGGTGGCGCAGTGGTTAAGACTCTGCCCTCCCAATGCAGGGGGCCCAGGTTCGATCCCTAGTCAGGGAACTAGATCCCACATGCATGCCACAATTAAGAGTCCACATGCCACAACTAAGGAGCCCGGGAGTCACAACTAAGGAACCCACCTGCCTCAACTAAGACCCAGCACAACCAAATAAATATTAAAAAATATATATATATTTAAAAATAAATAAATAGGGTTTCCCTGGTGGCACAGTGGTTGAGAGTCCGCCTGCTGATGCAGGGGATGTAGGCTCATGCCCCGGTCCAGGAAGATCCCACATGCCGCGAAGCAGCTGGGCCCGTGAGCCGTGGCTGCTGAGCCTGCGCATCCGGAGCCTGTGCTCCGCAACGGGAGAGGCCACAACAGTGAGAGGCCCGTGTACCACACACACACAAAAAAATTGACAACTAAAAATAGAGTTGCCCTATGGTCAAGCAATCCCACTTCTGGGCATACATCCAGAAAAAAATTATAATTTGAAAAGATACATGCACCCTTATGTTCATAGCAACACTATTTATAATAGCCAAGACATGGAAACCACCTAAATGTCCATCAACAGAGGAATGGATAAAGAAGATGTGGTATATATATATATACAATGGAACGCTACTCAGTCATAAAAAAGAACGAAATAATGCCATTTGTAGCCACATGGATGGACCTAGAGATTATCATATTAAGTGAAGTAAGTCAGAAAGAGAAAGACAAATACCATATGATATCATTTACATGTGGAATCTAAAATATGACACAAATGAACTTATCTATGAAACAGAAACAGACTCACAGACATAGGGAACAGACTTGTGGTTGCCAAGGTAGAGGGGGCATGGGGGAGGGATGGATTGGGAGTTTGGGGTTAGCAGATGCAAACTATTACATATAAAATGGATAAACAAGAAGGTCTTACTGTATAGCACAGGGAGCTATATTCAATATTCTGTAATAAACCATAACAGAAACGAATAGGAAAAAGAATATTAAAAGAATTTTTTGAGCCATTTGGGAGAAGCTGAACACATAAGATATTAAGAAATTATAATTCATTTTATTAGGTATGATAATGGCATTATGGTCATGTTTTTGAAAATCACAAATACTCACCAAAGCTTTTATCAGTAAAATGGTGTGGTATCTAGATACCTCTTAAAATATTCCAGAGGGAAAAAAATGAAATGGGAGTGGGATAGATGAAACAAAAATGGTAAAATGTTGACCATTGTTGAAACTGGCTGATGGGTAGTATTTTTGCATATGGTTGAAGATTTCCATACTATAACTTTTTTTTAATGCAAAAAAAGCCTTTCAGTCATCATTCATAGCAGATGCACAAAAAATGATTACATTAAAAAACTTCTACTGTGAGTTTCTATAACCATTGCTCTCCTCTGTGCCCTTAAGTAGCTAGAGAGAAAAACCTGAGCAAGGATGGTCTCTCCATGAGTCCAGTTCTCAGATAACTCATGGGTATGGAGTAGGGAAATAGTTCTTGAACCAGGTACCCCAAACACCAAGTGTAAAAGAAAATATTTATAAACTGAGCTATGATAACATTAAGAATTTCTATTCATCCAAAGACCTTTTAAAGGAGAATTAAAAGATAATCCCAAAATAGAATATATTTAAAGTGAGACTACTTGCCAATACTGTGTATTTTTCCCCATGCACACTCACCTATGAGGGCAGGCATAGAGTAGGCAGAGAGGTTTACCCAGAGCTGGGTTTTTGTCCCCTCAAGTACCACAGAGGACCATGAACCAAGGGTTTGTGTTCTCAATGCGTGAGAGTGACTGGAAGACAACAGACTTTAATTGTTCAGGTTGCAAAGGAACCGGGGTTGTGAAGGCAGAGGAAGAAGCAAAAATGCTCTGCAAGCAGCAAGGAAGGGTAAAGAGAACACCTTGAAACCCAGTGGTATGAGGGGTAAGGGAGAGAAAGCGCTCACACCCCTTTCCCTAAAGGGCTGCAGGGGAAGCAGTGTCCTGCGGTTAGAGCAGGAAATTGAAGTGCAGATTTAGAGACGACACTGAGGATTTAGAACGTTTTCCTGATAACTGACCATGAGTTCCTGAGTGCACAGTGGAAGGTATATTATTAGGGCTCTCCAGAGAGACAGAACCAATAGGTTATATATAGATATATAGAAAGAGATTTATCATGAAGGGTGACCTCATGCAATTATGTGGCTGAGAAGTCTCACAATCTGCCATCTGCAAGCTGCAAGGAGAGCTGGTGATGTAGTTCCATTCCAAACCTGAAGGCCTGAGAACGAGGGGAGCCGCTGGTGTAAGCCCCAGTCTAAATACAAAGGCCCGAGATGTCCTAGGGCAGGAGAAGATGGATGGCCCAGATCAAGCAGAGAGTGCAAATTCACCCTTCCTCCACCTTTTTGATCTGTTCAGGCGGTCGACTGATTGGGATGATGCCCACTGGCCTTGGTGAGGGCAATCTGCTTTACTCAGTCTACAGATTCAAATGCTCATCTCTTCCAAAGATACCCTTACAGACACACCCAGAAATAATGTCTTAACAGCTACCTGGGCTTCTCTTAGCCCAGTCAAGTTGACACATAAAATTAACCATCACAAAGGATTTGGGGTAGGTATGGAGCAGGACAGTGAGTCATACTAAGGGTTATACAGAGGCATTAGTGAATATAAATGCTGGTGACTGAGGTACACAAGGATGTGACTCGTCCTGACGATCTCTGAGCAGAAGGTGGGTGATCAAAAGGAGTTCTACCTTCCCCCTTGGGATCGGTCTGGTCTAGGGTGATAACAGCTTGAATGAAGTCCAAGGCAGAGATGGATAACAAGACTCCCTGTAATGCTAGAACCAGCATGATAGTAAAACAGAGAAAAGTTAAATGTGACTCTGATCTTTCTGGTCTGAGTGACTAAAGTCATGGGGCTATTTTTACCTAAAGTAAAAAATTCAGTAGTTATAGCAGGTTTGACAGAGATAATAATTAGTTCGATGAAATGAAGAATAATTACCATAGGATTAAATTAACTCAAGAACATAGGATGGTTTCAAACAGTAAAAATGTTTTGATTAAGACTTTCTATGAAACTGTCTTTCTTTTTGAAGAATAACTTTTAAGCTTCAATCCCTCCTAGGAAAGACTAGAGAAGTAAGCAGTAAAATATTACAAAGCAATACTGAAACAGTGAGCGAGGGTTTACGTTTTCTTTTAATGTTCTCGATGTTTATAGGTGTTAGCATGTGACATTTCAATTTGGCTACTACAAATAGTCTAAGACAAATGCACATAAAAAACATAAAGCAGTACTTCTACCCACACTCTAGAAGGGAAAAAATGAAAAATAGATAATACCAAGTGCTAGCAAGTATATGGAGCATGTGAATCTCCCATACACTGCTGGTATGCATTGGTACAACCATTTCGGATTAACCATTTGGCAGTATTTACTAAAAAATGAACATACCCATAACAGTGACTCTACTCCTAGGTAAAACACCCACACATATGTTCATAGCAGCACTTTCTATGAAAACCTCCAACTGGAAATAACCCAAATGTTCATCAATGGCAGGCTGGATAAATAAATACATTTAATGAGTTCATACAATGGAGTACTATAGAGCAATCAGAATGATGAACTACAACTACGTGTAATAGTGTGATTGAATTTCACAAACATAATGTTGAGCAAAAGAAGCCAGACCACAAAAAATAATACATATACTACATGATTCCATTTCTATAAAGTAGGAGTCATCAAACTACAGCCCATGGGCTGGACACATGTTTTGTAATTCAAGTTTTATTGGGACACAGTCACACTCATTTGTTGGTGTATTGTCATCAGCTGCTTTAGTGCTTCAACTGCAGAGTTGAGTACTTGTGACAGAGACCATCTGGCCTGCAAGCCTAAAATATTTATTACCTGGCTCTTTAAGAAAAAAGTCATAAAGTTCAAAAACAGGCAAAATTAATCTATAGTATTAGAAGTTAGGACCAGAAATCTGTAAATATTATGATGAGTTTGTCAATCAACAGATTCAATGCAATCCCTATCAAACTACCACTGGCATTTTTCACAGAACTAGAACAAAAAATTTCACAATTTGTATGGAAACACAAAAGACCCCGAATAGCCAAAGCAATCTTGAGAACGAAAAATGGAGCTGGAGGAATCAGGCCCCCTGACTTCAGACTATACTACAAAGCTACAGTAATCAAGACAGTATGGTACTGGCACAAAAACAGAAATACAGATCAATGGAAGAGGAGAGAAAGCCCAGAGATAAAGCCACACACATATGGTCACCATCTTTGATAAAGGAGGCAAGAATATACAGTGGAGAAAAGACAGCCTCTTCAATAAGTGGTGCTGGGAAAACTGGACAGCTACATGTAAAAGTATGAAATTAGAACACTCCCTAACACCATACACAAAAATAAACTCAAAATGGATTAAAGACCTAAATGTAAGGCCAGACACTATCAAACTCTTAGAGGAAAATGTAGGCAGAACACTCTATGACATAAATCACAGCAAGATCCTTTTTGACCCATCTCCTAGGGAAATGGAAATGAAAACAAAAATAAACAAATGGGACCTAATGAAACTTAAAAGCTTCTGTACAGCAAAGGAAACCATAAACAAAACGAAAAGACAGCCCACAGAATGGGAGAAAATATTTGCAAATGAAGCAACTGACAAAGGATTAATCTCCAAAATTTATAAGCAGCTCATGCAGCTCAATAACAAAAAAACAAACAACCCAATCCAAAAATGGGCAGAAGACCTAAGTAGACATTTCTCCACAGAAGATATACAGACTGCCAACAAACACATGAAAGGATGCTCAACATCTTTACTCATTAGAGAAATGCAAATCAAAACTACAATGAGATATCATCTCACAGCAGTCAGAATGGCCATCATCAAAAAATCTAGAAACAATAAATGCTGGAGAGGGTGTGGAGAAAAGGGAACACTCTTGCACTGCTGGTGGGAATGTGAATTGGTACAGCCACTATGGAGAACGGTATGGAGGTTCCTTAAAAAACTACAAATAGAACTACCATATGACCCTGCAATCCCACTACTGGGCATATACCCTGAGAAAACCATAATTCAAAAAGAGTCATGTACCAAAACGTTCATAGCAGCCCTATTTACAATAGCCCAGAGATGGAAACAACCTAAGTGTCCATCATCGGATGAATGGATAAAGAAGATGTGGCACACATATACAATGGAATATTACTCAGCCATAAAAAGAAACGAAATTGAGCTACTTGTAATGAGGTGGATGGACCTAGAGTCTGTCATACAGAGTGAAGTAAGTCAGAAAGAGAAAGACAAATACTGTATGCTGACACATATATATGGAATTTAAGAAAAAAGAATGTCATGAAGAACATAGGGGTAAGACAGGAATAAAGACACAGACCTGCTAGAGAATGGACTTGAGGATATGGGGAGGGAGAAGGGTAAGCTGTGACAAAGCGAAAGAGCGGCATGGACATATATACACTACCAAACGTAAGGTAGATAGCTAGTGGGAAGCAGCCGCATAGCACAGGAAGATCAGCTCGGTGCTTTGTGACCGCCTGGAGGGGTGGGATAGGGAGGGTGGGAGGGAGACGCAAAAGGGAGGGGATATGGGAACATATGTATATGTATAACTGATCAAATTTGTTATAAAGCAGAAACTAATAAATAAATAAATAAATAAATAATGAAATGAAAAAAAAAGAAAAAAGTCATGAAGTTCAAAAACAGGCAAAATTAATCTATAGTATTAGAAGTCAGGACCAGAAATCTGTAAATATTATGATGAGTTTGTCCGCTTCTCAAAACCACTAAAGAAAATTTCACCTTGACCACAGATGTGGCAGCTATTACAAATAAGAATTTCTGATTTTTATTCACTAGTATTGTGTATATCGTTTTACCCTCATTAATAACAGGTTTCCAGGGACACACTTAAAAGGATTGAAGTAGAAGTAAAACATTAGTTCAGAAAATATTGTCTCTAAGGACTTCCCTGCTGGCACAGTGGTTAAGAATCCGCCTTCCAATGCAGGGGACACAGGTTCGAGCCCTGGTCCAGGAAGATCCCACATGCCATGAAGCAACTTAAGCCCATGCGCCACAACTACTGAGCCTGTGCTCTAGAGCCCGTGCTCTGCAACAAGAGAAGCCACTGCAGTGAGAAGAGCATGCGCCACAACGAAGAGTAGCCCCCGCTCTCTGCAACTAGAGAAAGCCCATGTGCAGCAACGGAGACCCAATGCAGCCAAAAATAAATAAATACATTTATAAAAAACAAAAAGAAAATATTGTCTCTAATTCAAGCAAGGACAGTGCATACACACACACACACACACACACACACACACACACATACACTCACCCCCCAAAGGTGACATTTGGCAATGTCTGGAGATATTGTTTGTCACAAGTTGGGGTACAGGGTGCTACTGGTATCTAGTAGGTAGAGGCCAGAGATGCTGCTAAACGTTCTGCAGTGCACAGGACAGTCTCCCATAATAATTACCCAGCCCCAAACATCAAGAGTGCTCAGGTTGAGAAACTCTGGTTTGATGAATGTCGAAATAAATTTAGTGCCTCCAGAAGAAGTCAGATATAAAATGATAATAATAGTAAGACTAAAGCTGTGCTATCCTATAACTTTCTGCAATGACGGAAACTTCCTATATCTGTGCAGTTCAATAGCCATTAGCTATATTGGGTATTGAGCACTTGAAATATGGTTAGTACAACTTAGGAACTGAATGTTTAGTTTATTTAATTTTAACAAATTTAAATTAAATAAGGTTAGTGACTACCATATTGGACAGCACAGGACTAGAGCATAGACTCAAAGATGGTTTTCTTATGTGAGTTCTTGAAGTCAGTTACCAGCTATGTGACTTTGGCAAGTTCTCTGTGCCTTCATTTTCTCATCTGTAAAAGGGAGCTTAGAGTAGAACCAAGATCAAAGGATTGTTGTGAATATTAAGTGAGTCAGTGTGTGTAAGGCACTTAGAACAGAACCTGGCACATAACAGGTGTTATGCAAGTATGAACTATATAAATATTGTTGTTATTGTTATTATTATTATTATTAAAATATATCACGCAAACCTCCCCTTTCCCAACCCTTCAGTCACTCTCCATTCCCTACAGGAAGAAGTCTAATTTTCTTATCATGGTACACAAAACCCTTAAACACTTATCTTTTCCTAACTCTTCAATATTATTTACCCCCATTTCTTGACTCTAGTTCAAATTATTTACAGACCCAAAGAAACTTTGCTTTGGGGGACTCCATGACTATTTTTGTGTGTTTTTAATTGTTTTTTAATTGTAAAATATTTCAAACATAAAAAAATATAGAGAATAATATATTCAATATCCATATACCCATCTACCATTTTGCCTTATTCAGATTATTTTTTAAATTTTTGAGCATTTTAAATCTTTTTTATTATGGAAAATTTTGAACATACACAAAAGTGGGTAGAACAATATAATTAATGTCCATCACCCAGCTTCAGTAATTATTAAAATTTTGCCAATATTGCTGTTCCAGATCTTTTAAGAAAATTAAACTTGACAGATGCAGTTAAAACTAAGATTTTAATCATGAATTAATTGTGTAATTTTTAGAATGTTTTTTGTGTATCTATTGAACTAATTATTTATGTGTATATATATATATATGTAATATTTATATATATATATGTCTCTTCTAATCTGTTATTGTGGTGCACTACTTTGATAGATTTTCTGATGTGTTCCTTTCATTCCTATGGCAAACCCTACTTAGTCATGAATTATTACTATTTTCATATATTTGTTGGATTTGAGTGGCTAGTATTTTATTTGGGATATTTACATCACTGTTCATAATGATAGGTCCTTGTTGATTATCTATTTTATATATAGTAGTGTGTAGATGTTAATCCCAAACTCCTAATTTATTCCTCTCCCCAACCTTTCCCCTTTGGTAACCGTAAGTTTGTGAGTCTCTTTCTGTTTTGCATATAATTTCATTTGTATCTTTTTTTTTTTTAGGTTCCACATATAAGTGATATCATATGGTATTTGTCTTTCTCTGCCTGACTTACTTCACTTAGTGTGACAATCTCTAGGTCCATCCAAGTTGCTGCAAATGGCATTATTTGGTTCTTTCCTAGGGCTGAGTAGTATTCCATTGTGTATATGTGTATATATATATATATATATATATATATATATATATATATATGCACCCCACATCTTCTTTATCTACTCCTCTGTTGATGGACATTTAGGTTGCTTCCATATCTTGGCTATTGTTTTTTTTTTTTTAATTTATTTTTATTAGTTTCTGCTTTATAACAAAGTGAATCAGTCATACATATACATCTGTTCCCACATCCCTTCCCTCATGCATCTCCCTCCCTCCCACCCTCCCCATCCCACCCCTCTAGGCGGTCACAAAGCACCGAGCTGATCTCCCTGTGCTCTGCGGCTGCTTCCCACTAACTATCTACCTTATGTTTGGTAGTGTATATATGTCCATGCCTCTCTTTCGTTTTGTCACAGCTTACCCTTCCCCCTCCCCATATTGGCTATTGTTAATAGTGTTGCAGTGAACATTGGGTGCATGTATCTTTTCGAATTATGGTTTTTGCTGGATATATGCCCAAGAGTGGGATTGCTGGATCATATGGTAGCTCTATTTTTAGTTTTTTAAGGAACCTCCATACTGTTCTCCATAGTGGTAAGAGAACTGTATTTTAAACACTTATACCCAGCCTCTTAAAGCCATTATATTGGAAATTCCCTGGCGTTCCAGTGGTTAGGACAGTGCACTTCCATTGCGGGGGGGGGGGGGGTGGGGGGTGGGGGGTGGGGGGCGGCGGGGCACGGGTTCCATACCGGGTCAGGGGATTAAGATCCCACAAGCCAACAGGTGCAGCCAAAATAAATAAATAAATAAAGCCGTTTTGACTGCCGTTACATCATCCAGCACATGCACCTCTGTCTGTATGAGCTGCTCTAAGAAGGGAACCTCCAAATTTGATTAAGGCCTTAAGCACAATTAATTAGAAGTGAAACGTAATTGTACACGCAGTTGATCACCCACCATAGGGCATGATTTAACAAAGCAATCTTTTCTTTCCCTCAAGTGATTTTGCAAAACTTCCTTTACCCTTCAGCTTGCTTAAATATTCCAAATTTAGAAAGCTTAAGGCAACCTACAGAAAAAGAAAAAGAAAAAAAAGGCCACAAACGTTCCCTCTCTCTTTAAGTAAGTAAAATAACAGCAGCAAACAAAAATAAAAAAATAAGAGAAATAAATGAAGCAAATAAATAAATATGGTGTTGTGCAGCATTAAAAAAATCAAAATCAAAATTAAATATGAGCAAAGACAAAAATTAAAAAAGTAAAGCTGTTGTATTGCTTTACTGCCGTCTGAATATGAGCTTCAACTAGAAAGGAAATGGAGAAGACAGATTCGGGAAATATTTCACAGAGTCAATGGGACTTGCTGACGTATTAGATATGGTGGAGGAAGAAGACACCAGAATTAATTACAAGGTTTCTAATTCAGGTAAGTAGGCACCTGATGGTAGTGTTAGCCAAAACAATGAACACTGAGGAGAAAGCAGATGTGTCAGAAACATGAATTTATGATATATTGAGTTTGACAAACTTTTCATAATTCCCATGTGTGCCTAAGATTGACATGGGGTGTTATATTTATAACACATTGAGAAAAATCTCTGATTACAAAATTTCATCTGGAAGGTAAATGGTGTGATATTTTGATAAAGTTATTGGAAATTATCCACAACAATTTAGGAAATGTAATAAATAAAAACATCTTGTGTAAAATTGTCATTCTCCCCGAGTTTGCATAATTTCTCTTGATGAGGCATATAACTGTTGAAGCATTTGCTTAATTGATAATTTGTGCATAATTTTCTAAACTTTGGAACATAATTATCATCACTTGTGTCTGAGTTAACACTGAAATGAAACACTTTGGTGAAATGTTTTAGACACTAATGAAGTTTTAAAGACAGCAAATAAGGAAGAAAGAGAAAATTTTCCATTAACGTAAGAACAGCAGGCTTCTGTCAAGCTCCATACAACTTCACATGTCTCAGGGTAAAATAAATTTGGACATAATCAGGGCATTAATGTAAAGCAAAATTGAGTTCAATTTTAATGAGTTAAAACAAGATCAGAAGATTTTAGTTTTAATTCTAATTTTCCATTACCTATTTGAATGTGGGCAAGTCATTGAAAATCTCCACACTTCAGTCTCCTTATCTTTCAAAGGAATTATCATTCAGGATCCTTCCAGTTCTCCCAGTCTGTTATTCAAGCATCTGATCTATATGCAACCCTCTTGTTTTTCAATTTCTCATTTATTAATACCCACCCTGCTTACCTCATAGGTCTGTTGGGAGAATTAAATGAAATAATACATAGACAGGAGTTTTGAAAAGTTAAGAATGCTTTGCAAATGTAAAGTATAACAATGATACAGGATTTTTAAATCATGCTAATGAAATTCTTTTGAAATTCAACAAGACTCAATTGGCTACAAGCAGAACGTTACTTCACAAATGGTCCCAAAATGAAGCACAAAGTGGACACAATAAAAGAGAATGTTCGCACTGCAAGGAACCTTAGACATCACTCAAATTAAGAAGCTGAGTTCCAGAGACAGGGTACCAAAATGTCACAGAGAGTTGTTGATATTAGCATATCACCCCAAACTTGGACAAAAAATGAGAACATTGATTTTATCTCACATGGTTTCTGTGGGTCAGGATCATGGCAAGGGCTCATCTGGGAGGTTCTAGCTTGAGGTCTGTCACTGGGTTGCAGTCAAATGGTGGCTGGTGCTGGAACAGCTGCGTTGCCCAGGTTGTCCCTTCGGAACGGAACAGAATCCTGCAGTTTCCTCCCCCACCACCCCAAGTACAAAACCGAGCAGTTAATGACGAGGATGCTAGCGTCACGGACTCAGGGTCTGATGCCCATTCTTGAGTTGTTTTACAGACACTGTAACTGCTACCAGAGGAAAAACAAAGCTAACTGCATTATGACCAGACTGTAGCCATGACATAAGCTGCTCCATTTTCAGCAGTACTGAATCTACGGCTAGCACAATTCTAAGAACTGGCCTCAAGAGAATGGGATTAATATTACTGCTCATAATAATCTACATCTTTGTGGGCATCAAAATAATTGTAGCTTGCTCTGCCTGTATATGTAAATGGGCAACTAAAATTGTCAGCAAAGAAATGCTACAGACCCATGTCAACATCTTCCACTCTGAGAATGTGACGATCTATATCAGCATGAAGAAGTTACAGAGGTAGACCTTCGCCTGCCTCTAATCCCATAGAAATGGAATGATGTCTGACAAATGGGGATTTGTAAGCAGCTCTTTGCAGGAAACCACCCTTAGCAGGAAGCCCGTTTTCTTGTCACTTTAGCAAAGCTATACTGTAACTAAATTTTAAAACAGGCACCCCCATGCTCTACTCATCTCCCGGCCCAAGCACACCTTTCAAATCTTTTAATCACTCAATACCTTGCCTAACTCGTTGGTTCTTTCCATAGATCAAAGAAATAGAAATGAAGAATAAGTAATTAACAGATGACCAGATCTCTTCCCTAGCTTCCCCTTCAGAAATCTGCCAAACAAACTGTGTGACCGAACTGTGTGAACAAGATAACATCTAGAGGAAAATCACAAGGAGTCGACAAGCCTGCACATAAGCCTGCACACAGTGACGGGTGGCGGCAACTCTGAGATTACTTCTTTTTCCTTTTAAAAACTTTCATGGCCTAGCAGAATCTTCGGAGGTGGTTTTTGGGGGATGCTGAGTTCACCATCTCTCCAGATTGCCAGCATTCTGATTAAAGGTGCCTTTTCTTTCTATTGACATTTGTGAATATTGAGTGTGTAAGTGGCGAACAGTGGGACCCGATTCATTCTGTAACATGTTCACGTTGTCTCAGCGTCACTCTGTGTAGTCTCTCCGTGTTGACTGCTTTGTTAGTCTCAGGGCAGTCAGACTGCTTATGTAGCTGCTATCAGGTTCAAGAGAGAATCTTCCAGCAAAGCAGGTGGGAGCTGCATTGTCTGTCAGGACCCAGCCTTGGAAGTCTCATGGTGTCACTGTCACTCATGGTCGAAACAGTCCCAAAAGCCCACCAAGGAACACCTTGTTCATGTTCAAGGGGACAAGACATGGACCCTCCTCTTGATGGGAAAAGTGTCAAGATCATGTTCTCAGAAGAGCAGGTGGAATGGTAGACATTATCCCGCCTTCTTTGGAAAATACAATCTGCCAAGCCTTGTTACAAGTTCTATTAGTTCTACATACCTAACACATAGCATAAATTTGGTTATCAAATCAAGCTGAACATTAAAATATTTTTCAGTCCTATTTTCCTATAGAAAGAAAAAAATTATTATCAAGTTATTTAAATCTAAAACTTTGATTACAGCACCAAAAGGGAGACCTAATCCCATGCATCTGATTTTTTCCTTCCAACTTCTCTGTCCTCCCTGGTGCAAAGACAATTGTTTATGCCTAAACATTAAAAATAAAGAAATAGTGATTTTTAAAAAATGGGTTATGCAGAACTGCTTTGTCCAAAACAGTAGCCACTAACCACCTGCAGCTATTGAGCACTTGAAATATAGAAATGAGAGACAGTTTTTGCTTTTTGTTTTTTAGGGGCTGACCTTCCACCTCCAAAGAGCTCCCTCAATGTTCTTAGTGCCTCCTGGTCCATTTATTTTATTTTATTTTTAAAATTTATTTATTTTTGGCCACACCACGTGGCATGCGGGATCTTAGTTCCTCCACCAGGAATGGAACCTGTGCCCCTTGCAGTCGAAGTGCGGAGTAAGCACTGGACTGCCAAGGAATTCTGGAGATTAATTTTTTTTTAATGTTAATTTAACTTAACTTAGCCCAATTTGAATTTTAAAATTGCCACTCAATCCAGTTACTGGAGATTTTTAAGAATGTTTGGAGCAACTTTCATTATGTGAATCTACTTCGTCAATTGTAAATTTTATGAAATCTAAAAACAGAAATCAAGCATTTCCAATGAAAATTTAACATCTGACTTGAAATGTGCTGCTGTAAGTCGAAAGTACACACTATATTTCAAAGACTTAGTAAATGTAAGATATTTCAATGATTTCTTACATTAATTACTTGCTAAAATTATAGTGTTTTGGATATATTGAGTTAAAATATATTACTAAAATTAAACAGCCTTTTACTTTGGCTATCAGAAATTTTAAAATAATATATGTAGCTTACATTATATTTGTATTGGACGGTGTTGATCTAGAGAGAGGCAGATAAGTTCCGAAATAACCATGTAAAAGGTGAAAGTGGTTTTTTATAACAAAACTTATAGAACTAGTTGACAATTTAAACTACATGCATATAATCCTTTGTTAGGAAAATATGGAGAGATGGAAGGAAGGCTCTTGGGCCCTAGATCTCACCACTATGCTTAGGAAATTACATATTTGGTGGCTAGCTTCCATCTGATTACTGTTATAGCATGTATTTATTGATGTGTAAACCATAAACAACTTTTCAACCCTGATGGTCTCATCTACTTTGTCAAGATTTGATATCTGATTTTGCCAAAACATTACATTGGTTTTAATTACAGCTGAATGAGACCCTAGAGATGCTCTTTCATGTTACAGATGAGAAAACCAAGGCTAAGCTATTTTAAGAATCTGCTCAAGGTCACACAGCTACCTAGTGAAAGAGCTGTGCCATTCTAATGGTTCAAATGGGCTAGGAAAATATGCCTATATAGATAAAATTGTTTGTATACTATGTTATTTTAAATCATTATACGTTTAATGATTACACATTTTGGAGAAAAGTAAAATATTCTCCTTCAATATGAAACCGACGGCAGTCACCAGTTAGATCTGTTAAACTATAGCTTGCTTAATAAATAATATCCTGTAAACTGCCTTCACTGACTAAGCTGCCTTTAATTGTTTTTGCAAATTGCATACCCTACATGCTTCACGGAGTAAAGATAATATATCACAAAACTCCTTAACCACCCTCTATAGATATGTAGTAATGGTGGCTTAAATTGTTTTTCAGGAACTTGGAGTTAGATTTCATCCAGTTCGTGCCGGCCAAGACTGGTTGGGACCACCGACCTTCGAAGTGGGCCTGAGCAAGTATCTGATGAATGATCTTTTTATGTCAGAGGGACCAAAACTCCACCCTCAGGTCATGCTAAGGCCACCACTTTCTGACCGTGCATCCCATGAAGAAGCATGTAACTCAGATATGCCTGCTCAGAACACTGATTACTTCACCTTTTTCTTGCCTCAAATCATTTTTCCCCACACCTCAGACCACCCTGCTTCCTTATCCCATAAATATCCTGAGCCCCTCACCTTTGGGGAAGCAGGTCTGAGACTTGTTCTCCCATCTCCTCATTGGCTGCCTCATAAATAACCACTTTCTGTGCTGCAAACCTTGGCATCTCAGCCTTTGGCTTGCTGCACCTCAGGCAAATGAACCTGGTTTGGTAACAAATACTGTGGATCTCCAGCTCCTACAGTCAAGAAAATACACATTTCAATTTTTTTTCTATTTCCAAAACCTTTCACTTTCTTTTTTTTTTTTTTTGCCTTTTTTTTTAACCTGAATCATCTGAGTGGTAAGAAAGGGGATATTCATTGTTTGTTTCACTCGTATTCCTATGAAAACTAGTTGGGGAAGTAAGACTATCTCAACCAATCTGTAGATCAAAAAACCCTACAGAAAGCAGTCTACATTAAAAGTCATTTTCTTTGTGAAAATTGTCTTCCTTTTATAAACTGAGCACATATTTTATGAGTACCTACCAAGCTCAAGGCACTGTGTTAGATGTTAAGGGAGATGAAGAAATACTTGTATCCTAAGATCCCGTTCACTCTGTTAGTTTGCAATGTAAATGCCACTAGAAGCAGAACTGTATCTTGCTATGTGGCAATTTTTCATTGCATTATAAATAGCTTTATATTAAAACTTTCCTATAGAATTGAATAAATAAATTATTTTGAGGTTATAAAGTTTAGATAGGAAATATATGAATACATACCTTAACATTTTATTCCAATTTCCAACATCATAATTTTAATTTTTTTAATTAATCAGGAAAATTCTTTTATGAATTTCTCAGGTTTTCCTGTCTGGACCATTTGTCATTATAAGCATTAGCAAGTTGAATTGGCTTATCAGCACCAATGGGCTCACTAGATGGAAGACTTTTGTTTTTCTACTTCATACCTACTAAGGTCCCGGGTCAAAACTTCCAGCCATGTGGGCTGAGACATTTCTGTTAGTGAATTAGAATAAGCAATGGAGAAGTAGTCTGCATTAGGTAATGGCCAACTTGTGTTAACCAAAGAAAGGAAGAGAGAAGAGAGGGAGGAGGGAGGGGGAGGGAGGACGAAAGGGAAAGATGAAAAAGAGGTACCATTTACAATAGCTACAAAATTCATAAAATACCTACAATTCACCATGAAGTATGTGAATCCTTTATAAAGAAAAGTATAAACTATGGAAGGACAGAAAAGAGGACCCAAACATATTATGTTCAATAAAGGAATGATTGTATAGAAACAGAAAGTTCCACCAGATTAATTTATATATGTAAACCTTTAAAATACACAAAACCACTATGGTGATTCCTCAAAAATGAAATATAAAATTACCATATGACCCACTTCTGGGTACACACTCAAAAGAATTAGAAGCAGGGACTCAAAAAAGATTCTTGCGCATCAATGTTCATAGCAGCATTATTCACAATAACCAAAAGGTGGAAATGACTCAAATGTCCATCAACAGATGAACGGATAAACAAAAAATGGTATATACATACAATGGAATATTATTCAACCTTAAACATGAATGAAATTCTAATACATGCTACAACATGGATGAACCTTGAGGACATTATGCTAAGGGAAACAAAGCAAGACACAAAAAGACAAATATTGTAGGATTCCACTTATATGAGGTACCTAGAATAATCAAGTTTATTGAGATAGAAAATAGAAGAATTACCGGGGGCTAGGGTGGGTGTAATATGGAGTTATTGCTTAATGGGGACAGAGTTTCAGTTTGGGATTATGAAAAAGCCCTGAAGATGGATAGTAGTGATGGCTGGCCAACAATGTGAATAAACTTAATGCCACTGAATTGCATATTTAAAAATGGTTAAAATGGTAAGTTTTGTTATGTATACTTTACCACAATAATAAATAAATAAATGTATAAATATATAAAACATTTAAAAATACACAAGACAAAAGGTAAATCGTTTATGGATATATACACACACATTACATCCACTTTAAGATAATAATTCATGGCCTATGTTTTACCTTAGATCTTCTTAAATATTCCCTCTGCCAATGAAAAATTAATCAGTCGATCTGAAAAAGAAATGGAAAATTTTATTCAAGCCAAATTTGAGGATTATAACCCAAGAAGAGCACCTCAGAAAACTCTGAGAACTGTTCTGCCTGTTAGAAGTCAAGACACAGTTATGTAAGTTTTTTGAGACAGAAGGCTGCACATCAAATGACGTATTATGGATAATTTACATAATCTAAGTGGGCATCTAGGCCCGCATCGTGGTGGGTCATGTGACTCCTTACAAGATCAAGAAGAATGCTAAAAAAAAAAAAAAGAAAGAAAGAATGCTATCTTTTAAGGAGCTGTCTTGTTGATAGGAGAATGTTGCTCTTTATGGTTGAGCAGGTATTCCTGCCCATGGGGAAGGTTTGGTTGATGCATAATGCAGATACATAATGCACAGTCAGAGGAGAGAAGAGGCCAAAAGGCAGAGAAGAATTTTTTTATGTTTAGATTTTTCTTGTCTTGCCATAAAATATGAATTTTATTTCACACCTCCAATTTTGGTAAAAAATCTGTGTGTGTATAAATGTCCGGCAAAGATCTAAAAGGAAACATCTTATCAATAGTTACCTCTAAGTAAGCGAATGAGATTGGTGGGGAGAGCTACAGAGAGAATTTCAAGAATCACAAGTCCAGGTTGTCTCCTGTGTTTCTGACTATAAATCAGAGGTTCCCACCACCCACTCCTCAGGTTCAACTAATTTGCCAGAGCGGCTCACAGAAATCAGAGAAACATTTTACTTACTTAATCTATTACAGGTTTGTTATAAAAGGATATAACTCAGGAGCAAGATGGAAGAGGTGCATAAGGCAAGGTATGGTGAAAGGGCCCAGAGCTTCAGTGCCCTCTCTGAGCTCACCACTATCCCAGAATCTCCACACGTTCACCAACCTGGAAACCCAACCTTTGGATTTTTATGGAGGATTCATTACATAAGCATAGTTGATTAAATCAACGGCCATTGGTGAATAGTTCCACCTCCAACCCCTCTCCCCTCCCCAGAGGCTGAAAATTACAACCATCTAGTCATTAGGTTGGTTCCCCTGGCAACCAGTCCCCCTCCTTAGGTTACCTAGGGGCTTTCCAAAAGCCAACTCATTAACATAAACGAAGGTGCTTATATGAATAACAAAAGCCACCCATTACACCTTTATCTCTCTTACTATTTAGGAAATTCCAAGGATTTTAAGAGCTCACTGCCAGAAACAGGGATGAAGACCAAATATATATTTCCTATTGTCAATCACAACATCACAGTATTTTGAGATTTTTCCATAATAAAAAGCTTTTTTAAGGAAAAAAATCTAAATATAAAAAACAAAATTATGAAATACCGGAAGTAAACATTTGTTTAAATCTTAGTGTTGGAAAGTCTTCCCAAGGAAAACAAAAACCCAGAAGCTTCAAAGGGAAAGATTCACAGATTAAACAACATAACAATTTTAAGTTTACATATGGCCAAAACTCCTAAAAACAAAATTGAAAAACTGGAAAGAAAGATTAGGAGAAAATATGTTTAACATATTCAACAACAGACAAAAAACTAAAACCCCTATGATTTTAAGAGTTCCTATAGATTGTCAGTAAAAGACTAGAAAAAATGTACATGGGATATTAACTAGTAAATAAGGGTAATAAAATGGTGAAGAAGAAACAAGGTTTGTTTAAATAGCCTTTTGTCTTAAATTCCCTATCTCTGGTGATAAGGATACTTTCTATCCTCCTGGTACAGGAAGGGTATTTTTCACATGGGAGCCTTATCTCCTGCTTTCTGGGGGACAAAAGAGGGTCAGAGTGTTCTTCTTGTACCAGCTGTTTCTTAAGGATCTTTAATTCAAAATAATCAATATGCCAAAATGGCATTTTGGGGTGACATATTGTGAACCTCTACACGTCTCAAACATCAATCCAGGTGGTGATGGTTAAATAATATATGATGCAACCATACTATGGAATGCCACACAGCCTTTAAAAAGTGTGAATGAAAAATGTTGTCTGTCATATCAGTAAACAAGGATGTTGCAGCCATCAAGCCACCAACACCCTTCCCCAAACACAGGATACTGGCCCCAGATAGCTGACGTACATATCAAAAGAATGATTTCAATGAGTCCAGACTTTTGCATCTTCCCATACATAGAAAAGCGCTAAATTCATTAACTTGAGATGTCTGGTTTTCTTCAATTAACAGTAATCTTTTGATAACCCAACTACCTGATTTTTGTTTCAAAACTCCTATATATATCCTGGCTCCTCCCTTACCTCTTTGGAGCAGTCCTTTAGAGCTAACTGAGAGGCTGTCTCCCATGCTTGAAGTCCTCAGAAATCCGCTGAATAAAACATAATTTTCAACTTTTAGGTTGTGTTTTTTTTTTTTTTTTTCAGTCAACAAAAGAATAAGGTCAACAAAAAGAAGATATCCAAGATATATTGTCAAGTGAAAAAATTTGCGTACCGGGACTTTCCTGGTGGTCCAGTGGCTAAGACTCTGTGCTCCCAATGCAGGGGACCTGGGTTCAATCCCTGTTCAGGGAACTAGATCCCACATGCTGCAACTAAGAGTTCACATGCTGCAACTAAAGATCCTGCACACCACAACTAAAGACCTGGCACAGCCAAATAAATAAATAAATATTTTTTTTAAAAAAGAAAAAATTTGCAGACAAATATGTGTAGTATAATTATATAAATAAGATACTCCTTAATTTCCCCAGCATTACTCCTATATTACTCATCCTTAAACAAATAAATCTCTGCTACTACAACTCATCCTGAAGAATCCTGGAGGATGCTCCAAAACAACTCATCCTAGAGCATGCTGTCTTGAATTGCTCACATGAGAAGTATCTTTCTCAGAAATCAATGCCTGAAAATTGAAGTCTAATGGCAAGACTTCTGACTTGAAGTATTTTTTATTTTCTCTGGACACACCATCTCAATCCGTATGTCTGTATTTCTTGCCCAGCATTCCCACAGGCCCACTGACATATTATTTCCTCTCTTCCAGAAGATGACTGCCTTATCTCTCTTTAATTGCATAACCAGAGCAATTTCAGGTGTGACTCAAGGCTTTTGTTTTACCTTAGGCCGTCTTGAGTAGTCCCTCTAACTTTGGTAAAAATGTGTGCGTGTGTGTGTGTGTGTGTGTGTGCGTGTGTAAATGCCCAGTAAAAGATCTGAAAGGAAACTCATCGTATGGAAACTGAGCAGGACCCTGTGGGGACCTCCTGGGTACTCCATTTCTTGTTTGTAGGAAATAGGCTTCATTCAGCCTCCATGACTTTCCCTGAGTTCCAAAGGGAAGATTCAAACAGTTGCTAATCAGAGAAGTGAGGGAATGCAGAAACAAAGGAGGAGCAGTCAAGAAACAATAGTGCAGCAATTAAAGCAGGGTCCTGGTTCCTGCTCAAGGAATATATATAACAATACCTTCGAGTTCTTCTGCAGGAACTAAGACCCCCAATCAGGTGGAGGATGGTATCTTCAGGCTGAGCACAACATTCCTGGAGCACCACCCTGTTACCTCACCACCCACCAATCAGAAGAAAGTCACACACCCTGCAGCCCTCACCCACAAATTTTGCCTATAAAAACCTACCCTCAAACCATCAGGGAGTTTGAGGTTCTTGAGGATGAGCCACCCATTCTCCTTGCTTGGCCCTGCAATAAACCTTTCTCTGCTCCAGACTCTGATGTTTCGGTTTGTTTGGCCTCACTGTGTGTTGAGCACACAAACTTGTGTTCAGTAACAGCCAGCAGGCTAGAATCAAGTCTGCAACATAATCCATTCCAGTTTATCAAGTCTTAATGCCTTTCTCTGCTCCAAAATCCCATGTTTAGGTTTATTTGGCCTCACTGTGTGTCAGGCACGTGAACTTGTGTTCAGTAACAATATTATTCTCAGCAGTTACCTCTGAGAAAAGGAATAGGTTTGGTGAGTGAATGAAAGGGAGAATTTCGCTTTTCACTGTATAAACTTCTACACTATTAGATTTAAAATAAAATAAGCCTGGATTTATATAAATGAAACATAACACATATAATATTTTATACAGTGTTTACATTTCAAGACAATTTAAATCAACCAAATAACTTGCTTGAGGTTTTCAGTAGGATCCAGACTCTACTACTGAGAACCTCAGGCAAGTTTCCCTCTCAAAAGCCTTTGTTCTACTCATGGACACCTCCACAGGATTATCTATATTACTTTAGATGAATGCTGTGAGTAGCAGAAAATTCTGACTCAGAATGCATCTTCAGGATGTTGGCTTTGCCCTCAGGCTGCTTCCCCACCTGGCTGCAAGATGGTTGCTGAGATCTGGGTATGACACCCAGAAATGACTTACCTTGAGGAAGAAAAGCTGTCTCTCGTACTACTGGTTCTTCCTTAGGAGCCAGGAAACCTTTCCAGTAGGTTTCCACTAACCATAGGTATAGAATAGGATAGTTACACAGGTAGTTTTAGAAATCCCACTAGGGGATTGTAGATAGAGAGGGAAATTTAGGGAACTTTGGGAGACCACTGTAAGTTAATGATAACTCAAGAAAGCTATCAGAACATCATGGAACGAAGCACGGCTTGCTTAACTATAAAGCCATTAATAAAAGCATGAGATACACCCCAGGCCATTAAGTGAAAAAATGAGGTCTGCATCCTGCTGGTCAAGTCCAGCAGGATAAGGATCCTTAGAACCAAGGACAGGAATATAAGGGAAAGGTGATATTCTAAAGTAGGAGACCCTCATTATACTGAAACCTGAGATGATTTTAAATATTTTAGTATATGTTACCACCCTTCTGCTGATTTAAATAAGCACCATGACAGTTCTAGTTTGACCTTATAGGGTCAAACACTCTCCTGCCTAATGCGAAGGAGGAGCTGGTGATGCAAGCCTGACATCTACTCAAAGAATGAGGAAGAAGGTGGTCTTCCCCCACCCCACCCCCCGCCCCACTTTCCTTTAACTATAAACATGTAGCCCACTTAATTCTCAGGGCAGAGCACCTTGTCAGCCTGCTTGTATCCCTCACAAGTGTCCTATATTAATAAGTCTACTTCTTGCCTCTCCCTGAATTCCTTCTGTGCTGAGATATAAAGAACCTGACCTCTGAAAGTCCAGATGCCAGGTTAGTGATTCTAATGAAAAGACCATGGGTTCAAGTCCCAACCTGAGGTGCACGGTTGCACTAGCATATCATTTGCCAGAGTTTGGTAAGTTGCCCATCCCTAAACCAGTCATTGACAAGAGGAATAGATTTGCACAACTGGCTTAGAATGATCAGAATGCTCACCTTGCCACTCTAGAAACTGGGAATGGGGGAAGTTTCCCTTGAAGCATATGGTTGTGTAGAGAAGGCAAGTACCTGAACATTACAGCTCTGCTTGAGGAGTAGACAGGAAGGAATGGATGCAGGATAGGAGCCCCACACTGTGAATGCTAGTCTTGGGGCCTGTCAATCTCATCCTGCTCCAAACTGTACTCCTGTTCATCTTTCAGGCAGAATCTAATCCGCCTCATGCATTTCCTACTTCAGGGAAGGATCTCTTTGGCTGCTCAGTCGTCCAAGTCAGAAAGCACTAAGTCATCATGATGTTCCTCCCTTCCCCCTCCCTTCTTAATCTGTTAGAAAATCTTGTCAATTATACCTTCTAAATCACTCTTGATTTTGTCTCTTCTCCATCCTGCAGCTGCTGCTTTTTTGTCCCATTCCATGTTATCTCTCACCAAAACCATTTTATTATTCTCTTTTAAAAATATATAATTTTTCAAATTAGAAAGCTATTACATATCTATTATATACATGCTTGGTCCATCCAGAAAATAAAAAGCACCTGCAATAACACTGCTCAGAGATAATGATTGTGGACATTTTTGTGTATATTCTTCTTTGCTTTCCTCTATGTATGAATCCACATATATAGGTAAAAAAATATTACTTAGTTTTATTGAGATCAAACTACTCTATAGTATTTTCTATTAATGAAATAGTATGAAATATCTCCACGAGAATAAATATTCTTCTAGGTAGTCATTTTAAGAGCTGCATTATATTTTACCTTACCAAGATTTCATAATCTAGTTACACAAGCCCTTATTCCTAGATTAGGTTTTCTCCAGTTTTTTATATTGTAAATAACACTTACAATACTAACATATTGGTAGGTAAATCTCTGCACACATTTGTGAGGATTTCCTTAGAATAAATAAATAAATTACCAGTAGGGAAATTGCTAGTTCAAAGCACACGTGCATTTTTCCCCATTCGTTTTTATTATGAAATACTTCAAGCAATCCTAAAGTCTGCTGAATATGATAATAAATACCTGGGCACCCAACATCCAGTTTGTCAGACCGTAATGTTTTGTCATGTTTGCTTCAGATCTATCTTCTTAGCAAAATAAAATATTACGACATATTGAAACACCCTATCTCACGCACCCAGATCCAATTCTTTCCCTGCAGGAATCACTATCCTCAATTTGGTGTTTCTCAGTCGCATGTGGGTTTTTAACTTACATATGTATGCATATATATATGTATATATGCATTTATAGGTATATGCAAGCGTAAACAATGTATGGTACTATTCTACTTGTTTTTAAACTTCTTGCTGCACATTTTCTCCTGCAACTTGCTCTTTTGGAATAACATTATACTTTTGAGGCTTATCCAGCTTTACACATGTAGCTGTAGTTCACTTGTTTTCATAGCTGTTTCTATGGTATTCATTATATGACTATGCAGTCAAATTTTCATTTTCTTCTTGGTAGACATTTATATTGTCTCCATTTTTTCACTGTTATAAACAACATTGCAATAATTATTCTTGTAAATATTGTCTTGCGTTTACTGAGCAAGAGTTTCTACCTGGGCTGGAATTGCTGGGGCATAGGCTACGAGCATCTTCAGTTTTACTGGATTGGTCTCCAAATTGGTGGTACCACCTTACCCTGCCACCAGTACTGTGAGAGTTTTCTTTGCTCTATATCCTAACCACCACGTGGTTTGGCCAGTTTTGTTACTCCCCATCTCGGACACTGGTGATGTAGGAGAGTGCTCATTTCTCTGAATTCTGTCACCATGAAGTATTAGCAGTTTTTCACCTTTGCTAATTTTTTAGGCCAAAAAAAAGATATCTGTTGATGAGGTCTAAATACATTTTGATTCATTTTTTTCTAATTATAAAAATAACACAAATTATTTTAGAAAATTTGAAAATATAGACAAGGACAAAAAGAAAAGAATAATTCCCTTTAATCCCACCACTCAAATATAATATCAAATAATATCTGACATTTGTGAAATTCTTACTCTATATATACCTAGGGCAGCTTTTGATACCTAATATTTCGCAAACAGGATTCACTAATACATATTTAATATACATGTGAGATATACATATGTATACACATATATATGGTAAATATACATATGTATATATTTAACCTTTACAAAAAAGGTACTACTTTTTTATAAACTAGTTTTTTTCACCTAACATAAGTCACAATCATTTTCTCATAATATCTGTATTCTGGACTGGAGAGTGTTATTTAAAGAGTTCCACATTCATATCCATCTGTCTCTCTTCACCATCCAGAAACTAAGGACCAAACTGAGCCCAGCAATGAGTCCTAGGAAGCTGGCTTGCTGCTAGCTGTGTACAGTGGTGTAACTGACTCAGCCACAGTTGAGAATGGGAAATGGAATTAACATACAACTCTCACTACTCGGGGAAGCCAACTCCCACCTCTGCCTTAGAGCCTTCTGCTGGGGACTACCTATCCTATCTGTCCATCGGACAATATAACATGCAACTCCTTTTAGCTACTAGCTCTCCTGTGCCCTCATCCCATACTCTTTTAGGTTTTCTCACCACCACCACCCTTCAACGTAAACATATTACCTACATTCTCTGCCTCTTGTCTTCACTGTCTGCCCCCCAGAACACCAAGCTCTCCAGACACTGACCCACAGGAAGTTTAATATTCCATTCTCTTATGTAGCCTGGCCTATGTGTACACTTGAGGAGGTGAACTATATTTGGATTTGATCCAGCTTCCATGGCAGAAAAGAGTCTGCAATGGGTGTACCATTGCTCACCTAGACTATTGCAATAGCTTTCACTCCCTCGAGTGTTGTCTTTCTCACCACTGCACCTCTGCTCCACAAATCCACCCACATAGCTGTAAGTGAGCTTCCTAAAAATTAATTGTTTTGCCATTTCTCTGCATAAAATACTCCAGTGTGCCACCATAGCCTATGGGATGAAGCCCAAGTGCCTGTTGCAAGGCTGTCTGTGATCTCTGTGTTGCCGCTTCTACAGCCATTCCACCTATCACTTCTGCGTCACTCTGTCTGCTCTAGTAATTCTGAATTGTTGTTCTCTGCCCTCCTGACACCATTTCACACCCTTGTGCCTTTGCACATACTTCCCTTCCTGTGTAGAATGCTCCCACCTTCTTATCTGCCTGGAAAACTCCTATTCATCCTTCAAAGTCCTATTCCAAAGATATTCCCAGAAACTCGAAGTACCACCCTACATATTCTTTATTAATTACAAAGAGGAAAAGTTACCTTTACAATGTAGAAACCTAGCTAATGCCACCTTAACCTGGTGGTCAAATTTATCATCATCGTTAATGGGACAAACAGACATCATATGCCCCCAATGAATGATGCAATCTGGTACTATTCCTGCCAAAAATAGTTCACCTGAATCTAATCCTGAAGGAACAATCAAACACTTCCAAATGGAAAGATGTTCTGCAAAACTGGCCTGAACTCTTCAAAAATGTCAGTGGCCAGGAAAGACCAAAGCAAAACAAAAGGCTCAGAAATGGTTCCAAATTAAAAGATGCTCAAGAAGCATGACAACTAAATGCAATGTGTGATCCTTGATTCCATCCTGGATCAAAGGGAAAAAAACAGCTACAAATAACATTATTTGGAGGACTGGTGAATTTTGAATATGGGTTATATATTAGATAATAAACTTGGGTCAATGTTAAATTTCCTGAGTACAGTCATTGTATTGTGGTTACAGAGGAGAGTGTCCTTGTTCTTAGGATGCCTTGAAAGGGCTAAAGTGTTGCTATATCTGCAGTTAGCAATGGTTCAGCAAAAAGAAACAAGTAAACAGATGACTATGTGTGTTTGTATATCTAAATAGAGAGACGAAGGAAATGCGATGGCAACTGTTTACAATAGAGAAATTACAGGTGAAGGGTACACAGGTGCTCACTATTCTATTCTTCACCTTTGCTGTAGGTTTGAAATTTTTCAAAACAAAGACTTGGACAGAATAAATAATAAAAACAAACAAATGAACAAAAAGCTTTGTTCCAGGTCATGTTTTCTGTGAAGCCTTTCATGATATCCCTCCTGGCTGCCCCGGTCCCCGAGCACAGACACACATAAAACAATGAATCACCCTCTCTTCCGGACTCTTTCATGATTATGTATCTCTCTGACTAAACTGTAAGCTCTTTGATATCTGGGCCTGTGTGTGTTGTGTTGGATCTACACAATGCTAGAACTGTACCTGACACCAACTGGATGCTCAGCTGATGCTTTTTTAAAAAAATTAATCGAGCTGATTCTTGAGGCTTGGAAAGGATTCAGTAAGCAAGAAGGAGCGAGAGCGTTTTCTCATGGGAGAGGAGTGGCATGAACAAAGGTAAGGAAGCAGGAATGTATATGTTGCAATTACCAAGAACATTTGATTTGTTTGGTCAGAACTGAAGATTTACATGAGTGAAAATGCCTAGCACACAATAGATTCTTAATAAAAATTTGGTGAGTAAATGAATGAATGAGATTGGAAAGGCAGGCTTAGATCAGAGAGGAAAGGGCTTTGACTACTGAATTGAGAAATCTGAGTGTTAACTAGTTCTTGACACCCAGGGTCTTTTCCCAGTGGCAGGAAGAGAGTGTGTTCTTCAGCAAGTCCCTTGTACATGTTTCCCCCTAAATAATAAGGAAAAGTAGAGATAAGTGGAAGTCTGAAAGTGACCAATTTCCAAACTCAGGAGGAGGAAACATCTTCTCATCCACCCAGGAGAAGTCCTACAGTGGAGTTTTAAGACATCCAAAATCCCTCAGATGAAAGGGCATCACAGAATATTGGCTGGAAAAATACATGAATCTATTTAATATGAGCCATGCTTGTCTTTGAGAATAGTGTATGGAATTATTTTGGTTAATTTTAATATATATATATATATATATATATATATATATTTTTTTTTTGGCTGTGCCACGTGGCTTGTGGGATCTTAGTTCCATTACCAGGGATTGAACCCGGGGCCACAGTAGTGAAAGCGTTGAGTCCTAACCACTGGACTGCCAGGGAAGTCCCTAATTTTACTACATTTTTAAAATTTAAGGAGCACACCTTTGCACACAACCCCAAAATGACAAGGAGTGATGGGGAAGTGATGAGTCTCTGAGCTGCTCTGTGAAAGAATTTGTTAGTTTTAGGTTATAGTTGTTTCGAATCTTCAGTCAAATTCTACAAAAATCTTAGCTGAGAGGAAATGCAAATCTCAGGGAGCGTTTTAAAAATCTATTTTTAGCCCAGTTATGATGTAGCATTGACTGGCTCCAGAATTTTTAACATTACTGGTTAGAAACCACTGGTGGCGGTCAAAATGACTTGTAGCTTACAAAGCATGTGGGCATTCTTTTTGGAGAAAGTAGACAAGAAAATTTGAGCTGTTGTTTCAGGTAATAAAGTAGAATCGAGTGATAAATCATTTGGGCTGTATGCACAAATGGACAGTGACACAGCTAAATTAGTCACAATTGTTCACCACAGGCCAACTTCATGATAGATAAAGGGCTATATATCAGCAATGTTCCCTTAGAAACGGTCCTGATGTGTCTGTGAGCAGGAAAATAATTCTATGGCTACAATCAACAAAGAAGTATCAGGCTAGCTCACCAAGCCCAACCAAACCCCTATCTCGCTGCAGTTTTATAAAGATTAGCATATCACATGAGCCAAATGCTGTGCCCCAGTGTAAAAATATGATGCTGTTACTTTGTAGAAAAAGTGTAAGCCCTGTTCTTCAACACCGATAAAATAGAAGCATTCATAGATACTGAGTTCAGTGTGATCCAAAAACTGAAGCATAAAATAGCTATCTGGTAACAGAACATTTTAAAACATCAAGACAGATAAGAATTCGGGCTCGGAAAATAAATGACTATGAAGAAAGATAAAAAGAAGAGAGATCTGGGGTTTCTCTGAAGACCCAGCTCTGCGGCCAAGTCCTCCCTGTAGCGAGCTGCCACTGCCATGGAAACCAGTGGGAAGGGCAGTGGGGGCCTGTGACTCCCGCGCAGGGCGGCGGGGGTGGGGTTGGGGGTGGAGACGGGGTGGTGACCTGTGACTGGTATACTGTCCCCCAGACCCTCTCCAAGAGACTCCACCGAGCTGCTGCTTCCTGAACTCGCTCCCGGGAGAGGTGCCCCGAAGCAGCCAGGAGATACCGCTGTCCCGCCGCCTTGATGACAACACCCCCGTGTCCCCTCCTGGCTCAGGCTGTCGGGCAGCCCTCGGTCCCTGGCCTCTCCCGGATAACCAGCAGTCTATACATCAGCAATAGGGTGGCAGCCGACAACGAACTCATGCTGTCTACCAACCACATCACGACAGTCATCAACGTGTCGATGAAGGTGACCAACACGTTCTTCGAAGACATCCAGTACGTACACGTGCCGGTGGTAGATGCTCCCACCTCGCACCTCTACGACCTTTTTGACCCTATTGCAGATCACATCCACAGCGTGGACATGAAGCAGGGCTGAACGCTGCTGCACTGCGCCGCCGGGGTGAGCCGCTCTGCCGCTCTCTGCCTCGCGTACCTCATGAAGTACCACTCCATGTCGCTGCTGAACGCCTACACGTGGACCAAGTCATGCCGCCCCATCATCCGGCCCAACATCGGCTTTTGGGAACAGCTTATCCATTATGAATTCAAGCTGTTTAGTAAGAACACCGTTCACATGATCAGTTCCCCGGTGGGTATGATTCCGGACATCTACGAGGAAAAGGTCTGTTCGATGATGCCAAGGTGAGCCATCCCGGTCAGCCCCTGACATCTGCTGCAAATCCTATATCAACATTGAACGTTGAACTTTTGTTGGTAAAGGAACTAGAAACCACCTTTTAGAAGAGCAAGCAAACAGGGTGGGGGGGGGGGGGCGTTTAGCTTAGTATGCCTTATCTTTAAAGAATAAAATTCATTAAAAGTAAAATGGTGACAATGTTTCTTATCCTGTGAGTGGCACGGCATGGCTGCTGCGGCCTGGCAAGAGAGGAGGGTGCCGAAGGTGGTGCCCAGCTCAGATGGACCTGAACCCTGGGACCTGCCGGAGCAAACTACTAACCCAGGGATGAGTCCCCCTCAGCCGTTCCTCCCCCCCACCCCCCCAACCAGTGCCCCAATCCCACCTGGTTCTTCCCAATCCAAAGCTAGAGGCTTAGACATCGTGGTACCCACTGTGTGCTTCTTACAGTAAGTGCCAACCTAGTGGATAAGTGGCCTTCTTGGGGTTCTCTGGGAGTCCTGGGGGAGCCTCAGGCCACCCCTGACCCCACCTTCAACCACAATGACCCAACTCTGGTTTTCTAGATTAGATTTACATGTTAAATAGTTTTCAAAAAAAAAAACAATTCCACTATATAAAGTTTAAAAATATTTTTTCCAGTGCTGTGCTAAATGGCAAGGTCTTGAGTTGCCCTCATCAATCCCCACCAGCCTTTGTGAAAAAGGAACATTAATCCCCTTCTCCAGGGCACTTGCTAAGAGAGAGAGCCTGCCTGACACAAGGCCTCCGTTGCTCTCACGGGCCTTGGCATGATAGGCTGGAGCTGCTGGCCAGGACTGGCTCTGTCACCTCCTCCCATTGTAAGTGGGGCCTCTCAGAGCCTCCATTTCCTTACCTGTCAAAGCAGTGATAGCCTGTCTCTCCCAGGGTTGCTGTGAGGATTAGATTCCTTAGCGTGGGACCTAGCAGGCGAATGGTTTCCTGCTTAGAGGAAAGGGCTGCTCTTGTTATTAAGGATAATCTTTAGCCCTGCTGGTTGGGGGTCAGCACATCCATCCTCACAGCGGCCTTTTCCCCATCTGTATACAGCCCTTTGTTGTCTACACAGCGCTCTTCTAAAAAATCATCCTATCTACAAAAACAAATGGTCTAAGGTTCTTTTGGACCCTACCTCAGAGGAGGTCTACATTTAGAGCCTTTTCAGCATTCTCAATGTGTCATTGTATTTAATCCATGTGAAAGCAAGAAGCATCATTCCAGGGCCCCCTGTCCCCTACCCAAAGGCCTTATTTATAATCACTGACCATTAGAGCCAGCACCCAGGGGTTCCACCAGGATCTGTGAAGGCACTTGCCAAAGGGATGAATGAGTGGACCCCAGAAGTAGGCCCTGGAATCCAGGATTGTTCAAAATCCCCAGGTATCTGGCTCTGGCTTGGGAGCAGCTATTCTAATCGAGAATTACTCTAGGTAAACAATATGAGACAAAGAGCACAACCACTCTGGTTGATGCAGACCTGTGGGTCCAGACCCCTTTCTCTCCAAACCCATCCCCGCTCCCACTTCCACAAAAGGAGTGTCCAGGGATGCAATTTGGGGCAGTGGGGGTGGGGGACATTATGAAAACCTCTGCTCTAGATGCATCCTCTCCTTTTACAGATAGAAGACCAGGCTCACAAAACACAAGGGCTAGTGTGGCAGATTCTCCACAAAGCAGCCTTTCTGGCAGAAACCCAGAAAGAAAATTTCTTTTCAAGCATTTTTAAAAGAAATTTGTTTGGATATATATATATGTGCGTGTGCTTTCATTTTTTTTAATACCTAAATTAACACACCATCAAATTAAATCTCTTTGGACATACAGTTCTCTCAGTGGGTACTGGGTAACAATGGGTACATTTGTGTAACCACTGCCACAATCAGGACACAGAGCAGTTCCATGACTCCAAAAATTTCCCTCATGTCTTCCCTTTGTAATCAAACTCTGGCCCCCACCCCAACCTCTGGCAAACACTGATTGGTTCTCCATCCTATAGACTTGCCTTTAACAGAATGTCACATTAATGGAATCATACAGGATGCAACCTCTGGTGACCGGTTTCTCTCAGTCTTTGTGATTTACCCATGCTGTTGTCCATTGTATGGATGTACCACAGTTTGTTTTACATTCACCTGTGAAGGCTATTTGGCTTTGTATTACTTTCCTCGGGGCTGCTATAAGAAAGTACCAAAAACTAGGTGACTTAAAACAACAGAAATTTATTTTCTCACAGTCTGGAAGCCAGAATCCTAAATGGAGGTCTCTGCAGGGCCATGATTCCTCCGAAAACTGTCGGGGGTAGGGGGTCGGCGGTGGGGGGAATCCTTCCTTGCCTCTTCCTAGCTTCTGATGGTTGTCAGCAATCCTTGACATTCCTTGGCTTGTAGATGCATCACTCCCGTATCTGCTTCTGTGGCCACATGGCTGTGTGGCCACATTCCCTAGTGTGTCTTCATATCTGTCTTTCCTCTGTGCATATCTGTGTCCAAATTTCCTTCTTCTTATAGGACACCAGTCATATTGGGGGCTCATTCTACTCCAGCATGACCCTATAACAACAATTTATTAGGAAGCTATTATATGCCAAGCACAGTACTGGGCACTTTACAACAGTGTCTCAAGCCTTTTCAACAGCCCTTCAAGGTGGTCCACCTCCTACAAATGAGAAATCAGAGGTTCCAAGAGGTTAAGGAACTTGCCAAGGCAGCACAGAGCTCAGGAGTGAGGAGGCGACATGCACACTGGGTTCTCTTTCCTTTCATTTCTTTCGAGACAAAGGTAAGTAGATTGAAGAAAGGAAAAATTTGAGTCATACCCTTGATTCCCAAATAGTATACATACGAATCACCTGGGGGTTCTTTTATTATACAGATACCTGGGCCTCAGCGGCACAAATTTAGTTTCAGTAGGTAATAGGTAAGTTCCAGGAAGCTGCCTTCTTTTTGGCCACACCAAGTAGCCTATGGGAATTTAGTTCCCCCACCAGGGATCGAACCTGGGCATTCAGCAGTGAGAGCACAGAGTCCTAACCACTGGACTGCCAGGGAATTCCCCAGGAAGCTGCATTTAAAAAAAAATTAATTTATTTATATTTTATTTTTGGCTGCGTTGGGTCTTCCTTGCGGCGAGGCAGGGCTACTCTTCATTGCGGTGCGCAGGCTTCTCATTGCAGGGGCTTCTCTTGTTGCGGAGCATGGGCTCTGGGCGTGTGGGCTTCAGTATTTGTGGCACACGTGCTCCGTAGTTGTGGCGCACGGGCTTATTTGTTCTGTGGCACGTGGGATCTTTCCGGACCAGGGCTCGAACCCGTGTCCCCTGCATTGGCAGGCGGATTATTAACCACTGTGCCACCAGGGAAGCCCCAGGAAGCTGCATTTTTAACAAGCATCTCAGATGACTCTGATAATGGCTGAGAAACATCAACCAAACAGTAGTGAATATGTAAATACTAGGTATTCCATATCTTCTCATCATTTTCCTTCTTTTTTGAATGATCTATTCATGCCCTTAGACAATTTTCTATCAGATTGTAAATCTTTTATTTTTCTTTTCAGTTGTAGGACCTGAAATATAGAATAAGGATAGTCAACTTTCCTTGTCAAATATGTTGCATAGATTTTCCCCAGTTTATCACGTGCCATTTGTTTATGGTGCTTGTTTGTGATTCAAAAGTTTAAATTTGTATGTAGTTAAATCTATGAGTCTTTTAACTGAATTGTTTTTGCTTCTGAATGATACTTGAAAGGTTTTCTCCATTGCATAATCATTAAAATGTTAACTATTATTTTCTCCTCATTAATGTTTTTTTCACTTTTAAACCTTTTCCCCCAATTTTTTAATTTGAAAACTTTCAAACATCCAAAAATGTTAATCAATTGTTAGCCTTTTGTCATATGTGCTTTCTTTCTCAATATAATACTTTTTTTTCTGACTTATTTGAAAGTAAGTTGCAGATATCATGGTCCTTCGCCCTTGAATATTTCAAAATGCATCATCTAAGAATAAGAACATTCTCCTACACACTGATGATATCATTATCAAGCCTAAGCCAATTAATTAACAGTAGTTCTCTACCATCAATCCATATTTAAATTTTCTCACTTAATGCCCAAAACGTCCTTTATAGCTATTTTTTTTTCTTTCCCAAACAGGATGCAATTAGGATCACACATTATATTTCTTTATCATATTTCTTTTAATCTAGAACAGTGCTTCTACTCTTTTTCCCACGACATTGTCTTTATGATGAGTCCAGAACAATTTTGTGGTACAATGTCCAGCATTCTGGATTTGTTCAATTATTTCCTCATGTTATTGTTTTGCTTGTTCCTTTAGCACCTGCATTTTCTTTAAACTGGACATTAGGTCTGGATGTTTGATTAGATTTGGATTAAGTTTTTTTCCCAGAACACTTCAGAGGTGCTGTCATGTTACATCATGTCAGGAGGCACAAACGTCTCTTTGTCCCATGAGCAATGATTCTTAGTTTGATCACTTAGTTAAGGTGGTGACCACCAGATACCTGCCTTTAAACCTAGTAAGTAATCTGTAGGGTGATACTTTTATACCCTGTGAATATCCTGTTTCTTTCATCCAGTAATATTAGCATTACTTGCCTCAATCAATTATTACACTGTGGGACATGTAACACTTAAATCTATCCCAAACTAATTTTGGTACATGGTATAAATTGGAGTTCTTAATTTTTTAAAATTTGAGATGTTGCAAAACCATCATAAATATTTGTGTCTGCTTTTGTTCCTTCTGATTTGTTACATTGTCTATCTCTTCTTGTGCCAATATCACACTCCTTAAAATTGGTGCAGCTTCATAATAGGCTGTAACATTTGGTAGAGCAATGACATCCTCCCTACCTCTCCCCCACAGTTATGCTTCTTTTTCAGAGGCCTTTTGGTTGTTGTTGTTAGATTCTTTCTTTTTCTCTTCTGAAGGAATTATTTTAATAGTTATGGCAGTTTTTTTTTAACATCTTTATTGGAGTATAATTGCTTTACAATGGTGTGTTAGTTTCTGCTTTATAACAAAGTGAATCAGTTATACATATACATATGTTCCCATATCTCTTCCGTCTTGCATCTCCCTCCCTCCCACCCTCCCTATCCCAACCCTCTAGATGGTCACAAACCACAGAGCTGATCTCCCTGTGCTATGTGGCTGCTTCCCACTAGCTATCTATTTTACGTTTGGTAGTGTATATATGTCCATGCCACTCTCTCACTTTGTCACAGCTTACCCTTCCCCCTCCCCATATCCTCAAGTCCATGCTCTAGTAGGTCTGTGTCTTTATTCCCATCTTACCCCTAGGTTCTTCATGACCTTTTTTTTTCCCTTAGATTCCATATATATGTGTTAGCATACGGTATTTGTTTTTCTCTTTCTGACTTACTTCACTCTGTATGACAGACTCTAGGTCCATCCACCTCATTACAAATAACTCAATTTCGTTTCTTCTTATGGCTGAGTAATATTCCATTGTATATATGTGCCACATCTTCTTTATCCATTCATCTATTGATGGACACTTAGGTTGCTTCCATGTCCTGGGTATTGTAAATAGAGCTGCAATGAACATATTGGTACATGACTCTTTTTGAATTATGGTTTGCTCAGGGTATATGCCCAGTAGTGGTATTGCTGGATCATATGGTAGTTCTATTTGTAGCTTTTTTAAGGAACCTCCATACTGTTCTCCATAGTGGCTGTATCAATTTACATTCCCACCAACAGTGCAAGAGGGTTCCCTTTTCTCCACACCCTCTCCAGCATTTATTGTTTCTAGATTTGTTTTGTTTTGTTTTGCGGTACGCGGGCCTCTCACTGTTGTGGCCTCTCCCGCTGCGGAGCACAGGCTCCAGACACGCAGGCTCAGCGGCCATGGCTCACGGGCCCAGCCACTCCGCGACATGTGGGATCTTCCCAGACCGGGGCACGAACCCGTGTCCCCTGCATCGGCAGGCGGACTCTCAACCACTGCGCCACCAGGGAAGCCCTGTTTCTAGATTTTTTGATGATGGCCATTCTGACTGCTGTGAGATGATATCTCATTGTAGTTTGGATTTGCATTTCTCTAATGATTAATGATGTTGAGCATTCTTTCATGTGTTTGTTGGCAGTCTGTATATCTTCTTTGGAGAAATGTCTATTTAGGTCTTCTGCCCATTTTTGGATTGGGTTGTTTGTTTTTTTGTTATTGAGCTGCATGAGCTGCTTGTAAATTTTGGAGATTAATCCTTTGTCAGTTGCTTCATTTGCAAATATTTTCTCCCATTCTGAGGGTTGTCTTTTGGTCTTGTTTATGGTTTCCTTTGTTGTGCAAAAGCTGTTAAGTTTCATTAGGTCCCATTTGTTTATTTTTGTTTTTATTTTCATTTCTCTAGGAGGTGGGTCAAAAAGGATCTTGCTGTGATTTATGTCATAGAGTGTTCTGCCTACATTTTCCTCTAAGAGTTTGATAGTGTCTGGCCTTGCATTTAGGTCTTTAATCCATTTTGAGTTTATTTTTGTGTATGGTGTTAGGGAGTGTTCTAATTTCATACTTTTACATGTAGCTGTCCAGTTTTCCCAGCACCACTTATTGAAGAGGCTGTCTTTTCTCCATTGTATATTCTTGCCTCCTTTATCAAAGATAAGGTGACCATATGTGTGTGGCTTTATCTCTGGGCTTTCTCTCCTGTTCCATTGATCTGTATTTCTGTTTTTGTGCCAGTACCATACTGTCTTGATTACTGTAGCTTTGTAGTATAGTCTGAAGTCAGGGGGCCTGATTCCTCCAGCTCCATTTTTCGTGCTCAAGATTGCTTTGGCTATTCGGGGTCTTTTGTGTTTCCATACGAATTGTGAAATTTTTTGTTCTAGTTCTGTGAAAAATGCCAGTGGTAGTTTGATAGGGATTGCATTGAATCTGTTGATTGCTTTGGGTAGTAGAGTCATTTTCACAATGTTGATTCTTCCAATCCAAGAACACGGTATATCTCTCCATCTATTTGTATCATCTTTAATTTCTTTCATCAGTGTCTTATAATTTTCTGCATACAGGTCTTTTGTCTCCTTAAGTAGGTTTATTCCTAGATAGTTTATTCTTTTTGTTGCAGTGGTAAATGGGAGTGTTTTCTTAATTTCACTTTCAGATTTTTCATCATTAGTGTATAAGAATGCCAGAGATTTCTGAGCATTAATTTTGTATCCTGCTACTTTACCAAATTAATTATGGCAGTTTTGACTGGAATTACTGTTTTCTTGGGTATTAGTCAAGGTTGAATCAGGAAAACAGAAACCATAATAGTTATTTTCTCAGAGAAAATCTAATATAAAGAACTGTTTAACCAGTTATTAGAGGACTGAAAGGGAAAAATAGAACACACATTGTATGTGTTTCTACATATTTAAATATTTAAATGAAAGATCATCTACCCAGAATGTGAAACTTGATCAGTAGAGTATTAATCATATTTCTGGAGCTTGTGTATCTTAATTCCAAAGGCTCATACTGCTAGAAAATTATAATTTAATATACTAACACACACACACACACACACACACACACACCCTCATTCAACTCTTTACAATTCAATTTTTTAAAAACAGTTTTTGCCTGCTAAAACATTTATCATCATATCTGTTATATTACCAATGAGACATCTGTGACATCACATGATTATCCATTCTGACCTATGCTGTTGAGGTAAAGAAGTAAAGATATACAATAAGAGGGCTATGTTTACCTGTGGGTCCTTAAGAGCCCATCTCCAGCTACCTCAGTGTCTCCTTCCCATATACCTTCACTAGTCCCCTATTCATGAGATAGAGGCATGCGGGGAGGTGACCTCTTGATCAAATTTTGGGAACTGCCTGATAAGGGGAGAGAAGGCAGTGAAAACATGAATTTTATGGTAACATTTTGGTGCTTGGGCCAGACTCCCTGCCAGGTCCTGGAGAGATGCATCAAGGTTTCGGTCAGGTAGCTGTGTTCAGAAAGTGTATTTAACAAGACTTTCTGAAATAGGGCTTAACAGTGTTAGAATCCTGACTCACAGTTGGCTTCTTTCTTCAATAACCTCTATGGTGAGGGAATAAAAAATGAGCATGGAACTTGATCGAGTTAGACGGCCTGTGTGATATATTTGATTGAACCCTGGAGGCTCCAAGTTTAGGCACGTCTGGGGCCTGTGCTGGGGACAGTGAGAGTTTGCATTCATTTCCAGCTTTACTGCATGGTGGTCAAAGAATATGACGTGTATAATTTTTGCTTCTATAGCACTGAGATTTTCTCATTAGCCCTTTCTTGAACAGTGCATTATCTACTGGTAGGATTCTAAGTGTATATATATGTTTTTATCATATTTTGTTATTTAAAAAATTTTAATGTTTGAATAGGTAGTATACTTGTGATTCAGCATTCAAGTGGTACATAAGGGTATATAGAGTGAAAAGTCTCCTCATCTCTGTCCTCTAGCCAACCAGTTCTCCTCCCCAAAGGCAGTAAATATTATGAGTTTTTCCTGTATCCTTCTAAGATATTACATTATGAATTTGCAGGGAATTACGCATGTATTTTTTCTCATTTTTCAACAAATGGTAGCATACTTTAGACACTCTTCTCTGTCTTGTTTCTGTTTAGTAATATATGTTACAGATAGTGCTAAGTCAGTAAAAGAGAACATTCTCATTCTCTTTTACAACTGCACAGTATTCCATTGTATGGAAGTATTATAATTCATGTAATCTGTCCCTTATTGATGGACGTTTGGCTGTTACCAGAATTTTGCTGTTACAAATAATACTGCAATAAATAAACTGCTGTAGTTAAGTTTACGTACATAAGTTATTTTATTCATGTTCAAATATACCCACAGAGTATTATTAGAAATGGAATTAGTGAGTCTGTGTTCACGAAAACCTTGTTTTCCACCCGTGTGTCTCCTTGACTGCTCACACAACTACCACATACATTCACACAGAACACTTCACTTCTGACACTTCTGGTCACCAAATACGTGGAGTTTTTTACCCCATCAAGCAATCCTCTGTGACGCCAGCTGGTAGTCTATAATTTAACTCAATTCTGACACTATCTACCTGGAGAGCGCATCAGATCTGAGAGGTTAAGGGCTCAGTCTCTGAAGGCTGCCCTCCGTCCAACTTCAGATGCCAGTTACAACTAGTAGGTCCCCAGGTTACCCACAGCCACAACCCCCTCCTCAGGCTCCATTAATTTGCTTGAACGTCTCACAGAACTTAGGGAAATGCTTACTTTAGGTTTACCAGTGTATTAGAGGACATGATAAAGGATACAGATCAACAGCCAGATGAAGAGATACCTAGGGTGAGGTCTGGGAGGGTCCCAAGTGCAGGAGCTTCTGTTTCTGTGGAGTTGGGGTGCATCACCTTCCTGGTATGTGGATGTGTTCACCCACTTGGAAGCTCCTGGAACCCCATGCTTTTGGAATTTTATGGAGGCGTCCTCACGTAGGCAGGATGGAGCATTAACTCCATTTCCAGCCCCCATACCCTCTCTGGAGGATGGGGTGGAGGCTGAAAATCCTAAGCTTCTAACCATGGCTTGGTCTTTGTAGTGACCAGCTCCATCCAGGAGCCATCCAGGCCCACCTCGAGTCACCTCGTTAGAATAAAAGATGCTCCTAGTGCTCTTATCACGTAGGTAATGACAAGATTTTTTTAGGAACGGGGAGGGAGGGGGCAGAGACCAATATATATTTTTTCTATTATCTCACAGGTTCTAATTTCACAATTTGAAAATTTGATAAACATTGCCAGATTAATTCCTATGGATGTTACTAACACCTACCAGCAATGTATCCAAGTGCCTGTTTCCTCACAAAATCAGCAGCGTGGGGTATTATCACACTTTTGTATCTTTGGCCATTCTGACTCATGAAAAATGGTATCTCGGTTTACTTTTAAATTTGCATGTCTCTTATTACAACTCAGTTTTTTTTTTTTTTTTTTTTTTTTTGCGGTACGCGGGCCTCTCACTGTTGTGGTCTCACCCGTTGCGGAGCACAGGCTCCGGATGCACAGGCTCAGTGGCCACGGCTCACGGGCCCAGCCACTCCGCGGCATGTGGGATCTTCCCGGACCGGGGCACGAACCCATGTCCCCTGCATCAGCAGGCGGACTCTCAACCACTGCGCCACCAGGGAAGCCCCTACAACTCAGTTCTTTTAAGAGCCATTTGTATTTTTCTTTCTATGAACTGGCTACTCATACCAATTTTTTATTACATTGTTAGTCTTTTTTTCTTATTGATTTGTAAGAACTCTATTAGAGAAATAAGGCCTTGTTTGTAGTAAGAACTTCAAATATTATCTCCAGTTTTTCAATTGTCTTTTGACTTTGCTTAGAATGGACTTGCCAGGCAGAGATAATTTTTATTTAGTGAAATTTATTTATTTATTTGTTTATGCTATTATTTTTATAACTCTTGGGTTCTACGTCACTCCCAGAAAGGCTTTCCATACTTTAAGAGTATATTAAAAAGTCTATCATGGCTCTCCAAGTACTTTCATGGTTTCAATTTAAACATTTAAATATTTGATCCATGTGGATTATATTCTGGTACAAAGTGTGAGATATGGGTCCAACATTACTTTTTTTTAGATTGCTACCACCATTCTTATCTATTTATATAATTTATAATATAAGCAAATATATGTTATATTCATATATAGTTTGTATATAACCATAGTATATTATATATATTTTTAATAGTATTCATATTCCTTATATTCACATTTATATTTGGTCTGCTTTGATATGCCCAATAAAATAATAAAGAGGTATGTTAGTCTTATATTGCTATTGTCTGTATGTCAATTTCTCCCTATATTTCTGGGATGGTTTATTTTACATGTTAACTTGGCTAGGCTATGGTTCACATTTGTTTGGTTAAACCCTAGTCTAGATGTTGCTGTGAAGGTATCTGTGGATGGGATTAACATTCGCAGTCAGTTGACTTTAACTAAAGCAGATTATCTCCATTATGTGGGTGGGCAGCATCCAGTCAGTTGAAGGCCTTAAGAGCAAAGACTGAGGTTTCCCAAAGAAGAAGAAATTTTGTCACAAGACTGCAATATAGGAACTCTGCCTGAGTTTTCAGGCTGCTAGCCTGCCCTGCAGATCTTAGTGTCAAGCCTGCAACAACTCTTATCTGAGTTTCTAGCCTGTTGGCCTTCCCCTACAAATCTATAGACCTTGGACTTGCTAGTCCCCACAATGACATGAGCCAAGTCCTTCAAATAAATCTCTCTCTATTAGCTTTGTTTGTATGGAGAACCCTGACTAATACAATTTCTAATAGCTTTCCTTTATATATTTTGATAATATGATAGTCTGGCATTGAACGTCAAGACAATGAGAATTCTATTTGTACCCTTTTACTAATACAAAACTAACTCTCTTTGCCTGATTAATGCTTGTTGTCTTGATTCAATAATATTGCCAAATCCTCCCCCTCCCATTTTTTTTTTTTTTTTGGTCTGCATTTGTCTAATATACCGTTGCCTGTTTTTTACTTTGTAACATACTATTGTCATTTTTTAAATAGTATGTCTCCTGTAACTAGATTATACTTACATTTCTTCTAGTCAACCAAGTCTTTTAATAGGGGATTTACATTTTGAAATTCTAAAATCTTTGGTTTTAGGCCATTTTGTTCTGTGACTTATTTATTAACATTTCTCTGCCATTTTCTTTATTTTCAGTTTTGTTTTTATCTTCTCCATTGTTTTAGAAAGTATTTTATTCTATTAGTTGAAAGCAGTTACTTAGAGGAAGGGGAAACTTGTACTTTTTACTACACCTTTCTATTTGCTGAATTGATACAGTAAATATATTAGGTGGCATGGACCTTTAAGTTTTTCAAAAGCTTTTTTAAACTTATTTTTATCTAATTGCTAGGTCCGGAGTGAAACAGCATATTTTTTTATAATGAATTTTAAAAAATATTTATTTGGCTGCGTCAGGTCTTTGTTGCGGCACGTGGGATCTTCCTGGCATGCGGGATCTTTCGTTGTGGCCAGCAGGCTCTATTGTGGCTCACGAGCTGCAGGGTGCGCAGGCTCAGTAGTTGCGGCACGTGGGCTTAGTTGCTCCACAGCATGTGGGATCTTGGTTCCCCGACCAGAGATCGAACCCGCCTCCCCTGCACTGGAAGGCGGATTCTTAACCACTCGACCACCAGGGAAGTCCCAAAACAGCATAGTTTGAATCATGCTTTTGAGATACAGAACTTAGCACATTTTATCTTTACCTCCTTCCACATTCTAACCCATGAAAATGTTAACGCAGGTTTTAAGATTCACATACTTTTTTCCTATTTAAAAAAATTCAGAACTCTATTTGAGAAAAAATATTTAGATATAGTATTATAATTAAGTATGATGTAATTATTTAGATGCATTTCTGTTTTGGCTTGACAAGGCTCCCCTCTGTGACTTCCCCATTCTTGAGCTTTTTTTTTTAACTTCATCTCTTGGTTGGTTGAAAAATATTGTAAACAAATTTTTTCAAGAAGGTGATATATTTTATGAACCCTTAAATAGCAGAGTGTTTTTCTGACATCTTTATACCTGAAAATCAATGCAGATGAATACTACCCTAGATATGAGAAGTCAGACAGATTGATGTTTGTTTCTATCTGGGCAATCTGATCTCATTTTTTTGCTTGAACAATTATAGACACTTTAATATTGTAGCTTAAAACTTTTGCCATGATGTGTCCAATTGTGAGTCCCCTTTTACTGATTTTGCCTAGAACATAGTAGGCTCTTTCAGTCAACATACATTGTTCTTCAACAGAGGAAATTTCTGCTTTATTTTATTTTTATTATGTCTCTTCCATTTGCCTTTGTTCCTCTTTTAAGAATTCAAATTATCCACATGTTGGTTCTCCATTTTATCCATTCTTCCTCCACAGCTATCTTCTTCTCTCTTATTGATTCCTTCGCTGTCTTTTTACACTCCATTCAATACCTTAGCATTAGCTTTGTCTTGACACCAATTTCAATTTTCTGCCAGATGAATTTTCCTCTTTACTGTCTCCATTGTGTTTGATTTTGTTCCTGCTTTTTCAGAGTACTTGCTCATTTTCCCTACCCTATGTGTCTCTCTTTTCATTTCATCCTGTTGGATTTTCATATCAGTCCCACCCCTTCATTCTTTCTGTTTCTTTTTTGCAGGAGCTTTAAGGATGTTAACAGGTTTCTAAAATTTTTTCCTGGATTATCCTGGTGAAGAAGAGTTCTCATTTCGTTCATTTTTTTTGTAGATGCTGTGCTCTTCCTCTAGCCTTGGTTGACTATTCTCCTTACCCTCAAATAAGACAAGGTTTTCTGTGGGCTCAATATCTGTCTACAAGTGATTGAGCTGCTTAGCCTGGGACCCACCTATGGAAGTAGTGACAGAATCTCCATATCAAGTCTGTAGCTGGCGGGCTACACACAGTCTGACTTTACCTTTTGTATCTCTTCTTTACTAATGTGATACATAGCACAATACAGTTCCCAGCAAGGACTTCTCTCAGGAACCTTTAAGAAGCTGGCCTTTCCTTAGAGTTTTTTTTTTTTTTTTTTTTTTTTGTGGTACGCGGGCCTCTCACTGTTGTGGCCTCTCCCGTTGCGGAGCACAGGCTCCGGACGCGCAGGCTCAACGGCCATGGCTCACGGGCCCAGCCGCTCCGCGGCATGTGGGATCTTCCCAGACTGGGGCTCGAACCCGTGTCCCCTGCATCGGCAGGCGGACTCTCAACCACTGCGCCACCAGGGAAGCCCTCCTTAGAGTTTTGAGCAGGACTGGCTACATAATCTGTGGGAAATTTACACACAAAATGAGACTGTGGGGCCCCTTGTTCAAAAATTAAGAACTTCAAGACAGTGACAACAGAGCATTAAACAAACATGAGGCCCTTCTTATCATCATGGGGCCCTGTGCAACTGTACAGGTTGCACACCCATGAAGCCGGCCATGGTTATGGGGACTGCACCTTATTAAATGTAAGTCTACTCCCTTTTCCTCCCAATCCCTCTCCTATTTCCTGCCCACTTGTTTTGTCTATCTGCCTAGATAAACAGGGAATAGAGGGGTCTAGAGGATTTGGAGTGGAGGTGGGGGTGGGGATCAGTTTTCTGCTGAGCATCCTTGAAAAGTAGAGAAATTGACATCTCATGTTGGTTTAGACACTGACTCTGAGTTGGGAGGCAGATAGTGGGTCATCAGGGGATAGGGTGTGGGCCTTAAAAAAGTGGCTTACTACCTTTTTCAGTCAGTGTGTTGAGGAAATGAAGCCAAGGTAATTCATGACTGGGATTTTCTTAATCCAGCCATTTAGGGCCATCTGCCTCATAATTAACATCAATTTCACCCAGATCCAAGCCTTAGGTTACCTGTCAGTTTTAGTCTTTAATATTGTGAAATCTTGTCTGTTTTTTCTAGGGAATGTTTTGGAGAAGTTAGGCCGGGATATATTTGGGGGCAAAAGGCAATATATCGTTTTGAACTGGATGTCCCCATGGAACAAGGTAGCTAGGCCAGGGGTTGGCAAACTTTTTCTATATGGGACCAGATAGTAAATATTTCAGATCTTGCAGGTCAAGAGGCAAAATTAGAGATGTTAGGTACCTATATAACAAGAGAGGAAACAAATTTCCACAAATATTTTATTGATGTTTAAAATGTAATAGTAATACTTGAGTGTAGTTTTTTTTTTGGCCTCATCAGGCACCTTGCGGGATCTTAGTTCCCTGACCAGGGATCAAACCCGAGCCCCTGGCAGAGGAAGTGTACAGTCCTAACCACTGCACTGCCAGGGAATTCCCTTGAGTGCAGTTTTTGCTAATACAGGTCTACTAATGAGAATAGGATTCTTTGTTTTTTTAATACATTTTGCTTAATTAGGGTTCAAAATTAGTATTCCTTATCATCAGATTAGTTTGCAAATGTTCATCTGTTAATGCTGATCTGTAATGGGATTTTATGTATTTCATTTTTGAAAATGTCTTTCCATATAGATAGGCACTGCTAAACACTGACATCAATCCATGTGCATATTGATTTTGATTGAGCATATTCATTGCATGGAAGGCATTTATAGAATTCTATTAGATTCTTCTCCTGATATTTGCATTTTAGTATGTCATTACATTGCAGATTAATCACTGTCAATTGAGGGTTAGGTAGAAACTCCTCAATTGCACAGTTAAATGAATTTTGAAATATAGAAATTTCCTTTGCACTTGCATTGATGTCTCAAAAGTGCTGCTTGGAATGTAGTTTGAGCTTGGAAAATATATCTGCTGCAGATTTCTATAGGAATGGATAATATGCTTCTTATTTTAACTTTTGATAGCATGGAAGTGTATAAAGTGGCTTGACGTTACTTGTAGTTCAAGCATCGTTACTCATCATCAAAATGATTTTACTGAAGTATGTTTCATGTATAAGTGTTGTTTTACTGTGTAATTGGTGAAATTCATTAAGACATATTATCAAGTCTCCCACAAAAGCTAATTTCCAAAGCCATTCATAGTTTGATTATAGTGGTTGAAGGCTGTTCTTCTCATTCAATAATTCTCAGTTTTGCTCTGGAGCTGAAAAGAATCACAATCAAACAATAAGAACTGTGGTGTGATAGAACAAGTCAGGATATTCAGCTTCTACTTCTGATAAAAATTCACGGAACTGATGATGGTTCAAGCCATGAGAATGAATGAAGTTATCATTGCCACTACTGGTTCAGTAACACACGATAAGTTCAAATATTACCACAAAGTCATCACTGATGAATAATACAATAAATAGCCATAGGCTTTAAACACCTTACATTTTCATAAGGTTTGTTTTTTGTTCAAATAAGCATTTTCCTGTTTTACACATATTTTACTACCACCGCTTGTAACACATCTTAGCAGGTTCCTCTTCATGTTGTATGGAATCAGTACTTTTTCAGCTTCTTTGAAAATATTTCCCCCTGTAGTTGTTCCATGCAGACTATTCACAGAAGCTAGTTCTTCAGTCATTTCAAACAAGGCCTTTACTCCTCAAATGAACAACTTAGTATTACCTGTTAACTCATAAAGAGCCAAGGAAAACCACTCAGTTAATTGTTTTGGTTTTTAATTGACTTGATGCTGCTCCCAATGTCCTCAACTCTTCAAGCAACTGTTCTAGCTGAAAGTCTAATAGTCTTAAATTTATTTTCTCTGGACACATTACTTTGGCTGTTGCAATCAAACACAATTTAATTAAACAGCTTTTCTTATTTGGCTAAGAAATGAGTCACTCAGAAAATTACTTTGGTTGCAGCCTCATATTCATTTTTTATTTTTGTGAAGAAATTCTGCTGTGACAAAATATTCTGTTTTAAATTCTCTAATTGTTCTCACTGTTGCTTTCTTGTCAGTTGGGAATATTGTGATGAGTATAGTCTGATAATGTTGACATATATTGTATTCTTTTAGTAAAACTGTACTTATTGCATAATAAATGCTTGGCTATCAAATTTGATAACAAAATAGTCCACACTCCACTGCGCATTAAAAGCATTACATATGAAGTCCTTTTTCTCTTTTTTCTGGTTTTGACATAATAGGTATGTACTGGTAATAAAAAAAAGTCATGGTGTTATATGTGTGGCACTTGAAACACTGCCAAGTTATTGCAGCATCACTGTGATTTGTAGGGCACTAAGCAGCAGTGTGAAGAGATGAGAGCACCACGTACGTTCTCTATTGCAACTATTCAACTCTGTGTTGTTTTGTGAAAGTAGCCATAGATGATACATAAATGAATGGGCATGACTGTGTACCAGTAAAGCTTTATTTATGCATACCCAAATTTGAATTTCATTTAATTTTAATGTGTGATGACATGGCTGTACAAATATAGGTGGTATGCTGGATTTGGCCTGTAGGTTAGGGTTTTCTGATCCCTGGTCTAGCAAAGGGGCTAGACCAGCCAGCTAGTCAATATTCTTTGAGCTTGGTGCCAGATGCTGAGCCCAGGTGAAAGGAAATCTGTTTAAAGTAGCAGCACTAACACCACTAGCAACCCTACTATTTCTGTGCCTAAAATGACAATAACCATTGGTATGATTCTTTAGTAAGCCTTACGGGACTCTTCATGGTTCTGCCTACTTTTCCAACTTCAACTCCCAATTCTTTCCTTACCCTTTTGGTCACAGCCATGCTCACCTTCTTGAATTTACCAGAACTCTCATACTCTTAGGCATCTGTGCTTTTGCAGATCTGTTGCTGCCTCTGCCGGGAAGACACCCACCCCTGTATCCACCCTCTAGCTCCCAACAATCCATCTTTTATTCTCTAGGAGCTTTATCTGGTACCTCTAGGTTGATAAAGTTGCCTCTTCTATGAGCATCCACAGAAATTTGGGTAAAGCTTATAGCACTCATCACTCTATTTTATAGTATAAAATTTATTTATACAACTCTCCAAGTAAGAGTTCAGGACAGGGACTGTGTCAGCTTGGAAAGTTTTCAGCCATTATTTCTTTGCATACCATTTGGGCTCTGACCTATTTCTCCTCTCCTTCTGGGACTCTGATGACACAGATGTGAGATCTTTTGTTATCTTCCCGTAGATTTCTGAGGCTCTGGTTTTTTTCTGTTTCTTTTTTTGGTGTTGTTGTTGTTGTTTGTTTGTTTTTTCCAATCTGTTTTCTCTCTGTTGTTCAGATTGGGTAATTTCTATTATTCTGTCTTGAAGATCTCTTTTTCCTTTATCCCCTCCATTCTGATGATGAGCCCATACATTGAGTTTTAAATTGTGGTTATTAATTTTTCAGTTCTAAATTGTCCATTTGTTTCTTCTTTGTATATCCTATTTCTTTGCTGAAACTTCCCATTTCTCTGCTAAGACTTTCTGGTTTTTCATTTGTTTGGAATGGATTCATAATTGCCATTGAAACATTTTTATGACTGCTTTAAAATCCTTGGCAGATCATGTGAACATCTGATTCACCTTAGTGTTCACATCTGTTGATTATCTTGTCTAATTAATGTTGGGGTTATCCTGGTTCTTGGTATGTGATTTTTCATTGAAACCTGGACATTGTGGGTATTATACATCTAAATATTGTGTTTTAGCAGGTCTCTTCTGACATCACTCTGTTGGGGAAGGGAAAGCACTGTGTTGTTACTGCCAGGTAGGAGTGGAAGTCCAAGTTCCCCAGTCAACCTTGATTGACACTGGTGGAGGGGGAGGGTCTCCTTGTTACCACTGGGTGTGAATGAAAGTTTTGGCTCCCCACTAGGCCTCCCTTGATACCACCATGTCTGGAGGTGTAGGAGTGCCTCATTACTGTTCCCCACATTGCTTCCACTGACACCACGGGAGTGGTGGCTTTGTTACCACTGGGCATTGTAAAAGTTCTGACCCTCCAGTAGGCCTCCTCTGACACCGCCTCAGCAAGGAAGGAGTGATGCCTCATTACTGCTGGGTGGGGGTGGAAGCCCAGGCTCCCCAGTGTGGTGGTGGGGGGTAGGATTTGGGATGCCTCACTACAGCTTGGTAAGGGTAGTCTTGGCTCCTGATGGGTGTGGCTTCTTCCAGAAGAAGTCCCAAAACTATTCTGACACTGAAGTTTTTCAAACAGGTGAAAGTCTGTCTGTACTTGGCTCCTTATCTCCCCTCAACTCTAACCCTATATTTATTTTTGTCATCAATGTGTTTGGACATGAGTTGGATAATCTTTATGACACCGGTAGGTGCAGGAAGAGCTGAATTTATTTTTGATCCTGATTTAAAGGATAAGTATAGTTCTATTTATAAGACTAGATAAATCATGACTCTGTTATGTGACTTTTTATTGTATGCATAGGTTATGTGGCACTAACGATATAAATGAACTACATATTCCTAAATAGTTCAGATTAACTATTTAGTTGTTTAAAAGGAGTTAAATTTATTTTCCTATAATTGATGGTACTTACATAAGTATTAACACAGTGTTGCTACAAATGATGCCCTAACTAGTCCATAATTTGACTCAGTGTAACACAAATTTTATACATTTTTAAAACATTGATTTATCTATGCATATATTAGTCAAATCAACTTGGTAAATTAAAATTATTCTCCCCAGCTCCTAGTGTATTAAGTTATAATTATGAAACAAGAAGCAGTACTGAGAGATATAAGGTTTAATTTTAGAATAAAGAAGGAGAGATGTAGCAATGTTGGGGTTATATGCACAAACAAAAAGTATATTAGGACTGCCTATGTGTTGGGCTTATAGGGAGGTTGGGGAGGGATAAGGAGGAAGTGATTGGTAAACTGATGATCAACACATTTAGAACCCAGAATGTGGAAAGCTAGAAAGGATTTTAGAAATACGAACCTTCCTATTTTTTTTTTTTTGAGGCCTTTCAATATTATGTGTCTGGCACTTTACCTACCTTACGGCATTTAATCTTCAAAATAATGTTGTAAAGTGTTAAAAAGATTTATCTTCTCTTTTTCACAGATGAGGGAACTGAAGCTCAAATTAGACTAACTTGTTGAAGGTCACCCAGCTATCAAGTGGCAGAGTTAGGATTCGAACCTAGATCTGCATGATTCCACAGTTCATGCTCCTTTGGCTCAACTGCTCTGCCTTCTATATGGGTTTTCAGATTCACTTTTCATAGAAATAATTGTTATAAAATCATCTATCCCACTTCGCCATTTCTCTCTCCAGTGAAGGACCTAAACCTTAGAGGCTACAATACCTATTGTACATACATTTATATGATATAAACTATGCAAGACCTAAAAAATTACACAGTGGTATAAGGACTATGTTACTGTATAAAAATTATCTCATGCTTCATGATGGACTGTAATTGGGCTAGACACAGAGTTCTGGCTTAGAGGATAAGTAACTTTCCCAAGGACACACAGCCTGTGCAGAGTCATAATTTGCATCCAGGTCTGCCTGACTTCGACCCCACACATTGCATCCACTCCATGCAGTTCTGCTGCTATTACCTAGTAATGATTATGTAGTGAGAAAGAAGGTTTTGAGGGGTTGGAGGTGGGCAGCCTTATAATTCTTGGAAACGGCCTGAGTCAAGAACCACCAGCTCCAGGAAGACTGCCAAATACTGGCAGAATTTCTATCTCTGCTTGTGCAAGTCTAAGAGTGTGTGTGTGTGTGTGTGTGTGTGTGTGTGTGTGTGTGTATGGTGGTTTGTGGGGGGAGATAGTGGTGTCAAAATCTCCTGGGCTTTGAAGGTCATCTGTTGTGAGAAAGTTTACAATGCATGTGCTAATTTAGCTGCAGAAAATATTCAGCCCTGTATACTCACCCATTCAAGTAAAATGGAAGGACTACCATAAAGAGTGGAAGAGGTGTTTCAGAGAAAGTAATTAAACCTGAAATATAATCCATATAAAACTATAGTTTGTTAGTCTAGTTACTAGTCTCAGGGGAACAATTTAAAACTGTGTGCAAAATCAGTTGGGATTTCCATAGCTTCTCACTGAATACTGCTAGGATTACTGAGTCAGCACTGAATTGTCTTCCTTATAGTTTAACATCCAAGTTGAATATACCTTGTTTATTGGTTACATTATTGAAAATATAGAGTCCGTGTCTATAAAGGAAACCTTGTCTTCGTATGTCCATTAATTTTTCTCCTATCCCTGAAGACCGGAGGTGTGCCCTGTAACAGATCTGTTATATGAGACATATCTTATTAAATTTGTCTTTTGAACAGAGTAATAGACCGAAGGCATGTTTTCTTTTTCTCCCAATTGTACTATGGATTGAAAGGCAGACTAGTGACTTTTATTTGCATCTGTGACGCGGTCAGAACAAGAAAGTGTTACTGTTGTGTAAGACATGCTGGGGGAGGTAGAAAAGGGTTTTCTGGGCTGCAAGCTTCGCTGACTATCTTAATTATGCCTTCTCTCAGGCCTGTCTACAAGCAGCCCGAACTCTTCCATGAAGGCCCCACTGAGATCAGAGCAGTAGAAACCAACATCCTGGAGATCTCGCTTAACAATTTTTCGTCATTGCTTTTTCTTACAACACTATAATGAACTACTGATAAAACACAGGTAGCATGAAACTTTGGACCCAAAGTGCCGCCAACAGACCTTTGGCGGTGGGGAGCTATGGTCTGCGAGCCAGACCCCGGTGGGTGACTTTTCATTCCCTCCAGCCGGGGGTCAGGGGACCTTTCCCCCTTCACTTGCGGCGCGAGCAAGGGGATCGGGGCCGGGAGCGCACGCCTGGCCTAGGGCGGCGCCTGAGCCGCGGAGCGGGGGGCCAGCAGCCACTGCCCGAGTGCGCTCCGCGCGGAGGCCATTACTTCCAGCGGTGCCAAAAGTGTGCGCCTTCTTCGGAGGGCGGAGGTCAGGGGCCGTGCGCCGCCTCCCGGCGACGCGACCCTTATCAGGCCCTCCGGGGCCCGGGACCCCCGAAGCGCAGGATGCCCGAGCCGCGATCTGGGACCACCACCTAGCCCCTGGGCAGGCAAAGGCCGTCCATGGTGTCCTCGCTCACTGCTAGGGCCCGCCGCGGGCGGCGCCGGACCTCGCCCTTCCCCACCGCTCCCCTCCCCCTCCCGAGCCCGCCGCAGCTCCCGAGGTGACACGGCCCGGACCCTCCATTCTCTGCCCCAGTGTATTTAACTGGCACAACCTAATCGGCTGCTCCCTCTCGAGGACAAACCCTTCCCTCGGACGGACGGGCCCAGCAGCCAACCACCGGCCAGAATTGGCGTGCGTCCCGCTCCCTGTCGGCGGGGGCCTCGGTGGGCGGGGCTCGGGCAGCTAGCAAGTTGAGTGGAGCCACGGCTGACGTGAGTCAACAAAGGTCACGTGAAGCGAGCGGGCCACGCTGATTGGCGGCGCCGGCCGGGTGGGGAGGGGGGGTCACGGCGGCGGCGTGGGGTTCGCTGTGTGACACAATTACAACAACTTTGTGCTGGTGCCGGGGAAGTTTGTGTCTCCAACGAATCCCCCCCGCGTCCCTCAACCCCGCACGCTCCGGCCATTCCCGCCATCTCCGCCCGTGGCTGCCCCTCGCCCGCTCCCGCGATGTGACCCTACAAGCCGAGCCGCCGCCGCTGCCGACTCGGGGGCTCTGCAGCCCCTGCCGCCGCCGCCTTCACCGCCGCCGCGTTGGGATTTTTCGTCGCTGCCGCCTGCGGCGGAGGAGGAGGCGGCGATAAAGTTGGTGTGCCGGTCCCGCGCGGAGATTGGGGGCGTCGTTGTGGGCCCCGGCCCGGGGGGAGGTGTCGGCGTCGGAGTTGTGAATTCGCTGCGTTTCCATGAAATCCTGCGGAGTGTCGCTGGCTACCGCCGCCGCTGCCGCCGCCGCCGCCGCCGCTTTCGGTGATGAGGAAAAGAAAATGGCGGCGGGAAAAGCGAGCGGCGAGAGTGAGGAGGCGTCCCCGAGCCTGACAGCCGAGGAGAGGGAGGCGCTCGGCGGACTGGACAGGTACAGGCTGCCGTCACCCCCCAGGTCGGCTCCGGACGGGTTGGCGCCGCTCTCCGGGAAGGCCGGAGCGCGGCTCGCCTCTGGCGGCGGCGGGGCGAGCACCTTGGCTTGGCGCTCTCGGTGCCGTAGCCGCCGCCGCCGGGGCCTCGGGCTCGGGCAGGGATGGGTCGGTCGGTGGTGCTGTCGGACCTTTAACGAGCCGCGTGTGTCTCTCTCCACAGCCGCCTCTTCGGTTTCGTGAGGTTTCATGAAGATGGCGCCAGGACGAAGGCCCTGCTGGGCAAGGTAAGGCAGCTGCGGGCCGGAGCGCGGACACGGTCTCCCTGGCCGGCGCCCCGCTCGCCCCGACCCCCGCGGCCCCGCGGCCCGGCCGGCGCTCATTGTGGCCGCGAACGAGGGCCGAGGGGCTTCCGGAAAACTATTTCCTGCTTCTGCTCCCCCCCTCCCCCCCCGCCCCCCACACACACCCCCGGATCCCTCTCTCGCTCCCTTGCGAAATCGCCCTCTCCTCTCGTAGCTGGAGGAACAGAAACGGTAGCGCTTTGGGGCCGAGCTCAACTGGGTCGACAAAACTGCCTGTTATTTTACGGCTTTGGGAGGGGCGACCGATGATCGCTCCGAGGTGCCTGTTTAGGGTCAAGGGCTTGTAAATGTGTGCAGATTTCCCCGCATTTCCGACTGACTTGCCTCCCGTGGTTTTTATTCTTTTCCTCCAGGAAGGCTGTTCGGGAAGTCTGCTGTTAGTTAACCCAACGTTTGGGGCTTTCTTGTGTCCCCGCTCCCAGAAGGGGGAAGTTGCACGTAGTTTAGGGCGGTGAGGAGTTTGCATGGGTCTGTTGACATGCATCTCGAGGGGTATGGTGTTTTACCTGAAGTTAGGTGACTTGTTTACTTTTTGGGTCTTTCGGCCATAGAAATCCTGCAGTTACTTGTGAATGTGTTTTCTTCTTGGAGCCTCGTTTCCTGCGTGTCTGGCAGGGGAGGCCGGGGGGGATTCGGGGTGCAGTTTCTGTTTATTTGTGTGGAAAGTTGTTGGCACTGTCATTTAGTTAAGTAATGGCTGCTCCTGTCGGCCCAAGATGGCGGGACAGGGTGGGAGGAGAAAGTGAAGGGGGGGGGGTTTGGGGGAGGGAGGAGAGGTAAACATGGAAATAAATAGTAGCGATGAATAGGCCTCTCCTTCGGATTGTGTAGCTCGGTGGTGTTTAATAAAAATTATCCAAGATTATTTGCATCTAGAATTCTTGTACCTTTCTCAAGCTTGGAAGCAGCATTCATAAGCCTGGTAAATGCTTATCAACCTGTAGCACATTTAGTTACCCATCCGTAAGCTATTGAACAAAAGGCACTGGAGTCTCGATCTGTCTGCATCAGTTTGTGTCTCTTGATCAAAATCTGATCGAAATGATATTTGTATGCTTGCTTCTTAATTGGGACCGTGAAACTTGGAGTGTGCTGGGATGGGTGTTGCATCCATTAGGCATTTGCTTTTCTAGCTGAAATCAGTGGCTTTGCATTTGACACCTAGCTTTATTGTTGCAATTGAGAAGGAAGTTTGAAATGACTAAAGCCTTGCATTTTATTCTTAAGTTGATTAAAAAAAATTGAGTTGTCCCTAGTTTTTGTCTGTAGTTTGGTTTAGGAGAGTCACTAATACCTTTTATCTGTAATTACACATATGTTTTTGTTTCAAAATAACTTAAGTGTAAGGGGTTTTGAATACAAATAATGACCAGAAAGCTAAACTGAAATAATCCTTTTCAGTAAGCCCAGTCCCTTTGACCCATAGAGAAAAGTTGAATTAAACTTTGACTATGTAAGTATTAATTGGCTTCATTAAAATTATTGCTGGAAAAATGAATAGCGACTAGCTCTGAAATGATTTAAGCATAAATGACCTAAGCCTTGAAAATTTTTTTCAACCTGAGTACTTAAAATATTTTCTTTAAAAATACTTCACTACTGTCAAAGTTGTCATTCCAAAAGATTAAGCAAAATATTTAAATTTAAGGAGCATTATTTTATTTTGGAGTGATTATTGCCGATCTAATAGGAGGTTGGTAAAATTGTTTGCAAAGATAATACATTTGGAAAAGTTTGGCCAAGGCTACGGCTTTTGGTTATGGTAATGAAGAAATAAATGGAATCTGATGCTTTACGTGGATAATGTGTAAAATGCTAGTTGATTTCATGTCTCAGAATGCTTGTATTTAGATGGATTCACAGTGGATTGTGCTTAACATTGTATTTCAGATTGTAATATTGAACCCTGCAGTTATTATGCACTACTGAGTTTAAATTGTAAAAGATCTGAACATTTTCATGTATCTTTTTGTGCAAGTGCAATACTTTCTTGATGTTTGAATACAGCAGCATCTTATACATGAGAAACTTGCGAAGATTCATTATGTTTTGTGGAAGAATGAAGCCTTCATAAAATACTGGGTAATTTGGTTACTAAATGTTTTGTGGAACTAAGGAAACAAGGTTCTTCATTACTTCAGACCCCATGCTTGTGAGGTCCTACCTATTTAGGTCAAGGCTTCTTAGCCTTAACATTAAAATAAAACATTCTAGAGAATGTGCTTGCAACCGCATGCAATTCATGGTTGCGTCCTTGTGAGCTCGAACATACCAGTGAAATGTGTAATGTAAAGCTTGATATTATATAACCTCGCACCATGTGTTTGAATTGGATTCTGAATAGAATGAAGGAGCTGGAGTCCTGCTATAGGAAGTATTGAATTATTTAGTGTCATCCATCTTTTGCACAGCCGTGGTAAACAGTATGTTTTTTGTGGAATGTTGAGCTGTGTTAGTTTCAGAATTCTTATTGTCTGAAAGTCTTAAAAATAAGAGTTGGCTTTTCTTTGTTGGGGTAGGTTCCGGCTACTTACCTAAGAGCAGATACTGGAATTAAATAACTCCCAGGATTCTCTTTTTAGCGATGACTTTTCTCATTACCACCCCCCCACCCCGACCCCCCAACAAATTTAGTCTGCACCTCGTATAACTTTTTTTTTTGACAGAAATTTAGCTATTACTACTTGCTTTCAAAAATTCTTATTCCTATATATTATTGGATCTTCTTTCAAGTTTTTAAAGTTAAATTAGTAGGTTTTAAAAAAGGTTAACTCTTGACTTAAAAGATTTGGAAAGTTTAAAACATTTAATAATAACTGTCTCTTACTTGCCCCTAAACTCGTATGTACCTTTTCTAGGTGAGAATACTTTGTCTAAACTGCTGATTTCTCTTAGTCTCTGAATGCATCTGTGAGATTAATTTATATTGGAGTCACTGAAAGAATTTTTGTTTGAATGATTGCCGTTTGATATACAGTGCTTGGGGTTTTGGATGAAAAAGAAATTAGTAATACAGTATATTATTTTGCAGTAATACCTTTAAAATATTTTTAAAAGATTGTAAACAGCAAGTGGTTGCTTAATCAGAGTTCTTGAAATATAGCTGATCTTGATTACTTTTCTCTTTAAACTAATGCTGACCATCTTTTGGTAACATAATTCAAGATTCTTATTTTTTTAATTATAGTGGAGTTACTGAAAAGTAATAAAGAAGTGAAACATTTTAACAGAAATTAACTGGTGACACTTTTGGTACATTTTTGAAAGTCTTTTGGATTAATCTTGTTTTCAGTTAATAAGGATTTGAGTTAAAAAATAATATATAGTAATACATAGCATGAATATAGTAATACTATATGTATTTATAGTAGTTATATAATGCTAAAGGGTTGGGGAATCTTTTGTCAGGGAACTATTGCTAAAATACATAGTTGTTCACTTTGAAGTATCTATGTCATTTTTATGTTTGTATTAAATTATCTTATTGGGATTTATTTTTCTTTTGTAATTCTTTTAATCAATAGAAAGATTATGTAGAATACCTAGAAGTAGTTATGGATTGTTTACCATATTAAAATGTATGTGTCTAAAAAAAATAAAATGTATGTGCTTTTTTTCCTAGGAGATAATTAGTATGAAAATAGTTGGAATTTAAAATTTTGGGGGCAGTGGAAGTAGTTTAAGGTCCATTAAAGCATGTATTTTCCTAAATTTGGTTCACTTGCATGTAGATGGTAAGGAAAAATTATTAGGTTAGTTGTAGAGGTGGCTTTTTTATACTATAATATTTGGATGTTGATGTTTAAAATTATGCTATATTATGTGTGTGTTTTGTTTGCTGGCACTTAAAGGAATATATTCATTTCCAGTGCTAAAGGAGATTAGTGTTTGGGTTACAAAAGTAACCACAGAATAATGTCATACTTTTTTGTTTGAAAATTAGGTCTTTAATATGATGCATCTTAAAAAGTATTTTCTAGTTTGGAAAGTTGTCTTGTAAACAATTATAGTCATTATTAATTACCGGGACAAAGTCTCATGCAGTTACTATACATTTCCTAAGATTTTGATACATTCCTGGTAATAAAGCTATAGTAAGAGATTATAGAAAATGCTTGCTTATCTGGCCACACATTAGAATTGCAGGAATATATAAACATGTGCTTTTTAAGTTCTGAACCGCCCCTCCCCCCCGCCCCGCCCCAATAGCTCTTTCCACAGACTCGGTTACAAATTGAAATGACTAGGGGACATTTGGCTGCCACTTCTATGTATTTCAGGTTGTTAAGAAAAACTGCGTGAGAGATGAGTTGCTGTGATGTAGATGGTAAAGTGGAATGGTGGGCCATGCACTTTGAACCAAGGTCAAGGTTCAGTGCTTGGCTAGCTACAGAGTAAAAATACCTTTTTCTGACTTGATTATGTAACATTTAGTTTTTATTTATGTAATACCAGTATTATTTTGCAGATTTGAAAAGGTTTTTTTTGGTTAAGTTTATTTTGCTTTGAAACTCATTTTGATGCTTTGAGCTCTTTGAAATTGATGTTAGTGACTGCATTATTAATATTTTTAAAATGTATCCAGAGAACTAATTTATGTTACAAAAACACCACTAGATTGTCTAAGAATTGAAATGGTGGTTAGGTTATTTAAGATCCACATGTATTTGTAGACTAGTTAATTAATGGAGTTTATTTAATGAATATATAGCTGACAGTCTTACGTACTCATACTGAAGCTTCACATATAATTGTATCAGTTTTCTATACTGGTTTGTAATTTGTCGATAGTAAATTAGAGCAACAAATATTTGAGTACACTGAATGCAAGTCTTCTATGCAGGGAATATGAAGATAACATAGATATCCCTTGTCTGCATTGAAAACTTACAGTTCCCTAAAAGGGTGAGATACAAGTATAAGGATGACTATCACAAAAACATCAGTGGCAGAAGAAAAGTGTGAAGTATCCTGAAAGCTTATGATAAAGGTCAGTTTAACAATTTACAAGTTAGAATGGCTCTTTCTTTTTTTGCCACCCATAAAAAACATTGATTAGCCAGCACGCACAAAAGCAGTCACAGGAAAGTTGGTGAAGCTTGAAGACGGAAGTCCCAGCTCTTTGTCCTTGTAGGTAGTCTATCAAGGACCTTGCTGGAAAGGTGCTTTGGAGGCACATGTAGCTGTATGTTAGCAGCAGTAGGCATTAGCCCCAGAATCACCTGATCAGTGGTGGAACACAGGGCTGAATGGGACTCTTGAGAGTATGTGTGCACTCTGGAGAGTATTGGGATCCTGGATTTGCTGATTCTTAGACCCTGTTCATGCAGAGGCCTTTACAGTATTTCTAGCCAAGCCACGTTAACTTGGACATCGTTTATTTCACTGATGAAAACTTACTTCTGACATTCCTTATGCTACCTAATACATTCTCCTGACTGAAGTAAAGGCAGGAGAACCATTACCTCCGTAGAGTGCTGTCATGGCTCCTGTCTTCCTCATGTCTCTCATTTTTAGATTTAACTATTCTGGACTGTGTATTCCTGATTTGGGAATTTCAAATGTTAACTAACAGCCCCTGGATTTTTGATTATTGGAATTAACTTCAAAAGTTAACTGATAGTTGCTAGGTTAAAATTAATGAAAGCACATGAGACTCACTGTATCCTGATCTGTATTTCATTTAATTTTTTTCTTAAAACATTTAATGAGAATTTATATAACATTCTGTGTCAGACATTTAAAACTCAATTATTTCATTCAGTTTTTGTAATATGAGTTAAATGCGGGGGGGGATTCACATTTGTGAGATAATTGCACAGTGGCTTCTGGGCTAGCTTAATTTACAGATAGCCTTTTCCATTTATCTAGGCATATGTTTCAACAAATTATGCACTTTGAACACCAGACCCCAGAAGAGAAAGAAGGACCCGGCTCTTAGCTCCTCATGCTGGGGACACTTGTGATCTGCACCTCCTTTCCCTAGATGGGTAGTGCTGGAGGTGGGCAAGATGTTGATGGCTCCTGCAAAAACACTATTTGCTTTCTTGGATCCCCATTTTCAGTTAGTTTACTCTTGGGGCAGTTGTAAATTGAGTTTCAAAGTTCTATCCTAGATTGGGCCTCAGTAGAAGGTCTCTTGTTAATAGGGTGGGGCTTATTTCTTGATTGTGTTTCTTGGAGATGGTGTTTCTTGATTTCTTTATCAGCAAGGAATCTTTTAATTTTGTTTAGGAGCACATGATTTAAAATCAGATTTTAGCTTTTAGCATATGTTCAAAGGTTTATCTGCTGTGTGTTCTGTCCCTCTCTGATCTCATTTTGTAGTAATATTTACCTTTGTTATGAGTTCCTAACTTGAGATCCTTGAATTGAGTGTTCATGGGTCAGTTTAGGAAATTCTCTGACAAAGTTTTGGAAGGATACTCAAGAAGTATTTGAATAATGATCATCTTGGAGTACAAAGCGGCTCTAGGGTGAGGAGGAGGGGAGATTTTATTATTATTTTTTTATTTTTTAAATTTTAATTTATTTAATTTATTTATTTTGGCTGCTTTGGGTCTTCCTTGCTGCACGTGGGCTTTCTCTAGTTGGGATGAGCGGGGGCTGCTCTTCGTTGTGGTGCGCTGGCTTCTCATTGCGATGGCCTCTCTTGTTGCGTAGCACGGGCTCTAGGCGTGCGGGCTTCAGTAGTTGTGGCACGCAGGCCCAGTAGTTGTGGCTCGCGGGCTCTAGAGCGCAGGCTCAGCAGTTGTGGCGCATGGGCCCAGTTGCTCTGCGGCACGTGAGATCTTCCCGGACTAGGGCTCAAACCCGTGTCCCCTGCATTGGCAGGCGGATTCTTAACCACTGCGCCACCACGGAAGCCCCAGGAGGGGAGATTTTAAACAGATTTCTGTACCACTGTGGGCTTTTTTTGTTGTTGCTATTTTAACCATAGACATGCATCACCTTAAAAATAATAAAATAAGCACACTGATAGTGAGTATGCCAGAATTATATTTTGGTTGATTAAAGATGGATTTTATACTACGGTGTGTAGTTAGAGATGCCTGTGAACACCTTGTTGTCAAGTTGGGATACTTCTCGTCTTGATGGTCCTTCAGTGGGGATAGGGGTAAATGAAGTAGAGGTGTGTACCCTATTTGGTCCTATTTCTTTCTTTTTTTTCTTTTTGCTGCCCTCACCCTGGTCCTATTTCTTTGCATTTTATTTACATGGCTTTGTTATAGTAGCTGTACTCATTCTTCATTTTGGTCTTTAGCATCTGTTTCATTGATGACTTTATTTTTGGGCCTGAGTTGGCCCGGGCTTACATTTGGGACCTAATTAAAAACTGTAACCTGGAAGGGTGGGAGTAATCTCTTATTTAGACAGTTTTAGGTTTCTCAGCCAAGTTATGGCCGTTTGCCACTTTCTTGTATAAGGTTTTGTGTATTTTTCTCTTACCTATTTCTTCCTTTTATTATATCTTTTCTGTATTTCTCTACGTTGCTAAGACTGACATCATTCTGTTGTGAATGTGTTCCTGTATTCTTTTTGTGGTTGTGTCTGTGGTAGTATTTTGTCTGTGTTAGAGTAAATAAAAGATGCTACTGCTAAGTTTATTCTCAGGAAGAAGGTTGGGCTTTGTTATAGTCAGGAGTATTATATGAGGTCATCTAATTTATTTTAATTTAGAACAATGGAAGAAACCTTTTTAGATAAAGGATTGTTTTTAAACTAGATCTATTACATTATGTTCGTTAGATCTTTCTCTTTTTTAAAAAACAGTGTATTAGGGAAAATTTCCAACATTTTCAAAAGCAGAGAAAATCAACCAACCAACCCTCACCAGTCATTACCCAGCTTCAACAATTTTCAACTCGTAACCAGTCTTGTTTCATCTGTATTTTGCGTCTCACTACCATTATTGTGAAGGAAATCTCAGATATCAATCACATCATTTAATCCGTAGATATTTCAGTTTGTCTCTGAAACATAGCCACAGTGCCTTTATTACACATAAAATAAGTTCTTAATATCAAATATCCATGGGCCTTGATTTTTTTTTGCCATTTGGAAGCTAAGAATTAGTTGCTTGGGAAATGAGTAGAAAACATATTTAGCTGAATATATGTGAGTTAGTTTGTATTTTAATATTGTGGTAGAATTCTGTAATAGAATATTACATAATATGTGACAGAATTTTTCCTAAGAACTTTATGAATCTTAGTTGCTTGAGTCTGTTTGGATAGTTTATATATTTAGGGAAAATTTATTTATTTAAAAAATTATTTTATTTATTTTTGGCTGCGTTGGGTCTTCGTTGCTGTGCGCGGGCTTTCTCTAGTTGTGGAGAGCGGGGGCTACTCTTCATTGCGGTGCGTGGGCTTCTGATTGCGGTGGCTTCTCTTGTTGCGGAGCAAGGGCTCTAGAGTGCAGGCTCAGTAGTTGTGGCGCACGGGCTTAGTTGCTCCACGACATGTGGGATCTTCCCGGACCAGGGCTCGAATGTGCCCCCTGCATTGGCAGGCAGATTCTTAACCACTGCGCCACCAGAGAAGCCCGGAAAATTTGTTTTTAAGATACAGTAGTTAAATGTTTTAGGTTTTTGAATTTCAGGTGTCAGAATGAGAAGTAGAAAAGCTTTTACTTTGCTTGATTGATTTGTGAGACGTTTGCTGAACTGCTGTGAGTGAGGGACTGTGCCAAGTCCTGGGGCAACAAGTAATACTTGGCCTTTGCCCCTGCAGTCTGTGGAGAGAGACGGACAGACGAAGTGACCATATGATATAGTAAGTACCATAATAAAGGTATATGCAAAGTGCTATGAGCTCTCAAATGATGGAGCAATTAAAACATTTAAAACTTTTGATTAGGGGTAATTTAAGCTATCCACACAAATTCCCAACGTTTTGGAGCAGTTAGTTTAGGCTGGAGAAGTGGGTAAGAGAAACTGCACAAAAATGTAATGACATTTTGGCCGTGGTTATCAAACACGAATAGAAAGAAGTTGAGCAAGAGGAAAAAGAAGGTAGAGTTGGAGGTATGAAATTAAATGGTGTTTGAGGAATTGTGAATAATTTAGTGTGGACAGAGAGAGGGTAGGGTGTCTTAGTGGGATTGGGAGGAGGTAATTGAGCATGTGAAGGCCCCCATCACTGTAGGCCATAGGAGGTTTTGGGGAGTTATTGAACTCAACTCTCTAATCAGGGGAAGTGACATGACCAGAAGTAGATTTTCTGGGAATATTATTGGCTACAGTGAGGGATAAAGTGGAGGGGAAAGGAACCTAGTTGTGAAGTACTGATGGATAGATAGCACCGCATGGATTTTAGAGTAGAATTCTGCTTCTGCCACTTATTGGATATATGATCTTTGGGCAAATTATTTCATCTTTCAGAGGCTCAGTTTTCTCATCTGTAAAATGGAAGTGGTAATAGATTTCTGGCAGGCTATTGCATTTTGTGTTAGGAAAGGAAGATGTGTAAAGTGCCTGGCATTGGGCCTGGTGTGGAAGGTGCTCAGTACAAGATATATGTTATCATCTTGGAAAAGACAATTTTTAAAGTGAGGCTGTAGTTGAGGAATGAGGGGGGAGATAGAGGCAGATTTGAGATCTCTTGAAAACATCCTTCCCTGACTTTCCTAACATCTGACTACTTTGGCTTTCTTTCTGCATCTCTGACCACATCTCAGTCTCCTTTGCAAGGAGATTCTGTTCTAGATCTTTTTTACTCTGTCTGCTCCCAAGTTGTATGTATACTTGACTGACACTTGATTACTTCACCTGGGTATCTTGAAGGCATCTTAAACTGAACATATGCAAGCTGAATTTATGATTGTCTTTGATGTTCCTTGTCTTAGTAAATAGCGCTTACCACTACCCTTGCCAGAAACCTTAGAGTCATTTTTAACTCCTCTTTTTCTTAACTTATCACATCCTAACAGTCACCGTATCTTGACGTTTCTACATCTTAAATTTCAAATCTGTTTGTTTTTCTCCATCCTCACTGCCACCATTCTAATTGCAGCCATGATCCTATCTTTCTTTTGAAATACCTTCATGCAGCTTTTTTGAATACACAGTGAATACTTGTGCAGAATACTTGTGCAGAGTACAAAATTGAAAAGTTACACAAAGGATGTTGCAGTAAAAAGAAAATCTCTCTTCCACACCATCTCCCAGTTATTTAGTTCCTATTCTCAGGCAGCCATTGATAACAGATTTGTTGGGTAACTTCATATTTCAACACCTGTATATTCTGTTGTATTTTTTCCCCACACAAATGAGATACTGTATACAAGTTGTTAAAATGCTTTGTTAATTTTGCTGCTTGCCATATGAAAATATTACTTGTTTTTATATCAAATTTTCTTGGGTTTGAGAGTTCTTTCATTCAAGCAGTGAGATGTTGGTGAGGTGATCGGTTTGGGTGATGAAGTTATTTTGATTTTGAGGTTCTGTTACTCCTTTTATATAGGGTATAAAAGGTAGAAATTCTTCAACATGCAAAAGTTTAATTGAAAGTATGTTCTCATGTGTTTTACTAAGATAGCAGTTGCTTAATTTTATATGCCGTGAACTGTCAGTTGGAATAAGTGGCAAAATTTGCCTTCACATTTTGGTTTTATTGGTGTGACTGATTATCAGTCTCCGTGAATACTAATTTAATTTACTTCCCTGAATGTTTAAAGAAGTAGCCATAGTTTATACTACTTAATATCTTATATCTATTGATTATAAGGGTGCTGGGGGAAGAGAATGTGGACTGATCCCTAGAGAACTTATTGCTCTAACTGGAAAAATAGGTGTAAGCACATACTCCCTTAACATAGTTAATAGGCTTTAGAATTGTTCCTCAGCCTGGGTGCTCAAAATGCTGGCTTGATTGGGAGGCTGTGTGATATACTGGGAAGAACAGTGGATCAGAAAACTGAAGACTGGTGTTTGAGTCTGCTGCCTACTTTGTGAAGTTGCTTAATTCTTTTTTTTTTTTTTTTTTTTTTTTTGCGATACGATACGCGGGCCTCCCACTGTTGTGGCCTCTCCCGTTGTGGAGCACAGGCTCCGGATGCGCAGGCTCAGCGGCCATGGCTCACGGGCCCAGCCGCTCCGCGGCATCTGGGATCTTCCCGGACCGGGGCACAAACCCGTGTCCCCTGCATCGGCAGGCGGACTCCCAACCACTGCGCCACCAGGGAAGCCCGCTTAATTCTTATGGTCCCCAGTTTCACCGTCTGTTAAGATGAGCGGCTAGGGATTAAGAATTTCCAAAGTGACTATTTAGCATCAGAATTCTAGGTGGTGGTTCATTTGAATTTTTAGGATTGACTCATTTCCTAAAGATTTTGACCCAGAAGGAGGGCACAGTTCTGGATTGTAATTTTCTTTGATTTCAGCCTCAAGGCTTCAAGGCCAGAAACTAATGCAGGCACATAATGGAACTGAGAGTTGTATGTTTTTGTTAGTCTCACATGATAAATTATTCAGTTAGTCTTTGATTTGAAAGTTGGCCTTATTTATTAATGGTTAGTGTTTTGACTTCTCCAAATTATTTATTTCTTATAGTTGGGGTAGTTATTTCTTAGGTCAGATCTGATGTTTCTAATTCTAGAAGATGGGTATAATCACTGTGTATTTACCTGTTTCCTAGGAACTCATGACAGGGCTAAATGAATTCTCAGATATGAATTGATAAGAAATGTCATATTAGATACGTACTGTTAGGTACTGGGCATTTGTGTGTTACAAGGATGAGTAAGGCCCCTCAGTTTCCCTAAAAGTAGCAAGAATTGGCATTGAGGCATTTTCTGATCTATTGAATGTAAACTTTTATTGTTGAATTTTGCTCTGTGTGTGTATATGTGTATGAGTATATTATGATTATATTTTTATTGTAAGGCTGTCAGTTAAAAAGATAGACTTGGAGTTTGTAAGTTAGATTCAGGGTATAACTCTTAAGGGGAAATGTTTTTTGTAACACTTTTTCAAAGTATTTATCTATAAATGGATAGATAAATGAAGTGGGTCTTCTGTCATTCTTCTGTCATTGAAGATGTTCAAGTTTGCTGATTGACACTACTTGGCCAGGATGTTGTAGACAGCATTCAGATATCAAAGGATAATATTTACTGTTAAGTTATCTGTAAAGATTATCCAACCGTTTAATAGTCATGATTCTGTGAGAAGAGGTAGCTGGGTCCTGAAAATCTGAAGGAAAAATGGAGTCCTTACTAATCTGATGTATGTTTTTTGGCTCTTGCTTTGTTTTTTTGGACTTCGTTGTCCTTACAGAAGTGGTCAAACAGGTGACAGGTTGGCTATCATGAATACATTTCTGTAAATGGAAATTTTTTTCTATTGCCTTTTTAAAAATTGACTTTATTTTGAAATAATTGTAGATTCACCTTGCAGTTGTAAGTAACAACAGATCTAGTACAATATCACGACCAGGATATTGACATTGATACAGTCAAGGTACAGACAGACCTGTTCATCACCACAAGTATCCATCATGTTGTCCTTCATAGCCATATTCACCCCCCCCCCCCCCAGTTCCTAACCCCTGGCGAGCACTGATCTGTTCTCCGTTTCTATAGTTTTGTCATTTGAATAATGTTATATAAATAAGATCAACAGTATGTATCCTTTTGGGATTACCATTTTTCACTCAGCAGAACTCCCTGGAGATTAATCCAAGTTGTTGTATGTGTAGTTTGTTCCTTTTTATTGCTGAGTATTATTGCATGTTATTGATGTACCACAGTTTCTTTAACCATTTACCCATTGAAGGATGTCTTGAGTTACTTTTAGTCTTTGGCTATTGCAAATAAAGCTGCTATGAACATTCATGTACAGGTGTTTTTGTGAACATAAGTTTTCTCTGGGATAAATGCCCAAGAGTACACTTGCTGATAGTTGCTTGTTTAGTCTTATAAAAAAATGCCAAAGTATTTTCCAGAGCAGCTCTACCATTTTACATTCCCATCAGCAGTTCCCACCAGTGTTCTAGCTTTGTTGCACCTTTGCCAGCCTTTGGTGTTATTACTGTTTTTTATTTTCCACATTCTGATAGGTGTGTATTGATAGCTCATTGTGGTTTTATTTTGCATTTCCCTAAAGGCTAGTGATGTTAAATATCTTTCATGTCCTTATTTGTCATCTGAAGAGCCTCTTGGGTGAAATGTCTACTCATGTCTTTTGGATTATTGATTTGAGACCTTTCTTTTTCTCTGATGTACAAATTTAGTGCTATAAATTTTTATTTCAATACTACTTTAGTTGTGTACCACATCTTCTTATATGTTGTATTTTCATTCAGTTTTATGTCTTTTTAAGTTTCCTCTTCAGGTTTCCTCTTTGATCCGTGGAGTATTTAGTAGTGTGTTACTCAGTTTCTAAATACGTATTTGGAGATTTGGCGATTTTCCTGTTTTCACTGTCACTGATTTTTAGCTTGATTCCTTTATGATTAGGGAATTTACTCTAATTTTCATTCTCTTAGTTGACATCTGTTTTATGACCCAGGATATGGTCTATCTTGATAACTGTTCCATGGGTGCTTGAAATGAATGTGTATTCTGTTGTTGGATGGAGTTTTAATATACATGAGAGTTAGATCTTATTGGTTGATTGTATTGTCCAGTTCTTCTATATCCTTGCTGATTTTCTGTCAGGTAGTTCTGTCAATTGCTGAGAGTGTGGCGTTGCCAAGTTTCCAACTATAATTGTGGATTTGTCTGTTTTCCTTTTATCAGTTTTTGCTTCTTGTACCTTGAGGTTCTGTCATTTGTTGTGTACATATTCAGGATTGTCATGTCTTTTGGTGGGCTGTTCCCTTTATCATTATGTACTATCTCTTTTGGTCTTGCTAAAATTATTAGTAACTTTACTTGCTCTGAGGTCTACTTTATCAATAGTAATATTGCTATGCTTCCTTTTCAAAAAAATTAATATTTACATGGTTTTTTATACTTTCACTTTACCTATTGTATTTAAAGTGATTTTTTTTTTTTTTGTGGACAGCGTATTGCTAGATCATTTAAAAAAATCTACTCTTGCCTGTCTCTTTTAACTGGTGTATTTAGACTATTTACACTTAAGGTAATTATTGATATGTTAGAGCTTAAGTGTGCTGTTTTATTATTATTATTTTTTGTTTGTTTCCTCTTCCTCATTTCTCTGTTTCTTGTTTCTTACCTCCCTATGGGTTATCTGGATATATTTTTTGGATTCCATCTTGATTTGTAGTGTTTTTAAGTGTGTCTCTTTGTACAGATTTCTTAGTGGTGGCTCTGGGGATTGGAATATTCATATGTAATTTATCACCATCGTCTGGTATGGATGTTTTACTACTTGGAGTGAAGTGCAGACCTTTACTTTCATTTAGGTCTTTTTGCCCTCTCTCTCTCTCTTTTTTAAAAAAATAAATTTATTTATTTTTGGCTGTGTTGGGTGTTTGTTGTGCGTGAGTTTGCTCTAGCTGCGGAGAGCAGGGGCTACTCTTCGTTGCTGTGTGCTGACTTCTCATTGCTGTGGCTTCTCTTGTTGCGGAGCACGGGCTCTAGGTGCGCGGGCTTCAGGAGTTGCAGCACGTGGGCTCAGTAGTTGTGGCTCGCAGGCTCTAGAGTGCAGGCTCTGTAGTTGTGGTGTATGGGCTTAGTTGCTCTGTGGCATGTGGGATCTTCCTGGACCAGGGATCGAACCCTAGTCCCCTGCATTGGCAGGTGGATTCTTAACTACTGCACCACCAGGGAAGTCTTGCCCTCTCTCTTTTGAAATGTAATTTTCTAAAGTGTTTTCTTTCTGTAACATGGAACATCACACCAGATGGTATGATATATTTTGCTTCAACCAGCAAATATGATTTAATGAAACTCATGCATTGTATAATAGTCTTATTATACTTACAATTTTACCTATTCCAATGTTCTTTTTTCTTTCTGAAGTCCCAGCCTTCTGCTTTCATTTCCTTTCTATTTAGAGAACTTTTTAAGTCATCCTTTCAGGGTAACTTTGGTAGCAACAAATTCTCTTAGTTTTTCTGAGATTGTCTTTATTTCCCTTCATTCCTGAAGGATATTTTTGCCATATATAGAATTCACAAGGTACAGTTCTTTTTTTTCAGCATGGGAAAAATGTGCTATTTCCTTCTGTTGTCTATAGTTTCAGATCAGAAATTTTCTGTCATTAGAATCTGTGTTCCCCTGTAAGTAATTCATCATTTTTCTCTGGCTGCTCGCAAGAATTTTTCTTTGTCTTTAGTTTTCCGATGTTAAGTTATGATGTATCTTGGTGTGGATATCTTTAGTTTTATTTTGGGGTTCTTCCAGTTTTTACTTTCTGTGGTTAATGTGTTTCACCAAAGTTTGGAAGCTTTTAGCCATTATATCTTAGAATACTTTTTCAGTCCCACCTTCTCTTCCTCTGGGACTCTGGTAAGAATCTTAGCTCTTTTGTTTTTGGCTTATAGGACCCTGAGGCTGTTTTTGCTACCCCCCCCCCCCCAGTCTATTTTCTCATTTAGGTTGGCTAAATTCTATTGATCTGTTCACTGTCTCTGTTGTCTGTCACTTCCATTCTACTGTTTAGTCCATCCAGAGAATTTTTATTTTGGTTGTATTTTTTAGTTTTATAATTTCCACTTGGTTCTTCTAAAATAACTTTCTTGAGACTTTCCATTTTCTAATTTGTTTCAAGAGCAGTTGTAATAGCTTGCTAAAGCATTTATGTTGACTACTTTAAAATCTTTGTCAGATAATTCATCAAAACCCTGGTTCATCTCAGTGTTGCATCTGTTGATAGTTTTCTCTCTTTATACTTTCTTGGCTTTTGGTATGGTGAGTGATTTTCAGTTGTACCCTGGACATTTTGGTTATCATGTTATGAGAACTCAGGATCCTGTTCCTTTTTTTGTAGTAGGTGATCTTGTTGAGGTGTAGTGCCAGGACTGGGTGGCTGTGTATGTTCAGCTTCTGACTGTGAGCCCTACTCACAACCACCCTGGTAAAAGTAGAGCACTGAATCATACTATCTTGGTGCAGACTGATGGGATGCAAGTTCAGCTCTCCCCTTGTCCTCACTGATAATCTTCCTGGCAAAAGTTGGACACCAGTTTACACCACTTGGTTTCCTCTGAGTGGGGTTGTAAAATCAGCTTCCTGATGGGTCACGCTTCTCAGCAAGAGAGAAGTGGAGGGCTAACTCACACCACTCTGATGCTGCAGGATGGAGCAGAAGCTCCCCACTTTCTACCACTTCCCCTGAGTTGAAGCCAAGTGGTGGGTGGTGGAAGCTCAGTTCTCTCTGGGCACAACTGGCACCCAGAGAATGGGTGAAGCGGATTGTCAGCTGCTTCATCTTGCTTGGCTTCTTTATTCAGTCTCACTGCTGGGTGGGTGTGGAGGTTCAGCTCTCCACTGGTCCCTACTGACACCAGGGATGGGGGGAAAGTGGACTGTTAACTGGCTCCAACTCACACCGCTTTGTTCAGTATTGTTGATGCCAGGTAGGGTGCTGGTTCAGCTCCTGTCTGGTTCCTGCGGATACCAGACCCCTGTGTGTGTGTGTTCGTTCAAATGCAGTGGTGATTAATCCTGCCTCACACAGCTTTGTTAAGTCTCCTTGCTGGGTGGCCCAGCTTGCCCTTGACCCTGCTGACACTACCTTAAATGGGTGAATCTGAGCACCCCTTGCTTCCACTGGGTGTGGGGTGTAAAGAAAGGTAAGCTCCTTCTTCAGTTTTGCCATAACCCAGCACAGGGGTATTGGAACGCCACCCTGGTTCTGCAGGGCCTGGAAGATCTGCTTTCTACTCAGCCTCATCCATACCACCCTGGCAGGGAAACTGGAGCACCCCCGCGTAGGGGATAGAAGATCAACTGCCTATTTTGTCCTGCCAACACTACCCTGGTACGGGACTCGGATTGACACCACCTGCTCCCCCACTCTGGCTGAGAGGAAGAGGGTATGGAAGATTAGCTGCATGCTTGACCTCGCTGAAACTGGAGGGTTTGCATGGAGGGTTTTCCATTGGTGTTTGGCTGGAGTATGGTGGGTATTGCTCAAAAGGTTTCTGTTGGTAAGCTACTTTTTTCCCCCGTCCTTTGGCTAGGAGGAAAAGGCTTTTCTTGGGGCTTTTTTGCCTGTGACTTTGGTGGTACTGGACTGGGGGTTTCTGAAGCAGCACCCTGTCCTGGAAATATGGAAGGTAATAAGAAAACCCAGGGAACTCATTGCCTTGTCATTCCTCAAGTTCTGATGTCTCTAGGAATTCCGCTGCCTTTTTCCCCATCTTTCAGATACTTCCTATGCTTAATTGTTCGTTTACATCCAGGGTTTTTTAGTTATAAGAGGGAGTACCTGAGAGAAATGAAGCTACTCCATTTTGGTGGAGTTGGAAGTCTTCAATTGACTTTTATAGTAATTCAGTTTGGATTGTGAAAATTTTTACGTAAAGATATTCTGTCACATGAAGTTAGGTCTGAAAAAAATCAAATTTATAGGGAAATCTTAACTTTTGACAGTATCAATCAGTGATCATAACATATCTCCATTACAAAGCTGTTTCCTTGTATCAGGGCTTGACCTATAGCTGTATTATTTTGGGGACGAGATTTAAATAACTACAGTGCTTACTTTTTTTTTTAATATAAACTTATTTATTTATTTATTTTTGGCTGTGTTGGGTCTTCGTTTTTGTGCGAGGGCTTTCTCTAGTTGTGGCAAGCGGGGGCCACTCTTCATCGCGGTGCGCGGGCCTCTCACTGTCGCGGCCTCTCTTGTTGAGGAGCACAGGCTCCAGACACGCAGGCTCAGTAGTTGTGGCTCACGGGCCCAGTTGCTCTGCGGCATGTGGGATCTTCCCGGACCAGGGCTCGAACCCGTGTCTCCTGCATTAGCAGGCAGATTCTCAACCACTGCGCCACCAGGGAAGCCCTACGGTGCTTACTTTTGACATCAAATGCTTTCTGTTATATTCTTTAAGGGACGCATATATTCACATGTATGGAGAGAAACTGAAAGATAAGCTGGTTTATAGCAGAATGTCACTGTTTTGGTTTGCCATCAAATAGCAGTAACTCTTTAGATCCCCATGACAAATATACCAGTATAAACAGAACATTCTACTTCTTTTGCCATATTAACGCCAGCAAAATAACAAAATCCCTTTCCCAAATTTGAAAACGCTTAAAATAGACAGCATGATTCAGAAGTTTTTAGGAGAAGAGAGGTGGTATAGAGATCTTTACCTGTTCAAATGAATAGGCAAGTGAAAACTTAGGAGGTAGGAGGCCATCAGCCCATCTGAGGCAGAGGATAACTGTAATTTCAGCAGTGTCCATGTTACAGAATTCTACAATTTTAAAATGATGGGCTTTTCATAAGTTATTCCACCTCTAAAATTCTGTGATTTTTGTCCTTTTTGTTGTTCTTTCCAACTTGCTTTAGTGCAATTTGTATAGAAACTGAAATTTGATTTTTTTATTTTTAAAGGAAAAATCTCCTGGAAAAAAGAAAAAGCCCTTTAACATGAGTTTCTCTTTTTTTTTTTTTTTTTTTTTTTGCGGTACGCGGGCCTCTCACTGTTGTGGCCTCTCCCGTTGCGGAGCACAGGCTCCGGACGCGCAGGCTCAGTGGCCATGGCTCACGGGCCCAGCTGCTCCGCGGCATGTGGGATCTTCCTGGACTGGGGCACGAACCCGCGTCCGCTGCATTGGCAGGCGGACTCTCAACCACTGTGCCACCAGGGAAGCCCAACATGAGTTTCTCTTAAAATAAGTTTAGCTATTTATTCTGTTGCTTTAAGAAATGAGTTGATTTTATTTTCTGTGTAATATGCTAATCCTAATAAGGAATGGTAAATATTGTGCATTCTTTTTGACTCATAAGCTATTTTGAATTGTGTTGTTTATTTCCGTATATTTGTGAATTTCCCCCATTTTTTTGTTATTGATTTCTAATTTCATTCCATTTTGGTCAGAGGGCATAGCTGTTAGATGATTTTAATCCTTTTAAATTTATTGGTACTTACTTTGGTTTATCCTGGAGAGAATGTTCCATGTGCACTTGAGTAGAATGTATTTTCTGCTGTTGTTGGGGGGAGTGTTTTATAGGTGACTTTTAGGTCTTACTGGTTTACAGTGTTCTTCAAATCTTCTATTTCCTTATTGATCTGTCATCAGTTGATTATTGAAAGTGGAGTATTGCAGTCTGCAGGTATTATTGTTAAATTGTCTATTTTTTTTCAGTTCAGCTTTTGTTTCAGGTATTTTGAGTTCTATTGTTATGTGCATATTTGTTTCTAAGGTTATATCTTCTTAATGAATTGGCCATAGCATGTTCTTTGTCCCTACTAAACAGTATTTGTCTTAAAGTTTATTTTGTCTGATGTTAGTATAGCCACTCCAGCTCTGTTTTGGTTACTGTTTACAGTATATATTTTTACATCCTTTTAGTTTTATCCTATTTTTGTCTTTGAATCTAAAGTGTGTCCTTTTCAGGAAGCATATGGTTGGATTGTGCTTTTTTATCCATTTTGCCAATCTGTGCCTTTAATTGTAAGAGTATTTAATTCATTTACATTTTATGTGATTACTGATAAGGTAGGATTTACATCTGCCATTTTGCTATTTGTCTTCTCTGTGTCTTCTGTCATCTTTATTCTCTATTCCTCCACTTCCAACATTTTCCTGTGTGTGTGATATTTTCCAGGGTAAAATTCTGATTCCCGACTTTTTTTTTTTTTTTCAATTGGAGTATAGTTGATTTACAATGTTGTGTTAGTTTCAGGTGTACAGCAAAGTGAATCAGTTGTACATATAGGTTATTGCAGAATACTGAGTAGAGTTCCCTGTGCTATACAGTAGGTCCTTATCAGTTATCTGTTATATATATAGTCGTGTGTATTTGTTAATCCCAATCTCCTAATTTACACCCCCCCCTTCGCCTTTTGTAACCATAAATTTGTTTTCTGCATCTGTGACTCAATTTCTGTTTTCTAAATAAGTTCATTTGCACCATTTTTTTAGATTCCACATATAAGTGATATCATATGATATTTGTCTTTCTCTGACTTACTTCACTTAGTATGACAATCTCTAGGTCCACCCATGTTGCTGCAAATGGCATTATTTCGTTCTTTTTTATGGCTGAGTACTATTCCACTGCATATATGTACCACATCTTCTTTATCCATTCCTCTGTCAGTGGGCATTTAGGTTGCTTCCGTGTCTTGGCTATTGAAAATAGTGCTGCAGTGAACATTGGGGTGCATGTCTCTTTTTGAATTATGGTTTTCTCTGGATATATGCCCAGGAGTGGGATTGCTGGACCATATGGTAGTTCTATTTTTAGTTTTTTAAGGAACCTCCATACTGTTCTCCATAATGGCTGTACCAATTTGCATTCCCACCAACAGTGCAGGATGGTTCCTATTCCTCCACACCCTCTCCAGCATTTATGTTTGTAGATTTTTTGATGGCCATTCTGACCGGTGTGAGGTGATACCTCATTGTAGTTTTGATTTGCATTTCTCTCATGATTAGTGATGTTGAGCATCTTTTCATGTGCTTTTTGGCCATCTGTCCAATTCCCTTCTTGTTAATTTTATCTTTTTTTTGTATTTTAAAGTGGTTGCCCTGGGAACTTAGAACCAGTTCTGATTAGTACCAACTTAATTTCAGTGGTATGCAAAGACTTTGCTTCTGTGTAATTCCTTTTCTTCCCCCCTCCTTTGTGCTGTTACTGTCATATGTTACATTTTTATACACTGTGTTCCCATCAGTACAGCTATATAATTATTGCTTTATGGAGTGTTTTTAAGTCACAAAGGAGAAAATTAAGTTAACAAACCAGAAATGCATTTATACTCCCTTTTATGTTTACCCAGGTAGTTAACTTTCATGGTGCTCTTTATTTTTTCTTGTGGGTTTGAGTTATTGTCTAGTATTCTTTCATTTCAACATGAATGGCAACCTTTGTATTACTTGCATGCAGCACGTGTCAGCTAGTGGCAAATTCTTAATTTCTCCTGCATACTTAAGGATAGTTTTTTTTGGGTATAGAATTACTGGTTGACTGTCTTTTCTTTTTAGCACTTTAACATGTCATCCCATTGCCTTCTGGCCTCCATGGTATTTGGTGAAGAAATCAAGTATTAACTTTATTGAGGATCCCTTATATATGATGAGTCACTTCTTATTGCTTTCGAAATTCTATGTCTTTTTTTGTTTTTGTTTTTTTTTAGTTTGACTGTAATGCTTCTTAGTGTGGATCTGTTTGAGTTTAATTATTTGGAGTTCATTGAACTTTCTGGCTGTGAGATTATTATTTTTAATTATTGAGTTTGGAAAGTTTTATTCTTTAAATACTTTTTTTTTTTTTTCCCTTTCTCAACTCTCCTTCTGTGGCTTCCAGTTTGCATGTTTTGGTATACTTCATGATTTCCCACAGGTTTCTGAGGCTCTGTTCATTTTTCTTTCTCTTTCTTGACTGGATAATCTCGATTGATCTATCCTCAAGTTCATTGATTCTTTCTGCCTGTTCAGGTATGCTCTTGAGCCTTTCTAGTGAATTTTTGAATTCAGTTATTGTGCTTTCTATTTGATCATATATATGTAATTTCTCTCTGTCGATACTCTATTGTTTGATACGTTGTCTTTATTTGTTTATATATTTATTTATTTATGGCTGCGTTGGGTCTGTGTTGCTGTGTGTGGGCTTCCTCTAGTTGCGGCAAGCGGGGGCTACTCTTCGTTGCGGTGCGCGGGCTTCTCACTGCTGTGGCTTCTGTTGTAGAGCACAGACTCTAGGCACGCGGGCTTCAGTAGTTGTGGCTTGCAGGCTCAGTAGTTTTGGTGCCTGGGCTTAGTTGCTCCATGGCATGTGGGATCTTCCCGGACCAGGGCTCAAACCCGTGTCCCCTGCGTTGGTAGGCAGATTCTTAACCACTGCGCCACCAGCGAAGTCCATCCCCTGAGGTTTGTTAACCACTGAGCCACCAGGGAAGTCCCCCCGTCACTGATTTTTAAATGTCTTTTCTCCTATGCTGAACGTTTTGGTTCTCAAAGACGGTAGCATAATTACTTCATTGCTTCATCACACACTACACACATTAATGGTGTTAGAGTTACAGTGCCAACACTACCATGGTTATTCATTGTTGCTTGAGGATCTTTTTGTAGGTCTTTGTGTATTTAGGATATATTCCACTGGGAATGCTTGGTCAAATTACTGTGTTTTAAAATTCCTTGAAATAATTATTCTCTGTCTGGTTATGTTATTAATTGGCTATGCAGTAAGGTTTATTTGTTTCATTTTGCTTTTGACTTTTTTGGGATTACTTTTTTAACTTATAATTTTTTTTTCTTACTGTGTAACATTTAAAAGATTTACATGGTTATAAAATATTTACATTGTTCCAAAATCAAACCTACCATCATATTCACTCCCTGACCATTTAAAAATTCTAAGTTAATAGCTTTGTTTGAAAAATTAGAGACAAATACAAATGCACACACATGTCCATGTCTGTACTGTGGTTATAATTCTTTTTCTCTGATTCTTGACTTGCTTGGGTATTGTAGTAGCGCAACACTTCTAAATTTTTGTCTGTTCAGAGAACTCCCCTCAGTGATAACTTCCTACTCAAAAACCTTTGATTTCTTTTCATTGACTAGAGTGACATCTGATGTCCCTCAACATTTGGACTACCCATAAAACTTTTTAACCTCATTCTCTCCATACTTTTTCTCCATCTTTTCTTTATTTGTTTTTATTTCAAGACTTTCTTCGCATGGCCCCCTTTTCCCTTTTATGAAGCTTTCCCTTATCCTGTAGAAGTAGAACCAATTGCTCTCTGTGCTCCCAGAATCTTTTTTTCGTTTCAGAATTTAATTCATCATTTTTCTGTTAGTGACAGCTTTATTGATACATAATTCACATCAAGTATAGAGTTCTGGTATATTTTTAAATAAAAAGAATGCTTCCATTCCTCCAAAGCATCCCCTTTTCATTCTTTTAGCTCTCTTTTCTGGTATTTATCACCACATTCATATTGCCAATGGTGGTATTTCTTGATTTTTAAAAATTTTAGATATTTTTTTTTTAGTGGAAGATAACCACCCACCTATCTGCTCCATTTGCCCCCATATTTCCCGCTTCCCCCATAGTGTTATGGTTTTGGATTAAATCAGTGTTTAGATTATGAAGACTATATAAACAAGTGCTGTTCACTGTGACTACTTTTCTTTTTTATGTACAAAACAATTTTTTTAAAAAGGAGTAAATTGGCTTTTTGTTTTTTAGTTTTCTATGTCTCTCTCATGTACGTAGCCCAGCCCCAGTGTGGTCAAACACATCAGGTAATTTATAGTTCCTTTTTTTTTTTTTTTTAATTAGCCATATCCTTCAAAGATTGCTGTGGCTATGTAGGCCACTAGGCCTGTTGGACAACTAGCATTCTGGGACTTCCTGTCATCCTCATCCTGGTGCTGCAAGGTGCATAAGCTAGTGTCTTGGTAGCCAAAATAGGGAAGTGGATTATGTGGCCATTCCTCACCCTGATCTGTGCTTGGTGTTTCTGTTTTTATTCAGCATCTCTGGAGTTAAATGTTTGGTTTTGGTATGGGGGGGGGGAGGGTTCCCTGTCAGCCTGATCTGGAGGAGTAGATCTAGGGATTTAACTAGTTTTCATTCAGATTTTTCATAATCTTCCTCTTTTCAGCCGCTTGCCACCATTTCTTATACGTTTCTCGGATTCTGCTGCTTGAATGGGCTGCTGACTTGTCTGAAACCTAAGACACTTGGCATTTCATCTGCTTTTTGTCTTTTAAAATGTTATTAACCTGGTTTGTCTACTGTTCTCTCTTTTTCTGGTCTGGTTATCTTAATCTGTAACAAACCACCCCCAAATCACAGTTTTATTATGTTCACAGGATCTGTGGGTCAGGAACTTAAAAGAGTCTGCAGGGATGTCATTTTTTTCTGCCCCACATGTTTGGGGCCTCAGCTGTGATGACTCATGGCAGAGGGAAACTCAAACAACGGGGGCTATAGGATCTACTTTCAGGGTGGCTTCCTCATCAGATCTGTGGCACCTTGGTAGGGATGGCTAGAAGGCTGTCAACCCCAAGGGCCTGCCTACATGTGGCTTTCCCAGCATGGTTGTCTTGAGGCAGTTGGGCTTGTTTCATGACAGCTCAAGAGTTAAGAAGATCAGGTGGAAGTTCCATGTCCTTTTATGATCTTTCCTCAGAAGTCACACCGTGCCATTTCTGTCATAATCTATTGGTCAAAACAGTCACAAGCCCCAACCAGATTCTAGGAGAGGGGACAGAAACTCCATCTCTATGGTGGAATGGCAAGATTAGACTGCAGAAAAGTATGTGAGATGAGGTTGGGGGTGGAGTATTGTGGTGGTCAGTGTTGGGAAGTACAGTCTGCCATAGTTCTATTCGTTCTTAAGGGTGGCTGTCTTTTAATTTCTTCACTCTTTTTCAGAGGTTTTGGAAGAGATTAACTCATGAATTGTTTAACTAAAAGTCCCTTGCGTGATGATTTTTGTTTTCGAGTAAATTTTTTATTGAAGTGTAATGTGAACACAATTGAGTTCACATAACATAAGTGTGCTAGCGGTTCAGTGAATAATCACAGAGTGAACACATTTTGTAAATGCCACCCCAAATCAGGAAATGGAACAGTCGTAACACTCCTGAAACTCCTCGTGCGTCTTCCCAGCTGTTACCTCCACCCTCCTTCCCAGAGGTAACCACTCTGTTGACCTCTGTTATCATAGATTAGTTTTGCTTATTTTTGAATTTTATACAGTGGAATCTGGCTGCTTTTGCTCAACAACACTTTTGAGATTCATCCATGTTATTTATCCATGTATAGCACTACATCATTCAGTTTTATTGCTGAGTATTCCAACATAAAAGTGTTTGAGCTTATCCGTTTTTGTTGCTAATGTTTTCTGTAATGGTTAAAACTCTCCATGGATCTTCATTCTCATTTATGTTTACTTGTGTAGTGGTCCCTTTTCTAGCTTTCACTTAATAGCTTTTCTTTATCTTTGCTGCTACCCTTTAATTCCCCTCCTCTCCCCATGATTATATTTTTATTATATCATCTCTACTGTCTGGAGGACCTTTATCTACCATTCTTAACTTTATGAAATCAGAAGTAAGCCAAAAGGAAAGATCTCTAAGCCAAAACATGTCCCACAGCCCATGTACTGAGTTTATTCATTTTTAGTTCAGATGCTAGTCTCATAAGGATGGCTGCTTATTTGCTTTCTTGTCCTACAAAGGTTAGGAAGATATGAATTAGGAGGCAAGTTGCCAGATGCCAGCATACTGATGTCAGATAACTGTAGTAGAGAGAAACAGGTGACTGTGTAAAGAGAATAAAGGAGATAAAAGCATAGCAATTTAAGGCTATTTAGGAATTCCTGATGGCCTTGTTGTATAAAAATAACACAGAGTAATAACCATTTTTTCCCTTAATGATTGTTTGGTTAAATTATGTTTAACTCAACCAAAGAAATGGTTCAATTGTGTTTTCTATACTCTGTTTTAAGGAGATAGGGAGATCTTGAAGAGATATGGTATCCATTATAGCTTTAAAAAGTAACACAGTGGAAGCCTTCAGTTGTCTTTAGATCTAAGTGGAATGTCTCACTAATACAACAAAGGAATGAAGATAACTTCTTTGGCAAACTTTTAGAGCAGTGTTTATCAGAATAATTTTTTCCATCATGACAATGGGAAGAAATGTGTTTTACATTGTGCTCCACTGTGCAACATATATTTTTTATAAATGGGAAATTTCTTTTCCATAAAATAATATTTCGGAAGAAGTGCTTCAGAATGCTAAGGTAAATCTCTGTTCAGTTGGACTTAATCTAGAATTGCATATCAGTGGAGTCTAAACTGATGAGCTACTGAACAGAGAGAGTTGAGGAAGACATTATGGAAGGGGCTGTTCAGAAGAATATACTAGGTGTAAAAGCCCTCAGACACTTGAGAGAAGCAGCTTCCTACTATTTTCCTTTTAAAATAGGTACTAAAATTTCAGGAGCAGTTTTTTTTCCTAACAGCTTTTGTCTACCTCTGATTGTCACCTCCCCACCCCCACGTGAATTAATACATAATTTTGGTTGAGTTAAGTATACCATGTGTTTTACCCAAGCCTTGTAACATTATCTGCCCTCAATTGTCTTTTAAAGTAAGTCTTTTAACACTTCTAAGCCTTAGCTTTTTCATCTGTAAAACTGGGGCGATAGTACTTAACACATAGGTTTGTATAAATTGAGGTAATGCATGTAAAGTGCACAGTGTTTAGAGGTTAGTGTCGTTAATAATTAGTAATCTTAATAACCTGCTTGGTGACCAAGAATAGGATGTGTTAGGACGATGTCTGGTATATATTAATGCAGAAGTTTGTTATGTCTCAGATAAGTTTTTTAGGCAGATAAAGGAAGAGATTTCAGGAAGAGCATTGTGTCGAGTGAATTGTGAGAAGGGTGTTATTTGATTTGGAGGAATAGACTGAAAGGAGTGGTAGTATTTCTGATGATTGTGGGTTCTAGGTGTACTTTGAGGTACTTCTTTTTCAGATCTTCCCCTGTCTCAGCCCCCAGATCTTGCCACTCACTAGCTGTGAGACCCCAGATAGATTACTTAACTACTAACAAAAGTACTAAAGTTTGTGATTCTGTTTTCTGTTAATAACATCACTTGTTTGCATTTCATATGCTGTTTTAAGCGTTTGGAAAAGTGAGTAGCATTAGCAAAGCTAGCCGGGAATCGAGCATAATACTGGGTACTCCTGTGAGAGTATGAAGTAACAACATGCTGTAGCCAAAAAGTCGTAGAGCTACTGTCTTACTTGGGTTAATTTTTAACCCATAATAGTAAACCTAGTTAAGATGTCTCTTTCTCCTACTACATGCTTTGTTGACAGAAACATTCTGCAGCTTGCTAGGCTTTTCCAGAAACTAGACAGTGCTTTAGTTAGTTCCACATTGTGCATGCTTCCGAGGCATTGAACCTAACTGAGTTCTTTCCTTGTTACGAGTCATCTACTCAGTATAAAAATTCTGTGTATGGTGGTTATGTGGTAGGTATGTAGAAAAGTGTTTGCTTACTTGAACCTTCTCTTTTCTGTTGCTAGTCATGAATTTATGTTGCCTCTTTATTTTTAAAATTGTTTTATTGAAGTATAGTTCATTTACCATGTTGTGTTAATTTCTGTGGTACAGCAAAGTGATTCAGTTTTTTATATATATATTTATATATATTCTTTTTCATGTTCTTTTCCTTTATGGTTTATCACAGGATATTGAATATAGTTTTCTGTGCTATACGGTAGGATCTTGTTGCTTATCCATTCTATATGTAATAGTTTACATCTGCTAATCCCAAACTCCCAATCCATCCCTCTTTAACCCCCACTGCTTCTCTTTAAATAAACAACAGAGGAAAGGGTAATTTTGGAAAATGTTAGTACTGCAGCTAAAAATGATATGCTTTTGTTCCAGTGCAAGAGGAAGTGATTTTTCTCTGATTCTGAGACCAAGCCCAATTTCATTGCCTCTGTTCATTACCCTCTGGTATTCTACACTGTTGTTGGGGATAAGAAATGTCTGCTGTCGTGAAAACACTTTGTTTTTCCCCCTAGCAGAGAGGCACGGCTGATCTGTTTTATAATATTTTTTGTGCCTTCCCCACTCCCCTCAAGGGCTGGGGAATTTCTCATAAACATATTTAATGTTCACTGTAGACCAGGCAGGCTAGAAGTAGCAAGTACCCTGTCCTTTGTGGGGAGTACTACTTCTGACCGTATTGACTGTACCATGATGAGAGTTATAATTACAGGTACTATAAGTTGATTATGGGTTTCTGTAGTGATGTTTGAGGGAAGAAAATAAGAGATAAAGCACTAGTTTCAATTTACTTATCAACCCTGAACTTTCTTTTTGAATTTGAATTTTCTCTACTCTTTTGGCTGTCTTTATGTTTTTTTAAAAAAGGATGAAAAATATAAAGGAAAATGCATTTTTTCTTGTATTATATGTTTCCTTAGATTGCCCCTCCCTGACTGCTATATACTTTAGTAGTACACCATTCTTTATCTGTCTTGGCATGTTTCTATTTTTAAATTTTGCCTTCCCTTCTTGATTGCCATTTCTGTGAGGACAGTGTGTGTCTTGTTTACTTTTGAATCCGGTGTACCTACCTAGCACAGTGCCTGCCACATAATAGGTACCCAGTAAGGAATTATTGTATTACTTCTAACTTGTATTTGAATAACATTTTAAATCTTTAAAGCAGTTTGATTCCCCAGTTGCCCAGATGTTGAGTTTCCATAGTACTGTATATTTCTTGATCATACATTTATGACAGCACATTAGAATTGTCTCTCTAAGTGCCCTTACCCCCGAACACATACATACCTTGAGAGCATGGGTCTTTTATTCCTTCTGTATTTTCTCAGTGTGTCATAATATCTGTGTTGTATCTGTGTAGTAAATGTTCAAATGTAGGTTAAATCCTTTTCATTAAAAAACGATGACAAGATTGTTATATTTTGATGTATTTTTGAAGTGAACTGTTTATATTAGGTGACCTTTTCTATCCAGAAGGAAAAGAAAACATACTGGTAATGTGGGTCGGTTTTATTCATCTTACACTTGCTTATGTGAGACAGACAGAATAGATAGTATTCTAATTTTACACAGGTGGAAACTGAGGCCCAGGGTTTTAAGTGGCTTCACTAAGGTCCTACAATTATCAAATAGTGAAGCTGGGACTTAAACACAGGTTTAAGTACCTGTTTTATTTTTAATCTGAGTGTTAGAAGTTTTTAGTTTAGTTAATATCTAGGTAAATCAAAATTTTATGTTCTTGAAAGGTTCAAAATTCAAATTTGCCTTTAAGGTTATGTTTAAATGTTAAGAGATCTTAAAGTGTGAAGTAGTATCTGTATTAGAGTGCCTTTGGGTAACTTGAAGTACAACTGGACCTATTCTTCAGTGAATGTAGTAGCTTTTCATTTATGGGTTTATAGCCTCAATCAGTGTTACTTAATGTTCAGACACCTCCGAGTAAATTCCTTATGCATATCTTTGCCACAACTAGAAAACAGATTATAGTTTAAAATTACATGTATAAATAACCAAACTAAGGGCAATAAAAAATTAACACTAATATAATGGATGCCATTATTTTGTCAAAATGGATCACTTGACTGATGTTAGGGTTATGACGAGTTCGTTTGGCATGCCTGTACTGCTATGTGTTGCATGACTTCATTCCCTTACAGTTTTTCCTCTAGTAGAACTTGACTGAAGCCCTGTTATATTTTGTACATTTTTTCATTTGGTTTTCACTTTTGGGGAATGAATAATTTGCTACTAAAAGTAGCTTTGCTTGGCATCAGTATAGTTGTGAAGGTAAATGTGGGAGTTAGCATGGATGTGGGTCATCAGTATAGGTGAGAATGTTTTATCAGTCATTTCTGAATTATCATAGAAATTAAAAAATGCAGTTGAAAAATTTCCAGTATGGACTTCTAGGATCACAGAGAATACATATGGACCCCAGTTTGAAAGACACTGATTTATATAATGGTGTATAAGTCAAATCTCATTTTGTGTTAGTATAGTTTTTATGTACTTGAAGAATTATCAGTTTGAACTAATAAGCTAGATTGATTTTAAAGAAATCACAGTTGAAAGGTATCTCAAAATTCTGAGTTAGCCATTTAAATTTTATTTACATATTAGGAGAAAGGCAGTATATTTAGGTGGAGGCAAAAGGGGAGGTGACAGTTTAAAAAAATGTGTGATTCATGATCTTTGCCATAATATGTAACTCTTACAAAAGTTAGAGGTATGTCTTGAACAGTACAAATAAATGCTCTGACATCATAAAAAGGAGAAATTACTTTGGGCAGGGAGAATTGAAGTTTTCTTAGGCACAGGGTAACTTTTCCTTAGTAGACTTTATTTTTTACAAGTGTTAGATTTACAGACAAATTGAGAAGATAGTACAGAGAGTTCCTGCACTCAGTTTCCCTTATTAATGTCTTACATTAGTATAATGCAGGGGTCCCTAACCCCCCACCCCAACCTGTACCGGGCCGCTACCGGGCTACACAGCAGGAGGTGAGTGGTGGGCGAGCAAGCTAAGCTTCATCTGCCACTCCCCATCGCTCACATTACCTCCTGAACCATCCCCCCATCCACCTCACCCGTGGAAAAACTGTCTTCCACGAAACCGGTCCCTGGTGCCCAAAAGGTTGGGGACTGCTGGATTTTTTTTTACTATTACTGAACCAATACTGATAACATTATTATTAGCTGAAGTCCATAGTTTACTTTGGTTTCCTTAATTTTAACCTCATGTCCATTTCCAGTTCCAGAATCCCATCCAGGATAGCATATTGTATTTAGTTGTCACGTCTGTAGGCTTCTCTTGGCTGTGACATTTCTCAGCCTTTTTTTGGGCTGTGCAGTGCTGCTTGCAGGGATCTTAGTTTCCTGACCAGGGTTTGAACCCGGTCCCCTGGCAGTGAGAGCGCCAAGTCCTAACCACTGGACTGCCAGGGAAATCCCAGACTTTCCTTGTTTTTGATGACCTTAGTTTTGAGGAGTAGTGGTCAGGTATGTTGTAGGATGCACCTCTATTGGTATATGTCTGACTGGGTTTATCAGATTTTTGGAGGAAGATCACAGAAGTAAAGTATCATTTTCATCACATCGTATCAGAAGTTTTACTCCCCCCTCCTTTTGAGGGTAGAGTATCTACATGAATTATTTAGGAATCTTGTGCAGGGAGATTTGTCTCTTCTCCATTTATTAATGTGCTGCTTTAGCTCCATTCCACAGATTTTGGTATGTTGTTTTCATTTACATTCTTTTAAAAATATTTTCAATTTTGCCTTTTGGTTTCTGCTTTGACCCAAGGATTTTTAAAGAAGTGTCCCTAGGGGATTATTATCTAAATATTTGGGGATTTCCCAAATACTATTGATTTAATTCTATTTTGGCCAGAGAATATGCTTTGTATGATTTGAATACTTTCAAAAGTTTTAAAAGTTGCTTTACAGTCTAGAATATGATCTACATTGCTGAGTGGTCTCTGTGCACTTGAAAAGAATATATTCTGTGGCAAAAATGTCAATTTAAGTCAACTCCGTTGATTGCATTTCTCAAGTCTTCTCTACCCTACTACAGGGATACCTTGTTTTATTGCCAGCTCTGCAGATATTGTGTGTTTTGCAAATTGATGTTTGTGACAACCTTGTGTCAAGCAAGTCTATCAGCCCCATTTTTCCAACAGCATTTGCTCACTTTGTGTCTCTGTGTCACATTTTGGTAATTCTTGCAGTATTTCAAACTTTTTCATTATATTTGTTATGGTGATCTGTGGTCAGTGATCTTTCATGTTACAATTGTAATTGTCTTTTTGTTTTGTATTTTTCAATTAAGGTATGTACATTTTTAAAGCCATAATTCTGTTGCACACCTAAGAGTCTACAGTATAATATAAACATAACTTTTATATGCACTGGGAAACCAAAAAATTTGTATGGCTTGATTTATTGTGATAGTTGCTTTATTGTGGTGGTCTGGAAATGAACCCACAATATCTCTGAGGTATGCTTATAATTGTAAGTCTACTTCTATCAGTCATTGAAAAAGGATTGTTGAGATCATTGACTGTAATTGTAGTTTTGTCTTTTCTTCCTTTCAGTTCTGTCATTTTTGGTTAATATATTTTGAAGCTCCTTTGTTAGGTAGATAAATGTTTAAGGTTGTTACAGCCTCCTGATGCATTGATCTTTTTATCTTTATGGAAAGAAAGGCCAGGTCTCTTCCTGGCCTCCATAGATATTTCAGTGAAATCTACTTTGATTTTAATATTGTTTCTTTAGTTTTCTTTGATTGGTGTCAGCATGGTATATCATTTTTCACCTTTTTTCTTTTCATCTTTTTACTTTTAACCTATTTGTGTCTTTAAAGAAAATTTCTTACTGGTAGCATATAGTTGGGTCTTGCTTTTATATCCAATTAATGATCTTTCCCTTTATTTTTAAAATGTTTTATTCTAAAAGTTTTTATTTTGAAATAATTACAACTTCATAGGAAGTTAGAGATATGGTGGGAGGTCCCGTGTACCTATCACCCAACCTCCCCCAGTGTTAACATCTTGCTTAAACTACAGTACAACATTAAGATGAGGAAATTGACAATGGTACAATCCATAGAGCTTATTCAGATTTTACTAGATATATAGGTATTCATTTGTTTGTGTGTGTGTGTATAGCTCTGCAGTCTAATCATGTGTATAGTTTCATGTTACCACAACCAAGATGCTTACCTCTATCACAAGACTCCATTGTGCTACCTCTTTGTAGCTACCCCCCCTCCCCCCCAATCCCTAACTCCCGGAAATCATTAATCTGTTCTCCATGTCTATCATTATTATTTTATGAATATTTCATAAGTGGAATCATGTAGCAGGCATCCTTTTGAGATTGGTATAATTTATTTGCTGTTCATCCAAATAATTGTGTATATGAGTAATCTTCCTTTTTTGTTTCTTAGTAGTGTTCCATAGTATGGATGTACCATAATTTGTTTAACCATTTCCCCATTGAAGGACATTGCTTAGTTGCCAGTTTTTGGCTATTTACAAATGAACTGCTCTGAACATTTGCATGTACATTTCTGTGTGAAAATAAATTTTCATTTCTCTGGGATAAATATCCTAGAGTGTAATCGCTAGGTTGGGTGGTAAATCCATTCTTAGATTTTAAAGGAACTGCCAAACTTTTTCAGAGTGTCTATGCCATTTTATATTCCCACCAGTAATGTATGAGCAATCCAGTTTCTCCAGCATTTGGTATTATCACTGTTGTTTTAAAAGTTATTTTGGTAGATGTGTAGTGATAACTCATTGTAATTTTAGTTTGCATTCTCTCATAGCACATGAGGTTGATTATCTTTTCATGTGCTTATTTGCCATCTATATATCCTCTTTGGTAAAAATGTCTGTTCATGTCTTTTGCCCATTTTCTTGTTTGATTATTTTTTAAATGTTGAGTTTTGAAAGTTCTTTATATAGTGTCTGTATGGATCTGCTGCTGCAGGTGAATCAGATCGCCTGTTGGTGTCCTGGTTGTGGAGCAAAAGTTGGTTTGGCCTTGGGTTTTGTTGCCTCTGGGGATGGATGAGGCCAGCCCACCAGTATCTGGTGGTGGGTGGGGAGGAGGGGCCTGGCATGGTCTGGGGCTTTCTAGCTGCTGCTAAGGGCCGATTGGCCTGCCTGCTTGTGCACCAGTTGTGGTTTTCTTCCTTTCCTTCCTCTTTCCCTTCCCTGCCTGTTGGTTCTGGGTTGCGGGTCTCTGTAGCAGGGTACATGGGAGAAAAAAGAAAACCCACGGAGCTGTGTTCTCTTTCCTCAAGTCCTGAGGTCCCTAGACAGTTCGCCACCTTCTTTGAAGCCTTTGGAGTTCTTTTATTATTGCTTATTGGATACTTTCCCAGGTGTATGGGTTTATAAGGGAGTAGTAGCAGGGAAAAGTTAGTGTGTGTGCAATTTTGTCTTGTAACCAGCAGCTATAATTCAGGTGTTTCGACTGTTTGCATTCAGTGGGATTACTGACATGGCTAAGTCTGAGTCTGTCATCTTGCTGTTTGTTTTCTGTTTGTTCCATATGTTTTTTGTTCTCTTTTTCTTCCTGTGTTTCTGCCTTTTACTGGATTAATAGATGGGAGGAATAATAGTTTTTATGATTCTTTTTTTTTTCTTGGTCTAGCTTATTTTAGCTAATTTGGTCTGTTTTTTAAGTAGTTACTTTAGGATTTAAAGCATACATGTTTACTTCAAGTAAACAGTCTACTTTCCAGTAATATTATACTTCATTGATACTGTAAGAAACTTAGTAAAGTACACTTCTATTTCATTTCTCATGAACTTTGTGTTACTGTTGTCATTGATTTTACTTCTGTATTTGTTAACAGCCCCACGGTACATTGTCATTCTTTTTGCTCATAAGCAGTCAGTTATCATTTAAGGGGATTTAAATAAATATGAAAAAGTTATATTTACTCACATATTTACTATTTCCATTGCTCTTCATTCCTTTATGTAGATCTAGATTTCCACCTTGTGGTAATTTCTTTCTGTCTGAAGTACTTTCTTTAACATGTCTTGGTAGTGAAGATTTGCTGGTAATTAATTCTTTCAGCTTATGTCTGTCTGCAAAAGTTTATATTTTTCTTTTATTTTTGCAAGGTATTTTTGCTTGGTCAATTCTAAATTGACCTTTTTTTCTTACAATGTTTTGTAAAGATGTTGCCCCACTGTTTTTGAGATGAAGTTTGCTGTCATTCTTATCTTCATTCCTCCCTGTCCCCCTTTCTTGGCTGCTTTTAAGAATTTCTATTTATTGCTGGTGTTAAGCAATCTGGTTAGGTCTTGTTTTTAAAACCGTTTCTTGTGCTTGAGATTTGTTGAGTTTTTTTGCAGGCCCTCTGAAGTTGTTCTATCGTTTGTTGATGCTCTGTTCATTTTTTTGTTTCAGTCATTTTCCTTGTGGTGTCTCATTTTGGATAATTTGTATTGCTATGACTTCACTATTTTTTTCCTCCTGCAATAATTAATCTGCTCTTAATTCCATCCAGTGTATTTTTTTTGCCTTAGACATTGTAATTTTCATTTGAGTCCTTTTTATATCTTCTGTGTTTCTCCTTAACATGCTTATGCTTTTCTCTACTTTCTTGAACGTGTGGAATGTAGTTTTGAACAATGCTGTAACGTATCATTTCTCATTGATTTTTTTCTTTTCCGTTATGGTTTATTATAGGATATTGAATATAGTTCCCTGTAGTATGCAATAGCATGGTTGTTGCTGTTGCTGTTTATCTGTGCTATATATAATAGTTTGCGATTGCTAATCCCAAACTCCCAATCCAACCCTTCCTGACTCCCCCTCCTCCTTGGCAACCACAAGTCTGTTCTCTATGTCTGTGAGTCTGTTTCTGTTCCATAGATAAGTTCATTTGTGTCATGTATTAGGTTCCACGTATAAGTGATATCATATGGTATTTGTCTTTGTCTGTCTGACTGACTTCACTTAGTATGATAATCTCTAGGTCTATGCATGTAGCTGCAAATGGCATTATTTCATTCTTTTTTTTTATGGCATTGTGTATATAGGTACCACGTCTTTTTATCCATTCATCTGTCAGTGGACATTTAGGTTGTTTACATGTCTTGGCCATTGTAAATAGTGCTGCTGTGAACATAGGGGTGCGTGTTTTTTTTAAAAATTATAGTTTTGTCCCTATACATGCCAGGAGTGGGATTGCTGGACCACATGGCAACTCTATTTTTAGTGTTTTGAAGAAACTCCATATTGTTCTCCATAGTGGCTGCACCAGCTTACATTCCCACCAACAGTGTAGGAGGGTTCCCTTTTCTCCACACCCTCTCCAGCATTTATTATTTGCAGACTATTTTTTTTTTGACAACAAGGTTGAAGATTTTTAATAGAAAGTTTTTTGACACTATATTCTCGCAATTTATGGCTTAGAAACTAAGAGCAAAATAACCCAATACATATACAGATCAACAGATAACCAACACTGACATAAATGCCTTATTTCATATGAACATGTCTCATCTCCCTTATTAGATGGTTAGTTTTTTTTTCCACACACACACTGTATTTTATTTTTACAAGAAATAAGTAAACTGATACCAAGCATTGTAAATGGATGACCACAACAAAAGCAACAATGATTGCAATTACCAAACATGAAACACACTCATACTGTGTCATAATATTGACATTCAGTCTAGTAATCCTCCACTGTAACAGCTCCTTTACTTTGCAGTGATAATTGATTTGTATATATTTTGCCTCCGAGTCCTTGTGGGATTTTTTTTTTTGTTCAAACAAAGTCACAAAAATTATAATCATCCTCATCAGTTCACTCAGTCCCATGTAATTAATTTTTTTTTCATCTTGATCTTTTGTTAGCACTTTTATGAATTCATCCGTTTTCCATTAGAGTTCTGGAAATGCTTATTCATTCAGTTCAGCAGTATAGTCAGTTACCAGAAACCTGTACTTGTCAGAGTCTTTTCCATGAATTCCTTGAAGATGAAACCCTTTTATAGGAACATTTTTGCAAAAGCATCAGAGTACACCCAGAACCGTCTGTAAATGACAAAAGACTTAAAAATGACCACGGTTAAAGATTTGATGAAAGTTCATAATAATGCAGTTGACAAGGAAATTTTTATTTCTGAGATATGCATTTTAAAGTAATAACTACAATTATGACTTATAACATTATACCAGAACATATAAGATTCTTAGGAATTTCATGTAATGTCTGAAACATTTATGTTAACATATTTCCATACAGATAACCCAAAGAAAGTTTAGTATTAGTTTTTTTGTTTTTTTATATTGCAGGTTCTTATTAGTCATCAGTTTTATACACATCAGTGTATGCATGTCAATCCCAATCGCCCAATTCAGCACCCCACCATCCCCACCCCACCATGGTTTTCCCCCCTTGGTGTCGATACGTTTGTTCTCTACATCTGTGTCTCAACTTCTGCCCTGCAGTCCGGTTCATCTGTACCATTTTTCTAGGTTCCACATACCTGTGTTAATATACGATATTTGTTTTTCTCTTTCTGACTTACTTCACTCTGTGTGACAGTTTCTGTATCCATCCACGTCTCAACAAATGACTCAATTTCGTTCCTTTTTATGGTTGAGTAATATTCTATTGTACATATGTACGACAACTTCTTTATCCATTCGTCTGTCGATGGGCATTTAGGTTGCTTCCATGACCTGGCTATTGTAAATAGTGCTGCAGTGAACATTGGGGTGCATGTGTCTTTTTGAATTATGATTTTCTTTGGGTATTTGCCCAGTAGTGGGATTGCTGGATCATATGGTAATTCTATTTTTAGTTTTTTAAGGAACCTCCATACTGTTGTCCATAGTGGCTGTATCAATTTACATTCCCACCAACAGTGCAAGAGGGTTCCCTTTTCTCCACACCCTCTCCAGCATTTGTTGTTTGTAGATTTTCTGATGATGCCCATTCTAACTGGTGTGAGGTGATACCTCATTGTAGTTTTGATTTGCATTTCTCTAATAATTAGTGATGTTGAGCAGCTTTTTTTTTTTTTTTTTGCGGTACGCGGGCGTCTCACCTGTGGCCTCTCCCACTGCGGAGCACAGGCTTCGGATGCGCAGGCTCAGCGGCCATGGCTCACGGGCCCAGCCGCTCTGCGGCATGTGGGATCCTCCCGGACCGGGGCACGAACCCGTGTCCCCTGCATCGGCAGGCGGACTCTCAACCACTGCACCACCAGGGAAGCCCGAGCAGCTTTTTTTTTTTTTTTTTGTGGTACGCGGGCCTCTCACTGTTGTGGCCTCTCCCGTTGCGGAGCACAGGCTCTGGACATGCAGGCTCAGCGGCCATGGCTCACGGGCCCAGCTGCTCCGCGGCATGTGGGATCCTCCCGGACCGGGGCACGAACCCACGTCCCCTGCATTCGCAGGCGGACTCTCAACCACTGCGCCACCAGGGAAGCCCTGTTGAGCAGCTTTTCATGTGCTTCTTGGCCATCTGTATGTCTTCTTTGGAGAAATGTCTATTTAGGTCTTCTGTCCATTTTTGGACTGGGTTGTTTGTTTCTTTAATATTGAGCTGCATGAGCTGTCTATGTATTTTGGAGATTAATCCTTTGTCGGTTGATTCGTTTGCAAATATTTTCTCCCATTCTGAGTCTTGTCTTTTCATCTTGTTTATGGTTTCCTTTGCTGTGCAAAAGCTTTGAAGTTTCATTAGGTCCCATTTGTTTATTTTTGTTTTTATTTCCATTCCTCTAGGAGGTGGATCAAAAAAGATCTTGCTGTGATTTATGTCAAAGAGTGTTCTTCCGATGTTTTCCTCTAAGAGTTTGATAGTGTCTGGTCTTACATTTAGGTCTCAAATCCATTTTGCATTTATTTTTGTGTATGGTGTTAGGGAGTGTTCTGATTTCATACTTTTACATGTAGCTGTCCAGTTTTCCCAGCACCACTTATTGAAGAGACTGTCTTTTCTCCATTGCGTATCTTTGCCTCCTTTGTCATAGATTAGTTGACCATAGGTGTGTGGGTTTTTCTCTTGACGTTCTATCTTGTTCCATTGATCTATGTTTCTGTTTTTGTGCCAGTACCATATTGTCTTCATTACTGTAGCTTTGTAGTATAGTCTGAAGTCAGGGAGTCTGATTCCTCCAGCTGTTTTTTCCCTCAAGACTGCTTTGGCTATTCGGGGTCTTTTGTGTCTCCATACAAATTTTAAGATGATTTGTTCTAGTTTCGTAAAAAATGCCATTGGTAATTTGATAGGGATTGCATTGAATCTGTAGATTGCTTTGGGTAGTATAGTCATTTTCACAATATTGATTCTTCCAATCCAAGAATATGGTATATCTCTCCATCTGTTGGTATCATCTTTAATTTCTTTCATCAGTGTCTTATAGTTTTCTGCATACAGGTCTCTTGTCTCCCTAGGTAGGTTTATTCCTAGGTATATTATTCTTTTTGTTGCAGTGGTAAATGGGAGTGTTTCCATAATTTCTCTTTCAGATTTTTCATCATTAGTGTATAGGAATGCAAGAGATTTCTGTGCATAAATTTTGTACCCTGCAACTTTACCAGATTCATTGATTAGCTCTGGTAGTTTTCTGGTGGCATTTTTCGGATTCTCTATGTCTAGTATGTCATCTGCAAACAGTGACAGTTTTACTTCTTCTTTTCCAATTTTTTTTCTTTTCTTTTTTCCTTTTTTTCTCTTTTCTCTCTTTTTTTTTTCTTTTCCTTGCGGTACGCGGGCCTCTCACTGCCGCGGCCTTCCCCGTCGCGGGGCACAGGCTCCGGATGCACAGGCCCAGTGGCCATGGCTCACAGGCCCAGCCCCTCCGCGGCGTGTGGGATCCTCCCGGAGCGGGGCACCAACTCGCGTGCCCTGCATCGGCAGACGAACTCTCAACCACTGTGCCACCAGGGAAGCCCTCTTCTTTTCCAATTTGTATTCCTTTTATTTCTTTTTCTTCTCTGATTGCCGTGGCTTGGACTTCCAAAACTATGTTGAATAATAGCGGTGAGAGTGGACATCCTTGTCTCGTTGCTGATCTAAGAGTAAATGCTTTCAGTATTTCACCATTGAGAATGACGTTTGCTGTGGGTTTGTCATATATGGCCTTTATTATGTTGAGGTAGGTTCCCTCTATGCCCACTTTCTGGAGAGTTTTTATCATAGATGAGTGTTGAATTTTGTCAAAAGCTTTTTCTGCATCTATTGAGATGATCATATGGGTTTTATTCTTCAGTTTGTTAATATGGTGTATTACATTGATCGATTTGTGTATATTGAAGAATTCTTGCATCCCCGGGATAAATCCCACTTGATCGTGGTGTATGATTCTTTTAATGTGTTGTTGGATTCTGTTTGCTAGTGTTTTGTTGAGGATTTTTGCATCTATATTCATGATTGATATTGGCCTGTAATTTTCTTTTTTTGTAGTATCTTTGTCTGGTTTGGGTATCAAGGTGATGGTGGCCTCATAGAGTGAGTTTGGGAGTGTTCTTTCCTCTGCAAATTTTTGGAAGAGTTTGAGAAGGTTGGGTGTTAGCTCTTCTCCAAATGTTTGATAGAATTCGCCTGTGAAGCCATCTGGTCCTGGACTTTTGTTTGTTGGAAGATTTTTAATCATAGTCTCAATTTCAGTGCTTGTGATTCGTCTGTTCATATTTTCTGTTTCTTCCTGGTTCAGTCTTGGAAGGTTGTATATCTTTCTAAGAATTTGTCCATTTCTTCCAGGTTGTCCATTTTATTGGCATAGAGTTGCTTGTAGTAGTCTCTTAGGATGCTCTGTATTTTTGCAGTGTCGTAACTTCTCCTTTTTCATTTCTAATTTTATTGATTTGAGTCCTCTCCCTCTTTTTCTTGTTGAGTCTGGCTAATGGTTTATCAATTTTGTTTATCGTCTCAAAGAACCAGCTTTTAGTTTTATTGATCTTTGCTATTGTTTTCTTTGTTTCTATTTCATTTATTTCTGCTCTGATCTTTATGATTTCTTTCCTTCTGCTAACTTTGGGTTTTGTTTGTTCTTCTTTCTGTAGTTCCTTTAGGTGTAACTTCAGATTGTTTATTTGTGATTTTTCTTGTTTCTTGAGGTACGCTTGTATAGCTATAAACTTCCCTCTTAGAACTGCTTTTGCTGCATCCCATAGGTTTTGGATCGTCGTGTTTTCATTGTCATTTGTCTCTAGGTATTGTTTGATTTCCTCTTTGATTTCTTCAGTGATCTCTTGGTTATTTAGTAACGTATTGTTTAGCCTCCATGCGTTTGTGTTTTTTACGTTTTTTCCCTGTAATTCATTTCTAATCTCATAGCGTTGTGGTGAGAAAAGATGCTTGATATTTCAATTTTCTTAAATTTACTGAGGCTAGATTTGTGACCCAAGATGTGATCTATCCTGGAGAATGTTCTGTGCGCACTTGAGAAGAAAGTGTAATCTGCTGTTTTTGGATGGAACGTCCTATAAATATCAATTAAATCTGTCTGATGTATTGTGTCATTTAAAGCTTCTGTTTCCTTATTTATTTTCATTTTGGGTGATCTGTCCATTGGTGTAAGTAAGGTGTTAAAGTCCCCCACTATTTTTGTGTTACTGTCGACTTCCTCTTTTATAGCTGTTAGCAGTTGCCTTATGTATTGAGGTGCTCCAGTGTTGGGTGCATGTGTATTTGTAATTGTTATATCCTCTTCTTGGATCGATGCCTTGATCATTATGTAGTGACCTTCCTTGTCTCTCGTAACATTCTTTATTTTAAAGTCTAATTTATCTGATATGAGTATTGGTACTCCAGCTTTCTTTTGATTTCCATTTGCATGGAATATCTTTTTCCATCCCCTCACTTTCAGTCTGTATGTGTCCCTAGGTGTGAAGTGGGTCTCTTGTAGACAGCATATATATGGGTCCTGTTTTTGAATCCTTTCAGCAAGCCTGTGTCTTTTGGTTGGAGCATTTAATGCATTCACGTTTAAGGTAATTATCGATATGTATGTTCCTGTGATCATTTTCTTAGTTGTTTTGGGTTTGTTTTTGTAGGTCCTTTTCTTCTCTTGTGTTTCCCACTTAGAGAAGTTCCTTTAGCATTTGTTGTAGAGCTGGTTTGGTGGTGCTGAATTCTCTTAGCTTTGCTTGTCTGTAAAGCTTTTGATTTCTCCATCAAATCTGAATGAGATCCTTGCCGGGTAGAGTAATCTTGGTTGTAGTTTCTTCCCTTTCATCACTTTAAGTATATCATGCCACTCCCTTCTGGTTTGTAGAGTTTCTGCTGAGAAATCAGCTGTTAACTTTATGGGAGTTCCCTTGTATGTTATTTGTCATTTTTCCCTTGCTGGCTTCAATACTTTTTCTTTGTCTTTAATTTTTGACAATTTGATTACTTTGTGTCTCGGTGTGTTTCTCCTCGGGTTTATCCTGTATGGGACTCGCTGTGCTTCCTGGACCTGGGTGGCTATTTCCTTTCCCATGTTAGGGAAATTTTCGAGTATAATCTCTTCAAATGTTTTCTCTGGTCCTTTCTCTCTGTCTTCTCCTTCTTGGACCCCTATAATGCGAATGTTGTTGCATTTAATGTTGTCCCAGAGGTCTCTTAGGCTTTCTTCATTTCTTTTAATTCTTTTTTCTTTAGTCTGTTCCGCAGCAGTGAATTCCACCATTCTGTCTTCCAGGTCACCTATCCATTCTGCCTCAGTTATTCTGCTATTGATTTCTTCTAGTGTAGTTTTCATTTCAGTTATTGTATTGTTCATCTCTGTTCTTTAATTCTTCTAGGTCTTTGGTAAACATTTCTTGCATCTTCTCGACCTTTGCCTCCATTGTTTTTCCGAGGTCCTAGATCATCTTCACTATCATTATTCTGAATTCTTTTTCTGGAAGGTTGCCTATCTCCACTTCATTTAGTTGTTTTTCTGGCGTTTTATCTTGTTCCTTCATCTGGTATATAGCCCTCTGCCTTTGCATCTTGTTTATCTTTCTGTGAATGTGCTTTTTGTTCTGCAGGCTGCAGGATTGTAGTTCTTCTTGCTTCTGCTGTCTGCCCTCTGGTGGATGAGCCTATCTAAGAGGCTTGATGGGAGGGACTGGTGGTGGGTAGAGCTGACTGTTGCTCTGGTGGGCAGAGCTCAGTAAAACTTTAACCCACTTGACTGTTGATGGGCGGGGCTGGGTTCCCTCCCTGTTGGTTGTTTGGCCTGAGGCAACGCAACACTGGAGCCTATCTGGGCTTTTTGGTGGGGCTAATGACAGACTCTGGGAGGGCTCACACCAAGGAGTACTTTGCAGAACTTCTGCTGCCAGTGTTCTTGTCCTCACGGTGAACCACGGCCACAGCCCGCCTCTGCAGGAACCCCCCCAACACTAGCAGGTAGGTCTGGTTCAGTCTTCCCCGGGGTCACTGCTCCTTCCCCTGGATCCCGATGCGCACGCTACTTTGTGTGTGCCCTCCAAGAGTGGAGTCTCTGTTTCCCCTAGTCTCGTCGAAGTCCTGCAGTCAATTCCCACTAGGCTTCAAAGTCTGATTCTCTAGGAATTCCTCCTCCCGTTGCCGGACCCCCAGTTTGGGAAGCCTGACATGGGGCTCAGAACCTTCACTCCAGTGGGTGGACTTCTGTGGTATAAGTGTTCGCCAGTCTGTGAGTCACCCACCCACCAGTTATGGGATTTGATTTTACTGTAATTGCGCCCCTCCTACCGTTTCACTGTGGATTCTCCTTTGTCTTTGGATGCGGGGTATGTTTTTTGGTGAGTCCAGTGTCTTCCTGTGGATGATTGTCCAGCAGCTAGTTGTGATTCTGGTGTTTTCGCAAGAGGGAGTGAGAGCACGTCCTTCTACTCTGCCATCTTGGTTCCACCTATTTGTAGACTTTTAAATGATGGCCATTCTGACAGGTGTGACTGATTAATTTTTTTGAGATTGGTTTTCTTCTTTATGGGTTGTAATTTTTTTTTTTTTTGCGGTACGCGGGCCTCTCACTGCTGTGGCCTCTCCCGTTGCAGAGCACAAGCTCCCGCCGCGCAGGCTCAGCGGCCGTGGCTCACAGGCCCAGCCGCTCTGCGGCATGTGGGATCATCCTGGACCGGGGCACGAACCCGTGTCCCCTGCATCGGCAGGCGGACTCTCAACCACTGTGCCACCAGGGAAGCCCTGGGTTGTAATTTCTTGATTGCATGCTAGATAGTGTGACTTTTGTCTTGCTGGTGTCTGGATATCATTATTTTTGAACTTTGTTCTGGGATGCAATTCAGCTAATTGGAAGTAGTGTGATCATTTTGAGGCTTGCTTGTACACTTTGTTAGCTGGGAAAAGAGCAGCCTTTAGTCTTGGGCTAATTTTGCTCAACTATTGAGGTGATATTCTTCTGAGGACTCTTCCCGATGCTCCTTGTTTTATGAGGTTTTTCCACTCTGACTTGTGGGAACAGTAACTATTTTTGGCACCGTTTGAGCCCAGTAGATTTTTCCACTTGTTTTTTTCGGGTTATTCTAGGGCAATTTTTTCGTCTTCATGTGCTCATTGTTACTCATCTGAGGACTCAAGGGCGAACCTATACAGACCTCTGGAGGGCTCTCTACAGATCCTTTCTCTGTCATTTCTTGCCTTGTGTGTGCTCTAGCTGCCTTGGCTTACCCAAATTCCAAGCTCCTTCTTTTTGTCTCTGGGAGACTGCACTTTGACTGCATTCCTTTGCCTCTGCCTTTACATGGAAACTCACTCCAAACAGTAAGCTGGGGGCAATCATAGGAATTACCTCATGTATTTCTGCTCTCTCAGGGATCACTGCTCTTTATTGCTTGTTGTCCAGTGTCTAAAAATATTGTTTCACATATTTTGCTTGGTTTATTAAGGTGACAGGGTAAATATGATCCCCTTTATTCTGTTTTTGCCAGAGGAAGAAATCCTTAATAAATCTGTTGTTTTGCTTTTGTGTTTGTTTTAAATCTGCTTATGTAGAATACTTGGTAAAGGACAGTTCTTAATTTATATTTACCCCAGGAATGTCTTTTTGCTTAAATTGTGTAGTATGTGAGGTATAGAGTAATGTACCATGAAAGGGAGTAAGGGAATGGTGCAGGAGTGAAAGAATTTAGATCAGATGTCACATAGAGTCAGTGTCCTTAATATAGGCACAAATATTTCTAGTTTTGAGGCCATACATTTAAGTTATGCTTAATGCATGCTTTGGTCCAGGGCTTTCCACCTCCTTTCCATGGAACACTGTTGTCCCAGTAGAGTTTAATTAGTTTTTCACAACGAAACGAGTTCTATGGACCAAGCGTATTTAGGAAATTCTAGCATAAATAAAGTTTGTCTCTATTTTAGCACTTCTCAAAAACTAGTAATGTGCTAATAGATGTTAGGAATGTCCAATGAACTAATGTAGACTTAGTCACTGTACTTTTGTGATCTTTTTCTGAAAATCGTTAGAGATGTGTCATTATTAAATGTTCATGGATATCTTAATAATATCTAAAAAGGATGTATTTAATAACCTGAGTGCTTCAAGAATTCATATTTTTAGTAAGTCTGTTGATTACTCTTGATGGGTATTTAGGTTGTTTTCAATCTTATGTTAGTACATACAATCTTGTATATGTGTTATTTTATACAGCGTATATGTTTATTTGTAGGAATAATTCTTAGATTTGCTTAGTTAAAAGGGGATGAACATATACACATATACAGTATACACATACTGGCACACCTTGTTTTATTGTACCTCGCTTAATTGCGCTTTGCAGTTATTGTGTTTACCAGTTGAAGGTTTGTAGCAACCCTGCTTTGAACAAGTCTGTCAGTGCCATTTTTCCAACAGCATATGCTCACTTTGTGTCTGTGTCACATTTTGGTAATTATCGCAGTATTTCACATCTTTTCATTATTTGTTGTGGTGTTCAGTGATCTTTGATGTTACTATTGTAATTATTTTGGGGTTCCACAAACCATGCCCATATAGGACAGTGAAGTTAATAAATCTCTGTGTTCTAACTGCCCATCTCTCACCCTTGGGCCTCCCCATAACCTGAGAAACAACAATATTAGACCAATTAATAACCCTACAGTGGCCTCTAAGTGTTCAAGTGAAAGGAAGAGTAACATGGCTCTCACTTTAAATCAAAAGCTAGAAATGATTAAGCTTAGTGAGGAAGGCACTTCAAAAGCTGCAATAGGCCAAAAGCTAGGCCTGTTGCACCAAAGAGTTAGCCAAATTGTGAAGATAAAGGAAAAGCTCTTGAAGGAAGTTAAAAGTGCTACTCCAGTGAACACACTGGATATAATAAGATAGCTTAATAACCTTATTGCTGATACGGAGAAAGTTTTTGTGGTCTGGATCATACCAGCCACAGCATTCCCCTAAGCCAAAGCCTAATCAGAGCAAGGCCCTCTCTCAGTTCTGTGAAGACTGAGGGAGATGAGGAAGCTTCAGAAGAAAAGCTTGAAACTAGCAGAGGTTGGTTCGTGAGGTTTAAGGAAAGAAATCATCTCCAGAACATAAAAGAAGCCACAAGTCCTGATGTAGAAGCTGCAAGTTACCCAGAAGATCCAGCTAAGATAATTTATGAAGGTGGCCACACTAAACATTAGGTTTTCAATGTAGATGGAACAGGCTTCTATTGGAAGATGTCATCTAGGACTTTCATAGCTAGGGAGAAGTAGTCAATGTCTGGCTTCAGAGCTTCAAAGATCAGGCTGACTCTCTCGTTAGGGGCTATTGTAGCTGGTGACTTTCAGTTGAAGCCAGTGCTCTTTTACCATTCCAAAAATCCTAGGGGCCTTTAGAATTATGTTAAATCTACTCTGCCTCTGCTCTGTAAATGGAACAGCAAAGCCTAGGTGACAGCACACCTGTTTACAACATGATTTACTGAATATTTTAAGCCCACTGTTGAGAACTACTGCTCCTTCCTTTCAGAATATTACAGGTCGTTGACAGTGCACCTGGTCACCCAAGAACTCTGATGGAGATGTACAATGAGATTAATGATTTCTTGCCTACTACTGCAACATCCATTCTGCAGCCCATGTATCATGGATCTTATTTAAGAAATATATTTCATAAGGCTACAGTTGCCATAGATAATGATTCCTCTTATGGATCTGGGCAAAGTCAATGGAAAACCTTCTGGAAAGGATTTCCCATTCTAGATGCCATGAAGAACTTTCATGATTCATGGGAAGAGGTCAAAATATTCAATATCAACATGAACAGGAGTGTGGAAGAAGTTGATTCCAACCCTTATGGATGACTTGGAGGGGTTCCAAGACTTCAGTGGAGGAAGGAACTGCAGATGTGGTGGAAATAGCAAGAGAACTAGAATTAGAAGTAGAGCCTGAATTATGACTGAGTTGCTGCAATCTCATCATAAAATTGTAGCGGATGAGCAAAGAAACTGGTTTCTTGAGATGGAATCTTGTCCTGGTAAAGACGCTGTGAAGATTGTTGAAATGACAACAAAGGATTTAGAATATTACAGAAACTTAGTTGATAAAGCAGTGGCAGGGTTTTAGGAGATTGAATCCAATTTTGAAAGAAGTCTTACTGTGGGTAAAATACTATCAAACAGCGTTGTGCGCTCCAGAGAAATTGTTCATGAAAGGAAGGGTCAGTCAATGTGGCAGACTTCATTGTTGTCTTATTTTAAGAAATTGCCAGAACAACCACCACCTCGATCAGTTAGCAATCAGTAACATCAAGGTAAGACCCTCCACTGGCAAAAAACGTTTTGACTTACTGAAGGCTCAGATGATGGTTAGCATTTTTTAGCAATAAAGTATTTTTAAAGTAAGGTATGTACACTGTTTTTTATTTTAGCATAATGCTATTGCTCACTTAATAGACTAAACAAGATAAGAGAGGGAATATATACATCATCCCCATTTCTCCTGCCTCTCTCCTTTATCCTCAAGCAATCACTAATTGGCTTTTTGTCACGTTAGATTGGTTTGTATTTTCTCAAGTTTTATTTAAATGGAATCATATAGTAAGTGGTCTTTTTTTCTGGTTTCTTTCAGCATAATTATTCAGAGATTCATCTGTGTTGTTGTGTGCATCAATAGTTATTCTCTTTCTTTGCTGAGTAGTAATCTAGTGTATGGATATACTACAGTTTGTTTATCCGTTCATCTATCGATGAACTCCTGGTTTGTTTCCTGTTTTTGGCTATTACAAAGAAAGCTGCAATGAGCATTCTTGTATAAATCTTTGTATAGACTTCTCTTCTCTGGAGTGAAATGGCTGGATTATATGGTAGGTGTATGTTTAACTGAATAAACTCCCAAACTGCTTTTCAGAGTGATTGTACCATTTTACATTTCTACCAGCAGTATGTTAGAGTTCTCATTCTTCCTTATCTTTGCCATTTTGTATGATCACTCTTTAATTTTAGGCATTCTGGTATGTGTGTAGTGGTATCTCCTCATTTTGGTTTTAATTTGCGTTCCCCTAATGGCTAATGATATTGAGCATCTTTTCATGCTTACCTGCCATTTGTGTATTTTCTTTGAAGTGCCTGTTCAGATATTTTGCCAGTTTCATAAAAAATTGGGTTGTTTTCTTTTTATTTTGTTTTTAGAATTCTTTATATATTCTGCAGTCATATGCTCTTCCACTGAGCTATACCCCTGGGAATTCTTTATGTATTTTGGATACAAGTACTTTATCAGATATATGCTTTGCAGTCTGTGGCTTCTTGTCTTTTCATTCTCTTAATAGTATCTTCTAAAGAGCAGAAAATTTTAATTTTGTTAAAGTTTAATTTATCATTTTTTCCCTCATGTATTGTGCTTTTGGTGTCATCTAAGAAAGTTTTGTATTATTAACGTGTATCTGGTATGTATTCCCGATATCATAGTAGTGTACAGCATTTCCCATTTCTAGAGTTCATTTTTTTTGTAATCTCGTTCTTCCAGAACTCTGAGATAATCCTTACATTCAGATAGGGGATCAGAAAGTTTATCTTGAACAGAACATTAGTTTTTGTTTAGAACTCAATCTTCATTGGTTTGATACTTGATTTCTAAGCCTACAGCGGATAAAAAGTACCTTTTCACAAGTGAGACAGGTAATAGACTTCTCTAAGTAGCTATATTTAGATTTTTCACTACAGGAGCTCTTCCTTTTTATATATTCTATAAAAATTGGATTATTATCTGAAAAGCGTTCTTCTATTTATTTCAAGATCCACTCTTAAAGTGTGCTGGCCCTATATTTGCCCAAGTACAGTTTACATTTTATATCTTAAAGTTTATTCTTATTTGGAATTAAGTAAAATAATCTTCAAGGGTAGAAAATAGTGTCAATTAAAATTACTTTATAGTTGAAAAGTTGAATACTAAGTTGAAAAGGCATATGGCACTTTAATTTTTTGAATAGATGGCTGTAAGTACTCATCCTTTGCTTTAAAGCAATCTGAAAAGTTGGCAATAAATCATATAATTATCTCATATAGGTGGATTTAAAAATGCCACAGATGTTCTTAGCTAGTACAATACAAAACGGAAAAGTTTCTATCCCCTTATCCTCAATCTAAATAATAAATGTAAGGTGGCATACATGCCACCTTTACACTTGAATTCGTAATGCTATACTTTCTTATCTGAGACACACTTTTTTTCCCTTCCCATTTCAAATTTTGGTCCTCTTCTTGTAACCAAAAGACATTTAAATTTATCTTATTCAGCAATCCCACTTAAGGGTATATATCCAAAAGAATTGAAGCAGAGTCTTGAAGAGGTATTTGCACACCAGTGATTATTGCAGCATTATTCAGTAGCCAGGAGGTGGAAGCAACCCAAATGTCTATCAATGAATGAGTGAATAAAGAAGATCTGGTATATACATATAGTGGAATGTTAAGGAGCCTTAAAAAAGAAGGAAATCCTGTCTCACGCTATAACGGGTGAACTTTGAGGACATTAGGGTAAATGAAATAAAATAAGCTGGTCACAAAAGGACAAATACTATATGATTTCATTCATATGAAATACCTAAACTAGTCAAAATAATAGAAACAGTAGAAAGGTGGTTGCCAGGGGTGGTTGTGGGAGTGGGGTAGTGGGAAGGGGGAATAAATGTTTAATGGGTATAGAGTTTCAGCACAGCAGTGTGAATATACTTCATACCACTGAGCTGTACACTTGAAAATGGTTAAGACTGTAAATTTAATGTTATGTGTTTTTACCACGTTAAAAATACTAAAAAAATTTAAAAAAGATACAATGCAAGTGTCTATGAAAATCCTAGTAAATATTAATCTTATTTGGGGTTCTTTTAGTTGGTGGGGGGGATGTTTAAAATATTTTTTCCACACAGTGATTTAATGTTACCCAGTTGTCTCAGCTACCAAACATGTAAAGCTAATGTTGGGTTGATGAAAAGGAATCCAAGTGTGGGAGATGGAGAGAGTCAGTAGTCTTCTCTTGAGTCAGAATCTGCTTCTTGGGTCTGTCCTTTTTCCAGCTATGAGAATTTCAATACCGTCAAATACCCATAGGCTGTGTAAAACAGAATAGAGAATAAGCTACCTCTGTATTAAGATAAGCGTTTATCCAGTGTTATTTTTTTACTCTAATACTTTGGAACCAAGAAATGGATGCTTGCCTAGTTCTGCTGGATCCTAACTGAGGAGCTTGCCTGCATATTCTGATATCATCTTTTATTTATTTATTTTTTAAAAATTTATTTATTTACTTATGGCTGCGTTGGGTCTTTGTTGCTGCACACGGGCTTTCTCTAGTCTCTAGTTGCGGTAAGCAGGGGCTACTCTTCGTTGCAGTGCATGAGCTTCTCATTGCGGTGGCTTCTGTTGTCGCAGAGCATGGGCTCTAGGCGCACGGGCTTCAGTAGTTGTGGCGCGAGGGCTGAGTAGTTGTGGCTCGCAGGCTCTAGAGCTCAGGCTCAGTAGTTGTGGTGCACGGGCTTAGTTTCTCTGAGGCATGTGTGATCTTCCTGGACCAGGGCTTGAGCCATGTCCCCTGCATTGGTAGGTGGATTCCCAACCACTGCACCACCAGGGAAGTCTCTGATGGTATCTTTTAGATCAGTGCCGTTTTAGCTAGACTACCAGTGTCCTGATTGCTCTAGGCAGCCTTTTGCTATAGCTACTTGTGTCCTGATGACATTTAGGTACGTGGCAGGTTGCTTATATTTTACTTATATCTTACTTGACCTTTTTAGCAACATTCTGCACCATAGACTGTTCTCGTACTCTAAGCTTTTATCTTCTTTCAGTTTTTTGACACACCAAGGTTTCCTGATTTTCCTCTTTAGCTGGCCTTTCTTTTTCTACCTACTTATGTCATTTAGTTCCATAGCTTCCCTCCTCTGTTTAATTATAAGTATTCTAAAGCTCCTTATTCACATGTCTTATCCATGTATTTTTTTTTCTTTTTTCTTTTTTTTTGCGGTACACGGGTCTCACACTGCTGTGGCCTCTCCCATTGCGGAGCACAGACTCCGGACGTACAGGCTCAGCGGCCATGGCTCACAGGCCTAGCCGCTCCGCAGCATGTGGGATCTTCCCGGACCGGGGCATGAACCCGTGTGCCCTGCATCAGCAGACGGACTCTCAACCACTGCACCACCAGGGAAGCCCTTGTCCATGTATTTTATTTTATTTTTTTTATTTAAGAAAGCATAGGTACACAGTTAAAAAACAACTCTCAATTGGTTCTATAAGGTGTGTAGTAGAAAACAGCAGTACCCCACTGTTCTTACATATACCACCTTCAATAAGTCTTAGCTGTTACTTTTGGTATTTGCCTCCATATTTCTAGATAATATGCTTATAACTGTTGTTTCTGTGTCATCCCCTCCCCCCTCCCCTCACTTACATTCTGTTGACTTTCTAGTATGGAGGATAAAGTTGATTTAAAAAACCCCATCTTTTCTTTTTTCTGTCCTTCCTTTATAACAGCCTTGGTTTAAATGAATAAATTTACCTTATTATTATTTTAAAAATTGAAGTATAGTAGATTTACAATATTGTGTTAGTTTCAGGTGTACAGCTCAGTGATTCATTTTTTTTGCAGATGATATTCCATTATAGGTTATTATAAGATATTGGGTATAATTCCCTTGTTCTATACAGTAAATGCTCATTGCTTATCTATTTTATGTATAGTAGTTTGTATCTGTTAGTCCCATACTCCTAGTTTGTTTCTCCCCCTCCTCCCTCCCCCGTTTGATAACCACAAGTTTATTTTCTATGTCTGTGACTCTATTTCTGTTTTGTATGTACATTCATTTGTATTATTTTTAAGATTCCACATGTAAGTGATATTATATAGTATTTGTCTTTCTCTGATTTATTTCACTAAGCATAATATTCTCTAGGTCCATTCATGTTGCTGCAAATGGCATTATTTCATTCTTTTTTATGGCTGAGTAATATTCCATTATATACACACACCACGTCTTCTTAATCAGTCATCTGTTGATGGGCACTTGGGTTGCTTCCATGTCACGTTTACCTTATTATTTGTATTTCTAGTAACAAGCCAAGAAATATATTACATATATTTACCTAAAAAAAGTTTTCCTGATGTTAATTGCCTTTTATCATTTTATTATTGACAAGTTTTAATACATTGTATTATTTATTTATTTTTTGGCTGTGTTGGGTCTTCGTTGCTGCACGTGGACTTTCTCTAGTTGCAGCGAGCGGAGGCTACTCTTTATTGTGGTGCGTGGGATTCTCGTTGCGGTGGCTTCTCTTGTTGTGGAGCACGGGCTCTAGGTGCGTGGGCTTCAGTAGTTGTGGCTCGTGGGCTCTAGAGTGCAGGCACAGTAGTTGTGGCGCATGGGCTTTGTCGCTCCGTGGCATGTGGGATCTTTCTGGACCAGGGATCAAACCCGTGTCCCCTGCATTGGCAGGCCGATTCTTAACTACTGCGCCACCAGGGAAGTCTCTTTCCTCTGTTTCTCAAGTACATTGTATAATCTGTCAGTTTTGGATAATTTCCTTTCCTATAGCTTTCCTAGTGTCCTCCTCTCTCTTTCTTTCTTATTTGGCTTTTCATCATCTTTGGAAGAAGTGGGTCTTTACTCTTGTGTTGTATTTGTTTCTTAGGTGACTCATTTTTCTCTGTTCTTCTACCTTCTTGATTGAGAGTTTGTCTGGTATAGAATATTATTTTGGAAATAACTTTCCTTGAATTTTGAAATAATACTTTCTTTCCCTTGTAACTTTCTGTTTAGGATGATCCATTTTGTATGTAATCTGATTTTTTTTTTTTTTTAACTTTTCATTCTTTTCCCCACAACCTTTAGGATTGTGTTCTAAAAAATCATGGTGATGGCCTTGGTCTGTCTGAAAATTTGTGTCTTTCAGGTCTGGTTTGGCTCAAGCTTTTCATTATTTGATGTTACCTTCATAGAAAAAAAATTAGTTTCTTCCCATTCTTACATGTGTCTGTTTGGTGAAATTACTAGTAAGTAGCCTAAGCCAGTTATGGAAATCTCTGATGGTTTAGAATGATGACCCTGCCATGTGACTTGGGGATAGATATATGAATGAGAATTAGTCCCAGCTAGAGAGAGAAGTGATAGAGGCAGACATGTTAAGGGAGGGGGAGGTGACATGGAGCAACTGATTTTGTGTATGATAGAATTCTAGAAGAGAATAGGTCCTATACAGATGACTCAAGAAAAAAGAATCATTTTGGCATAGTAGACCTTACAAACCAAACGTTGAGGAAGAAATTATTCATGACACTTGTTAAAGATGGTAAGGAAGGCTTTATTCAAGGTGGACTACTGCTATAGGTATAGGGACCCTGCAGTGGGGGAGAAAGATTGGATTTAACTGAATACAACATGGTTAAATGGGGATGTATAGCCAAGGAACAGGGTGGGAGTCAGTTGCTGAAGGCAGTCCAGGGTGATCAGACATCACCTGGGGGATGACAGAAGATGGGGATTCTGGCTAAATCAATTTAGCAGGATTCTTGCTAATATTGGACAGTGCAGAGACAAACATGGAAGTCCAAATGTTGAGGCCTAGTTGAAAAAGAGCTCAGAGCAGCCTGAGTAGAGTTTGCATGAGGAAAGAATCTTTGTCACAATGCACCGAGCTAAGAAAATGTGATATATCTAGGGAACTATTGGGGGGCAGTGGAGAGCAAGGATTTGGTAAGGATGCTTGGTGGCACTGTATAATGGAAGGCCTTGCATTTTCTAGGCGAGTAGCTCTGGACCTTTCCCCCCTGCGTTATAGTGTACATAATACTTACTTGGCATTTTCTGGGACTGCACAATCCTGGAAAGACACCTCTTTCACTTAGTAAAACATAATGGCACGCAAGAGGGCAGTGTTATGTATTGAATATCACATATACACACACACACCTTATTTTAAGTGATTTGTGGTACAGCATTTAAAATGTGTTCATAAAGAATCCAGCAGTTAGTTTTTGAAAGAACAAAACGCATGTACTTTTAGTAAAGCCTAGGGAGAGGGCAAAAGAGCAGAAATATAAAACATCAGGAATGAGAAAGGAATAGAACCACAGTTAGTTACAAACAGAATATGATGTACAGCCAAACAGTAATTAACTTTAAAATCTTAATGAAACAGATGGTTTGTGACAAAGATGCAAATTATGAATTATGATTCATAAAGTTCACAGTGGTGGTAGATACGTTTTCCAAAATGCTAGTTTTTGCTTGAAATCTTAAATTGTGATATTAATTTATTTAGTGCTTATAGTAAATCCTATGTTGTTGCTATAAAATATTCCTATTTTTCAGAGCATAGAGAGATTGTTGACTTGCCTAAGGCCACACAATACAAAGCTAAAATTCAAAACCTACCCACTCAGATTCTAGAGCCCACACTTTTATCCACCGTACTTAGCTCTGATGGCATTAAAAAGGGTAAAGCATTTAGATACTTTGGCACTATAAATACCATTAGTAACTTACGGGGCCCACTGTGGAGCCTTAGGCTCAAAAGTCATTCAGACAAGTAAGACCTGATTAGGTCGCACTTGATGTCACATCGACACAGAAGGATATCAGACAGGAAACAGCATGTCAGCAAAGCAGTGACAGGCATTCCTCTTCCGTGGGAATCCTTGCAGTTCTGCCCAGGGGTTAGTTTTTGGCTCATGAAGTGACAGCTCTGGTGTGAGAGAATGAGACTCACATAGGTGGGTGCAAAGCTACTCTAGTATATTAGTTTCCTGTGGCTGATGTGACAGGTTACCACAAATTGGGTGGTTTAGGACAACAGAAATTTATTCTCTGATAGTTCTGGAGGCCAGAAGCCTGAGATCAAGGTTGGCAGGGGTAGGGCAACACTCTGGAGGCTCTAGTGGAGAATCAGCTCCTTTCACATCTTTTGCCATATAAGGTCATCTTCTGTTCAGTCCACCACACCTGGTTTAGAACACACACACATCACACCACACACATACCACACACATCCACACCCCCATCCCAAATAGGAACCAGTGTCTTTTCTAAATTTTATGGGCATACTGCTCCTGCAGTTTCTGTAGAGACATGTCCAGTTAAAGGAGGCCCTATACTGAGGGATTCCCAAAGCTGTGGCATCCTACCAGATATTCATAGTTCATTTTCAGTACTCTCACTCTAGGTTTATTTCATCAATCGGTAATTGTTACCATAATCAGTGTTGCTAGTAACACAATTGACATTCCACCTTTATCAGGTTTTAAAAATAAAAGAACTAGTTAACCCAAGGTCAGATTTGTCCCTAGAGGAGGAAGGGTTTGTTTGACTTTTTACTCATAGTAAGATATTATTTAGAATATACCATAAGTGATTATTATATATTGTTGTGTCATAACCTTTCATGATTTATTGATACCGCCATAGGTTTTGGGAGTAGCAGTGAGTTGATGATACACTGAGTTCGTCCGTTCTCTCCCTCCCTCCCTTTCTTTTTGTCTTTCTGCCTCCCTCCCTCCCTCCCTCCCTCTTCTTCCTTCTGTCTGTCTGTCTTGAACTGTAAGATTTGTTTCAGAGTTTATAGATACTGAAATGACACTGTAGCCCCTGAATAGTAGGGAGGACATGTTGTTAATGGATTGGAGAAACACAAGTGGTAACATTTTGGTTTGGGGCAGTTCAGTGAGCATGAAAGAAGGAAAAGGAGAGCACTTCCAATTATTACAAATGTCAACACATTTTATTACACAATATCAAAAAATTGTATTCATTAATATTACCACCAATCTCATCAGAAAAGCCTTTTGAGTTTTGGGAAGCTGTCAAGCTCACCGTGGAGGTAGTTTTCCAAAATGCTGATTTTTGTTTGAAATCTCAAGTTTGATCATTGGCAACAAATTATTGTTAATTTTCATTCAGTTTTGAGAAAATGTCTTCCAGTACCTAAGTTCGAATAAACATAGTTTGTCAGTCATTCTTTTGAGTAAAAAATGGTGTTCCGGGTGGCCTCATGGTTAGGATTCTGGGCTTTCACTGCCCTGGCTCGGGTTCAGTCCCTGGTTGGGGAACTGAGATCCTGCAAGCTGCATGGTATGGCCCAAAAAAAGAAAAGTCAGGCCCAGGGAGGTGAGGGGAAGATGGCCAAACTTCAGGAATAAAATTCAACCAATCTAATGAAACAATCCCTTTAGCTCCACCCTAAAAAAAAAAATGGTGTTCCATGAAAAAACAGGCTAGTTCAGTTTACAACTTAAACAATCGCACATGTACTTACCCTCAGTATAGCCTTTGTACTTCAGTATGGAGTAGAATGCTTTAAACGAAGTTCCCATTTTGCCACAAAGATTATTAAAACAATGTGTGGTCAAGGGTTGACATTTAATGAAATGATTTTTACTGCTTCATCTAAGATATTCTTATATGAAACTGGCGTTAAAAAAAACCCTATAAGTGCTTGCTGGTGAAGAATATGTGATTTCTAGTTCAGTTTGGTGCCTTTGGTGCCTCTGCCTTGACTTCTGCTAATAAAGTGCCAGCAGTTTTACTCACCATTACTTTTGCATCATCAGTATAAGTGTTAATAGAGTTAAAAAAAAGAAATAACATCTTATATTATAATGAAAATAATTTTGCATTAGCAGACCTCCCTAAAGTGTTTAGGAGACTCCCAGTTGTCTGTGAACCACACTTTGAGAATAGCTGCCTTAGGGGTTACAGCATGCATTTTTAACTTATTTAAAGCCTAACTGCTACATTTTCTCTTTTCTTGGGCAATGCAAGATTCTTAGAGCCTTTAACGTCCTTCCCTCCTTCATTCCATTGTTGTTGTATATATTAATTCTGAACATGTTTTAAATACAAAACATTGTTAAGGTTGTCACCCACATGCTTAACATTTTCTTTGCTTGTCATTTCTTTCCGAATTTCTGACATTTCTTTTGAGACCATTTTTGTTTTCTTCATGTGGGTCTGCTGTGTTCATATGTCTGAAAATGTCTGTATTTCACCTCATTAAGTATGTGTTGAGGTTTTGTTGTTGTTTTGCAACTGGGCTTCCAGTTTTTCCACCACCTTTTGTTGAAAAGACAATCCTTTTTCTATTGAATTATCTTTGTATCTTGTCAAAAACAGTTGCCTATATTTGTATGGGTCTGTTTCTCAGTTTTCTATGTTCCATTGATCTCCGTTTGTTCTTTCCTCAGTACCACACTGTCCTGATTATTGTTGCTTACTACATTGTCTTGAAATTGTGTAATATGAACCCGCTGACTTGTTCTTTTTCAGCATTGTTTTGGGTTTTCTAATTCCTTTTCTTTCCATATAATTTTTAGATCAGCTTGTTGGTATATACAAAACTTGCTGGGATTTTGATTGGGGTTGCATTGAATCTATATATAAAATTAGGGAGAATTGATACATTAATGTTTTCTATTTTGTGAACATGGTACTTCTCTCTGATTATTTAGATATTCTTTGATTTCTTTCATCAGCACTTTGTTGTTTTCCATACACAGATCCTATACATATTTTGTTAGATTTATATCTTAAGTACTTCATTGGGGGGGTGCTATTGTAAATGGTATTAAGTTTTTCCCCCCCAAATTCCAACATTGCTGGTATATAGGAATACAAGTGACTTTGTTTATTGACCTTGAATATTACACGTATCAGTTCAAGCAATTTAAAAAATTTTAACTTTAGCTTATCACAGCCTACCTTCAAGTTATACCGTATCATGCATAGTGTTGACCTTACAAGGATATACTTCATTTCTCCCATCCTGGTCTCCTGTAGTATTGTCATACATTTTACTTCTACGTGTTACGAACCCCACAGTACATTGTTACTGTTTTTTACTTTAAATGACTTCTTTCTAAAAATAAACTTTGTTGAGGTATAATTTACATATATTTAATTTCACCTGTTTTAGGTATTTGATGAGTTTTTTAAAATGTTTTATTGAAGTATAGTTGATTTACCATGTTGTGTTAGGTGTTTGGTGCATTTTGACAAGTATATACACTATGTGGTCTTTTAAGCCTGGCTTCTTTTACTCAGCATAATACCTTTGAGGTTCATCGATGCTATATCAATAATTCATTCTTTTATGTTGCTAAATATTGTGTAGATGTACCACAGTTTATCCATTTACCTGTTGAAGAATATTGTAATTGTTTCCAGTTTTCACTGATAATGAATAAAGCCACTATAAACATTGTGTACAGGTTTTGGTATGAACATAAGTTTTTACTTTTCTAGGGTAAACACCTAGGAGTGGGATCATTGGGTCCTGTTATAAATGTATGTTTAACTTCATACTTAATTGTCGAACTGTGTTCTAGAGTGACTGTACCATTTTACATTTTTACCAGCTGTTCTGCATCCTCATTAACACATGGTATTGTCACACTTTAAAATTTTCATGAACTTTAAATAAATAAGCTTCAAGGATATTTTGTACAACGTAGGGAATTTAACCAATATTTTATGATAACTATAAATGGAGTATAACCTATAAAAATTGTGAATCACTGTGTTGTACACCTGTAACATGTAATATATATATATTTTTAATTAATTAATTTATTTATTTTTGGCTGTGTTGGGTCTTCGTTTCTGCACAAGGGCTTTCTCTAGTTGCGGCAAGTGGGGGCCACTCTTCATCGCGGTGCGCGGGCCTCTCACTATCGCGGCCTCCCTTGTTGCGGAGCACAGGCTCCAGACGCGCAGGCTCAGTAATTGTGGCTCACGGGCCTAGCTGGTCCGCGGCATGTGGGATCTTCCCGGACCAGGGCTTGAACCCGTGTCCCCTGCATTGGCAGGCAGATTCTCAACCACTGCGCCACCAGGGAAGCCCTAACATGTAATATTGTACATCAACTTTATCTCAAAAAAATTTCATGAACTTTGAGGGCATTATGCTAAGTGAATAAAGTCAGGCAGAGAAGGACAAATACTGTATGATCTCACTATATGTGGGATCTAAAAAAGTCAAACTCAGAAGCAGAGTGTAGATTGGTGTTTGCCGGGGGGGATGTTGGTCAAAAGGTACAAACTTCCAGTTATGAGAACTAATGTGTAGCAGTACAGTTAATAATACTGTATTGTATACTTGAAAGTTGTTTGGGGAGTAGATCTTAAATATTACCACCAAAGGGAAAAAAAAAGTGACTACATGAGGTGATGGATATGCTACCTAATCTTATTGTGGTAATCATTTCACAGTGTATACCTATATCATGTTGTATACCTTAAACTCACACGATGTTGTATGTTAATTATATCTCAATAAAGTTGGGGAAAATAGCCATTTAAATAGGTATGTAGTGGTATGTTGTGGTGTTAATTGATTTCTGTAGCTTTATAGTAGCTCTTAAAATTGGGTCATGTGAGTCTTCCAACTTTGTTCTTTTCCAAAATTGTTTTGGTTATTCTAGTTTCTTTACTTTTATGTATGAATTTTATGATCAGCCCATCTGTATCTACAAAAAGTACTGCTAGGAATTTACTTCTCATCTTACTGAATCATCCAGTTCATGAACATGGTATCTCTCTGCACTTATTTGGGCCTTATTTGAGTTTTTTTCATCAGTGTTTTGTAGTTTTCAGCATACAGATTCTGCTGCCCCATACTTTGTTAGAATTATACCTACATATTATCATGTTTCTGGAGCTATTATAAATGGTATTTAAAAAAATTTGTTTCCAATTATTCATTGTTAGTGTATAGAAATACAATTTATTTTCTGTATGTTGCTCTTGTGTCCCATGACCTTGTTGAACTCGCTTTACTTCTAGGAGTGTTTTTTATCCCCCCAGTAGATTTTGGGGTCAGTTGTGTTTTAAGGAGACGTTAAAAAAAATGTCTTTTATAATTACTTGTGCAGCTGTCATTTCTGGTGGTCTTCATTCTGCATTCTGTGTAAAGGTTTATTTCTGGTATAATTTTACTTCCACCTGAGAATTAAAAGAAAACATTTCTTAGACTATAGGTAGGTCTGCTGGTGTTGAATTCTTTCAGCTTTTGTATATCTGAAGAAGTGTACTTTCATCTTGTTTTTTTGAAAGATATTTCTACTGAGTATAGAATTGTAGGTTGACACGTTTATTTTCCTTTCAGTAACTATAAAGATGTTGTTCGACTTTATTCTAGCTTACATTGATTTGGGCAAGAAAATTTCCCATAGCTGTACTGCAGCCTGAAAAGCAGTAAGCTTGGGATAATTTTAGGGCTCACATCCTTTGTTTCCCTTCTCAAGGATTATTGCCATGTGTTCTCTGATATTCAGTGTGTGAAAACCTTTGTTTCATACAGTTTCTCTGTTTTTTTTTTTTTTTTTTTTTTTGCGGTACGCAGGCCTCTCACCGTTGTGGCCTCTCCTGTTGTGGAGCACAGGCTCCGGACGCGCAGGCTCAGCAGCCATGGCTCATGGGCTCAGCCGCTCTGCGGCATGTAGGATCTTCCCGGACCGGGGCACGAACCCGTGTCCCCTGCATCGGCAGGCGGACTCTCAACCACTGCGCCACCAGGGAAGCCCCATCTCTGGTTTTTTAGTCAATGTCATTCAGGAATAAATTTGGTCTGTTTCACTGCATCTTGGTGGGAAGCAGAAATTCAAAGACTTAAGAAATTAAATCTCAAAATTCTGTATAGAATGGAAGATTGAGGTGTCAAGAAGTGTGTCATTCCAGTAATTCAAGTGTGTGTCTTGTGTGGAGAAGCTAGATTTTAGGTTTCTCCTGAGATAAGTGGGCTGGTATTTATTTCACTGATTTAAAATAGAAATTTGAATATGAGCTTATTAGAGACTTAAACTAAATTGAAATAGTATTTTGGACAGACAGTTTTCATACTTTATATGAAAATATTTTAAGTGAGTATTTAGTGTTAAGAGAGCTTTCTTTTAAATTCAGATTTTTGGTAAAATATTCTTTCAGGATTGGTTTTTCAGATGAACTTTTTAGTGGAGCAGATTGTTAAAAGAGCCACTAATTATGGAAAATACTTGAATTTGCTTAACCTTTTATTAGTTTTACTCTTTCAATTCCTGAGTCAAAAAGCCTTTCGAGTCATTGGAAAAATTTATACCTATGATAGGATAGAGCAGGGTTATCTTCTAGTGGTTTAGTAGACATGAGCCCTTATAACTTATCTAAGGTGTGGGTAATGTACCTGCTTGCCCCTTGATCTTTATTAATCAGCAAATAATTTGGTTGTGTTTTGTTTTATTGCTCATTCTTTGATTTTGTGGATCATAGTGGCAGATCAAGTTTCCCCCAGTATTTTTTTTTACATTGAGTGTTTTTTCTTACTGATTCTTAGGAGTTTTGTATATTCTGAATATGAATGGTTTGTTACTGTATGTGCTGAAGGTATATTTTCCCAGTTTGTGACTTGCCTTTATATTTGTCAGTTTTGTTCTATTTTGATAAACCTGAAGTCCCAAACATTGATGTAGTTGAATTAACCTTTTCCCCCCATGACTTGCATTGTTTTGTTCTATTTTTGAAGAATTCCTACCCTATCCTTTTGTCCAAAACATTTTGCTATGCTTTTCTTCTTAAGTTTTACCTTTTATTTAGGTCTTTAATCCATTTGAAATAGGTTTTTGTATGTGTAGATGTAGGAGTCTAGTGTTTGCTTTTTTTCCTTCTTTTTCCCGTTAGAAATAACGTATCGGCTCGCCACCTTTATTTGGTTAGGTTATAGTTTGCCCATTTTTGTGCACGTTTCCATACATATGAAGGTGTGTTTCTGAGCTCCTTATTTGGTTACTAAATATTTGTATTAATGCGCCAGTTCTCTTTATTTCTGAATCTTTATTGTAATTCATGGTAACTGGTACCGTGCCAACTTTCTTTTGGTTATACTTGTGTAGTATTTCTAAATCTTTTTTTATATTTTAGATGTGTCTAATAAATTGTATAACTCTGGGCTTAAAAATCTATTGATAGCCTTTTTTCTTACGTAGCATACTTATTCCATTTATATTTGTTGTGATTAATTGCATTAAACAATATTCATTTTAACATATCTACATATTGATCATCTTCTTTGCTCGGCTTTTTTTCCCCTCTCTATATGTAGTGACTTTTTGAATATGAAGAATTTATTTTCCTTGGAGCTGTAGAAATTCTTTTAGGCCACGAATGTGATAGTAGTATGCTTCAGTTTGGCCTTTACTTTGGATTGCTATTAGTTGAGGACTGTGTATAAATTCTTGCCTGAAGTTTGTTTTACCCAGGTCAAGTGAATTCAGACTTTTGGTTACAAATACTGAGGAGATTTTCTTCTTCAATCATTGCCATTATGGGACAGGCAATTTTCCTTGTCCTTCAAGACCAGTTTTATTTTTTTATTTTTTATTTTTTATTTTTTTGTGGTATGCGGGCCTCTCACTGTTGTGGCCTCTTCCGTTGCGGAGCACAGGCTCCGGACGCGCAGGCTCAGCAGCCATGGCTCACAAGCACAGCCGCTCCGCGGCACGTGGGATCCTCCCGGACCGGGGCACGAACCCGTGTCCCCTGCATCGGCAGGCGGACTCCCAACCACTGCGCCACCAGGGAAGCCCCCAAGACCAGTTTTAAAATAAAATTTAAAAAGTTGTTTTGTTATCGTATTTTTAGTTATATTGAGGTTGAAGGTCTAGCCCATTGAGATCTCAGTGTTATGAGGAGGGTGTCTTATTTGACTGCTCTTCTTGGGTAGCCCCTAGGCTTTGTGTTCTATCCCTGAATGAGACCTCTAAACCCATCACTCAGGTTTACACAGACTTTCAAAATGTCCTCAGTGCAAAAAGTTGCTTCAGTACTCTCTCTACCTCTGCCTCTCTTAAGTCTCCCCCTTCCCCCAGCCCAGTCTTCCTAACTTTCTCATTTGGTCAAGTTCATAGTAAGAACCTTGTGTAAGTCCCACTGCCACCATGTTTTGTCTGACATTTTTAGTTTTCAGCAGACTGGTTGTCCAGGTTGCCTGAAGTGGGAGTGCTTCCTAATTCTTTTCATTTTATGGCACATATGGAAGAATGATAATTTGTACTAATTACTGGGAGAAACTATTGAAGGCACTTAAGGTACAGTCAATGAACAGGTTGATAGTTCATGAAAGTAGTAACTTGAGCCAATAAATATTTGGAAAAAAGTAATTAAAGAACTGAAAAAGATCACTGCTGGTGGAACATTATATTGGTTCATTTTTGCTAGTGGCACTGTCAAAAGCTTAAATTGTGCCTCCCATTTAACTGTGAGGAAGTTAACTTGAAGAAATATAAATTGGCCAAATTATGTTCATTGGGTAATAGTAATAGTAAAAACTTGGTTAACAACCAGATACTCTTCAGTAGAAACTAATTATGGTTTAACCATTATTAAAATGATTTGCAGATGTTAATTTTGATGTAGATCTGTATACTTTGATATGGTAAGCAGTTAATGATATATAGAATGAAGGAAATAGTTTATAAACTGCATACAAAGATTTGTACTATTTGTTTATATAGTCGTCCCTCAATATCCAAGGGGGATTGGTCCCAGGACCCCTACGGACACCAAAATCCACAGATGGTCAATTCCTTTATATAAAATGGCATAGTACAGTTGGCCCTTATGTCAGCAAGTTCTGTATCCATGGGTGTGGAGGGCCGACTCTGCATAGAGGAAAGTCTGGAAGAGTATATTCAGATCGATTAAAACTTTTTTTTTTTTTTTTTTAAAGCACTACCTTTGGGAAGGGGCCTTTACTGTGTTGCAGTTTTCCTAGTTTTAGGATCGTTCATTTAATAAATAAATTCTAATTGCCTACTACGCATTAGAAGTTGTAGAATTCAAAGTAGATTATTTTCAGTGGAGCTCATGGTCATAAATGTGATGTCCCGCTCCCACCCCCCCACAGTGAAGTGCTTACTCCTTCCTTTTTTGTGCGTTTATCATTTTAGAAATGTGTATAAGGCAAATGAATGCATAATTTGCTGATAAAGATACTAAAGCAAGCATCCATGTTATAGCAGGCATAATAATATTTTACAAACTTGATCAAGATTTGGTCTACATAATCTTGTTGTATTGATAGATAGCTTTCTTCCTGTGTATTTTGGGAACTCTGAATTAAATGTGTACAGCTGAAGTGATTGGGAGAATGATTGCTTGTAAGATTGTCTGTCTACCTCTAGACAAAAGACTGGAGTAGCAAGCAAATGAAGTAAAAAAAATGGGAAGTAAAGCCTACTGCTTTATATGGGAAATCACAGGATTATTCTGGGCTTTATTCACAGAGATCATGCTGCTGAAATTTTATCTCATACTCTCCTTGCCTCCAAATTTGAAATGTACATTCTTTTAAAGATTATCCAAGACTTAATTCACATGTTTATAAATAATGTACTTTAGTGTAACTGCGCATTGTTATATTTAGCATGACACAGAAAAAATATTTGGAAAATAACTTGGCTGTTTTGACACAACAGCTTTTTAAAAATTTCATGTTGGGGGAATTCCCTGGAGGACCAGTGGTTAGGACTCTGAGCTTCCACTGCAGGGGGCATGGGTTCGATCCTTGGTTGGGGAACTAAGATATCCTGCAAGCCGCGCTCCATGGCCAAAAATCAATCAATACAATAAAATAAAAATTTCATGTTGGTCCTGGGCATGTATACGTGCATGTGTAGTAATGTAGGATTCACTAGTTCATTTGGCTGCATGCGTCAACAATAAAGGTTTTAGAGTTAGTAGTAAACTAGCAACTTGCTGATGGTTGAGACAGTACAGCCTAGTTTGCTTTGTTGCAGCTCTATTTGGCATTCTGTGCCAGTTATACTAAAGAGAGAAAATAATAACACTAGGTGAACTAAGGAGATTCAGAAGATACAAAGAAATAGGGTGAAACCATTTAACATTTTCCAGGTAATACACCACATTTTGTTTGAACTGGTATATTATCATTTATATATATGGGCAGTAGTGTTTTTCTGCCACAGGTGGCTTTTGAATATGGGAATTTGATTTTTTGTTTTGTTTTGCTGTTGATTTTTTTTTAATGTGTGTGTCTTTTTGGGGGGGGAGGGGATAATGATGATTGCTTTTTATATGATTTAAAATAAAACAAGGTGAGAAAACATGGTAAAGAACTTAGGCGAAATCTTCCTTGTGGGATGGTGGGAACAGGAACTGGCGGCCTTATGTGTTGCTTTTGTGTTTGGTGTAGAGGTAGAGTTGTGGAAGGAGCTGTGTGTTGGAGCGTAAGAGGAAGAGCTGCTTATGGAGGTCCTCATTCTTGCAAATGACTTTAAGTCCCTAGGCATGGCCTGAGTTGCACACCTTACTGCTCAGAGGCTCTACAGCCATACTGTTTGAAGCCACCCCTGCTAGTTAGTAGCTCTGTGACCTTGAACACAGGATTTACGTTGTCTGTGCCTCAGTTTTCTTATCTGTGAAGTAGGGTCTCCCTATCTCATAGAGTAATTGTGAGGATTAAATGAATAAGTATATGTGAAGTGCTTAGAATAGTGCCTGGTACGCATCAAGAGCTCAGATATTAGCTGTCAGCACTTGAATTACGAAATTATCTAGTTTGATTTCAATAGTGTAGTTCTGTGAGAACCTTTTGCAATAGCAAAGCATTTTCAATAGTTTATTTGAAAAGAATGGTACTTAAGGTGCTAGTTTCTTGAATGATGCTGATTTACTCGTTAGCGTCCAGCATATCCACTGAATGCAGAGCCCAGAGAGTCTGAGAAATCCAGGATCCATGCTGATATGCTTAAATTTTGTTAACTGACTTTGTTGTGATGCAAAAGATGTATATTAGTTGAAAAGTGGAGTGAGGGAGATAGGGTAGAGTAACAGATGTATAAGTTCTTGTATCTTCTCTAAAATGTTACGTGTGGGTGACAGTTAATTAGATTTTTTAAAATTTCCCTTTATCCTGTTGGTATGCATTAATGATTATTTCATTAGGCTGCTTTTTTGTTTGTTTGTTTGATTTAAATGAGGAAAGAGGGCTGCATACTCATGTATTTCTTAATAAGAATTCTCAGAGGCAATCAGTTCTGGGCTGCTCTGGAACTCTACTAGGAACTAGGAACTTGGGCTCTGTTTTCCTACTCTCCATCCCCAGCTTGTGACTTCTACCATCTGGCTGATTTTCAGCTAGGGGGAGGAGGGGTTGAAGCAGAGCATGTCCTTTCCTTATATCCCATTGGCCAGAACTTAATCACCAGGCCACACCCACAAGGATGGCTGGGGATCCCAGTATTTATTCTGTGTCAGCATATGTCTAATTAAATTTAGGGATTCTATGAACAGAGAAGAAGAGGAGAAAGGATATCAGGGACTCGTATAATCTGAAGCAAGTTACAGAACAGTGTTGATATAAATATGTAAATATTAGTACTAAGGTGGGAAAAATATACGTGCTTGCATCTGCACAAAATAATCTTGAATATAGTAAGAATTTTTTACATTTGTTGCATCTGGGAAAGGGGACTGGGTGGCTGGGGTTAGGATTGGGAGAGAGACTTCACTACATACCCTTTAGAACTGGTGATGTGTAAATTTTAACTTTTCAAAAATAGTAAATGAAATTAAAAAGAGAAGAAAGGGAAGTCTGATATAAAAGTTCAGGAATGGATGTCATTAAGAATCAATAATATCATTTTAAGCGTGTAACCCTTCATTAAAAAAATGGCGTGTTGAAATTTCAAAAAATGGTTTAGACTCGGGTACTTTCAACCCTTTCAGATTCCTAAGGTATTTTAAAAACAGGCAAAGGCATTGCGAGTGCCTGGAGAGGGGAAGATTTCTGATTTAGGAGGCATATTTCTGGGAAGGATATCAGCTTTAGTGATGCACACATTTTTATGGTTTTGAGGGAGGAGGTCAAGATAGTATGTTTATTTAGAAATTGTGGAAATTCAAAGTGAATAAAATGTAATCATGGAATCAAGTCAGGAGAGATCCATCCACATATACACGTGTGTGTTTGTGTGTGGTTATGTATTATATATAATATTACACATTGTGTGCTTATATCCGAGAAGCTCAAGGAATCTTTAAAAAATGCAGCTCAGAATTGTATCCAAAGTAAGAACTCTCCTTTTTACCCCCCACTAAGATACCTTAGTAGTTTATGCTTTAATTCTTTGATATGAGCCAAAGAAAGATGGCCCATTTAATTTTTGGCATATTTAAGTTTTTCTCCTTTCTGATTGAACTGAATTAAACTTGTTTGTAAATTATACCCATTCACTGGTCTGATGTCTGGAACTACCCAAAGTGCAATTAATCTTCTCTCCTAAGTGACAGCTTCTTAACTCTTTGAGTAAAGCTAAAGCATCCCTGATGATTCTCCTCAACTAAACTCAGTTAAAATCATTTTCACATGATAGTTTTTCCATCTTTCACCAAACTTGTAACCTTTTTTATGTTACCACCTGTTAAAATGTGGCACTCAGAACTAAAGATAATTTTGGAGATCTGGTCAGAGCAGACCTTGGTGAGCTGATTATTGGTGTTGATTTGTGTAATACACTTCATTAATTTGGACCATGAATACATTTTTAGTAGCCCTATTTCATGGATGACATGTTGACCTGCAGTCTGCTTCAATCCCTAGTCAGCTGCTAAACCATCTTTTATGTCTGTGGCTGTTTTTAGGAATTATGGGCAGGACTTAGGAATTATGGGCAGGACTGCATGTTTGCTTTTATTATATTCAACCTAAAAGTTTGGTTCATTTAAAATATCAGTGATTTATATCCTAATGGAAATGAGTTTAAATAACTAATAAGATTAATCCATAGCATCCTGACTTGCAGCTCCTAAGAAATGGAAGTTTAGGACAAAGAAGAGAGGGTTATTCGAGAACCTAAAATAATAACATGACATTGCTTCATTAATTCAAGAAATGTATATTAAGCCCCTATCATATGATCATGGGTTGGGATATAGCCCTTCCCCTGACGGAGCTTACAGGTGAGGGAGGCAGTAAGCATCTGGGAACCTGATAGAAGAGGAAGGGCTTCAGAATGGGAGCCACCAAACTAGGACTGTGTTGAGATTCTGTCTCTGGGCATTCATAGCAGGCATTACAAAGAAAGAAAGAAAGAGAAAAAAAGGAAACCATTTGGGGTATTTAAATCTACATTAGTTTTCTCTACCATTTGTATGTCACCCAACTACTTCAGCTAATCTTTCAAATTGGAAAAAACCCCACATTTGTTTAGATGTTGCCTATACTTAACAATTCTAAAATAGTAACAACTCATATTTTAGCTAGGGATTGACCAAGTTTATCATAAAAGACTTTAATGCTTAACATAAAAAAAAACTAAATTATTTACACGTCTGTGTTTATGAGCGGTAATCTGTCAAGGTTTAGAAATAGCGGGTAATGATAATATTACTATTCTGAGATAACTATTTTTTCAAATAATAAAAACAAAGCAGCTGCCGAGCACAAATTATATTGAACATTGTGGAAAATGGCACTGTAATGGGAGGAAGACATCCAGTCTCTCTACGTAGCTGGGAGAATCTTTACTCTCCTTTGATTCTAGTATTTAATGATTAACTGTTTATTTCCCTTCTAAATGTTTTTTTTTTTTTTTTCAAGTAGGTTGTAACGATTATAGATGTGTAAGCCACTAACTATAAACAACTATAGGATTTTAAAGTGATTTTTGTGGAAGGTCTTGCTCATCCCCAGTGCAAGATATACCATTATTTTTATAGGTTTTTCATTTATAAAAATAAGAAATTTTGCTTTCTTAATATTTAGTGTGTGGGTTGAATATTCGTTGTTTTTAAGCTTTAAAAATTACCTAGTCTACACCGTTCATTTGCCATATGTCTATATAAATTTAAACACAAATTTAATGAAATAATTTAAAAATTCAGTTGTGTTGCACTAGCCATGTTTCAAGTGCTCAATAGCCACATATATCTAGTATATTGGGCAGCACAGATTATAGAACATTTTTGTCATTGCAGAACGTGCTCTGTTGAATGATGATGATCTAGTACAAATGATTTTCGTTCACATTTCTGACTATCCTTACACTAAAGGTAGTATGAATCCTGGAGGAAAGCATAATAATTTTTAAGTTTAATTATGAAAAATTGTAAAATGAACAAAATAAAAAAAGTTTCCATATGGCTGGACTATAGACTTTCTATTTTTATCATTTGTTTTATATTCTCTGCATATGTGTACAAAACCATACTTATCCTATATGGCGATGATTTTATTTGTGCACATTTAAAATGAAAAAAGAAAAAGCAAGAATATAAAAGTAAACCATTTAGAATGTTAAATTGATACAGCCACTATGGAGAACAGTATGGAGGTTCCTTAAAAAACTAAAAATGAAACTGCCATATGACCCAGCAGTCCCACTACGGGGCATATACCCTGAGAAAACCATAATTCAAAAAGAGTCATGTAGGGCTTCCCTGGTGGCACAGTGGATAAGAATCTGCCTGCCAATCCAGGGGACACTGGTTTGATCCCTGGTCCCGGAAGATCCCACATACCATGGAGCAGCTAAGCCCGTGCGCCACCACTACAACTACTGAAGCCCGTACGCCTAGAGCCCGTGCTCCACAACAAGAGAAGCCACCCCAATGAGAAGTCTGTGCACCATGTCGAAGAGTAGCCCCTGCTTGCCGCAACTAGAGAAAGCCTGCGCGCAGCAACGAAGACCCAACACAGCCAAAAATAAATAAAAAACTAAAAAAAAAGTCATGTACCACAGTGTTTATTGCAGCTCTATTTACAATAGCCAGAACGTGGAAGCAACCTACGTGTCCATCAACAGATGAATGGATAAAGAAGATGTGGCACATATATACAATGGAATATTACTCAGCCATAAAAAGAAACGAAATTGAGTTATTTGGAGTGAGGTGGATGGACCTAGAGACGGTCATACAGAGTGAAGTAAGTCAGAAAGAGAAAAACAAATACCGTATGCTAACACATATATATGGAATCTTAAAAAAATAAGAGGTTCTGAAGAACCTATGGGCAGGACAGGAATAAAGACGCAGACATAGAGAATGGACTTGAGGACATGGGGATGGGGAAGGGTAAGCTGGGGCGAAGTGAGAGAGTGGCATGGACATATATATACTACCAAATGTAAAATAGATAGCTAGTGGGAAGCAGCCACATAGCACAGGGAGATCAGCTCGGTGCTTTGTGTCCACCTAGAGGAGTGGGATACGGAGGGTGGGAGGGAGACGCAAGAGGGAGGAGGTAAAGGGATATATGTTTATGTATAGCTGATTCACTTTGTTATACAGCAGAAACTAACACACCATGTAAAGCAATTATACTCCAATAAAGATGTTAAAAAAAAAAGTAACCCTTTTAACAAGAAATATTTTTGCTTTATAGAAGTTTGCCTGAACTTTGTTCTAAATCTAAACTGACTACATATCATCTATGTTTAAAACTAGCCTTTTAATGAAACTCATTACTATAAAAACACTGTTTCATTCTAGGTTATTTTATGAGTTAGTAGTATTGGAAAATTGCCCCATTTATTTATTTTCCTTTAAATGCTTTTAAAAAATTGTTAGTATTTGCCTGTATCTAATATCAGGGCTTACCTCAAACACTTCAAATAAATTCATGAAGTTCCACCATGAAATGGTGACACAAGGTGCTTGGAACGTTTATTCTGCCTTTTTGCTCATCTTCATTTTGTTTGGTATTTGGCTCTGTCATCGTCATTTTTGACCACTAACATTAGTTGGCAGGTTTAGGTACATGCTGGCTTTGTTGGAAATTACTATGAATCTGTTGATTGAGTCTGAGTGTCCGTTCTGATTTTTGCCTGGTGTTGTGTTTCGTGATGATCAGAGTTGTGTATAGTACTCACTTTAGATGTGTTCCTTTTTTTAATGGAATGTGGAAGATAGGTAATAGATGATCATGGTAGTGGCATCAATGTTTGGTGATAAGAGGAAGTATAGGATGTTGCCATCTTTTTGCTTAGATTATTAAAGAAAATTTATTCGTGTTTGTATCTTGAAATCTTTTTCACCATGAAACTATATTTGCTTGTAAATTTAATGCTAACCAGCCATGAGAAATTATCAGAGAGCAGTAGCAAAAGTTTCTAAATATCTAACTAAGAGTTTAAAAAACAAAGACAATAACTAGCTTTTTTACAATGCCATTATTAGCTTTAAAAAGTCATTTTATTTAGTGTAAAAATTAATAATTGTCATACTGTAGCCCAATAATTTTATGAATTTCAGTGATATTAAAAATCACTGAAATAAATTATATTTTTGTACTCTAACCATCTGCCAGATAGGATTATATATGACTTAAATAAAGAGGATCTTGAAATTTCATGCCTCCAAATTATAGTAATTTCTGAGATGTCAGTGTAACATTCAGGCTCTTTTAATTATAAGGAAGCAGAATGATAAGTTTTCAGTGATTGTGATTTGGTATATATGCACATTTAGATAGTTAAGAGTGGAATAAGAACTGAAGACAGTCCCTTTTAATAAATGTTAGACTTTAAGGATGGTAAAATCATCCCAAAATTCGCCTTGTTTAGGATGGCTTCTCCAAACTTGATAAGTATTTATGTATGTGCTTTGGATAGGTAAATTTTAAATTTTGAAACTCTTCATCAAAGGCTCTGTATTTTACAGGAGAGGAAAAATTAAGGCATTTTAAGTGGGTACCATGCCCCACATCACACTTTCTTATCCCATCAAAAGCTCTTGAAGCGGTGGTGAAAGGATTTTTTGATAATGGAAACTATTTTTTATGGACACCAAACCTGAGAGTGTACTCAGACATTTGAGAAATCATACACATTTTTTTCTTCAGTGACTCCAGGACACAATAAAGCCTAACAACATTGTAGTGTAGATTGTTAGGGAAATTTTGACAAAATTATTGGGGTGCTTGAAACAATCCTGGAAGAGTTGGAGCTTTTTATCTTAACCTAAGTAGAAGGTAGAGAAACAATTATTGTACCTATGGAGTGCTAAGCACTGTGATAAACCCTTAGAGAAGTTTTCTAGTTTTAATCCTTTAATCAGCCCTTTGAGTGTTATTAAAACTGAGAATCAGAGACGATAAGTTCCCCAGGATCTCCTGTAGCTAATGATGACTGGAATTTGTCAGACTCCAGAATCCTGTTCTTTCCATCATTCATTTTTTCCCCCCTGCACTCTTCTGGATTACAAGAAAAGAATGATATCCTTAAAATACTGTTACTTTTTTTCTTCAGGGAACAAACTGAGAGTGAGTGCATATGCATGTATTGGAATGGGGGTAAAATTAGGAATAGAGTTAGAGTTGGTGGGTATGACGTGTATCATAAGAAGATAATTGAAAGACAATTGAAAGTTTATGGTAGTTTAAGTGGGTAGAGGTGATGGTAAAAAGTAGCTCTTCAGTATAAATCGTAGTTATTATTACTCTGGAGATTCTGTGAATTCTCATGTGATTCAATAAAGTTCTTCCCATTTGTGGAAAAGATTGATATATTTGTTTATGTCAACATGGACCACAGTAAAAATTTAGATTTACAGCTAATGAATAAAGTTATCAAAGTGTTCCTACATTATCTTATTTGGCAAGTATTTCCTTTATAAGTAGGAAAAGCACTTACGCCATAATTAGTGGTTCTTTTAATAAATAGGTATTTTAGAAGAATGCTGCATTGGCTGTATCTGAGGAAGTAAAATATATTGATTTCTTGGGTGATTGAATGGAGGATTATATGCATTATCTCAGGAAGGAAATGTATTTTAGGGTTTTGTCTTTTTCTTAAATGTTTGTATTTTTTATTTCTAGGCTGTTCGCTGCTACGAATCTCTAATCTTAAAAGCTGAAGGAAAAGTGGAGTCTGATTTCTTTTGTCAATTAGGTCACTTCAACCTCTTATTGGAAGATTATCCAAAAGGTAATTTTTTCCCCTTGTTAATTACTGTTTGATTTATATATGTATTCAAAATAACTGTAATTGTACTCTATCGGAGGTATTACCATTTTTACTTCTAAGAAATTATAAGCTTGTGAACATCCTAAAAACAATGAGAAAAGTGGAGTAGATGGAAATGGGAAAAGTTCACATGACTCCATGTAAATCAGCAGTAAGTTGACCATTCAGCTAAACTGATAACCACCTACATGTGTACCACTGTTTTGTTCTGCCTTGTGAAAAATTCCTGCTTTTTTAAAGGCTCAACTATAGTAGAAAGTGAGCCATTGATGGACACTTTGGAAAAGTAACACAAACTCAGCATTTCTCTTCTTTATCCTTTAACTTCCATTTTAGCTAGAAAATATTTGAATGAAAACCTGATCTGTAGCCATGTTATTGTAAAGGTAAGTAACATAGAGAGATGATCACACATGAGCTTGAGCGTTGGATAAAGCATTTTTTTATTCATCTGAAAAGTTTTTCCTGTCAGAAATAAGTGAGTTAAATTATTGAAGGTAGCCCCCCAAGATGTGTCCTTTTTATGGTACCAAGCTGCTGACCCAGGCCATTACTCACTTAGGAAGTTAAAAGCACCCCCCAAACACCACACCCCTCAATACCAAAGGCAAAGAAAAACTATATTCTTATATTCAATAACATTTTTAACCTTTTGATGGTAGTAAACATTTTAATGTGGAGTGGATAGACTTATGCTGTTTTCCACAAATGTATTTAGGTGGGCTGAACAACTGAAAGGTTGTTCAGGGTTAGAGTGAAGGATTGTTCGTGTTTAATTATGTTAGGTCAAGTGAATACTTTCCTAATGAAAATACAATTTTACTTTGAGACAGGTATGCTGTGGGGTTTGAAATTAGGCTTATTCCCCAGCTCATCTCTGTGGTTCAGCTGCATTACTTTTAACAGATTATATAAGCATCCCTGAGCTTCTATCTGTAATCTGTAAAACGAGGGGAGGATGTGGTAGCTGCTCAGGGGTTTTGGGATTCCTGTGTGAAACTGGTTAGTACTTAGCAAAGTGACTTCAGGGTAATAGGTATTGATAACCATAGATGGTATTTAACCATCTATTAGATACTTTAATTAAAACAGTAACTTATTTAAAGGAAAGCATTATACAAAAGAAATAATACAGAGTTCTGCACAATCTGATTTTTCAATGTTGCACCTTTTATTTGGAGAGCGCACTAGTTTAAGAGCATATAAACAGAGACCCAGACTTGAAAATTAGGTTTGCATATGTGGCTGTATGTCCTTATTGCTTAGTGGTCATTTAAAATAAATGAAAAAAATATATATATAAGCTTTTAAAACTTTATTAGTGTAGGAATTTAGCTACATTTTCCATTTATAAAATGTTTGGCTGTGAAGGTCATGAAGAATCCAGGGATATTTGTTTTGGAGGTATTCTTTTCTTTTTTGGAAGGTGTGGTAGGGGGCATGTGGCAACTAGACAATGTTGGCAAATTAGCTGGTAGGAGTAATCTAGAAAGATGGGAGAAGAGAGGGATAACCCAAGGATTTAAGTCCTTGAAAAGGTGTGCTCTGGGACCCGTTTGCTGTTGTGTAGATGAACTGGCCATTGATAATTTGTAATAGGAAGAAGAGGAAGGAGAGAATGAATGCAGAGGTATACATTTGTATTTCAGTATATTTTAGTATTTCAAGCTGATGGCTTCTTATTTCCTAGACGAGAGTTGTTGTTTGAATTCATCCTTGAGGCTTTATTGACCACATTTCCACTTAAAAAAAATCCTTTAAAAATACTAATTATTGAACTCTTTCTATCCATTCTCTTCACGGTCATCCCAGAAGTCCCAGACTAGAGCCAGTCTCTAGTAGCCCCTTCCACACATCATCACCAATTTATGGAGACATTTGTTACCTCAGGCTACTTTCTCCTTTTTTCTTTGGAACCAGTAAAAGATGAGAACCTCTAGCCCCAGCCAAATAAGATGTTTACTTTTAGAGAACAGATTACAAACCATAACTTACTGGGAAATAAACATAAACTGTTCAGTGAACATATGAGTAGACTGCTCAGATGTATGTATGTGGGGGATTTACTGGCCCTGTTTATTCTGAGGACAGTTCTTTAAATACTGTCCTGAGTCCTCTTGTGCATGAAATTTTCAGAGTTTGGGGTTCCTTATGAAAAACTGCTTCTACTTTTGGAGTAGAAAATGGTAGAAAATATTTTGTGTACATTTTGGACTGTGGTTTTTCTGCCCTTATTTCTTACTCTGATCTCATCTACTCCCTGTCTTATATGAATTTCTAAAAATTTCTGATCTGTAGGTAGTATACTTTGGTTGTCATTACTGTTATGGATTTATTAATTAAAAATTACCTTTTCTGTCATTTCAGAGGAACTTGAAGGAGAAGATAAAAAGACCTTATAAAACATTTCTTTAGTCTTTCTGGTTGGTGATATGTATGAAGAATTTTAAAAATTTTCCATCACTTGATTTGGTTATTAGGCTTCTAGGAATTTATCCTGAAAAAGTAATTGGTTAGAGGATTGCGGGAAAATGGAGGCTGGAGGCTCATTGCACTTAGCCTGTTGTTGGTTGGATTCCTCTGCAGTGAGTTTAGCATACAAGATGTTTAGTATGGAGTACCTTTAGGATCAGCACTGTGGAAGGTGGGAAATGGAACCAGGATTGGACAGAGGGAGAAGTTAAGCCGTGACAGCCTTGGCCAACTCCATGGGGAGCCCCGGAGCTAGAATGGCTATCACTGGTTGGGCCAAGATGACCAGGCCATTATACTCCATCCATTCCATACTGGACATGGGAAGGAGTGTGACCTCAGGCAAGGTTGCTCTCCTCAGCTTAAGACAACTCACTGCTAGAGGCTCTCTTGTACGCAAGACTGCCAACAGTCCTTCCTTGAAGTGGGATTTGAGTGGTTCTTTATAGTGTCTATCATACCTCCTTTCCACTCCTACCCCCACAGCTAACCTGTCAACCTCAGCTGAACCAAACAGCTGATGGGGCTGTCAGACAGACTGCCTTAAGCCATGGAGATGGTACTGTGATTTCTCTTCTTTGAGTTGAAGAACAACCTGAGAGACAGAGAACCCTGGGCTGAAGGACAAGTGTATATATTCTTGTGAATATATGTGATGGGTCTCAGGAGCAGTTTAATTAATAGAAATTATATGTAAATATTTGTGAATATGTATGGCAGATTATAGGAGAGAATCGTCATTAAGTTAAGTTGATTGCTTAGAAAATCCGGTAGTAAAGTACCTCAGTACACAGCAAAGTTATAAAAAGATAGAAGCTCTGAGGTAAGAGACTTGGGGTGCAGATAGTAAAAATTCCAGAAGTAAAAAAATTAGTTGAAGGAGATACAATAATTAATCATTCCTGATATTAGTATGAAAACCTTGACACTTTTACAAATAGTTTCTTCATCGTTTGTGGTAAGCTGAAAGTTTTCCCTGAAATTCCACCTGGCAATAGATTTTTCTCCCTTTCCTCCTTCCTTCAAGTAATTGGTCATTTGTTGCATTGTCTATCACTTTTGGGCAAAGTAGGTTTTGGTTGTTTTAGTTCCTCAGTAATTATAAATGGCTAGGGCAAGTTACATGCTAAGAGTTGCTTATGTGGAGAAGTCTCAAGTCAGAGTTGGTGAGCTTTTTTTGTCTTTCTCTCTTTCTATGTTTCTTGGGTGGAATGACAACACTCCATCCTAGGATATATATAGTATAAGGACGTAAAGTGCATGTTTTCCAATAATAGATCTTGAGTTTGGCTTCTCCAAAAATTGCCTTTTTTTGGATCCTTGCATGGTTCATCTCTTTATTGTCATGGTTGTTGGAACTAAAGGTTGTGATTCTTGTAAGAATCTGCTCTTTGTTTAAAAGTTCTTTCAGATAGTCATTGGGATAGTTTGCATAGTATATATGATACAAATTTACTTTGTGTTGAAATAGTAAAATGAAATGAAAATCCAGAATACTGATATAAACTGGCATGTAATATACATAGAATGAATATGATGTATCTTTCTGAAAGCTGATACAGTTAAGGTGATCATTCATGTGTTTTCATTGCATTTGTAGTCATTGTACCCTCTTTCTCTATATAACTTTATTTAAACCTATTTACTGATATTAAAAAATCACTTGTGCCTCCACTCCCTCTCATCACAATTTGGGAATAATTGATTTTGTTCAGTCTACTTGTGGCCTAGAATTAGAAAATGCAATTGAGAAAAATAACCCAAGGGAAAAAAATAGTGACCATAACCCAGGTTGTCAGAAGTCCATATCCAGGCAACGAGCAAAAGTCGTAGCTTCAAGAACTAGAGAGCTGGTGGTAGAACACATTGAAGGAATACAAATAAGACAGCTACTTGATGGTTCTTGTAGTAAACCAAATGTGCGATATTAAAAACCTCAAGGAGGGACTTCCCTGGCTCCAGTGCTTGAGACTCTGCCTTTCCACTGCAGGGGGCACAGGTTCGATCCCTAGTTGGGGAACTAAGATCTCGCATGCCGCGTGGCCAAAAAAATAAAAAAATAAAAATAAAGACCTCGAGGAGTATATTATTTTAATAACGACAAAGAAGTAGTAAATCTGAGATCTCAGTAGATGTATTAATTTGACTTGAAAACCTCAGTGAAGATGCTGATAGAGGAGTAAAAGGATTCCAGATTTGTTTCTTTGCTTTTCCAACTTCCTGTCTGCTTGTCTCTGTAATCTTAGGAGCAAAGGTCTGTCGTGTTGGATACTATCCAGAGGGTTTTTCAAATGTTAATGTGTGTGAATGCTACATATAAGGGAAGATGTGTTTTAGGCAGTCATAGATTTGAGAAGGCAGAAAGGTGCTAGGGAGTTAGGTACATCAGTCATTTATATACAGTGAAACAGTTAGCATAAGCTCTCTGAGATCTCATTTATCCCAGGGTATAAATACAGCTTTTTAGTTCAGCCTCAGATAAAAATAATCAAAGATCTGTTGACCTAATAATAATAATCTTAGGCAGTCACAACTTGTTCTGGCCTAAAGATGACAGTCAGTGCAACTGACAGATTTACTTGTACTTCTTTTCTTTCCTTTCCTTCCATACCCATAGACTCACCTGTGAGCAGCTAACCTGCTGCCTATAGTGTTATACATTGGGCTTAGAGATGAAAAGAGAAATGCTGGGTTCTGCCTGCAGTTAGTGCATAGTCTAATGTGAGTGTAGATTGAATTTTAAATATTTTTCTTCCTTGCATTTCTGTTGCATCTTACTCTGAAGGAGACTCCCTTTTTCTGGCAGAAAGTTAAATTTAACTTCCTTCTTATTTGCATTTGTATTTTTGCTTTTTTGTTTTCTTTTGCATTTAATTTTTTTAGACCTGGTTACTTTGTTAGTACTCCGCCAGTTTTCTATAATCCTTTAAATTCATTATATTTTTCTCTCTTTTTTTAAGTCTACACAGACTAAATGGGCTTATTTAAAAACAAAATAAAACTCAAAATTATGAAAAAAGTCTGTCCGTAAATAAAGTTGATTCCAACGATTAAAAAGATCTGACCTTTGGAAATTTGTTGATAGAGAGTTGAAATTAATATGTTTGAGCACACCATTCTTGGTTAAGTGGCAAAAGAAAACGACAGTCTTGCCTGAAGTACTGTTAAAAAGATTTCCTAGTGGGATGAACAAGGACTTCTTCTTTTTTTTTTTTGCGGTACGCGGGCCTCTCACTGTTGTGGCCTCTCCCGTTGCGGGGCACAGGCTCCGGATGCGCAGGCTCAGCGGCCATGGCTCATGGGCCCAGCCGCTGCGCGACATGTGAGATCTTCCCGGACTGGGGCACGAACCCGTGTCCCCTGCATCGGCAGGCGGACTCTCAACCACTGCGCCACCAGGGAAGCCCGAACAAGGACTTCTTGAGCCAGTAAATAACTCAGGGATCTCCAAGTGAAGATTAGGTGATTTAGGGAAGGAAAAGCCCATTAGACGTATGGTACAATCCTGAAACCGGTTTTAAGCATTATAAGTATGTCTAAATAAATGATTTCCCTCATTCTCTATTAAGGACTTAAGGAAAATCTAGTTACAGTGGAGTAGGAATTTTTTTTCACAATAGGTTAACTGACTTAAAGATTGGAAATAAGGACTGTGCTTTGGTTAAAAGGATTTCATTAGAGAGACTCTGGTGATGGGTACTTGTAGAGTTTTAATGATTTATTTGGATTAGGAAACATGTTAAATATGTTAAGGTCTTTCTTAAAATATAGGATCCTAGGCCTAATGGAGTAAAGTATAATTGTTGAGAAATGTGTAAATGAATGGAAAGATAACAGCTGCTCATTGAAGTGTCTCATTTACAAATCTGTGCTTGAAATTTGGGGCATTTACTTTTGTGACTTTGAATTTGAGGGCTTGTATTTATTTCTCAGTTCATCATATTGTAGTATGGATGCCATGTTTCTCCCAATTGATAATCACATAGGCTTCTTGTACCTCGGTTTCAGTGACATCATACTGTCTCTTTAAGGGCTCTTCAAATTCTAAAATGGGAATTTTGTGAAGTCATGTAATATATATTGTTTTTCAGGTTATTGGAAACATACCCTTCAAGTTTGTTGAAATTCCTGTTAAAAGGGCAGTCCAGGCTTGATGTGATGCTTGCACAAAATTGTCAGGGACCCTGGCATCTCTTGGTTAGGAGGCACAAGTATCAAAGACTTGATTCTAGCTTGAACAATAAGGAGATTTATTCCCTCATATAATTGAAAGTTCATAGGTGAGTTGTGCACTAGATATAGTTCAAAGTCTAGAAGTATCCAGTACTTTCCATCGGTTTCTGCTGCTATCTTCTGTGGGCTTCATCTTAAGAAGAGTTCCCCTTGTGGTGGCAGTTGGTGATATATGCTTCCTTGTTGACATCAGGCAGTAGAGAGAAAACACCTTTTCCATGACTGTTCTCTATAAATCCGTCAAACCTTATTTGACTATTCTGTCTAGCTTGGTAAGTTGGTTTGCTTTTCTTTTTAGAAAACCATTAATCAGTGATCTTTATGAGCTAGCTACACTCATGTATGAAGAATTAGAAAGCAGAAGATGGCTTGAAATCACCTCTTCCTCAAAACTCGAAAAATTACAGTCTAAATGTCCTTCCAGTGATAGGTTGGTTGGCATCATCTTTGTGCAAAAATGATGAACATTATTCAAATAAGTTACTTGTTCAGATACGTGATGATTTTTTGGGGTGATGCTCCTCTAATTTGAACATATTCAGGAAGTTCTCTATGTGGTATTCTATATGGTATTCATTTTGGCTGCTTACTGATAAACAGTATGAAAACATTATACCTGGAGTTTTAGAAAATGTTAATTTCCACCCTCCCCATTTTTTTCAGTATAAAGTTCTGTTACACGTGTTGAAAATCTTATTTGAAAATATGTTACTCTTTTTAAAAATTGAGGCATAATTGATATATAACTATTAGTTTCAGGTGTATAACATAATGATTTGATGTTTTCATATATTGTGGAATGATCATAGTAAGTCTAGTTAACATCTGTCACCATACACAGTTACAGTATTTTTTCTTGTGATGAGAAGTTTTAAGATTTACTCTTAGCAGCTTTCAAATATGCAATACAGTATTATTAATTATAGTCATCATGCTGCACATTACACCCCCGTGACTTATTTATTGCTCATGAGTTTTTTAAAAAAGACTCTACCAATTCTAATGTGCATGTATAACCTTTACTTTACTTTGTTACCGCCTGCCCCTCACTGAGTTTTTGGATTGACAAGTGCTACAGTTGACTGTTCAACAACACGGGTTTGAGCCTTGCAGGTCCTCTTATATGTGGGATTTTTTCAGTACATATATGTACTACTCTTTTTATCATCCATGGATGTGGAATCCGTGCGCACGCAGGGCCGACTATAGGATCTGATCACAGTGGATTTTGGTATCTACGGCAGGTCCTGGGACCAATCCACTGCAGATACTGAGGGACGACTGTACCTTAATTTTTTCCAGAGCCTGTTATACCTTGAGATGGATTTAGGGGTATGGGATGCCCTATTTTGGAATTGAGTTGGAGTTTGGGGTAAGGTAATTGTGGGCTGGGTTTTGTTTTGTTTTGTTTTGTTTTTTGATTGTATGAAAGGGAGCAGCACAAAAGGAATACGGTTGACCCTTGGACAACAGGGGTTTGAACTTCACAGGTCCACTTACACATGGAATTTTTTCAATAGTAAATACTATAGCACTACATGATCTGTGGTCGGTTGAATCCAAGGATACAGAACTGTGGATCCAGAGAGCCGTCAATAAGTTATACTTGGCTTTTCTACTGTGCGGAGGTCAGTGCCCCTTACATCTGTGTTGTTCAAGAGTCAACTGTAGTTCCTTTGCTCTTTGAAGTGGTTGAGCTCTTAGTCATTTTTGGAAGTGAAATCCCTTGTTAGAACAAACGACCCATCACATTCTGGAGTATTAATCCATTTATCAGATTTGGTCTCTGAGGAAGGTCAAGTTGTTTCAAGAGGTTGCCCAGATTCTGTTCAAGTGCAGGTCTGAAATGTGACCATGGTTTTACTTCCTTGAACTCCTATATATTTGACATTTGTTACCATGTCTGACTATGAGTAGGGATGCCCCAGAGTTTAAATTGTTTGGTTTTAAATATCACTGTCTGCTGGGAGGTGGGTATGATGGGAATTTTGTTGTAATGTTTCTTAAAACTTGTTAATTGATTTTGAAATGGGACATAATTGTGACTCATGCTTATTTTCCTTCTTTCAGCATTATCTGCATACCAGAGGTACTACAGTTTACAATCTGACTACTGGAAGGTTAGTGCACATTTGCATTCCCCTTCCCTTCCCCTCTTTCCCTCTTCCCCTTCCCTTCCCTTCCCCTCTTCCCTCCCCTTCTCTTCTCTGGCAGATTACTGCTGTTTATACTCAAAACGAATTGTGCTCTTGCTTTTTTGTTTGTTTTGTTAATTGAAAATATTACTTCTAGGCAAAAGGGATTGGAAAGGGAAAAATGAGTGTTCTTCACTTGTGCTGTCTTGTATGATCAACTTGTATTTCGTTAAAAGAATTAGATTATTCTGACACAGTTTGTTGGCCAAAGATGATCCAAAGTGTGAAAGCTGAAGCCATTAAAATCAAATGGCAACAAAATGATTCTTCAGTTTTCTTAAGTTGGTACCTAGGAATAAAAGAAGTCTGAAAATGGCTGTATCAGGCTGAAAAGGGAAGGCATAAATGAAAATCTTTATTGGTATAGTCTGTCTATAATTGGAGCTCTGAGGACAGCTGAACCTAACCATTTTTTAAAAGACCAATACCTAAATGAAGAACTGTGCACAGCAATGAATCATCTATTTTCTTAGTTTAAGCAGTGCATCAGGTTACCTGGACAGGTTAACCTTTCACATCATGTTTACTTTAAGTATAAGTTTACTGACCAGTGGGGTTTCTTTATCTGAATTGCCATTTCAGATTTTTAAGGTGGATTTTATTTTTTCTATTGCCTAATTTATGTTTCTTTTTGATATGTAGAAGTTTTAACAGTATATTTTGGTAATTTAAAAAATATATTGAAAATATCTTTTCTAGTCTATGGCTTATCTTTTCTTCTTTTTAAAGCGTATTGAAGTGTAATTAAATACCATAAAATTCAACTTCTTTATGCCATTCAGCGACTTTTAGTAAATTTCCAGAGTTGTGCAACCATAACCAAAGTCTTATTTTAGGACATGTCTATCTCACTGTAATGAAACCTCATGCCCAACCCCTGGCGAGTACTAATCTACTTTCTGTCTCTGTGTATTTGTATTTTCTGGGTATTTCATATAAATGGAATCATATAATATGTAATCTTTTGTGACTGACTTCTTTCACTAAGCATATATTTTTAAGGTTGATCCATGTGTAGCATGTATTAATACTTTATTCCTTTTTATTATCTAATAATATTCCATTGTGTGGTTATACCATATTTTATTTATCCATTCATCAGTTGAGCATTTTAGTTGTCTCCACTTTTTGGCTATTGTGAATAATGCTCCTGTGAACATCTGTATACAAGTTTTTGTGTGGACATATATAGTTTCAGTTCTCTTCGGTAAATAAACGGGTGGAATTGCCAGGTTGTAAAGTAAATCTATGTTTAACATTTTGAGAAACTGCCAAAATTGTTTTCCAGGGTGGCTGTAACATTTTACATTCTCACCAGCAGTGTATGAGGGTTCCAGTTTCTCCATATCCTCATTATTACAGTTCTTATTTGCATTTTCCTAATGACTGATGTTGAGCACTGTTTAATGACCACATTAGCTATTTGTGTATATTCTTTGGTGAAATGCCTCTGTAAACCCTTTGCTGATTTTTGAATTTGGTTTTTAAAAAATTAGTGTGTTGGGACTTCCCTGGCGGTTCAGTGTTTAAGACTCCACACTTCCAATGCAGGGTGCATGGGTTTGATCCCTGATCTGGTAACTAAGATCCCACATGCTGTGTGGCGCGGCCGAAAACTTAAAAAAAAAAAAAAAAAAATTGGTGTGTTGTAAGAGTTCTTTATACATTCCGGATACAACCCCTTATCGGATATATAATTTGCAAATATTTTCTCAAAGTCTGTGGCTTATATTTTCATTTTCTTGATAGTGTAGTTTGAAGTGCAAAAATTAAAAATTTTGATGACATCCAATTTCTCAACTGTTTCTTTCATTGCTTGGGCTTTTGGTTTTGTAGCTAAGAAATCTTTGCCTAATCCAATGTCATGGTGATTTCTTCCATTGTTTATTCAATCAGTTGCTTCAGTACAGATAGTACTGCAGTAAATAGTAAAAGTGTCTTTTTGTTAGTGTTCTTTGGTATAGATTCTCTTTCGTATAGATTCCTTGATAATTGGGATTGCTGGGTCTAGTGGTGTGAACCACTCCTGTGGGAGCTCTTGTTTCCCCTTGGTCTTAACCAAGAAAGTTTATATCAGCAGGCTTTTTGTGAAATCTGATAGGTGAGAAACGGTGTCTTGTTGTTTTAACTTGCATTTTCTTAATTGAATTTTTAATTGAAGTTTAAAGACTATTTGTGTTTCCTTTTCTTTGAAATATTTGTTCATTTCTCTTCAGTTGGGCCATTGTTTTCTTTCTGTTTTGTATAGCCATATTTTATGTATGATCTATATTTATCCTTTATTTGTGATAAAAATTGCAGTTTTCATTTATTGTTTTATTTTGCTTTTGTGTGTTTGTCCATGCAGAAGTTATTTCTGTCTAGTCAAATTTATCAGTCTTTTTCTAAATTGCACCTGCATTTTGAATCATAGGATAGTTTTTTCCTCACTCCCAGGTGTTAGAGAAATTCATCCACGTTTTCTTTTAGTACTTGAATGGTTTTAGTTTTTAATTTAAATCTCTGATCCATTTGGGATTTATCCCTGATTTATAGTGTGAGGAACATCTAAGTTTATTCTTTAACTCCATAAAAATAGCTGATGATTTTTCTCTCCAGCTTTTTTGAAGTATCATTTACATTATTTTAAGTGTTCAAATTTGCTGCATTTCGGCAATTTATATGGGGTTGTGTAATCATTACTGCAATTAAGATATAGAATGTTTCTATCACTCAAAGTGTTCCATTGTCCCCCTTTACAGTTGATTCCCATTCTTGACCCCTGGTCCCAGGCAACCAGTTATTTGTGTATATGCTTTCTGGAACTCTAATTTTGCCGTTCCTAGAATATCACACACCTGGATTCAAATAGCATGTATTTTTTTGTTTTAGTTTAGCATACTGTTTTTGAGATTCATCCATGTTCTTGCGTGTATCAGTATTGTATTCCTTTTCATTGTTATGTAGTATCTCATAGAATGATTATACCACAATTAATTTTCCCATTTATTAGTTGACAGACATTAGGGTTGTGTCCAGCTTTCGATAAACATGAATGAAGTGCTGTGAACATTATTTGTTTTTGTGTAGACATAGGTTTTCACTTCTCTTGGTATATATACCTAGGATTTGGAAATGCCGGGTCACATTGCAGTTGTGGGGTTAACTGCCAAACTTTTCCAAAGTGGCTGTACCATTTCACATTCTTACTAGCAATATATGAGATTCTCAATTGTTCTATATCTTGGATATCACTCGGTACTGCAATCTTTTTAACTTTAGCCATTCTAGTAAGTAAGTAGTGGTTTTTCATTTTGGTTTTATCTGCGTTTCCCCAATGATAGTGATGTTGAGCATCTTGTATGTGCTATTGGCCTTTCATGTACCTTTTGTTATTATCTGTTCACATCTTTTGCTGATTTTTAACTTCTTTTTGTGTATTATTAATTGAGTTGCATGGGCTCTTTGCGTATTCCCTTTGTCAGATATGTTTTGCAAATACTTTCTCACAGTCTGTGGCTTGCTTTTTGTTTTCTTAATTATGCCTTTTTACGAGCAAATATTTACAATTTTGATGAAGTCCATTTAATAATTTTTTTCTTTTATAGCTTGTGGTTTTTGTGTTCTGCTAAGAACTCTTTGCCTACCTGAAGATCATAAAGACTTCCTCAGCTTTTTTTCCCCAGGAGTTCTATAATCACATTTCTTAAATTTTGGTTTATGATACATTTCAGGTTGTTCATGATGTGAGATGAGCATCAGTGTTCTTCCCCACCCCTTGAACACATATCCAGTTGTTCTAGCATCATTCATTGGAAAGACTGTCCTTTCAAATTTGATTTACTGTTTATTTCCTCTTTGATAAAAATCAGTTGACCATTTAGTTTTCTGTCTGTTGCTAGATCCTCTGTTATATTCCTGTTACGTTATGTTGTATATGTCTATTTTTTCTTTTTTTTTCCTTTTTCTTTTCTTAACATCTTTATTGGAGTATAATTGCTTTACAGTGGTCTCTTAGTTTCTGCTTTAAAACAAAGTGAATCAGCTATGCATATACATATATTCCCATTCTTCTCCCTCTCGCGTCTCCCTCCCACCCTCTCTATCCCACCCTACTAGGTGGTCACAAAGCACCAAGCTGATCTCCCTGTGCTATGTGGCTGCTTCCCACTAGCTATCTGTTTTACATTTGGTAGTGTATATATGTCCATGCCACTCTCTCACTTCATCCCAGCTTACCCTTCCCCCTTCCCCGTGTCCTCAAGTCCATTCTCTACGTCTGCATCTTTATTTCTGTCCTGCCTCTAGGTTCTTCAGAACCTTCTTCTTTTAAAATTTTTTTTTAAGATTCCATATATATGTGTTAGCATACAGTATTTGTTTTTCTCTTTCTGACTTACTTCACTCTGTATGACAGTCTCTAGGTCCATCCACCTCACTACAAATAACTCAATTTCGTTTCTTTTTATGGCTGAGTAATATTCCATTGTATATATGTGCCACATCTTCTTTATCCATTCATCTGTCGATGGACACTTAGGTTGCTTCCATGTCCTGGCTATTGTAAATAGAGCTGCAGTGGACATTGTGGTACATGACTCTTTTTGAATTATGGTTTTCTCAGGGTATACGCCAGTAGTGGGATTGCTGGGTCATATGATAGTTCTATTTGTAGTTTTTTAAGGGAACCTCCATACTGTTTTCCATAGTGGCTGTATCAGTTTACATTCCCACCAACAGTGCAAGAGGGTTTCCTTTTCTCTACACCGTCTCCAGCATTTGTTGTTTGTAGATATTTTGATGGTGGCCATTCTGACTGGTGTGAGGTGATACCCCATTGTAGTTTTAATTTGCATTTCTCTAATGATGTGTGATGTTGAGCATCCTTTCATGTGTTTGTTGGCAATCTGTATATCTTTGGAGAAATGTCTATTTAGGTCTTCTGCCCATTTTTGGATTGGGTTGTTTGTTTTTTTGATATTGAGCTGCTTGTAGATTTTGCAGATTAATCCTTTGTCAGCTACTTCATTTGCAAATATATTCTCCCATTCTGAGGGTTGTCTTTTCGTCTTGTTTATGGTTTCTTTTGCTGTGCAAAAGCTTTTACGTTTCATTAGGTCCCATTTGTTTATATTTGTTTTTATTTCCATTTCTCTAGGAGGTGGTTCAAAAAGGATCTTGCTGTGATTTATGTCATAGAGTGTTCTGCCTATGTTTTCCTCTAAGAGTTTTATAGTGTCTGGCCTTACACTTAGGTCTTTAATCCATTTTGAGTTTATTTTTGTGTATGGTGTTAGGGAGTGTTCTAATTTCATTCTTTTCCATGTAGCTGTCCAGTTTTCTGAGCACCACTTACTGAAGAGGCTCTCTTTTCTCCATTGTATATTATTACCTCCTTTATCAAAAAAAGGTGACCATATGTGTGTGCGTTTATCTCTGGGCTTTCTATCCTGTTCCACTGATCTATATTTCTGTTTTTGTGCCAGTACCATACTGTTTTGATTACTGTAGCTTTGTAGTATAGTCTGAAGTCTGGGAGCCTGATTCCTCCAGCTCTTTTTCTGTCTCAAGATAGCTTTGGCTCTTCGGGGTCGTTTGTGTTTTTATACAAATTGTGAATTTTTTTGTTCTAGTTCTGTGAAAAATGCCAGTGGTAGTTTCATAGGGATTGCATTGAATCTGTAGATTGCTTTGGGTAGTAGAGTCATTTTCACAATGTTGATTCTTCCAGTCCAAGAACATGGTATATCTCTCCATCTGTTTGTATCATTTTTAATTTCTTTCATCAGTGTGTTATAGTTTTCTGCATACAGGTCTTTTGTCTCCTTAGGTAGGTTTATTCCTAGGTATTTTATTCTTTTTGTTGCAATGGTAAATGGGAGTGTTTCCTTAATTTCTCTTTCAGATTTTTCATCATTAGTGTATAGGAATGCAAGAGATTTCTGTGCATTAATTTTGTATCCTGGTACTTTACCAAATTCATTGATTAGCTCTAGTACTTTTCTGGTGGCATCTTTAGGATTCTGTATGTACAGTATCATGTCATCTACAGAGAGTGACAGTTTTACTTCTTCTTTTCTGATTTGGATTCCTTGTATTTCTTTCTCTTGTCTGATTGCTGTGGCTAAAACTTCCAAAACTATGTTGAATAATAGTGGTGAGAATGGACAGCCTTGTCTTGTTCCTGATCTTAGAGGAAATGGTTTCAGTTTTCCACCACTGAGAATGAGGTTGGCTGTGGGTTTGTCATATATGGCCTTTATTATGTTGAGGTAAATTCCCTCTGTGCCTACTTTCTGGAGGGTTTTTATCATAAATGGGTATTGAATTTTGTCAAAAGGTTTTTCTGCATTGATTGAAATGATCATATGGTTTTTCTCCTTCAATTTGTTAATATGGTTTATCACACCGATTGATTTGTGTTCATTGAATCCTTGCGTTCCTGGGGTAAGCCCCACTTGATCATGGTGTATGATCCTTTTAATGTGCTGTTGGATTCCTTTTGCTAGTATTTGTTGAGAATTTTTCCATCTATGTTCATCAGTGATATTGGCCTGTAGTTTTCTTTCTTTGCGACATCTTTGTCTGGTTTCGGCATCAGGGTGATGGTGGCCTCGTAGAATGAGTTTGGGAGTGTTCCTCCCTCTGCTATAGTTTGGAGGAGTTTGAGAAGGTGAGTTGTTAGCTCTTCTCTAAATGTTTGATAGAATTCGCCTGTGAAGCCGTCTGGTCCTGGGCTTTTGTTTGTTGGAAGATTTTTAATCACAGTCTGAATTTCAGTGCTTGTGATTGGTCTGTTAATATTTTGTATTTCTTCCTGTTTCAGTCTCGGGAGGTTGTGCTTTTCGAAGACTTCGTCCATTTCTTCCAGGTTGTCCAATTTATTGGCATAGAGTTACTTGTAGTAATCTCTCATGATCCTTTGTATTTCTGCAGTGTCAGTTGTTACTTCTCCCTTTTCATTTCTAATTCTATTGATTAGAGTCCTCTCCCTTTTTTTCTTGTTGAGTCTGGCTAATGGTTTATCAATTTTGTTTATCTTCTCAAAGAACCAGCTTTTAGTTTTATTGATCTTTGCTGTTGTTTCCTTCATTTCTTTTTCATTTATTTCTGGTATGATCTTTATGATTTCTTTCCTTCTGGTAACGTTGGGGTTTATTTTGTTCTTCTTTCTGTAATTGCTCTGGGTGTAAGGTTAGGTTGTTTATATGAGATGTTTCTTGTTTCTTTTTTTTTTTTTTTTTTAAATATGAATTTATTTATTTATTTTTGTTGTGTTGGGTCTTCGTTTCTGTGCGAGGGCTTTCTCTAGTTGCGGCGAACGGGGGCCACCCTTCATCGCGGCGCGGGCCTCTCACTGTCGCGGCCTCTCTTGTTGCGGAGCACAGGCTCCAGACGCGCAGGCTCAGTAGTTGTGGCTCACGGGCCTAGTTGCTCCGCGGCATGTGGGATCTTCCCAGACCAGGGCTCGAACCCGTGTCCCCTGCATTGGCAGGCAGATTCTCAACCACTGTGCCACCAGGGAAGCCCCTCTTGTTTCTTGAGGTAGGATTGTATTGCTATAAACTTCCCTCTTAGAACTGCTTTTTCTGCATCCCATAGGTTTTGGGTCGTCGTGTTTTCATTGTCATTTGTTTCTAGGCACTTTCTGATTTCCTCTTTGATTTCTTCAGTGATCTCTTGGTTATTTAGTAGTGTATTGTTTAGCCTCCATGTGTTTGTATTTTTTACAGACTTTTTCCTGTAATTGATATCTAGTCTCATAGTGTTGTCGTTGGAAAAGATACTTGATGCGATTGCAGTTTTCTTAAATTTACCAAGGCTTGATTTGTGATCCAAGATGTGATGTATCCTAGAGAATGTTGCATGAACACTTGAGAAGAAAGTGTATTCTGTTGTTTTTGGATGGAATGTCCTATAAATATCAATTAATTCCATTTTCTTTAATGTGTCATTTAAAGCTTGTGTCTGTTTATTTTCATTTTGGATGATCTGTCCATTGGTGAAAGTGGGGTGTTAAAGTCCCCTACCATGATTGTGTTACTGTCGATTTCCCCTTTAATGGCTGTTAGGATTTGCCTTATGTATTGAAGTGCTCCTATGTTGGTTGCATAAATATTTACAATTGTTATATCTTCTTCTTGGATTGATCCCTTGATCAATGTAGTTTCCTTCTTTGTCTCTTATAATAGTCTTTATATTATAGTGTATTTTGTCTGATATGAGAATTGCTACTCCAGCTTTCTTTTGATTTCCATTTGCATGGAATATCTTTTTCCATCCCCTCACTTTCATTCTGTATCTGTTCCTAGGTCTGAAGTGGGTCTCTTGTAGACAGCATATGTACGGGTCTTGTTTTTGTATCCATTCAGCCAGTCTATGTCTTTTGGTTGGAGCATGTAATCCATTTACATTTAAGGTAGTTATCGATATGTGTTTTCCTGTTACCATTTTCTTAATTGTTTTGGGTTTGTTATTGTAGATCTTTTCCTTCTCTTGTGTTTCCTGCCTAGAGAAGTTCTTTTAGCATTTGTTGTAAAGCTGGTTTGGTGGTGCTGACTTGTCTTAGCTTTTGCTTGTCTGTACAGGTTTTAATTTCTCCGTTGAATCTGAATGAGATCCTTGCTGAGTAGAGTATTCTTGGTTGTAGGTTTTTCTCCTTCATCACTTTAAATATGTTCTGCCACTCCCTTCTGGCTTGCAGAGTTTCTGCTGAACGATCAGCTGTTAACCTTATGGAGATTCCCTTGTATGTTATTTGTTGTTTTTCCTTTGCTGCTTTTAATACTTTTTCTTTGTATTTAAATTTTGATAGTGATTAATATGTGTCTTGGCGTGTTTCTCCTTGGATTTATCGTGTATGGACTCTCTGTGCTGCCTGGACTTGATTGACTATTTTCTTTCCCATATTAGGGAAGTTTTCAATGATAATCTCTTGAAATATTTTTTCAGTCCCTTTCATTTTCTCTTCTTCTTCTGGGACCCGTATAAATCGAATGTTAGTGCGTTTTCTGTGGTCTCAGGGGTCTCTGAGGCTGTCCTCCATTCTTATTCTTTTTGTGCTCTGTAGTAGTTATTTCCAGGTGACTTATCTGTTCTTCTTTCTCAGTTATTCTGCTACTGATCCCTTCTAGAGAATTTTTAATTTCATTTATTGTGCTGTTCATCATTGTTTGTTTGCTCTGTTCTTCTAGGTCCTTGTTAAATGTTTCCTGTATTTTCTCCATTCTCTTTCCAAGATTTTGGATCATCTTTACTATCATTACTCTGAATTGTTTTTCAGGTGGACTGCCTATTTCCTCTTCATTTGTTTAGTCAGTTGGGGTTTTACCTTGCTTCTTCATCTGCTGTGTGTTTTTCTGTCTTCTCATTTTGCTTAACTTACTGTGTTTGGGGTCTCCTTTTCACAGGCTGCAGGTTCGTAGTTACTGTTGTTTTTGGTGTCTGTCCCCAGTGGCTAAGGTTGGTTTAGTGGATTGCGTAGGCTTCCTGGTGCTGGGGACTAGTGCCTGTGTTCTGGTGGATGAGGCTGCATCTTGTCTTTCTGATGGGCAGTACCACGTCCAGTGGTGTGTTTTGGGGTGTCTGTGACCTTACTTTGATTTTAGGCAGCCTCTCTGCTAATGGTTGGGTTGTGTTCCTGTCTTGCTAGTTGTTTGGCATAGGGTGTCCAGCACTGTAGCTTGCTGGTCATTGAGTGGAGCTGGGTCTTAGTGTTGAGATGGAGATCTCTGGCAGAGGTTTCGCCATTCGATATTATGTGGAGCTGGGAGGTCTGTGGTGGACCAATGTCCTGAACTCGGCTCTCCCACCTCAGAGGCACAGGCCTGACACCCGACTGGAGCACCAAGACCTTGTCAGCCACGTGGCCCGGAAGAAAAGGGAGAGAAAAAAAAAAAGAAAGAACGAAAGAAAGAACGAAAGAAAGAAAGAAAAGAAAGAAAAGAGAGAGAGAGAGGGAGGGAGGGAAGGAGAGAGGAAAATTATTAAAAGTAAAAAAATTAAAAAGTAATAAAAAAGAAAGAATAGAGCAGCCGAACCAAAAAACAAATCCACCAATGATAGCAGGCGCTAAAAAGTATAGTAAAAAAAAAATAAAAAGAAAAATGGACAGACAGAACCCTAGGACAGATGGTAAAAGCAAAGCTATACAGACAAAGTCACAGAAAGAAACATGCACATACACACTAACAAAAAGAGAGAAAGGAAAAAAATATATATATAAAAGGAAGAGAGCAACCAAATCAATAAACAAATATTCCAATGATAATAAACTCTAAGTACTAAACTAAGATAAACATAAAACCAGAAGCAAGTTAGATGCAGAAAGCAAACCCCAAGTCTACAGTTGCTCCTAAAGTCCAGCTCCTCAATTTGGGATGATTTGTTGTCTATTCAGGTATTCCACAGATGCAGGGTACATCACGTTGATTGTGGAGATTTAATCCACTGCTCCTGAGGCTGCTGGGAGAAATTTCCCTTTCTCTTCTTTGTTTGCACAGCTCCTGGGGTTCAGCTTTGGATTTGGCCCCGCCTCTATGTGTAGGTTGCCTGAGGGCGTCTGTGCTTCACTCAGACAGGACAGGGTTAAAGTAGCAGCTGATTAGGGGGCTGTGGCTCACTCAGGCCGGGGGGAGGGAAGGGTACCGAATGCGGGTCGAATGCGGGTCGAGCCTGCGGTGGCAGAGGCCAGAGTGACATTGCAGCAGCCTGAGGTGTGGCGTTTGTTCTCCTGGGGAAGTTGTCCCTGGATCACAGGACCCTGGCAGTGGTGGGCTGCACAGGCTCCCGGGAGGGGAGGTGTGGATAGTAACCTGTGCTTGCACACAGGCTTATTGGTGGGTGCAGCAGGTGCCGTACCGTTTCTTGCCCGTCTCTGGGGTCTGTGCTGATAGCTGTGGCTCACGCCCGTCTCTGGAGCTCATTTAGGCAGTGCTCTGAATCCCCTCTCCTTTTGCACCCTGAAACATTGGTCTCTTGCCTCTTAGGCAGGTCCAGAGTTTTTCCAGGACTCCCTCCCGGCTAGCTGTGGTACACTAGCCCGCTTCTGGCAGTGTTCATGCAGCCAACCCCAGTCGTCTCCCTGGTATCTGACCTCTGAAGCCTGAGCCTCAGCTCCTAGCCCCTGCCCGTCCCGGCCGGTGAGCAGACAAGCCTCTCGGGCTGGTGAGTGCTGGTCAGCACTGACTCTGTTTGGGAATCGCTCCGCTTTGCCCTCCGCACCCCTGTTGTTGCGCTCTCTTCTGTGGCTCCGAAGCGCCGCCCCCCCACCAGTGAAGGGGCTTCCTAGTGTGTGGAAACTTTTCCTCCTTCACAGCTCCCTCCCAGAGGTGCAGGTCCTGTCCCTATTCTTTTGTCTCTGTTTTTTCTTTCACCCTACCCAGGTACGTGGGGAGTTTCTTGCCTTTTGGGAAGTGTGAGGTCTTCTGCCAGCGTTCAGTAGGTGTTCTATAGGAGTTGTTCCACATGAAGTTGTATTTCTGATGTATTTGTCGGGAGGAAAGTGATATCCATGTCTTACTCCTCTGCCATCTTGAAGGTCTCCTGTATGTCTATTTTAAAGCCAGTAGCATACTGTTTTGCTACTTTAGTCTTGAAATCAAGCAGTGTAAGTTTTCTGTGTTCTTTTTCAAAATTTTGTTTTTTTTCTAGGTCGTTTGCTTTTCTATATACAGTTTAGAAGCAATTTGCCAATTTCTCCTGCTAGGATTTTGATTGGGACTGCATTGTATGCATTGACCAATTTGGGGAGAATATCTCTTTTTAAAAATAATGCATTTGTTTGTCCACAAACATGGTATATCTCACCATTTATTTAGGTCTTCTTTAATTTTCTTCAGCAGTGTTTTATTGTTTCCATCGCACATTTTTTCTCGTTAAGTTTATCTCTATTTTACTCTTTGATGCTATTGTGATTGGAGTCATTGTAAAATTTTATTTCCAATTATTGTTGCTATTGTATAGGAGCACAAAAGGTTATTGTACATTTACCTAGCATCCTGCTATCTTGATAAATTATTAGGTCTGGTAGCTTTGCTCTAGATTTCAGAGGATTTTCTATGTACATTATCATGCTGCTTGCAGATAAATACAATTTTTCTTTTCTAACCTTTGGTTACTAATTAATCTTTTTCTTGCCTTGTTGGATTGGCAAGGACCTCTAGTATAGCGTTGAATAGAAGGGAACATCCTTGCGTTGTTCCTTATATTTGGGGGAAAACATTCAGTTTTCACCATTGAATACGATGTTAGCTATAGAGTTTTTATAGATTTAGATTGAAGAAGTTTCCTTCTGTTACTAGTTTTACTTTGAGATTTCTTTTTTGTTGTTGTTCTGTTTTCATTTATAATGAATAGGTATGGAACTTGTCAAATAATTATTCCTTCCTGTATTGAGAGTCTGTGGATTTTCTTTTTTCATGTGTTATACAGTTAGGTACATTGCTTGAATTTTTTTTTTTTAAAGCTATTCCTTGGATAAACCCCTGTTAGATCTGTTGTCATTTTTATATGTTGTTGGCTTCATTGTATTAATAATTTGTTGAGCATTTTTGCATCTTTGTTCATAAATGATATTACTCTGTAATTTTCTTCTTACAACTTTTGCCTGATTCTTTCCGTCAGGATAACTGGCCTCATAAAAAGAGTGGGGAATTGTTCTCTCCTCTCTATTTCTGAGTGTATGTGTAGGGTTGGTATTATTTCTTCTTCCAGTGTTGAGTAGAACTTATCAGTAAAGTCAGCTGGGCCTAGAGTTTCTTTGTGAATAGTTTTTAACTACAATTTGAATTCCTCTAATATGTACAGGGCTATTCAGGTTTTCTGTTACTTCTTGTTTCAGTTTTGTTTTGTCTTTCAAGGAGTTTGTCTCTTTCATAAAATTTCACATTTACTATTTTTTTCTGTCATAACCCTAATTTCCTTTAAAGAACTATAGAATCTGTATATTCTCTTTCATTCCTGATATTGGTAATTTGGTCTTCTCTTTTTTTCTTGGTCAGCCTGGCTGGATGGTTACCAATTTTATTGATGTTTGCAAAAAATCAAATTTTTGTTTTGTAGTTTTTTTCTTCAGTATTGTTTTCCTGTTTTACATTTCATCCAATCCCTATTTCATTGATTCCTGATTGTCTTTATTATTTGCTTCTGCTTACTTTGTGTTTAATTTTCTTATTTCCTAAGATAGAAGCTCAGATCATTGATTTTCTACCTTTTTTCTCTAATCCAAGTGTTTAAAAGTATGCATTTTTCTTAGTATTGCTATAGCTGTATCTCACAAATTTTATATTTTTAATTTTCATTATCATTCATTTGAAAGCATTTTCTACTTTCACTTGCACTTTCTTACCCATGGTTATTTATATATATATTGTATAATTTCAAAATACTTGGGTTATTTTAGATATCTCATAGTTAGTAATTTTTGTTTCATTTATATAACATCCTCTATGATTTCATTCTTTCAAAATGTATTGAGACTTTATTGGGTCAACACTTGAAAACAAGCACGTGGTTTGCATTTGTTGGTTGTATTGTGGTATAAATAACAGTTAAAGATAGTTGAAGGTATTTTTCTTAAACAATTTTTTTTGTCCTTGTCATTTGCTGATAGGTTATTATCTCTTCCTGTGATGGTAGAATTGTCTTTCTTAATTTTGCCCTTTTGTTCTTTAATATATTTTGAAGCTCTCTTATTAGGTACACACACATTTGTGATTGTTATTTTTACCTGATGAACTGACCCTTTTGTCATAAAGAAATACTGTTTTTTACCTTTAGTAATTCCTTTTGTTTTGACATGTGTTTTATCTGATTATAATTTAGCTATATTCCTTTCTTCTTAGGCTTGTTATTTCTGTGAGATATCCTTTTCTTTTCTTTCTTTTTTTTTTTTTTTTTGCGGTACGTGGGCCTGTCACTGTTGTTGCCTCTCCCGTTGCGGAGCACAGGCTCCAGACGTGCGGGCTCAGAGGCCATGGCTCACGGGCCTAGCCGCTCTGCGGCATGTGGGATCCTCCCGGACTGGGGCACGAACCCATGTCCCCTGCATTGGTAAGCGGACTCTCAACCACTGTGCCACCAGGGAAGCCCAAGATACCCTTTTCTTTTCAACCTTTTGGCATCTTTATATTTATAATACTTTTATAGATAGCTTGTTAAATGGGTCTTGCTTTTTTATCCAATCTGAAAATCTCTGGTTTTTACTTCAGCTGTTTATTCACTGACAGTTAATGAAATCATTGGTATGATTGGGTTTGTGTCTTTCATTTGATCTTTCCTTTTATGTTTATTCCCTTAATTTCTTGGTCTTATGTTCTCTGTACCACTCCCCCCTTTATATTTCAATCTGTTTTACAATTTTACTTTACTTTTCCTATTGGCCTTTTCACCTATTCTTCTTTTCATTATTTGTTCAGTGTTGACTCTAGGGATTATAGTATAAACCCTTTAATTTTTCACAGTCAAGTCTCAGTTAGTATTATACCAATTCACATAAAATGTAGAAAGTTTGCGGTTATATAGGTCCACATCTTACCCACTCATGTCCTTTATGTAATAGCTGTTACGTGTATTAGATCTACGCAAGGTGATGTTATTTTGCTTTGAACAGGCCCATATATTACAGTGTAATAGTAATTTTATTTACCCATATTGTTATCATTTCTGATGCTCTTCATTACTTTGTATGAATTGTTACCGTGTACTGTCATTTTCTTTTTTGCCAAAGAACTTTGTTTAGCATTATCTTACAGTAAAGGTATAGTGGAGATGAATTTCTTTTATCTGAAAATATTTTTTGACTTAATTTTAAAGGGCATTTTTTTTCTTGATAGAGAATTATGGGTTGGCTTGCTTTTTTAACAAGTTATTATAAAATATTGGCTATATTCCCTGTGGTGTACAATATATCCTTATAGCTTATTTATTTTATACATAGTAGTTTGTATCTCTTGATCCCCTACCCCTATCTTGCCCCACCCTCCTTCCCTCTCCCCTGTGGTAACCACCAGTTTGTTCTCTATATTTGTGAATCTGTTTGTTTTGTTATATTCATTTGTTTTATTTTTTTAGATTCCACATATAAGTGATAACATACAGTATCTGTTTTTCTCTGTCTTATTTCACTAAGTGCACAATACCTTCCAGGTCCATCCATGTTGATACATATTTATTCTATTGTATATATGTACCACATCTTCTTTATCCATTTGTCTGCTGATGGACACTGAGGTTGATTCCTTATCTTGGCTATTGTACATAATGCTGCCATGAACATTGGGGTATATGTATCTTTTCAAATTAGTGTTTTTGTTTTCTTCAGATATATACCCAGGAGTGGGATTGCTGGATCATATGGTAGTTTTATTTTTAGTTTTTTGAGGAACCTCCATACTGTTTCCCACAGTGGCTGTACCAGTTTACATTCCCACCAACAGTGTACAAGGGTTTCTTTTTCTCCACATCTTTGCCAACATTTGTTATTTGTGTTCTTTTTTTTTTTTTTTTTTTTTTTTTTGCGGTACGCGGGCTTCTCACCGCTGTGGCCTCTCCCGTTGCGGAGCACAGGCTCCGGACGCGCAGGCTCAGCGGCCATGGCTCACGGGCCCAGCCGCTCCACAGCACGTGGGATCTTCCCGGACCGGGGCACGAACCCGTGTCCCCTGCATCGGCAGGCGGACTCCTAACCACTGCGCCACCAGGGAAACCCCTATTTGTGTTCTTTTTGATGATAGTCATTCTGACGGGTATGAGGTGATATCTCGTTGTGGTTTTGATTTGCATTTCTCCAATGATTAGCAGTGTCGAGCATCTTTTCATGTGCCTGTTTGGCCATCTGTATGTCTTCTTTGGAAAAATGTGTATTCTGATCTTCTGCCCATTTTAAAGTCAGATTTTTTAAAATATTTAATTGTATGAGCTGTTTATATATTTTGGATATTTACCCCTTATTGGTTATATCATTTGCAAATATTTTTTCCCATTCGGTGAATTGTCCTTTTTGTTTTGCCGATGGTTTCCTTTGCTGTGCAAAAGCTTTTAAGTTTAATTAGGTCTCATTTATTCATTTTTGTTTTCGTTTCCTTTGCCTTAAGAAACATAACCAAAAAAATATTGCCATGATTTATGTCAAAGAGTGTTCTGCCTGTGTTTTCTTGCAGGAGTTTTATGGTTTTACAGTCTTACATTTAGGTTTTTAATCCATTTGAGTTTATTTTTGTATGTGTTGTGAGAAAATGTCCTAATTTCATTCTTTTACATGTAGCTGTCCAGTTTTCCCAGCACCACTTATCGAAGAGACTGTCTCTTCCCTATTGTGTATTCTTGCTTCCTTTGTGTTTGTTTATTTTTGAAGTATAATTGACCTACAACACTGTGTTAGTTCCTGTTCTGCAACATAGTGATTCGATATTTCTGTATGTTTCAAAATGATAACCAGGATAAGTCTAGTTTTTTTTTTAAGTGAAATTCTGGTCTCTTCTTGCTTGCATATTTCCGGATGAGAAATCAGTTCTTAATTGAACCCCTCCTGGCTAGGTCCTGTGAATTATACTTAAAACAGATTAACAGAAGGAAAAAAACAGTTTGTTTACACATGCAATGCATATTCATTCAGTAGAACTCAGTGATGAGTAACTCAAAGGGGTGGTTAGAATTTGGGGCTATATACCAACTTAGTAGGTGATGAGAAGAGCAAGAAAGGGCACTTAAAGGAAAACAAATAACTTTTTGGAAAGATAAGTAGGCCCTTAAAAAAATAGATGGGAGATATGATGTATTATGATAATGTCTGTTAGAGTTTCTACTGGGAGGGGTTTATGAAAGTTTTGTTCTTTTGGGAGGCTCTGCTTTTAGCATATATAAGGGATTTCAGGAACCCAAATGCCTCCAGCTCAAAATAATTCTTAGGTTAAAGCAGCACATCTGGGGGTATCCTGTCCTGATCCCCTTCAACAAGTATAACAAAACCTAAACTCATTCATGAGTCAGGAAAGTTTAAAAATTGCTGTTATGGTTTATGGTATAAAGTAGGAAGGTAGGAATAAAAAATTGTATGTACACTGTTAATGCTGCTATGTATTTCATTATATAAGTAGAAGACTGTAAGGAGATATGTTAAAATATGAAGAAGTGCTGGTGCTTCCTGATGATTTTTATTATGTGTACTTTACTAAACAATTGCTTTATATAGTCATTTATGATTGTGAACTTTTAAATAAATAGAACTGACTTTTTTCTTCTTTTTTCCCCACTTGTATTTAAGAAAAGAAAGAAAAGGTTTGAGTTAATGGTAGTATGCTTGTCTAAAAGAACCATTGATTAAATGTTGTGGAAAGATGGAGAGCAACCTTTTTCACTATAAAATATAATTTGCCTGTTAATTGTGCATTATGTGTAATTTTGGGGGGTATATTCATTAAAATATTTGTGGGTACAGTTCTTCTGATTAACAAAACCCCTTTAAATTAGTTCATTAACTTAAAAAAAATCCTGCTTTTACAATGGCTTTGAGAGAATTGGGTTAAAATTTAATTTGGGACACTGAAAAAATATTGAAGAATAAATTTACATTTATCTTTGTATGTGTATATAAAATATCATGGGGCTTTATAATACTACTGCTGAAAAAGATTGAGTGTTTCAGGAACTCAAAGCTTATAGAGATTACTTTGCATGTGTTTTTGGTATGCTAATTATAAACAATTCTTGTCCTTAAAGTACATTCACCAAAAAGGTCTATTTTAGTCCTTGATTCAATGCATGTTAGAAAATTGTAATGCTGCATTTCTTACCAGCTCTGAAAATTGTGCTGGCCTTCTTTCCCAACTGGGGCTGAGTAGTAAGGTTTTCTTTTTTCCATTTAGCTACCATACGGTTTTATTTTTTTGTTAATGTAGTACTGATGTGGGATTAGGGATTAATGTTGGGTAGGGGAGAGATTTTGGGGAGAGAATTGTTATAATGGAAAAACTCACGGTTTTCCCAGTTCAGATTCATGTTTTGAGTTTAAAAATACATTGAGTATTTAAATATATCAATATTGAAGTGCTTTATAACGTGAAAATATTTAGAACTTTAAGGAAGGCAGAACTGTAATTAATATTTCAACAAGTTTAAAGCTTAAATTAACCTGGAAAAAAAACCAAAACCAAAACAAAACTTTTGCCCAGAAAGGCAGAGACCAAGAGAGTGAGATCTCTTTTAACGAATATATAGGGAAAGTTAAAAAGCAGTATATTTGAGAATAAGGATGTCAACTGAAAAAACAAAAATACACAACCTGAAAGTTGAGAATTATGTTTAATTCAGGGACCTTACTGAGGACTATAACCCGGGAAACAGCCTCTCATATAGCTCAGAGGAACTGTTCCAAAGAGGTAAGAGAAAAGCCAGGATATATAAGAGTTTTTGCTGGGGGAAAAAAAAAATAAATGTAGTCAAACATAATGATTTTAGTGCTTTTCTGTGTATGGGAAGATGCAAGAGTCTGGGCTCATTGAAATTATTTCTTTGATATGCATCTTGACTATCAAGGGCCAGTATCCTGGTTTTTCTCCATCCTGAATTCACTTGAAGGTGCACCTTGGTGAGTGTATGTGTGTGTGGGGGGGGTGGGGGGAGCAGCAGCTGATGGCTTGATGGTTGGCAACATTCCTTGTTTACTGGAATGACAGGTAACATCTTTTTGTCCACAAGGGTTAGATTCTTTAGAAGTTTTACAATTTTACAAGCAGACCACATCCTAGAAATCATTATTTAATTTCTTTTACTTTATGGACTAGACTGCATTCAGGTCTGCACAAATTGGTGGATGAACTAGTGGAAACTGCACTCATCTTCTGACCTATCCATGACTTCTGTTACACTATTTATGTCAGTCACTAACTGGCTTTTACTGTCATTGACAAGGGCTTTGTTGGCAATACAGGGATAAGTAAGATAGTTCTGCTCTCAAGTTGCCCATGTTCTTGGTGAGGGAGGCACAAACAAGCATAAGTTTTTGGAAGTGATATATTAGAGGTGTTCAGGAGTGAGGTAGAAGTACATCTCTTTGTGTAAGGGGTATGGGAAAGTCTGAGTGGGAATTAGAGAAACTCCACAGAACAGCTGAGAGTAGAGGGAAGGATTAATGGGAGTTTTCCAGGTAGGAGACATAGAAAGGCTTTTAAAGAAGAGAACTGGGCTTCCCTGGTGGCGCAGTGGTTGAGAGTCCGCCTGCCGATGCAGGGGACACAGGTTCGTGCCCCGGTCTGGGAAGATCCCACATGCCGCGGAGCGGCTGGGCCCGTGAGCCATGGCCGCTGAGCCTGCGCGTCCAGAGCCTGTGCTCCGCAATGGGAGAGGCCACAACAGTGAGAAGCCCGCGTACCGCAAAAAAAAAAAAAAAAAAAAAAAAAAAAAAAAAAGAAGAGAACTGAGTCAGCCAGCACATGAAAGAAAGTACAGTAGGTGTTTAGGGAACTCTCCCAAGTTCTTGGTCTAGAGCAGAGGTCCAAATACTTTTTCAAAAGGGTGAAAAAGTAAATATTTTAGGCCTTGTGGGCCAAGAGGCAAAATTATCTATTATGTAGGTACTTAGCTAATCATTTACAGTGTAACCATCATAAAATATAAGAACAATTTTTTAGCTCCTGGGCCTTGAAGAAAAAATTTTGACTGGCCATAGTTTGTGGACCCCTGTTTTAGACCCTGGGGTAATTGTTGGAGGCCTCAAAGTGGGGAAAAGGAAGGCAGGGGCCAGATAGATGGTTAAGTGGGTTTGCAACAGTTAGCACAGATCTGGAGTTTTAGATTTGTCTTAATATTTGTTCAATATCTAGTCCAATTCTGTAGTGCTGGAAATCAGAGCCATAAAGTTAAATAAATAAAACACAATGGCTTCCAGGGATTGATTGGAATTGTATTAACTTTGTACAGTTTAAAAAAGAAAAACTGTCATTGTCTTTCATTACCGTCTTTCTCAATAAAGTTTTATGGTATTTCCATATAAAGTTCTTGTGCATATTATAAAATAATGTATTTTAGATCTTTTAGTTTTATTGCTGTTATAAATGTCATTTTAATTTCATTTTTATCTCTTTGCTGGTATATAGAACTACAGTTGGTTTTTATATGCTAAGTTAAATTTACTGAGAACTCCACTAACTTTTACTAACTTGGCTAATTTGACTATGTTACTTTGGATTTTCTATATAGACTATCCTACCTTTGTAATTAATGGTAACTTTGTTTCTTCATTTTTAATTTTTGTGATCTTTGCTCCTGCTACTGCAATAACTAGGATGACAGCACAGTATGGATTGAAAGAGGTGGTATAGTACATTTGTCTTATTTCCCTGCTTAAAGGGAACGTTTTACCATTAAACATGATTAAGTTCTTTCTTTGTAAATAGCAGACTAAGAATAGAAAGGAGCTTCCTTACTCTAATGACAACCAACTTTTAATATTTTGAATTTAAAAGTCAGCATTTTTCTTTTGTATGCAAATACTTTTCCTGCATCCATTGAGGTAATTATTTTTTTTTTCTCCTTAAGTCAATCTTGTATTTCTGAAGTAAGTTCAAATTGACAATAAATTTTTATCCTTGTTAGTTATTTCTGGATTGGGGTTGCTAATATGTAGCATCTTTGCATCCTTGTTCATAATTGAAATTGGTCTATATTTTTTCTTTCTTGAGTTTTCTTTATCTGATGCTTTGGAGTTGGTTCTACATTCCAAGGAGCTGGTCAGAGGAAGAGGAAGCAGAGGGCAACAACCCTTTTCTTTAAGGCAGGGGTCCCCAACCCCTGGGCCACGTGGTCCCAGTCTGGTTGTAGCCTGTTAGGAACTGGGCCGCACAGCAGGAGGTGAGCGGCGGGTGAGCGAGCGAAGTTTCATCTGTATTTATGGCCACTCCCCATCACTCACATTACTGCCTGAGCTCCGCCTCCTGTCAGATCAGCCGCAGCATTAGATTCTCATAGGAGCCCGAACTCTACAGTTAACTGCGCATGCGAGGGATCTAGGTTGCACGCCCCTTATGAGAATCTAATGCCTGATGATCTGAGGTGGAGCTCAGGCGGTGCTGCTAGCGCTGGGGAGCGGCTGCAAATACAGATTATCATTAGCAGAGAGGTTTGACTGCACAGAGACCATAATAAATCAATTGCTTGCAGACTCATATCAAAGCCCTATCAGTGAGTGACAAGTGAAAACAAGCTCAGGGCTCCCACTGATTCTGCATTATGGGGAGTTGTATAATTATTTCATTATATATTACAGTGTAATAGTAATAGAAATGAAGTGCACAATAAATGTAATGCACTTGAATCATCCCGAAACTATCTCCCCCGCCGGCCCCCAGTCTGTGGAAAAATTGTCTTCCACGAAACTGGTCCCTGGTGCCAAAGAGGTTGGGGACTGTGGCTTTAAGGGAATCATGAGATTATACACATCTCACTGACGAGAATTTAGTCATTTGAGAACTCTTAGCTGCAACAGAGGCTGAGAAATGTCTTTATTTTGTCTTATAGTGTTAATAGGCTAGAAAACAGTAAGAGAAGATACACGTTGTTGCAAAATAGACTGTACTACTAATAGAAATTAATTCATGTTATTGGTAAATAAGGGAATTATGTTGTATGATGTGAAAGTCTTACTGTTTCACTTAAATTTTTTTCTGGATAATGGGGAGTATAATTATAAACTTAAGTAGGAAAGGGAAAAGTTCTCTCAGCTTGACTGCAGCACTGGTAGCAGGAGTTCTGTAGTCTAGATTTTAAGAAAATTAAACACGGGTACCTTCATCCAGGGCTCTTCCTCAGAAAGGCACGTTCCCAGTTTTGTACAGCTTTCTGCTATTTTCATTGCCTCAGCACCTTCCAGCTCTGCTCTAATTAAAGGATTGCCAGAACTGCAACTTCATTGTTTTGTTCATTTTTGATATCGACCATGGCAACCTATCATCATGCTGAGCTTCTTGCTTGAGTGGTTCAGGCTGTCCCAGGTACTAGTTACTACTTTTGAAATCCTCTGGTTATAATGTTGCATAGGTCTTGAGCAGTCTTGTCCACAACTCTCTTTTATTTCTAAATCCTCTTGTTTTTAATGTGTAATTTTTTTTTTTTTTTACAGCATGTGAGACTTCCCAAGAATTTTATCTGTCATACTGTATCCATTGAGCAATTACCCTGTGCTAGATAGTTTTCTTGTTGGTGGTAGATACATTACCTCCTTTACTTCTCACAAAAATCCCAAGTGCCAGGTTATTATTTTAAGTATTTTACATGTATGATCTTAATTCCTCAAAGCAACCCTATGAAATTGAGACTCGGTTAACTTGTTTTGTGAGTCGATAGTAAGTGACAAGCCAAGTCTGATGGCCTCTGTAGCCTGATTTCATGATCGCTATGCAATACTATGCATAGATTTTGGAAGCAGAACTACTTCTTCTTATTCTCTTTTTTTAAAAAAGATTTTATTGGAGTATAGTTGATTTACAATGTTGTATTAGTTTCATGGAAGCAGAACTTCTGCTCTAATGCTATAACTTTGGATCTGATCGATGTAATGAGCTTTGACAACCTCTTTTGCTATATTATTGTAACTAGGAGAAACTCTTGTAAGTGTCCAAAAGGTAGTTTGGATTGTATTAAGGGAGTGATTCTGTATAATAAATTGAATCAGCACAGTGTTAAATTCTTTGATAAAAATGTCTAATAGGTTATTTAAGGCTGTAAGAGATTGATTTATTAGCAGTAAACCTTTCCTCAATGACTTATATATGCTAGTTACTTTGCCATAGGGATCAAAAGATGACTTGAGCTCTATCTCTACCTTTTTACAAGCTCGTATTCTAGTAGAGGAGATGAAGGGCATATCTGTAATAGACATGAATATTCATTTGGAAACTTGCTTCAGAAAAACCTAACTCTGCACTTGGGAATGTGTCAGGTAATACTTGTGGAAAGAAGAGATGAGTGATGTGTTGAAGGATAGATAGGAATTTTATTTATTTATTTATTTGGTTGGTTGGTTGCGCCGGGTCTTAGTTGCGGCAGGTGGGCTCCTTAGTTGCGCCATGCATGTAGGATCTAGTTCCCTGACCAGGGATCGAACCTGGGCCCTCTGCATTGGGAGCACGGAGTCTTAACCACTGCACCACAAGGGAAGTCCCAAGGATGGCTAAGAATTTGCTAGATTGAGAAATGAGTTGAAGGAAAGATGGCATTGGCTTTTTCAGCAGAGGAAGCAAACATGTTTAAAATCATGGAAATGTATAAGAGCATATTTTATTCATAGGCCTGCATGTCATTTGTCCTGACTGGAGTGGTGGCTGTGAGATTGGGAAAGTTGAGCAAGAGTCATATAACCAAGACCCTTATTTATAGTCAGGCTAGGTCATAGGTAATCTTCAGGGGAGTTTAAAATAGAGAAAGTGTCATGGTTGAGTTTTTCACAAGTTCACTGGCAATGGTGTGGAAGGTATATTGAAAGGGGGGACGTGGAAGGGGAGGCGAAGGTTTGGGAGCTGAGTTAGGAAGCTATTGAAACAGGCCAGGTAGACAAAGGCAAGGTCCTAAATTACCTAGAGAAAGGCAGTAGGAATGGAGAAGGGGATAGATTCAAAGGCTTTTTGATTGTAAAATGAGCCTTGTGAATAGAATGAATTTGGCTTATTGGTGGGGAAGAGTTGAGACAAGAAAAGTAGGATTACTTTTTGGATTGGTTAACTGGTGAGATTGCTACCACTATCTAAAATCTTCAGTACCATTAGAGCATCAGACTCTCCTCTGCGGTGTAAGATACATGGGATTTCAGGTATTTGTAGTATATTCAACAGGTGGAGAGTACCCAGAAGGCATTTGGAAATTGTTCTGGAATGCCTTCATACTATTATATTTTTCTAATAGTCTGGCTTGATTTTATTTCTTAATGATATCTCTGCATAAAAAATTGTCTTCAAATGTGAGTATGGAGGATGTTTGGAGGTGCTACAATCAGATTGCTATTCTACCCAAATATTGGCAATAGTATAACAGTATCTTTATAATCTCATCATTTAGTCAGTTTTGTCTAATAAAATTTTTTTTAAAGCTTGAATATTTTACTAATACTCTCTTTTGTTAAGGCTGACCCTTTCTTTGGGAAACAGCTACCCTCTTACTGCTGCATGCTTGTAGGATACTGGGTCTAAACTTCCCTTAAAAAACCCAAACCATGCTAGATAGGAAATTGCCGTGTCTTCAAAGCGGGGGAGGGGCGGGGCAGTGTTCTGATCTTAAACTTACTGGCACTCTACTGCTGTCTTTAAAGCTTGTTTTCTTTCAAAATCACGATATGTCCATGATGGCCATTCTAGTCCCTGCCCAGTCTGATTTTCATACAGGGCTGGTGCTTGTCACTGTTGGGAGGAAATGCTTTTTCCCTCTTGTAGTTTGGGTGCAGTGGTTGGGAGCCTGCAAATTAACTGACAATAGACAGATTAACAGGAGAAAAGACAAAGTGTGTTTACACATGCATGCTGGAGTTGCCCTGTAACGAGTAAGTCCCTCAATAGCCAGAGATAAAGGTTTATATATAAACCTAACAAAACAGTCTCAGGGTTTTGGGCTTCACTGAGAAAGTAGGGAAGGTTCTATTGGAGTTTTTGATGCTGATGGGCAGCTGAATTCACACTTCTCAATGCTAAGGGTCAGTATTTTCCCAGTTAGTAAACTCCCTTGGAAGGGGGTGGGTGGGGAGGGGTCATTGGCAGCTGTATTTTCAGGATGCTCTGCCTAAGTTTAGATAATGATTGTTTCTGTGGCTTTTGATTGTTCAGATGTTTTCAGTTTAAAGTAATTTTCATACCATTTTGGTTGGCTATTAATACCTTCATCACTCTGGTGACCATGACATACTAACAGGAAGTGGAAGAAGAAAAAAGGAAACCTTTATGCAAAGAAAGCAAAAGCTTTCCCAGAAACCCCATGGTAGAAATCTCACTGGCTAGAACTGTTATGTCACCAACGTTTTCTCACTGGAAGTAGCTGGGAAAAAGGGGGGTTGATAACAGTGCCTTCTATGGGATTTCATAGACAGATTTAAGAAAATTTGGCAGTAAGAGGGTCTGATATGAGGTTGCCAACCTTTTATTTCATCTGTGTTGTTCTAAGGCTCACACTGTTTTTGTATAGTTTAATTTACCATTCTTGTTTTCCAGTCTACTTTTACATATATGTGTTCATGAAAATAGAAGCAGAACCCTCAGTGCCCTTTCCTTCAATTTGGAAATAGTCTGAGAAACCAGGAACAGCTGGAAAGAACAAAGCTTATAGTGTCCTCCAGAGGACTGTACAGTGCTCCCCTCTCACATCTGGGGTTGTACAGCCTGAAGCTCTGATTACAGAGCATAGGGCATCCAGGAGTTTCTTTAAGAACTATGTTGGGGATCAGTGAAAACACCTTCATGGGACTCTCTGGCATTAGTGAACTGCTAACTTAATGAACCACACCCTGCCTTCAATGTAAATTGATTGTAATCTTATTAAGTTATAATTTCTTAATTTGGGATTATGATGGGTACTGTGATACAGTCTAGGTCAGAGGTTGGCAAATTTCTTTTGTAAAGGGCCACATAGTAACTGTTTTAGATTTTGTAAGCTAGATAGTCTCTGTGTTGCAACTGTTCAGCTCTTCTCTTGGAACTGGAAGCAGCTATATAGACAATAAGTAAATGAGTGGGGGTAGCTATGTTTCAGTACATCTTTATAAAAATAGGTGGCTGGCTGGATTTGGCCCATGTGCCAGTTTGATGACACCTAATATACACTCTAACCTCTAAGGATTTGGACTGAAGCAGGAGTATGTTTTATAAATAATACATTTCCCAGAAAGTTACTCCCCTAACTTCTCACAGTGGATTGAAGAATGACTACATCACATTTAAACTCATTTTCATATCAGTGTCTTTGCTTGGGTCATCCTTCTGCATAGACCCATGTTTCTCAATGGGGATGCTGTTGGCATTTTTGGTGAGATTGTACATTGGGAGGGAACACGTCTTTATCAGGGCACATAGCCATTCACACCCCCAGGTCATTATTTCCAAAAATGTGTGGATTAGAACCCCTGGCTGAGATGGCTTATTTTTCCTTTTGCTTTCCCAGCAATACCCAAGTTCTACCTCTTTTCCTAGTCCTTATTATACTTCATTAACTCTTAAATGGTTGCAGCTAGGAATATATTATTATGCACTTAATTTCATAATCATTTGTCCTTAGATTGTAAGTTCATTGAGGATAGGAATTTTTGTCTTTTTTGCTTACTACTTTCTTCCCAGTGCTGATAACTCTGTTATGACTCATAGTAGGTGCTCAGTAAGTGTTTAAATTACATCGTTTACTGTTATGACTCATAGTAGGTGCTCAGTAAGTGTTTAAATTACATCGTTTACTGTTACGACTCATAGTAGGTGCTCAGTAAGTGTTTAAATTACATCGTTTACTGTTATGGAAAAATGAGACTTACCTCCTTGGTGAGATTTATAAGCTCCTGATTAATAGGGACCATCCCTCATACTAATTCTGTGTCACCCAGGAAACTGAACTTAATACTGAGCTTAAATACTGGGTGGTTCAATTTACTAAACCTGTGGGCATCTGCTATGTGGAAGGCACTGTGTATACTAGGTAATATACACAGATGATTAGCACTCCTGCTTTCGTTGCATTTTTGTCTGATTGGATGGAATTTAGTCAATACACAAATAGCAAAAATATGTTATCAATAGTTAAGAGTGAGCTCTGGAGGCAGACCTAGATTCAGTTCCTATGTCTGCAACTGTCTCTTTGAGCAAGTTGCTTAATATCTCTTCATTCTTTAAATTTCTGCCACCTCAAAGGGTTGTTAGTACCTTTTAAAAGAAATGATGTTAGCATTTTGCATAAAATTAAGTTCTTACTATTATACCATAATGTCACATGCTAGAGACATTATGCTAAGGCCAAATTTAGAGGTTGGAAAGATTACCTCTGGTTTGAGGTGGGAGACGTGGCAAAGCTTCATAGGGAAGATGGCATTTAAATGGATCTAGATGGATTGATAAAATTTATACAGTGGCAGGGATGGGGATAAGATTTCCTAGAGGGGGAAGGATAAGCTATGAACAAAAGAAGTTGAGAGAATGCAGGATGTGTACTGAAAGCAGAAATGTCCCTCAGTAGACTCATATTTCCACCACACCTTACACTGCCTTCTCTGGGCAATTACCTAATTTGGTGAAAGATGCTGTCTATTGTTATTCAACCATGCTCTCCTCCCCTCCATCTCCCCCACCTAGGGAGACAGTTGTGTTTCAAATCTAAACTTTCTTGGGTAGAACATTTCATAACTCTGAATTTAACTACTCTTGTGTTCTGAACATCATCCACCCCCCCCAACACACACACACACACACACACACACACACACACACACACACACACACACAGTAGTGTGCGGGGAAGTACATTTTAATCAGTTTGGCTTGTTCAACCCTTGAGTATTGTCCTCAATACCTAGTAAAAGTTCAGTTTATTTCAGGGATAGGGTGGGGTCGTAAGTGAATGATCCTGATTGAAGCCAGTTTCAACTAAATTTTAAAATTTTGAATATGAACTTTTGAAATGGATGTTGTCTGAGATCTTTGTGAATACCCTTGTAGCATGTAATTTTCTCATTCAGAAAATTGAGGGTATTGAGGATTGAATGAAACTAAATTTCCATATTTATTACATTTTAAGATCTACTTAAGAAACCTTTTTTCAGTGTTTTCAGAAGTGTGGTTAGAATTCAAAGGAAATGCACAATATAACCCTAAAACAAGTTTTAGTATTAAAAATAATAATTGCATACCAAAAAGTCACCCAGCTATTTATTACACTTTGGTCTTTAAACATCACTGATTCTTTTTCTCCAGTCATTGAATGACAGCAGTTGTGGGATAAGTACTGTAGTTCCCTCACACCTAGCGCAAAATGACTGAGGAATGTTCTTCACTGTCTCCTAGAAATCCCCAGCAGTATTAAGTCCCAGTTGCCCACAGCTGCATAGTCAGCCATGCTGCACCCTTTATTGGCTTCCTTCTCTTCCCTGCCTCACTTCTCTACTCCCTTACTGGTGTTTCCTAGGGTAACTTCCCAAATAAACCACGTATACTAAAACCTTTTGTCTCAGGGTGTACTTCTGGGGAAATACAACCTAAAATAATACAGTAAGAAACATTTTAGTAAGAGTTAGAAATTTTTTAAGTTTTAGAACATAAGTTCGGAGAACACATAGTAGGGACTCAACTGTTTGCCCTTTTTGAAAAAAGGGAGTAGCTAGCTAGTTTCCCATATGGGGGCCAGAGGTCAGATTGAGTCTGGATAGGCATCTCTGTTTTGTACTGCAAAAGGAATCACTGATGTTCATAGCTCAAAATGTAAATGGCTAGGTGTCATTTTAGCATGTGGGTTTTTTTTTAATACTAAAATTTGTTCTACGTTTGTATTGTGCATTTACTTTGAATTCTAACTACCTCCCTGGCAACACTGAACATAAAATTAAATCCAGTTCAAGAAACAGAAAGAACTAGAGGAAGAATACAGAGATATAATAAGCAAGAGAGAATAGGATAGCATAGGCATTTTCTTATTCCTGAAAAATAGGTTTTTCTCTTAGATTACCCATAGAATTCTGCTGACAGATATTTTTTAATTGAATTATAGTTTATTATTCATTCATTCATTCATTTATTTATGGCTGAGTTGGGTCTTTGTTGCTGTGTGTGGGCTTTCTCTAGTTGCAGCGAGCAGGGGCTACTCTTTGTTGTGGTGTGCGAGCTTCTCATTGCGGTGGCTTCTCGTTGTGGAGCACGGGCTCTAGGCGCACGGGCTTCAGTAGTTGTGGCTCGTGGGCTCTAGAGCGCAGGCTGAGTAATTGTGGTGCACGGGCTTAGTTGCTCCGCGGCATGTGGGATCTTCCCGGACCAGGGATTGAACCCATGTCCCCTGCATTGGCAGGTGGATTCTTAACCACTGCGCCACCAGGGAAGCCCTAATTGAAGTATAGTTGAATTACAATGTTGTGTTAATTTTTGCTGTATGGCAGAGTGACTCAGTTAATGCATACACACACACATACATACATACATACATACATACATACATACACACACACACATACTTTTTTATATTCCTTTCCATTATGGTTTATACCAGGACATTGAATATAGTTCCATGTGCTGTACAGTAGGACCTTGTTGTCCTTCCATTCTGTATGTAATAGTTTGCACCTACTAACCCCAAACTCCCAGTCCACCCCCACCCCCTGCAACCACAAGTCTGTTCTCTATGTCTGTGAGTCTGTTTCTGCTTTGTAGATAGGTTCATTTGTGTCATATTTTAGATTCCACATATAAGTGATGTTATATGGTGTTTGTCTTTCTCTTTCTGACTGACTTCACTTAGTATGATAATCTCTAGTTGAATCCATGTTGCTGCAAATGACATTATTTTTATGGCTGAGTAGTATTCCATTGTATATATGTACCACATCTTCTTTATCCTTTCATCTGTCAATGGACATTTAGGTTGTTTCCATGTCTTGACTATTGTGAACAGTGGTGCTATGAACATAGGGGTGCCTGTATTTTTTTGAATTATAGTTTTGTCTGGGTATATGCCCAGGAGTGGCATTGCTGGATCATATGGTATGGTAATTCTATTTTTAGTTTTCTGAGGAGCCTCCATACTGTTTTTCATAGTGACTGCACCAACTTAACATTCCCACCAACAGTGTAGGGGAGGGTTCCCTTCTCTCCACACCCTCCCCAGCATGTGTTATTTGTAGACTTTTTAATGATGGCCATTCTGACTGGCGTGAGGTGATACCTAATTGTAGTTTTGATTTGCATTTTGCTAATAATTAGCAATGTTGAGCATCTTTTCATGTGCCTATTGGCCATCTGTATGTGCTGACAGATTTTTTATTTCAGGGCAGGTTTGATTAAAAAGAAACCACAGAATCTGTCCAAGTTGATTGGATTCTGTGCCATCTGTTGACTCATCAGTTATTTTGGTGTTTTAAAAATACATTGTAGGGTTTCCCTGGTGGCGCAGTGGTTGAGAGTCCGCCTGCCGATGCAGGGGGCGGGGGTTCGTGCCCCGGTCCGGGAGGATCCCACATGCTGCGCAGGGGCTGGGCCCGTGAGCCATGGCCGCTGGGCCTGTGCATCCGGAGCCTGTGCTCCACAACGGGAGAGGCCATAGCAGTGAGAGGCCTGCGTACCACAAAAAAAAAAAAACAAAAAACAAAAAACATTGTGACTATATTGTAATGCAGGATAGATTTTTAATAACATAAAACATCCTGGATACCATATTTTATAGTATTAGTAACATACGTATTAGACATAAATGCTTTTCCTAAAAGTCTCTTTTTCCCTTTCTTTCCAGAATGCTGCCTTTTTATATGGTCTTGGTTTGGTCTACTTCCATTACAATGCATTTCAGTGGTAAGTTGACATAAAACTAATAACTCCAGTTGTTTCCAGTAAATAGCTTATTTTGTTTGTATTTTTCTGTGTGTTTGTGTGTGTGTGTAATAAATACAAAATATTTTAATATCACTAAGCCTACATTTTCCAATAATCTCCTGAAATTATTAGTTTGTTCCTTCAGGGATATTGACCTACCTTAGATTATTAGAAATATATGTGTTCCTAAAAGAATCTGGTATAAGGTTCTGATTAAAGAAGACTTAGATTAGAAAACTTTTGGAATTTCTCCGTCACTTGTTATGGACTGGTGGTCCCCAGGTTATTTGAACTGGGGAATGACTCTACTCTCTCTTCTCAAGTTGGTAAATGGTCTGTGATGAGCAGTATTTCCTTTTCAGACTTTTAGATATACTGACTGCTCCTTCCCTTCCTCCTTCACCAAAAGACACACACACACACACACACACACACACACACACACACACACACACACACGAGTGTGCTAGTACTTTTCCAATTTCTAGTAACTAGGCACTAGATTATAAACTCTCAATTCTCTCTTCTATAAAATAGGAGTAATGGTACCACCTTCAGAGTCAGACATTAAATATGATAGAAATATATATACGATTTTATAAACGGTAAAGTATAGGTCCCTGTTACTGTGGCCTTTGCCCCCTTGTTGTCTTTCTGTTTACCAGACAAGACAGTGACATTCTCTAGTGGAAAGAACATAGTTGAAAGATTGGTATTCTGGTCTCAGCACTGCTACTTAGTTTGATGTGTTTCCTCATTTTGTGTGTGTGCGCGTGCGTGTGTGTGTGTGTGTGTGTTAGGTACATTACAGTTTTGCCTTTTCTACTCTACAGAGTTTTGATGATCACATGAGATAATGTACATTTTGCAAACTGTAAAGCCCTATGTAGACATTTTTTTTGAAATATATTCGACTTTGTCAGAGTGCCTTCTATTCTCCATAATTTTAAGCTGAGTGAGTGCTGAGAAAGTCCAAAGGAACATTTTGACCAAAGGTTATAACCCTGTCATATACCTGTTGCGCATCCTGGATATTTATTACAGAGCTTTTAAATATGCATTGGCAATGATTTGATATGGTTTCTCTAAAGATGAAACTTAAAACATGAATGACTTTTCCCAGATGCCTTTTCTTTCCCGTTTGCTTTTGGTCCTGTTGGGTTTTGATCATCTATGGAAGCACTGCATTGTTAGAGAACACCTGTGTGGATAGACTATTATAATCATTCAAATCACTCATTTTCTTTGTAAACAAAGCTATAATTGATCTTTATGAAGAAGCTTTGTAATATTTTTCTTTTAAATTGTCCATTGTTGTAGAGCGAGCCTAAATTTAAGCCTCCTAACTTTATATCCAGTGTATCATATGTAAAATCAAGAGTAGATTAGGACTGTTTTAAAATCTCTTTACTTTCTTGAAGATGCTATTCATAGAATTCACAATTCTAAACTTTTAGAACCAGAGTGGTCTTAAGAGATAACTTAGTTTTTTTCCCTTAATTTTATAGACGTAGAAAACAAGGGATGTGTATGTGTGTGTAACTCAGTATTATATAACTGTTTAATTGGTGGCAGAAGCAAACTTACGCTCAGATTTCCCAGTCTAATTATTTTGTCTGTTGTAGTCTGTCCCCAAGTTTGAAGATTGATTGGTGGTTATTTTTTAATCAGTATTTGTAATTGTTCTCCTGGGCACATGGGTAAAATCTTTATGGCCAGCGAGAAATAATTTAGATGAAACTCAAGGCAAGGAACTCTGCAGTTTAGAAATGAACATGTATACCTCACACCAGTTAATTTTCACCTACCTGTGATAACTTGTGAACTCCCTGTAGATTGAAGATATAAGCATAAAATCAGTAGTGAGGTGAAGCCATCATCAGTTGAAAATTGGATTGCATTAAAAAGTATGTGACCATGTCAAGTTAGGGGGCTTGTAGTGTGGAAAATTATATTTTTTGATTCCTTATCTACATATGATTTCTGTGTCCTTCAGTTGACTTAAGAAATGAAACTGAAATGATATAAGAATGATGCAATGTCTGAATTAGTAAGTGCCTTCTGTTCTGTTGATCCTGTCCTGGTTACTACCATTTTCTCATGTCTTGAGTTTCAGCTCTAGCTGCTGCCTAAAATGACATATCTCACACCCTCTCTTAATCCATCATGAATGTGTGTTTCCTGTTTTGCTGGTCAAATGTTCTTTCACAAACTCTGTGCCCCAATTTTTGCTTTCACTTATCTTGCTATTTCTTGAACAGCCACAAAATTAGAAAGCATGGAGTAGGTGCTTGGTGAGAGTTTTAGAGTATAGCCTTAACGAATAGGAACTTCCTTAGGTTAAAACTATACTTGTGTTTTATTTAGTTTTACTTATAGGTGGCTATTAATTTCTGGGAACAGACCCACCTCCACCCCTAACACATACTAAGTTCTTTGGGATTTGTTGAAAAAATATTTCCAGAGAAGAGAGTGGTATGCCTTTTTTGTATTGTTAGCTCAGAATTTTCTATCCTTTGTACATTTATAATTTAAGTAGAATTTAATATTTGTAAGTGGTGTCTGTTGTTATTTAATTAGATTAAGTATTCGAGAATAATGTGTGCAACCACCATGTGTGTTGGGGTTAGTGATGGCGACTTAATAAATTATTAAGAGCAATTTTATTAACTGGTTTTATCTGTTAACCTGTTTGTCTTGTTTCTTACCATATTATGCTCCCCCCCGCCCCCTTTTTGGGGGGTGAGTTGATTTTACTGTTAGCCTCTGGATGAGTTCAGTTATTTGGTCAGTTTTTCCAGTTTCAATTTCAGCGTCTTAGAGGAGCCCATGTCAGAAAGTAGTAGAGCAACTGTTACATCCTCACTGGATTTATCATAATTATTTAATTTTACTATTATCATACACAGTAATCTGTGACCAAACTTAAAATAAATATAAGGAGAAAGGAAGACATAGAAGCACATAGTAAAATGCATGCAGCAGAGAGCTAGAACCAGTATCTATAAAGCTGTTCCTTTCCATGTGCATGAGTGCATGCCCATGCCTTCACTTGTTCTTCTTCATGAGGGTGGCATATTGCTAAGGGTACCTTGAACTGAGCTTTTCCTTGCCTTTGTAGTAAGAAACCTATATCCTTGGGTGAAAGGAATTGAAATATATACAGTAATAAAGTATTATAACTTGCAGCCATATTTCTAAATATACCTCCCTGAAAATCCTTATCATTCCTCTCTTTCTAGCCTGTAACCTTTTGTATTCCCATTGATCAGTGTCAGAATGGTCTTATAGTGGCAAACCTAAGAGCTACATAATTCTGTGCCAGAGGCATAGGATTTTGGAAATTAGCTTCCCAAATCTAATTGATAAGCCCTGGTAAGGAAATGTAGTGATTATTATTATGTTGACATCAGCAAGGAGTAGGGTAATGAGATGGAGGTGAGTTTAGAAAGACAGAAATGTTAACACATTACAAGTGAACTTTCTCCAGGACTCATTTCCCTAGCGTGTACCAATTACAAGTGTTCTTAGGGGTGTAGGAATCTCTGCTCTCCTTGTAAAATCACTGCTTTGGGTGCAAACATAAACTTAATGTGGTTTGAGATAACCGCCATTGATCCTGAGGCTTGTTTAGCATGGAGTCTGGCAAAAACTTAATATTTAATGTATGTTTTTGAGCTATCATTTTGCAAACTAATGCTCTTAGATCAAAAGTTTTTTTTTTTTTTTTTTTTTTTTTTTTTGTGGTACGCGGGCCTCTCACTGTTGTGGCCTCTCCCGTTGCGGAGCACAGGCTCCGGACGCACAGGCTCAGCAGCCATGGCTCACGGGCCCAGCCGCTCCGCGGCATATGGGATCCTCCCAGACCGGGGCACGAACCCGTATCCCCTGCATCGGCAGGCAGACTCTCAACCACTGCGCCACCAGGGAGGCCCAAAAGTTTTTTTCTATTAAAATAAAACAGTTCATGTTAACATATGTTGAGTTTATTCTGTTCACTGCTGTTTTGAAGAAAATAGCAGATAACTAAGGCAGTTTTGGTAAAGTTATGCTTACCAGTGACACATAGATTGCCAGAGAGAATTTGGAAGGGTTTGGATTGATTAAGCTTCAGGGAAATTATGAATAAAAACATAAATTTTACAATAGGGGTGGGAAGAAAACATCCCACTGTCTGCAGTGATGAAATGAAGATGGCTGGAGAGGGCAAAAGAACCAGGAGGTAATATATTAGCAAACGTCAATGTGAATAGCCTAGTGTATGATACTTCTAACTTAGCCTCACATTTAAGGTCCTCTCTGTTTCAACCTCAGATGATCTTTCTAGACTTATTGTTCCCCTAAATATATTCTTTGTGTCAGTCACTACTGTATTAACATTTCCCTGAAAATGTCTTGAGCATTTTTTTACCTATGCAAGTTGGTTTGTGCCATTTACTCTCTTTGGTCTGCCTTCTCCTTCCATCTCCACTTTAAAACTCTTACCTTACCTTACCTTACCTGTCTCTTTGAGTTCTTAATCAAATCTATTTGTCTCATTTAGAAGCATCCTCTAAATTTCCAAATATATATAGATGTGTGTATAGAAGTGTGTATATCTGTTGTGTATATATGTTATTACTGATTTAGAGCTAGAATATGCTCCCTTTTATTAGTATGAAAATTTGTGGAATTTGTTCCTTTATCTCTTCAGATATCCCTGAGGGAAACCTCTGGACTCAGCTTTATTAGCTTCAGAGAACTTAAAGTTTTATTATGTCTCTTTTCAAATGTACTAAAACTGTGCTAGGATGTTTAGTTAATATTATTTTTCTATAGTTTGGTAAAGTTCTAAAGGAGGCTTTTTAAAAAATGGCTCTAGAAATCTTATTAAAAATGACCATTGTTTTAAAATATATTCAGCATGTGTGTGTTTTTTGAAGGTAGTGCTATTGAAGTTATCATTTCCTTTTAAAAATTGTTAACAATGGCAAACATTAATTGCAAAAAATTTTAAACTGAAAATCTATAGAAATAATTTTGGTGATATTAAAAACATTCTTTAGATTTTAAGAAAATACATGGATACTCAAGCATAGCGATATGCACTTGTTTAAAATTTCAGTAGAGACTGTGCTTTAATATTTGAAAACTATAAACCTTTCCAGGCATTGTATCATTAAAAGTATTTTATTGTTTTAGGTAGCCATTTTTCACGTTCTAAAATAGTCTGTCAGTCAGAATACTGACATCAGCAGAATTTGTATATGTTGGTGGTTTAGTCTAACTTCTTCTACACAGATCATGTTCTGGCTACATGTGGTTTGGTGAGATATGAATACATTAAAATGATGACCAAAATTAGAATGTAGTCTGAGTGGTACCTGTCTTCTCCACACACTATCCCCCTCCTAACACATAAACACATTCTTTTTTCCTTCCCAAGGGGTGGATGTAACACATAGGAGAAAAAGATGGTAAGAGTTTTAGAAAAGCAAGTGAAAATGAACTTGCATCTATTTTGTTAGCTGAGGAGAACTGATCAGTAAAGAGACTCTGGAGCATCCCTTCCCACCCTCTCAACAAGAAGTCCAGTCAGTTAATTATAAAGAGTGATGACATCAGTAAACAGATATTAAACATTTTCCTATAATGTCTAGAGTATTTAAAAATAAAAGAGGAATGTAAACCTCAAGGAATAGACTACTTGGAAAAACTAGAGACAGCACACTGACAGGTAAAGAGTAAAATGATTTGATTATAAAGTGGACCTAACTGCTGGTTAACATTAAGCCAAAAATAGTTGATGTTGAGTTTGGGTGGTGAGTCTTAAAGGTAATAGTGGATTTAGAGTGAAGCAGAAGAATGAAAATATTCCAGGTCAGGAGACTATCCTGAGGAGAAGCCGTGAAGCCAAGAGGGCCAGTATTTGCATGAAGGAATTCCTAAGATATGCCAGCTCACAGCTGAGGAGGAGCAATGTTAGGGCATGGCTGGCAATGGGTATAACTGCTCACAAACCTTAAATGCTACATGGAGATTTGACTTAAAAGAGTATCATGGTTAGTAGGCAATCACAGGAGCCACATATTTTAGGAAGCATAGACAAGCCAGAGGAGAGCAAGGGAAGTCTTTAAGGAGACTATTTCAGTTATCTGATAATGAGATATTGAAGATTGAGTCTGCAAGTATTGAATTTGAGGGAAACTTTGAAACAACCTGGAGAACTTGATGAATAGATATATGTTGTCCTCCCTTGTCATGGGCACTTTTAGTAGTCCTTAAAGAGCAGGCACAGTGTAGCCCAGACTAGTGTATTGTAATATGTGTTTTTGCTGGTAGGTTAATAATTTTTTAAAAGAAATTTCCAGTGTGTTAACATGTGTAGAGAACTTTGTAAAACAACCTGTGTTTGTTGTACTTGTGTGACATTGTGAACTAAGTGGATAAGAACTAAAGGCACCTATGGAGTAAAACACATCTATGAACAGTAGGTTGGGAAAAGACTGGAAATAGAAACTGAGACAGAGTAGGAAATATTTCTCCTGTGGGGTTGTTATTGATGATCTGTGTTTTCCTTCTTCCCATTCGCATACATCCTTCCTTAGACTGTTCTTCTTCCTATCTTCTTTTTCTCCTTTATTCCATCTTTCCTTTGCTATCTTTCACCACTTCCATTCTTCTTTCATGTATTTGACTCAGGCCTGCCTGTCCCCCCCCCCCCCCCACCCCCCTTGGTTAGTTTTGTTTGTTTTGTTTTGTTTTAATTTTTATTGGAGTATAGTTGATTTACAAGGTTGTGTTAGTTTCAGGTATACAGCGAACTGAATCAGTTATACATATACCTATATCCACTCTTCCTTGCCTGGGTTTTTAATTGGCATGTGTGGACATTGCTTAGTTCTGACCCATTCCATAGGAGTTCTCTGACCCATTTCGTAAGGTCAGGTTAATTAGGACTTTATGAAGCATTATCCTCAGTTTTTATTATTAAAAAATGTAACATACTTAAAGAAAATTAAACAAACATAAGCATACATCTTTACATGTTATTTATAAAATAAACATTCATAACTATCACTTGGGTCGAGAAATAAAAAATTGCTATCATCCCAGAAGCTTCCAAAAGCCCCTGCATACCGTTTCCCAGTCACATCTTATCTTTTAATTGACATCATTTATTGCTGCAGTTGTTCTCTTCCTAACCTTTTTTATGCCCCTCCCCCAACATGTGTGTGTTGTATTCCCCCCCACACACACACATTCACACACACCTGTGCACACAATCTGTTCTGTTAGAAGGTGGCGCTCTAGACATGACCAAGAGAATATAGAGGCTGAAGCTGCACCTCCTCTTATTAGAAAGGTTTGAGAAAAGTACAGAGAACTTCTTAGCAGTATGCCGATGAGTATCTTCAAGTCTGATTGAGAGAAATAGAAAGTCACCTTTGAATGAGAAAGGTAATTTACACGAATTCTTTCTTATCAGGCCTTTGACTCCCCTCTGCTGTCTTTACACACACTAAATAATAAAACACATACATAGCCCCACCCATTTGAAATGCCATCTTAACACATAGATGCCGAGTTCCTCTTCAGGAAAAAAGTATTTAACCAGATGTAAAGGTATCTGATGCTCCTCACAGTAAATATTACCTTTTAGAACCCATAATTTTATAATAAATATATAATCACACAGTTTTTTTGGGGGGGAAATAGATAATATACAAGTCAAAGTTACTTAAAGACATAGGGCATGTTGTTTTGCTCTATTTTGTGGTATATATTTTGAACTTTTTTAAAGATTCACTTTTGTTTTGGAATTGTCTAAGATTCTAAGTAACCTCCTTTAAGATTAAATAGAAGTAGAGAATACTTGATAAAAAGCTTTGCAAAGAATATATTAGCTGTACTTGGGATAAGCCTTAAATCATGTAGAGAGATTTAAAATGATGCCTAAAATACTGTTATACCTGATACTATAGTTTTCAAAATTCAAAGTAGATGTTTTTCTGTCATAATTTTAATTCATTTTTGAGTACATAGTACATTCATATGATCAGATTAAGTGATATAAAAATGTATTCAGTGAAAAGTGTTCCTTCCTCATCCTTGTATATGTTCTACTGGTAATTAAGACTTTTTATGAAAGATAGAATGTGAATCTGGGGCAAAGATGGACTGCTAGACACAAAGTGACATATAGTAGAATAGAGAGCCCAGAAACAGACCAAGACGTTTGATATGGACATTTGATTTAGGACAGTGTGGCACTGTAGAGCTGTGGTAAGGATGGTCTTCTCTACAGATGATGTAGGGGGTACTGGATATCTGTATTGAAAAAAATGAAAACTGACCCCTGCCTCACATCATATAAAAAATAAGGTGCAGATGGATTGTAAACCTAAATATGAAAAATAGAAATAAAAAGTTTTTAAAAAAGACTTCATTTTATGGAGTAGACTAGAGGCAGGATTAACCTCTCCTCCCTTAAAAACAAAACTATCTGCCCCACCCCTCTCTCCCCTAGGAAATTCCAGAAACAGTGAAATCAGTTATTTACACTGACAATTCTATTAATCCATAAAATATTATTTGAAGGGACTTCCCTGGTGGCGCAATGGTTAAGAATCCACCTGCCAATGCAGGGGACATGGGTTCGATCCCTGGTCCGGGAAGATCCCACATGCCGCGGAGCCACTAAGCCCGTGCACCACAACTACTGGGCCTGTGCTCTAGAGCCCGTGAGGCACAACTGCTGAGCCCACGTGCCACAACTGCTGAAGCCCGCGCACCTAGAGCGCATGCTCCGCAACAAGAGAAGCCACCGCAATGAGAAGCCCGTGCACTGCAACGAAGAGTAGCTCCCGCTCGCTGCATCTAGAGAAAGCTCGCGTGCAGCAACAAAGACCCAGTGCAACCAGAAAAAAAAAAAAATTGAATAATTGAGAGTAAATTCAACTGATCTTCCTTTTCTCCTTTTATATTACACACATTCAATTACATAAAAGACCCAGGCACCCCTTCCTAGTCTTTTTTTTGTTAAAGCTATTCATTCACATCTTTTTTTATAAAACTGGCATTTCCTTTAAAACAGAATTGAATAAAAGAGAAGTTTTACTGTTCTACCAAGCAAAAATTCATGTAAGTGTTAAAAAGTAAAGATATCTTATGTCTATGTTCTTTCAGGGCAATTAAAGCATTTCAGGAGGTGCTTTATGTTGATCCCAGCTTTTGTCGAGCCAAGGAAATTCATTTACGGCTTGGTCTTATGTTCAAAGTGAACACAGACTATGAGTCTAGTTTAAAGGTAGGTTGTTGGGTTTTTTTCTGAGATACAATGTTTCATTTTTGTGGGGTCTTGGGGGGGGTTGTTAAATATTAGAACATTGAGAAATGTTGGAATTTATTTGGTACTTCAAAAGAAAATTTGAAAATTTAGATGAAAGAACTGTTTATCAGCTATGAACTGGAAGATACATAAGTTTGGGTTTCTAATTATATCATTAAACTTTTTTTTTTTTTTGAGTTTTAATTGTGGTCTGTTATCAGGAAAGGGTGAAGGTTTCAGTCTCAATTTGGACATCTGAATCACTCTGCTATTAGTGATTGGCAACCATAGAGGTCAGAAGCAGCTGCTTAATGATTCTGTATCTGTGACCCCATCATTGACAGTTTACTTGTATTGGTCTCACTAGAAATCTTTCCACCTCTACCAGCAAAGCACGTCTCATATCTTAAATATAAAAACGTGTGTTCTTCGCTAGTCATTTGAACTGCTGGTTTGTGAGTATAAACATTGTTGGGCAAAATAACATTGTTGGTTAAATATTTTACTTTCTATAGAATTTAACATTTCTCAAGTTTTTCATTTAGTTTCTTGTGCTATCTATGCCATCACTTTAGATCTTACTGGGCTTTTCACGAAGATAGTGCTTCCCTGCTCGACAAAAGTATTGCTTTTTAAAAGGATTAGAAGTTCTAGGAGAAGCTTAAATTTTTGTGAACTTATGACTATTTATAATGGTTGCCATGTTCTAAATATCTCCATTGCAGATTATCTATCTTCATTCTGAAGGGTCAGGAGGGAGATAAACAATGACCTTACAGTAGGTTGTAGTTTGAATTCACTAGTAAGGAAGTACTGAAATTAAAAAAAAAAAAACAAATAAAACTGTATTTAGGAGTGCCTAATTGTTCTAGAGTTTTAAAGTAGACAGTTTTTCAAATACTGTTTCTATCTTTCATGAGTTTATAAAGAACAATGCTGATGGTACGAAAGAAAGGTATACAGTCCAAAACACTAAAATAAGTAGATTGTGAAAGTATTCAGATCACACAGTTCTCAAAGGTAAGTGCAATTTGAGAAATAGGCCCTAGGGCAAATGTAAGTAATGTGGAGACTAAGGGATGCCTAGAAGTTATCAATTTTCCTCAAGTTTAGAGCAGCATGTCTCAAACTATACATTCGCATGTGAGTGGACTTGAAATGGAAAATAAGTTCAGATATGCCACCTTACATATTTTGACCTCCTCTTGGACATTCACAGTGTATACTAGCAAACCAGACTCTTAAAATGCTTATAATACAAAGTCAACTTATTTGAGCTTTTTACAGAACTGTCACAATATGGTTATTGTGTGTTGCAGAAGTATAAGTGTCGCTCAGGAAATATATTTGAGAGGAAAAAAGTAATGAGATTTGTCCCAAATTATGGAATGTGGCTATCTCTGAATATCAGTACAGTGGGTACCTTAAACAATTCTATGGATGCAAAACTCTCTTTCCATGAAGGTGGCAATATTTAAAATCCCCTTTAATCAGGGGAAACAGTGTTGAGAAGTGTTCATGGCTAATTCAAAGTGTTCTTGCTTACTACTGTTCAACAGAAACCTTCCTGTATACAACTTTTAATTTGTTCAGGCGTAAAGGCTAACAAACTTTCAAGTCATAACGATTTTAGCAAGATTGCCTTAAGTAAGTGCAGTCTTCTGGTTTGGGGCCTTTCTTCCATTTATTTAAAACACTTGATACCATTCTGATGTTTGTTTCATTTCCATGAACATAGAAAAGAATTTCAGGAGTCCTTGATATTTCTCTTCTCCATAATGAGAAGGTTTCATTTGATTTTTATCTCATCTTGACATTGGCTTTTTAAGGCTTCTCTCTCCAGTATTCCTTGTCTGTTTTCAGGAGAATTTTAGGCATGAACATTTGTAGTTGAAGAGGAGGTATTTCAGTATATTACTGTAAGTGCTTAGCATTTAGTGTAAGTGAAGGTAGGAATCAGAAGGAATGATATGCCCCATTCCCCTTAGGTGGCCTTCAGTTTTCCTACAGTGGACTGGCTAGCACTTTACCTTTATGGATAGATGTGGAGCCTCTGGTGACTTTTGCACTACATGAAGTTGTTTCCTAGCACAGTGTATTGGTATAGATGCTATGGGCTGCAACCTCAGAAAACTCCAACTGAAGCTGGTTAAAATGACAAAAAAAAAAAAGTAGCTCATATAATGTAAAGTCCAGCCTTCAGGATTGGTTGATTTAGCTGATCCAGTGTTTCACTAAGGATTCATTTTCTTCTCTGTTCTGTTGGCTTATTCTTTTTTTTTTTTTTTTTTTTTTGCGGTATGCGGGCCCCTCACTGTTGTGGCCTCTCCCGTTGCGGAGCACAGGCTCCGGACGTGCAGGCTCAGCGGCCATGGCTCACGGGCCCAGCCGTTCCATGGCATGTGGGATCTTCCCGGACCGGGGCACAAACCCATGTCCCCTGCATCAGCAGGTGGACTCTCAACCACTGTGCCACCAGGGAAGCCCCTGTGTTGGCTTATTCTTAAGGCTGGTTGCCAGGTACACAGTGAGATGATTTCTTTTTCAATGTCTCATAAAGAAAAGCACCTATACCACTACTCTGCATTATAGAGTTACTCTATAATGTAGAGTAGTGGTATAGGTGCTTAGTATAGTGCTGGCATATAGTAAGTGCTCAGTAAATACCTGATTTATCATGTTATAGAGGAGAAAGATCCTGACTTCCTGTTGATGTTTTCAAGAATACTTCACTTTGCATCTCATTGGCCAGAATTAGACCACGTGGCTATTCTCAGTGATTCCTTATCAAAGGTGTGGTTATTCTTAGACCAGTTATGCCCAGTTTTTGAGCAGAGCTTGATTTCCTAAATACGCTGTTCCTTTCTAATAGAGAGTGAGGGGTGGGTAAAAAGTATTTTGGTATGGGAGTGGTGCATACAATCTGTCCATTACAGATCTAGTCTTCTCTGCCTCATTTCCTTTCCCTCTGGGATGGAGAGATACAACATATACAGTATGTTTTAGATGGTAAAATATTTAAATAAAATACAGTTTATTTTCATAATAGATTCCTTCTTTTCACCCACACATGAAATGCATTCCAGGGCCTCCTGTTTTATTTCTATCTCTGGTAATAACTTTTCTCCCCAAATGTATTTCTGAAGCAGATTCATTCTGTTTTGGTACTGTGTAAACAGCTCTCAGAGCAGGTAAATTGGGTTTTAAAATTTGACCCTGCCAGTAAACTAATTGTGTGACTTTGGGCAAGATGCCTAACTTTTCTGATCCTCTTTGTGTCTGTAGAACTGAAATAACTGTACCTACTCCACAAGATTGTTAAAAGATGAAATAATATATATATTGAAGTATCTGACAAATAAGTTTTTTCAGCCCTTCTTTCTTAGTTCTCAGTTTATCTGCCATATCTAAAACTCCTCTAATTTGGGGCCAGTATAGATATTGTTTGTGTGAAATCCATTTTCCTGTCCTAGAATTGAATACTTGTATTTTTGTCACCCTGCCCATCCTCAGAAATGTGAAGTTAATGCCCAGCTTACTTTTCAATCAGATGGTGTTATTCTTCCATTAAATTGGCCAATAAAGATTTCATGTGTTTAGTTGAGTGGTGGAGGTACCAATGTTTAATTTATTAACTAGTTTAGTACTATCTGAACCAGAGTCCATTTCAGGGTGACATTTCTACATGATATTTTGTTGTTTATCTTTCCTGCTTCAGATAATATCCCCCCAAGTGGGATTGGTTGCCTGTTTACCTCCATATAATTCAGAATTTTATTTTATTACTTTTTAATGATATTAATGATAATTGCTTACATTTGTTATGTATTTGAGACAGTGTGCTATCACTACTTCAGTAAAAGCACACCAATTTTGACAAGTCGTTTTATATAATGCCTCTAAGTTTTACACCCTGGCAGACTATTAAAATTATTTCCCTCATATGAAGCTAATATATGCAAAATAAGATGCGATAACACCCATACTTCAATTAATGCCAATGCATCTATTTAATTTAATGAAGATTATTAAAAAATTCTTCCTAATATTTACATATTTAAGTTTCCCTAAAATATGTCAGCATTAGAACTTTCTTGGATTTTTTTTTTTTTCCCCTGCGGTACACGGGCCTCTCACTGCTGTGGCCTCTCCCGTTGCGGAGCATAGGCTCTGGACGCGCAGGCTCAGCGGCCATGGCTCATGGGCCCAGCCGCTCTGCGGCATGTGGGATCTTCCCGGACCGGGGCACGAACCCGTGTCCCCTGCATCGGCAGGCAGACTCTCAACCACTGCGCCACCAGGGAAGCCCTCTTGGATTTTTAAAGGTAAAGAGGGTGGCTTTTTTATGGGAACTTGTGGATAGTTGGCTGGGATACCAATGTAAGTCCCCTTATAATTTGATATTTGAAGATGATAAGTGCTGATTGAAGGGACTAATATGAAAGGGTTAGGAAGATGAGAATTATTAATACAAGAGATGATTCTAAGGAAATGGGTTAAGCTCAGATGAGACTTGTGTGTTAGCTTGGCGTTTTACCAGGTGCTTAGTGTTTTCTTGAATGGATAGATTAATGAAATGGAAGAGGCTATAAAATTACAAAATGCCTCATAGGATTGGCTGGAAACGTTGGGGAGAAAAATAAGAGGCTGATTTTATTTGTCATCTCTTAACAGAATTTTTTTCTACACAAACTGACAGTGCAGTTTTCTCTAGATGCCCCCTGTCCACCAGTTCATTCAGCCACCAGTCATGAAACTTCTGAGTGAAATAGCATTTTGACTTTTTATTTTTTTTACACTTTTCTCTAGAAAACTACATTTCCAGGTATCTGATTTAATCTCCTATCCTTTATATAGACTCAGGAATTTTATTGTCATATTTTTTATGCCAAGATATTAAGGCAGAAAGAATAAGTAAAGGCATGATGATATGTACTTCCTTTTAGAAACCACTTTTGGAATCTGTGAAATGCCTCGTCTTTTATTATTTTATTAATTAATGTGGAATGTATAAATCATTTGTTTCATTTAATTAAGATACTATGAACTCCATGTATTATAAAAATACTTGCTGAGAATTTGAATACTAGCTATTAAATTAATTTTAACCAGGCCTTAAGTTTCTAAGATATCTGTAATATTTTTTGTTGTTGTTGAAGCTTTAATAGCATATTTTTATTAGTTCAGTTGTCTAAAGATAATAGAAGTTGCTATTATTTCTCCAAACCCACTCCTGCTCTGTTTCCTTCATGATGTTCAATAGCTTAACTCTGCCAGCTGGCTTTTTGAAAATTCGAGGCTTTTACAATTTTTAAATTTTTTATTGAGGTATAATTGACATACAACTTTGAGTAAGTTTAATGTGTATAATGTGTTGATTTGATACATTTATATATTGCAAAATGAACATTACCATAGCATTAGCTAACACCTCTACCATGTCACATTATTATCTTTTTTTTGTGTGTGTGAGAACAGTTAAGATCTGTCTCTTAGCAACTTTGAAGTTTATAGTACAGTACTGTTGACTGTAATCTCTATGCTGTGCATTAGATCTAGTTATCTACTAATTTCACGTTTGTACCATAAAACATCACCACCCCAATTCCCACTTTGGCAATGGAACTTGGTTTCACCTGAGTGTAATGTCCCTGTTCCTTTTGGCAGAGGATGGTCACTGCTATTTATTTTGTCTTCTGTCCATTTTTCCTCATTTGTGGACAGAAATCTTTTCCCTGATGTTTCCTTTTTCTGCTGTTCATCAACTTATACTTTACCTTTTAATCTTTTCTAGATATTATCTGGTATGAGGTGATCGGCTAATTGGTTTATCTAACCACTTAATAATGCTTTCTCCACTTCACTCTGCCTGCCCAGTTTTGTTTTTCCATTTGTTATTTATTTCTGCCCTGAGTTCTGTTACATACCTTCAAGTGTGAAGTAGTGTAAATAGCTGAAGTACTTCAGTTCCTCAAATACGTGTTTGAAAAGGACATGACTGCTCATAGATGTGCAGTAGCCATCCTCTCTGATGCTGAGGGGTTGCGATGAGTCCAGGTTTCCCGTGTCAGGTTTCTCTCCTCAAATACATTTTAACTACAAGAAGTTGTTTCTAATCAAAAAGCATTTTTTGGTGTTTACTGATAACTACTTAAATTTGTGGTTGTAAATATTTGATCTTCAAATGCAGCTTTATGAAACATTCAGTGTATCCAATGTCACATTTTTTTTTAAAGGTTACGTTCCAAAATAGCATTTTACAATGCAAATTGTTACATTATCCCCTTTATACAATATGTTATGTTTGCTTTGTATTTGTTATTTGTGTACATATCAGTCTTATTTTGATATGAACACAAATTGTACACTAGATTTAAAGAACTTGAAAATTTAAGTCAGTACATATTCTGATCATTTGTGTACACAGATTAGACATATACTAGAACCAGTGTTTTAGAATTTCTAATCGGTTGCATACCTGTACTTTTATAAAATGTGGTAGAAAGGAGGAATTGGGAGACTAGGTAGGACCCAGTTACAGGAAGAAAAGTGAGCAAGATCTGTAGAATAAATGGGCTCTCATAGGGTGGCTGCATGGATGGATGGATAAAAGGTAACACATCCTAGAGGTCTTAAGGAGTTTTAATAAAGGAGTTAATTTATTAACAGATTCAATGTGGGTAGCGATTCCCCATTTATTGGCTTGAATCACTTTTCTGTTAACTAAAGTAGGGGATAAAGAAAGTAGCAGCAGGTTTTGGGATTGGGACATGAAAAGCCTCCGAATGGAGATGGGTCATTTGGGAGTTTATCGAGTTGGAGGTACCTGAGGGATATCAGATGTTGGTATAGACAGGTATAAGTTTGGAGCTGAAAAGAAGGGCTAGAAATAAGATTTTGAACATCTTCAGTATAGAATGTCTTTTGTCTTACTTTTTTGTTAAAGAAAGTCTTGGAAGAGACCAGATTGGTAAACTTGAAAAGAAGGAGCCTCTTTTGAGTCATGATTGCTAGGATCCATTAACTATTAGTCATTGGTGCAGTAGAGTCCTTCCTTGAAACTCTTGTAATAATCTTGTATTACAAAGAGAATGGAAGAACTGAGTTTGAGGGCTTTGAGAGAATCTCCATCAGATCAGCTTGGCCAGGCATCGTGGCTCATAAACGTTACCAGAACTTATCAGTTTTAGTTCTGTATCTTATTTTCAGAGACTAAATCCCTAAAGTAAGTACCATCACATCCTAAGGCATTTCCCTAGTTTCATTCATTTATCATAGACTATTAGTTTTAGGAATGAAGTTTGTTGGTTTTAAATCATACTTTCAAAATTGTGGCAATCTGTAAAAATGAAAAAGAAAAAATAATTTGCCTTTGACCTGTAAGAGTGCCTGACACCTTCCCTTCTCCCACTTAAACTGTCCATAAAACCCTGTTTCATAAGGGCTGTGTACACATAAGTCGTTTCCTCAGCCTGAAGGACCTCTTTTCTTCCCTCAGCTATATCTTTTGGACTCTGCTATGGAACTGTCTTTTAAACTTCTATTAGGACATTAATTTCAGTGAGCCTTTTATTCAATTGCGTAGATGCATAGCCATAACAAAGTGCCTGGCATAGAGTAAAAACCGGTTGCCAACATTTTATTCCTAAAAAGCTGCGTCTGCTTTAATTGAATATAGACAGCAGTATTGACTACACATACCTTGTCTACATAGACTGAAGTAGGGCTTTTGGGGGTAAGCACACAATTTACAAGTTTTAAATATTGGCATTTAACCCTGACTGTGCACTGGAATAATTTGTAGAAGCTTTAATCTGGTTCACAGGGTGTGATCCCCAACCCACTGAATCAGAAAATCCAAGATTGGATCTGGAATCCAAACATTGCTCCATATTAATAATTTATACATACAACCATAATTTGTCAGTTATGAAAAGTTATCTCATTGCTTGTCTTCAGAGTTGGGAATACAGTTGGAGGGTTCTAGAGTTGAAAAGATTGTGAGATAATCACAGACTATATAACTAGAAGTAAAACTCTTTAAAGGGAAATAAAGTCTTGAAACTCAAGTTTTGTGTGTTAATTACATCAATATAGATTTCCCCCTCCAGATAGAAATCAAGTTCCTTAGTGTATAGAAAGCGAAATACTATAAAGTTATTTTGAAATATTGAACAAGTCAAAACCTTTTAAAGAGGAAGTGACTTTGGTGATAAAGATGTCAACAGAAATTGTAATGAATTGAACCTTGTACTAAATTGGACCAGAAGTGCTATTAAAAGGAAATCACTGTTAACATTAGGAAAAATAAAGTCTTAGGTAAATCTTTTTGCTTGGAAATTAATTTTCTATAGAATGCTTTCTGCCTTGAGGTTTGTATATAGTCTTTGAACTGCAGAAGTCTCTACTGTGCAGTAAGTATTTCACACAGCAGTAGTCAGTTTCAGTACTGCAATATTTCGGTGTGAGGTACAGTTACTTCCTAGCTCTTTCTGTTAGCTGCAACAATGGGTGCTAGATATTTTACCATGGCATCTTCAAGGTTTGGGGCTGATTGTCATAGTTGATAGTTATTTCTGCTGATTTATATGTTAAAGATACATCTATTTTGCATCCAGTTTAGATACTGGAAATGAAACTGTGAAGTCATGCCATCCCCACCCTAGTCCCTCATCTCCCTTTAGTTTACTGAAAGGTGTATCAGTGGTTTTCTTTATGTGGGGTGGTTTTGTGTGGCTGTTCTTAGTTTCTTAAACTTAAGTAGTTATTCTGTAAGTTCTTTGATTCTCACATGCCTGTTTTTGAATATGTACTCTTTTGCTGAGTTAATTTTTAGACATCATTGTGGTTTGGAAATGTTTAATATTTCATGATATTTTGGGTTTGAAATGGTGCGTCAGTGACTTCATTGCTGATTTTAAGATTGATTGATAATTATGTAAAACATGGTCCAGAACTACTTCTGCCAGTTTTCGCTGCAGGACCTTGAATATTGATAGATGAAATGTAGGTTGGGCAATTCGAATTACGCATCTCTGCTCTTCGTGGGATTTCAGTGAAATAGCAAAACTAAAATACTGCCATCTTAAAGGATGTTTCTTTGCAGGTCAGTTTGTATCCTTTGGCTCAGCTAGGAAAGGTCTGTCTTCTTTTATCTAAATATTAATTTACGCTGGCAGGATAGATTAGGCTTAGAAATGTAGTATAGTCTGAATGTGTGGCTGCTCTGCCTCTTTTTGTCTAGAGGAAAACAACTGGTTATAAAGAGTGCTTTGCTTTCATACTACTCACTTTTTAAAATAGTCTGTTTTCTATTGCTATGGCAGCACACTAAAAGGATGTTTGAGGACATACAATCTGCTTTGTAGGCCAGGGGAAAATAAAAGCAGTTCTTGAAGTGTTCAGATGTTGGATTTTTTTTTCATTCGGTCAATCACGGCAAATAATTTTTCACTCTTGGTTTGTTGATCATTGTGTCCCTAGTATCTGCATTGTCCTAAGGACATTATAGGGTCTTGAAGTATTTGTTGAATGGATTAAATATTTAACATTTAAGGGTCATAGTCATTTCGTTAGTAGCTTGCCCATTCAGAATATTACAACCCTTAAATACTGCAAACGTAGGCTAGCCTAATTATGCAAGCACACAACAGACATTTGTGAATGAATGTAATAACTACTGATTCATACCAAATTATGCCTTCTAATTTTTCTTTCATTGTAACACTGGGTAGCTGACATTAGTTTATTTTTGTTAATTGAGGGTTCTAGTTGACCAAGTGCAGTTTTGTTGATTCTGTTCTGAAATACAGTACTAAAAGCTTGCTGATGATGATTTCTCTTGATAAGAAAGTTTTGATAAAGAAAGTTCTTTTTGGGCTTATATCTAGAAGTTGTCATTGTACATACCAATTTTCAGTTTATCCAGCAGTTAAAAAAATATAACTCTTTAGGCGTTTGGATTGTGGATAGGAGTGGTAATTTTTAGAAAATGGTGTATACTTTGGCTTTTGATTACTTTTAATGGTAAAAATTTGTGGAGACTCAGAAAATTTGAATATACATTCCTGAAAATATTTTTTAGAAGACTTCAAAGAGATTTACCTTTTTTTAAATTTTAAATATTTTATACCATTTCTAGTACTTGTATGCCTTCTCTTAGTTTATATAGCAGATTTAATGTTGATACACTAGATGCCAGATGGCATCCAGTGTTCTTGATGATGATTTGTATTCTTAAAGATAAGTGTTACACCTTGAGTTTGGCATGTATTTTGGGGGTGGGCAGGCTTATATGACATTATTACAAGTGGATGCTGTACATTATTAGTGGTTTATTATTGCCTACACATATAAGAGCATGTACATTCTAAAAGGATAATTGCATTTCATTTCTGTTGGTTGCAAGGATGGATGGGTGCTAGATATTTTACTGTGGCATCTTCAGGTTTGGGGGTTGATGATCATAATTGATAGTTATGTCTGCTGATTTATGTCTTAATAGGTACATCTATTTTGCATCTGGTTTAGATACTAGAAATGAAACTGAGGTCATGCTGTCCCCACCCTACTCCCTCATCTCCCTTTAGTTTGCAGAAATGTGTATCAGTGGTTTTCTTTATGTGCATTGGTTTTGTGTGGCTATTTGATGCATTCTTTGTGGTACTTCAGATACTTTTAAAAGACACTAAATACAGTAATAATTGAAGAATCAGTAAGGGCAGATAGTTTTACCCTTTATGATAATTCTCATAGTCATTTAAAAAAAAATTCACATCATTTTGAGATAGTGGTGTTTAATACATTAATGCCATTGAACTTTTACTTTCAGTTTTTAAAATAATGATGTGTTCTAGACCTAATACTTCCTATTTACTAGAAGACTTAAAAACCTGATTCTTTTTCCATATAAACAAAATTTTATGTAGGATAACTTGGTATCAAGTTAATTCTTATCCCAATTCTCTATTCTCAACTGTTTGAAGAAAATATTCAGCAACATGTTTGTTGCCAGCAATAAATGTTCAAGGTAATGCTAGTTGGTTGTCTAGTATGTTTTATTTGCATAGCATAGTTTCATTATTATATTAGACCTTATATACCTGAAAATTATTTTAAAATACATCTATATGATTGAATTTAGTGCATTAATTTTCTCAATCTCTTCTTGCAGCATTTTCAGTTAGCTTTGGTTGACTGTAATCCCTGCACTTTGTCCAATGCTGAAAGTAAGTATTATTAAGTACCATAGTTCTCTGCATGTGTTCAGATCACTTCATGGCAAATAATAGTAATAATAATAGTCATAAATCCTGTGTAATTCTTTTCCCTGGAATTGTTGAATCTAACTGTATTTGTTGCCATGGCTACTTGTACAAATGGAACATGTGAGACCAGTTATTATGAGCAGCAGCCTGTGTCTAAAATAGATATGCCAGTGAACTGGGTTGTTGAATTAAATTATCTGTGCTAGTGAACAAGATTGATTATTTGTGTATTAATTACATTTTAGATGACTTGGGGGGATTAAAAACAGGGTTTGCCAATCTTTTAGGAGAACTGAGTATACAAAGATTCATATGTGTTAGCTCTCTGATTCGGGCTTTGTGGTATTAAAATTATTGGTAATTATGAAGATATACTTTGACTTTCTATTATAGTTTTAAGCATCATACATAAAGATTGAGGTGAGATTTTTCAGTTAATTAAAAAAGAATGTGTGAAGCACGTTCTGATACAGTGGTTTTCTTTAGACATTTATTTTCTGCTTCTATGTATGTTTGTTTCCAAAAGCAGATTGGGTTGATTATGATGTCTTTATCAATAAGTATGTGTTGGCATATTTATTTAGTGTACTTTAAGGTAGCCAATAAAAGTTTAAAGAATATGCATTGGATTCAAGCTGGATTTCTTTAAAACTTTCTTACTTGAACAATAAAATTTATAATTAGAGTGTATGAAAAATTGAGTCATTCTTCATGAAAATTTCAGATCAGTCAAAAGATTCTAGGTTTTACAGAGTCAGTATTTTGCTGTAAGTGACTTCATTTTTTAACCATATAGAAAGGAGTTTAGTGAAGAGAAGTCTCAGTGGTAAAAATGCCCCCAAATGATTGAATCAGTGAAAAAAAATGGTAGAAATTTGAATATAACTTGCATATAACATGAATTAAGACATAGTGTGGATTAAATCATTATCTTAGACCAGACTAATTATCTCATAATTCTACTAAATGTAATTTTCTGAGAAAACTTAAAAGAATTCTATTTTCTTTCAATGAGACCCAGGATTTAGTACTGATCAGTGTACTTCCAGAACAAATAGTGGGAAGGTAAGAAATGCAGCAATATTTTAGTTTCTAAGAGGAGGATAAATTAGAAAAAGGATTTAACTCATTGATATATTAATTTATAAAGTATTAATTTTTTATACTTTTTCCTTAATTATATATCCAGGTTATATAAACCATCCAGAATATGAACCCTTAAAATCCTTTTAAAATTAATTTATGGGAATAAGAAAAAATCTGATTTTCATTTAATTGATTGTAGCTAGTGCCTGAAAACTAACTTTCATACGTACTTGTCAGTTTGAATGATAACCTTTGAGGGACGTTATATAAACTTCAAACTAAATATTTTTGTAAATCCTCATTTTATTCTACTCTGTTGAAGTTAAATCTTACTTGTAGATCATTGCTCCTGAAGGAAAACACCTATGTAGAATGAGTACCACAGGGCAGATCTTGTTGAATTTGAAGAGGACAGTTTGAACAGTCATGAATACATTTTCGAGCTTACCACGACTCTCTTTCTGTTGGTTATTGAGAAGGGAAATAAGAGGGAGGGTGACCAATGTCCTGTTTTGCACAGGACTGAGGTGTTTCCCCAGACTCAGAACTTTGAGTGCTAACAGGTTGGTGGTCACTCTAATGGAAGGGCATGTGCTTTATTTAGAGACATTAGGCCATTATAGTTCAGTTGATTTGGGTAGTTTATTTTTGACAATCAACATAGCTACTTGATAACCATGGTAATAATGGCTGATGTCTCACAGAGCACTAGCAAACACAGACTACTTAATTTGAGCTAGATATTATTACTGTTTAAACATCAGGCTCTTTATTTTCTTTGTAAAGCTTACTTCTCTACGAATTTTTTATATCATTACCTATTTAGATATGCCACAGACGTTGACTGTTTTTTGAAATCTTCCTTGTTACTTTGTCATGCTACAAAGTTCAGAAGATTTTAGAAAGTAAAGTGAGCTTTAAAAAAAAGTCTGTATGAGATTTCTGTTTTATGGCACAATTCATTTATGCAATTAAAGAAAATAAGTAGATACACTTGCCGCTTCTAGAGCTATTTAAGAGGGGTTAATTACAGTTTGTGTTTTGAAAGTAGAATCATGGTGATGTGAGACTTCTCATTATATGATTGCCCCTTGGGATAAAATTGTTCCTTCTAGATTTAATTCTATTAATTCTAAAAATAATGTATTTCTGAAAAAAGTTTAATTTCAGAACGTTTTGTGGCAGTATTTGTTAAAAATTTCTACTTCTAATTGAGACTTGCCAGGTGGAGCTTTTTCTTAGTTGTATGGTTATGTTCCACTTTGAAGACGACTTTTAAGAATTTAAATATAGATTGGTTTTCATACCACAAAAGATGATACTGGATTTAGTAACTCATAGGATAGGAAAGCCCTTGCTGAGCCTGGAGGAAGTTTGGGATGGTAATAGAATGCCACCGTGCTGCTGATCTTTTCTTCCATGTGACCTTTCCATGTCACCTTTGTTAGAGGAGTAGTAGGAAGATTGAGGGGAGAAGGGCATAGATTTTCCATCTCTTCCTCATTCTCTTAACCTGTAACCGGGTCTCCCTCTAATGATGTAGTGAGGTGAGATGGACTGGAACCCTCAAGGAGAGCTGTGTTGGAAAAGGGGACTAGGAAATAAGAAAAACCCTCAAACAGATATAGGTAAAGGGGATATTTATATCTGTAGAACTTTTATTATTATTTTTATGTGCTTTTCACAAAATGTTGGTTTTCAACTTTTAAAGGTGACGTTTTTATTTTGCCTCATTTCTGATTATTTAACATACGATATTTAATGATTATATATGGAGAGTGCAGTACTTTACTTTTGGTCCAAAAATGTTGTTTGATATTAAAGTTCATTATATATTTTGTTTTGGTCTTTATGTTTATTTACTTCAGCTGTTCCCAGGTGCTGGTCTAGGAACAGGTATCAGAATCCCTTGCAGAACTAAATAAAAAGGCACCTTTCCAGGCCTTGCCTGGGATCACTGAATATAATCTCAGGGATCTCTATTTTTAGTAAGCCTCCCAGGTGACTCTTACAGTTATGGGAGTCAGCGAGAGAGTTAGTTTATGATGGCGATGAGAAATTGATGATAGCTGTGGACGTTGTTTTTAAAGATCCACATATATATTATGCATATAATTTTGAAAGGCTCCCAGACTCCTTGAAATTCAGCTATGAAATCCAGGTAGATAGAATATTAAAAAAAAAAAAGATTTGTCATTGAAGGATGAAAATCATATTACTTAAGTAAACCAGAATCCAGTTTTGATTCCTGGTTCATTGTTGCTTTTGTTGAATCATTCATACTCTGGTGGTGCAGTATCAGGAAGAGCTGAAAATAAAAGCTGCAATACGTATATTTTTATTTGATTTTCAAGAGATACTTGTTAATGTTGAGATTGTTTACTATTCTTGCCTTCCAAGTGGTTTGACTTTAAAAAAAGATTATGAAGAACTATAGAGAAATGCAACTTATTTCCTCTGTGTGTTATTACTTGTGTCATCCTTGTCTGTGACTTCTTTATAAATATTGATATGAAATATGGTATAAGGAAAAAATTGGAGGGTATTTTTGTTGTTTTAATCAAACACTTTTTCTTTTTTGACTTGTAACTCAAGTTTTAAATACCATGTTTTGAAATGTATAGGTTATAAAAGTTTTCTTCATTTGCTTAATGTTGCCATTTTGAACTTTGTAAGAAGTATACCCACTTGCTATAGATTTTAATATTAATTTTAATAATTACATTGACAAAATTTAGTAATGGCCAACAGTGAATACATGTGGTTTCTTATCATGTTCGTGTATGTTTGTTTGTATATACTGTGTTATTAAAAATAAAAGCTATGTTCTATAATTACTTAAATCTGTGTAGTAGAGATGGTGCTTATATTTTACATTCTTAATTAAATTTACTGCTGTATTATTATTGATTTTTGTTTTCCATCACCTTTGCAGTTCAATTTCACATTGCCCACTTATATGAAACCCAGGTAAGTGTTTTAACTTAGCTTACTTAAAACAAACAAAAATGATCACCCATACCTTTTTTTTTTTTGCGGTACACGGGCCTCTCACTGTTGTGGCCTCTCCCGTTGCGGAGCACAGGCTCTGGACGCACAGGCTCAGTGGCCACGGCTCACGGGCCCAGCCGCTCCGCGGCATGTGGGATCTTCCCAGACCGGGGCACGAACCCGTGTCCCCCACATCGGCAGGTGGACTCTCAACCACTGCGTCACCAGGGAAGCCCACCCATACCATTTTAAGTGGAATCAGATATACAGATAATTTAATGGAGTTCCGGGCATTACTTCTTGCATACATTTTATACTCATTAAATGTGGTTAAGATTTTGCTTTAGTGTTACAGTTATTACACAGAGTGCTTGTTGTGTACAAAGACGTTTCATTCAATATGATTTGCCTCTAAACTCAAACTATCTGCAAGCTTAAATGGCTGTATTTAAGAAGATTTCTCTTATTCTTGATGTGAAATGCCTAGTTTTCTTTTCGCAATGTTTATAGATGGTTGTTATAATGCATTGTTTTTAGTTTCACTTTTTCTTAAGATTAAAATATCCCTTCCACGTATCACTGTTTGAAAGGCATATTAGTAACCTCTTGATGTCATTACCATTACTTTTATGGCTGCTGTATTTAAAAAACTTTTTTAGTTTAATTTTAGAACATTTTATTTTTATGTATGGCAGATTTTGCTTAGTTATATGGTAAAGGACATAAAACATAGACATTTAGTCTAGGTAGGCAGTGGTATGGAAAATCAGGCATAAGTTGGTATGAGACTAAATATTAGGTAATCATAGTTTACCCAAAAAACAATTTTTATAACAGCTTTTTAGAAAAGAAATACTGTTATATTTCTACGTAATTTCTAAGGTCTGTTTTGTTTCAGAGCCACCATGGAGTGGTCTAAACAATTAACATCTGTTTCCTGGACACCTCCATCTGTGCGCACGCCCACCCTTCCCGCCCCCGTGCGTACTCGCACGCACACATGCGCGCACATCCACTGACTCAGAATTGATGCACACTCAGGTTTGGATACTCTACTAATCTAGGGATTTTATGCACCTTGAGAGGATGCATTTGAGAATTACATTCATGTTGTGGATCAGAGTCTTTACCTGCCAACGCTAATCCCAGCCTCCTGCCAACTGCTGATTTTTGCCAAATCAGTAAAGGCCCCAGGGTGAAAGCAGCTATAGAAATAAGCTTCCTCTCCAAAGTTCTTTCCCTGGAGTCTTAACTCCTTCTGTTTTCATTACCTCAGGAGATCTCTGCTGTCTTCAAAAGGATGAGCTCTGATTTTTCCCCAGCTTTTCTAGTTCTTAGTGAGATTTCCCTGGTCTGTCATTAGGTAAAGCAGATGTTATCTCGCCTTTCTTTTTAATGAATGTCTTTTGCTTGAGATGGAATTCTATTTGATTATTTTTATTTGACCACTTTAAAATTTACATTCCATTGTCTTTTAGTTTTCATTGTTTCTGATGAGAAGTTGTCTGTTGGTGTTAATTTTTTTTTAATTTCGTGAAGGTAATGTGGGTACAGAACCCTCCCCCCACTGATTCTTTCATTTAATAAATTTTAGTGCCCATTAAGCAAAACAAAAAGAACAAAATTTGTGCTAGGCAGAGTATATAATTATTAGATGACAGGAAGATGACACTGTATGCATATGGAAGGATTGAAAAAATCTCTACTCCAGTGCTTATAACAAGGATTTTTATTTTCAGGTGAAAAATTAAGGGAAACAAAAGGCTTACCTACAAAGTGTACAGTGTGATGATTTGATATATGTGTGATTTCCCACACTGAGTTAATTAACACGCCCATCACCTCACATCTCTAAAGTGGGGGCAGTGAGAACAATTAAGTTTGATTGTCTTAACAAACTTCAATTGTACAATACAGTGTTATCAACTATAGTCATCATATTATATGTTAGATCCTCAGACCTTATTCGTCTTGTAACTGGAAGTTGGTACCCTTTTACCAACCTTTCCTTATTTCTTCCACCGCACCCCCTGGCAACCCTTTCTACTGTCTTTTCTATGAGTTCAACTCCCCACCCCCACCCCTTTTTAAAAAGAATCCACATATAAGTGATATCATATAGTATGTGTCTTTCTCTGTCTGGTTTATTTCACTTAGCATAATTCCTTCCAGGTTTACGTAGGTTGTCACAAATGACAGGATTTCCTCTTTTTTTAAGGCTGAAATATCATTCCATTGTATTTATTTATTTTTTTGTTTATTTTTTGTTTATTTTTTTTGTGGTATGCGGGCCTCTCACTGTTGTGGTCTCTCCCGTTGCGGAGCACAGGCTCCGGACGCGCAGGCTCAGCGGCCATGGCTCACGGGCCCAGCCGCTCCGCGGCATGTGGGATCTTCCCGGACCAGGGCACGAACCCGTGTCCCCTGCAACGGCAGGCGGACTCTCAACCACTGCGCCACCAGGGAAGCCCTCCATTGTATTTATATACCACATTTTCTTGATCCATCTGGAGACAGACACTTAGGTTGTTTCCATTCTTGGCTCTTGTGAATAATCCTGCAGTGAACATAGGAGTACAGATATCTCATCAAGATAATGGTTTTGTTTCGTTTGGAAATATACCTGTACCCAGAAGTGGGATTGCTGGATCATATGGTAGTTCTGTTTAGGTTTGGGTAATTTTAATGAGATGTCATGTCAACTCACTCACACCCATTCTTAGATTATCTAAATAAAGATAATTTTGTTTCTCTGTATAATGTCATATCTCCAAGTAAGTATATTATGAATTATTGGATATTTATATCAATTATTTAATTTACCTTTCCCATTTTATTAGCTGAGACCCCCAGAACCATTTTTTTTCCTAATAGTAATAATAGTATTAACTGGCCTTCATTTCTTTTTCTTGATTTTAATGAAGTAACTTGAACAAGTCACCATCTAAATTCTAAATAACCTTTAAAGATTAAAGGTAAAGAATTTCTCCCTTTTAATTTTGTTATTATAGTGTTGCTTATTTTTGAGTAGATAATCCAAAATGAAAGTGCCTGCAAGAATACACAGTGTAGTATCCTCCTCCCTCCTTTTCCCTGGCCACCTATTCCCCTCCCGAAAGCCACCAACCACCATAACCAGTGTTTTTTATATCCTTCCAGAGAATCTCAGTGTATATATAAGCAAATCCATATATATGTTTGCACATATATTTGTTTTTCTTTATTTTATTGAAATAATAACCCATTATATATGTTCTCTCTTGATCTTGTTTAAATTGGTTTTTTTAACTTAGTATTATATTTTGGAAATCATTCCCTATCAGTACATGTAGAGCTGTATTATATCCCTTTGCAGAGATGTACTGTAGCTAATTTAACTATTCTCCCTTGAGAGATAGTTACAAATAATGTTATTATGAATAACACTGTTGATAAGAATTACTAGTTTCATTTTTAACATTGTCTTCTAACTAGCAGTAGTTTATTACTGAAACACTATAGACTGGTTTCATTTATGCATATTGTACAAATCCAAAAATTCTAAAGAAAGAAAAATAAATTCCAGCTGACATTTAAAGATGCAGTAAGTATGTCATGATTACCTAGGGTTTATTCCATGAATTCAAGATTAGTTCAGTGTGAGGAAATATGTTAACAAAACAAACAAAAATCATGGTAAGGAAAACAACATTGTGAGGAAGAAAGATTTTCTTTTTGAAAGAAATGAATAGTGTGAAAAGGAGAGAAAAACAGTAGATCTAATTAGTAGGCCAAAACCTTAATATTCTGAAAAAAATTAACAAAATAGATAAACCACAAACTAACTTGATCAGGAGGATAAATGAGAGATAAAGCACAGATACATAAAGTAAGATAACCATGGAAACAGAAGAAATTAGTACAGTCATACAAGGCTGATTAGCAGACCTGTATGCAAATGAATTTGAAAACTTAAAGTGGACTGTTTCCCAGGGAAATACAGATTAGAGAAATTGACCTCATTAGAGTTAGGAAAGTTATAAAAAGCCAATTTTCATAAAAAGAAACAGAAAATTAAGTAATGCCCTACAGAAAGTACCATGCCCAGATGGTTTTACAGGGGAATTCTACCAAGCCTTTAAATACCAGATAATTCTAGCACTCTATAGATTATGCCAGACCACTAGAAATGGAGAGAAACTTTCTCATTTCTTTTCCTTTTTTTGAGAGGGATAGGGGGCTTATAACAGCTTTTAATCTGACCTTGAGAGACTTATGTGTTTGATAATAATTAAAGTCCTTTCTGCACTTACTGATTCTATAGCATATTTTTACAATATAATGGAAACAAAAATCTGCTTCTAAACATTAACTACAGGCCACAGTTCTTTGGTGTCTTCTTTTTTATTTAATTGTAAAATATACCTGACATTAACTTTACCATTTTAGCCATTTGTTAAGCATACAATTCAGTGGCATTAAGTACTTTTGAATTATTGTGCAACTAACCACCATCCATCTCCAGAACTTTTTCATCATCCCAAGCTGAAACTCTGTACCCATTAAAGAATAACTCCTCATTCCTCCCTCCCCCCAGCCCCTGGCAACCACTATTCTACTTTTTGTCTCTATGAGTTTGACTATTCTAGGTACCTGATGTAAGTGGAATGATACAGTATTTGTCTTTTTGTGTCTGGCTTATTTCTCTTAGCATAATGTCTTTAAGGTTTGTATATATTGTAGCATGTGCCAGAATTCCATTCCTTTTAAAGGCTGAATAATATTTCATTGTATGTATACACCACATTTGGTTTATCCATTCATCTGTCAGTGGACACTCGTGTGGCTTCCAACTTTTGCCTGTTGTGAATAATGCTGCTGTGAACATGAGTGTGCAAATATTTGTTTTGTCAATTTTTTTTGATATATACCCCCAGAAGTGGAATTACTGGGTCATGTGGTAATTCTGTTAAAATTTTTGAGGAACTGACATACTATTTCCCCCCATTCCTTTTTGAAACAAGTGTAGCATTGATGCCTAAACCTGATAAAGGCAGTACAAAAAAGAATCAATATACAAACTATTATCACTGATGAATATTGGTATAAATATAGTAAGTAAAATATTAGCAAACAATCTGTTACCTCATTAAGCAAATAATATACTGTGACCAAGTGGTATTCATTCTGGGAATATAAGGCTGATTGACTATTAGGAAATCTATTAATATCATGCATCATAATAATAGAGCTAAAGGTAAAAACAAGTCACTATCATCATAGATGCTGAAGAAGCCTTTGATAAACTCAATACCCATTCCCAATTAAAAATACTCTTGGACATAGGAATTAAGGGTTACTTTCCTATCATGATAAAATTCATGTACTTTAATTCCAAAGTCAGTATCTTATTTAAAGGGAAACACTAGAGGCATTTTCACAAAAATCAGGAGCAAGGCAAAAGATGCCCTCTGTCTTCATTACTCCTCATTATTGTACTATAGGTATTAACCAATGCAGTTAGACAAGAAAAATCAATTAGAAGCACATACAGAAATTAATAGCTTTCAGCAACAATAATTAGAGAACACACACTGTTAGAAAATATTGCCATTTATAATAACAGCAAAGTAATTAAATACTTAACAATAAACTTAAAAGAGATACTATGACTCAATAGTATAAAGATGTTCATGGGAATTTAGGTTAGTTTTTAAATGTAATACAACATCAATAAAAATTACTAATAAACTTTTTAAAGCAATTAGGTAAGTTGATTGGGAAAAACATTCTAGGGTAGCCAGAATAACACTGGTGGTGATGGTAGGGATTATATGGGTTATATTAACCCTACTAGATATTAAAATATTACAATGAAGCCTATATGATTAAAAGTATTGTACTGGCATATGACTAGACAAATAGACCAGTGAAATATCATAGAAAGGCCAGGAATAGATCCAGTGTACATAGAGAAATTGAGTATATGATAAAGTTAATATCTTACATTCCTTTAGCTAAGGTAGATTTATTCATACATGGTTCTGGGACAATAAGGTAGCCATTTGGAAAAAGGTAAAATTAGACCCGTAACACAAACTATTCACAGGAATAAACTACTACAGATGAATTAGGATCAAAATGTAAACATTGATATTGTACAAGTACTAGAAGAAACATTAATTCTTCTTCAACCTTGATGTAGGAAAAAAGCTTTTTAAACTATGGCTCAAAATTCAGAGGTAATAAAAAGAATGACCAATCAGTTTGAGCAACATAAAAATAATTTCTGTATGGCAAAAAAACAAAACAAAAAAACCATACATTCAAAGGACACCTATGAAACTGGGAGAAAATGTTTACAACATATAGCACAAAGGGCTAATACCCCTGATATATAACAAACTTAAAATTTGACAGACAATGGAACAAGACCCAATAGGAAACTGGGAAGAATGACATGAGCAGACACTTTCCAAAAAAGATAAAACAGCCCTTAAGCGTGTGAAAAAGTGTTCAAACGCACCCAGTTAAAGAAATGCAAATTAAAGCACACTGAAATACAGTTTCTTACCTGTCAGATTGGTGAAAAGTGTAAGTGGCTATGGTAGCGAAACAGGCACTCTCATGCATTGTGATAATGCAAACTGGTACACCCCATCTAGAACAAAATAATCTAACAAAACTACATGCAGTAATCTAGCAAGACTCTATATACACTTACCTTTTGACTCAACAATCCCAAATCTAGGAATCTGCCTTGAAAATATACCTCCAGAAATATGAAAATATATAGTCACAAAGATATCTTTTGGAGCATTGTTTGTGATTGCAAAACATCGGAAACAACCTAAATGTCCATACATAGGAGAATGGTTGTACGTATAAATCATGGTACATTCAGGCAGTGGAGTGCCATGCAGCTTTAGAGAAGAATGAGGAAGACCTAGGTAAATCACTATATGGAATGATTTCCAGGATATACTGTTAAGTGGAAAAAATGTGAAGTATAAAAGTATAATATGCTACCCTTTGTGAAAGAAACTATGTATGTGCAAAGCAAGATACACGTCCCACTTGTGCACAGGTAATACTGAAAATGGATAAACCAGAAACAAGTGAGGTTGGTTACCTACTCAGGAATGGTTGTGAATGGGGTAGTAGGGAGTAGAACTTATCTTGAGTATACTTTTTATGTAGCTCTAACTCCTAGAACCTGGTTATGTTTCACATACCCACCCCAAAATTCATTGAATAATTACCAACCAGAATGTGAGTTAGCCCAAAATAGAATGTAAACAGTAACAAATGAACCTAACTGTATTACAAATGAATAACATAAGTATACTGAGGGGTAGGGATGAAAAGAACTAAGCTAAATCACTTTGGAGAATAGTATTTTGACTGTATAGTGTAAAGCTAGAGACAAAAGAACTGTAAACAAATCTTCCACTACAATTACTTTCTCACAGGGATATGAATAGAAATTCTGCGACTATTTTATGTAAATATTAAGGGTAAACAAGTAAATGTATTGTGGATAGTGAGGACCAGATTTTCAGTGTCGGAGAACTTACAAGTAAGAAAAGAAGAAAGGCTAGACTGAATTCTGTGTTGTTGGATTGGAATTGGAGGGATCACTATGAACATAGGTTATTTATGGAAATAGAGAGTTGGATAGAAATAGAGACGTAAGTGTGTGTGTGTGTATACATTAATATATTTCCTAGCTCTGTTTGCTGCAAGGGCCTAGAAGCAGTGACCCACCTTGGCAGCAGTGAACGTACTAGCACCCAGATCTTTGTTTCTAAATCCAATTCTTCAATAAAAGGAATCAGGAATTCTTGGGGAGAAGTGGGTGATTCCAGGGCTTAGGCAGGGAAACTACTAGATGAGCCCTGAATCATTTCGTGATGCCAAAAAGTAAGGAAGTGCTCAAAAAATGATGGGCACGTGGAAAGATGAAGGAGCCAATTTGAGGGAAACGGGGTTTCTAATCACCAAATCTGACACGAGTTTAGAAACAATTATAATAATGGTATATAAGATATAGAATAAAATATATTCATATTGCTATAAATGAATAATTGAATAAATAAACGGGGAAAGGGGTCACCGTTTTCTTACTGTAGAATTTTAATTAATTAATGTATGAGGAATGTTGAATATCTTTCCACAAGGTGCTTACTAATTTGAAAGGGCCATTCTTCAAAATAATTAGCTAGTACTTTAAGTCAGGGGTCCCCAACCCCTATTAGGAACTGGACCGCACAGCAGGAGGTGAGCAGCAGGGCGAGTGAGCGAAGCTTCATCTGCAGCTCCCCCATTGCTGGCATTACCGCCTGAACCCCCCTCCCCCCCCCCCATGGCTCGCATTACTGCCTGGGAACACACCCCACCCACCCACCCACCCACCCCCACCCCCACCCCCGGTCTGTGGAAAAATTGTCTTCCACGAAAACGGTCCCTGGTGCCAAAAAGGTTGGGGACCGCTGCTTTAAGTGTCAAGGTAATGAAAGTCAGAGACTGAGTATCTGTCCCAGATTAGAGGATGGTAAAGAGACATGCTAATTTAACACAGCATGGGATTTTGAGTTAGATCCTGGACCAGAAAAAGGATATAAGTGGGACAGTTGGTGAAATTATGTAGATTTTGTATTTTATCAGTGTTAATTCTGTCAGTCTTCATTTATTTAGAAGCTTTGTTATTGTTATCTCATCCTGATATGTCCTTTATCATTATGAAATATTCCTCTTTCTCTCTGGCAATATACTCTTTGCCTTGAAGCCTTCTTAATCTGATCTGAATCTAGTCACTTCAGCTTTCTAATACTTAAGTTTACATGGTATCTTTTCCCATCCTTTTATTTCAGCCTCTTTGAATCCTTATATGAAAAAGTGCATATCTTACAAGTACTGTGGTTTTGGCTTTCTTTCACTTTTGTAAATCTGTCTGGCAGTCTCTGTTGTTTGTTTGAATATCTAGTCCATTTATATTTAATTCAGTTACTGATATGGTTACATAAAGTTGGCTGTCATTCTTGTTGTATCCTTTGTATTTTGTGGTTTTACTCTGGCTGCTTTCAAGGTTCTTCTCTTTACATTTGGTTCTTAAGTATGCGACTATGATGTAGTTAGGTATTGGTTTTTCCTTTATAGTTATACTACTTGTGGTTTTTTTAGTCTTTTGGATGTGGGATTTTGATGTCATCACTTCTGGAAAGTTCTCAGCCATTATATTGTCAATATTTTTTCTGCCCCATTTCTCTCTTCTCCTTCTTGGACTCCAATTAAGTCTTTAATCTGCTATTCAGTCCTTCCAGTAACTTTTTTTAAAAATTTCAAATTAGTATTTTTCAGTTCTAGAATTTCCTTGTGTTTCTCTTTTAATTTCTCTTTACGTGCTCTGATTTTTGGTCCATTCATTCCTTATGATTATGTTTTCCTTTTCATCTGTGAACATTGTTAAAATAGCTGCTTTAAAATTATTTGCAATTTCAACATCTGAGTCATTTCATGGCTGGTTTTCATTAATTTCCTATTCTTTTCAACATGAGTAAAAATTTCCTGATTCTTACAAGTCTGGTAATTTTATTCTGGGTATCATGAATAATACGTTGTGGAGAGTGATTTTGTTATATTTTTCTGAAGATGATATTTTTGTTTTATTAGCCAGTTAACTTTGCTCAAGTCACACACGAAACTTTGTCATCCCTGTGGTTGGCAACAGCTAAATCTCTTTCTTTAGTTCTTTTAGGCTGCTGAACATCTGTTGTGTTTATGCATAGTTCAGTGGTCAACCAGGGATTTGAGCAGTTTAACTGCAGAATTTGTTGTTCTTTCTCTCCCTCTCCTTTCTGGGATTTCTTCTCCCCTCACTTGCAGCTCTTGTGGTAGCTACAAAGTCTGTCCTCTGATTCTTCAAGCTAGTAAGATTGCTGATTTCTGTTTGAGTTCTAGCCAACCAGACACCAGTTGGGGCCTGCCTTCAGGTGAAAATCCTAGAAAAATGGGGTTACTAAACCAGTGCCGTTCCCTTCCTCTAAGTATTAGCTTCTCTGTTTTTGCCTGATTTTGGTTTCTTTTCAGTACTTTCTGATAGTTAACTTTTATATTTTATCCAGAATTTAAAGCTGTCTGAAGTGTTACTTCAGCATTACCAGAGACAAAAGTTTATACTAACTTTATACTAAACACCTTTACAGATAAACTCATGTTGCTTTTATATACTATTTATAGTTGCTACTTAATGTTCTGCTGTAAGCCTCCATCGTATTTTATATTTCCACTCACCTAGTGACATAGACCTAGGTTGTCCATCTCCTTGGTACTACACATAGTACCATTTACAACATTACCTCTGGGAAGGTTCCTTTGGTATATATATCCCAAGAGTGAGATTGTTAGATTGGAGCATATTTGCATACCTAATTTCATGAGTAAATTCTCTTCAGGCAAGGCATGAGCATTTTCCTTTACTCACATCCCCACAATACTAAGAACTACCCAACTTTATGTTTGCCAATCTGATGGGTAGAAGGCAGTATATCATTTAAACTTGCATTTTCTGATTTCTAGAGGTGTACACTTCTTCACATGTTTTTCACCTTTTATGTGTTGGTTTTTATGTCCATTGCCTATTTTTCTGCTTATGTGTTTCAAGTCAGATCCTTACTCCTCCTCCTTATTTGTGCCATTTTGGCCAAGTTGAATAAATTCTTTCACATCTCAAAGAAATACTCTCCTTCATTTTCTTCTCTTAGTTTTATACTTCTACATTTCATATTTAGGTCTTTAATGTGGATGCCAGTTTTTTGTATATAATAGGAGGTAGAAATCAAACTTCATGTTTCTCAATACGATGCAACCAGCTTTTCAAGTATGTTGGTTTTTTTTATTATTATTGTTACTAGTGTTTGGAAGTATGTTTTAGCATTTGTTGAGGTAATTCCACAAAGGGCTCTTTCTAAAATATAAATTTGATCATATTGCTTGAACTCATTTCAGTGGTACCCCATTGTCTTAGGATACAGTCTATAGTCTTTTCACATGGTTTAGGAAGGTCTTTGTGAAGTTGTCTGCTTGTCTCTGCATTTTCTGCCCAGTGTGCTAGTACTCTAAATTTACCACATGCTCTTTCTTCCTCTGGGGAATATCGTACTGTTACTGTACACAGTACAGTATGTTTTTTTTTAACAGTACAGTATGTTTTATTTGTTTTTATATCTGTATTCTTGACTACACTGTAGTCCCAGCAGTTCCTGTTATGTAGTAGGTGTTCAACAAATATTTATCATTTGAAGGAATTGAGTTGAATAACTTGATCCTTATCCTTCATTAATTGTCTAATTTACTTTTTCAGACCAGATTAATGTTTAAAGGGAACTCATTTACTTGATGAATAAAAGTTTATGTAATAACTACTGTTAATCTCAATGGACAGTTCTTTCAAATCTTCCTCATGTTGACATACTGCATTCATAGAGCTCCTTATTTGTTTCCATAGCTCTTTTTTAATCTCATTTGATCCTTAGAACAACTCTAGATAGAAAGATCAGGCACTACATCTGTTTTGTGGATGTTGAATCATAGTTCAAGTGATTTGCCTGAGGCTCACACAGCTAGTTTCGTGTTTCTACCTTTGTTTTGGGGGAGAAAGATTTGTTTGCTCAGGCAGCTGTGTACTGTCAGTGATATGAATGAAAGCCACTTCATTGTTCTGCCAAGTATTTTTTAAAGATAGTATTTATGAGGTTTTCTTTTGTTGGCTTTTCGCCTTTTTGGGGGTGGTGGGGGGGAGGTTTTGTCTTAAGTTTTAGGACTGTAGCAATAATGGGTTTCAGTCATATTAGTACTTCTGGGATGAGAACTGTGGGTAAATGGTTTCATTTAGAGTTCTGTCCAAGGAATCTTAAATATTGCAAACATTATTAGGCTATAATTATGGGAGGTTTGTTGTCTTCAAAATCATATATGTATTCTAAAATTTTTCATAGGATATTTTATATACCAGTATCTATATCTTTTAAACTTAGGTTTTAACTATTTTTGCACTTAGTTTTTTTAAAGCACTTTTGACATGTGCTCTATTGTTCCTGTTAAGTTGCTTTGGAACTTTGTATTTCTAGGTAGACAGATGATGCACTTGGAAGTAGAATACTTTTCTGGTTTCATTAGTGTTATTAAGTAAAATTGAAATCATTTATGTTATTAAACAGGTTGAGATTTTTTTAAAAACTCTTGAGATTTGGCAAATTCTTAAAGGTCATGTTTTAATGATACTTTGTTATATTGAATGTTTTACTGGTGTTAGATACTCTGAAACATGGCCTATTAACCCCAACTGTCTAGAGTTAGAGAAACATTCAGTAAGGCACTTTTCTCTTTCAGTTGATTTTTTAAAATACGCTAAAATATCAGTATCATATAAAACTTAACATATGAGCTAGTTCTTTAAAGATGTTAATTTTATTTTCTTTAAATCTGTTTTTCCTGCTCTTTAGAGGAAGTATCATTCTGCAAAGGAAGCTTATGAACAACTTTTGCAGACAGAAAACCTTTCTGCACAAGTAAAAGCAACTGTCTTACAACAGTTGGGTATGTAATAATATACATTTAGTGTGTTATAAGTATATCTCTTTATGTTTTTTACATGTCACAGATGGTAAATACGTGGCTCATGTGCCCTATTTCTTTTCTTTCCTTTTCCCCAGAGTTGATAGAATTAATCTGAACCCATCATGTTTCCACCTTCTGCCGAGCATTGTCTATCTCACAGTCAATCTCATTACAGTTCTTTAGTGCAACTTGTCCTTTTAAATTCTCAAAATTATACTCTGGTACTTAACCCATGGGTGAGGGGGACTGAATACTTTCTTTGTGCCAGATATGCTTAGTACTCAATGAAGTTAAGTGATTTACCTAAAGTCTCTTAGTGGTTGGTGAGCTTGCTTTCATAGCTCTGTTGATAATATTAACTAAAGCATTTTATGTAAGAATTGTGGAACATCTAACACTATATATAGTTTCTCTACACATGCAGTTCTGTTGTAATGTTGAAGATGAAGGAATGTAGTCGTCTGGATATAATGTGTCACTATCACCAAGAAGATAATGATGGAATTCTCCAACATTTAATTTTGTTGCTTGGTTATTGAGTCATGTTTCTTGCCTGCATTTGGTATTTCGGGGGTTTATTTGGTGCGCGCTCCCCCTCCCCCCCCCAGCTTTTTAAAATTTGTTTTTGGTCTGGGCAAATAATTGACTCTTAAGTTTTAGCCACCGTTGTAGTAATATGAATGTTTTCATGATGTGACTATTTTTAGTGTAATTTTAAAATTATTTAAGCTTAGACTTTATCACTTATCTTCATGATATGAATGCATATTATGTGATCAGTTATACAAAATAAACACATTGCTTTCATATAAAAGTTTTATTTTTAGCTTTGTTTTTAATTTAATCTCTGGTTAGAATTTTCCTTGAGTTATCCATACTTTTAAAAATTATAGTAAAGTTTTGTTTTTAATGATTACATGTAGTGTTTGAGTAATGTGAATTTGTATCTTTAAATTAAAACAAGTTTATTAGTACAGCAAAAAAGCTTTTGTGTTAGTTCTTAAGTAAAAAGAACAAAGTGGTGTCTTCAGACAGCTTACTCATTCAGCTAATATTTGAATACAAGCTGTTTTTTAATTAGCTGCAGTGAAGAATGTGTCAATAGCAAAAATGCATATATACCTTTTAAATTTAAGAAATGGATTGAAATCGTTTGAATTACCTGTCTTCTTTGGCAGGGTGTATAGGTAAACTTTTCATGGTTTTGAAAGGGAAGGTACTTCCCCTAATTGAGTCTAATTTATGCCTGCACATCAATCCTTCCTACTTTGTCACTGTTGCTTAAGCAACTCATTTTAGAGCCTGCTACTGTGGGTCCTGTTCTTACTAGTAATAGTAGGAGAGGTAAGGGCAGAACAGATGAATAGATGTGTGATTGACTTATATTTCTGTAAAACATGGTAACTCAATCCTTTTAAAATGTCTTTTGGAGCACAGCAACTATAATAAATGCCAGAAAATAAGGGTCCTTATTTGTTTTATGTACTGTGGACTATACACAAAGAACAGCTGGTTTTATGCACTTGAATTGATCCACAACTGAAATATGATTCCCTGGCAAATTAAATCACGTTATTCCTGTGTGCCTTGAAGGTATAGAATACACTAGTCCATGATCCAGTCTTTTGATTACTTCCATAGCCAGCTTGCTTGCTTGTTTGTTTATTTATCATAACAATTGTATTTAAGGTGTACAAGATGATGTTTTGATACACCTGTACATAGTGAAATGATTACTACAGTCAAGCTAGTCAACATATGCATCTCCTCACATAGTTACCATTTGTTTTTGTGTGGTGGGAGCACCTGAGATCTACTCTCTTATTAGCAAGTTTCCAGTATATATTACAGTATTAATAACTGCAGTTGTAATGCTGTATGTTCTCTAGACTTACTTATCCTACATAACTTCAACTGTGTAACCTTGACGAACATCTCCCCATTTCCCCAACTTTACTGCTCCTGGTACTACCATTCAACTCTCTGCTTCTGTGTATTCGACTTTTTAAGATTCCACATATGAGATTATGCACTATCTAAATTTATTTATTAAACATTTGTGTTACCCATTTTGTACCGTTTTTATTTGCACCATTTGAATGGACTTTTCTTACAGCCTTGGGGTTTTAAAAAGTTGTCAAATGCTTTATAGTTTTTTTTTTTTTTTTTTTTTTTTTTTTTTTTTTTTTTTTTTTTTTTTGTGGTACGCGGGCCTCTCACTGTTGTGGCCTCTCCCGTTGTGGAGCACAGGCTCCAGACGCGCAGGCTCAGCGGCCATGGCTTACGGGCCCAGCTGCTCCGCGGCATGTGGGATCTTCCCGGACCGGGGCACGAACCCGTGTCCCCTGCATCGGCAGGCGGACTCTCAACCACTGTGCCACCAGGGAAGCCCCTGCTTTATAGTTTTTATTTTATAAGGTGTGAAAATATGTAGCCAGTGCCAATAAGGTGGGATTGTATGTGTGTGTTTTACTCTGAACTATCATTGATTATATAGCTTATATTTACTCCTTGGAAATAAACATTGGGTTAATAGACTGTCTTGGAGATTCTTAAATGCACATAAATTTTTACACAGAACAATGAATAAGATTTAACATCTTTATATTCTTTGTTTTATACCTTGTAATCTTTTCAAATACAAAAATCAGAGAATAAAAGAACTGTAGTTTGCAATCTACTAAGTGATAAGTCAGTGCTTAAAATTGTTTTAATTTCTCTGGAATGGAAGTTCTTCATAGCTTTGACTGTACTTTAAAAACAGACTTTCTTAGGCCAGAATTGACAGTTCTAAATTTTGGGAGTGTGTATGCCAAGCTAAATGAATAAATTTACTGAAAAGAGTATTTTTACTTGTTTGTTTTCTGCTTGGTATTCTTTAAAATAGAAGAATAATTAACTCATTTAGGTAAATATTTTTAATCACTTACTATAGGTTGGATGCATCATACTGTGGATCTCCTGGGAGATAAAGCCACCAAGGAAAGCTATGCTATTCAGTATCTCCAAAAGTCCTTGGAAGCAGATCCTAATTCTGGCCAGTCCTGGTATTTCCTCGGAAGGTAAGACTGATTTATCAGACACTTAGGCTTTGCTTTTGTTTATTTCAGCTAAGAGTTTTGAATTATGATCTAAAATATTAGTTTACTAATAACTTGATCAGTGTATTTTCTCTTTTAAGTATTTTATAACAGATTTCTAGAAGTTAAAAAATAAAAGAAAGCTTCTGAATGTGGTGGTTTTCTTACAGCAGCATCTGGTCTATTAGGACGTTTCTTATTTTGCTTATTGAATTTTCATTTGACTTAAATTATTGCTGGTTTTTAAAAAGTCATAGCAGATAGTAATTTTTCATTCAACTATTTATGCCTTTCCTTTTGATTTCTAGTGTTTTCTTTATATGTCTGTTTAATAGAACAGAGAATTTTTCATCCTACCTGGTGACTACCAGTAGTCAGTAGAACTTTGCTAGTTATCATTTTGATTAGTGTTATATACTGTAGAATGGACATTAATAGTAGATCTCACTCAAATCACAGTCGAAAGTAGATACATTATTATTGGATTTGTTGGAAAGGAGAAGTGACATGTAGTGAAAATAGTTTTTTGCAAGCCTATAAACTTCTCTTGTACTTTGAATGTCTGAATTTTGCTTACTGATTATCTGAAACATACCTCGTGTATTAATCTGATAGAATATATTTTTGGACCGTTATCAGATTGTTTTTTGGTTCCTAATTGGTTTTAGCTTTTGCAGTATGGTGGAAAGATCATTCGACTACGAGCTGAGATACATGGATTCAAGTCTTGGCTAGGCTACTATTTGTGGAATCACGGATGGTACAGTTAAACCTTTTGAGGCTTCAGTTTTCTATTGATAAGAGAATTAGATTGGTGGTTCTCAATGCCGGGGGGGGGGCATTTTGCCCCATAGTGGACATTTCATAATGTCTGTAGAGACATTTTGGTTATCACAACTATGGGGAGTGCCACTGGCATCTAGTGGGACAGCTCTCTACAGTAAAAGATTACCTGGCCCAAAATGTCAATGGTGCTGAGGTTGAGAAGCCCTGGGTTACATTATCTGTTAGGTACCTTCCCATTCTAAAGGTTTTAATTTTATGAATTCTTCGGAAATTATCCTATTTTGTTTTCATTTTAAGCTTTTTTCCTCTATTTTCTATAGTATTTTACTTGAAGTGAGTTTGCCATATAGTCACGTTAAATTTTAGTATTTTGTATGGTTTCATTTTTTTTCTTTAAATATAGCAAAGTATATTTGTATGAGAGGGGATAATATTAAGATGTTTCCTTCTTTAAAAAAATTTGATTATTCATTAATAATATACAATAAGAGTTGAGTGGAAAAGTTGCTGTTTTTAGTAGGGATTTTCTGATTCCTTCCCAAGCTTGTAAAATCATGTAAATTGGGTTGCTTATTAATAAAGCTTGAGAGTCCAAACATTGTCTCTTTCACTAAAGATCTTTGGGAGCAGAAACTGGATCTTACCATCTTTGTATCTGTCTGCCTAGCAAAGTGGCTATTCAGTAAATGGAATAAATGAACTAACTGAACACCATTTGCATTTGGAGCTAGCTCTGTCAGTATACTATACTATTAGTTTTATACTATTATTACTAATAATACTATAAGTATTGTGCAGTGATAGGCTTCATACAGTGACCAGAAAGGAGGTCTAGTACTGGGAAGTAGGGCCTTGCCTAGTCATTGCCTCTAGTGTTAAAGTTTATATATGAAAATTTCTTTTAATATAGATTAAAAGGAATGTGTACTAGAAAGTATTTTCCTTTTGACCTAAGATAAAGATCAGTAGTTTAATACAGTGCAATAGTGTGGATGTCTTTTTAATATGATTTTTTCTTAATTCTAGGCATGGAAAATTAATATATAACGAAACATCAAAAATTACTTTTTTTTTTTTTTTTTCCCTGGCCGCGTCGCTTGCGGGATCTCAGTTCCCTGACCAGGGATTGAACCCCGGCCCTGGCAGTGAAAGTGCTGAGTCCTAACCACTGGACCGCCAGGGAATTCCCAAAAATTACTATCTTAGTAATGCTGTAATTTTCAGCTCAGTGATCACTGTTCCATAGGAGGTCCCCCCCGCCCCGCCGCCGCATTAACTGGTTTTACATTTTAAATCATTGAGATGCTTTTATTTGAATCTTTCTGGGTAAAATTTTCCAACTATAGTTTACTGACTTCTCAATTAAAGGATACTTACTACAATTTAACTTATTTTGGGGTTCAAGATTATCATGTTGGTGTTCATTATTTTTTATCTGTAATATAATTTGAGGACTGTTTAGACTTTTTTTCTTTGACGTTTACTTTTCTTACCCTCTCTTGCTGACTTTTAATGTGTTGCTTCAAATCTGTTTTGTTGTGAGAAAATTTTTATAAATAAGTTGTATTTTAGAAGTTATTAAAGTTCTGAAGGAAGATCTCAAGTGTCAGTAAGCAACTTTGGGATTTGATGACCCTAATATTTCTGAGGCATTTTATTACTTACCTCTGCATTCAGGTCTGTGTTGAAGATTGAATTTGTCATTTGGCATGTGTATATCATAACAAAAGTGTAATGTGGTAATGCTGTTAAACTGGTACTAATCATTGACTCTGTTATCCCAGAACTATAGAATGTTAGAGCTGGGAAGGACCAGGAGGTCACCTAGTTCACCCTGTAAACCTTGTCATTTTGCAGATGTTTTAGAAAGTGAGCTCAGAGGAGTAAAATGTTTTGTCCAAGGTCACAGTCAAGCAGGTAACTAATATCAGAGCAGGGACTAGATCCTAGGTTCAACACCCAGTGCTTTCTCAATTACACAGCTCTGTCTCAGGGGAACCTAGTTAAGTTTTATTAGAGGAAAAGTGGTTGGCAGTTGGATTGGGACATCTGTATTTGGGCACATTGGTTTCCTACTTTCATTTTGTAGGAATCAAGTATGAAAACATTGGTTTTGGGAATTACTGCTTATTCCTCCCAGCGGTTAGGCAAATTTGTCTATAAATCTGAGATTGGCTTTGATTTAATAACAACAAACAGAGCATGTTTTCTACTGTCTGTTAAGCATTCCCTTTCTTTGTGGTGTCTGTCCCTGTTTGGCATTGTTAATGACCTCTTGTCCTGAATTCCCTTCTCATAAAACAGTTTGCAGATGCTCTCTGACACTGCCTTCTCTGTCTCAGTCTCTCACCTTTCTTATATTGCCCCAACCACAATATTAGTGATTGCTTAGGCTTAGTTTTACCTCTCCTTTGTTGGTATCCTATGTTCTTATACCCTCTCTTTCATATGGATGAATTCCAAATCTAGATTTCTACACTTCAAGGTATTAAACACCAGGACCACGTCTCCCATTCTTTACCTAACATTTCCCATTTTAATGTCCACACCTCATGTCAAAATCAGCATGTTTCAAATCTCATTCATCATTTTCTTCCCTGAACCAACTCCTTCTGCTTTATTTTTGCCAATGATATCACCATTTTTTCCCTCTATTTAATCAGGCTTAAAAACTAAATTATAACCCCACCCCCATGAATAGCTAATCATTCTGTCACAAAGTCTTTATCTGTTTTTTTGGTTTATTGTTTCTCCTGTCTTTCTCTTTGTTGTTACTTGCATTACTTTCATCCTAATTTTGGCGTATTCCAAACCAGTGAATATAACTGCCTTCTTTTTTACCGTCCATAACTTATTTTCCTTTCAGTTTATCCCTACTTGTCGTTAGCAGATTAATATTCCTATAAAGTACTTTCATCATGCCATTCCCCTTGTTAGAAGAACAAACTTCAGGGTATTCTCTACTGTTTGTATCTGTGCTATCTTACATTAAGTTTTGCTCATATTGTTCAAGCAGCATTTCAAAATGCCTTTTCTCACCTTCTCTGCCAGAATCAGTGGTTCCCACACTTTTGGAGTACTTGATGTTTAAATTTTTTTTTTTGCTGTTTACTCAGTCAATAGTATTTCAGAATAAGTCAATTACAATACAAATATTAGTTTAATGGAAAATTTATATATGTATGTGTATGTTGTTTTTCCATTTTGTTTGCTTGGCCAAATTGCCATATACTGGCTGGTAATTGGGTATCACTGATGTAAACAATATGCATCTACACATATTCAGTTCCTTTATTTACTCTTACCCTTCCCTTTCTTGTCTTTCCTAAACCCCCGGTAGTGTGTCTACCCTAAATTCTCAGACCAGTTATTGTCTGTGCTAGCCATTTGATATGGCATCATGACAATTATAATGTGTCTTCAATCCTCAACTAAATTGTAAGCTCCTTGAAGACGAACTGGATTTTGTTTTTTTCTTTTTCCCTTAGTGCCAAACACTAAAGATAATTTCTGTATTATAATTTCAGCTGCTGTTGTGTGTATCCATCAGGTACATCTACATTAAGAAAATGGCAGGTCCTTGAAATTTTAATCATACCTTGCTACCCTTACTAGTCATTAAATTCTGTACTTAATCCTATTTTATACTATTTTTGATAGTTAGCTTGATAGTATTTCTTATGTTTGTATTTTGTATGAATTAAAGAATTTTTGCCCTCATTATTTAAGAAAGGAGAATTGAAATCTGATTCAGCAAGTCTTACCAACATAGAGTGTTTTTCTTGGTTTTTAACTCTATGTTCTTACTGTGTAGAAAACCAGAGATCAAGCTGTATAAGTAGAGTAGTGGGTGTGTGTGTGTGCGTAACTCAGTATTATAATATTGAAGTGATATGGCCTTTAATTATTTTAATAGGTGCTAAAGCATGCTGTATTGATAAACACTGTCAGATAGACTATAATATAGTTTATTGAAAGGTTAATTATAATGTACATTATTATTGTCATGTATGTACACACATTCACATAAATATGTCAGCTTATTAGGTTTTTATTTGCTTTGACATATAGTCCATCCTTTCAGCAAATTAATTAATTAATCAGTATTAATCATATTTTCTTGATTTTTCCCTCCCCTCTCAGGTGCTATTCAAGTATTGGGAAAGTTCAGGATGCCTTTATATCTTACAGGCAGTCTATTGATAAATCAGAAGCAAGTGCAGATACATGGTGTTCAATAGGGTAAGACTTTGTATAAAAATAATGGTATTATAATTGATACACAAAGATGGTTGCATCACATATAGTATACTTCATGGCTTATATCATGCTATGAAGCTAAGCAGTTCTTCTTAGTCAACTTATTTTTTCTTAATATCTCTTTCCAGCGTGCTATATCAGCAGCAAAATCAGCCTATGGATGCTTTACAGGCCTATATTTGTGCTGTACAATTGGACCATGGCCATGCTGCAGCCTGGATGGACCTAGGCACACTCTACGAATCCTGCAACCAGCCTCAGGATGCCATTAAATGCTACTTAAACGCAACCAGAAGCAAAAGTTGTAGTAATACCTCTGCACTTGCAGCACGAATTAAGTATTTACAGGTAAAATGTTTAAATGGCAGTTTTTTAAAGGCACATATTTCCCCATGACACTCAGGCAGGAGGAGGGTGGCTGGGAAGTTTGTCTAGCTGTGTTTTGATGTCTATAATTTGTTTCCATATTTTGTAAACATACCATAGCTTGTAATATTATTTTACTTTTCATTTTAAGTAAGATATGCAGTATTTTGAAAGATGCTCTTTTGCACATTTACTCTGTTGATGCATATTAATTTACATAATTTTTTTCTATGTACTGTCTACATTTTTAAGTTGTCATAGCATTTTAGAGAAAAGGACACAAACACTGTCTTTCACTCTTGCTTGGAGTTTCATGAGAAGACAGCTATAAGAACTCTGAAAACAGAGCTCAGCTTTGTTTTAATTCTCACAAAGGTTTATATTCCGGTTTCCCTCATTATACTTAGTATCTTTCTGAAACCCCAAATTAAGAATCTATTTTCTTTTAAAAACAATTAGTTATAGCATTTAGGAAGATTTAGTGGACTTGCTCTTACTCAATTAGGCTTGTGTTAAATTTGCTTTTTACATAATTTTTCCTAGGCTCAGTTGTGTAACCTTCCACAAGGTAGTCTACAGAATAAAACTAAATTACTTCCTAGTATTGAGGAGGCGTGGAGCCTACCAATCCCCGCAGAGCTTACCTCCAGGCAGGGTGCCATGAACACAGCACAGCAGGTGAGAAGTTGGGTTATGTTCTGCAGGTGCCCAGCTTTAAGGGTTCTTTTCAATCTGTAGTGGTCAAGCGTATTTTACTAAGCACAGGAGGCTTTCATTAATGAAAAGCCTCTTGATTTAATTGTGAAGGGAATCTAGATCAAATTAAAACTCCCTCTGATATGGGAAGAAATTTTGGGGTGCCAGTTTAGAACCTTTGTGCATTTTCATGATTTTGAAGGAGGTTTCTTAAAGTAATGCTGCAGTGGTTTATTTTTTAAAGCAAGTTTTTCAAAGGAAGGTACACATTCCTCCATTGATGATTCATTTGATTTTGATTTTCAATAATTGCCATCAGCGATGTCCACATAGCTTTGAAAAGTATGCAGCTTGTAAAGTTTTAAAATTTGAAGGAATGAATTAAGAATATATAGAACCCTATTTTTGTCTTCCTTCTGTGATTCTTAGGCATGTAAACCTCATCATCCAAATACTGAACCTGTATTAGGCCTCAGTCAAACACCAATTTCACAGCAATCCTTGCCACTACACATGATTCCTTCTAGTCAAGTAGATGACCTGTCCAGTCCTGCCAAGAGGAAAAGAACATCTAGTCCAACAAAGGTATATATTTTAGAGAAATAGAAAAATCCCAGTCAAAAAAGAAACTCCTAACTGCCCTGAACTTGTGCAGTTTGAACATCTCCTGTCCTTTACTTTAAATCTGTGGACATCAAAGAGTGAAAGGTTTGAGTTTTTCTATCCCAAATTCTTAGCATCATATTAAATATAGAAAGTAGGGATAAATTTGCATTCATCAAATCATTTTATTCATCTCCCTGCCGTTAAGATCTCAACACACTTTTTTCATCATCACCTTCTACTGACATTGAAATAAACTTAATGTTGGACCTAGTGGACAGTGTGGTATTTAGGTTAGCCATTTGGGCCATAGTTTAGGGGTGGGCCTTTTTGGGTGGCTTATTAAAGAATCAATATTTTCTTAATTTATGATTTTCCAAATTTATTATGCATGTAAAAGTATTTTTAAAAGAACTAAATGTCATAACATCTTTCTTATATATAAATATTCCAATTCAAAGTCATTTGGCCTCCATTAGTCATTATTGTTAACTCTATGGATTTAACCAAATATTCTTTAATTTTTTTTTTTTTTATCAATTTTCCTCAGAATACTTCTGATAATTGGAGTAGTGGCCATGCAGTGTCACATCCTCCAGTACAGCAACAAGGTCATTCATGGTGTTTGACACCACAGAAATTACAGGTATGTAAGATATGCTTTTGACAGATTGTTTTTCCTATTAAAGAAGAGTAGAGGTACTAAGTTTTAAGTTTTTTAACTATTAATTCTTAAAGTTGAATGGCAGTAAACTCAATAAATAGGCGCATAAGTAAAATGAACCCCATTTACCAGAGTAATAGAGATAATTCATTCCCCCCCCGCCGCCAAATATATTCTCATGGTTCAGACTGCCTCAGTATGAGGTTAGGGTATATAAAGTAAATTCTCCATCTAATTCCTGCCCCTACCCACTCAGTTCCCCTCCTAATAGACAGCCAGTGTTATTAGTTTCTTATCTGTCTTTCCAGAGATATATCATGCATGTACAAGCAAATATGCATCCTTTCTCTCATATATTACTATTTTTCTCCGTTTTTTATACAAATGATAGAATGCTATATATACTGTTAATAATATATTTTACAGACCTTTCCATGTCAGTGTATAAAGGGCTTCCTTATTCTTTTATGACTACATCATGTTTCTTTACGTAGGTTTCATACTTATTTAGGCAGATCACTAGTTTTGGACAGTCAGGTTGTCTTCAGACTTTTCCTATTCCAAACAGTGCTTCTTAGAGTGTACTTGTCACAACGCATTTTTAAGCTCAAAGAACTTTCTTTGTAAATCCTGAAAATTACTGATGAGTAGAATTTCATGCACACTTATCTCAAAGATCACATTACAGTAAACCTTCTGAGGTTTCTCAAACTTCTTAAAGGACTTCATCTTGGGGTTGATTGTCATTGGTCAGAAATCAGTATCTTTGACTAGACAGCATTCTGAGTTTTATCTACTCATTTCAAGGGAAAGGGTTGCTTAGAATAGTGAGCTTGTTTCTTAGATGTGTCTTTGACTGTATTCTCCTTTCTTCTTCTTCTAGCACTTGGAACAGCTCCGTGCAAATAGAAATAATTTAAATCCAGCACAGAAACTGATGCTGGAACAGCTGGAAAGTCAGTTTGTCTTAATGCAGCAGCATCAAGTGTGTATAGCACTTTTTCCCCTAAAATTTTTTACCATTTCAAATATTTCTATTGACTGGAACATCATTTTAGAGTATGTTCATGCCCACTTCTACTTCCCACCAGTATTTGGTGGAATTGAATAATCTGTGCTTCTTAAAATACTGATAATGGACAGATTTTTAGGAAAAAACAGCAATAAATTTGATTTTGAACATGACTTAGTATTTTATTATTTATTTACATGTTATTCTGCATGAGTTTTATTTATATTATTTAATACTTAACAAGCTACATCCTAAACTTAGGTGGGGTTCTTTCAAGCTTGTTTAACTCAGAGAATCTGGCATATAAATGTGATAGAATGGAATTTTGAGATCCCCTATTTTGTCATGGGGGAAAGACCTGTAAATTTGATTTCCTTTCCATAATTTTCAGCTGGTTTCTTTTGTCATTACTAAAGGGATATTTCTTTAAAAATTAAGTAGGTTCTTGCTTTTCCGAGGAAGCTAATCTAAATGTGAAGAAACAATTTCTTGTTTTGAAAAGGTATTTTTTAACCTAGAGAAATTAAATGTTAGGGTAAAATCAGAGATTACCTAGTTTTATATATTCTTCATATTCTGATTCTGTCCCCTATGGACCACACAGGCAGCATTTATTTTTCATTTGTTTTTTGACAGATGAGACAGACAGGAGTTGCACAGGTACGATCTGCTGGGATTCCTAATGGGCCAACAGCTGACTCATCACTGCCTACAAACTCAGTCTCTGGCCAGCAGCCACAGCTTGCTCTGACCAGAGTGCCTAGCGTCTCTCAGCCTGGAGTCCGCCCTGCCTGCCCTGGGCAGCCTTTGGCCAATGGACCCTTTTCTGCAGGCCATGTTCCCTGTAGCACATCAAGAACGCTGGGAAGTACAGACACTATTTTGATAGGCAATAATCACATAACAGGAAGTGGAAGTAATGGAAACGTGCCTTACCTGCAGCGAAACGCACTCACTCTACCTCATAACCGCACAAACCTGACCAGCAGCGCAGAGGAGCCGTGGAAAAACCAACTATCTAACTCCACTCAGGTAATAAGAAGGACTGACTGCCTTGTTGGCTTCTCACATAATAGTTGTCTTCATTTGATTTTATGCGTTTTGAGAGAAGAAGAAATAAAAGTTTGAGGAACTGTTTTTATAAGCATTTATAGTACTACAATGTTATTACTACATTGTGACTCGGTATTATATGTATGTGAGTATATTTTCTTTTCCATATAAGATTTACACAGATAATGTTAGAAATTTCTTTAAAAAAAAAAAAGAAAAAGAAAAGAAAATAGATCATAGAACTCCCCCAAAACCCACTGTTAATTTACAGTGGCATCTTAAGCAATTTATGGTGATGTTTCTTAGTTCATTTCTGCACATAGTACCTACTTAAGATCAGGTGCTTTGCTAAGTGGTAAGTATTCACTCTGGTGGGAGAAAAAGCTTTTACTTCTGAATATTTATCCTCATAGTTTCCCTCTATTTTGGATTGTTTCCATGGAGCGGGTGCTCCAAAGCAGAACTGAAGGGTCAAAGAGCATTTAAAAAAAAATGTTGTGAATACGTATTGCCAAATTACTTATACTTTTACTAGCTCTAAGGAAATATTTGACTTATTGCTGGCTAGCTTTATATTATTGATAAAACTGAGATAAGTTCTTTTTCTAAGACTTTTAAAATGTTAATTCATGTAGGTAAACAGACAGTAAATAAGCATTACATATAGAATATTAGGTAATGTTACAGTTAGTTCTCTGGAAAAATATACTAGAAACCGCAGCTGGAGAGTACTAGAGACTGGTGGTAGAGGAGGAGTTGCAGTTATAAATAGGAATATCAGGGAAGATTTCACTGGAAGGGAATATTTGAATAAAGACCTGAGTTACAGAAGTGAGCCTTGAAGATACTTGTGATAAGAGTGTTCCACGTCTAGGGAGCAGAAAGGAGCAATAGGCGCTAAGGCCAGGAGTGTGTTTTGCATATTCAGAGACAATCAAGGTGGCAAGCATGGCTGAGCAGGGTGAGAAGAGAGGTAAATGTGGTCCAGCTGGAAACAGGCTGGCTAAATCATGTTCAGCCTTGTAGGCAATTGTAAAGATTTTGGATTTTATTCTGAGTTAAATGGGAAACTATAGGGAGGTTTGAATGGAGGAGTGAGGTGATCCGCCTGGATGCTCTCTGGTACTCTGTGGATAGACTAAAGGAGGCAAAAGGAGAAATGATATGACCCACTTGGTGATTACTTCTGTAATCCATGTAAGAGGTGGTGGCGGCTCGACCCTGAGTGGCAGCAATAGAAGTGGTCAACTTTTGGATACATTTGGGTGGTAGAACCTACAGGATTAGCTGAGAAAGAGGGAGACTAAGTTAGCCTGATCAACTAGGAAAGATGGACGA